>NC_140415.1:31442500-33842500 GCF_965140295.1 Lepidochelys olivacea
GTCTGCTGCAGTTTCCACGGTATGCATCCGATGAAGTGAGCTGTAGCTCACGAAAGCTCATGCTCAAATAAATTGGTTAGTCTCTAAGGTGCCACAAGTACTCCTTTTCTTTTTGCTAACTCTCATTGAAATCAATATGTTAGTTGCCTCATCTTCTTAGGCACTTTTGGAAATTCTACTAAGTATCTACTTGTATCTTTAGGTACCTAAATACCTTTGCAAATCTGCCCTTAGGTTCCTAAGTCCCATTGACTGTCCATGAAATTTAGTCTACTAAATCACCTTTGAAAATTCTACATAGGCTCCTAAATCAGAAAACGAGTACTTGTGGCACCTTAGCTCACGAAAGCTTATGTTCAAATAAATTTGTTAGTCTCTAAGGTGCCACAAGTACTCCTTTTCTTTTTGTGAATACAGACTAACACGGTTGCTACTCTGAAACTGCTCCTAAATCAGTTATGCATTGCAGCACTGTATGTAGAAACACCTGAATACCTTTAAAAATCTGGTTCTAAATCATCTATACTTTTGAAAATGTTACCCTTTGGCTTTCAACTGTTTGCTTATGTTCAACTCATCTTTGTCATCATTTTCCTTCACTAATAACCACCTCCTGTGGAGCAGAAAGACCTGAGGCCAAGGGATGGAGGAAATAGGAGAAAAGAATTAAAAGGAAAGATTAAAAAAACTGCAAAAACAATTGATGATATCAACAGGGCTCTATAGAGGCCCTTTATTTTGAGTCTGCAGTTACGAAGAGACACAAAACAGCACCCAGAAAACCAGAGACAAGGTTTAAAGGTTCTTATTAAAACTGGGTTCTAAAGATGAATTGAAAAGGGTTTTAACTTGTTGTGATGGTGTATACTACCTTTAAGGGCCAGCCAAAAGCTGCATTCAGAAACACCTGCATATAATCAGGGAGGCTTCCTGGTCCATCTGGAGGACTATCATTTAAAACAGGAAGAGAAAGCTGAGTGAGAGGGTATGGAGACTAGAAGTTGCATAAGTGGCAAGGTGGCCAATGTTCTGGTCTGACCAGACTCAGAGACTTTGTAAATTGTGGGTAATCTGAACCTGGGCTCAAAGGTGAGAGCCTTTAAACTGTTGTTCAAGTGCTCAGAGCCAACATGCTTGTTAACAGCTAATTGTGGCAAAGTAAGGCCAAGCATACCTGTAGGGCCACACCTGGCTATGAGAGGAGGCAGAAAGGTAGCCTATCCTTTTATACCTGCCAAAAAAATTCCCAGGGTTATATGTCCCTCGTGCATGAGGAGATAACCTCTCTCTTGGTAGAGAGGATCATATTGCACATGCTGCTGTGGTTGTGCTCAACTAGTTTAAAGAAGAATACATGCTTCATCCCCAAAATTGGTAAACCACAGAGCGGGAAATGTTTTATTTTTTTTTTAAATAAAACATATTTGACTTTTTAAACTATTTCTTGTAATATGAGCAGTTAAAACGTCTGAGGTCTTTTTCTTAAACATGTAGAGACAACTTCTGTTATCACTTTCACTTCTCTAGAATTGCATAGTTAAGGATTTTCAAAAGTGTCTGTTCAGGAAGTTAGGCCTAACCTGTTTAGGAACTTTTGAAAATCTTACTGTGCATATATTTGCATTTTAGGAGCCTAAATACCTTTGAAAGTCTGACCCATAGTCCTTAATTTGTAAGTGTAGTTCCTGTTTTTTGCTGAAGGACAGCTTTTAACAAAAGTCTGATCATGTGGGCCTGATTGTTATTTACACAAAGGCCCTCTTAGATTCCTTTTATGCCCATTTTAAGACCCCTTTGCACTAATGGACCCATGTAAAGATGCTTTATATAACTGAGAATCTGGGCCAATGTGTGTTCTAAATTATACATAGAAGGAAACCCTTTTAATGAACTGATCTCTCTCTGCTAAGGTAAAAACAAAATAGTTTTATTATTGATTAAAACCTCATTTGCTTTTGCTCTTCTTGATAGAAATTTGTTGAAAATTTTACTAATATAAACATGTCAAACTGTTTTTCCATTACGCAACAACATTTGCATCTAGGAAATAGCCTTAGAAATCTTTCTACAGCTATAACATTGGCAGACACTATAAATGACAACACTCTGAGAATAAGGTTTGGAAAATACAATGTTCTTAGTTTCCATGGCTTGCCAAACTTTTCTAAAGGTGACTTTAATTAACGGTCCAAAATGTTATGAATTAAACTGTACTTAACTTAGTTATACGGAAAGGAGTTATCTGAGGTACATTTTTGGGTGTTCTATAAGTAATGAAAACAGTTCCCAGTATAATCTCAGTTCAATTAGTATATTAGGAGTTCTCTTGCAGACCAAGAGAAGGATAATCTTTCATTATGGTGTGGTTGTAAGTTATTGTCTTTCAATGGGTTCAAATTAAAGGACTAAATTCTGATCTCACACCCACTCAGGCCCACTGAGGTTTCATGGAGAGCATAAGAGCACAATTTGTCCCAGTTACGCTATTCTGATCTTTTCCGTTTATATGTGTGAATCTTGAATTAAACATAGTGGGCTAAATTCTGTGCTGCTTTACATACTGCAGAATCCCATCAGCTTCCAGTGCAGTTTTCCAGGCTGTAAATCATCACATAACTTGGTGCTATTTTTTCTGATAAGATGAAGGGGTGAATGTTGTCTCTTTCAATTTGTGTTTCTGACAGCCAGAATGCAGGGTTGTTAATGAATAAGAATAATTTTTAAAAATTAGCTGTGTCATAAATATAAAGGGAAGGGTAAACCCCTTTGAAATCCCTCCTGGCCAGGGGAAAGCTCCTCTCACCTGTAAAGGGTTAAGAAGCTAAAGGTAACCTCGCTGGCACCTGACCAAAATGACCAATGAGGAGACAAGATACTTTCAAAAGGTGGGAGGAGGGAGAGAAACAAAGGGTCTGTGTGTCTGTCTATATGCTGTTTTCTGCCGGGGATAGACCAGGAATGGAGTCTTAGAACTTTTAGTAAGTAATCTAGCTAGGTATGTGTTAGATTATGATTTCTTTAAATGGCTGAGAAAAGAATTGTGCTGAATAGAATAACTATTTCTGTCTGTGTATCTTTTTTGTAACTTAAGGTTTTGCCTAGAGGGGTTCTCTATGTTTTTGAATCTAATTACCCTGTAAGATATCTACCATCCTGATTTTACAGGGGGGATTTCTTTATTTCTATTTACTTCTATTTTTATTAAAAGTCTTCTTGTAAGAAAACTGAATGCTTTTTCATTGTTCTGGGATCCAAGGGTTTGGGTCTGTGGTCACCTAGGCAAATTGGTGAAGCTTTTTACCAAACCTTGTCCAGGAAGTGGGGTGCAAGGTTTTGGGAAGTATTTTGGGGGGAAAGATGCGTCCAAACAGCTCTTCCCCAGAAACCAGTATTAGTTTGGTGGTGGTAGCGGCCAATCCAAGGACAACGGGTGGAATATTTTGTACCTTGGGGAAGTTTTGACCTAAGCTGGTAAAGATAAGCTTAGGAGGTTTTTCATGCAGGTCCCCACATCTGTACCCTAGAGTTCAGAGTGGGGGAGGAACCTTGACAAGCTGTTATATAGTGCTTTTCATCAGCAGATCTAAACCTTACGAAAGAGGTCAGTATCATTATCTACACTTACATACACATAATATCAAAGATTTGCTTATGTTGAATTTATTGCCAATTGTATATTTTCTTAGAACATGCCTTTTTTTTTAACAAATATGATGACATGCACATCTAATAGGTTTAGTGTATATGGCAGTTGTGGGCAACCTGCGGGCTGTGTGCGGCCTGGCAGGGTAATCCGCTGGCGGGCTGCAAGACAGTTTGTTTACATTGATCGTCCACAGCTCCCAGTGGTCGTGGTTCGCCATTCCCAGCCCATGGGAGCTGCGGGAAGCAGAGGCCAGCAAGTCCCTGTCGCCCGCATCACTTCCCGCAGCTCCCATTAGTCAGGAACAGTGAACCATGGCCACTGGGAGCTGCGGGCGGCTGTGCCTGTGGATGGTCAAGGTAAACAAACTGTCTTGTGGCCCGCCAGCAGATTACCCTGACAGGCTGCAAGTTGCTCACCACTGGCATGTGGTATATACAGTAACTTACTGTTTTGCTCCAACATCTGGATTTGAAGACTCTAAGGCTTTGTCTACACTAGACTTTTGTCGGTAAAACTTTTGTCGTTCAGGGGTGTGAAAAAAACACACACCCCCCAAAAGACAAAAGTTTTACCAACGAAAAGCACTGGTGTGAACAGTACTTTGTCGGTGACAGAGTTCTCCTGCTGACAAAGCCACCCCCGCTCGTTGGGGGTGGAATTTTTTTTGTCAGCTCTTTCCTGCTAATAAAGAGCGGCTACCCTGCGCACCTTTTAGCGGCACGGCTGTAGCAGCACGGCTGTGTCGCTAAAAGGTGCGTAGTGTAGACATAGCCTAAGAATGCTGTTTAACTACAGAGACATCCAGAGTTTGTTCTAAAACTTTACTACAGACCTGGGAAATTCCTGATTTGCTGTATCTTTCAGTCTTCAAATGATTTCTTTTTAACATCAGCTTCTATTTCACTTTCAAAACTTTTTGATTGAGTATCTTGATGCTTCTATCCTCTACATTTGTTTGTTCCTGGGAGCGCACAACTACCATAGCATTCCACATAACGTACAGGTTTTCCAGATTCTAAACTATGAGTCTTCATGTGGATTTTACATGTACTACATGTTTCCCACAGAATTCTACAATGGATGCTGACTTTTTATTTTTAAGTGAATTCATTGGGCCAAAGTCATTGCTTGTGTAAGTAGATGCAACTGGATTTGATCTTTTAGAAGTAATTTGCATATCTAAGGGATTGTAGTCATTAATAAAAAATTGGTAAATTTCTTCTATTCTCTCTTTATATTCCCATAATTTAAACAATAATCTTCCTGAAATGCATTCTTACAATTAATCACAACTGAGTTTCATCAACTGAACATTTGCAGACCTGTCTTAGCTGTCTAAATTTGAGATGACCCAGGATATTTCACTAGCAGACTAGTGGTAGTGTTTCTGTCCGTCAGAGGTTACCTCTGTGCTCATACTGTGAAAATGTTTCCTGTTTCTGGATATCCCCTCGTTCTAAGCAGGTGCTTCCATGGGAATATTAGTGCAGTCAATCATTCTCCAGGTGATGGGGAAACTACTGGTCCTGTTTAATATGGATATGAGAAGTGATTAGGTTCCCTAAAAGAAGGTGAAACATTTTTTCTGGTAACATGCATTTTAGATAAGCATCTTTACTGATCAAAACCTTTCTTTTAAAACTGATGTAATCTTCTCTCTTATGCTTCTATTAATTTCTGGGGAACCCATAATATCTCAAGCCTTGTTCTATATTTACTTCAAAGTAAAAACTAAACAAAGCCAACCAACCAAAAACAAAAACAAAAAAAAAACCAAAAACCCCAACAAAACCCATCTGCTCAAAATTGAGTTTTATGGGTGCAGTTCAGCTACTCTTTTCTCCTTATTTAGCCACCTTTCTCTTCCTTAAGGAATATAACATTGGAAAAGTGAACTGTCTCTTTAGCATCTGAGAAGTCTCCTTAGAATCCGAGTACTGGACATAGTTCTTCATGCCAGTGGGGAAACTTCCACAAATATTTTAAGATTTAGAGTAACTGGAACTATTGTGCAGTGGTTGTAGTCAACTCGGGCAATCACCATCATTTTTGGTCTTACTAAATAAAGAATTGTTTCGGAGGGCTAGTTTTTTCCTTCTAGGCACTGCCCCGCTTTGGGCGCTGTAGCATATGGCCGCACCTACCCCTGGGAGAGCTCTGAAGAGTGCTGTACCTTCTGACGCATAATCCCTCCCTGCTTCTTCCAGAATTGAGGGGATTGTCCACACCACTCCCTCCTTTGCATGCTTAGCCTGCAGCATGGTCAAGAATGTTTGCAGAAAGCAAACTTTGAATTCATTTTTCCAAGTATCCATGCCAGAGACCTTATTGTTTATCCTGTCATGGACCAGAAATGTTATGTGACCCATGTGCCAAATAAAAGTAGCTTTCATTCAACTATCAGCAACTGTTGCTGGGCAAATATCAGGAATATGTATCCATGGATGTAGTTACTAAATCTGCCTCACAATTCAATTCAAAATTGATAATTCTCTTTGCTGGTCAGAATGATCAGCATTGGCTTGCAAAAAAATAAGGAGCCTTTCTTCATGCAAGTACAGGTATCTATGCAGGAACAAGGGAATTCTTATGTGAACAAATATTTGCATAAGAATAGTCCTACCTGTAGTACTCCCCGGGTCATTATATCTACCTATAGCTCTCTCTCACAGAGAAACATAAGAGGCATGAACAGAAGTTGGGTATCTAACTCCTCTTTGTGGCTATGAAAATCCCCACCCACACCACCAAAAATTAGCTGGTGTAACTGTTAGGAGAGAACTGAAAGTAAATTATGCCAGTCAACCAGTATAGCTGTCTTTTATAACTTTCCATGTATTAGCCAAACATAATGTTTGTTCTTGTGCAAAAGAGCACAAGAAAAAATAGTTAGACATTTGAGGTCTTCCTAAAAATTGATCGTTGCTGTGTCTTTCTTCCTAAAATGCTCCCTATTCCATTCCTGAGAGATACAATGCCCTAAATATGCTTCAGGTACTAATCCTGCTTGTGGAGGATAGTTATCCAAACAGTGGCCTTAAATGATACAATGTGACCTTTTTTTAGGTGACCAATCCTGGGGGCTGAATACCAGCTATTCAAATGAGTACTTGTTTACAAAGTTAGTGAAATTCCATAGTTATGAATGTGTTCATAAAAACTAATCGTTGGTGAATTGCAAATAGAAAAAAAAACAGGTCAGTATGATCTTGAATTTTGTTCCTAATTAATCATTTGGCAAGCTCTGCTTGCACCAAAGTGCTTACAAATTTATTACAGAGCTAGAATTAGCCACAGATTATTCAGCAATTAATTTGAAATAACAAATGAATTTGAGAATCACAATATTCAGACAATTCACAGAGTGGAAAATTCACTGAATAAATTATTCTTTACAAATTATTCACACAGCTACAGCAAACAATGAGAGATCCATCTTTCGCGAGTGCTACTGTAACACTGTCAACACCATTCTCAAATTAGATTCATTTGATGAAGAAGTGCAGATGTCAAACAGATGCCAGCACTTAACTTAAATGCCAAATCAGCACTTTTTTGCATCCCCCTAGTGAGGATCTTGAAAAGTTTAAGAATGGTAACCAAATTGGCTATCGTATTCCAGTTACTGGATGTTAGGGTATCTTTATTGCAAACTCCTGGACCTTCTAAGGCTGCATAATTATACACAGGTTTCTGTTGTTCATTAAATTATTTGAGTATATAATGAGTTTCAAGTAGTTTAAACTTGAACTGATGGTGAGCTTTAATTTACTGCAGCCATTTCCTTGTTTCAGTTCAAACAGAAGTCTTTCAGAGTTGACAGAATGGCTAAAAGGGAACAGTTTTAGGGGCCAAAATCCATCCCTGGTTTTAACTCCACTGAAGTCAATGTGAACCCTTAAGATTTTTAGCCTCAAGGTTGTTTTCTGTTTCTCTCAATTGTATATTAGGTAAAAAGCCAAAACCTCATGTTTCCCATCTATCGCTCTCACTTGTTAAATGCACATCTAGAAGACCAATACAACTTCCATCTTAAAAGCCATATTTGAGATTATACAATTTCAAAAATTAAAAATTATACTATTTTTCACTAACTGCTGTAGACCTTTATAGGGGATTAAATCATTTTAATCAGAGTAGCAACATTTGTTTGAAGTGAGGTTGAAATGTAGGGAGGAAGGAGAAGCTAATGGTTGGGGCACTTGGCTGGGTCCTGGGAGACCTTGATTCAGTTACCTGTTCTGCCACAGACTTACTATGTGACCTTGGCCAAGTAACTTAACCTCTCTGTGCTTCAGTTCCCCACCTGTCAGGGGCCCTGGAGAGGAGACAGGCACCAAGAAGATAATACTACACATTGAAATGTCATGATATGATGTCCCTACAACTGAGTTGGTCACAGGATTTGTAGTCATAGATTTGAGATGTCCATTTGCATGGACCTCATTGGATTATCTTCATACATTTTACTAGACCTGGCTGAAAGTTTTCAAATTTGGACAAAATTTCTCATTTTTTCCAACCAACTAGTCATAAAATATACAGTATAACTTGAGCTTATCCAAAGCAAATGAACAAGTTTGAGAGAGCTGTATAAGCATAAAGTACTGCTCCAAAGGATCTTAGAAATATTTTGTGGAATTTTAATCTCCAGCAGCCTCTTGAGGTGTGAGTTCCATTCACAAACTATTTCTTTTCATACTTGAGGGTGGGAGGAAGTGTGACTGATTGCTAACTCACTCTAGTAAGTGGCTTAGACAGCAATGGGGAACAAACCAAAGGAAGCAGTGGCTTGCAAGTGGTGTCAGTAAACAGGTGGTTAAATGGCTGGACGCGGTGTGTTTAGAGTTCAAAGATTAGGAGGTGGTAAGTGAAGTCCAATGTGGAGAAATGTAATATGGAGGGAGTGGAAACTGCTGAGTTGTTGATTTAACTTATATTGGCATCTACTGAGAGAAAAAAATCAAAATGTTCAGAGATTGTTTGGTTTTAAGCATCTGAAAGTTCACAAACCTGGTGCAATTCAGGAGTGATGCCATTGAATTCAATGGAGTTATATCACTGTGTAAAACTGGTGTAAGTGAGAGCATCCATCCCTCTCATCCAGTAATATAGTGGAGACCGATATGAAAGACCTACATATGAGTCAAGCCTCAAGAAGATTTATAAATCACCTCCATGTGGATCTGACCTGTATTCATGAACCGACAATAGTTCACCCAAATTGTTAATGTCGGAATTTTTGTGGTGGAGTGGAAGGTGACATTTTTGCTCTATGCAAATAACCACAAACATTTTGAAGCTGTTGTTCACTGTTACATTTTGATCTTTATCCATATTCAGCAAGAAAAGAGATCTGGGTAATGACATTATATCTGTGTCACTTCATTGGCAGATTCCACTCCATGTGGTCATGAGAGTCCAAGACATCTGCACTCCGTTTCCCAGAGAAAGAGCTCTAGTTGGTGATATATCACAAACACGGGTATCAGTAACTGGAGTTGGGGCAGGGAAAAAGAGAAGTTTCAAAGGAGAGATCTTGTTTCTAGTTCTGCTTTTTGCAACACCCCATAACAATCTTGCTTTAAGTAAAGAGATATATTTTTGTATATTTTAGGTCCCTCCTCTTAGCTGGACTCAATCTGTGGGGCTGGGAACCCACCTCTCTGTGGATCACCCCTCTGCGATCTTTACAGCCTCATCCTCTTGTTGTACTGTGGACTGGACAGAGGATACCCAAATTCCTGTTTTCATTAATTTCTTCCCGCTTTCCATATTTGAGCAAGAGTGGACCACATGTGCCTTAGTGTTCAATAATCCTATATATTGAAGCCTGTGTAAAATAACAAGTGTCAAGTCTGAACAACTGTTTTTCACCATGTCAAAGCACAAGGATATCACCACCTCTAGTCAACAGTATTATACGAGAGATCAAGTTATATCCCAGTCAGTTCAGTAATCCTGGACTTTGACATTCAGATAGAGGTATCAAAGTATTACATTTATGAATGAGGAGGCCAGATGTTGGTTTACCTGACACTAAAGTGTATATAAATAAGATAAACTCTGTGTTAATAAAAAGGGTAATGCTTTGTTCTCAAAGGAATTCAGAATGAAATTTTCAAGAGCTGAGATGAACTGGAGGATTGTGGATAAAAAGATTAAAGATATTTATTTCCACATTGATAAACTGTAGTGCCTTGTATGCCTCATTCCATTGTCATCCAGTTGAGACACTTGTTAAATACAGGCAATAAACAAATTTACCTTGACACATGATTTGTCATGGGAGATAAAAATTGTACTTTGTTTGGATCAGTTTTACGAACTCTGCTAGAGAGGATTTCTGTCATCTTTTTGTTTTGATCCTTTCTTTGCTTACAAAAGTGTACTACACTATAGCCCTTTGAATAATGATGATGGCACATGAAAGGGAACTCTAACAAACCTGATTAGTCCATATTCCATCGAGGAATTTCTTTGATGCTGCATCAGGTTGTGGGATGTTGGCAAAGGTTAGAAACGTAAAATGCTTAAGATGATTGTTGCCAAAGTGGCCTTACACTTAGCAACTGAAAAATTGCATATGGTAAGTAGGATTACTAGAAAAATCAGTGAACCCAAAATTTGCATAACTAACGTTCTTTATTAATCATGCTGTTGAACGTGCTATTTCCGTACCTTAATAAATGTTGAAAATCTTAAATCCTAACAATATTTGTAAAACTCCACTTTTAATGCCAAATTTGCTTGGATTCCTTTTCAAATAATACTGAACCTTCATTTTATTTAAACACCATTAAAATGTCATTTTTCAAGCTTTCTTTTTCATTAAAGTCTCTTGTAAATGAATTCACCTTTGGACACCATTGTTCCAAAGCAGCTCTGCTGACCCTAACAGAGTCACTCCACATTTAAAGTCCAAATCTGCAAAGCGCTAGCAGCCTGCTATGAAAGGCTGAGCACCTTCAGCTCGGATGGAACCTAGTGGGATTACCATGGAGAATAAGACCCTAAATCCAGTGCATCACAACTGGACAATAAATAAGTAGATCAGAATATCTGGCCCACATGGAGAGATAAAATTACATTTTGTACAGGTGAAGGGATTTATAAAAGAATCAGGAGAGAGGGAGGGTGTGTGTGTGTGTGTGTAAAAGAGAGAGCCCCTGAAAGGCAGGAGTTCAGATCCTAGAGAAGAAAGGCATTAAGATATTTCACTGCTTGAACATGAAAACGGGTAAGCCAGAAGTCTGACAGAGGCTTTTCAAGAAGAATGTGATTGTGTTCTTCCCGTTTACTCATGATAAACGGTTGTAATATTTTGTCCTGATTACAAGTGGAGCTGGGCGAAATTTCTTCAGCACATTGTAAACTTGCTGAAAAACACATTCAGGGGCAGAGGGGACACAAACTATTCGTGAATTTAGTTTGATTTTGGCAAATCGTCTTTGCCCTGGCTCTCCCAAAAATATTTTTTGACTTTTTTTTTAAACCAATTGTTCTGACATTTCCTTTCAAAATGTTGTCATTTTCAAAATGAAACACTGATTTGAATGGTCTTTCAGGTCAAATGAAGTGTCAGTTTTTCACCTTAGTGAGGAAAAACTGAAAAAAAAATATTTTTTTTTGTTTAAAAACTGATTTTTGTAAATTGGTTCTACCAAACTGCAAAATCACGTATGCTCCACTTACTTGCAATGGTGAGAAAGCTAGAGTGCCATTATGATAAACAAAACTACTTTGTTTATAATATGTATATTATATCTGTAGTTTTTCTTCACAACAATCATAATTGTGCTTTACACCATTGTAGCGGGGTGGACTCCCGCTCGGGCCCAGAGGGGTTTAAAACAGCCCTGAGAGAGGGTTGTTGCAGAAGAAAGGCAGCGGGGCTGATTGGAGAAGCAGCCTCAGCTGGGGGCATTGCCCCAGTCAGGGCCCAGCTGGCTCTATAAAGGTGGTAGCCAGAAGCCCTGAGAGAGTCTCTCTCTCCCCCTCCCGTGTGACAGAGAAGGACCTGGCTGCAGGGGCTTAACTAAGTATCTGGAGGGGAGCAGGGCTGGGGATAGGCCTAGGGAGCTCTGGCCTAGGAAATCCCCAGGCTGCAGGTCTGGTAAGGCCTATTAGGTATGGGGGTTGCAGGGGCAGCCACGGGTAGGCAGAGGCAGCAGGTCCAAACCCAACCTTGCCGGTGATGAGTGGCTCATACTGCAAGTCTGCCCCAGGGTGAGGGGGCTAGCTGGTAACTGGCAGGAGCCTACGACTGAAGCGAGGTAGGGACAGTGGATGGGGGGTTGCCCTGGGAGGGGGAGACCTAGAACTGTGGGGTACTGCCAGGGGCCAGAAGCAAGTCGAGAAACCGGCCTGAAGAGGGCGCTCTGGAGGCTGGAATGCTAATTCCCAAGACGACCAGCAGGAGGCGCTGCCGGTGAGCCTGTGCCAGGTTACAACCATATTTAAAATTTATAAGTGGCCATTAGCATTGTTTGTAAAATTGCTATTGCTCGGTAATTACTGGGTGTTTAGCTTTTATACAATTACGTTTTAATTAAAAGGAGTAAATAATGAAACAAGATGTGGGAAGTGAAGTCTGTGAACACTGAGGCTTCATATCTTCTTATAGAAAATAAGGAAATTCTCAAACCAACCTTTTTAAATATATATATAAAACTTAAAACATTACAGAACTAAAAGATCAAATGTTGCAATGTGAAGAAATGAATAATTAAGGTTCCACAACCAACCATATCTCTGCTCTTATATCTCAAGCAAGCTTGAACTTTTAGATTTGAAACTTTTTTACATCCTACTTTGTAAAAACTTCCCATATGGGCCACAAACCCTCATGAATCACCCTGTGCCTATCACATGGACTCTCATATCCGTTAATAGACTGTTCTCCAGTTCATCTACCCCTTATCTCAGAAACACCAACACCTCTCTTTTTGCTCTTCATATGAAGACCAAGGTCAAACCCACCTAATCTTTCCGCAGATCTCCTCTCTCTCATGTAGAGACTACTACCCCAATATTGCCTCTTGTTATCCATGTACACACCAAAAAAAAAAAAAATACTGTTCTCCATCTACCTGTCCAATTAGTCAAATAATTCAATCTGCCCTGTCTGTTCTGTCTGTACAGACTAGAAATCCCACTCTATATACCATATTCATCTTTGTGATGTGAGTCACAATCACACTCTCAAGATACAGATGATGGTCTTGGTTTTTTTTCTTAGCAACACTAGAGTAAATCTGGGATAACTCCACTGGAGTCTGAGTAAGGTTGATATGAACATAGCATAAGAGAGAAGAACCAGGTCACATATCCACCACTACTACCCTTTTCACTCCGCATGTTTGGGACACAGACTTCTGAGTACCCCCATGTTCCTTAGCCACTTAGTACTTAAGGTACTACTTATTTCCATGGAGGAGAGAAGGGACTTGCCAAGTTTGAGTCTCATTCTTTATTGTGTTACTCCAATTTTATGCTGGTGTAACCAATGAGCTTGATTGGTCTAAAACTGAAGTAACACAGTGGTGAATCAGACCCAAAGAGTCAAAACATTTCTCAGGATGTAATAACTATGATAAGAACGTGCTCATTCATTGGGGAAGGGATATGGGACTGAATGAAAGCTGATTGTTAAGGCTAACTACAGATTGCTTTTGAATGTTTTAGATATTATCATGATCAATTAATTTTGTTTTAATATATGTCTATTTACAATTTTACTTTTTACAAACTAGATTTATTAATACAGAAAAAATGTGGTACTCAAAAATCAATCACTTTACTGACTAACCAGGCCATCTGTTACAACTATTAAATATTTCAATACAACTTTTAAAAATGGCTTCAGGGCTCAGTGAACTTCTTTGGAGAGAGAGGTTGCAGAAACAAAGTCTGGTTTCTTTGGGAACTGAGAGCTGACTTTATTGAAGAATGCAAAATTTTGAAGGAAATAAGAACAGATGCTAAACATTTTTTGAGTTTGTGCCAAACACAAGAACTCAGGGCCATGATTTAAAGTTAAGGTGGATTAGGCCTGCAAGGAATTTGTTGGAATTTCTTTGGAGGATACAGAAAATACATAGTGCAGACTTTCAAAGTCAGCAACAGAAGCAATTATGGGAGGACAGCACAAATGCATTTAAAAAGACAGATGACGTTTTGGAAGAAAAAGAATGTGGGTTAATTCCAAGCAGTAGCTCAACATGAGGGAATGGCCATCTGTCACTAATTTGTTGTTTGACCCAGGGGAAATTATTTAATTCCAATATCTCAATTTTCCCATACGTAAAATAGGAATAATTATTCCTATCACTCTTAAAGGAGTGTTAGTCTTAATATTGGTAAAGGACCTTGAGCTCTATAAAGGAAAGGAACAAAGACTTTGATTCAAAGCCCATTGAAATCGAAACGTTTTTCATGGACTTCAGTGGGGTTAGGATAAGGTCTTAAATGTCAATTTTTTTCAGACCGTCTTATCTCCTTCAAGACCCACACGGTCTATTTTTACATGGTAAAGCCCATTTGTGTGTATGCCCAAAGCTGAAATATTTCATTTGCAGCAGTCAGCTGGGGCATAAAGGTACTGTACTTGGTTTTTCTTCCTCTGGTACAATCCTGATGGGCAGCTCTGCTCTACTTTGTACATTACATCATGATGCATGTCGGATATACAGTATAACAAAGTGAAGACTCATTGGTCATGATGCCTACAAAAATTCGATAATGGTTAAACAATTGGTCCTGTGGAAAAACAATACTATGTTATCGTGTCACTAAAGACTGTATTGTAATGCATGTGCACAAGGAGGCAGAATGAGTTGCCCAGCAACCTTAACTTTGGTATCTCCTAATTTTTCAGCACTTGACTTTGCAATCTTAATGTTCTTTTAAGGTAGGTATTTGGAATTTATTTTCTAATTTAAAATAATCTTCCTTTCTACTGTGGTACCATTTGGGTCATTACCAGGGTTCAAACTTTTAGATCCACAGCCCAGACCTCAATGAGTTGAGCAAACAGCTAGTGGCAATAGTGGACTGTTATCCTCAGTGTGGGATGAGACCCATGCTTTGCAAGAGGGTTTCACATCTATTTGCTGACAACAGAGGAACATAGACACTTGTGAATCATGGGTTCAATTCCAGATTCTGGAGGGGAGTGTGCCTCTAGAGGTTTTAGACCCTTCAGTACATGTTCCCCTTTTAGCCTTATTCACCTCCTCCCCCTCGTTGCTTAGCCACACTCTATCCCCCTGGCTCATGCCCCCTATCCCCTCTGTGCTTCTATTGCCGCCCTATGCCATGGCTGCAGCCTGGACTACAGCAAGGGGAGCTCTGACAGCAAGACAAAGCCTTGAGAGGCAAAAAAGGAGAGAGCACCTCCCTGCTATCAGTTTTGGTTCCCACCATGGCCTGCAGCAGCTAGGAACAGAAATTGCAGGGAAAGTCTTGAAACTTTTTGGGTTGGAACATGCTCACTGCAGATAGTTTGGCAGCTAAATTCTCCAAAGATTCAAATTGGGCTTCTATGTAGAACTAAAGTCTCAAAACTTGGCCAAAGTTGGCTGAATTTCTTTAGGGATAGCAAAAAGTACATCCCTGACCCAAGGATCATCCTACTGCCAAATTTCAAATCCCATGCTCCAAAGCACTAAGTATGTTTTCAACATGAGCAAAACAATGTATTTCCCCTTAATCTCATTCTCATATGGCTGAACCGTTTTGGCTGAAACCTTCCCAAACAATCAGCCCGAGGCAGGAACCTGCTGTGGGAAATTTCATCCCCGAGTGGATAAAGTTTATGAAAATTATAAATCACTGAAAATGGTGTCTCATAATAGAAAGTGTTAGGCTATCTGTGCCACCAATAATGGCAAGCTTTTCTGGGTGCAGTTATGTTTATACAGTGCCTAGCACAATGGTGCTAAGGGGCTTTAAGTGCTATCTAAAGAGATTATGATAATTTTGTATTTTAATAAATAAACCTGCTTTAGCAGAGAGATGGATTTAATGGTATAATATTTTGCACTGCTAAGAGCACCTTTCATCTAAACACTCTGCCAACATTAATAGAACCTGCATATAAGTTAGTCAGGGGGTTCATACCTGTCTTATATGGACAAACTCAGGCACAAATAGATTAAGTGATACAGCCAAGGCCACACAGTAAACCACTGGCATAGTTGGATATAAAAAAAACAGAGGTCCTACCTTCCAGTGAATTGCTATGATTTTTAATATTCTCCAACAGGTCTCCTGTCTTTCATTGCTATGATATGAGGAAAATATAAACCACTTAATGTCCTTGACACATTTATCAGTGTCCTTTTTCATGTATATTTATTTGCTCACATGCTGTGCTGTCAATATTATTTATTACTTCTAAAGCAATTTTGACTGAGTGACACTTGCTGTCCTGATCTGTTCATTCAGCCATGCACCATCCTTTACTTATGTCAGATCATGAAACAATCTAGACCTAAATATGTTAGTAGCAAGGAGTATTAAATGTTCTATTGCAGCAGCAATTAGTTTAGCAATTTACTGTGTAACCTTATTTCCAGATAAGGTTCGGTAAAATCATCCGCAGTGATTAATGGTGCTCCTCTAATTCCAATTTCACAACCCTAAATGAAGATGCTACATGTTGCCAATTCAGTAATAATTGTTGAAGTTCGGGTGCTGATTTAAATAGGAAGTGCCATAGTGGTTGTGGGGTTTTTTTTGTTTTGTTTGTGTTCTGTGTTTTTGAAAAAGAGACTTACCTAAGGGGTAAAAAGCTAGGTACAGTCTGACTTTGGCATATGGAGTGTTAAGAACTGGGGTGACAGTGGACTGTATTCTGTGTTGTGCCATGCAGAAGGTGTAGTCCAGGGAGAAAAATTGAGCAAAGGTGGCCTCCCAGATTCTTAGTTACTCCAGAAGTGTGCCCTCCACCCTCCCATAGGAGAAGTTCCAAGAGCTGCTGTAACTCATGGCAACTTCCCCAGAACTGACAATGGGCTGCTCCTCAATCTGGAATGACAGGAGTGCAGAGCAACACACTTTTGTGTTGTAACCTACTAGTTGAGAACTGGTGGTGTAGTTCTGTCTCCTGTGAGTACTGTACTCCTGCATTTCACAAACTTACCTATACAGATAATTCCAGTGGAATCTAGCTATCTTGTGGGACCATGGTCATTTAGTTTTTCTATTTTAGAGGATGAGGAAGTCACAAAGAGAAGCAAACTTTTTCTGTGTCTTCAGTTTTTAATTTAAACTTTTATCTTGAATAGATCTATTCTGGGTGGAGGAAACTTTGCTTCTTACAGACACTTTCAGGCTTGTGAAAATTGATCTAAGTTTTCACACATTTACCATGCTGATAAGTTTTTAAACCACTATTAGATCAGATAAAGTGCTCAGAAGAGGCCTTAAAAGTTCTTAGATCAGAATACATGACTTATATTCAGCAACTGATGTCATCATTGCCCACTCTTGTTCTTGCAAATGATTGAAGGGTTAGCACTGGTGTTTAAAAATAACAATCACTTTAGCAAGCCGTTTGGACAACCGGGACCATAAGTCTTTTGCCACAGCAGAAAATATCATAATGACTACTAACAGCCTCTGTTTGATCACACTGAAATATTTAAGGCCATAGATAAATGTAGATGAATTAGGATACTGTCTAACATAGTCCCAATCAAAAGGTCTTCGTGACTGAATAATTGCCCTTCCTCAATCTTTGTCTTTCAAATCCAGTTACATTCACAGCATACTTTATTTCTTCTTGGCACAGTCCTTCTGCTACCCAAATGCCACACCAGAGACAATCTGCAGGAAACTGACTGACTAATTTACCAAAAAAACTGACATGATGTACAAACAATATTGATCACTGACATCAACCACAACACTTCGCTAGTGCACTGAGCCTTTAGATAGGCACTGTAGACAGTATTACTGAGTCAAATCAGTTCACTATCAATCCTGTTACTACCACTCTTTCATGGATATTGCAACATGTTAAAATCTTGGGCACCTGTAATCAATTTTAATATATTTACACTCATGTTAGCTTTATTTTTAGTCTGGAGAAGAGATGATTCAGAGGGGACATACGTTTTCAACTACATAAAAGGCTGCTACAAAATACAAAAAGTAGGGAGAAAAATTATTCTCTTTAACCTCTGAGGATAGGACAAAAAGCAATGAGCTTAAATTGCAGCAAGGGTGGTTTAGGTTGGCCATTAGGAAAAACTTCCTAACTGTCAGGGTAGTTAAGCACTAGGAACAACTTCCCTAGGCAATTTGTTCCATCTCTGTCATTAGAGATTTTTAAAAGCAGGCTAGACAAACACCTGTCAGGGATGGTCTAGATAATACTTTGCCCTGACATGAGTGCAGGGGACTGGACTAGATGACCTCTCGAGGTCCCTTCCAGTCCTTCAATTCTATGATTCTATTACAACTCTCTTGATATCCATTTCCTTCATTTTTTAAGCTAGCTATAACCATTTTTCCAGGTAGCCACTCATGGGTCAGAAGTATAAGTGGAGTTAACTCCTTTTATACAGAGAAGTCCAAATAGCTGTATCTTAAGTCTTATCTATATTAGAAAAGTTGGATCAATTTAACTAGCTAAGTGGGTGCAATCCCCTGTTGTAGATATTCTTTTAAACTCTTGCTTAAATGTCTTTAGCTAGCATCAATAAATTGCCAAATGAAGCTAAAAAGATTTAAGCAAGAATTATACCAGTTCAAACATAGCTGTTATGGGTTTGCACCAATTTAGCAAGATCAACTTGCAACTGTTTTAGTTAAACCTGTTTAAATTTTTAACTCTGGGTATATAGATTTGTTTTTTTGACCAGTTTTCCCCCTAAATATAGTTTACAGCACTGCATACATCACCATTTAGTCTTGCATGTCATGGTGAGACACTTATGTGCTTTAATCCTATTATGAATTCTTATTGACACCCCTACTTTCATTGTCCAGTTCGTACAGTTGTTTGAATGTTATGGTGGGGGGGAGTTCAGTGGTGGTGTATAGTGTACACTTTTAGTTTTAGAGGTATTACCAGTTCCATGCTGTTCCCCATTTTAAGGGTAAGGAACATGACTGGATCCAATATATCTAAAATTATAATGAACTATTTGTCTGTCTGCTGCACCACTTTAGCAAAAACTCAATGTCTAAGATGCTTAGATTCCATAGGTTGCAATTATAAACAATCAATATAATATTACAATGTTGCCATAACTCCACTCTTCTCCCTGCAGTAGTGCAGTCTAAAACCTCACACTACCAGCAGTGTGTTTGGCAATCTGTCCTATTAATGCAAATTAAGTTAGACTGCGTGACAGTAAGCCACTTGAGATTTTTCCAGGACATCAATTTAGCAACATGTGCTTTTAATCAGTATATGTTCTGATCTCTTGAAAAGTAAAAAATGCATTAAATTAAACCTAAGAGGCATCTTTTTGTGTGTGCAGAAGTCACAGGTCAGTTTGTTTTTGACAATAGAGAGCTCTCCTGTAATTTGAAGCAGTAATTTTTTATTTTCCTGAATGACAGTAAATGGCATCAGAAATCTGTAAATAATTCCACTCTGCCCATTCCTTTGTACACTCTTTCCCATATTCCTGCCATCCATGCATGTACAGGAGTGGAACTGTTAAAGGGGGTGGAGGGAGAGACTGACTAAACTGGAAAAGAGAAACCTCCTATAAAAAGAGTTTAGAGGAAAAATAGTGTTCACTCTTGTGACTTTTTTATTAGTAGTAGTCTCATGAGGTTTGATATTTTCCTTAAAGCTCCAGATCCTGGAATCATGTGATCACATGAGAATTTAATCTTTCATGAAAAATAACGGACTAGCACTCATGGTTGTAGAGAAATATTCAAAAAAATGAGTCCTGAAGACTCAAAACTCAGAAGGCAAGAAAAAAGACAAAATGTTTCTTCTAATACAGTGTTTCCAAACTTGGGACACCACTTGTTCACAGAAAGCCCCTCGCGGGCTGGGCCGGTTTGTTTACCTGCCGCGTCCACAGGTTTGGCCGATCGCGGCTCCCACTGGCCGCGGTTCGCTGTGCCCAGCCAATGGAGGGCGCGGGAAGTGGCAGCCAGTACATCCCTCAGCCCACGCCTACGGGCCGCCGCTTCCCACAGCCTCTATTGGCTGGGCACAGTGAACCATGGCCAGTGGGAGCCGCGATTGGCCAAACCTGCGGACGCAGCAGGTAAACAAACCGGCCCGGCTTGCCAGGGGCTTTCCCTGAACAAGCGGCGTCCCAAGTTTGGGAAACACTGTTCCAATATATCATGATTTTTAAGCCAATCTCAGTGTTGGGGGAGGTGGGCTGACTCATGATTTCTGAATGCATGGGGTTAGCAATACTTCATTTATAAAAATCAATGTGTGTGGCAAAACATAGCCACTCAAAGTGAGGGAAACACGTGTGTATATAGAAGATGTGGAGAATAGAAAAGACAACTAAAGGAAGAAAAAGCAGATATACATGATTTATGGGTGGTTTGGCAATAGCAACACAACTTCAAAAAATGCTCTCAATGTATAGAACGGGACACTCCCTGCCTCCCACCATCCCTTTAGGTCAGTCATCTATTTTGGAAAAGTAGATACTTTATAAGTGTAAATGCATGCATATATTTAGGATGTGCCTTTATTTTTAAAATTTTAGTTTGCTGGCTAACAGAACCAAAATACTTTAACAGTTCCTATCAATTTAGATTTTAGGAACTTATTATTATTTATTTATTATTAGATATCAGCTGTTGGTCTTACACAGTTTTCTCTGCAGAATTATATTTGGAAGCATATGCAGGATAACATAATTTCAGGGCGGAAAAATTTGGTCCCATATTTTAGACCTGGGGTCGGTAACCTTTCAGAAGTGAAAAGAACAGGAGTACATGTGGCACCTTAGAGACTAACAAATTTATTTGAGCATGACCTTTCGAGTGAGCGGTAGCTCACAAAAGCTTATGCTCAAATAAATTCGTTAGTCTCTAAGGTGCCACAAGTACTCCTAGTCTGTATCTGCAAAAAGAAAAACATGGCTGCTACTCTGAAAGCTTTCAGAAGTGGTGTGCCGAGTCTTCATTTATTCACTCTAAGTTAAGGTTTTGGGTGCCAGTAATACATTTTAATGTTTTTAGAAGGTCTCTTTCTATATCTATAATTAAACTATTGTTGTATGTAAAGTTAAGAAGCTTCATTTAAAATTAAATTAAAATGCAGAGCCCCCCGGACCGGTGGCCAGGACCCGGGCAGTGTGAGTGCCACTGACAATCAGCTCGTGCGCTGCCTTTGGCACGCGTGCCATAGGTTGCCTACACCTGTTTTTAGACCATGATCCTGTTAAGAGAATTCAGTAGTTCTCTGGGAGAAAGAGACTGTACCTCTCAAGTGTAACTCTTTGTAGGAACTAAAGCTCTAATTCAGCAAACCATTCCTATTTAGCAAAGCACTTAAGTGCTTAACTTTAAGCAGATGCTTAAGAGCTATTGATTTTAATGTTAAGCATGTGCTTAAATACTTTTCTGGACTTGGGCCTTCAGCAGACCCTGCTCCCTCAGTCCATTGCTGACATTTTCACTGGGCATGGAGGATACTGAATGCAGTGGAGTAGAAAAAGCATGTCTCCATTGCAGGTGGTGATGAGGGAAGGGAGAATGCTATTTGGTGTGCAACTCTTGCATGCTAGGCAGCTCACCTATGCTAGGTGTCTTCTGTTCCAGCCTGGAGGAAAGGTAGTGAGCATGGGGGTCAGACAGATTGAGGGAGGCAGAGGGTCAAGCTGGTAGACATGACTAGACAGATTTACTACCATGCTAGGATAGGGAGGCTGTGAATTACGTGGTGGCTAGCAGACAGCTGACTAGTGGTTGTTGGGCTTTTTTGTATAAGGAAGTAATATAAAATCCAGTCGGAGACATTTTTACAAAAATTCCTACCATTACTCAAAGTGGTGCATCTCAACCCATGGTAGCAATGTTGGGAGCCCAAATGTAGACAAGGCACTGAATGCTGATGTTTTTGACATGTCAATTAGACTTACTCTGAGAATTTTTCAATAGTGTAAAGTATCCACATCTTGCCTATTCTAGAGCTCCCAACGTCCCTGCCAACAATGGAGCTGTACCAGTGTTAGCAACAATGGGAAATATTTTTTATTAAAAAAAATATTTAGTGCAAACAAGACCTCAATGAAAACTGAGGAAGGATGGGATTTGCAAAGGAGTTTGGTGTGTAACTCTTAGGTCCCTTTGCAATGCCCAGATGAAGGGTCTACATGTTCCTGGGGAAACTGTGTATGTGTGTGTAACTGAGTTTTATTGAGGAGGAAATAGATATAAGGCAGCCAGAAAGCTCCTCATGTGCAGATAAAACACACAACCAATCCCCACAACATGACAACTGCAAATATCACAACAGAAAAAAATAGAAATTGCTTGGCATAATGGAGGGGACAGTAGCAATAAGTAGGAGCAAAGTCAGAAAGGCCAAACACCACAGGAAGTAGTACCAACAAAGGTCATAAAAAGAACAAGAAAAAATGTATGTACAGAACTGGTCAAATTAGAATTTCTATCCTGAAGCAAATTCTGACATTTTGAAAACTGTTATTACAAATTGTAATGAATAACTTTGATAATTCAACTTTTCATGGATTGGTCTGTTCCAAAGTGATGTTTTTTTATTCATCAAAATGTTTGATTTCAAGTTGGTTCAACATTAATTTGTGTCCCTCTGAGCTACATGGTGTCTTGTGGGAGTTGTAGTTTTGGTACCTCATGCCTTCATTTTCTTCTATTGGCCAGGCTCCAGAGTTTGGCTACATCAAGAGACTCCCTTGATGCACTGAAGTCATTCCACCAGATAGACTGCAATGCATCGTAGGATATTTCATTCCGGCAGAGAGCTAGCTCCATAGAGGAAAATGTGGGCGTGAAGCAACTGAGCTACACTGATGCCCTGAGGCTCTGCAAGCAAACAAAGTGTTAAAGCTGAACAGACCCAAAAAGGAAACTGTTCGATTTGCTTTGACAAACTGTTGTTCAATTTGATAGGTTTTGGTTCAGGTTGACTCAACCCAAAACAAAACATTTCATTTAGTTTTTCCTGATGGAAAATCAGTTTAGCAACATTGAAATTTTCCTGTGGAAAAAATTTTTTTTTCAGAATATACATTTTCCATTGAGAAATTCTTTTAATAAGAATGATAGCCACTGAAAGGTTATTGCAGTCATAGTTAACTAAGAAAAAGGGAATCAAGGCCAAATCAGGGAAAAAAAGTGCTGGCTTAAACACCAGCAAATGTAAATAAAGAAGTGGGTCTACACCAGTACCTCAAATCCATGTACCTTTTCACTCTTATCCCACCATTTCTTGTGCCTTCTGAATTTTGGGACTCAGATCTAAATCAGTCTAATTGGTGCAGAATCCAGGTTATATCTAAAACTATAGTGGTGACTTGTTCTGGGCCAGACCCATCCCAATTCACACATGACACACACCCTGCAGCAGGGCATAGCAGGTTCTACTCCCTCCTGAAGACACTGCCAGTTCTACAGGCCTCTTGGGAGAATGGAAGGAAACCTACTGTGTTTTCTAGTCAACAAAGCAATGGCTGCTGGGTCTTTAGAACTGGCAGTGGCTGCAGAAGGGAGAGGAATCTACCACACTGTGTGTGAGAGGTGGCTCGATATCTTGAAAATGGGGCACAGCAGAGGCCCTGGCAACCACACATTCCCATCCCTCTCCTCTCCAAAAATCCTGGTGGGAGAATAACTCTGTAATCTTCCCTGGAGAACTTTAAAAGGAAAGGGACTGAAGGACCATAGATCCCTTCTGTAAAAAATATTGAAAGGTGTAGTTGGGAAGGGACCTACTGGAGGGGTGAGTGTCAGACAGGAAAGAAGGGTGAATGTGGTAGGGGTACAGGCCTGACTGGCAGATCATGTCTGGGGATATACAACTTGGTGGAAAGAGCAGAGGAAGTTGTAGCCCTGGTAGAAGGAACGTTGCCTAGGGGAAGACATGGGCCTGGGTGGGAGGGAGGTTATTGCCGTAAAAGTGTGGACTTGGGAAGGTGGATTAGCACCCCAACATGGGAGTAGGTGGGTGAAGGTCTCCAGCCACAAATAAAGCAGAGAGGAGTGTGGTCATCCCAGAAAGCTTCCCAAAGGGGTCGCTAGGCTATCATACTTCCACCCAAAAGACAACCCCAGTAATGATATAGCTGTTGTATGCAGTGTAGTGGTCATGTGAGTCCTGTTAGGGACAGGTATTGTGATAGGGAGGGGTGAAAGGCAAGGGGATTAGTTGGGACCTTAGAATTGTATACTAAGATCTGAATAATGACCTCATCTCTTGCATATTACTTGGATACAATTCCAAACTTTTTGCAATTCTTCCAAACTACTGTACAATTTATAAATATTTACTAGTTTGGGCCTGGCTTCCTGCATGAGACACTTCTGACCATTACAATAAGTTCATGTAATGAGATAAAATTAAAATTCTTGTGACCTGCAAATTCTGTACAATTCACTCTCATCCAAGATCTTGTCTGGGATTTGGTGAGCTACATGATATGGGGAAAGGGTATGGAATTTACAAGTAGACTTGAGCTAAGTTGCTTGCACAAAGTAGACCTGAGCAGAATGGTAATAATACTGTGCTGCTGATCTTTTATACTTGAACTTTGACCTAACCTCTATCTTTTGGTTTGCTTTTCAGTGAACTACTATGAATCTGATATCTATGGTAATTTGTGCACTTGCTCTACAATGCATATCTCTCTATGGAATAACATTTTTACCTCAAACAGGATTTTACTCTTTTTGGATTCTTCCTGCTTCTCTTTCCCAGTGTTAGTTTTGTTTTCCCCTATTATTTTTACAATCTTTCATCTATAAAACAAAGAATAGGCAACAACAGGGAAGAAAAGAAAAACTCACCAACTATGCGTATCTTGTACAAATATGTGGAGATGAGAACTGTTAGATTAAAATAAACTTTCCAGGTGCATTTTGAAATAAATGGAGTTACACCAATCTACAATCTAGCCCTCTAGTCTCTCTACTTTCTAGTGTATCTAGAATTGATACATAATTTTCAATTACAGATAATTTTCTTGCTTTATATTACATGTGTGTTTCTGGAAAGCAAGTTATACAGTATATCACTCATGTCAGTTACTTTTCTGCAAATCGTATAACCTCTTCCCTTTTGACCCCATTCAGGAAATGGAGATACACTTCATTTACTAGTTGTCATATTAAAATAACGGAGTATGGTGGAGCAGTTGGTTTGGGTTTTTTTAAACTCTTCAGAGCTTTTGCCCTAGTGCATGCAACAATAGTCACTGTATGAATTTTGGACTGTTTTTCTTATTTAATGGATGAATACAATAGCAACAGATTGTCACACAAGCTCAGATCTCTCCTGAGAAATAGCCAGTATTCCTTAAGTCCTATTGTAAGGCCATTATTCATTCTGTTATGTTAATTGATTTCCTTTATTTTTCTGAAATTACAAAACTGTACATGTGTGCTAATGACATTACAATATGCAAAACTGTTCTAATCCTGCAGTGGCTACTAGAATCAATGATATGATAGCTTTGGAATGAATTATCTGAAACCAAATACCTGTAGCGTTCAACTCCAACTTTAGCAATGCTGCTGTCTTCGAGGGAAGCTCCACTCACTGCTTCCCTGAACAAACTAGTGTGAAATACAAGTTGACATACCCTTATAATTCTGTCCTTACACATGCAGTGTATCTGCAGCACAGAAGCAATAGAAGCTTTGGTCAAAAAACAAGTCCATGCCTTCTTCATTGACTTCAGTGGAGTAAGACCAGAGATGAGTTGGCCCATATGTTTCAACTACTTAGTTTAAAGAAGGCCAAAGGGTTTTGGGTAGGGCTGTGAATTAATCGCGGTTAACTCATGTGATTAACAAAAAAAAATTAATTGCAATTAATTGCGGTTTTAATCACACTGTTAAACAATAGAATACCAATTGAAATGTATTAAATATTTTGGCTGTTTTTCTACATTTTCAAATATATTGATTTTCTATTGCAACACAGAATACAAAGTGTACACTGCTC
This sequence comes from Lepidochelys olivacea, assembly GCF_965140295.1. Taxonomy (NCBI): domain Eukaryota; kingdom Metazoa; phylum Chordata; order Testudines; family Cheloniidae; genus Lepidochelys; species Lepidochelys olivacea. Next base: position 31,468,300 of record NC_140415.1, read on the forward strand.
ACTTTATATTTTTCATTACAAATATTTGCACTGTAAAAAGATAAACAAAAGAAATGGTATTTTTCAATTCACCTCATACAAGTACTGTAGTGCAATTTCTTTATCATGAAAGTGCAACTTACAAATGTCGTATTTTTTGTTGTAATTGCACTTAAAAACAAAGCAATGCAAAACTTCAGAGCCTGCAGGTCCACTCAGGCCTACTTCTTGTTGAGCCAATTGCTAAGACGAACAAGTTTGTTTACATTTATGGGAGATCATGCTGCCCACTGATTATTTACAATGTCACCAGAAAGTGAGAACAGGCGTTCGCGTGGGACTTTTGTAGCTGGCATTACAAGGTATTTGTGTCAGATATGCTAAACATTTGTATGCCCCTTCATGCTTCAGCTACCATTCCAGATGACCTGCTTCCATGCTGCTGATGCTTGTTTAAAAAAAAACAAAAAACATTAATTAAATTTGTGCCTGAACTCCTTGGGGGAGAATTGTATGTCCCCTGCTTTGTTTTACCTGCATTCTGCCATATATTTCATATTATAGTAGTGTCAGATGATGACTCAGCACATGTTAATTTTAAGAACACTTTCGCTGCAGATTTCACAAAATGCGAAGAAGGTACCAGTGTGAAATTTCTAAAGATAGCTATAGCACTTGACCCAAGGTTAAGAATCTGAAGTGTCTTCCAAAAATTGAGAGGGACGAGGTGTGGCACATTCTTTCAGAAGTCTTAAAAGAGCAACACTCCGATGTGGAAACTACAGAACCCAAACCACCAAAAAAGAAAATCAACCTTCTGCTGGTGGCATCTGACTCAGAGGATTAAAATGAACATACATTGGTCCGCACTGCTTTGGATTGTTATCGAGGAGAACCTGTCATCAGCATGGACACATGGCCTCTGGGATGGTGGTTGAAGCATGAAGGGACATATGAATCTTTAGCGCATCTGGCATGTAAATATCTTGTGACAACACTGGCTACAACAGTGCCATGCGAATGCTTGTTCTCATTTTCAGGTGACATTGTGAACAAGAAGTGGGCAGCATGATCTCCTGCAAATGAAAACAAACTTGTTTGTCTGAACAATTGGCTGAATAAGAAGTAGGACTGAGTGGACCTGTAGGTTTTAAAGTTTTACATTGTTTTTGAATGCAGTTATTTTTTGTACATAATTCTACATTTGCAAGTTCAACTTCCATGATAACGAGATTGCACTACTGTACTTGTATTAGGTGAATTGAAATTCTATTTTTACAGTGCAAATATTTGTAATCAGAAATAAATATAAAGTGAGCACTGTACACTTTGATTTCAATTTCAACACAGAATACAATATATTTGAAAATGCATAAAACATCCAAAAATATTGTATTGTTTAACAGTGTGATTAATCATGATTAATTTTTTTAATTGCTTGACAGCCCTAGTTTTGGGATTTGTTTTCCAATGCTTTCAAAATACTCCTCCAGTTGTGCTTGTATGTATAAAGAAACTGATGAAAACAAAATTGAGAGCTCCCAACACCGGGGGAATTTTTAGCTGGTTAGAGCTGGCTGTTTTACAGATCCTTTATGCCATACATATTTGTGTCTCTGCACTGCTGTAATACCCCAACAAGCATACCTAGTAAGCCACAGTCCCTGCCCTGAAGAATTCATGGCCTAAACAGACAAGGGTAGAAATGGAAATAGATCAACAAAGAGGTGAAGTGATTTGCCCAAGGTCACATAGCAGGCCATTGGGAAAGCTGGGAGTAAGACCCAGGACTTCTCTCACTCAGCCCCATACACTCTCCACTAGACCATGCTGTTTCTCCTGAAAAAGGGCTCACAAGAACACAACTGATCCACATAGTCCCATAAACCTAGGGAATCCTTGATTATACAAAGCCTACATTTTTATGCCTAAATCTCACTTTATAGTGACCTTTTAAAACCTGAGAGAAATGCTGCCAGCATAAACAAATGCCACTTTGTTGATTTGTAATTTATATGAAAAACAGACTTACGCAAGCTCTGAACAAGGGCTACAAATCAACCTGTTATACAATTGAACCGGGGTGAGTGTAAATTATATCCAGAAAAGACTGGGGACATGGATACTTCGTTGTAGTTAGAGAGTGACATCTAGTGGTATACCTCTCTGTAGATCTAATATTTCTTGGCATGATTCAAACCGTGTTTTAAATCTTTTTTTTAAACCTCCTTAATACTGCTACTCCTTCTTCTTAACTTTATACAGTTCCAGTTCTATACCGAATACATTGTCCTTTGAATTTACCATACCTAAGTACCTCTTTTTTATTATTTTGAAAAAAGAGAAGGTGTTAGAGTGTGATTGTCTGCCTGCAAACCAAGCTTTATAAATATTGTGATTAAAAACTTCTTTCAGGGGGATTTAATCTGAAGCTTTTTGATGCACGTCTGGTAACTCTTGGTACATAAATTACACCAATACCATGCATACAATGCCTGTTCCATTTTCAGTTTGCATCTTGTGAACACACAGAAGCAGTTTGCTGCGAACTGAGGGTGTAGCATTGTCTGAGGGTGTCCCATGGTCCTTCACTATGGTATTGAGCAGCATGCATCCTGGGATTGTTTTCACTGTGAATTGTGGGAAGCCGGGCCGTTCATACTAAAAAACCAAAACTGTTTCCACTGTCTCCTCCCCATACTTCCTTTGTGGGCTGGTTGGCATCATTTTTTTAATTGCCGTTGGCCAGCATGGTCCCAGCAATGCTCTGGGCTGCTGTGGTCACAAGTGTGAATTCGTACAGGCTGCTTGGGGTTTTATTACAGCACTCGGAGCTGAATGAATTTGGTATTGGATTTTGCCCATCGCACTAATGAGCAGATGATGTGGGAGCAGGGGAATGTTCTGTGGTGGCGGCAGCAACTCCTCCAGCAACAAAAATATGCTGTGCTGTAGTGAGGCAGAAAAACTTGATGCTGACCTGTTGGAACAAGAGGGCCAGTTCTTGAATCACCGACACATCACTCAGCACTGTTTCTGGGTCTGGGAAACCAGCATGGATTGGTGGGAGAGGACTGGTCTGCAGGCCAGCAGCGGTGAAAACTTCAGGATGGGGAGGGTGACCTCTTTTGAAAACTGTGCAAAACTGATTTTGGAGCTTCATCGACAGCAGTCCAACATATAGTGCCCAACACATGTGGAGAAATGATTCACCTTTGCCATCTGGAATCTGGCCACCCCAGAATGTTAACAGTCTGTAGCCAACTGACTTGGCACAGGGAGATCAACTATTGGGGCCATTGTTATGCAGATCTCCTATGCCATTGATAAGGTGCTCTCTAAGGTCATGAAGCTGGATAATGCTCGTTAGATTACTCATGACTTTGCACACATGGGGTTACCAAATTGTATTGGGGCAACTAATGGATCCCACGTGCCTACCATTTGCCCCATCGCTAGGTAGAATTTATAAGAGTTATTTCTTCATGGTGGTCTAAAGTCTGGTGGACCACAGCTAGAAGTTTTCAGAGATAAATGCAGGGTGGTCTGGGAGGGTCCATGAGGCAATCATCTGTTGGAACTCAGTATTTAAATTAATGGAGAAGGACTGTTTGCCTCCAGGATCACTGTGGACATTAACTGTGTAGAGGCTGATCTGGTTATTCTGGAAGACCCAGCTTACCCCCCTAGCTAAAGAAACCATACACAGGACACTTGGACAGAAGGAAGGAACACTTTAACTATTGTGCGAGTAGCTGTAAAATGGTAATCAAGTGTGCACTTAGTCATTTGAAAGACAAAATGGTGCTGTTTGCAGAATAGGCTGGAAACTGACTGGAGAGGGATGACTTTGGGGTATCAGGTGGCATAATCCAGGATCACCGGGCTGTATTTGTATGCAGCTGTGGACTTTTCTAATGGACTCACCAGGATGCCTAGCCTTTCAAAGGGCACCCATATGATGGTCAGTGGTAGCAGAGGAGCCTTTGAGACCTTTTTCTGACTTGTCCACTGGCACTTACAGAACTTTTGCTCATCATGCGGCATCTCTGTGTAGACACCCGGCCAGTAGAATTACATAGTCACTTTGTTGAGTGTCTTTTCGCTCCCCAAGTTCCCCCTGCATGGTATCGCATGGGCCAGTTGGAGAACTCCACTATGGAATTTCCTTGGCACTAGTAGCTGCATCCTCACTTCCTTCATCTTGAAGTCCTTGACCTTTAGAGCCCAACATGCCTTTTCCTCAAACAACTCAACTCAAAATGGGGCTGCTGTTTCAAGAGTTGAGGGTCTAGTACCATGATACCCTGCAAGGAGTAACTAGGCTGGTGGAAGCCAGGGTGAGACTTTTATGTGTGTGGGCAGGATTCTGTTGTACAGGAAAGTTAGGTATTATTTATCTATTGTAATTAAATCTAGAGAATGACTGCAGTATAAACACATGGGCAGGCTAATGATTCACAACTGACACTTCATGATTGTTAACTGTTCCTCAGGGAAGATAGATAATGTTATGCAGTACTGATTTTATTTTCTCTTCTTACATACCTTTTAATAGCTAAGCCCCCCTGCCTTTTAGAGCACCAGACTTTTGGCCTCCATTACTGTGGATACAATTTTGCATCCACAATTAAAAGCAGGGGGAAATTAGTTGCACCTGTAATTACATCAATTCAGCTGCCTTACTCTCTGATTTGGAAGTATAGTCATGTAATTAGACAGTTAAGGGTGCAGCTATTTATACCTGTAACTTTGCCATTGTATTTAACTGCAGCCATAAAATTGCACACACCCCCTCCTTCCCACAACAGACCATTTTTGGGATTTGGGGTTAACTAGCACTGTGGATTAATACTTGACTGAATAAAATATTTCTAACTATTCATTTAACAGATAATGTACATGGAATAGAAAGGTTTCAGAGTAGCAGCCGTGTTTAGTCTGTATCCACAAAAAGAAAAGGAATACTTGTGGCACCTTAGAGACTAACAAATTTATTTGAGCATAAGTTTTCATGAGCTACAGATCACTTCATCAGATGCAAGTGAGCTGTAGCTCACAAAAGCTTACGCTCAAATAAATGTTAGTCTCTAAGGTGCCACAAATACTCCGTTTCTTTTTATAGAATAGAAAGTTGTTACGGAATAATGGTCACCTATTATGATGTGTTGTAGGGATAACTGTGGTGATATTAATGCTTACATTCAAAGTAGATCCACTCTGATCAAACGATGTTCCAATATAACTATTTCTATTTTACCAGATGAGTGAATATTTTAATCTTTATCTTATGTGGGAGAGATCAGGTATTTGACTGACTGCAGTTTGATATTTTTTTAAAAAACTTATTTATTAATTTAACTGCTAAATGGCAAACTACTGATCATCCAGAAGTTTAATTTACCATGCATAAATTTCATTTTGTATCCATTTGAACATACTATACCTCCTGCAACAATAATAAAATCCTAACCTAAAGTCTCTTGTTTTACCAGAATACAAGCAGCGGATAGTTATTTCTGATGAGATCTGAGGGAGTTAATTAGGTTTCAGATTTTCAATTCTGCTGCAGAATGGTCACTAACATTTGCAAGCTGCACAATAAAGTTCTGAGCTGCTGCTGAGTTCTTTCAAGGTTTATCACGATTGGATTTTGAATGTGTCACACATCATACTGATGTTAGGACAGAACTACCTAGCTTAATCTCACAGCCTGTAATCTAATGTCTGAACTTCTCATTAGGCATTGGGTATAATTTACCAAATGATTTAGGAGCCCAAGTCTCATTGGTTTTCAATAGGACTTATGCCCCTAGGTTATTTGAGCCAAAATTCTCAAAGGGAATTAGTGGCCTAGCTCCCACTGATATCAATGGGAGTTTGAGGATTTGGGCTTTGCAAACTTTTGAAATGAAATTTGGGCTCCAAAGTCACTTATGTGGTTTTGAAAATTTTGCCCATTACCTAACTGTGATGGGAGTCACTCATGAACCTAAATAATAGATTTACGGCTTGTCTACACAGGGCTTTTTAAACCAGATCAAATTGAGTTAATCTGGTTTGAAAATGCTTGCATATACATGTCACAACCTATCACTGAGCACTAACTCTGCATTTATCAGGAATGCTGGAGTCCTCTTGCAAATTGGACTAGGGTTGCTTCAAACTGATTTAGGTCTTTTGTTTTTGTGCATGCAGTTGCTGTGCATCACTCTTTGCATGCTTCCAACATCTGTCCCACAGTGCTTTGCATCTTGACGGTTACTGAGCTGGCGGTTTTACTTGTGTGCCTTCTCTGCCCTGGTTTTAAGTTTCCAGGATGACCCTTGCCCCCTTTAAAAATACACTATTCTCAAAATTCACTTTGCTTTTACGCTTCAAGCAGCATTTCGTTTTCTGCCTTGGAGAGAGGTATATGAACGGGTGTGTGCACGTATTATGTCCTGGGTGAATCAACTACATCTAACCTAGCCAGAAACTAAAGTTAATGCAGAATTCAGCATGTTAAGCCGTGTTTCTTTTCATGACACTTGTGCTCCTTGAATTGCACTGGCTACCTATGAGTGTCCAGGTTGATTTTAAGATGTTGGTTTTAATCTCTAAAGCTCTAAATGGCCTGTGACTTAGTTGCTGCCATAGGTGTGTTTGTTAGAGTGCTGGCATTGGACCCTCATGGTATGGAAAAAGGGGGAACTGATGAGAGGACACTCTCCACCTGTGCCTTTTGGAATTTGCCTTGGTTCATGACACACACAGGCTGTTAACCTTTAGGACTTGCTGCAAAGTCTGTCTTTGCTGCCTACGTGGTCAGGATCTGAGAGGTTTGTGAGGTTCAGTAGTATGAGGGGCTTCTGGTGGATATGTGGTTGAAAGGGTTTTTATTCTTTGTGCTTTGATTGGGGGTATTGGAACAACTGGTGGAGCATGCTTGTTTGCTATAAGTAACATTATTTTAAAGTGATTGCCCAGAGCTTGGATCAGCACTCTTTTGCTGTCCGTATAAACTGAAATACATTTGGCAAAACAGAATGAACATTCTCCTCATTCAGTGAGATGAATGTTTATGAACAGCAGCTGGAAAATATTTGGTTGCAGGAGATCATGTGCCAAAATAGGGTTAAGGGGTAGTGTTTGGAGTTGGAGGAGGATTTCCAAGTCTCAGGAAAACTGTCAGGCAATCAGTAGCTGGACATCTACTCAAGTCATTCCTCTCATGTTTTGGGGACCTGGTAAAGCAGTTTGCTGTTCTCAGTGCTGGAAGAAAAGAAAAAGCTTGGTGTAATCTCACTGTTGTTGAAATTCAGTTTCCACAACACCTTTTGAAAACAACTAAAAAAACCCTTCCCACCTGATTTTACGTTGTCTAACTCCATTATGCTAGATCATCCCATCTGAAAAAATCTTGTTCTCTCACTTTTGCCTGTTCTTGTGATACTCGTGGCCATCTTCTGACCATAGAATCATAGAATATCAGGGTTGGAAGGGACCTCAGGAGGTCATCTAGTCCAACCCCCTGCTCAAACCAGGAGCAATCCCCAACTAAATCATCCCAGCCAAGGCTTTGTCAAGCCTGACCTTAAAAACTCCTAAGGAAGGCGATTCTACCACCTCCCTAGGTAACACATTCCAGTGTTTCACCACCCTCCTAGTGAAAAAGTTTTTCCTAATATCCAACCTATACCTCCCCCACTGCAACTTGAGACCATTACTCCTTGTCCTGTCCTCTTCTACCACTGAGAATAGTCTAGAACCATCCTCTCTGGAATCACCTCTCAGGTAACTGAAAGCAGCTATCAAATCCCCCCTCATTCTTCTCTTCCGGAGACTAAACAATCCCAGTTCCCTCAGCCTCTCCTCATAAGTCATGTGTTCCAGACCCCTAATCATTTTTGTTGCCCTTCGCTGGACTCTCTCCAATTTATCCACATTCTTCTTGTAGTGTGGGGCCCAAAACTGGACACAGTACTCCAGATGAGGCCTCACCAATGTCGAATAGAGGGGGACGATCACGTCCCTCGATCTGCTCGCTATGCCCCTACTTATACATCCCAAAATGCCATTGGCCTTCTTGGCAACAAGGGCACACTGCTGACTCATATCCAGCTTCTCGTCCACTGTCACCCCTAGGTCTTTTTCCGCAGAACTGCTGCCTAGCCATTCGGTCCCTAGTCTGTAGCTGTGCATTGGGTTCTTCCGTCCTAAGTGCAGGACCCTGCACTTATCCTTATTGAACCTCATCAGATTTCTTTTGGCCCAATCCTCTAATTTGTCTAGGTCCCTCTGTATCCTATCCCTGCCCTCCAGCGTATCTACCACTTCTCCTAGTTTAGTATCATCCGCAAATTTGCTGAGAGTGCAATCCACACCATCCTCCAGATCATTTATGAAGATATTGAACAAAACCGGCCCCAGGACTGACCCCTGGGGCACTCCACTTGACACCGGCTGCCAACTAGACATGGAGCCATTGATCACTACCCGTTGAGTCCGACAATCTAGCCAACTTTCTACCCACCTTATAGTGCATTCATCCAGCCCATACTTCTTTAACTTGCTGACAAGAATACTGTGGGAGACCGTGTCAAAAGCTTTGCTAAAGTCAAGAAACAATACATCCACTGCTTTCCCTTCATCCACAGAACCAGTAATCTCATCATAGAAGGCGATTAGATTAGTCAGGCATGACCTTCCCTTGGTGAATCCATGCTGACTGTTCCTGATCACTTTCCTCTCATGTAAGTGCTTCAGGATTGATTCTTTGAGGACCTGCTCCATGATTTCCACACTCACTTCCTGCTGTTGTGCCCTGCCTACTCAGGACTACCAGTATTTTTCTGGTGCAACTAACTCATGGGACTGGGCACATACAGAATTTAAAGAAATCTTGGTTGTTCTCTTCTAACTCTTCTAACTCAAGGGTACTATGAAGTTCAACGTTCACTTAAACCGTGCATTTAAGATAAATTTTTATCTTAAATGCATTGCTAAACTAAACTGTTCTTAAATGCAGTCAACATTCTAATCCACTCTGCTTTAATGGCACCAAACTATACAGAGGGGAAAATGTCACTATGCGTGAGTGGAATTTCTGATTTAAGGACTCATGACTTTAAAATTATGCAACTGATTTTCTTGAAACTCAGCCTGATCTTTAGATATCAGTGAGATCTACAAAGCAGGGCAAACTTGAATTTTATATCTTCACTTTTTTTAGGGGTTTTGTAGACATTTTGATCAGAATCTCATCTTTCCCCATCCTCATATAAATAAGTAAAATCAGTGTAGCTGTTTTTTTAACCAGAAAAAAAAAATCTTTCAACTCAAACAAGGAATCTTTCAACTAACACTTCAGCACAAAATGAATTTTTTTGAGGAAGCAACTGAAAAAGTGAGCTAAAATGGAAGTTGGAACTCAACACCAACTTAATTATAATGTTTGCTACTGGGGACTCCTGAAGTACTGAAAGCATTTTTTAGATTTGAAGTCTATACAGTTTGTAAGTACGGTATGTCACATTTTATATCCTGTGAATACACTTGGACAAGTGTATGAGAAATGTGGTTTTTCCACATGAGTTTCAGCTGGGAAAGTCACTTCTTGAGCTGATGATGACTTTTCCCTGCTGCAAGCAGATATACTATATGCTGCTTTAAATTATTATCTGGGAGTTGTCATTATGCCATGTGATCCATTCTAATGCAATTTAAGAACATGGCACACTGAAATGATAAAATAATGGACACCAGCCAAAAATGTAAATTAATGGCTATTGCAGCACATAGAATTTCAGATGGAAGTTACAGCAGTTATTAAACTACTAAATGATATGTATACCATATATAAAACAACCAATATATAAATATGAAGGTCCTGCCCCAAACCTTGAAAGCTCTGACAGATGAGGTAACCTCCCATCACCACCTTTCCCCTTCCTGTCGAGGAGAGTAGCTGGAGCATATGGTCTAAAGAAGCATTCTGGTCTTTGCCCTCACATCAAGAATCCCTGTAAGAGGCAGAAACGTTCCACTCCATGGTAGGGTGGGCATGGTAGAATAAGGACAGTATTGATCTGTTAAGGTGCAGTTTATTTCTTATTTTTAAAATGTAGCTAATCATACTTGCACCTCTGACACTTTGCTTTCTGTTTATTTGTACTAGTCTTATCTATTTAGATTGTAAGCACTTTGGTGGCAGTGGGGTGAACCTATTTTTTTTTTTTTTTTAGTGTTCTTGTTTCCATAGTACCTAACGACAGAGCCCTGAGCTTGATCGGGACCTATTAGTGTTACCACTATATAAAAAAAATAACTATAGGTAGCACCATAAGTGCTAATGACAGATGGGATCTCTCTCTGTCTCTCTCATTTTCAAGGGCAAAAGATCAGTAATTTTCATAACTCAAATTATTCATAGTTACCAGGCAAAGAACACCTCTGACCCCTTCTGGTCTCTCTGATTGCACCCCTTTAGGTCTCAGGCTGCTAGCTGTCAAATGTCTCTTGGGGAGGAATCACACAATTCCCCCACTCTCAGACTGGACCCTGTGTTGCAATCCATTGGTACTAACCATGGTTTACCTCAGCAGGTCTGACTTATGTCCAGACCCTGCAGTTCTGTTCCCTCCAGGACAATGGCAGTGATAGTCCGTGACCTAACATCCTCCTTAAAGCAAAGTGTTATTTATTTAAAACCGAAGCATTTAAGAGAAAACATAAAAAAAAACCCAATAGAGACAGAACTAATCTAGCTTTTCCATAAGGTTTACCTTTCCCTGGATTTGGGAAGGCCCTAATTAGTCTCTCTCTCGTGCATGCGTGTTAGCCTGTATCCCTGATCTAGACCGCTTCTGACAATTGATCACCCTTCTACTTTTAAGCAGTGCTTTTTTTTTTAACTCTTTAGTGTTCTTTTCATCTCTAGCCTCCTACCTTTGGCAAAGTAAGCAATTTAGCGACTAGAGACAGGATCCTTGAAGTTAATAGCTTGACCAGGGCCAGCTCCAGGCACCAGCTTTCCAAGCAGGTGCTTGGGGCAGCAATCCGAATGGGGCGGCAGTCCGTGTCCCATGGCAGCAATTCGGCACCAGCTCCACCGCTCTTCCCGCCGCGGCGGCTTTTGTGCGGCAGCTCCGCCGCTCTTCCGGAGGCGATGGCAATTCAGCGGCAGCCCCACCGCTTTTGCAGTGGAGGCAGTTCGGTGGCAACTGCTTGGAGCACCAAAATTGGTAGAGCCGCCCCTGAGCTTGACCCATTGCCCTTCAAGTGTGTGTGGGGAAGTCCTTATCTAGATCTATTGTGTTACTTTCCTGTTTGCTTTTTCCATAGCCTCCTCTTAAGTTAGATCAATACAGTCAAGCAAGAAATGCTAATGACCCAATATTCCATCATTTTCCCTCACTGACCAGGTCACATAAAATGATGACCTCTCAGGATTCATAGCCATTCCACATCCATCACAACTTCCTTGTCTCCACTTCACCTCTGACTTGCAATAATCAAATAGCAAACACTGTGGAGTGTCATGACCCATAGGTGAGTTCTTCGGATGGGGAACTGATGTACAGAGACGCTAAATGACTTGCCCAAAGTCACACAGGAAGACCCTGGCTGAACAGGGAAGATATCCTGAGGTCCAGGCTAGCACTGAACCCACTGGCCCATCCTCCCTCTCACAACAGGAATAGATCAGAATATGTGTTCTCATATTTCAGAATCAGAACAACAGAAAACAAGAAATATGCTGAGAGCAAGTTTCATTTTTATAAGATTCTGTGGTTTTGTGTATTGCTAGAGTAAGTTGCAAATTAGTAGGTGTTAGGGGGCTTATTCCTTCACCACTTACTTCCCTGGTCCTTCTCGCATCAACAGAGAGCAACAATACCCGAAGTCAAAAGGTGCAAACAATTCGATGTTTATTGGGGTGAACTTCCAGCAAGCATGATTCCAGTTTCCTTCCTTAGTGTCCCCCTTCCCAGCTCTGGCACCACAGAGCCTTACACCTGTGTCCCTGTTCCCATTTCCCCCCCTTAGCCAAACATGGTTCCCATTCCCCCCACCCACTCACTTCCTGATTGACTGCAGACTATATAGTAAAACTTGAGTTCTGCTTAGCTATACCTTAACCAATCATTTTCCTGAAATTTAACTAACCAATCCTAACATATTGTAACATGATTATTTAACCAATTATATCCCACCACCTTAGTTTGCACCCAGCAAAATTAATTATACAGCAGACAGAAACAATCACAGAACCAGACAGAGATTATACAGACAAACAATGGGGAAATGGGGACTATGGTGATAGAACAACAAAGAAATGAGGATTTCACATCCCAGCTGTTGATAAGTGAGTTCTTGCCAGACAGGATGCTATCAAACTAAGTTTCCTTTTACATTTTCTAGGCACTTCCCTTTCTCTGGAGGTGACAGGCACTATCAGGACAGGATTGTATTCCTAACAGCCCAATAGCACCTTATTTCAATATGACTAGTTTGGAATGTGGGGATGTGACCGGTCGCTTCCCAGCTTATGGCTGCCTCTGCTGCCTTGCCAAAGATCTTAGCCTAAGCACAGGGCCTCAGACTGTCACAGTAAGAGAAGGACCGGCAGACAGTGATTTTGATTCTTTCTTTTATACCTCTAACTAGCCAAGTGATAAGAATACACCTAAATTCTTAGAGTATAGGCCTTTACAGACAGGTCTGAATATCTATATCCTAACACTGTGTTTATAAATATATGTTCCCTCACACTAGATGGATTGAATTCTTTAAACATAGTCCCACTGAGTTGTAATCAGATCTGACCAGACTGTAACAAGGGACACTAGTCAGGTATTATTTTGAGTGACAGTTGATGGCCAGAAGACTTCTGGAAGACCAGACTTCCTTCTTCTGGCAAAGAAACAGCATTGGAATACAGACGGAGAAACACTGTAGTTTTAATTAGAGTTCTGTTTAGCAAGCTGAAGACACACCGTACATTTGGACCATATGATAAATTGGAAATCTTCTTCTTTGAAAAAGATCGGAGCAAGAAGAATCTGTATATGGTTGAAGCGGGGATCATAAGCTATTAATTTTTATTTTATTGTGGTATCACTGAAAGGCCCAATTTGGAGATCAAGGGTCCATTATGCAAGGTATTGCACGCGCACACATGTAATAAAAACATGGTCCCAAAGACCTTAAATGAAATAGTTATAAATCATATTTTTAATCCCACAAATATGTATGAATCCTCAGGAAAAAAAAAACAACTTAACGTGAAATTTTGCCTAGAAAAGGATATATTGGTATTTTATTACTTATGGTTTTTCTTTTAATTGTTTATTACAAGTATTTTAATTGCTATTGAAATGGAAATATGTTTCTAAACTCTAAATGCTTTGAAAATCTCATCCTCATATCCTGGGTTTTAATCTGCGTAATGCTTTCTGAAAACTCATGAAAAAACAATGCAGTGCAATCTTTGATTCAGCAAGAAGCTAGGCTGAAGTTCTGTGAAGGAAGTGGAAGATTGGGGATATGCATATCCCCGCACATTCTGATTACATTCACAGCTGCTCTTACCTTTGTCAACGAGGTGCAATTCTCACATTATCAGAATTTGATTTTTATTTTTTTATCATTTTGCTGGATAATATCGATTGTTTTAAAGCTTTTTTTATTTTTATCAGTTTAAATTTTCAGTTGTGTGAAATTATGGGGGGATCAGACCATAATTAATGACAGTGGATGTTGAGATTCAAAAAATTAAAGCTTTATAATCATTAAAATACAAATTGTCAACATCACGTCAATATATATACAAAGTATATATCCCTAAATGAAACTAAGTTCTCAAGCATTCTTCTTACTTTGCCTATCCACAAATTTCAGTTATTGATGGAACTATTTTTCATCAGTTTGTGTGCACAGTGAAATTGATGTTTGTTGACTTTTACTTGGTTAATTATAAATATTCCAGCTGGATAAGCCTACAAATGTGTCACGGAACAGTCAGATTTTTTTCTCTGAAATATTGAATTTCTGGGGCCAATTGAAAAATAAGGGGGATGGAAGCCTCAAATGATATGGAATTCATTTATTAAATGTGTATTGCTATTTTTAAACTAAAAGTACTGAACACTAAACTTTGTCTGATGGAGAACCGTAGCTTTAAACAATCTTGAAGATTACATCAGACAGTTGAAAAAATAATAAACTGTACAACTTGAAGTGTCAGCATGTTATTTTTAGCTTGTGTATAGTTTCATAAACAGCTGTCATAATGAATCATATTGTTGTAGTTGATTTTTCCTTGTTAATGCAGTCCTCTCAGATTTTGCAGTTTCTGACAGGCTATTACTTCAATGGATAGTTTGGTGTTGTGTTCTTTTTCCATGTTATAACAATCAATCTTTTGGCAGCACCAATTGCCCTTAAAGGTTTTTCCATTATGATTAAGAACCCAGAGTACAACTGTCCGCTAGAAAGATCTCCTCACCACTTAGATGCATATGTATATTAAATTAGGTTGACCCTTATGCCCCATTCATCCCCAAATCAATAATACACGTACAAGCATTCTCAGATTATGACCAATTATTTTTGTCTTACAGATCCAGTATAGATATTATAAGAGTTTGATTCTTTTATATCTAGAAGACGTCTAGCAAATTTTTGAATCTGATGCTGGCAAACCAGGTGCCAGTCTTTTTCACATGCATGTTAATATGGTTAAGGTGGATACTGAAGTGAACTTATAACAATGTGTTTAGTGTTTAGACCTTAAGAACGGCCATACTGAGTCAGACCAAAGGTCCATCTAGTTCAGTATCCTGTCTTCCAACAGTGGCCAACGCCGGGTACTTCAGAGGGAATGAACAGAACAGGTAATCACCAAGTGATCGATCCTGTGTTGCCCATTACCAGCTTCTGGCAAACAGACTAGGGACACTTCAGAGCATGGTTTTGCATCCCTGCCTGTCCTGGCTAATAACCACTGATGGATCTATCAATCTCCATGTGACTCCATGGACCTGTATTATGTGTTGCAAGAGCCCCTTCCATGAAGGATAAGGGTAATCCACAGAGCAATCATAATCAAGGGCATCTAATATGAGAGAGCCATTGGAATTGTGTTAAGTAGCAGGCGGGAGGATACAGAGCAACCAAGAAGACACGGGCGTCAGCAGAGTGTTTGTTCTCCTGCAGATCCTGGTGAACCTGTGGGATTTTATGATGGCTCAAAGCTCCTTCACCAGAGACCCAAAAGGAATATACCCACCAGAGTGATGTGTATCACATTCCAGGGTGCTATGCAGATCAATGAGAGGTTGTGTCACCACTTATCTTGCAAACCTGGGTGTCTCCCCATGCTTTGCTGCTGTAGCTCTCAACCTGAGCCCCTCACAAACAGCACACAGAAGACACTCTTGAGTGTCTGTGTATAGCCGCAGCCTGACAGTAACACTCCAGTCACACTCTGGCTTCCCCCATCTTTAGTTACTACTTCCTAGAGTGTGTTAGGGTCACTCAGGTCCTAATTTTTCAAAAAAAAAAAAAAAAAAGTTCTTCATTGTCCAGCCCTCTCCTGGACAGTTCAGATATTACAGGATCATATCCACCAGTTGGCAGTTTAACTGGAGTTGCCCAAACAGTTCAGTTTAAACACAACACTGGATTTGTTTTGATTGAAGAATAAAACAAATTTCAGTTAACTATCAATAGACAGATTTTATGTGAATACAAGTATAAGGCATCAAAGTCAGAAATGGCTACAAAAGAAAATAATGATAAAACACTTTCTAGTAACTTAAACCTTAACAAACTAGACTGGGTTCAAGGTAAAATACTTAACACGTGTTGCCAGCAACAAGGCTGACCAAATTTTCAGGCCAGAACCCCTCCCAAAGTCAAAAGGCTGGTTCTTTTGTCTCCTTAATGAGAGAGAGCATGAGAGAGAAAGAGAGGGAGAAAAAGAAAGAGGGAATATCTGAGATGTTTTTGCTCCTCACTTTTATAGTCCAGTCACTTTTTGAAATACATTTTCCTGTGGGTTACCCTTGGGTAAAGTTCCTTCCTTTTGGCAAAAAGTTTTGTGGTGAAAGAGGTTCCATATTGTTGCTGGTTAAGTGTAGCTTGATCTGTTCTTGCCCCCTTCCGTTGCCAAAGAATAGCCACTGATGAGTAATTGCCAATCAATTTTGATGACACCTAACTAGAGGCAACAGCTTGTCCACTGTCTTTCAGAAACAGGCTTACCCTCTTCCCAGGTTTGTCTGGTAAACACACTTCAGTCACAATTTCAGCTGATGTTCATAACATTATATATAATGTTGCTACACACATTTCACTATGGTATTATTGATCAGTAAAATATTAGTTTTCAAATGATTGCTCACAAGAGATTATTACAATAGTGTGGGATGTGAATACAGAGCAGCACTCAGCCCTTTCCCATGATTGTTTGCAGAGGAGAGAACAATCCAGCCCCCTGTTATTTCTTTGCTTATTCAGCAGCCTTTTTGAAATAGTATGTCATAATGTTACACATATTAGTAACATTATGATATACTAAGTAATTTGGGAGATTTTGATTTAGCATCCTTGGAACCCTCCTAAAACAATTTTGTAACTTGGGGATACTTTCTGAATTGATATTTTGTCTACATAACATAATCTCTAGAGATGCACATGGTAAATCATTAATGTTATGGAGGATAAACTATTTAACTGGCAAAGGTCCTTATATCATCAAAATAATCTAAGATTCAGATTAGAGTTCACATTTAAGGATGCCTCAACTGCAATTACAGACATCTCACAAACTTCTGAGTACCTGGACTGTAGTGGACATGCTGTGACTGAGAGATACATTCTTCAGTAGTAAAAGAAAATAAAGTTCTCAAACAAGGGAAAGAGATGACAACTTATTGGATGCAAGACATGTCCCTTAAATTTCTCATAATGTGTTATTGTCATAACGTTGTAAACTGAATAGTGACTTGAGAGGAATATGTTTCTGAAACAAACAAACAAGGACTAGTGATGATAACTAGTTTGCATCTTTGGTAATTATAGGGACAGCCCAGGTGGTCATAGTAGGATCTGGGGCAGAGGTAGGCAAACTATGGCCTACAGGCCACATCCGGCCCGTGGAACCGTCCTGCTCGGCCCCTGAGCTCCTGGCCAGGGATGCTAGCCCCCGGACCCTCTCCTGCAACCATACCACCGTGCAGGCACCGTGGCTTGCGTCCACCCACCTCCCAGGCTTTCCAATAGGAAACATTGAGCAGGGAAAGGGGGGAGATAGGGGGTGGGGCCCTGGGGGGGCAGTTAGGGATGGGGCAGTCAGGGGACAAGGAGTGTGTGTGGGGGAGGGGTTGGATGGGTCCAGGGGGCCTGTCGGGGCAGGGGTGTGGATAGGGGTCAGAGCAGTCAGGGGACAGGGGCCGTTGGATAGGGGCAGAGGGTCCAAGGAGGGGGCAGTCAGGGGACAAGGGGGGGGGGGTTGGATGGCTCAGGGGTTCTGAGGGGGACAGTCAGGGGGCAGGAAGTGGGATGGGTAGATAGGGGGCGGGGGCCAGGCTGTTTGGGGAGGCACAGCCTTCCCTACCCTGCTCTCCATACCGTTTTGCAACCCAGATGTGGCCCTCAGGCTAAAAAGTTTGCCCACCCCTGATGTGCGGTGTGGTTCAGAGCCCATAAGAGATGGGATCAAGTGGTGACAGCGGAACATGAGAGCATGGTCAGGGGCCTGAATAGGGATCGGATCTTCTGGTGACAGCAAGATGTAGGAGCGTGGTTCAGGGGTCCAGATACGAAGGAGAGTCCCCGGAGAAAGCGGGATCACCGGCTGTGGTCCAGGGGCCCATATTGGGCCAGGAGCCCCTGGTCATAGTGGGATCTGGGAGTATGGGTCAGGGTCCAGCCTAGGGATGGGAGCCACAGGTTATAGCGGGATTGGGGCAGTGTGGTTCAGGGGCCTGTATAGGTTTGGGAACCCCCGGTGAGAGCAGGATCGGGGGGCGGGCTCAGGGGCCCGTTTAGGGACAGCCCCCTGTGATAGCGGCTCCCCGGCATGAGATCAGGCTCACCCCGTGGGGGTCGGGGGGGAGAAGCAGGTTATTGGGAAGGGAAATTTAGAGGTGCGAGGTCCCTGTAGGAAGAGGAGCAGGGGGTCGGGGCCAGGACCGCTGGGGAGCGCGGGTGCCCCCAGCATAGCGGAAGCGCTCAGCACTCAGCCGACCTTGCGGCGGCCCCAATCCCGGCAGCTCTCGCTCTGCATGCTGGGAACTGTAGTCCTCTTTCCCAACGCGCCTCGCGCCCAGGGTTTGACAACACACCTCAACAAGACAGTCCGCCGGAAGCATGCGCATAGTGGCTAGGAAGGAGCTTCTTCCGCCCCCCACTTTCTTGAAAAGGAACCCTCCCCCTTTGACTGTTTCCTGGAGCGACGGGCAAATGAAATGCTTTGATTCAAGAAGTGGCTCCGCCCTCTTTTTCTCGGGGCCCCCAGTTTCTCAGAGGAACGTTCGGATTGGCGCATCAAAGCACCCACGTGACTAATAGTAGCCAATTACTGGTGTACACTCCCCTGTCCGTCCCGAGTCTCCCTCCCCCTCTGACAAGATGGCAGCTCCCAGGGGGTGGCGGTTGGTGTGGCAGGGCAGCTGTCGGTTGCTGCACACCGAGCTCTCCGCGGCCCCTCAGCCTCCGTCTCCGCTCTACCCGCCCGTGGTCGCCTCCCACACGGCCAAGAGCAAGTCGGCCAAGCGCCGCCGGCTGGAGTATTTCTACCAGCAGGTGCACGCGGCGCCCTCCATCGCGGAGAAGCTGCGGCTCTACGGCCGGCTGCAGCGGCTCAAGTACGTGGTTTACCCGCAGACCTTCTCCCTGAACGCGGACCGCTGGTACCAGAGCTTCACCAAGACCGTCTTCGTGCCGGGGCTGCCCCCCGCGGGAGCGGAGCCGGCGGGACCCGGGGGCCCGGATCTGAGCGAGCTGCGTTCCCTGGCCTGTGACGCGCTCCTGCAGGAGCATTTCTACCAGCGCAAGCGAGAGCGACCCTTCGTCTACCGAGAGCAGCAGCACGTCGCGGCCCCCTTCCTCACCCAGCTGGTCTCCTCCCTCACCGCCGCGCTGGGCAGCTGCAACCCGCTGCTCGCCGCCGCCCGCTTAGGTGGGGCGGGAGGTTGCGCGAGGGGGGTTACTGGGGATCGGGGCTGGGGCTGGTTGGGAGGTTAGGCCATGGAGCAGCAGAAGAGATTGTGCTGAAATGCCCCTGGGCTGTTGTGGGTAATGGTTACATCATTGACTGATTTTTTTATTTTGTTTTTGTGCTGAGGGCTGATGTCTTTTTGCATGCTTTCACCAAGTATACACGGGGGTAATGGGCTGGCTAAAAACAAACTGTGTTTCATTTCAGATTTAAAACCACAGGTTAACTTCTATTGGGAGCGCGGTGAGACTGTTGTTTGTCGAGGATATCGAACTGGCAGAATCGATCCAGTGAGATTTCAGATAGATGACAAACCACAGATTCAGATCCGTGTGCCAAAACAGCTTCCAGAGGTATGGATGTTTCTAATGCTTCTAAAAGTGAATATCAGCTAGTACTGTGTTACAGTAGCATTTAGTATGTAACATGTATAACACTAGCTTTGCTGTGATAGGCATGATACAAACACCTAGTAAGAGAGTCTCTGCTTTGAACAGTTCACAGCATAAGTATGTTCTGTCTAAAAATCCTAACCATTGTTATAAATGTTTGCTTGTTTTTGTTTGATTTTAAACTCAACCAGTCATATCTCAGGGAAAAACTTTTGTAGAAAAACCTAATTTCCTCTATAAAGGTTCTATTGTACGTATAACAATCTTATTTATTTCATGATTTTAGTTGCTATTAAAACTATAAAACTGAGTGACTGGGCAACAAAATGGCAGATGAAATTCAATGGTAATAAATGCAAAGTAATGCACATTGGGAAACAATCCTAACTATATGTACAATATGATGGGGTCTAAATTAGCACTCAAGAAAAAGATTGTGGAGTCATGGATGTCTTTCTGAAAACATCTGTTTTGTGTGCAGTGGCCGTCAAAAAAGCTAACAACGTTGAAAACTATTAAGAAAGGGATAGATGATAAGACAGAAAATATCATAACACTGTATAAATCCATGGTATGTCCACACCTCGAATACTGTGTGCAGTTTTGGTTGGCCATCTCTAAAAAGATAAATTAGAATTGGAAAAAGTACAGAGAAGGGCAACAAAAATGACTAGGGAATATGGATAAAATGAAGAGAAATTCAAAAGACTGGACTAGTCATCTTAGAAAAGAGACTCATAAGGGAGATATGACAGATCTATAAAACCATGAATGATGTGGAAAAAAATGAATAAGGAAGTGTTATTTACCTCTTCAGATAACACAAAGACCCAGGAGTCACCCAATTAAATTAATAGGCAGTAGGCTTAAAAGAAATATAAGGAAGTACTTCGTCACACAACACACAGTCGACCTGTGGAATTCATTGCCAGGGAATGTTATAAAGGCCAAAAATATAACTGGGTTCAAAAATAATTAGATAAGTTCATGGAGGGTAGGTCCATCAATGGCTATTAGCAGGCCCATGCTCTGGGTGCCCCATAACCTATGGGACTGGATTTCAGGGGATGGATCACTCGATAAATTGCCCCATTCTGTTCTTTTCCCCCTAAGGCATCTGGCACTGGCTACTATCAGAAGATAGGATACTGGGCCAGATGGACCAATGGTCTGACCCAGTATGGCCATTCTTATGTTCTTGTTTGAATTACAGTGTACTATGTGCTTTCCAAAGGTAGGTAGATATTGATGAAATGGTATCCAAGATGACTTAGGCCAGGTCTACACTACAAAGTTTGACTGATGTAAAAGCACAGAGAACTCGGCTGATACTGGAATGCTGAAATTATTCGGGCTTGTATGCTGCTATTGTACTGGTGCCTGCAGAATTCATTGTAGAGTGGGAATATCTCTTATCGGGGTGGAAGAAACAAGATTATCTCTAGAAATGTTCAGGAGACAATTGCAGGGTATCTCCATGAATGTTGAGGCAGTGCTCAAGAAGTAATAAGGCACATTCCATTTCAGATAAACAAAAGACTCTATGTGGGGGGAACTGTGGTTCTGTCTAGCCCATCAAGACATATAATGGAAAAGCAGATGCTACCTCAGTCTTTCTTCTACCACTGTCTGACAACAGGACACTGATCTGATGTGGACTGTGTAATTTGGACTGCCACACTTTTTTTTTTTAATCTTCTTGTCAAACATGTTTCAGAAGGGTAGCTGCGTTAGTCTGTATCTGCAAAAGCAACAAGGAGTCCTTGTGGCACCTTAGAGACTAACAAATTTATTTGGGCATAAGCTTTCGTGGGTTATAACCCACTTCATCAGATGCATGGAGTGATAGCCCATGGAAGTTTATGCCCAAATAAATTTGTTAGTCTCTAAGGTGCCACAAGGACTGACTACTTGTTCTTTATTTTCAAACATATTACACATACAATGGAAAATCAGAAGTCAGTACTTTTGTTCTCTAAATGCACAAATGAGATGGGAGCTATTTTTAAATGGGGAAGAAGGGTGAGAGGGAGAGGAGGTTTTGGGCAATAAAAAGATAAAATGCTTATAAGGAATTATGCATGTGTACACTTACCTGAGCACTCTCCCACTTCATAATCTGGCCCATCTGCCCTTGCCTGGTGGGACTGTCTTGGCTCCAGAAGATTGTCAAATAGCTCCTGGCTCACTGCAGTCCTCCCCTCCCTTTGTGCACTGAATAGATCTTTGCATCAGGCTCCGGCAAAGTGTCCCGTCATATGTGGTGTGCTGGTGGGGTCTATGCCATGTATGGCATGCTATAAGCATCAGGTGTAGGGGAGGCCCCAGATTTGTTGTTGCCCTTCCTTACCTTCTGATAGTCCTGCTGAAATTTCTTCACTTTCGTATGGCACTGCTGCTAATCCCTGTTGGGCCACAATTTCAGCACCCTATGCAATCTGTACACCTGTGTGTCTACACTTCAATTAAAAACGCATGGCTGGCCCGTGCTAGCTGACGCAGGCTAAGGACCTGTTTAATTGCGGTGTAGACTTTAAGGGTGAGGCTGCAGCCTGTGCTCTGGGACCCTCCAGCCCAAGCCTGAACATCTCCAGTGCAATTAAACAGCCCCTTAGCATGAGCCTGAGTCAGCTAAGTCACAGATTTTTTAAGTCACAGGGCATTATAGACATACCCTAAATTTCTTCGGCTGTTCCTTAGCTTGGCTTGTACGGTTTCTTCTCCCCACAGGCTGAGGTGATCCATGACTCTTTTCCTACTCTTTTGGAGCCAGCATGGTCAGATGCTCACAACAGTGGGCCCAGTAGGTGTTCTCACCTCAGTGGGCAATCAGGAAAAGGCATTGCAAAAATAAGCTGGGGGTTTTAAAGGGTGGGGACAGGCTTCTGGTGTCTATGACCCCAGGCAGTGGAGTTTAAAATTGCGACTGATGTGAGCACAAGGGCAAATTGTGAGACAGCTGCCAGTCGACTGTTACAGTTGAGATGGGTAATGTCTACACTTGCACTGCGTTTACAGATCTAGATTGACTGGCTCTGCTTCGTTTGGGGAGGTGGTGGCATTGCGTCTGTAATAGGGCGTTTACATCTGCAGGAGAGAAATATATGTGTAGACAAGTTCAAAACTAAGTCAAAAAAAGTCAACCTAACTTTGTAGCGTAGAACAGGCCATAGGTAAGGGCTTCTTCTTAATGTCATGAAGTGTAGGTGTCCACTTCACTATAAATTCTTAGAATGTTTTTAGTCAGTTTCTTGGTACTGTTTACATCCTCTTTAAATTCTTCATGTGTATAGCATGCATAGAAGCTTGTACTGGAAGAGTCTAGCCCCTGGCTTTTGTAGCTCCTCCTTTTGTCACAGATTCCACTTTTGCCAGTCTTGGTGGGACCAGAATTCTTCCTTTTTTTTTCTCCTCAAGATGTGAGAGGCAGTGAATCTGGGTTGTGGTACAAATGAGGGGGAGACTGAGTCATTGGAAATGAATGAGAGAATGAATATGTAGATAAAGTGAGCAGAGTTGAAAGGGGGGGAGAGGTTGCATCTAAACTTTTAAACTTGAACTCTGTAATTCCAAACATAAAAATAATATAGAAGAATCACTGGTGTTAGCATATAGCTTACCAAATTTTTGAAAGCTGAGCTGCCTCTTCAAGAAAATGAAACTGATTGCACATCCCTAACCTTTCCAGGATAGCAGGGCAGCATAGGGGAAACATGCACACTTTTCTTTTGTGCCCCTGCCAGCTAGTCCTGTGTGCTTCTTCAGGGTGCTGTGCTTTGCACTTTGACTGTTTTATTGTTTTGTTAATTTGATTGTGTGCTTTGCCAAGGTTGAGACTGCTAGATAGGATTAAACTGAGTGACAGTAAATCTGAAAATCAGAGTTTTAGTGTCAGGAAGGTGATAAACGTGGTGCCCTTACAAGTAGGCAATGTAGCTTTGTACATTCTTTAAAATGCTTTCTTTGACTGTGTTGGTTTTAACAAGGCTTTCTTCTAAATCATGAGGTAGGATAATTACAAATAGGTAGACAAAGAATAAAATCTAGTTAAATACAGAATAAACTTCAAACTGTTAAATAACAGCACATATAGTACTGTAGGTGTGTATGACTAATTTTTATACTGGGTTTTCATCTGTTTTCAGAGAAGTTTTAGGGAACTTTTGAAAAAATAGCACTTAACCTCTATTCTACTTTTGTGAGGCATTCAGCAATGCTGTACACAAACACTTTGGGTGAGACTTCCTTAGAATTTACTACTAGGGAAAGAGTCTCCTGTTTATCCTCTTCTCCTACCTCCCCCACCAAAATAAATAAATATATATACAATATGTATGTAGGGGGAAATCAAGATGTAATCATTCAATTAATCAGAAACTTGAGTTTGGAAAAATCTAGTTTGTATTTTAGAGTAAACTTAAGTGTGGGGGGAAGGAAATAAATATACATATATAATATGTGAGGAAATCGGTGTATACTGGGGCTACTACCCATTGGAGGAAGCCTTGCTAGCAATCATATGGTCAGTGCTAAACTCAGTGGCAGGACTGAAAGTTTCTCAGTTCCGTATGTTTTATTTAGATTTTCTATAACTTGCCAAAGAAAATGTACACCAGGATTTTAAAAAATGACTTTTTTTTTTTTTTTTTTTGCTTGGGTGTTCAACTTTTGAGTCCTCTTTCAGAGGATGCATGCTTAGCATTCTTGAAATTGGCATCTTGAGTTGGGCATCCAGTATGATTGGCTAGCTGCTTTTTTAAAAATCTGAACTGCAAAATACTATGACCATGTTGTATTCAATGTGAGGATAAAAGTCCAACACAAAATGCTGTTAGTGAAGTTTTGGTGTTCATTTTTTGTTTCCCCTGCAAAATGTGGGATATGCCATCTCCAGTCAGTGGAAAGTGGTGCTAACCAACAATTGTCCAGGCTCTCGCACTTCAGTCCTTCCTGTTCTACACACACACTTCTCTATTGCTGCAGGAGATTCACGCTCTCTAGGACAAACATACGATCTTGTTGGTTTCTCTCTCGGAACAGGATCAGGTTTGTTCAAGGTTGTAAAATGGATGTTGAGCTCAATGAGAATTCCCTAGGTGTTTGGATGGCTGTTTAAACAATTCTTTCTTAAGAATCAAAATATTGGTATCAATGTACTATGTAATAATACTGAGATCAAAAACATTTCTATGACTTGCTGAACTGATTTTCTTTCTCTCTCGTTCCTTCAAGTTTGTACCATTAGATTATTCAGTCCCTGGAGAAGTTCCTGTTGTTAATCACAAACCAGACAAACTTCCATTGTTCAAAAGACAGTACGATAACAAGGTATTTATAGGTAAGACTTCCTAGTGATAGGAACATAGTTACTGTGTAGAAGTACTAACGAATGGTACACTTTTGAAAACGGCTTATTGCAGGAGCCAATTTCAAAATCTGTCTAATGGCATACATGACTGTGGTGCTATACTTAGCTGCACATTAATTTAAAAAAATAAGAGACTGGGTATAGTCAGTAAAACCATACACTTCAAATTGTGATAAAGTGACACATTAGACACTTCATATTTCAGAAGGAGTCATTTAAGTCTTGATCTGAAAATATTTTATTCAAAATGCAGAATGTTTTCTGAATGGGTCATTGGGCCTTAAAAGGATTTTGTTCTTTGCTTTTCTTTTAGTTACAAGGGGGCTCAGATAGCTTTACTCATAAAGAGGCTGCTGCTTCTCTGTAATAAACCAGATACCTGCACAGTCAGGGCCAAGCCCACTCTTATTCTCCTACAGCTCCAGAAAAATATGCTTCTTACCACTCTTGCTAGAGGAAGATCAGTTACCTGTCAGCTTTAAAAGGAGTCTTCTGGTCTTTTTAAACAACATCCAGTCAATGAAGGGGGAAGAGGCAATACCGCTTTAATTTCAGTGGGAGCAAGATTGGACCAAAATTAGTAAATTATTAACTTTAATTTCAGTGACTTTTCTCCAAATTAGCCAGCAAGTGAGTTCATAAGGAGACTGTCTTCTGAACTAGAGGAAACCAAAGAAATATTGATGTCAGCATTGCAAACCAAACTAACTTTTTAAATAACTTGTTACTTTGGGTAGAAGTTGAATAATAGAGATGTCAGAAATAATATTTTTTCCTTAACCTCTGATGCTACCTATAACATTTCATTTCATTTGATTTGATTTTTTTTTTTAAAGTGGCTTTTAACTTTTCTCCTTTTTATAACTCAGGATCAAAAGTCGCAGATCCATGCAGCTATGGTCATACGCAATTTCATTTGATTCCTGATAAACTGAAAAGGGAGCGATTATTAAAAGCAAACCTTGCTGATCAAATTGAAGTAACTTATCGAGCTAATGGTATTGCAAGTCTCTTTGCTTGGACTGCAGCACAAGCTATGTATCAAGGTGAGGCAAAACTTATGCTTGATTGTCTTTACATCTATAAATGGCGAGCAGACTTCTTTCTCCCTTTCCTTTTATTGTCCATATGTGATTTTCTTTCTGTGTAGAGCATGTTTTAATTTCATTACTGAAACTTAAACGAGCCAATTAAACTATGTATATGGGAGATATTAACAAATTCTTTAAAACAAGACCCTTAAATCTGAGTAAAATGCTTGAAGACTAGTAGAAAAGAATCACGCCAATATATATAGAACATTAAATGGCACTTATTAATTTTGCAATTATATACGTTAAATTATTTTTGGTATTTTTTAGGTTAAAATATGTAGTCTATACACTAAAGTTTTTTGGCTGTAATGTATGATAGTAAGCAGCTGAAATTAGTATCCCAAAAAATAGGGTGTTATAGTGGAATTTTGGCAGTTAAATTCTACTCTGTGTTTGGTGCACATAAATCAAATTTCTCTTATCCAAATCTTCATGGAAGGTTGAATTTGATTATAAGCCAGTTTACTATGCAATAGGGTGAACCGTCTTTAAAAGCAGTCTCATGAGCTTGTATTGTATATTATAATGAAACACAAAAAGATGAATAGTTGCTATGGGGATCAAGCTAATGTTTTATCCTGAACTAGTAAACCATTACAGGCACATGAAATCTAATGTTCTTGCTCTAGCGCTTGGCCTTTCAGATATGCCCTGTACTAAATTCTAACAGTGTATATCTGAAGAAATAATGCCCAGTATACTTGCATAATATCAGACTAGAGATTTTTTGTAATCCAAGATAGATTACAAAAAAATAGATCTACATATTGATCACTAGTATTGCACTACTTGTATCTGATCAAAATAATAGCCAATAAAAAAAACCGTAATTGTTGAGAAAAAGAGAGTGTGTATATTTGAGCAAACTCCCATATTCACCATCTGTACAATTCAAATTCCATAAAGGGCTTATAAATATTAAATAAGACCTTAGCTGGAAAGAAGAGAAGGTTCAAGAGAACTTAATTCACTTAGCTACAGATGCCATTCGCTAGTAACTAGCTTCTGGCAGTGGAAGCAGATTCTGAAGTAATGACACCATGTTTGGGTCACAGTGATGCAAATCCCCTAATTAATAGATCTGTATAAAACAATAAGAAAATAGTTTTGCATCAAATTTTGCACGTGTAATAGCATATGCTAATCACATGTGATCCAAACTTCTTTTTTTTTGTGGTGTACCTGTAACACTGAAATTGATTCTCATCTTTACAAGTCAACTAGAATCTTCAGTGACATTGGTGTATAAGACAGAACATTTGTCTTCATTCTCTGACTCTACCTGGTTATTTTATAATTTTAGTAGTGAGCATTGCTTAAGGAAGCATATGTATTCAATATTTGTGCTGTAAGTTCAGTTCTCTGCATATGCTACTGCATATGTTGTGCATGCAGAACAACATGATATAGTATAAAAGGAGAACCCCATGAAAGATTTAGCTTGTCTGTCTAACCATTTTAGCATTCAACAGTAATGGTGTATTAAACTTGAATCAACCAAACATATTCTTGAATTGTCATGATGAATAAGTGCATTCCCTTATGGATAAAGTCATTTCACCGTAAGAGGGTTCATGGAAAATTCAGTTCTCCTCTAAATAGAAGGTGCTGGGCTGCCAACGGTCTGGTTCCCTGCCCCCAAAAATAGTATCTGCAGGACACACCAAATGTGTGGTGCTGTACATTGTATCTAATTTTAAACATGCAGTTTTGTGAAAGATGGGTAACCTTTGCAGGCAGACTCTGTTCCATGAGAGTCCATACGCATTGAAAATATTAGTTTTGTGAGCATATAAATTAGTATAATTTTGAAAGTGGTCCTTAAAGTATGTGACATAAAACTTTTCTTGGGGGTAGGTGAGGTGGGGATGTGTTCTTAGTTTTAGACTTTTCAGTCAAAACATTTTATATAATAATCTATCTTGTTCCTTGAGGATAAGCAGTTTAGGTTTGTAACTGTCTCTATTTCAAGCCCCTGTTTGGAATTGTGCCAATATGAATATTACTTATGCCTTGTGTAACTAGGGTGTAATTTCATTTACAGGATTCTGGTGTGAGGCAGATGTGACCCGTCCCTTTGTATCGCAGGCTGTGATCACTGATGGAAAATACTTCGCTTTCTTTTGTTATCAGCTGAATACCTTAGCACTAACTGTACAAGCTGATCAAAATAACCCTCGGAAGAATATCTGTTGGGGAACAGAAAGTAAGCCCTTATATGAAGCTGTGGAAGGCAATAACGTAAAAGGTTTTAATGATGAAATTCTACTTCAGTTAGTTCATTTTCTGCTAAACAGACCAGAACGATTGTAAATTAGGCTACCAAAGGGCTCTGTTTAACTGCCTGGGCTTCATCAGAAGTCAAATGAAATGTGATGTGGAATGGTTCTTCATGTTTATTCTCTCACACACACACACACTCTCTCTCTCTTTCTCTCTCTCTCTCTGTCTGACTCAATATTACTGTAAAATAGATTCTGTATTCTGTGATCTCTTGTGGGGATTATTCCCATACACTCACCAAAATATGTGGTGCTATACATTGAAAATAAAATCTAGAATAATGCCTTTTGCATACTTGTATTTGAAGTAAGGTACCTTGACTTTTTAAATAGAATAAAAAAAAAAAGAAACACAGAATCCAGGTCAACAAACTGAGATTTCCTCATGCAAACCTGATTGGCAATAGAACAGTGTTCATATAGCCTGGGGTGCCAAAACTGTATGGAGGGCCAGGTTGGGACGGCTGTGCTTCCCCAAACAGCCTGGTCCCTGCCTCCTATCCGCCCCATCCAACCTCCCCGCTCCTTGTCACCTGACTGCCCCCTCCTGGGACCCTCTGCCACCTATCCACACCCCCGCCCCCTGACAGGCCCTCTGGGACTCCCACACCAACCGCCCCCTGCTTCCTGTCCTCTGACTGCCCCCCTGCCCCTTATCGAACCCCATTCCCCTTACCATGCCAGCTGGAGCCAGTCATGCCACCATGCAGTCTAGAGCACTGGAGCAGGCCAGCAGTTCTTGCAGCCACACTGCCCAGCAGGAGCTTGCAGCCTCGCTGCCCAGAGCACTGGTGGCATAGCAAGCAGAGGGAAGGAGGGACAGCAGGGGAGGGGCTGGGGGCTAGCCTCCCTGGCTGGGAGCTCAAGGGACAGGTAGGACGGTTCTGCAGGCCGTAGTTTGCGCACCTCTGATATAGACTGTAAGCTCCTTGGAAGAGGGTTTCTCAACACAATTGAAGTACTTATAAAACTTGATAGTGGTGTATTTTGTTTGTTTTGTTTTTTGCACAAGTTTTCTGATGACGCACTAACTTCATCTTGTAAAATCTTTTTTAATGCTGAGGCATTGTTTTAGCTGTGAGTTCAGGGGAGGGGTTAGAAGTCAGTAAACGGGTAGGTTTCTTTTCAAGTAATTGATTTCTCCTCTGGAATAACTTACACAAAACTGCATGAACTCTGATTAACTTTTTATAGTTAAATGATTCCTTTTTACAGAGTTGAGTCCATGGGTTTCATATCTTCCCAGGCCAGAAGGGACCGTTATGATCATCTAGTCTGACCTCTGGTATAAAACAAGCCATAGAACTTCCCCAAATTTAATTCCTAGAGCATATCTTTTTAGAAAAAACATCCAGTCTTTATTTTAAAATGGTCAGTGATGGAGAATCCACCACAGCCCTTGTCAGTGTCTTTTTTTTCCTTTATGCCACTTTTACTGGTGAGGGTTGTGGCAGCAGCATGGAGAGTAGGTAGGACCAGACCTCCCTTTCCTCCACAACATGTTTGAGCTCCTTTTGAAGGATTCCCCAGTGTTCCCAGGTCAGCTGGGAGATACAATTCCTCCAGCGTGCCCTGGGTCAGCCTCAGGGTCTCCTCCTAGTGGAATGTGCCCAGTAGAGTTCCAAAGGAAACCTCCCAGGGGCATCCTTATCAGGTACCAGCTCAGCTGGCTCTTCTCAATCCAGAGGAGTAGTGGCTCTACTCTCAGGCTCTCTGAAATAGCTGAGCCCCTCATGGTCTTGACAACTGGCATTCCATAAGGAATTAAGAAAAACTGACAAACAGTAGATGGCACTGTTTACCATTCTATTGCAGAAGAAGAAATGAAATTCTTTGCTTTATATTTTTCACTGATTAGCAAAACTGAGACAAATCATAAATATGCACAGTAGTCTCCAGCACATTAGGCAAGTTATTTTGTTTTAGTAAGTAATCTGTAGAATGGCATTAATCTTTCCTTTTGTATTGTTGTCTGGTCCATAGTATTTAAGAGTGAAATACACTGACAATGAAGGAAATTTCTAGTATTGTTTAAAGTGGGAATATATAGCTGCTAAATGTTTAAATCTAGAACGTCAGACACTGCAAGATTCCTGTTCTTTAGCTCCATTCAGCAGAAACATTTGACCATGGGACCAACCTTCTTTCTTTGGCATCTTATTCTGCAGGGTTTGGTGCCTGACAGTACTTTTTAAAAAAGGCAATTCAAGGGAGTCATAAGGGGATGAAACTTACATGAGAGAGGGTAAGGAAGAATTTAAAAGTTAAATCACATTATTTTTTGGGTAATAGGGAAACTATTTGTCTTTCTCCTTATAATCCCAAATGCTGAACTATTTTGCCTTTAAAAAAAAAATTAACAACCCTCAAGCAGATACCAAGTCTGGGAAATGTCAGCTGTTCTGGTGTCTACATTCTGAGACTGAAAATAGGGGACCTGTACTGGAAACTTTTATGCAGCCTTCTCTAAATTCCATGAAGGAATGCCAGGAGTCTGAAGACTATGTACCCTTGCCTTTATGCCCACATAGGACTAGATACAATCTAGTCCAAAACTATTGAAATGTAAGTAATTCTCCCTCTTCCTCCATTCAAGAAAAGGCAGTGTTGATGTTTAATATCTGCTCAGCTCTTGTCTAGGTATTTGCGATTCTTTTTTGTTGATGAGTTTTCATTTTTAATCTGCACCTATAAATAGGAAGGCTCCAGGATTAGCTGAAATATTCTTTGCAAGTCAACATTATTCTTTGTTCCCTCATTTACCCTATGAACTTTGTTTTATTGACATAGATCTTATCTTGCCTGATTACTCTTCCCATCCCTGCTGATCTATGTTGGCTTTTACTTGCCTTATTAAGGGCTAAATTCAGTCTTTTGGGGTACAACAAGGGTGAAAAGGTGACACTGCCTACTGTCTCTTCTGCAAAAGGACTTTTGCTTACATTTCTGTTTATTTTGTGTTTGTTTCATATTCAATTAACCTATGATCGTTAGAGCCTGGACAATTCCCACTGTCAAGGAACAGGAAATTACCTGAACAGAGTTTAAATGAATGGAGTTACCAAACAGCCTGTTCCATTTGGAGAAGCAGCAGGTGCACTTTCAGTTAAATGAATCTCAGGATCTGCATAGAGAAGAGGGCTATCTGTGTGGAGGGATAAAGCAGCATAGAGAGACTAAGGTTCCCTACATCCTAACATACAACTCCTCTTTAAGCCCTGCTGACCTGTATTTTCCAGCTGTGCTCTTAGCCAACCCACCAATTTCTTGGGCTATTGGGAGGGGGAATAGCCAAAAACTGAGTTAATATTCAATGTGCAATCTGAGGGAAAATTCCACTGGCAGTTCTGCAGGTCTGGAAGGGGATGATGTGCTATAGGTGACCAGCCCCAGCCTTTCTCCCTACATTTTGCTTCTTATCTGCCAAAAGCCCTGCAGAACCCCTTGTAGTTAATGTAGCAGAGCTTCCACAGGATCAGAAAGGGATCTGGTGCCCATTAAGCCTTTTTTACTCTGTGTCCCAACACTCAGCTCGCTTGTTTTATGCATTAATGCATGGAGAATACAGTAGCACCTCAGAGTTATGAATTGACCAGTTAATCACACACTTCATCTCCCCTTTTTTTGTTTATTGATAGTTGGCCATCTTATGGTAGCCGCCAATTTGTTTTGTCATGCTATTTAACTCCCAGACAGACAAGGACATAACCTGGGGAGCTTTCCAGGGCAAAATTTTACAAAGTCTTAACAAGGAAGGAATACATTGTACACAGCAACAACAAAAAATAAGCCCAATGATTACAAACACACAATAACCAAAAGCTTAACATCTGCAATATAATCATCTAAAAGGGGTACACTTCTTTTACTACAATTGTAACCAGCAAAAGGCAATATAAGTATCATTCTACTAAGACAGCAAAGGGTGCCATCACTTAAATTTGCAGGAATATTATTAAAGGTGCATGAACCACAAGTAAAAACCCATCCTGATGGTAGGATGATATGGCCATACTTATATGAAACATTAACAGCATGAGAATAATTTAAAAGGGATTGAGAAATTTTTTGACAGCCCAATGGCACCTTTGTACTAGTGCAGTTAACTACACGCGCACAGGTGACATTGTGAGCCCCGGCCGGGTACGGTGTGTGAAGGGATATAGCCGTGCAAGGCAGAGTATAGTTGGCCGGGCCCCAATTAGCCATGCTAGAGTACTGGGAGAAAAGATTAGCATAAGCAGAGAACAGTGTCTTATTCTCCTTCAGGCTTGTAACGGGGGAGGCGCTTCCGAGCCAACCCCTACAGGAAATAGCAGGCACAAAAGGCACACAATCATCACAGAATTAGCAGTGATTTGGGCGAGAATCGCCACAAACAAAGTCTTAGGAGTTTCTGGCTGCTGATCTGCTGCCAGTTTTCGTTGAGCCGTGGCGACCAATGCTTTTACTGCTCCCCATGTCACGGGCTGGCTTGGGACGCTACGCCTCCTCCGTTTCCGTCCCGCCGTTGTCGACTCGGGGGGCAACGCGGTCTCCTCCAAGGTCAGCTGAAACTCTGGTATGGGATTCGACAGCCCCTGGTGCCATGCCATGTTGTTTAAGTGCTGGTCGCACGCACCGGGCTGGAACCCACAACGGTCCTGCAGGGAGAGACACAGCAGCATATCCCCGACCCCAAGTGATTAGAGGTGCTGGGCCCAGCCACTGTGGATCGGGCAGCTGACGGTAAAAGACACGCGGTCTTTCCAGTACCTCAGATTTGTGAAAATGCCGATCCGCAGGGGTCTGCTGATCTGCATTCAGTGTTAAATTATTTAAAGTAAACAAGAGGATATACATTTGTTGTTGAATGTCTCCTAAGGTTCGGAGACGCAGCTCCCCTTGTTTTAATTGTTTATCTAGCAAGGTTTTGAGTGTGCGATTGGCACGTTCAACAATGGCTTGGCCCGTGGAATTATAAGGGATTCCGTGTTTAAGACGGACGTCCCAGCGGGCACAAAAGGTGGAGAGGGCTGCAGAGCAGTAGGCTGGGGCATTATCTGTTTTAATTTGGCAAGGGCGACCCATAACAGAAAAGCAGGCCAGCAAATGGTGAATAACTTTGTTAGTGGCTTCCCCACGTTGTGGGGTTGCCCAAAGGAAGCCTGAATAAGTATCAACGGAAACATGTAAAAATGAATAGGGGCGGAATTGTGGTACATGAGTAACATCCATTTGCCACAGCTGATTTGCTGCGGTACCTCGGGGGTTAACGGCATAAGAAAAAGTAGGAGCAGCAGCAGCACAGTGGGGGCAGGAACGAACAATGGAACGTGCATGATCAGCAGGAATGTGAAACTGCCGGGCCAAAACAGAGGCAGACTGATGAAAAAAGGCATGGCTTTCAATGGGGTCAGAAAAAAGGGAATTTACCTGACCACGCAACGCGCGATCGGCGCGTGC
Organism: Lepidochelys olivacea; assembly: GCF_965140295.1. Lineage (NCBI taxonomy): Eukaryota > Metazoa > Chordata > Testudines > Cheloniidae > Lepidochelys > Lepidochelys olivacea. The sequence goes on from NC_140415.1 coordinate 31,502,070, forward strand.
ATTGCCCTCAGTGAGTGGCCCAGGCAGAGGGGTATGACTGCGAATATGAGCAACAAAGTAAGGGAAATGACGAGTGGCAAGAAGATGCTGTAAAGACAAAAACAGGTGAAGGAGGTCTGCATCAACCTGAGGGGTAATGAGGGCAAGGGGTAAATGATCAATTACCTGATAAACATAATGGGTATCCACAATTAAATTAAAGGGACAATCAGCAAAAAGTTAAAAGGCCAAAATAACAGCAGCCAATTCTGAACGCTGTGCAGAACGCTGAGGCAGTGTAAAACGAGAATGCCAACGAGGGGGGTCACCCAACTGATAAGTGACTACACCTCGATGGGGAGAGCCATCAGATGTTAATATCGAGGGTGGTGTCTAACTTTGTAAGTAAATCACGGCCCCAAATATTGAGGTGGACAGGGAGCACAAAAGGGCGGATTGTAGCAAGGGCACGGCCTCCTGGTTTAGAGACCGTGACCCAAGACAAACTTTGGCGCCCGGGTTTGCTACCCCCAATCCCCCACAACTCTTTAGAAGGAACCGTAGGCCAACTAACCGGCCACTCCAGATCACGAATCACTGTAACGTCAGCTCCAGTGTCCACCAGCCCTGTAAAAGGAACATCATTTAAAAGAAGTGTTAACTGAGGTTTCGAGGGGCGGACTGACATTGTCAGAGCAACAAGTGGAGAAGACGCGCTGTGAGACGGCGAGTGAGACAACGGCGATCCAAAGCCTCCTCCGCCCCGAGTTCGATCCTCGGCAGCTGGCACCTGATAGGGGACTAAAATCAATTGTGCAATTGACCGTCCACGCGGGAGCGGCTGTGGAAGATGAGTCCACACCTGAACCTTAATAATGCCAGTGTAATCAGCATCAATGACCCCTGGAATGACAAAAAAGCCCTGTTTCCCAGCATGTGAGCGAGGGAGAACAAGACCTACAAAGCCGGCAGGGAGAGGTCCCGTCACCTGTGTAGGTATGGCACAGACCTCCCCTGGCAGCTGAAAGTCAGTGTCCTCCTGCATGATCAAATCAAGCCCTGCACTTCCAGCAGTCGCTGCCCTCATAGAGTCTACGGATTCCAAGGCAGAGGAGCGATTGCCTGAGTAGGAAACACCCCTGTTTGGCCCTGGGTTTGGGGGGGACCCGTCGCGCGGTTTCCCGACCCGCCACGACACTGATTAGCCCAGTGATAACCTTTCCCACACTTGGGGCACTTCTTTGAGGGTCGGGCTGGTGCCTTAGATGAGCGGCACTCCCGCTGAAAATGACCCTCCTTTCCACAGCGGTAACAGCGCTTCCCCTCCTTCCCAGTTTTTCTGAGGGCGGCAGCCAGAACTCCAGCCTTGTGGGCTTGTGTGCTAATGTTCTGGCACGCCCGCAGCATGTCTGAGAGCTCTAAAATACCAGAGACTTGCGCTGCCTGGAGAGCACGGCAGCAATCCTCATTTGCATTTTCAACTGCCAATTTTAACAGGAGCTCGTGAGCTGCCTCAGTGTTATCCACCTGTCGGAGGATAGCCTCCTGCAATCTGTTGGTAAAATCCAAAAAGGACTCTAAGGCACCCTGACGGATACTGACAAAGCTTTTGGTAGGCTTGCCTGAATCCGGGACCTTCTTGAAAGCATGCTGGGCACAGGTGGAAATAATGGGGAAGACGGCCTGAGGGAGTTGAGACTGCATCTCAATAGTAGCAAACTGGCCGTCCCCTGCCAAATGCTCATAAATGATACCTTGCTCTCTATATACCTGGGCTTGGCGTTCTGCCATCTGCCGATACTCACTAAGCCAAATAACATACTGACTGGGTGACAACATCATGCGCAGCAGCGTTTTCCAATCCTCAGGGATTAGGGAGTACCCAGCACCCATCCCTTCAATGAGACCACGCACAAAGGTGCTAGTCAGGCCAAATTCACGAATTGCTTTCTTTACCTCTCTAACCACCGAGTATGGCAGAGTGGTCCAGGTGCCCACGGGGTTGCCCTGGTCATCATTCTGCCAGGTCACCGGGCAAACGGAGACCAGATCAGCCAGCTCCTCTGCTGTAAGATCTGATCGAGCTTTCGCTGCGTGAACCATTTGTTGCACCAGCGAAAGCTTCTGAGCAGATGCAGATGACTCTCCGGGGGGCCCCATGGGGGGAGGGTGATCACACACCGGCTCCGGTGGGGAAGGCCAGGGAGGCGGTGGTAATAGAGGCACTGGGGGCGAAGCAGGGGGAGGGATGGCTGCAGGAGCGGACGGGGGTGGCAGGATCGGCAGCTCCTCTGTTGGTGCTGAAGAGGGCCTTTCGGAGGCGACACGCTGTGTCGCATCGCCAGGAGGGGGGATGGCTGCAGGGGCGGACGGGGGCGGCGAGAGCACCAGCCTCGCGAGGGAGGGTCTGTCCGAGGCGACACGCTGTACCACGTCGCGGCAGAGGTGCCAGGCATGTAAAGCCTGCACGGGTGCCCGAGGCTCTTTGTGCAATGTCTGGCCCAATCGCTCCCAGTCCGCTAGCTTAAAGCTTCCAGCTTCAGGATACCACGGGCACTTGGCACGCACCTCCTGTAGCAGGAGAGTGAGTTCTCGAGCCGGGCAGTCATGCTGAGCCTTACGCAGCAAATACTGCAGCTCATTGTAGTGTTGCACTTGCAAAGCAGAGAGGGAGCTTCCCATACTTACCACAATGAAAAATACTCACCGGGATCCACGAAGTGGATGAGTGACGCGTCTGAAACCCTTGCCGGGCGAGGTGAGTGCTGAGGGCCCCACGTTGGGCGCCAGTTGTTGCGGTTCAGTGATGAGACAGAACACAGCTTTATGCAAGCAAACAGGCTGGTCAGCGGAGATGGGCTGTTCTGCCCCCCCTGCCTTCCACCTTCTCCTTTTATTATATTTCTCCCCCTAAGCATTACACACTGCTACACAAAGGAATGTATGACGTTGATTCATATGCTTAGTTACCATCCTCTATCTACTACAATCCTGGTTCTCAGGCCTTGAGCCCAGGCTAAAGAAACCTCCCACAGTTGCTGTCCAAACAATCAAGTTCTCAGGGTTCATATCTAGCCCTTGTCCTTGGATAGAGCAATGTGTGCATTGCTCCTAGGAAACAGTCAGGGTGTGCCCCGCCTGCTTCCAGGTGGAATAGCTAGACATTAACCCTTCACACACACCTCATTTGGAAGTACACATTCAGGCAGCAGCAGAGACCCCCATCTCCCCCCCCCCCCAAAAAAAGCAAGTACAGGTTTAAATGTAAACTACTAAAAAGATAAAGTGAAAGCAGCATTTTTCTTCTGCATAGTGAAGTCTGAAAGCTCTATTAAGTCAATGTTCAGCTGTAAACTTTTGAAAGAACAATAATGTTTTGTTCAGAGTTACGAACAACTTCCATTCCTGAGGTGCTCATAACTTTGAGGTTCTACTGTAGCATGATATATGTACAGTGCCTCCCATTATATAGGTTCTTCAGCATACCATATATCAAATAGTGTTACTGGAACAGGACAGCTCAAGTGAATCAGAGCAATCTGCAGATTTGCAGGATTTGGCCCCTAATCTATTTCTAGTCCCACTTCTTTGTGATCAGTTAAGGGACAGTTATTCCAACAGTATTTGCTACTTGTTCAATTTTCCAGTAATGCCACAGTTGGCATTACGTGCTTTTGAGACTTTTTTTAAAGAAAAAACCCTCTCAAAAAGAATTTTTTTTTTTAAAAGCTTGGAAGTCCAGGTTGAGACTTTCAGAAAACAGAAAGTTCTGTTTTCCAACAGGCCGTACACAATAAAACATATGCTATTTTGCTTTTCTGTTCATGTGCCAAGGAAATGGAAAAATATAGTCAGCAGAAATGCACCTGTACAAGGCTGATGTCAGCCAGTTTACAAAAAGTGAACAGAAGCAAAAATTGTCTAGCCCATCCTTCTGTTTCTCCAAAAAGTCATTTGAATGTGCAATACTTTCTTTAACCTAGTGAAAATGCATTGAGTAACTTTTAAAAGTTGTTTTGCTCTACAGTGTTGTTCAAAAGATGCCCTCAGAAACAAACATCCATATCTTTGGTAGTGGTTATAACCACACATATCATGGGGTGATAATAGGTAAATTGAATCTAGCTTGAATCTTTCAGTGCCCCACCTTCACTCTGACCACCAATCCATCTTTCAGGACTCATTTTGAATTTCCAGCCTCTGAACATCTTCAAACAGCTGTCAGTTGTTTAAACAACTATCAACCCAACTCCCTATTCCCCGCTCAGAACCAACCTCCTCCCCACCAACTTTCTCCAAGTGTAGAACTTCCCCTCAAAAATCTGCACTGGCCTGAGGTTCAAGACAGGCATACTTAAACCTGCATCAGTGACAGATTTAATGTCTGATTCAGTTTTATGTATTTGCAAAGACTTCCAACATTCCTAGGCAGGGCTGGCCCTAGACCAAATGGTGCCCCAGGCAAGGAGCGTCTTTGGCACCCTCTGCCCCTCCATTTATTATAATTTTGAATACCTTATTTGTTCTTGCATTTGTACCTATTTCATGACTTTGATGCATGATTTATCCCTGTTTTATAAGATAAATTTGTACATTAGGATCTGTAAATCTGTATTTATTCATGCCATATATAAGCAAATAAAAAAATTGTTTCCTCTAAGGTTATAGAAACTTCTTAATTTTAAGAATAACTGAAATGTACTAACATCAAGAAATTGAACTGTGCACAAACGTTGAATGACCAGTGTTAAATAGTGTTACAGTAGGTGACAGCCTTAGAATGTTAATCCTAATCCTTTAGTTCAAAGGTCGCTTTTCTCTCCTTTGCCCTTGTGAACAGAAACACAGTGTTGGACGGATCCAAAGACCGGCCAATGGCATTTTCAAGCAATAAAATAACAACTGATTGGACATCTCCAGTTGGACATTGTCCATCCAAGATATGTTTTAATGGTCTGGAGCTTTGAAAAGCTGCACTCACCACTCGCAACTGTGACCGGCAGCGTGAGCAGAATCCTCAAAGTTACACACATTAGGAAAAGCGTCCTTCAGCTCTGCATCATGAATGAATTAGCAAACTTGGAGTAGAGAGTGTTTCCAGTGTTGCAGAATGTGATTGTCCAATTTGACAGAGGTCTTTATCATTGACATCCAAATGTTCTCCATGTGTTAGTATCTGGTGAAGGTCTGTACAATTGTTCAAGGGTGTTTTTTCTGTCCGCCAGCAGCTTATTAAGGTCATACAAAGGCCCTCAGTCTTTTTATGGTCCTTCATTTGTTCAAACATTTCTGCAATGGACACTTGAGCAGTATCAACAAGTGAGCAAAAAAATTCCCTCTTGAATTTTTTTTCAGACCTTCTCATCATCTCTTCTCTGCCTTTGTAACGAAACTATCTCTTCGTCCAATGAATATGAGTTTTCTTGAAGACAGGCTCAACTCCGAAGTTTTCCACTGTTTCTTTGGCAGCAGCAATGGCATCTTCAAATCTGTTGTTTCTGTAGGCCACAACGAAATCAAGGCAGCTTCTCATCAAAGTAGTAGCAGTGTAATGTGCGTTGACTGAGTTTGTAATGCTTTGCTTACAACAGTTACTTGGAACAGAATATCGTGCCAAACCACAATTGAGACCAGTAATCTGGTTTGCCAGACTTTGTGCCTCTTGTTGGATTTTGACCTCAGCTTTACTTCACTGCACCAGAGGGCATCATAAACCTCAGTCCCTTGAAACTTCACTGGCCATACACTGTCAATGCAGCTCTCCCAGCGAGCATCACTTAGCGGCTGCATGGTCGGATTTGTAACATTGTCCATGAGGATCTTCCACCTGATAGTTCAGGCTGTATATCCTTTGCAGTAGTCTGAAGAGAGATACTGAATCTAAAGAAGATGACCCCTGCATCTGACACAACCAAGTTGAGGGAATGGCAGCCACAAGGCATGTCAAAAGCTCTTGGATTCAGCACGAGGATCTTTGCCTGGACGCCACTGTTTCTTCCCTTCATATTCACACCATTGTAGCCTTGGCAGTCTTGAAGCTTTATTTTATTCTCATTCAAAACATTCATAAACATGTGTCAAGGTTCCTTCCCCACTCTGAACTCTAGGGTACAGATGTGGGGACCTTCATGAAAGACCCCCTAAGCTTATTCTTACCAGCTTAGGTTAAAAACTTCCTCAAGGTACAAACTTTGCCTTGTCCTTGAACCCTATGCGGCCACCACCAAGCATGTTAAACAAAGAACAGGGAAAGAGCCCACTTGGAGATGCCTTCCCCCCCCCAAAATATCCCCCCCAAGCCCTACACCCCCTTTTCTGGGGAAGGCTTCATAAAAATCCTCACCAATTTGTACAGGTGAACACAGACTCAAACCCTTGGATCTTAAGAACAATGAAAAAGCAATCAGGTCCTTAAAAGAAGACTTTTAATTAAAGAAAAAGTAAAAGAATCACCTCTGTAAAAATCAGGATGGTAAATACTTTACAGGGTAATCAGATTCAAAACATAGAGAATCCCTCTAGGCAAAACCTTAAGTTACTAAAAGACACTAAAACAGGAATATACATTCCATTCAGCACAGTTTATTTTACCAGCCATTACACAAAAGAAATCTAACACATTTCTAGCTAGATTACTCACTAACTTTTTATAGGAGTTCTGAACTGCATTCCTGATCTGTTCCCGGCAAAAGCATCACACAGACAGACAGACTTTGTCCCCCCCTCCCTCCAGCTTTGAAAATATCTTGTCTCCTCATTGGTCATTTTGGTCAGGTGCCAGCGAGGTTGTCTTAGCTTCTTAACCCTTTACAGGTGAAAGGGTTTTGCCTCTGGCCAGGAGGGATTTTATAGCACTGTGGACAGAAAGGTGGTTACCCTTCCCTTTATGATAACATGTCAAAAGAAATAATAGTATTTCTTTTATATCGTTGCATAGATAGGGGTTCCATAGATATTTCTGTCATTAAATATATCCTTTATTAGTTGCTGCTTACACTCATCAGGTCTTAAAACACAAGTACACTTTCACAGTCACACAATAAAATGAGGTTCACAGTATCACAGCTGGGCTCTCAACTCATTTATCTTCATTCTTATAGCTCACTGATGATGCTCGGTCCCTTATATAGCCGCGAGAGCATGGCTGAGAGCATTCTAGGACGTTCATGGAAAATGTAGTTCTCAGAAAGTCTGGAAGGTTCCACAAGATTCTACAAAGGTTCAGAACATTCTAGGAGGTTAAAGAAAAATTAATCCACATACAGAACACCTGAAACATTTTACTTCAAACATTCTGTTTTCCCTTTTGTCGCTAACAACAAAAACAAAAACCCTCTAATACCGGCACCCCAAGTGGTCGCCTGGGTTGCCTGCCCCTAAATGCGGCCCTGTTTTTAGGGATACAACACTTGCTTCTAGTCCTGGAAGATCCTCAGAGATCTGCTGTGAAATTCCTGACTTTTTGTCTAACAAAGCTAATTTTGATATTTTTAATAATGCATTTTTATCTTACATACTTCAAGAGGAGGAATGACCAGACTCGCAGACACTGAGGGTGCCTGAGGAAGAATGCATGATGTGGTGGTCTGGTATAGACATTTAATCAGCATGAATTTGGGCTGGCCACATTGCAGAGATGCAATTCTTTAACTGCAGAACACTGACATACAATTGGATACAGAAAGCTCAGTGTTATTTTTAGGATACATTTACCGCTAGTTTAGCTCTCTTCTGCTTGTGCAACCCAGGAGGCAGGGATCCCCATGGCAGAAAGTTGTCCATAGAAGGTGCTGAAGTGTAAGGTGCTCACAACCACACCCTTTGCCAGTACTCTGTCTCCTCTTACCAGTATTGGATAGTGCAAGTGACTAGGGATCAATGTGTCTGGTGTGGACAACCTCTGCTGGTGATGCTCCATTTAAGACCATCCACCTCTGAGCCCATGTCTGCTGATCTTTGGATCTGAAGCCTCCTTAGATTGCAGCAGCCCTTGGTGGTACAAAGCAATATTTTATATTGTAACACGCTGATTAGTATGGATTTTAGCATTGCCCTCTAGTGGATAATACCTTTATAAGCAATGACAAGTTTCAGAGTAGCAGACGTGTTAGTCTGTATCTGCGAAAAGAAAAGGAGTACTTGTGGCACCTTAGAGATTAACAAATTGATTTGAGCATAAGCTTTCATGAGCTACAGCTCACTTCATCGGATGCATGCAGTGGTTATGCTCAAATAAATTTGTTAGTCTCTAAGGTGCCACAAGTACGCCTTTTCTTTTTATAAGTAATAAGACTCCTGTAACTCAAGTGAGTGGAGCCTGTGCTTATGGGGCAGAAGACTTTGGATTCTACCTCTACTGCTTCCACGAAGTTCTGAGTGGCCATGGTGTGTAGTATAGTGACCCAAGCTGGCCAAGGATTTGTTACAGTATCTTTGCTCTAATGTTGATTTACACTTAGATAAAACCAGTCAGGTTTAAAAAAAATCAGAAACCAGACAACCCACCACCAAAACCATTATTATATCTGTCTTTGCCAGTTATGGTTTTTCTTAACTGAGCATCAGTTTAACCATGATGGAGCCGTCAGTTAAGTTCGTAAAGACCAGACTCTGTTTGGTAGTGCTCACTATCCCCAAAGCCATTTCAGAAGTACTGCTAGGTTCACCTTTGCCATTACATCATTTTAACAGTTTCTCTCCTAATTAGGAAGGAGCTCACTGTAAAGTATCCATCTCAGGGCATGTCTAAACTACAGTGCTACATTCGCACAGCTGCACTGATTCAACTGTGCCGCTGTAGCACATCTGGTGAAGACGCGCTATGCTGACAAGAGAGCGCTCTCCCATCAGCATAATTACTCCACATTGAGAAGAAGTGGAAGCTATGTTGGCAAGAGATGCTCTCCCCCCAACATAGCAACTGTGTGGACAACGCAAAACTTGCATCGCTCGGGGGGAGCAGTGGAGGCTTTTTCACACCCCTCAACGATGTAAGTTATATCAACATAGGCTGTAGCGTAGACCTGACCTCAGATGCATATCATGTCTGAAAGTAAACTCTGACTGGATATTGAATGACGATAAATTATTCAAGCCATGGCCCAGTCAGCAGGAAACAGGGGTAGGGGAAGGAAATTGAAAATATGTTTACTCCTAAATGCCAGGTACTCATTAACTTCAAAGCAGGCAGGATTCACTTTAATACTTATTTAGGAGCAAATATCAAATTCTTTTCAAGAAAAATTAAATGGCATAATTCTAGTGGATTTCACACTTGTTTTAGGACTTTACTGAAATGTGGGGTTGAGTAGGCATTCAGTCAAATTGCAGCCAAATTTCTGATATTCATCTGAGCAATTTTTCAAGCCTCTTGTTTGATTTCAACTAGGTGAACTCGGCTTTTCCCATAATACTTGTGGAGTGGCTGACTGGCTGTTTTTTTCCAGTCTCTTATGGCAAGGGTCTAGCACAGGTCAAGGGAAGGAGGGAAGGTTATCAAGAGGTTCCTTACGCTTTTGGTCACTTCTTGTGATACCAGATGCTGCTTCTGCCTTTTCTGCTTCTGGCCAGTTTGTCCAACCATCTATGAAAAAAATCCCAGTGGTTTGGTGGAAACCATTGTTTAGATAAGATTCTGATGGTATCTGGCATTTTTAGTGCTATTCCTCTATTTTGAACAGATGCTGCCTGAAAATGGTAAGGTTGTACAGGTGCAATGGAGGGCCATATTTGGCTCATGTTATGGAAATTTCGTTGCCCAATATTAAAGTGTGACCACTTCTAGGGCGGGATGTGGCACCTAGTAAACTTTGAACAAAATTTAAAATACTTTGATCTACTGTATAGCTTGTCTAAAATCAGAAATGTATACACAATATAAAATAGGAAGAGAAAAATAACTTACATTGTTGTTTATTTTGCCATGCATTTTGCTGTTTGTGCTTTCATAGCATCCAAATTATTTTTATTCCTTTTCATTCACTGCAGTTATTGCAAGCTGCTCTTCAAATGCTCTCTTTTCCAACAGAGAGCTGTAACCTGGGGCCTCTCTGTGCTCTGCTAGTATCCCAAGATAAGATAAGTAGCCTGAAGGATCCCTAGCCACACTTCTTTCCCCATGGCCACACCCCCTACACAGGCCACAGGGTTGTCAGAGTGGGGTAGCATAGGAGCTTATGTTCTCACTCTCACTTGCGGATCCTTATATGCACGAGAGATCCTAAAGGACCAGTTTTGTTTTAGGATATACAGAGCTTTTGGCTGCACAGAATTTGGTTGGAACATGTTTGAGCCATGTTATCTCATATTTCTACAGGTCATCTTGTATGTCTACCTCATACGCTGTATACTACTTACGCCTTATGAACACAGATATGGGCGGAGGCTTTTTTGTCCCATAGCTTTAAGAGGACAGAGGAGGAAACAGGCACTACTGGAAGGCTTGATAAATATAGTTTTAATGTCGACTTTGATTCTTCCTTATTTTATCCAGCTTTTTAAAAAGAAAAAGAAGATACCTTCCCAAGGAAACTAAGATCAATATCAAGACATTGGGTGAAATTTGATAGTCTCTCTTTACTCTTAATGGAGACATAAATATCTATTTTAAGTAAACGCAAGATGGGCCTGGAACATATGAGTGTGGCCCATCTTGGGTTTACATAGGATTTGAGCAGAAACCATCTGCTGAGATTTGAGTAAAAATATGTAGGGCCTGGATCTCTGCTGCCTTGCACCTTGTGTAGTCATCCAAATGTGTGCAAAATAAGTATAAAATGTTACTAATTCAGAATGGTAGCATTGTATACCGCACAGCTGCAAATGACAGCATTGGCAAACCAGACCTTCATAGGGAAAAACCCACAAACAAACCATTACTATTGCATCTTAGTTTCCTGAAAGGAAACTGTTGATGTTGAATATGCAGTTAAAACAACAGATTGGATTATTTATCATTGTATTCTCTTTCAAATCAACTCCAAAGCCAAATTCTAAGTGATGCTGAGTTCCTGACTTCTGATAGGGTAATATGCTAAGCACCTACTTTGAGCTGTTGAGTGCCCTCAACTTTTATTGACTTCCCCACGGAAGTCAATGGGAGTAGTGGGTGCTCAGCACCTTTGAAAAGTTCAAATGCCTAAATATGAATGTCAGTGACCAATTTTAGGTATCCTGAGTGCTCTTCTATCTGTGATACATATCTATTTGTATCATCTATGTCTGATAGAATGCAGTGTAACTGTACTAGCTTTAAACTTTAATTTCTAATTTTCTTTGTTATGGGTTAAATCGTATCACCCAGTATTTAGGGTCAGGCCTTATCCTATCAAAGTTAACAGAAATGTTCCATTGATTTATATGGAACAGGTGCTTAGGCAAAACTCCAGGGGATCTTCTGTACAACTCAATAAGGACAGCAGCATTTGGTACTTAATACTATTAATTACATTCCTGCAATTTCTTTGGAGAAAATAAATGTATTGGAAATGTGTGGGATTCTGCTATAGTTTTTGTTTCTGTTGGAAAGGTGTCTTTCTGGGAGCATACCTGGCATACAGTATCAGAGGGATTGATCTAACTTCAAGTGAAGCCAACTGGAGTCTGTCCAATGACTTTAGTGGAAATTGGATCATTCCCTTAGGCTGGTATGTGAACTAGCCATCTTTTCTGCCCCATAATTAGTTCTCTATATTCTTTTATGTTTCATTTGAACATGACTGAAAAGGAAAAGATGAATATGTGTCAATAATCTCAAACCCATAATAGCATGTAGATCCAAATTCTCCCCTTGGATGTGAACATCCACTGGATCAGGAGGAGTTGGGTACACTTCTCTGAGGGTGCACTTTGGCTGTTCACATTTTAAGTTCTCAAAATAGCAATTATTGTTTGAATTCTGCAAAAAAGGGCCAAATAAAGCACTCCTTAGTGTTTATTTGGGTAACATTCCCAGTAGAGGATTTACTTTAGTAAGGACTGAAGGATATGGTCCATAGTCATTAGCATAGAAGCAGCCCTTTAACCTAGTGAAGCTATGGAGGTATCTTCATGCTTTCATTGCCTAACATAGATTCATAGACCATGAAATAGTTAAGAATGCTGAAAGAATATTATAAGATATACTATACAAATGTTTGTGGTGTTGCCTAACAGGAAAGCTTCTGCATCCACCTGCTGTATATTTTCTGAACACTCAGTTATAATTTTGTGCTTTTACAAAAAGGACTCAATCCTGAAAACTCTGACTCATGCAACATCAACAGGATGCCTTGTCTGAGTAAGAGCTTGCATATGGAAGAGTTTGTGCCCTTAGATTACATCTAAAAATATTCTTATTCAAACAGCTTTAATCCAATTTGTACACTTAAAATAACACATTTCAACATCCAACTGGAAAGGATTCACAATTTCCTTGCCAGCTGAACACTGCAACAGGAAATATGGGAAAAAATGAAAAGGAAAATAAACATTAAAAGAAATACCAGGCAATGACCTACTGAAGAGTTATTTTCCCTGACTGTTGTGTTTAAAAATATATATTTTCTTTTATCAGCTTTTTGCCTTTCAATTTCATTTGTTGTCTATATGTACTCAGAGGGTGTACCACCAATTTACATTCTCTGCACCATTCATGCATTCCTTGAGGGTGTCCTGTCTTGTTTGTCTCCTCCCTCAATTAAACCAACTTAATCTTTTCAATCTCTCCTTGTATGGAAGCCTGAAGATCCTTGCTTCTAATAATTGTTATTGCCTATCCATGGGCCCTTTCTGTTTCTGCTTTATCTTTTTGGAGATGAGGGGACCAGAACTGAACAGTGGGTTCCAAGCAAGGGGTGTACAAATACAACTTTAACAACTTTTAAGGTAATAGTTGAGCACCTTCAAAAAGAAAAAAAGAAGGGGTATTTGTAGTGTTGTTGTAGCCAGATAGCCGGGATTGAGGAGTACTGCTGTCATTGAAGCTTAGCCTTCAGCTGTACAGCAAGCTCAAAGTATTCTGAATTTAGGATTACTGCTCATATGGTAACGTCTCTGGGGTAGTTGTAACTATTTTGATATCATCTTCTGTTTGTATCAAATTGTACACATCATCGTGTGGTTCATAGAATATCACGGTTGGAAGGGACCTCATGAGGTCATCTAGTCCAACCCCCTGCTCAAAGCAGGACCAATCCCCAGCTAAATCATCCCAGCCAAGGCTTTGTCAAGCCTGACCTTAAAAACCTCTAAGGAAGAAGATTCCACCACCTTCCTAGGTAACACATTCCAGTGTTTCACCACCCTCCTAGTGAAAAAGTTTTTCCTAATATCCAACCTAAACCTCCCCCTCTGCAACTTGAGACAATTACTCCTTGTTCTGTCATCTGCTACCACTGAGAACAGTCTAGATCCATCCTCTTTGGAACCCCCTTTCAGGTAATTGAAAGCAGCTATCAAATCCCCCCTCATTCTTCTCTTCCGCAGACTAAATAATCCCAGTTCCCTCAACCTCTCCTCATAAGTCATGTGTTCCAGTCCCCGAATCATTTTTGTTGCCCTCCGCTGGACTCTTTTTCCAATTTTTCCACATCCTTCTTGTAGTGTGGAGCCCAAAACTGGACACAGTACTCCAGATGAGGCCTCACCAATGTTGAATAGAGGGGAACGATCTCGTCCCTCGGTCTGCTGGCAATGCACCTACTTATACATCCCAAAATGCCATTGGCCTTCTTGGCAACAGGGGCACACTGTTGACTCATATCCAGCTTCTCGTCCACTGTAACCCCTAGATCCTTTTCTGCAGAACTGCTGCCGAGCCATTCGGTCCCTAGTCTGTAGCGGTGCATGGGATTCTTCCGTCCTAAGTGCAGAACTCTGCACTTGTCCTTGTTGAACCTCATCAGATTTCTTTTGGCCCAATCCTCTAATTTGTCTAGGTCCCTCTGTATCCTATCCCTACCCTCCAGCGTATCTACCTCTCCTCCCAGTTTAGTGTCATCTGCAAACTTGCTGAGGGTGCAATCCACACCATCCTCCAGATCATTTATGAAGATATTGAACAAAACCAGCCGGAGGACCGACCCTTGGGGCACTCCATTTGATACCAGCTGCCAACTAGACTATCCATTGAACCCGACAATCTAGCCAACTTTCTATCCACCTTTATAGTCCATTCTTCCAGCCAATACAACTTTAACTTGCTGGCAAGAATGGTTCCTAGATGTGAAGGTAGACTGTCTTATAAAAGTATATTTTTGCACTAAAATTGTTGCTTTGTTGGTTGTATTGCTATAAATTTGTAGAGCAGCTGGATCTAAACAAGAGCATGCTGGAGAGTGCAGGATATTCTTCCATTTAGATTCTTGTATTGTGCACCCATTTCTGTGATATCCAAGTGCCTACTCACTTATTCCAGCTAGGATGTCTGACATTTACAATCCACTGCTAATGAATTTACTCTATTTTATGTTGTTCTGCATGTTCTTGTATTATGTGATAAGCTAAATACAGCGCTCCCAATTTATCCCACTCTTATTTTACATACATCTATCACATTCCCTGTTTATCTCCTCTCCAAATTAAACTGAATATTGAAACCTGAATACATATTAGTGGCATTTGTGTTCATAATACATGAGATAGAAGTATTTTCTACATATCCGGTCACCTTAACCTTCCAAGACTGCTTCAGTAAGCAGAGAATGAAGTGGGGACAGGTATGTGTATATGCTTTCTTTCTTGTCAGCATTTTGTGCAGAATTACACAACTCTGGTAGAAAAGGAGGAAAGGTTTGATATTTTTAGTTAGGTATTTATTTTTCTGTCTAAAGGAACTGGTACCTGGAATCAAAAGGATAAAAATATCTGTTCCATGCAGATATTAGCTGCCTTGGATCATTCAACAGTATCAAACCTTTAAAGTGTTCAAATAACGCCCAGTTAAGAAAGAGGTGGTGATTTTGCTCATCAGAAGTGCTAAACAGTAAGCAGTCCATCCTGGGCTACTCTCAAAATAAATGGATATCATGTGATCCTAAGATAATTTAATTTAGTTTACCTATAAGTCTCTTGTTGGTTTTGTAGGATCTAGCAACGTAGCCAGTATTAGCATCTTTTCATTTGACTTTTCTGAGATTGTAAGCTCTTATTGGCATAGTCTGTCCCTAGCCGCCTTGTGTGTTTGTACAGCCCTTGCACAGTTGAGCCCTGATCCTAGTTGGGGCTTCTGGGAGCTACCATTATGTAATTGTTTAATAATAATAATTAACAGTAATTTGGCCTAAGTATGGATTTGCTTCCATCTTGATGATTGCTTCCTGAGCCAAAACTTATCTGAGCCACACACCTTGAAGCTTTGTCCAGCAAGCCTCTATGAACAGAAAAGCAGCATGTTCAGTCCCTAGCCTAGAGGGAATTAATGACTTGAATCGCACCATAGCAATTGAGCTTATTAATGCTTCTGAAGGCAGGCTTATCCTGCCCTTCTTTGCTATGACAAGGTGTCTGCAAGCTGGATAGTATAGTTCAATAGACAATAAGGGATCTTTTGAATGAGAGGGACCTTCCTATTCCTAATTCCTGATTCTTTGAATGTGTTGATTAATAATTACGTAAATAATTTTGATAATAGACACAAGGAGCATAAAACCTCATTCCTGCTTCTTCCCACTCCAGAAATGAAGTTCTCTTCTTTTCACACTCTTTTATTCCACTCCATACAAAAAGGTAAATATAGGGGAATGAGCTATACTGCTGTAGGCACCTTTATGTCTGTGTTCACACAATGGCTGTACCATTATAATTATACCAGTTTCAAACCAATATAGTTAAAGCAGTTTAAAAATGTGTTTGAACAAACCCTCAGTAGTAGTTATTTTTTTTCCCTTGATGGTGGTAATTCTGAGCCAGATTTTTCAAAGGTAGTTCAGGTGCCTAAAGATGCAGATAAGCTCCTAGAGGGATTTTCAAAAGTGTTTAAGTAGGTTAAGCACTTAACTTCCATTAAAATAATTGGGAATTAGGTGCCTAAACTGCGTAGGCATTTCTGAAAATTGCACTAAGTGCCTATTTTCTTCTATAGGCACATACCTTTGAAAATCTGGCCCTTCATTGTCTAATGAAGATTTAAATACAGTACAAATCTACGAAATGTAGTAGTATTAAATTCTGGGCTAAGGATGAACAATGCACCAATCCTGAAATGTTCTATATTTTCAGTTTTGTAAGCATAATATTGCAGTGGCTATGAGATGAGCTAGCACATGACCAGAGTGGCACTGCACATTCATTCAACTGAATCAGCATTATGGCAGAATTTTTGGACTTTTGCACTCTTCAAAGACATAGCTACTGGGCTCTTCTGAAAATGTCATAATGTGCACGAAGAACTGTGGCCTACATAGCGCAGATTGTATTTTTGTGGCATACTTCTGATTAAGGTCCTTCTTTCTTCATAATTTGCAGATGGCCAGAAGCTGCTAGAGCTAAAGTTTAAATGTCAAAATATGATATTGCCATTTTGCCTTCACGCTTTAAAAGATGACTTGGGGGAGGGAAAGGACCGAGTGAACCAAATACCTCAGTGAACACCCTTTGAGCAAAGTAATTAAAGGAAACTATAGGGGGAGAGAGAAAGAAATGAAGATAATTTGTCTCATGTGGGGAAACCATATGAAAGATTAAACCAAAAACTGAACTCAAAAGAAAAAAGTCTTTACAGGGCAGCCCAGTTTATTTGTGTGAGCTGAAAAGAAATACCTTCCAAAAATAATAGCCCAAGAGATTCACACACCCCCTTCAGTGTGAAGTGTAGGACCTTAATAAGTAATCAGTAGATTCTTTCTAGTATGATAGCCCATAGAGGACACAAACAAGATGAAGATCCACTTAGGCTAGGCACTATACATACACATAGTGAGAGACAGTTCCTGTCCAAAGAGTTTACAATCTTAAATTCTGATACAGCAATTGATAGCACACAAATAGACTGCTGCTCCTGAATGGAGCTCCACTGACTTCAGTGGGGCTCTGCACGGGTGCAACAGTCCTTCCACATCTGTCAGTTGTAGGATTAGGGCCTAAATAGACAAGGCAGATAAAGGGTGAGAACAGAATTACCCGAGATTAAACAGCCGATCAGTGGCAGAGTTTAGACTAGAACCTAGATGTCCTGATTCCTACTCCTGTGCCCTTTTCAGTAGACTGTGCTCTCTGATATTTTATTCATCAAATCTATTATTTATAACAACATATACATTTCCTTATAAACTCTTAACATGTTAATAATTACTGCCCCTGTTTTGCAAATAGTGAGGAAAGACACCAGCAGCCAGAGGAATGGGTGGGGTACTTAGAGTCATGAGATATCAAGTTGTAATCCTTGCTCTACCACTGATTTTTTTATATTTAACTCTCCAGAAGTGGCCCATTAGAAGTAATGTCATCCCTCTCCTTTTCTTTCCCCATCTGTAAAATAAAGAAAGTAATATAGTTGGGTAAATACGGTGTTAGGATATAGATATTCAGGCCTGTCTGCAAAGGCCTGTACTTTAAGAATTTAGGTGTATTCTTATCACTTGGCTAGTTAGAGGTATAAAAGAAAGAATCAAAATCACTGTCTGCTGGTGTAAAGGCCTTCTCTTACTGTGACAGTCTGAGGCCCTGTTCTTAGGCTAAGGCCTTTGGCTAAGCAGCAGAGGCAGCCATAAGCTGGGAAGCGAACGGTCACATCCTCACATTCCAAACTAGTCACATTGAAATAAGGTGCTATTGGGCTGTTAGGCACTATCAGGACAGGACTGTATTCCTATCACCTCCAGAGAAAGGGAAGTGCCTAGAAAATGTAAAAGGATAGCATCCTCTCTGGCAAGAACTCACTTATCAATAGCTGGGATGTGAAATCCTCACTTCTGTATTGTTTTGTCATTATAGTTCCCACTTTGCTATTGTTTGTCTGTATAATCTCTGTCTGGTTCTATGATTGTTCCTGTCTGCTGTATAATTAATTTTGCTGGGTGTAAACTAATTAAGGTGGTGGGATATAATTGGTTACATAATCATGTTACAATATGTTAGGATTGGTTAGTTAAATTTCAGGAAAATGATTGGTTAAGGTATAGCTAAGCAGAACTCAAGTTTTATTATATAATCTGTAGTCAATGAGGAAGTGAGGGGGTGTGGGTGTGGGGGGGAGTGGGGGTGGGTATGGGAGATGGGAACAGGGAATGGGGGTAAGAAAATTGGAATCATGTTTTGCTAAAGGGGGAAATGGGAACAGGGAATGGGAGTAAGGAAGTTGGAGTCATGTTTGGCTAAGGGTAGGAATGGGAACAGGGACACAGGTGTAAGGCTCTGTGGTGTCAGAGCTGGGAAGGAGGATACTAAGGAAGGAAACTGGAATCATGCTTGCTGGAAGTTCACCCCAATAAACATCGAATTGTTTGCACCTTTGGACTTCGGGTATTGTTGCTCTCTGTTCATGCAAGAAGGACCAGGGAAGTAAGTGGGTGAAGGAATAAGCCCCCTAACATACGGCATACACATTCCCATAATAATCATTCCAGTTTTGTAAACATATTTCCTTTGGTACAGCTCACAGTGCTTCTCTCTTTTCTTTCTGTGAGTGTTCAGAAAGCGAATTTGAATCACAAATACTCATTTAAAGTGAATGTTAAATTGGCCTTCCACACACATGCACAACAAACACCTAATTATAAGTCACATCTAGTGATGTAACGCAAACACAATAAATAAATAAGAAAGTCTATGTATTTACATGGTCCCCATCACTGTAATATTTAAGTGCCTCTCAAGTGTTTAAAAATAGAAATAACAATCTCTCTCTCAGATCCTGATCCAATGTCCACTGAAATCAACGCAAAGACTCATGTTGACGTCAGTGGCCATTGGATCAGGCCCTCAGCCCACAGGAGAAATAGCTTGATTAGTTCCTATGGTTTTTTGTTCGCTTATTGAATATTTGTGTCTGAGAGTGGTTGTGTTCCCTGTGTGAAGCAATTAGTGTCTTGATATCTTTCTTTCTTTTACCTGGGGGACTTTGGCAATATTTGAAGGAATGGGACTGTGACATCATAGAAGGCTGAAACCTAATCTTGGTAGGAGGAGCTGTTGAGTCTTATTAGGAAGTCAAGGGAATTTTCAAGTACATCCAGTGCCGTGTAATTAAAATAAATGTGTTTTGCTCCTGTCTAACATAAATATGACATTTAATTTCAAAACCAGTTTTGAAGAAAGTTATTTAAAAACATCCTTTAATGCTGTAATTATTGTTTCCTACAGAGGATAGAGTAGTTGCTATGATATATAATGTGATTTTCAAAAGAGGAGGAGTCTTCAGAGAGAGAGAGTGAACAAGTACAGTATACAAAGCAAGAGCTGAAATGTAGGATGCGATATTGAAATCAATGAAGGAAGATTTAGAAAAGCCTGACAATATTTCTGTGGAGCTTTTATTGCTAAATTTTAATGATTTGCTACTGCTTCATAATTACTTTTCCTGATGTCACTGAAAGTTAACTTCAAAGTTTGCTTCCTGTTGTTTAAGTCTGATATGGATTCCTCATTAGAAACTGCTCAGACAAGGAGATGCTTTTTAAATTCAGATGCATTTCTTTCTGCACTGTAAAAAAAAGTTAGGCTTGCAGCGTGACTTTCATATCAGTACCTAAAGGAAACAAAGCTCTTCCCTGCTCAAGATGAATGATTTCCCTTCAAATAAACTCCCACACATTTTACTAGCTTCAGGGGGGAAAAAAATCAAAAGCTAAAGTGGAATACGATATTGCTTATTGTAAGCACTATACAGTAAAGGGAAATGGAGACCAAATTTTGTGAATAAAATCTTTGGGGCTTAGCCTTGGGTTCCTTATCCTTGTTGCTCATTTTTTACTCAGTACCTGCTCACACAATCTTCCAGTGCAGTTACTGGTCCAAACTCTAGTGTAAATCTGGAGTAACTACATAGAAGTCAATAGACAAGAGTCTTTCTTCAGTAAGGATTTCAGGATCTAGCTGCCTTAGTTCTAAATATGAATGCTTCATCTTCAGTGATTTTTGGCTTATGCTAGTTGGGAAGATTCCCCACCCCAATAAGATCTGTATTTTGCCATTCATAAAAATCATGTAGGCAAAATTTTGCCCTTAGACCCTGTTCAACTATCTTGAAATTCTTGGGGTTGAGAATTTAGGCAAAACACTTGTTTTTGTTTTGAACCTTCAAACTTATAGTAATGTGCATAAAGTTCTCTGTTATATATTAGAATATTTTATTTTGTATATTTCCTCAGAAATCATAGGTTCTGCAGTCCCTTCATCAAACTCCATTCCGTGGCCACATCCTTTCCCCTGATATGCAGTATTTACTACTGCTGCTGGGGAACATGAGGCACAGAGGTGAAATGATGTGCCCCGGCTCACATAGTTGGTCAATGGCAGAGTCTCTTGTCTACAAAACCTGTACTCTAACCTCTGCATCACTCTGCCTCCCCCACCCTGTCAGCACAGATACAGTACAAAGCATTGAGTGTGTCTCACCAGGCCCCATTTTCCTTTGTACTGAAACATCAAACACTAATACACACTAACAAAATGTAGGGGAAGTATTGATGTGTGTGTGCTATATAATACTTTGAAATATTTATGCAGCAATTCAAAGTCCATGGTTTGAATACTTTATTTGAGGAACATTATAAATGGAAGTCAATGGGACTATTTGCATGTGTGAAATTAAGCACCTGTGTGCAGGTTTAATGTACACATAAGCAGAACCACTCATATCACAACATGAAGTGAGAAGGAAAGGGTTAAATAGAAGTGAATTAAAGAGGGAATTTAAAAAGTAATCAGAAGCTTTGCTGGCATAGAGAATGCAAAAATACTACGAAAACTGTAGCCAAGTCATGAAAAAATAATTTGAATAATGAATGAAACCTGGATAAAAGAATTGGAAGAGCCACACTATCATTTATTTATACTCAAGGAAACTAACAAATGCAGCACTTTGAATGGTTTTGGATATCAGTAGAGACAGCTGGAAGTTGTGCATATTTGACAAATCTTTTTTTGTGGTAAGGATTTATCAGGTTACATGTTGGACTCTTCCTAGCGAGGTAAGTAAGAGGTTCAATATATTATGATAAAAAATAATTGCACAGACGACACTGAGGTCCTTCTTCTCTTCCTTCCCTGGAGGCCTTTGTCACCCTCATCCTGTGCTGACATCAGGGAAGGAGGTAATATGATTAGGGTACCCTCATGGTTATCTCTTCGGTCTCGGGCTCCCCACATTACAAGTCTTGGGCTCCCTTTTCCTTGGTCCCATGACCTAAAGGAGAGGTTATAATTAAAATTAATGGAATAACATTAAGAAAAAGTAAATGTAGGTTGCTAGCTCTGTGACAGGGTATACCAGGCCCTGAGGCCCCCTGCTGGAGGCTTCATGATCCTAGCACACCCTGTCCCATTAGTAGAGTTCAGGGTCAAACATTTAACAAATAGAAACAAGGGCTAAATTTGCCAGATAACTGAGTTGCAACAAATAATGCGACCAACTCGAACTGTAATTGACATTTGCTCAACTGCTTAATTTCCCATCCGTTTGAACCAAGGTTGACCGTGGTGTGAGATGAAGTTTAACTTTACAATTATGGAATGTATAGTAAAACTATCCCCTTTTGCTAAATTAGAAGGAATAAGCTTCAGATGGGAGTTTATGTGCCATGCTAACAGATTATAGAAGATTAAAGGGAAATTTTAATGAAGTGAAAAGCAGCCTCTAAACCTCATGATTAGAGGAGCAGAAGCAAAGGGATTTAGCAGGGTTTAGCAAGATGCGGTTGATGGGGTAGGGAGATTACTACTTGCAGTTGGAACCAGTTGTTTGTCTAACTCATGTCTCCTTAACTAATATATATTTTAGGGCTCCAATTTATTCAGGAGCATCGGGGAGTATAGCCTGTGAGAAGCATAGGAAATATAGGCTGTAGGAACAGCTTCAAGGGTCAGTTGATCAAAATGAACGAAGTGTTGAACAGGACAACATTTATGTATGTGTGTCATCTGCATATGCACACATTATGTATATTTGTAACAAAAGAATACAGAAAAGTTATTTTGTTTTCATATGATAATACCTAGCTCTTATACAGTACTTTTTGTCAGTAGATTTCAAAGCACTTTGCAAAGAAGGGCAGTATCAGTATCCCCATATTACAGACCGGGAAACTGAGACACAGGAAGGAGACACAACTCCCCCATGATTACCCAGCAGCCAAACCAGGAATAGAAACCAGGTCTCCTGAGGCCCACTCCGATACTCTGTCCACTAAGCCACACCGCCTCCCATAAAACCGAAACTCTTGACTACCCCTTTCTAGATAGTAGCAACTATTTTGTGATAGGAGAAAAGTAATGTAGTTTTCACTATAAATAAAAACATTATTTAGCATATACAATTGTAAAACATTTACAGCAGTGTATTTGCAGCGCTGGTCAAAGATCTTTCCAGGCCTCTTGTTCCTCCATGTTACTGTGATGATGGAGGGGAATGTAAAAGCTGCAGGCTCAAGAAGTTATCATGAAAACACCAAAGGATGGTGAAGGATGGCATTAACGTTGGGAGATGAAGAATGACTTAAAAAAGCAAGTCACTGTCATGATACAATCTGTTACCATAAAATAGGCTTTATATAGGAGTTGTGGGTGCTTGGCACAGAGGAGAAAAAATAGAAAACTGTGTTTATGCCAGTGTCATCAGTGTTTTATGCCAGAGCTACTCTCCTAATCTAACTAGGATTTACTCTGTTCTGAGAAAATGTCATGATTTTGACAATGAATACATCCTCTGAACTGCAAGGTATTAGCACTCAGGCCTGATTCTGCAAAGCACTTAAGCATGTGAGTAGAACTACTCATTTGATTAAAGTTAAGCACATGCTTAAGTGCTTTGCTGGATTGGGCCAGGGTACTCATCAACACCTTGTAGGATCTGATCCTTGACCATTGCAAGAGGCTGTCCTTTCATCCCCCATTTCTTTGCCAGGTGGATAAGAGGATTAGTATAAGATCCTGGACTCTCAGTTTCAGGCTTCATAATTATTATTTCAAATATTTAATTTTGGGATAATTCCATCTGTTGCTTCCATTTTGTCCTCAGTAGAATGATATTCCTTAAATTATAGTGCAAGCAATATTTTAATATACACTAAAATCTCTGCTGGTGGATGGATTAAACTTCTTGGCAGTACCTCCTGGAGATGGTATTTCCAAGAATGATACACAAAATAAAGTGCTATGAGTGTAGGTAAAGATACTGGTGCCTCTGAAAATATTTGCTACAGCTATGGATCAGTAGGTACTTCAGAGTTTCTCCAGTACCTGAAGTTTTGCTAACACAAAAAACCACAATTTTACTGTATGTTTGGATACTGTTAGGCCTCTGTTCACATAGAATCCCCAACCCTCTTAAAACCAAGATGTGTGGGTGTTAGTTTGCATGCAGAGGCATAAGCCCTGGTGAAAAAAAAGAGAAAAGCCTTGGTGGTGTGGGGGCAGATCACTAGAGCTTCCCTCCATGAACAATATTCTACAATCAAGAATAGGTGGAAAACTCTTCAGTGCTGGTGATTTCATCTGACAGCAGACGCTGCTTCTTGCTTGTGTTGTTAACTTTTCACTGTTTTATCACAAGAAATTAGCTTTTAGTTCTAGCATCCTGTGTTTTGTTACTATTATGGAAACCAAGGGGAAAAAAACCAGTCTTGTTAATTTTTTCAGCTGTATACCCTTGTAATTTTTTCTCCTCTATCCCTTAACAATTCAAAATCTTTTCTTCATCTGGTATCCTTTATTACTGAAAGGATTGCTTACTGTGTTTAGTCATTCCCCAGGAAACTCTCTCACTGCCAGTTTTGGTTTTCCTCATCAGTTTATTTTTACATACTGTTTTTTGAAAATCTTTTCCTATCTCTCTCAGATTTTTTGGATCTTATACATATCTGCTTTTTTCTTCTGATTTCTTTAATTAACTGTTTTACTTTTACATCTTCTTGAGATAGTAATTGGGAGCTAGATCCACAGTGGTATTTAGGCCCATAACTGCTTCTGTAGGTGCCTCAGTCCAACATCTATGCCCCAGTGATATTCTCAAAGTCATGCTGCTGACTCCATAGATGCCTAAATCCTCTAGGTGCCTAAGTTTCTACCAGTAACCTGTGCAAAGCCACCTAAGTGCCAATGACATTCCACAGCTAATGAGTTGCCTGCAGTGCTTGCTGAGACCCCGGCAGCCCTGAAGTGGGATTCTCAATCTAACTGTTCTCTCACATACCTTGCCATAAGGTCTTGATCCTGTAGGCATTCTCAGAATACACCTATGGGATTACACCCTGCACAAAATACAGCCAAGAGAAAGCAGCTTGGGAATTTTGGGAGCTGGTTGGCTTGTGTGTATTGCCATAGGGTTGGAGTGCTTACCTGAGATATGGGAGGCCAAGCTCAAAGCCTTGCTCTGAGTGATTAGGCTATTGAGTATTCTGGGTTGGGTCTCTTGCAATTTCTTCTGTTGAAGCTGCTCCACTTTGCATAACTGATTAAATATTCACTGAGCCAGAGAGAGAGACTCTATAGCCCAGTGAGTAGGGCATTCGCCTGGGCTGTTGAAGACCAAAGCTCAGATCTTTGCTCCAATACTCATCCTTTCAACAGCACTGAGACTAATGGATGAAAAGAGCTATATAAAAGCTAAGTATTACAAACATGGAGTAAAATTTCCTTCAGAACCACTTATTTCCACTCTTTATTTATTTCCCTCTCTTATATCATTATTTCAGGTGACCATTTCAAACAGTACCTCCATTTTGAGCTCCATTAGTTACCCCTTTGTCACTTTACAGCCTCACAAACCAAAAATACATGGGTTTCTGGAATAGGCAGACAAGTTACAAATTAATGACAGTTACAGATACTGCATTTTACAATATTTCTCTGACCATAGTTAATAGGATCAACTCAGACAAAGGATTCTATCAAAGCTAAGAATAAGCCTACAAACTGATCTACCCTTTTTGTTTTACCTATTTGCATATACCACATAATTCTTTGGATTTTCTTTGTTTAAAATAGGGATTTTAGTACTTGTTTTTTTCTAAAGTAATTTTTAAAAAAGTCCAACAGTCATGCAGCCCTCCCTGCAATAAATTTAAATCATTATTAAAAAACAGATAACCTTAGAGAAGAGCATTTTGTCAGCAATGCATGTTGATTGTTTGCATCCTTAGTTCCTGCAGCAGTATCTGTAGGTCTACCAGTGGCAGTGTTTGAGTGGAAAACCTCAGGCTTACAAAAAGAAAAGGAGTCCTTGTGGTACCTTAGAGAGGCTTACAGTGGCTTTAATTGATAAGGGATTTGTCACTTGGTAACACTGCAAAAAATGTTCCATGGAGATTCGCTGGAGGCTTTAAATTTATTTGCTTCAGTTACGTTTGCTTATTAAACATTTTCAGCATTTTGCTAGCAGCACTTGGTAGAACTCTCCCCTGCCCTCAAGTGTATATTCGGGTAAACAAGAAAGATATGCCTGAGAATAAAGAGTTTAACATATGAGGAAGAATGTCAATTTCAAACCACAAAAGTTAGCCCTTTTAGAAAATCTGATTAGTGTAAAGGACACTAAATTCCTAAAGATCCAGGTGGGAGGAGAAGAACTTGACTTTTGATTTTGTGACTGGAATGAGTAAAGCAAATAAATGCTTTGATCGATTTCACAGATACTTGGATCATTCTTGGTTCTTGTGCTAGTTTATAAATATTAGAATTGTATCAAGGACAACAAATGCTCAATACAGATATAAAAGTGTTATAACACTGTTCAGTGTATGGAATATTAATTCTGGCATTCCAACATCAAATGACTGTATATTCCTTACTATAGTCTGTAACACATTACTTTTGTTACATAGGTTGGACAATATTAAATATTATAAGAAATTTCCCCTGATGAAATACCTAAAGTTTGAAATTCCTTTCTGAGCTTGGTCATCCCTTGTCACAATGTTACATTTGAGCCTAAAGAGCCAAACTTTGCTGTCTTATACTCAAGTCAGTGCAGTGCTTTGAATTTAGATTGGTGTAACTGATAGAATTTGGCACGTCTTTCAACTTGAACGTACTTTAAAATTAAGGAACATAATCATGCAGCTACAGACATTGGCAGAAACAATTTTCAGTTCCGTCTACTCAGGGTAAAAAACAGCTTATACATTTTTGTCAACTTCCTGTTAGCTACATTTAAAGGTTTTAATGGTAACAGCAGACCTCTAGAGTAAGTCACTGAAATGTTATTCAAAGAAGCTATCTGTTATGTAAGTGAACTGAACTGTATCAAACTCAGCAGTTTCACCTGTAGGGGTTTCATGCAAACATTTTGTCCCATTTTGATCTGCTTGAATTCATTCCCCACTGAGCTAGCTTTGAAATTCTGGATTGGACAAAATCTTAAAGTAAAACTCAGCTGAAAACACTGGCAGCCAGTTTTGATTTGAAACAAAGCTGCTTTTTAAAGGTAAGGTTTCCTTGTAGCATGTGGCTAATAAAGCAGAAGGTTTACATAATATGCACTCATTGAGAGAGAGAGCTTGAGATCATGGAAAAGAAGTCTAGATGTGGACTAGAATGTAGCATCTAAAATACTCTATGACCAAGACACATAGACCCAAGGTCTGATCACAGTTTGAGGGGGATTGGAACCATTGGTCTGGTCTGGCCCATTTCAACTGGTAGCATTGGGCGCGTGGGTGGGGGCAACAACAACAAATTGGACCATTCATTTAAAACAAAGATATCAGCGAGATGTGGAGATATGGCATAACCACATGTACCTTCTTAATTCACGCAGTGCCTTGGCTATGCAACTTAGAAATGAACAAGGCAGAAACATTTCTGATGCAGCCCACAGTAAATCAGTTTGGACAGTGCAAGAACCTCCTACTTGTTCGAAGAAAGAAAAAAGTAAAATAGTATGTGTATAAAATTTGTGATGAATCCATAACTCTGTAACAACCTTGCAAATAATTCATTGAATACATTGAAAGAAATTATGGCCTGGTCATTTCACAAACACAATAAGAGGCTAAATTTCATCAAATAAATTATTCACTATAAATTGTTTGCTCAGCTCTTGTTATACAACTGTGAACAATGCTGGATACTACAAATGCAGCAATAAACTACTCTTATGGTTTGACTGTCCTTGTGCAAAGTCATTATAATTTAATCTGAAGAATATTCAAAGGATACACAGAGCCACTATGTAAACTCACTAAGCCCAGAACTTGCAGGTTTCCTTTTTTCCTTCTTGTAGTTGAATTAGTGTGAGATGAACAGTGCCCATTGTTCACCACCAGAGGTCTTCAAAGAACATACTATAGACAGCTTTTTAGTTAACTGGAAATGAGAGGGATGTCTGACAGCCACAGCTGACAGGAATGGATAGGAAGTAATTTACTCAAGTATTCCAAGTAATTATCAGTGATGTGCAAATCTTAGACAAAACATTTGTGCTAGGTGGAACTCCTGCTAGAAAATCAGAACAGCTCTAGTAGTTTTGCTTTATGGTCTAGCTACACTGTTTTTTATTTCCCCTGCTTGGTGAGGTAGGGAATTTTTTAATCTTGACAACGATTTTGCAATTGCGTCTCAAATCTGTTTAGAAATAGGGAAATTATTTTGGGGCAAATGCCTAGCATTACCTATGAAATCTAGGCAAGGGACATTGGGGATTAGGGGTGAGCATAGGGAATATAGATTTGTGTGCTCGCAATGACCGGTACAATAACCATCCTGCAGTTGCAAGGCAGGATGTTTTGGAGCAGGTGGCTACCATGTGCTGCTGCTGATATTTACTGCTACTCCAGCATGCAATACCTGGCTGACCCTTGTTGCAGACTGTACCCTTCATGACAATCCACTGGAGCCATAAACATGCCCTCTAACCAAGAGACTCTGGATTGTCATGCATGGGCTGGTAGGCCAAGCATACTTTCCTGAGTACTATTTTAGCAAAGTGTGGAAGATTCTCCTTGCTTACATGCTCTTCCATTACTTAAGGAAGGATTTAACCTATGTCCCTCTTTACTGGTTTTATATAGCAGTTGTGGTTCTATTGAAAAATAAATCCCCATTGAAAATATGTGTCATAGCCCCATATCAATAAAGAAAATATATAAAGTGAAAGAAATCACTATGTCTAGGGAACAGTAGCATCAGCATGTTTGGAGTTAAGTATTTATTTCAGGCTTAATGGCTGTCTTAAAAATATTTTAAAAAAAACAACAAAACTTGGTTGCATTAATGGAGAGGTTTTTTGGGAAAAAATCAGATTGAAAGCTGAAAATCGGATGCACTTTTTCTCATTGTTCCAGAATGAAAAGGCCAGGGGCTAATGATGGTTCAGAACAGGGTGTAGTGATGTTTTAGCTCTGTTTGCCAACTGTATAATTAAGAATGATGGCTGTACAGTATAGAGAATAAAACAGAGTAGGATTAACTGATAGCTATAGCACAGTAGGAGACAGAGTACAAATCAGAGCTTAGATGCCATGGTAATGACTCGTGCTACAGAAATCCCAGAAGCCAATAATGGCAAAGTTAGACTATGAATCTGTAAGTTGCTACGAATGGGTGGAGGCCCTGCACTTGCACAGAGTCTTACTGCAGCCAGAGCGGCTTCACATTAATGGAAGTGTCTACCCACAGAGAGCAGCTTCCAGGATCAGGGCTTTAAATGTAAAATTTGAAAAAGAAGAGCTGAGTTAAATCTGCACAATGCACCTCTGTAAAAACTTCTGTAGTTTCAGATGGAATTTATTATATACATTATCTGCTATCTGGGGATTCTTCATGTTACTGGCTGTAGAGCAAGCATGTCTCTAATAGGACCTTAAGGTGTTCCCATTTTAATTTTGCAAGAGGTGTGTTGCTCTAAGCCAACACTTTCTGCTCTCTATTGTATGGTGTTCGCTTTTATTTTAGGCCCTCACACCTTCACAAGAGCATGGTGGTTTTAGTGGCTGTCCTTTAGAAAATAGGAACTTTTATACACTAGTTATTAGGATCACTGTCTAATTCAAAAAAAGCATTAGAGAAAGCATAAGGCTCTGTCTCTAATGACTCTCTTGTTTTGGGGGCACCAGTGACACCCGATAAAGAGAAAAGCCGTACAGCTATTTCACAAATCTGGGAATTCTTGGACTGTTTTCAGAACAAGTCTAGGGAGAATTTCTTCTGGAGCAGACAGTTCATGAAAATACAAAGTCAGCTTCAACATATTTCATCTTATCCATCAGTCCCTGCCCCTGAGGGAATAAAAATATTAGAAGACCGACACTTTCCATTTACTGCCCTATAGTAAAAGACTTGATAAATGTAATGCTGATTGATTTTTTTAAACAAAAAACTAGCATATAACTGGTGGAAAGCGAGAGTACAGCAGTAGTTAGCTCTGACCCTCTGTATTACGGTTACTTGCCGTGGTTCAATTTTTGTTTGAGGGCGAGTGAGTCTGTCAGAAGAAGTTAATCAGAAACAAACTGGGGCCCTGTAACTCCATCTTGAGCTGATGGAGTTCTCCTTTTATTATGGACCACATTTTGAATTTTCTTGGTAAGGTCAGTCCTTAAGATACATAGTTGCTTTCACTGCCAAGAATGAAACAGCAACTTAAAGTGAAGAAGAGAGCTCTGCACTGCAGCATTCATACAGCCTGGGTGAAAGCCTGAGTCCTCTGAGGTCAATGCAAAACTCCCATTGCTTTCAATGGAACAAAGTTAGACCAATATTGAGCACTTTTAAAAAGTCCATCCCACATGTGCTGTTAATTCATCTGTGCCTCTGAAAAACTAACATAGGAATAGTTCTCTCTTGCAGATATTTTCAGACTGTGCTGAGACTGTTAACGGTTTTCTGAAGTCCTCAGAATTACTAGCATTTACACTGGCTTTTTAATTACTTCTGCACTGATGCACTGTAAGAAGAGCACATCCCTGCAGCCTGCCTGCACCAGCATTGCTAAACCACTGGTGCTTTTGTTGTTGATGATTTCTCAGAAGAAATTATGTACATCAGTAAACCCACAAAGTACAGAGTATTTTAAAAACAGGGTTAGAGAACAGTTAAAAGAAAACACAAATATGCAGAGGAAACTCCATTTAAAGAAAGGCTTTAGAAGGCTGGACATTAAAATGATGATGGGTGATATAGAAACTCCTACTAAAGCAGCATGTCTGCAGGTGGCAACCCCCCCCCCCCTCAAAACTTTAACAAAAAATCTCAATAAATTATGAAAAGCTTTTGAAAGGTCATCTTATTTTAAAAGTATTAAAATGGATATGTCTTAGTTTTCCTTTAATTGCCCTAATGTAGCTAGCTGTCAGGGGGCGGGGGGATGGTTTCCTGAAGGATGGGGAAAGTTTTGATACTTTTTGTGTTGTCCTGATTTTGTGCTTTCTGGCCTGGCCTTTGAATGGGATATCGTATATCTTTGTATTTGTACAGCCTGTTACAACACATATAGCCCTCTCTGTGTTCTGTGACTAAGGAGTTCTCATTACCTCTCGGAATTTACAATTTGCTGTAGTCAGTACACAAGATAAGAGTAAAACACCCTGTATGAGATAGTGAAGAGCCTGAACCAAAACACTGGTGTGAAACATCTCTGACATTTAGGACCAGTCAGAGCTCAGATCTGGATTTTCCAGCTGGCTCCTAAGCTCTTTCATGATCTGAACCAAAGTCCCTGATCTGAACACCCTCCCTCGTGAATTTTGGGTCTTTGAAATTTGCATCTGGATTTTGCTGCTCGAGCCCATGTCTGTTCCAGTCACATTGGACATGAATTTCATAACGTTACCACATCACATCTAAATAGTGCTTAAATGGGACCTGTCTCATAGGTCTTGTACAAGCTCTTTCAATATAGGAGAATTCCCTTTAGGATTAATTATGATTTATTTATATAGCTCCATCAATATGCATGCACCTCACAGACAAATAAAACGATACCTTCAGTGAGAATTGTCAGAGGTGCTAAACACCAGCAACTTCCAACAATGTCCGTGGAAACAGAAGGCCCTCAGAATTCCTGATAATCAACAATTGCCCTCTAAGCTAAGACATAATAGAAGGCCTGATACATCAACATCAACCAACCTTTTTACTCATTTTTATTGCTCAAATTCCAGCCCAATTGCCAAATATGACAGCTCACTGCCCTCTGTATCTTTAGGGTAAAGATGAAGCTGCTTAGCCAGTGCTTTTATAATTGGTGAACCCTATCAATAATCAATTTATATTCATGTATAAATGAAGATATAAGTACAAGCAAAATACTGTGGTTGTTTATGCCTGATTAAGAGAGTATATAAGCTATGTATGCAAATCATGTGCAGTACTCTGGTTGCTAGCAAATGGCCAATGCAGTCCTCAGTCTTGTAAATCTTGAGTACCCTGGTAGTATAAAGATGTGAAAAATATTTCACTTATAAATCAAAGGTTTGATATTTTGTGTATATGTCTGGTTGTAGGAGCAACTGAAATCACTATCGTCGGTTTTACGTCCGCCACTGAAAACCACCTATGCAAATTCATGTGAATGTATTTATAGCAAAGTCAAATTTGGTTTCAAACAAGGAAAAATATTCTTAGGTTGAGCCCAGTGCCAAAACACATTTGGCCTTGGGCACCAAATAAAGAAATCATAATCTTGTATACCAAATTTTATCCTTGGAACAAATCCTTCCAGATGGAGGAGGGCAGGTTTGGATTGTAATAGAAACTCTGATAGTGCTTCCTGTAAAGCATGTGCAACCTTCAGCACCCATCCTACAACGGGAGCCGTAATGTCTAAGAAGACATTTAATGGGTCTTTTGTTGTTGTTTCTAGACTTTGAAAAATATGGGACAAGGAACCATTTCTTTCTGCCTTCACTAAGAATTTTGTGCTCACCTCTGCTTTGAATGGAAAGGCATGTCTCTGATCATAGCAGAACTTAACTTTTTAGATGTAAAGAAGATGCACAGAGTTCTGGTCAACAAGTAAAGAAACTTGTAATGAAATAATTGAAAATTCTTTTTCTTTTTTCATTTTGAAGTGTTCAGTGTTTTACAAAATCCTTTTCAACTTCTTAATTGTATTGAAATCATCATGGAAATTTTATGTTTACTGAAAGCCTAGTAAAAAAAATAAAACTTTTTTTTAAAGCAGAATTTTTTTTATGAAAAATGAATTTTTTAAAAAATATTGACAATATTTTCAGGAAAAATATCATTGTTCAAAAAGGCCATTTTCGTTCAAAAAGGTGAACCAGCTCTACATGTAAAAACAAATATGCCTGTGGATTTTAATCTATACAGA
Source organism: Lepidochelys olivacea (assembly GCF_965140295.1). Lineage (NCBI taxonomy): Eukaryota > Metazoa > Chordata > Testudines > Cheloniidae > Lepidochelys > Lepidochelys olivacea. The sequence continues at coordinate 31,534,453 of NC_140415.1, forward strand.
GTAAGTATACAGCGGGAAAAGATAAATTCAAACTTATTTATTCTTATTTGCCTGGGGTCAAGACTTAAAAAAAAAAAAACAAATGCCCAAAGTTAGGTTCCTATATATATATTTAGATCCTAAATCAGCACTTTTGAAAATGAGGCCACTTATTTGGGGACTTACCTATAGACTTAGGTATCTAATTTTAGATACCCATTTTTGAAAAATCTTTACCTGGAAGTTTAGGTGTCAGAATATTAAGTGCACTAGTAAAGGTTATAGAGGACTTATCTTCAAAGTAATCTATGAATATTAATTAATTAGTATTACTATAGTACATGTCCAGCAGAGCTGTGTTATAATAATTTGTTTTAACATATCCCTCAAAATCTTTATTGATGTGTTGCTGACATCGTGTACGTAAGTATAATTATAATTTAATAGGCTGCTCAAATATAGCTATATAATTCATATATGTTGGTGATTAATCATCACTTTTGAAGGCTAGAAAGGCTACACTGCACTATCATAAACCCCTTAGGACAGAATAAATGCATTTATTCCATATGCATTCAGTAGAAAATCAAAAACAAGAAAATTGAAGCATCAACATCATAATTCATTAATGGAGAGTTTTGCTTTTTCAGTGACTAATACTGACAAAACATCTGTTAATTCATTTAAATTGTGCTTGAGGTGACCTAGTTTATGTAATAAATGTGTTTGGCAAATCTGGATTGAAACTAAATATAGAAATTATAAATGACCAACAGATGTACAGTCAAAGAACAATAATGACAAAAAACCCTGCACAGTAAGTGTATAATTTGAAATACATCATTGTATGCAATGATTCCATAATTAAATGCTAGAGATGAGCATATATTGAAACACTTGAGCCATGTGGGTTACTGGATATTAGCAAAGTAACCACAAGTAATTCAGTAACCTGTTCCCGGAAAGTGCAGGTCAGCTTTTGAGAGGAATTAGTGGAAAAATAACTGCTCAGGGCTTGCAATAGGTATTGTATGTATTTTGCCTGGATTTAGATCCACTGACATGGTGAAGGATTAAAAAACAAACAAACAAACAAGGAAATATGAGAGTACAAATCACATGGCCTCTTCTTAATTCTCACCCTGCTCAGTCAACTAACTCCTTTCAACACATATGATCCATCCATTCTCCTGGATTGTTCTTTTGTGAATCTATATTCTATTGATTCTACTAGATTCTTCCTACCTCTCTGACTGCTGCTTCAGAATCACCTTGAATGGCTTCTCCTGCTTGCTCCAACTCTGTCCACATCATTCAGCATTCTTTCCTTGATCCCCTTCTTTTCCCTCCCTGCTCTTTATTTCTGAATGACCTAAACCATTCTCACAGTTTCAACTATGCAGATGATTCCCAAATCTACCACTTCACCCCATTCTGTCTCTCTCTATTTAGTTTGACATCTCAAGGTGTCTTTCTGGATGTTCCACTCTCCGTTCAAACCCAATATGGTGAAAATGAATGATCTTTTTTCTTCAAACTATCACTGCTGCTCAGTTCTTCATTCTAACTGGTAGTCTTCCTATCCTCCTTGTGGCATAGCTGTGTAGCCTCAAGCATCATATTAACGCCATTTTGAGGCTCGATTTTCCATTCCTCATCTCCTGTTTCTTATGGTCTGAACTGTATTGTCTCTCCAACTTAATTCACAAGTCTCATATTGCAGGGATTATGTTTTTCTCTATGTATTGTACAGTGCCACATTCACTGGCAGCTCTTGGTAAATAATAAAGATGGTAGACAGAAATACGCTGTGGGCTTTCTCCCTGTGTAACAGATCTCCACTAGTCCTGTCCAAAGTTAATGTACTAGCATTTGGTATGTTCTGTAGATGGAGCAAAAAAATTGTCATACTGGATGACGACAGTAGTCCTGTCGTTGAGTTATGGAATAAACTCCCCTCATGGAAATTGTCTCCCTAACCCCTTCAGTTACCAGATGACTTGTGCCTTGAACCAAGTGGGATTCCTTTAATACTTAACATTTACAGTTACATTACATTAAAAAGTACTCATTCTCCATATGCATGTCAAATCCTTCTGTGAAACTTACTAGGCTCTTGACCTTAATGATATCTTGTGGCAATGAGCGTCCACAGGATAAGTACGTATTGTGTAGAAAGTTTTTTTTTATCTATTTTAAATTTATTGCATTTCAGCATTATTGCATGTGTCCTCCTCTTCTTGTTCTATGAAAAAGGTAGAGTGGCATCCTGATTTACTTCCTTATGTCACTCAATATTTTTATAGCTCTGTCAGTCTCCTCTTATTTGTCTCCTCCATCAAACAAACAGTTCCAAGCTTTTCAAGTTCTCTTAGTACAGACCTCTTTCCATGCCTCTGATCATTTTCACCACTTGTCTCTGAACCCAACCTGATTCCACTGAATCCTTTTTGAGACAGGTTGACCAGAATTGCACACAATATTCCAGGTGATGATATACCATCAGTTTATATATGGCTTTATATAATATTTTCAGCTGCAGACGTATATTGTTTTCATAGCTCATCTCACCTTATATTGTTCTAGATAGTAGACACTTTTTATTGAGTGTGTGGAAGAATAGATATTCACAGAAAGATAGGTGGCAGTCTATTAATATTGCTTCTCTGTAAGAAACTCAGTGTTTATACTCTCAAGCCATTATGCATACTCCCCTTCACTTGACTCTAGGTTATCTGACTCTATTTCTACTCTTCTGCACAACTGGACAGTAGATTGCTTGGGCTTGATTTAAATGGCCAAAAGGTAGTACATACCATCCGTTCTTCTGTTAAAACTCTTGACCTTGGTATTTCAGCAGCTGACTCTCTTTCTTTTCTCACATTGTCAACAAAGGGTATTTTGGTGTAGATTGTGTTTAACGTCATCAATAATTCTTGGTATATCTAAAGTATACTGAAAATAGAGCAAACAGCTCTGAATGTTTTTATCTGTTAGCACATAGAATACTTCCTATTACACAAAAGGAAATGAATAAAAAGTGGAAAGGAGATGCAGCCTGATTTCTGAAGTAGCTGAACTCTAAGTTTCCCATTAAGGCACTAAAGTTCTACATTGATTGTTGGCACTCTCTGAAGGTGCAGCCGAGCTGGGCACCTGACCTTGCCATCCTAGGCTTATCCTGGGAGTTTGTTCTCTACATGGAGACATCTGACATTGGCCTGGGAGTGGTAGTCTCCCAAGACTTTGACGGTGAAGAGCATCCCTACCTATATTTGAGCAAAAAGTTCTTCCCCAGGAAGAAAGCATATTCTATTATTGAGAAGGAGACTCTGGGAATCAAGTGGGCTGTGGACTCTCTCAGGTATTACCTTCTGGGTAGGCCCTTCTCCCTAGTCATAGACCATGTGGCTTTACAGTGGCTATACTCTAAGAAGTACTCAACCTCACGGATTATGTACTGGTATTTGGCACGCTGGCCCAATAGCTTATAGGTGCAGCATCGAGCCAGGAAGGAGATTTCCCCCCCCCCCCAGAGATTGGGTGGGGGTGTATGTGATGGGACATTCTAGTCTTGAGAGGGAGGGGTTGTGATGGGACACATCCCCCCTTCCACTGACAGCAAGCCTGATGAGCAAACTTGCACTCAGGCAGTGCCAGTTAGATGCATCTGCAGAGCATGCTCTGACTGCAGAAGGGGAGCTTAAAAAGGTGAAACTGGCCACAGAGAAGGGGGGGAAGTTTACCCAAAAGGAGATGCTCCTAGAGAGTCCAATAGCCAGGAGAGTCTGACCTTAGGTAGTGACTAGCCTTCCTTTTTTCCCTGCTTTGTTTACAGCAGACAGACACAGAGAGAGGCTCTGGTCATTTGCTCTCTGTCAGTGACATGGACCTGAGGAGCAGTGCCTGGGACTGGAGGTAATTAGACTCAGAAAGGACCCAGACAGTGAGCTCAGCTCTTGTAGGGAACTGTAAGTTTGCCTAGGTGCGGGGGCTCTGGAGGGGACCCTGGGGCAAGAGCCATAAAGAGACAGTGGCTGAGTCCAGGCTGAGAGCTGGACAACTACAGTGGTTAGTGTCTTTTCTGCTGAAGTCACTGCTGAATATTGCCTATCCTCCCATTGATATACATATAGTACTGAAGTTTTAAACAGTTAACTCTCATTAAATCCAATGGGATTTATACACATAAACCAGAGCGGATCAATAACAGACTAGAAACCTGAGTATTTATATACAGAATGTCAGAGGCCACTAGCTAAAGGGCAGGGTTTTTACTGAGACATCACTGCAAAGTGAGAATGATGTATGAAGTTAAATGGCAGTAAAAGTGTCTACCTGCAACACCATAAATAATAATAATTAATAATAAATAAGCTTTATAATGATGTTATATTTTTGGTTCTTTTTTTAATGGAAAGAGGCACATTTGCCAAGGATTTCATTTTGCTTTGATGTCACAAAGTATATGTGAAAGAAAGTCATGACATGAGTGTTGGCATTAGTTTGGAGCTAGGGATGCTTAAAATGCCTGTACTGTTTAGGTACACTGAGCACTAATTTATTTATCCGTGAGCTGAAGTAGTACTAAATTCCCACATCCTTCACTTTATATTATCCTTAACAGTGTACGGCCCCAAGGGTCTAGAACCCAGGCCTGTAGAGTACTAGGTAGCTGGTATTCCAGGCTGGCACCCAGCAGCAGCAGCAGCTGTAACCTACTTGTGTCCCGGTTCCCATGCCCTGCTGTGGGAAGTTCCGCCTCAAGAGTTTGACAGACAGCAGCCCCATGACTTCTGATTGGTGCTCTGCCCTATATAAACCCAAGGGGTGGTCCAGGAAGTGTCTATGTAACAGTCCAGAACTTTTTTTAACTGCCATGACTGTTCCTTGCTCTTGAATTCTTGGCTTGACCTCAGCTTGATTTGGACTTTGCCTTCTGACTTGGACCCTGAAACTTGACTCTGACTCTGACCCTTGGTATCAATCCTGGTCTGAACCCAACTACAAACTCCTCTGCTACTCCCAGCTTCAGACTTGCCCCTTCTCTGAACCTTGGCCCTGACTGCCCTTGTTGGGATCCTGACAAATACATTGTTATGAATGGGCTGAGACACATATTGCCCTCTACTGGATGGAATCAGACCTGTTCAATATTATATTATGTCATGGAGTTTACACTATAGTGCTATCAGAGAATCTCCTTTCTGTGTTTTTTGGAACAAGAGGATCTAAGTGCTGCAGTTGATGAAAAACTGAAGCTGAACTATCAATAATATCCTCAGGCAGCAGTGTATCTGTCTTCTGGTCTGTGGTGCAGAGCAGCAGTTAAATCCGCTCATTAATCTATCACCTGTTTTAGAGGAGACCTCCTCCTGTCTGATACCCTACATAAGTCACTTCTGTCATGGCCCAACTTGGCTGGGGTAGCTGTGAGGCTATCCTCTGGTAGGGAAGCCAATACTACTTTTAGGCGATGGAGGTGGTCTTCCCATGTATGGCTATAGATTACAATGTCGTCAAGGTAAGCCACAGTGGTGTCGCTGATGGGGTCCGAAGATTTGATTCATCAGGCAATGGAAACTCACTGCAGCCCCTTGCAAGTCAAATGGCATGATTTTAAAGTGGAATTGGTCAAAGAGGGTTGAGAATGTGGTCTTCTCCTGAGAGAATGGAGACTGGGATTTGCCAGTCGCCTTTTGTGAGATCTAACATGCTGAGGTATTGTGCCGGGCCTAATTACTATAACAGCTCATCTGACCGAGGCATTGAGTAAGCATCAGGCATTGAGATTCCTCACCCAGTTAGATACAGTCATTCTACTGCCAGTATCTCCTACCTGACTGTTAGTGTCATTGGTATCAACACTATCTGTGATGGAACTAGCTTTACAAAACTCAATTCGGAATCAGTGCGCCATCCACATGGAGCTTCTTCAGTCATTCTTGGACTCCTCAATGACCCCCATGTGAGTTCCACCTGCCTGCTGCCCGCTTGCACACGGTGCCAGCCCGAGGCCCCTCGCTTCTCCCCGCACATGGGACCAGCCTCTATCCCCCCCACCACATGCACACAGCTGTCCCGGCCCAAGCCACTCTCCCTAGCCCTCCCTCCCATGCAGGGCCGGTGTTGCCGCATGCCATCCCCCAGCATGTTCCTCTGCACCCTGCTAGGGGTTGCACCTGACTTTTTTGGCAAAACTGGGCTTTTGGCAAAACTGATCATCAGTTGGCAAAAGCAAACGGGACAAATGCCCATTTTGTCAAAAAAGTCAGGATGGCTTAAAAAAGACAGGACTTAAAAAAGAGACTGTCCTGACATATGGTCCTTGAGGCTTTGTATCAGGTATAGGGCACCATGCCCACATTCTCCACCATTTGTAGTCAGCTAGCTCTCAGCCTGGGCTTGGCCATCATCTCTTTACATCTCTTGCCCTGAGGTCCCTTCAGAACCCCCATTCCTGGGCAAGTTTAGGGTTCCCCATGGGAGTTAAGCTCACTCTTGTGGTCCGTTCTGAGTCTAACTACCTCCAGTCCCTAGCACTGTTCCTCAGGTCTAGATACAGGGCACTGATGGAAAATAGATGTCCAGAGCCCCTCTCAGGGCTGCAGGGTCTGTCTGCTCTAAACAAGTGGGGGGGGGGGGCAGGAGAGAGAGAAGGCTAGTCACTAGCTCAGGCTGGGCTCTTTAGCAGCCTCTCCTTGGGCAAAAACTCTTTTCTCCCTACACCCCTTAAAATTACCTTTTTAAGCTCCCCTTCTCCAGAAAGAGCATGGTGTCCCTAATCGGCATTGCCTAATACAGGAACACTTGTTCAGCTTGCTGTCACTGGGATAGGGTGTGTCCCATCACAACCACACCTTGTGCCCAATTGTGATCTGGGGACTTCTTAGTGCCACCTGGCAAGGAGCACAAAAGGGGTAAAGAAGGATTACAGCGATCTCCTGCGTCTGGCATGTGCATTCGAGTTCACCAAAAAGTGGCATGTGAGGTCTCAAATAAAAGCCAGTGTCACACTGGTCATCAATATTGTGAAACGCGTGTGTGGATATTGTGTAAGGAGTTATGTATATACACTGACAATCATGTTCTTTAGGGTTGTATTTAGGGACTGGGTACCAGCAAAGGTGAAAAACAGGTTTTCTCTCAAACAGGACTATATCTGGCTGTTTGTATGTAAATAAGTACTGTACGGTTCATAATGGGTCTCCTCTCACCAGTCTGAACCAAATGCTAATAAAGGACTGTGAAAACGTCAAAGACAGAACAGTAACAGGAAAACGCAAACAGGGTTCCTTTCCCCTCCCCGCCATCTTGTGGTGCACATCAAAGGTTTGCTCTAATATATTTGGGGGACAAAGAAGATACCATGGCAGCCTTCATCTAGGAAGTAAACAGACAGCGAGTTTGCTTCATGAAAGAGAGGTCTCAACCAGATTTGGTTGAAAATGCTGGAGACAACTTTGGATGAGATCAGCTTCTTTAGACTGGAGCATAACTTGTTAGTTAAGATTAGTCTCTTGAAAGCTTGTTATGATTTTGCTTTGTATGGAACCATTTGTTTCCAATATTCTTACTCACTGTCACTTGAATCTCTGTTCTTTGATGATAAATGTATCCTTGTTTTCGCATGAAATGTAAGAGCTGTGTTCAGTGAAGAAGGGGCTGGATGCTGCAGGGAACGCTCTGAGGACAGCGTGTGCCTGTTGCTACCTGTACAGAGACACCAAGGCCTACGAAGGCCTCGAAAGTAGTGCTTGTGTTGCCAGAGGCTGGTGGTTTCAGGGAGCTGAGCCACAGCAGGCACCAATAAGGCTTCCCCATGCTAAGAGAAGGTGGTAATGAGGTGCCTTACAACCCTGAATACCCTTGGGGATCGTCAGTCTCAGAGTAACCGATTTCTAAAAGTTTTTTCCCAGTCTGGAGGCTAAATTGAACACTAGTGTAACACTATTGTCTTCAATGAAATCATATCCACTTATACCATGTCTTAAATGGATCCTTACATTTTTTGTTTTTGTTGCAAGGTCCATATTTTCAAATAGGTGCACGCCTCAGGGCTGATCCTTTTAAGAGGGAGTTGAGAATGCTCATGCACTTCTTCAGTGCCCTCCATTTAGGGTCAAAGCCCTCCCAAAAAGCCAGGAAAGGCCTAAATATACACAGAGCTATGAGTTATGAAAGATTTAATTCCATTTAAAAGCACTGATTGTCATTTGTCTGAAACTAAAGGGAATAGCAAATCCAACACAGACTACATTTCAGTGCTGCGTCTGGGGAGGCGTCTATAGTTGCTCTCTGATGTTAGTTCAGCTGCACAATGCAATATTCATGACCTTCTGTAACATTGAAAAAAAAATCCTAACACGTATCTCCACAAAAAGAAGGAAAAATGCATAACTGAATCTAACTTGTACAACATTCATCCACTAGCAGGTCACACTTGCAAACCAGTGTCTGGAATGAATTATGGTGACAGATGTTGGGGTTATGTAGCACTCTTTCAGGCTATTAACAAGCACCTGACAGATGTTGTAACCTTGGTGCTGGTAAAGCAATCATTTCAGTATAAATCGTTATTTCATTTGATTGCATCAGCTTTATCATCTCACTCTGAAAGTGGAGGATTCTTTTAAGATGGGGATTCCTGGTGCTTTTAGGCTTCTCTGGTAAATATGGCTGAAGCCCAGAAAAAGAGGGCCTGAATCAAACTTTGGGTGTGGTGATTAATGCTTTGTAGGCAGGGGAGACAGGCCAGCAGTGTGCATGTGTGTATTTACTGGGGAAGACAGCTCACCAATTTAGGCCCTGCTTCAGGAAGGTACTTAAGCCTGTGACTAACCTTTGCATGTGAACAGTCTTCTTGAGTTCATTATGATTATATTTTCATTTATTTATTTTGCACTACAAGGAAAAGAATCTTTTTAAAAACCAGAAGCTATATGTGCCATGCAGACCATATAACTACCTCAAGCCAACTGGATCAGGCCTGTGAATATCAATACTCTAAATGCTGCAGGCAATCATGTTGGTGACTCACTACAATGCACTCTTCTCTCTGAAGCAATATTAAACCTTAATGCTTTATAGTGGTTTGTGATGATTGGATAAAAGGTGCTATAGAAGACCAAGTACTACTATTAATTAGTTAGTCCTTGGTTTCACAGGCTATTGTATTCTGACTCAATTTTGTTCATGTCAGACTTTAGCCAGGAATGACTCTGAAGAAACCTGCTCATTAGTGTAGTAACATAATTCAGTAATAGCTGAACATATTGTAATCAGTCTGTGGCTAACGAACACTTCATGCTTGTTGCTATGTTGCACATCAGGGCAACTCAAAACTTCACAACTGTAGCAAGGTTTGTACTCAGATCTTCCTATTTTAAAACACAGAGCCTTAAATGTTGATATAACTGAGAACTGCCAGTAAGTGTTAACAAAATTGGGCTTATTGCACACAGTCGACCTCAGTGTTCCTTCCATCCAGTAGAAGACAATGGTACACCTTAGCCAGTTCATTACAGTGACATGGAATCAGTGAACTGAAAATGGAAATGGCACATATAGTACCAGCATCCACAAAAAGGGCTACTCTTGGGCTTCAAAATATTTAATATACTGATTCCAGTTTGTCTACTCAACTTTTACCTATTCAGCAGTGCATCACGCAGAGAGCTCCTGAATCTCTGTTGTATGACAATACATTTACAGATGGATTGCAAGAGGTTGGTTTAAACTTAAGCCACAACTTGTTTGGCACCTGGTTCTTTGAGAGGTTTCAGAGTAACAGCCGTGTTAGTCTGTATTCGCAAAAAGAAAAGGAGTACTTAAGTGCCGCAAGTACTCCTTTTCTTTTTGCGGTTCTTTGAGAGATCACCTCTTTCCCTGAGATAATACCACAGCTAGGGTCGGCTGAGATGCATGAGTTGGAGCCCCCCTCAATTTAAACAGGAGGGAAATGCATTAGAATGTCAGAGTTATGAACACCTTAAGAATGGAGGTTGTTCAAAACTCTGAACAAAATGTTGTGGTGGTTCTTTCAAAAGTTTACAATTGAACATTGACTTAATACAGTTTTGAAACTTTATTATGCTGAAGAAAAATGCTTCTTTTAACCATCTTAATTTAAATGAAACAAGAACAGAAGCAGTGTTCTTACCTGATCAAATCTTTTTTTAAACTTTCTCTTTATTTTTTTAGTAGTTTCCACTTAACACAGCATTGCATTGTATTTGCTTTTTATTTTTTATTTTTATTTTTTTGGCTCTGCTGCTGCCTGACTGCATACTTCCGATTCCAGATGAGGTGTGTGGTTGATTGGTCAGTGTGTAACTCTGGTGTTCGTAATGCTAAGGTTCTCTGTACCAGCCTGGCATTCTCCACTTTGCAATTTGCTTCCCCCGGCATTCAATGGAACCAAAGTTGGTTAATCTTTTAGGTTTAGTGAAATGTCCACTCTTTTTTTTCACAGGTATTTGGAGTAGAAGGAGGCTGATGGACTAAGATTTTAAAGGGATTGATGCGGGAGCCAATTTAATAACTGATTTAGTCATTGATGGTAGTTATATGGCCCTCATTTCTGAATTATTTGAGCTTTTCAGAATCTTAATTTTATTTATCCTCAATATCCCTGTAAGGCAGGAATTATTATTATTCACAGATGGGGAACTGAGATACAGAGACTCAGAACCAGATCCTCAAAGGTATTTAGGTGCCTGTTTCCCATTGATTTCAATGGTAGATCTGTAGCAGAGCAGGGAATTGAAGCCCAGTCTACCAAAGAGCATAGACTACTGCTCTAACAACTGGACAGTCCTTCCCTTATAAGGGTTATTGTTGGGGTACAGGGCAGCTTTCAAAGGTTATGCTTAATTTTTTGTGTAAAAGGAAACAGTTAATGTTTGGGGCAGATCTTTTGACTGATGGTTTTCTTTTTTGTGCTTTGATGTGCACTTTAAATGTTGTGAATCGTACCAAAGAACCAGAGGCGCATTTAAAATTTAAATATGAAAACATAAATAAATTAAGATAAATGACCAGTCCGAAAACAGTTTAAGCACAGAGTGACTAAAAGTTTGTTAAACTACCTGGAACGAATAAAACTATCAACATAGGATAATCAAAGAACAAAATATTCTAGAGTGGTTTGAATCATTGCAACTAATACATATTTGTAATAGGGATATGTGATGGCGTCTACAGGCCCCACATTGAACAAGGGCTAGGAGTAGGACAATACTGGTCTAGGGAGGCCCTGCCACTCCGGAAGTTCAAGGCATGTTCCCAGTAGAGCAAGAGTTTAAAAGGACACTGGTAGCATAGTGGGGGAATAAGCTGCATGTGGCAACAGGAAGCAAGGCTGATGCTGGGCTAGGAGTGGAGATAGCTTTGTGAAGGCTACTCTGGCAGCCAGGACATGGATTCCTCCCATGGGAGTCAAAAGCCCAAGGAGAGATTGACTGCCCCAAACATAACAGAGACCAAGACTGGGGAGAGACTAAGCCTAGTGACCTTGCCCCAAACTGAGGCGCTCCAGACTGGCAGGAATTGATCCAGTGGGATAGCTTAGTAAATGGGCTGAACACTTTGGTAAACCCCTAGGGCCCTGAGTTGGGAACTAGTGGAGTGGGTGGGCCTGGCTGCCCTTCCCCGTGCTCCTTAATAGTGACTGAACTCTGGAGAGGCAACTGGAGTATGAGGGCGGTGATTAAGGCTGCAGCCTGAGCCCCCTCTGTGATGAATAGATGGGCAGAAACTGTAAAACCATGAGCTTACCACTAGACCAGCTGGCCATCAGACCTTCCTGCTGCTGGGTGTAAAACTTGTATTCCCAAGTTTATGTAGTCTTGTTGTTAAGGATATTTATTCTGAATAATTTGTGAGATACAATTAGACTTCTACAATCAGTTGAATAAAAAATATTCTGTGCCATATGTGTTTTCATGATTGTTGATTTTTCAAAATGAAAATGTCTTTCTGAACTCCATTTTACTTCTTTGATACACTGAATCATAACCAAAACAGCCTTTTTGCAAGAACTATTAGTGAAATGAGTCAGCAGAAGGAATGTTTTCTAGATCACCATTGGAGAACGTTTATTTTATTTTTGGAAACATATTTTTTTATTTTAATATATTTTTCCTACCTTTTTTAAACTATGAAATTGTTTTTGTTTCCTGTGAATTTTTTTTATTGTCTTAAGGGTCCTGCATGATTCATTTTTCATGTGTGCTGGTAAGTACCATTTGTCTTTTGTACAGATTACTTGTGCCTGTTCACTCAAACTAAATAGCAGTCCCAGTTTTTAATCTTTTTCTCTGCACAGTCAGTTCCATATTCTCGCCATTTGAATGAAATGGAGTTGGGAAGGGTCATAGCCCCTTAGTGAATGGCATTTGAATTATTGAACTGAACTGATCCCTTGCCGTCAGAACTGAGTAAAAGGTCTTGATTTTACTTTGGGAACCTTTTACTTTTTACCTCTGGCAGTCAATGCAACTGTTGTTATACTTATGTACAAAGAAAGGACACTTGGGGAAACAAGCAGTTGAAAAAAAATGGAATTAGGAACTTCAATTAATGGAAATGATTTTTTGAGACAGGGTCATGCTAAAGTTTCATAAAAGTGGGACAGAAGACTGGCTCCTACATTCTCATGCCCAGTACAATTCTAGTCTCTCTGACAATCTTATTTTGCATTAGGTACAAGATGAGTCAAAGATACGAAATACTGCATTACTTACAGAACTGCTGTTGCAGTATTTTTAGAACATTGAGACAAAGCCTCTTACCGTGCCAGCTTGCTCACTGTTGTGGTGTGCTGTGATAGTTCCAGAATATAGAACTCAATTATGCCAGGTACTGTGTACTTTGGCACCAATCCTACAAAGTACTGAAGCACACGAGAAGTGCCACTGAATTCTCCTTCTGCTGTTCTGGTCACAGCTGCATGCAGCTGAGCCAGATCTTCCATTGAGTTGCTCCTCTTGTGGCAGGAGGCCTAATGGCTGCTCCGTGGAGAAGCCAGCTCAGATGCAGCAGCAGACCCGTGTCTGGTAGAGAGCTTGCTGCAGCCAGCTATAAAACAGTCAGATGCATACAACTTGGCCAGGAATCCGTTGAGGCATCTCCCCTGTCTCCCATCCAAAAGTAAGGCAATTTACATATAAAGGGGTTTTCTAAAAGGCTGATGCTGAGCAGCTATGGCCAGTTTATTTTTTATCAAAAGTTGGAAGTACTAAATAAAAAGGCTTAAATATATTTACATTTTGTAATGTTCATTTAATAAATGCATTTACAGTATCATGTTCCAGTGGATTATTAGCATTCCCCCTCTGCATTTCCTCTCCCCACACACATACTTCGTTGGAGATATAATACATGTTTATAATGCAATAGGATCTACTCAGTTCATACCCACTTTTTATCTTAGGGCAAGAACATTACATGCCCACACAGGAAAGTAAGAAGGCACAAGGTTCCACTTTGCTCCCCTGTACAGGGTACCTTCATTGTAGACACAGCGGGGTGAACAGCCTCCATAGGGATGCTATCCCCTCCCATAAAGGTGGGAAGGCACTAGAAGGAGTGGAGACTTGTGTGACAAATATGGCAAATTCCTGCAACATCCGTGAAAAGCCTTATTGTAGTAAGTTTATGTATTATTGTGGGCCAGAATTGTATGTAACCTCTCTAGGGTAGAGATGTGACTTATGTAACAACTGGGAGTTCAATAGATTATATTGAAAATGTGCCAGACAAGTATGGACGTATGGGACAATACTGTTAAGTGAATTTCCTGGAAATTACTTAGGATGGCGGTTCCCAAACCATGGGTCATGACCCCAAGTGGGGTTGTGTCATCAGAGGATGGGGTCACAATCCTGTGTGTGGAGGATACCATTTTACACCACAAAATGGCAACCTCCATGCTGTCTGGTGTCACAGAAACCAATAAACACTGAAAATGGGGTCATGCATGCAAAAAGTTTGGGAACTGCTACCCTAAGGAGAGGTTAAAACAAATTACCCAACTGCAGTTATGCAAAAACCCAGCCTTGTGATGCTACACCCAGAGGAGAGGGTCTCTATCTCCTCATTGCCTGTCACCAAAGGCCTAAGCAATATAAAGAAAAGGCTCTGGTTCTGATCTTAGATGGTTTTCCCTGTGGTTACAAAGCTCATAACTTAGTAGTGGATATTGAAGGACTGACCCCCTGTCAGATCCTGGAGTTGGGGTGACCTCTGGTAAGCTATTTAGTATGCTTGTAAGTTCTTTTTATTGGTTTTAATGTTTTCTCTATAATGCTTTCAATTTAAGAATAAATGTGCTTGCTTAGAAAAGATTATGTGGTAACTTATAACTCAGACAATTATACTCTTCTTAACCTCTGGAGATGCTGGTCTTTTAGATAATGTGGCTTTCTGGGGCTATCACAGTGTAGGAAGTCTGGAAAACCCCAGTTATGGGGGAGAGACATGCTTCTCTCCTCAAGAGATGTGATGGCTGAGAAGCCAAGAGTCTAGCATGGGTGCCCTAGACTGGGAACCACAGATGAGGACTACAGGTGTAATTACCCTGAAACTGTATCACCTTGGTTCCACCTCGCAATGCACCTGCTAGTATGGCTGAGATAGAGTGGAGCAAGTAATCTGTGCATCCCATAGGGGTGAAGCAAGTGGGGAAGCAGACACTAAACAGTCACAGTTCATTCCCCGGTCTTACCCTGGGGCAGAGCAACTGTGAGATTATTTTTGTTTACAAATTAAGTGCTTGTTTATAATGAAAAAAAATAGAATTGGAAAGGCAACAAAAATTGACTAAGGCAGGAGCTATGATAGAGGTCTATAAAATCATGAACGGTGTGGAAAAAGTGAATAAGGATGGGTTATTTACCCATTCACATAACACATGAACCAAGGGTCATTAATAGGCAGCAGGTTTAAAACAAACATAAGGAAGTATTTCTTCACACAACCCACAGTCAACCTCATTGCCAGGAGAAGGCCAAAAGTATAGCTGGGTTAAAAAAGAATTAGAAAAACTCAGGGAGGATAGATGGTCAGGGATGCAACCCCATGCCCTGGTTGTCCCTTAAACCACAGATAGCCAGAAGCTTGGACTGGATGACGGGGGACAGATCCCTTGAAAATTGCTCTGTTCTGTTCATGCCCTCTGAAGCATCTGGCACTGGCAATTGGTTTGACCCAGCAGGAACATTATTATGTTCTTAAAGACAAGAATCTGTGGGCCTTTCAGGGCAAATCAGAAAGGCTTTGTATTTATTTGCAGTCATAGAAAACTAGAGTAAAACTTCTCCAGCATAGCTCAAAAGAGAGAGCACCACAATTTGAGTGTGATAAAGCATGATTAATCCCTATATTTGAAGAAAAAAATCCTACTTGAACTGCAAGATTGCTAAATCCAAAAATATCTTTGCCCTCTAATCTACTGCTATAATTACTGAGCTTTATTAAGGAGCAGTATTTAGAACTGTGGAACTGCAATGAATGCACCAATATAGCTCCTCTGGGGAGGGGAGAGGGAAACAAGTCTTGACTCACTGGAGCCTTGGGTCAAGCCTTGGTGGCTTTGTATTACTGTGATAAATGCATTTCTAAATAAATTGTATTTCTTGTTACTGGTAGACATTTTCTGATCTATTGCTACTAGTACACATATATCAAAGAGTTTACACACTGCCCAGGAGCTTTACTTTTCCTTTGTTCTGGCTTCTTAGCTCAGGTGGAAGAATCTGAAAAACAGTGTATTGAACAATATGTAAGCACTAGGAGAAAAAAGTCAGATGTAATTTTGTGAGAGATTGTCAGTTGCTTCCCAGTTTAGCTGGCTTCCACGTAGGGGACTAGTCTATAATTCTGTCTGTCGTTCTGTCTGTCGTTGTAGGGACCGCTTACTCTTGACTCATCTACACTGCTCCAGCAAGGGGTAGTGCCATTAATAGTTTATGGAACTTAATTTTTTCATAGTTCTATAGAATTTAAGTCCAGAAGGGACCATTAGGTTCTCTAGTCTGTCCTGTAGATCACAGGCCATTAAATTTCACTCAGATACCCCTATATTAAGCTTTAGTGATACCTAAGTGTTTCAGGCCTCAGAAGTCTAAACTATTGTATTCTGCCTGTGAGAGACAAAGGAGAGACCAATGCTTGAGGGGATTGATTAGGTGACATTTGCTCAGATGATCCTTGCAGCTGAACCATACGCCATACTGCTGAGGAAGGTGAAAAAGTCCCTGTCAATCTGACTTGGGGGAAGATTGCTTCCTGACCCTAAATCTGGCAATCTGAGCAAGACTCACCACCAAGGCATCCAAATAAGAAAATTTGACCATGTCAGAACACTGGCCCACCCCATCTGGTGTCCTGTCTCTAGCTGTGGCCAATCTTTGATGCTTCAGAAGAAGGTGCCCCCCCGCCCAATACATTTGGCCAATTGTGCATTGGGGGTAAGGGTAGGAAGAAATCTTTCCTGGCCCTGCAGACTGGCTGAAGCCTTGACGCCTGAGATTTGATTAGTCATTGTCTTAATGCAGAGCTGCAAGTATTATGAGTGTGTTGGGAACAATGCAGAGCTTCTTGTCCCCTCCCCGCTACCCCCATGACCCATGAAGGAAGGGAATGAAAAGGGAGATTCATAGATTCTCCTGAGAGAAAAGGACCAACACAACCATCCAGCTCGACCCCCTTGCACAGGCCATACACTTTTTTCAAAGAAACTGTAATGAAACATATCTTTTAGAAAGATAATGAATCTTGTTTTAAAGACCTTGGACCCAAGTATGCAGGAGCAAGCAGGTGTGTGGTGATTATTTACTCTCCCCTAAGCAGGAGGCTGGGACCAGAGGGAGGGAGGCTGAAGAGTAGATGGAGCCTTTGTTCTGTCCCCTCCCTGATACACCACCCAGCATAGCTAATGTGGGGGTGTCATAATTTCTTGCTTGCACAAGCCACCAGTGAGTTAGTACCCATGACCCCTTTCTAGAATAAGAGGGAAGCAGGGAGGGAATAGTCTCTGAGTCACAGTGCTTTGGGGAGTCATTCCTGGGATGGTGCAGTTCATGTATCACCCCTTGCTCAGAGGACTACAACTTGACTGCTGGAGAGACAAATGTTCTGTGTGATAACAAAAGGCTGGTTATATTGAAGTATTGATTTGTAGTGGGTAGCCATGAGCTATCCAAAGAATATGCTACCTTTATAAACGAAGCAATTGGATACACTGCTTTTTTATATGTGGGGGTGATTAGTGTGTGTACATCCAAAAGGTAAAATCTTAATGTAATTTGTCCTTTGCGTTGATGTGTGAGTGACGGGTTTTTCAGGACATTTCTGTTTTTAAAGGGATGTCCCAAACCAGCCTGTGTTCACTGAATCAGGTTTAATTTAACAACATTCCCTTTAGAAAAAAATCCTGCAGTTCTTTAGGTTCTCAAAAGTAGTCATGATTACCAGGCAATGCTGTTGCATTTGTCATTGATAACAAATGGGGAGTATGACAACTTCTTCAACAGCCATGAAAACAACTAGATAAATACTAGCAAACCCCATAGCTTGAAGTGGTTTCCATCATAGGTTCCATCAAGGTTTCGACATTGGTGAGGCCTCATCTGGAGTACTGTGTCCAGTTTTGGGCCCCACACTACAAGAAGGATGTGGATAAATTGGAGAGAGTCCAGTGAAGGGCAACAAAAATGATTAGGGGTCTGGAACACATGACTTATGAGGAGAGGCTGAGGGAGCTGGGATTGTTTAGCCTGCAGAAGAGAAGAATGAGGGGGGATTTGATAGCTGCTTTCAACTACCTGAAAGGGGGTTCCAAAGAGGATGGCTCTAGACTGTTCTCAATGGTAGCAGATGACAGAACGAGGAGTAATGGTCTCAAGTTGCAGTGGGGGAGGTTTAGATTGGATATTAGGAAAAACTTTTTCACTAAGAGGGTGGTGAAACACTGGAATGCGTTACCTAGGGAGGTGGTAGAATCTCCTTCCTTAGAGGTTTTTAAGGTCAGGCTTGACAAAGCCCTGGCTGGGATGATTTAACTGGGAATTGGTCCTGCTTCGAGCAGGGGGTTGGACTAGATGACCTTCTGGGGTCCCTTCCAACCCTGATATTCTATGATTCTATGATTCTATGATATACAGGGTTTACAGTTTGGTTCAGTGGTTCTCAGCACATCCACTACACAAATTGTTCCAGCACCCCTGATCTCTGGGGACTAAACACAGCACTTCTGAAAATGAAAGCATGAACCTCTACCAATGGAACTAAAGAGCCAGATGTCATAGCATGGAAGTAGTAGCAGTGTCATAAACCTCTATAAGTGCTCTAGCTACTAGAGGGCAACGCAGTGTATTGTAGATTACCCAAACATCTAATCTGACACATTCCTTCTGACAGACTATGTGGCAAAGTGGATGAAGCTTTGCTCTGTTATTTTAGTACCCTTTTATTCCCGATTCTGTCTAAAGTGATCTTGTGCAAGTTCCTGGTTATCTTGTCTGTGAAACTGCTGAAGACTAGTTATTGTCTTTCATATGAAGTCTTGTCTCATAATTAGGACAGTGAACAGCACAGATTATGTCATGCTCCTGGAGATTGTGAGTTAAAACCATGCTGTGGGAATGAAAAATATACACAAACACACACACACTGACATATATAGTATATATAAAAGGACCCTAGAATCATCTTACACTGAAAAACATTGCATTATAAATGCATATGGATATTGTGCTAATTGTTTTCATCTTGCATTTTTATTATTTGGATTTGGTTAATGAGAGCTTTCCCTTTAAGAATAGGGCGTGGCGGACTTGCAGATATGCTTGACTGAGAGCAATGTGTGAGAGATTTTGCCTGCGTGGCCAGAGAGTGGGAGAGCCTGCCTATAAAAGCTCCTAAAAGGTCAGAACTTGATTTAGTAAACTTATATTTTCAGAAAGCATGCCTCATTCTCAAAGGTGTAACATTAACACCTATGGGGGACCAGCTGCGTAAGGATATTGTTAATCAGCTATGGAGCCTATCACCTGATGGTTACCAGTGAATCCTGTCCAGCTCAGCAGGGATAAAAAGTAATTCTTATCTAAAGAATTTTTGGTAGAGTCCATATGAGCTGATGTTGAGTCCCAGCTCCTACGTTACACACTCACAACCACCTCTTACTTATTGTTTGTACAGTGCATAGGTCAATGGGACCATAATCTCCACAGGAGCTCTTTCTGGAGAACCCAGTAACATGGCCAAAATGACCTTACTTACTATAAATCTCAGAGACTTACCAACACTGTCACACACACCCATCAGAGATGAGTTCAAAAGTCAGACGAAAGAACAAAACCATTACTTAATCTTTTTTTAAAAAAACAAAGCAAACCCCTTATGGTTTTGGGTCCAATCTCATGATTTTTGGGGGGTATCTGACTCATAATTTTTGAACTCTTGGGATTGGCAATACTGATTCACTCATTTGCAATGGCTTCTACTGAATATTTGCAAATATGACTGTTTATATTTCTTTACAGTACCACATCTTTTCACAGCTGCGTGAATTACACAATAAGCCTAGTGTATTCCAGAAGGGGACATGGGCTTGATCCTCATCCCATTGAAGTAAATGACAAAAGAGCCAGTGACTTCAGTGGGAGTGGAATTTGTCCCAGTATTTTCCTTTTATATCTCGGGGATAAAACAGAACACTGTATTTAGTTGTTAGCTTTCTTTACATTCATTCCCCTCCTCACATTTTAGAATTGAGTTCTGTGAGGTACATGCACTAATATGCACCCTTCAGATAATTTTCAGAGAGAAGTATAGTAGCAGCCCCAGCATACATCTGTTGAGAATGATTTTTTTTTTTACTGGGCCCTGAATCATAAGTAATATTTCAGGTTTTAATTCTCTGTGATATGAATGGGGGTGGGTTTGAAAGCAGCTTGTGAAAATGCATCATCTGGTACAATTGAAAGTCTAAGTTATTAAGCTTTTTTGCTGAAAGAGTCATTTGAAATGATCACGTTCAAAAGTGCTGTCTGTTATGTTCCTTAAGAAGGCGGATTTAAAGAAATAAAATGGATCAGACAACCTGGTTCACAATGTAACTTTCTATCAATGGAGCTTCACAAGGTGCATTCCCTCAGGGCTGATTATTTGCTGTGAATAAAGGGCATGTCACTCAGTTGTAGGTTTCCTTTTATGTGACTTGTCATTCAAAGACCCTACATGCTGCCTCAAAACTACTTATGCTGACTCATCTACAAAATTATAACAAACTGAGGCCTAGGGAAACAAAAAATTTAATTCCTTAAGTTTTTCAATAAAAGTTTGCAAGATATGAAGAGTGCCTGATTGCCTCAGGCAGGACACTTTCATGTGGAAGGAGAGTCTGATTATTTCAGCATTCTGTCTGAAACCACTATAATATGTCTTCCTGCTATGGAAAACAGGTGCCAAAAAAATGTGAAAGTTGTGGGGGAAGGGTATTCTGAGGGCCTTGAATCTATCTAATAGATTCAAGGACCTGAATGCCATTTCTACAGTAAGTGTACTGAAAATGGCAGTAAAAATGACCTGCTACCCAATGGCAGTGCCTGCAGTAGCAACCATACTATCCTGTTCCCAGTAGTGCACGTGCATTGATGAGAAATCCCTGTGTTGCCATTTTCTTTTCATTGACCACTGTGTGTTCATCAGATGTGGGACACATATCCCCCATACTTCTGAAGACTAGACCAGTGATGGGAAGTGATACAGTGCTAACACACTGCTTTTCAACACGGGCTGCTCTGTACTAACTTTTTTCCAACCTTTTGTAGAAAGTTATTTCTCTTCATCTATTAGATTGGATCAGACCCAGTGCAGGCACAAAGTCATGTAGCTCCACAGATACACATGTGTCATCTTCCCAAACCAAAATACTGATCTGCAGCATTTTTGTACATAGACCTCCCCTGAAAGTTGGAGCCCATTCAACCATCTTAAATGGCTAACATCCACTACCCCACATCATTGACCTCCATTGGTGACACATCCAAAATTTAACCCATGCCATCTACCTTTCTACACTCTCACTCATTCATGCATTCTTTGCAGTTTTTACTAGACTACACTAGCAGAGGATCTGGCCCATAATGTAGCATAGCTATATTGAGGACTGGGACTCTGGAGACCCTGTGACTACTGGCTCTGCCACTGATCTTCTTGGTGGCCTTGGATAAATCACTTCACCTCCCCATGCTCCAGTTTCCCCACCTGTAAAATAGTTATAATGATATTGATGTCCTCTGATGAAAAAAAAAAAACTATATAACAGCTAGGTATCTTTATTTTTTTTATTATTATTACTCAGTGACTTTAATGGAATTCAGGATGTTTCCATTTATGAGAAGTTGGTATAAAAAACTTCCAATGGCATCGGAAGATCATATGGATAGATGGATGGCAGTGATCTGCAAAGGTAAGGTTGGGAGAATAATGGGTGTGACTATTCAATGACTTGCTGAATTCAAATGGGCCACATCTACTCTGATTGAACTGTAATTGAAATTACAAAAAGTAATTTTCCCTCAGTTGGTATTCAACCCTTCTTGTCAACTGTTGGGAACAGGCCACATCCAACTTGACTGAACTGGCCTCGTTAGCACTGACACCCCAGTTGGTAAGGCAACTCCCATCTTTTCATGTGCTATAATATATATACCTGCCTACTATATTTTTCACTCCATGCATCTGATGAAGTGGGTTTTAGCCCATGGAAGCTTATGGACAAATAAATTTGTTAGTCTCTAAGATGCCACAAGGACTCCGCGTTGTTGTTTTTTGAATGGCTAGAGATTCCAGTATATCAAATGATTGAGATGCCATTTGTGCTGACACTGTTTTGACAACAATACTACTTGATTTACTGTAATCATACTTGACCTGGAAGCTGAATATGTACTTCCAGTCAACTTCAAAGGGAAGCTGTTGTTAGAATGACAGTTGTAAGACACTAGCATGTCTAGTTCTATCTTGAAATTGTGACCAAAACACATTTCACAGCTATTTTTGTCACCCATTTGTAGGCAATATATTGAGAGATATGGATTATTATTCTCACAATTCTAATTGCGATTATCTTAAATTTGAGCAGACATTCAATCCCTCTCCAAAACAATTTTAGTCAATGACAGCATTTCAATTGCTTGTTTCATTTTTCAAATCCGAAGTAGCTAAGCAGACCATTTAAAGTCTGAACTGACACATGCAGCTGCACGAATAAGAAGAATAAAATCCATATGTCTCTATATGGATGCTTTGGAGGCACAGAATCTTCTGCAGGTTGCTTTTCAAATCATAATCTAGTTGTTTTTTTTTCTGGACTAGCCACACTTGTGAATTCCTTATTAGAGAACCTCTCTATTCTCTGGCACTTGTTTCTATAGGCAAGGAATTTTCTGTCATCCTTTCTCTGAACACAAACATTACATGCACAGAAAATCAGGGACTGGCTATTGCATCACTTTCGTTATGAACAACAACTTGAATGAGTAGGCCTCACACCCCTTAGGCCACTCAGCTCTCTTCATGCACACACATGCTCATGCCAGTTCCATCTGGGGACAGGGAGTCAGAGCTCCCTTGCTTTTGACTTTGTGTCCAAGATACTATCTCACTCTTCCTAACTTTTCTGAGGCTAGAGTTAGTTTCCTTCTCAATGGGGTCCCCAGCATAACTGTTCATACCATTCTATAAGTATTAAACAAATACAAACAACAGCTGTGAGAGCTGAGAGAAAGGTGACTTTGCACTGCTGTAGAGCTCCCCCAGTGCTCAGGCCAGCATAGTGGAGCTCTGAACCATCTCATTGCTGCTTGAAGTTGTACCCAGCTGAAATGGCTCTCAAGAGTCCATTCTGTAAACCTGGGGAATAGGAAGAGCAGCAGAATTCAGGCTCCACTTTCCCACAGCCATGCCCTCAACATACTCCCTATGCCAAGGACTGCAAGGGGAAGTAGCACAGAGCCATTAGGACAGCTTTGCACTACCTGAGGATTCCCCTTGATTTTGTTTCAGCGGAACTGCTCTATCTTGTGGGCAACCTGAATAGCCCAGGTTGCCTTGCACTGGTAATGGAGTAGAGTGAGTCTTGCTGTGATGAATTGTCCATGTATTTGATAGGTAAATTAGATTTGATTCAAGTTGCTCCTCCTTTTGCTGGTCCAGCCCCTGCTGAAATAACTGCATACTTCCATATTGCATACAAATAGGGAAGTGGGTCCTTAATGTCCCCAAATATATATATAATGGACCAGAATCAGTCTCTTTCTCTACATAACGCTCACTTTAAAATAAAAAAAAAAAGTCTTCCCCCCAAATGAAAGAGGTAGCCACCTATGAAAGAAATCAGGGAGATTAGATAATATGAAATGTCACAGATGTGTTATAGACAGTAATTTGCAGACTGCAATTGAGATCATCGGAAGAAGCACAGGGATATTTGAAGATAGTTCATCGTGCATGTGCACAAGGATAGTTGGCATGACTGGATACAAATTGGCAATTCTACACAGCAAAAAGAAACAACCATCTGAATGTATCCCTTTTGTAAGTTTATATTTATGTCATTCGATCAACTAATAGTTTAAAATATTACCCATCTCATGGAGTTTTCAGCTTTGACTTTAAAAGTTCTTTCAATATTCCCCTTATAAATTCCTCCATCCATTTTTGCAAGTTCCTTTATCAGTCAAGTAAGGTGTTTTCCACTACATGTTATGACTGACTGGAATTCTTTTAATACTAGATTGTTGGCCCTGATCCAGCCAAAGATATTATATAAAAGGAATCAGGAGAGAGAGACAAAAAGAAGCAAACCATTTGGCTTCATTTCAGGCTATTAAACATTGGGCTTCATGCCAGCCAGCTTTTTAATTTCAAATGAAGAGTATATTTCATGTTCATCTCAACTAAAACAGAGAGAAAGAATGAGAGTAAGATTTCCTTCTTTTGTTTCCCTTTGGAACAGAACTATTTTTAGCTGATCTGAAGTTAAAAATAACAAGGTTTTTTTCTTCCTTAATATAAGAACATTTGTTGGCAAGTCACCAAAAAAGTCTCTGTATCTTGATTCCCCTAAGATAGCCTAGCCAACAAGAGGGTTTGTGCAGCAGATTGCTGAATCTTGGCCTCCATGGATTTCAGTTTCATTTCTTAAATGTTGTTCAGTAGCACTGACAGCAGAAGCTTTATGGAGCACAGCATGGCGTGGCCCTGGATAAAACTCATCAGTTTTGCTATGAGGAATTCATGTAAATATTTCCTTTGTTTTTTAGCTGTGTGGGTTTGCATCCCTCACCCCAACGTTTGATTTGCAGATACTGCCGGAATAGTAAAGACACTAGCTGACAGTTCGCAACATCAAAGAAATAATTAAACATTAGTATTTGGGGCTGTAGAGTTTATCTAAATCCCATTTCAAGGCAAAGTGTAGCACAGGGAATTTAAATGATTCTGATACTTTTTCATTTACATATCATGGAGTTCATTTTCCTGGCCTAAGAATGTTCCAATATCTTTTCTGATTTTGCATGGAGTTTTGAGCCTTAAAAGGCATTTATATGTCATAGACTGACCTGTGGTCTCAAGGAGATGTTGTTGTACAAAGGCAATGAAAGATAATAGCTTGGCCTAGGAGATGGCTGACTAGAAAGGAAATGTTTTAGCCAATATTATTCTGGTTCATTGAAGGTTACACCTGAAAAGGATAATCTCAGATAGATATTTTGATGGAGGCTCACATCCAGATAAGTAGGACAACAGATTATTTAAAACAGATCAACAAGAAATTTGTTGGTTAGGATAAGATAGCACTGCCAAATGCTACTGTTGACTTGGCAGTAAATCGCTTTTTATCCAGCTTAATCTTTTTGTCAAAAAATATCATATCAAATCCATGCTGAAGAAAGAAAACATTCTTTTTGGCTTAAAACATGAAAATTAATCAAAATTTTAAAGCAGTGACCTTTCACAGAATCCAGGTGAATGAGAACCACTCTGAGAAACTTCAGGAGACACATGAAAAGATACTGAAGAGGAAGCCAGACTATAACAGGATTCAAAAAAGAACTAGATAAATTCATGGAGGATAGGTCCATCAATGGCTATTAGCCAGGATGGGCAGGGATAGTGTCCCTAGCCTCTGTTTTC
Organism: Lepidochelys olivacea; assembly: GCF_965140295.1. NCBI lineage: Eukaryota > Metazoa > Chordata > Testudines > Cheloniidae > Lepidochelys > Lepidochelys olivacea. Next base: position 31,559,644 of record NC_140415.1, read on the forward strand.
CAGAAGCTGGGAATGGGCGACAGGATGGATCACTTGATGATTACCTGTTCTGTTCATTCCCTCTGAGGCACCTGTCATTGGCCACCGTTGGAAGACAGGCTACTGGGCTAGATGGACCTTTGGTCTGACCCAATATGGCCATTCTTATGTTCTTATGTACCTACTGAATCTCCAATACCCTTTCCTGGGTCTCCTGAAGTTTCTTAGGATGGCTTTCATGCACATGAGCTGATGAGACATGAACCTTCTTAAGTTTAAGCATCTGTCTCTTTCAAACTGTTCTGTACATACTGTAGTATTGTTGTTCCATAGGAACACAATTATTGTTCCATAGGAACACAACCTGCTGATCCATTATGAGCCAGAATATTCATCTTCCCTCTGGACACCCTAGGAAAGTTACATTTTTAGTAATTCCTAGATTTGAGTGCAATAGTTACAGGCAACCTCAAAAAGAAGAAGCAGCAACAACTGAAATCAGCCCTTGCATTTTGGAAGAGTATACTTAGGTAGTTTTAAAATGGCAATAAAGGTAATTTTATGCCCATTTTAAGGCCCTTTTAATTTGCCATAGTGTGAGAAGCAAGCCTTCTGTTCAGACAGCGAAAGCACAAGTTCCTTGCTAACATTCTTAATGACTGCTGTAAACTCATTGGAGAAGGGATTGTGTCTTACTGTAGTAGGCATGCAATGGGGCGCCATCTTGATTGGGGCCTCTGAGGACTGGCACAATACAAATAATAATTGAAACGCTATAAAAATATAGAACATTATAGATGGGATCAGACATATTTTGTAAACTGTATCACGGGGAACCTTTTTTTTTTCAAGTTTCAGAGTGGTAGGCTTGTTAGTCTGTATCAGCAGAAAGAACGAGGAGTACTTGTGGCACCTTAGAGACTAACAAATTTATTTGAGCATAAGCTTTTGTGGGCTAAAGCCTACTTCATCAGATGCATGCAGTGGAAAATACAGTAGGAAGATAGATAGATAGATAGATAGATAGATAGATAGATAGATAGATACAGAGAACATGAAAAAATGGGGGTTGCCATACCAACTCTTAACGAGACCAAGTGGTTAAGGTGGGCTATTATCAGCAGGAGAAAAAAAACAAAAAGCTTTTGTAGTGATAATCAGGATGGCCCATTTCAAACAGTTGACAAGAAGGTGTGAGTAACAATAGGGAAAAATTAGCATGGGGAAATAGTTTTTAGTTAGTGTAATGACTCATCCACTCCCAGTCTTTATTCAAGCCTAATTTAATGGTGCCCAGTTTGCAGATTAAATCCAGTTCTGCTGTTTTTCATTGGAGTCTGTTTTTGAAGTTTTTTTGTTGAATAATTGTGACTTTTAGGTCCTTAATTGAGTGTTCAGGGAGGTTGAAGTGTTCTCCAACTGGTTTTTGAATGTTATAATTCTTGATGTCTGATTTTGTGTCCATTTATTGTTTTGCGTAGAGACTGTCCAGTTTGGCCAATGTACATGACAGAGGGGCATTGTTGCCATGATGGCATATATCACATCAGTAGATGTGCAGGTGAACGAGCCTCTGATAGTGTGGCTGATGTGATTAGGTTCTATGATGGTGTCCCTTGAATAGATATGTGGACAGAGTTGGCAACGGGCTTTGTTGCAAGGATAGGTTCCTGAGTTAGTATTTTTGTTGTGTGGTATGTGGTTGCTGGTGAGTATTTGCTTCAGGTTGGGGGGCTGTCTGTAAGCAAGGACTGGCCTGTCTCCCAAGATCTGTGAGAGTGAGGGATTGTCCTTCAGGATAGATTGTAGATCCTTGATGATGCGCTGGAGAGGTTTTAGTTGGGGGCTGAAGGTGACGGCTAGTGGCGTTCTGTTACTTTCTTTGTTGGGCCTGTCCTGTCCAAGATATCTATCAAGCATTCTTACAACTATAATACCCACCTGCTGAAGTGAAGAAACAGATTGACAGATTCAGAAGAGTACCCAGAAGTCATCTACTACAGACCTAAAAGTCACAATTATTCAACAAAAAAATTTCAAAAACAGACTCCAACGAGAAACATCAGAGCTGGAATTAATCTGTAATCTGGACACCATTAAATTAGGCTTGGGAGTGGATGAGTCATTACGCTTATTAAAAACTATTTCCCAATGCTAATTTCCCCCTACTGTTACTCACACCTTCATGTCAACTGATTGAAATGGGCCATCCTGATTATCAATACAAAAGTCTTTTTTTGTGTCCTGCTGATAATAGCCCACCTTAATCGATTGGTCTCGTTAAGAGTTGGTATGGCAACTCCCATTTTTTCATGTTCTCTGTGTATATACATCTTCCTACTGTATTTTCCACTGCATGCATCTAACAAAGTGGATTTTAGCCCACAAAAGCTTATGCTCAGATAAATTTGTTCATCTCTAAGGTGCTACAAGTACTCCCCCCCCTTTTTTTTTTCAAGTAATTCTACTGACTGCCACTGGACTGTACACCTTAGCTGCATGGCAGAGAAGTCACCAGCCATGATATGGCCATAATTAAATTTCCATTACAGTGCATTTCATTCATTGGGGAGAATAGGGGAGGGGCTTTCACTTTCTGTATTCTTCATTTTTGACAGTTGACTCTTGGAAAAACACTGTGAAATATGGAACCATTCAGCTGCAAACCAGGAGTCTTCGAATGTAAATTCTAAAACATTAAATGTTTTCCACCAGAACAACAAACGAGAGTTTTACCTGTACTTGCTATTGTAGGATCATATTTTAGCTCACATTTTAATGTCAGTTTTGCCTGAATAAGGAATGCAAAATCAAGTCTAATCATGCATCTGATGAAGTGAGCTGTAGTTCATGAAAGCTTATGCTCAAATAAATTTGTAAGTCTCTAAGGTGACACAAATACTCCTGTTCTTCTTGCGGCTATAGACTAACACGGCTGCCACTCTGAAACAAGTAGTTTTATGTTAACTTTGATCCAACTGTTTTTCTTTTCATAACTACATACCTGTTTTTGGCTAGGCATGTGGGAAGCTGGGATTGCTTATTCATTAAGCATGATGGCCCAGATCCTTGGCTGGTGTAAATTGGCTAGCACTGTTGACTGATTTATACTATCTGAGGATCTGGTTCAGATCCCACCCAGCCCCTAGAGCTGACATTTGTTTTTTTTCTTTCACCTGTTGTGTCTTGTCATTATCCTGGACTGTGAGCTCTTTGGGGCAGGAATTCTCTTTATGTACAGCACCTAGCATGAAGTAATTTAAATGATAAGATGGTCTGAACTTGTATGTCAAGGGCAAAGTTGCACCACATGTACTAGTTTGGCATACAGAGATATTCAGCAAATTTAAAAGTGTAATAACCTATTCCAGATGGGACCGAGAAGACTAAGAAAATGATTCTTTTTCAAACAGAATTTGTTTGTTTGTCTGATCTAGAAATAGGCTTAAACTGGAACAGATTCCCTTCAAAATTTCAGGATGTCTAAAATCAAGAAGCCAGATTTTCCCTTCCTGTGATGATAAAAGCCAAGGGAAGGCTGTCTGAGGAGGAAATCTCTGCAACGGTCCTCTTGTGAAGAACATTTTCCCATATCACTCCCCCCCTTCCCTCTCCCTCCCCACCCCCCCGGAGAAGGCAGGAATTTCTCCCATGCAGAAAAGGCTGCAGTTTTAATAAGCCAATAGGTCTTTATGCCTATGAAAGACATTCCTCCAACTGGGTACTCTCACAACTGAAAGCAACGCATGAGTGGGATGCTTGTCTCATTGCTATTCTTGCAGGGGAGCAGTAAACAAACAGGTAAATTGATTAGTCATTGGCTGTCTGGTTTGATAACTCTTAAACACAGAATGAGGTCTTGCTCTGCCACCTTTGGTGTCAATCATCTGACCTTGAAGTCATTTATCTGGTCTCTAAAGAGGATTAGAGTCTGTACTACAGCAGCAACTCAGCTGGTTCTAAAATAGCACATTAACTTAATTTTATTATGTATGCTTAAGTAATCACTCATTGCACAATCTGTCCAAGAAGGCAGTGCTTCAGGCAACTTGGGTCTTACAAATAAAGATAGACGATGGATTTAAGTCCCTACATTTGTAGTTTAAAAAGCCTGGGTTTTGCATCAGTTTTGATTTAAGACTGCATAGATAAGTAAGGAATAGTGGTGGTTGTTGGAGGAGGGGGAATGTTTGAGACGATTTGAAGAAAAGGTTCAAAATTTGGGCATGCTGAAAGACAGAAAATGTATCTGAAGTCTACAGGTATCTTCAACTCCCTGTGGAAATATTCTTCAAGGAAATAGAAGCCTTTGCTCGCTGAACAGTATGTGCAGATGAAAATCGATTCCTTCTCTCTTGCTGTTTTCATTTTACCCAGAATGCCACAGAAGTATGGCATGACAATGTTTCAGTGTTAAAATCAGTAAAAGACTTAGCCTGACCTCTTAAATCCAGATAATATCAAAGGAACATATAAGGCCTGCCCTAAGAAATCAAGAAATATAGGTGAATCAAGCCAAATTATCTTGCATAGAATACTGAAGCCCAAATGTTAAGACTTAGCTCTGACAGGCATACTGAAGCCATAGAGTCAGGAGCTCTGGGTGCTTTTGTACACACGAGCAACATTCAGATCAAACTTTCAAAAAAACAAAAACAACCCAACAAACAAACACCCCCGCCCCAAGTGGTTTTTCTGCCATGCTGCAAAGTTGATGGTATTGGGGACAGTGTGTAGGAAGGGTTGCTTGTACTTCAAATTAAAGGGCCAAACCTACCCCATCTAGCGCAGAGAGGTATGCCATGCATTTCCCTTCCACAGTTTTTATTTTTACCTCAGGCCTCACTAATGGAGGTTGCCAAGAGGATTCAATGAATCATGCTCCCTCACTGGGCAGGGATTTCTGCTTCAGCAGCTTCCCCCTGAGTGGAGTCTCCACTACTGTGGGTATGGCTACCCTGCAATCTAAGGTGTGATTGCAACTCATAAAGACGTACCTGTAGTAGTTTTACCTGTGTTAAAAATAGATGCAGCGGCCTGGGCTTCAGCAGCTTGAGCAGGTACCCAGGGTTCCAGCAGGGCTCGTACACTTTGAGACCATCAGTATAATTTAGGTGTGAATCTGCCCCCAGGACTGACAAAGGATTACCTGTGAATACTGGGCTTGAGCTGATGATTGGGTGCTTCAGAGAGCTGGGTCCAGCCCCATTATTCTCAAGGCTCTGGCAGGTCCACGCCTTGCCCCCAACACACTGCATACACCAAGGCCTAAGGTACGCTTGCCTTGCCAGAAATTTCTCTCTAAGGGGGAATGCGCTATTGGACAGTTGGAGCCATTTTCTGGCTCCTTTGTGCATCCTGAGTGGTGCAAAGGGGACAGATCTGATTCCTGATTCCAGCCCTCTGTCTACAAGCAGTGGCTGAATACAACAGTATCAATGTGATCTAAAATGTACTTCTGGGGGGGTACTTATCACCATTCTATGCATATTGCATATGTCCCTCTAAGCTATTAGCTATTCTAATACAAGGCAATCATTGTACTAGTATATCTGCATCCACACTAGGAATTATACTGGTCCACCTCTAACCAATATAGTTACACCAGTACAAAAACTGCATGTTGACCAGGCCTTGTTTAGATCATCCTTTTTAAGCACAGATCTTAACATTTTTTCAAACTATCCTGTAATTTATACAGCTCGTGAAACTCTTGACTATATGAAAGGGTATATTGAGCTCAGATGGCATATTTGTCTTTTTATGTTCTTGTGAAAGGATAACTTACAACCCTAGGATATTTTAGTCCTAGGACATTACAGAAAATAGCTGACTCTTAATGTTAATACATGTCTTTCCTGCTCTGGTTAGTTGTCCTTACGGTGACTCCTGCAGATACCATCTGGCCATCCTCATGTGACATTGAAAAAGGCAACAGCACTCTTACGGCCCTAAACTTTGTCTAAGCACTGAGTTTTGTTGTGGTTCTCTCTTATATCTGCAAATCCAGAACACTTTGAAATTTTCCTTCACTGCTTTTAAACTGATCACCACAAAATAATCTGGATGTCCATAACATTCAGGTGGGTTGGCCCAGTTTGTTTCCTTTGCACTGCTAAGCAAAGGGAGTGGGAAAACTGGTGCATCTCCTCTGCCCTGGGGAACCCAACACAGCCATACAGCCTGTGTAGTCAGCTCGTAGGCCTCCCTCCCTCCCACTGCAACTTCTGGTATAAGTGGGAGGGTGCATGGCTGTAGTATGCTGTTTTGGTTATCACCAGCTAGTAGATGGTCACTTGAGATAGGAAGTGCTAAAGGAGACTGCTTCAGGGCCTCATCTTGCTCTCTGAGACCTGACATACTGAATTAAGCAGCTAGTAATTTTGCAAAAAGAAAAGGAGTACTTGTGGCACCGTAGAGACTAACAGATTTATTTGAGCATAGGCTTTCGTGAGCTACAGCTCACTGCATCGGATGCATTCAGTGGAAAATACAGTGGGGAGATTTATATACACAGAGAACATGAAACAATGGGTATTACCATACACACTGTAATGAGGGTGATCAGGTAAGGTGAGCTATTACCAGCAGGATAGCATGGGGGGGGGGCAAACTTTTGTAGTGATAATCATGGTGGGCCATTTCCAGCAGTTGACAAGAACGTCTGAGGAACAGTGGTGCGGGGGGCATAAACATGAGGAAATAGTTTTACTTTGTGTAATGACACATCCACTCCCAATTTTGCAGGAGCCGATTGCCCAATAGGCACAAAGATGGGTGCTATGCACTGAAAGGGAGGAACAAGCCTTCAGCAAGGCATGTAAGTAGTTATATGCAGAACAGGTTTCAGAGTAGCAGCCGTGTTAGTCTGTATCCACAAAAAGAAAAGGAGTACTTGTGGCACCTTAAAGACTAACAAATTTATTTGAGCATAAGCTTTCGTGAGCTACAGCTCACTTCATTGGATGCATACAGTGGAAAATATAGTGGGGAGATTTTATATACACAGAGAACATGAAACAATGGGTGTTACCAAACAGACTGTAACAAGAGTGATCAGGAAAGGTGAGCTATTACCAGCAGGAGAGCATGGCGGGGGGGTACCTTTTGTAGTGATAATCAAGGTGGGCCATTTCCAGCAGTTGACAAGAACAGTAGGAGGGGAAATAAACAAGGGGAAATAGTTTTACTTTGTGTAATGACGCATCCACTCCCAGTCTTTATTCAAGCCTAAGTTAATTGTATCCAGTTTGCAAATTAATTCCAATTCAGCAGTCTCTCATTGGAGTCTGTTTTTGAAGTTTTTTTGTTGAAGAATTGCCACTTTTAGTGACCAAAGAGATTGAAGTGTTCTCCGACTAGTTTTTGAATGTTATAATTCTTGACATCTGATTTGTGTCCATTTATTCTTTTACGCAGAGACTGTCCGGTTTGGCTAATGTACATGGCAGAGGGGCATTGCTGGCACATGATGGCATATATCACATTGGTAGATGTGCAGGTGAACGAGCCTCTGATAGTGTGGCTGATGTGATTAGGCCCTATGGTGGTGTCCCCTGAATAGATATGTGGACAGAGTTAGCAATGGGCTTTGTTGCAAGGATAGGTTTCTGGGTTAGTGTTTTTGTTGTGAGATGTGTGGTTGCTGGTGAGCATTTGCTTCAGGTTGGGGGGCTGTCTGCAAGCAAGGAGTGGCCTGTCTGCCAAGATCTGTGAGTGTGATGGGTCATCCTTCAGGATAGGTTGTAGATCCTTGATGATGCATTGGAGAGGTTTTAGTTGGGGGCTGAAGGTGATGGCTTCTGTTATTCTAGTGGCATTCTGTTATTTTCTTTGTTGGACCTGTCCTGTAGTAGGTAACTTCTGGGTACTCTTCTGGCTCTGTCAATCTGTTTCTTCACTTCAGCAGGTGGATATTGTAGTTGTAAGAATGCTTGATAGAGATCTTGTAGGTGTTTGTCTCTGTCTGAGGGGTTGGAGCAAATGCAGTTGTACCGTAGAGCTTGGTTGTAGACAATGGATTGTGTGGTGTGGTCTGGATGAAAGCTGGGAGGCATGTAGGTAAGTATAGCGGTCAGTAGGTTTCCGGTATAGGGTGGTGTTTATGTTTGGTCACTCGATTACAGACCTAAAAGTGGCAATTCTTCAACAAAAAAAACTTCAAAAACAGACTCCAACGAAAGACTGCTGAATTGGAATTAATTTGCAAACTGGATACAATTAACTTAGGCTTGAATAAAGACTGGGAGTGGATGCGTCATTACACAAAGTAAAACTATTTCCCCTTGTTTATTTCCCCTCCTACTGTTCTTGTCAACTGCTGGAAATGGCCCACCTTGATTATCACTACAAAAGGGTTTTTTTCTCTCCTGCTGATAATAGCTCACCTTTCCTGATCACTCTTGTTACAGTCTGTATGGTAACACCCATTGTTTCATGTTCTCTGTGTATATAAAATCTCCCCACTATATCTTCCACTGTATGCATCCAATGAAGTGAGCTGTAGCTCACGAAAGCTTATGTGCTAATAAATTTGTTAGTCTCTAAGGTGCCACAAGTACTCCTTTTCTTTATATGCAGAACATAATTCAAACATTGAGAGTGCTTGATATAACCCTTTGTATCATGATGCATTGTGTAATGCAGAGATGCCCAAACCTTGCTACTAGAGCGCTGAACTGGCTGTAAGATTAGGTAACGTGTTATTGGAATGGTTATGACGCAGCCTCTGAGCATGTCTTATGTGAATCAGATGCTCTCAGATAAAGTGAACAAACATAGGGCCAGGACTTTGTCCCCTCTCCTCCCCCTCCAGCTGCTTCCCTCTGTTCTAGCAAGTGCAAAGAGCCTAAAAGCTATCATAACGAGCTAACTAGGGATTTCTGTAGCATAAGGGATATGTAAGAGCTGCCATTCTGTGTCAGACCAATGGTCCATCTTGCCCAGTATCTTCTCTCTGACAATAGCCCTTATCTGAGCTTCCAGTGCATTTATGGAGTGAACCACCCCAGTCTTGGCTTCTGATAAGTCAGAAGTTTAGGATCATCCTGAGCATGGGGTTGTGTCCTTGACCATCTTGGCTAATAGCCATTGGTGGACTTATCCTCCATGAATTTATCCAGTTCTTTTTTTAATCCAATTATATTTTTGGCCATCACAACATCATATGACAATGCATTCCACAGGTCAGTTGTGCATTGTGTGAAAAAAGTATTTCCTCTTGTTTGTATTAAACTGTCTGCTTATTAATTTCATCAGGTGACCCCTGGCTTTTGTACAGTGTGAATGGGTAAATCACACTTTTTTCCCCCACAGCCTTCATGATTTATAGTGCTTTATCCTATCCCCACTTAGTTGTCTTTTTTCTAAGATGAACAGTCATAATCTACTTAGTCTTTCCTCATATGGAAGCCATTCCATACCCTTGATTATCTTTGTTGCCCTTCTATGAACCTTTTCCAGTTCCATAATGTACTTTTTGTGGTATGGTGACTAGGACTGAATACAGTATTTAAGATGTGGGCACAGCACGGATTTATATAGTGGCATTATATTTTCTGTCTTTTTTTAAAAAAATCCATTTTCTAATAGTTCTGAACACAGTTAGCTTTTTTGACAACTGCTGTGCACTGAGCAGAAGTTTTCAGAGAACGATCTGTGGTGACTCCAAGATCATTCTTGGGTGATAGCAGCTAATTTGGAACCCATCAATGTATATGTATAGTTGGGATTATATTTTTGAATGCGCATTACTTTGCACTTATGAACGCTGATTTTCATCTGCCATTTTGTTGCCCGGTCACCAAGTTTTGTGAGCTCTCTTTGTAGCTCTGTCCATCCTGCTTTAGACTTAACTATCTTGAATAATTTTGTATTCTCTGCAAACTTTGTCACTTTACCGTTTACCCCCTTTTCCAGATCATTTATGAATATGTTGAACAGACAGATCCTAATGCAGCTCTTTGGGACCCTGCTCTTCACTTCTCTCCATTGTGAAAACTGATAATTTATTTATATCTTTTGTTTACTATCTTTAAACAATTATTGATCCATGAGAGGACCTTCTGTTTTATTCCATGGCTACTTAGTTTCCACAAGAGCCTTTGGTAAGAGACTTTCTGAAAGTCCACTATATCAACTGGATCACTTTTATCCACAGATTTCCATAAAAAATTCTAATTGATTGGTGATGCATGATTTCCCTTTGCAAAAGCTGTGTTGACTCTTCCCTAACAAATTATTTATCTACGTGTCTGATAACTGTTTGTTTTTTTAAATATAGGTTCTACCAGTGATGAGCTGCCAAAATCTTAACAACCGGTTCCCTCCTCACCCCACGAGGGGGTTGTGACCCACCCCCGCCCCCCCAGGACCCTTGCCCCATCCACACCCTCCCCTGACTGCCCCCCGGAACCGGGCAGGAGTGTGTGCCCACCCCTCCCCTAAGAGCCAGAGGGACCAGCCGGGAGCGAGGTGGGAAGTCCTGGTGGTGCTTACCTGGGGCGGCTCCCAGAAAGCATCTGGCCGGTCCCTCTGGCTCCTAGGGGCCGCTCCCTGCACTGATCACATCAAATGTGGCTCTGTAGGCACCGACTCCATGGGTGCTCCGGGGCTGGAGCACGCACAGGGAAAATTTGGTGGGTGCAGAGCAACCACCGGCAGCTCCCCATCCCGCGCCCGGCCCCAGCTCACCTCCGCTCCACCTCCTCCTCCACCTCCTCCTCTGAACGCCCCCCACCCCAGCTTCCCGCGAATCAGCTGTTTGTGCGGGAAGCCTGGGAGGGCTGAGAAACAAGCGGCAGCTTTGCGCTCAGGCTGAGGGTGGCGGAGGTGAGCTGGGGCGGGGAGCGGTTCCCCTGTGCGCCCCCCGCCCCCGGTTACCTGCTGCGGCGCGGGCGGCCCTCCTCGCACCCACCACCCGAGCTCACCTCTGCTCCGCCTCCCTAGGCCTGAGCGCAAAGCCGCCGCCTGCTTCTCAGCCCTCCCAGGCTTCCCGCACGAACAGCTGATCCGTGGAAAGCCGGGGAGGGCGGAGAAGCAAAGTGGGGCAGAGCGTAACTCGGGGCGGAGGTGAGCTGGGGATGGGGATGGGGAGGGGAGCTGCACCCACCAAATTTTCCCCATGGGTGCTCCGGCCACGGAGCACACACACAGTCTGCGCCTAATGCGCCACTTTTGGCCGGTTGTTAAATTTAGAAGCCTTTTTAGAACCGGTTGTCCCTGTTCTAAAAGAGCTTCTAAATTTAACAACCAGTTCCAGCGAACTGGTGCGAACTGGCTCCAGCTCACCACTGGGTTCTACCATTGTGCCTGGTTCTGAAGTTAGGCTCACTAGCCCATAATTGCCAGGATCTCCTCTTGAGCCTTTTTAAAATATTTGCACGATATTAGCTACCTTCTAATAATCTGGTAGAGAGGCTGATTTTGGTGATGGGTTACATACCACAGTTAGTAGTTCTGCAATTTCATGTCTGAGTTCCTTCAGAACACTTAGGTGAATACCATCTGGTCCTGGTGACTTATTACTGGTTAGCTTGTCAATTTGTTCTAAAACTTTTTCCAGTGGCATATCAATTTGGAGCAGTACTTCAGATCTGTCACCCAAAAAGAATAGCTCTGATCTGGATATCTCCCCACATTCTCTGGGTGAAGACCAATACTAATAATTAATTTAACTTCTCTGCAATGACCTTATCTTCCTTGAGTGCTCCTTTAACATCTTTGTCATCTAGTGGCTGCACTGCCTGTTTAGCGGGCTTCCTGCTTCTGATGTGCTTAAGAAAAATATTGTTCGTTTTTGTGTCTCTAACAAGTTGTTTCTCAAATTCTTTCTTGGCTTGCCTTATTATACTTTTACAATTTACTAGCTGGAGTTTGTGCTCCTTCCTATTTTCCTCAGTAGGATTTACTTCCAAATTTTAAAGGATGCCTTTTTGCCTCTAATGGCCTCTGTTCCTCTGTGTTTACCATGGTGGCATTCTTTTGGTCTTCCTACTGTCTTCTTTGATTTGGGATGTACATTTACTGTGAGCCTCTATTATAGTGTTTTTAAGTGTTCTCCATGCTGCTTGCAGCCATTTTATTCTTGTAACTGCTCTCTTTATTTTCTCTCTAACTACCATCCTCATTCTTGTGTAGCTCCCCTTTTTAAAAGTCAATGTTGTGGTGGTGGGTTTTTGATATTTTTCACCTTATAAGGAGTTAAATTTAACTACATTATGGCCGCTATTACTGAGCAGTTCAGGACTGGACTAGTTACCTGTTGGACTAGATGCTGTGCTCCACTTAGGACTACATCAAGAATGGCGTCTCCCATTGTGGGTTCCAGGAAGCAGTCCAAGAAGCTGCTCCAAGAAGCAGTCATTTATAGAATCATAATAACCAGCTCAATGCTGTGTACCTCCTAGCAAAAGTCATGTGGAGAGGGAAAGGATACACGGCTGGAGTTACACTGTGCTTTGGAAATCTCCCATTGCTGGAGCAAGGACCATCACAACAAGATGCAGCTTGCAGCAGCCCTGAGGCTGCTATAAATTGGGTCAGGGATTGCAGTGTACAGAGGTTCCATAAAGTCGCCATTTGTCTGCACATTCCCTTCTCTGCTTGCAAGGTACACTGAGTATCGCACCAGTACGACTGCAGAGCCTGACCATCTGAGCTGAGTGCTCCAGCAGTTAATAAAAGTGCTGCTTTTCTCTCCTAACAAACCTGCTTCTGTGTACTTTAAGTGGCAACTTCATTGATAACTTGCCAGGAGTCAAAGAGCTATCCCTAATCTGCGGAATGTGGGACCAGATTGCAACTATAAAAAGGTTCAGCCTACAAAGACTTAGGATCCCAACATGCAATTCTCTCTCTTGATCCAGGCAGCTGTACTTTGGTCACCCACGTTGGAATGAGATGGAACGAGCATTTGAATCTCCAGATTTCCTCCAAAGTGTAACTCTTATAAAGCAATAGTGTATGGTACGTGTCATTTCTCCACAAAAAAATAGTTTTTGCTTTCAACTCTTTTTTGTACTGACTATTTAGTAATGTTCGCTTTCATGTGATAGAGATACTGAATTAATCTCTAACTGGAGAAAGAAGAGGAATGGACTCTTTATGCAGACATGCAAATCAGATTCATTTATTTAACTCCAAATATATAGACAAACAGGAAAAGGTTACATTCACAATTAAAAGAGCAACCTGTATACAGGAAGACAAGTTTTTTTTGATCTAGACAATTGTTTGTGTGCTGAATTGATCCACCAAAGTCAAGGATTTTGGCTGAATCTGAGATCTAAAGATGCAAGATGACATTTTACATAACATGATTCCAAAATGAGTATTTCTAAAAACCTAGACTTAATATAATCCCCAAAATATCAATTATTTGGCTCAAAACTAATGAGAGCCATTTGATGTGTTCTTTATGGCCTCTCTACTAATTATATTATGATATATACAATCTATCTTACCTTTTCAATTAAACTCTGTAATTAAAAAAATGCCCTCGTTATCCAGTCAATGACTTAACAAACCTCTTCATTCTCTCGCTCTCTCTTTTTTTTAAGGTAACAGCTCATCCACAGTTTTTAATCACGGTGGAGCAGAACTGTATATTTTCCTAAAAGCATCCTGTTAACCTTCAGTGTCATTTTTAGTACTCCATCCTGCCAGAATTATATTGACATACTTCACAGAAAATTGGCAGGAGTATAAACAGCAACCTGTAGTTTCTGTTGCAGAGAAAGACCTTCAAATATTTAAGCACTGGCAACCAAAAGGCCCAACAGATTTATCTGGAAAAGCCTAGAAATGTTCTGATGCTCTTCCATTACCAGCAGGTTCAACAAAGAATGTAAATATCTGTTATAGCTCAACCAGAAGTTACAGATTTAATGCAGTAAGCAGTTGCTGAAATTCTGTGATCTGTGGCAATGCAGGAGGTCAGATTAAATGATCATATGGTTCCTCCTGGATTTAAAATATATGAATCTATGATGTGCTTAAGGTCATCTCAGTTATCAGAGCACTTGACTTAGGTATACATTAAGTCCTATTAAAGTTAATATGACTTGAGCATGTACTTAAATGCCTTGTTGAATAGGGAGGGACTGTTCATCAGGGCTTATTCTTGGGGTAAAAACTAAACCTCACAATTATTAATTTTAGGAGACCCAATTGTAATCCCACTGTTTTGAAACAAACAAAAACATTTTTAATCCAAAATTTTCAGTTTGCATTTTTTAAAAGGCAAAAAAGGTGTGTGGGGGGGCTGTTGGGGGGAGGAGAAATTCATATTCAATGAAACACCAATTTTTTATATCTTTTTCTAAAAAAAAAAATTGATCAGCCCTAATGTAAATTCAGCGTGATACAAGCCCATGACAATCCCATTGTGCTTTGCAGTAGTACTGAATATGTGAGCTCTTTGTAAAGAAGAATGAAGCCTACAAAAATATCTACAAATATTCCTGTGATATTTTTATAAATAAATTAGCTTCAGCTGTGTTCAAAGTCCTTTTGGGTTTATTGCTACTACTCCCTACCTCTGTAGACCATGGAGGTCTTCAGCCACTCTTACAACTTGTCTCCACCTTTTTCTGTCTCATACATATTTTTCCCATTAATGGTAGTTCACACTAAAAATTGTTAGATCTTGTTTAATATTATCCTTCCATCTTCTCATTGGTCAGCCACAAGGTCCAACACGATAAGAATGTCCTTCCAAGAGATGCTTAGCTGATCTTTTTTCTGTCATCCTAAATACATGCCCTGCTCACTGAAGTTGTTGGGATTCAACTGTTTACTCGACTTGGCTGTGTCCAGACCTACCGTGGTTCCCTTTTAGATCTTCTATACATATTATTCCCCTTTACTGGCTCCAAAAATTCATCTCAACACTGTATTTCTGAAGGTAAAGTGCCCAAGTCTCACCTCCATATAAGATTATAAGCCTTATAGTGATCTTGAATAGCTGAAGTTTGGTCTTTCTCAATAGCTGTTTGGAGCTTAAAAGTTTCTGCAGAGAAAAGTAAGAGGCATTCCCTCAAAGTAACCATGCTTTTAATTTCCTTTGTCACCAAACCCCTTTGACTTTGTTTTTTACAAATGTTTGGCAAATGAATTTACTGGCAGAAATATTCATGCAAATAACAAATTTGAAATGAATATTTTCTTTCCACAAATACTTGGCAATTTCAAGATTTTTTTTAGCAGTGCTATGGAAAGGAAGGCTTATCTTGTGGTTAAGGCAATAGACTGGCACACAGGAGATATGGGGTTAACACCTGGCACTTTTAAAAGTTTCCTTTGTGCCCATGGGCAAGTCACTTAATTTTTGTCTTAGTTCCCCATATGGAAAATAGGAAATATTGTTATTCCCTTCTTCTACCCTTTGTCTTGTCTGTTCAGTTCTATGCTTTTCAGGGGAGGGACTGTTTCTTAAGATGTGTTTATATAGTTACTGGTACAATGGGACCCTTGTTTCAATTGGGGCCTCAAACTGTACTCTGTCTCTGTGTGTGTGTGTGTGTTCACACACTACATTAAAAGAACATTATGGCTCTAAAATCATGTACTGTAACAATAGGAATTCCAGAATTAAGGTTGCTCATACAACCTTGTTGGGTCTCCTTGTGCATATTCATTATGATACAGTCTCTAATTACCTGATCATGCTATTATTTTTCCACCTGTCTCATTCAATGTATAGGAAGGATGGTGCTTGATGAGAATCTATTCAATATTTTGTTTAATTGTTATTGTTCCCCAGGTCTTATTTACTGCACATTATACAAACCCTGCTCTGAAGAATATAATTGTTTATTTTCTCATGAGCACTTCTATGGTGCTTATCACTGTAGCATGTGAGTGCTTCAGAAACATTAATGAATTTATTTTCAGAACACCCCTGTGAGGCAAAGTGATATAATTAGTATCATTTTATGGATGTGGAACAAAGGCATAGACCAGTGGTTCCCAAACTAGGGGTGCTGCTTGTTCAGGGAAAGCCCCTGGTGGGCTGGGCCAGTTTGATTACCTGCCACGTCCACAGGTTTGGCTGATCGCAGCTCCCAGTGGCCGCGGTTCGCCATTCTCAGCCATTGGGGGCTGTAGGAAGCAGTGCGGGCTGAGGGATGTGCTGGCCTCCCTTCCCGCAGCCCCCATTGGCCTGGAGCGGTGAACCGCTGCCAGTGGGAGCTGTGATCGGCCGAACCTGTGGACGTGGCAGGTAAACAAACCACCAGGGGCTTTCCTTGAATAAGCGGGGCCCCTAGTTTGGGAACCACTGGCATAGACATTAATGTCAAAAGTGTATATATGGAATATATAGTGAAAAAATATTGACTGTAATATTATTTATCAGCAAGGTAGAGAGACCATTTAGATCCACAGCACAAAGCTCTGCCATTTGAGCTCATGGAGTAACTGATAGCAGTAGTAGGCTGTCATCTTTTTTGTGGGCCAGCTACTAGAGGAGGATGAGATTTTTTTTTTTCTGTGGGTTTCACAGCCATTTGGTAACAGCATAGGAATGGTGAGACTCAGGCATACTGGTTTTATTATGGGTTCTGAGGGAATGTACTCCACTGGATAGAATCCCTCCTGTCCTATCCACTCCCCCTCCCCATCCTGACTCTTTCTGCTTCTAGCTCCTCCAGCTTGTCCCAGTCCACTCTCCCCTGTCCCCCCATTCCTTCTCCCAGTCTCCACCCATCCATGCCACTTCCCTTGGCTCCATCTCATTTCCCCCCACCACTTCCTTCATCTTCTTGTCCCAATCCCCGAGGCTTCCCTTGGCTTTTCACTGAGTCTTCCCAGCTTGCTTCTTAACTCCTTATCCTAGAGCTCTTTGTCACAGTTTCTCTTGCTTACCACCTCTAAGGGGGTGTAGAGGAATATTCTTGGAGGGAATGCTATCCAGTCCCACTCTCCCACCAGCTCTGCTCCACCCGCATCCCCGGTCACAGCCCCGGCCCTAACCTATCCCCAGCTGCAGCCCCGGCGTTGGCCCTGGCTCCTGGCCTGGCTGAGGCTCTGGCTCCAGCCACAGTCCCTCTCCCAGCTGCGGCTTCAGCCCTGACGCAGACAGCCATAAGGGGGGTGCAAGATAAAAAGTTTGGGGACCACAAGTGTAGACAGAGAGTTCAACTGTGGATACAATCTAAACCACACTTTCTAGAAAAATAGTCATAGATGTGTGGCTTAATGAGGTGTTAACAAGGAGGTGAATATCCATAAATAAGGAGCAGTAAAAGTGTGAAAGGGGATAGGTTAGTGAAAGGAACAGTCTGAACATGGGGTGCAATTATTCTGATAACTCATTTTCACTTTACTCATTGGTGCAGCGGTCTCTGAGGCATGCTTGCAGATGATGATGCTGGCTCTTGACTGCAGTTTTACTGTGCAAATATTGAATACAGAAACCAAGAACTCACAAAGAAAATGTCAAATGAAGAGGATAATTTGTTTTCTCACAGGTAATATTGTATGATGTCGTCTTGATTTCTGTGATAGTTCCTCGACAAATATGTGACATTAACTGAACTTTGATGTTGCCAGGTGGATAACAGAAGGTTGCTAATATAGTGGGTAATTGGATACCCATGCTAGTATCTGACCAAAGAGTAGGGTGTTTTGCTTTTAAATAATTCTTTACATGCTGTCTCCAGAAGTATCCCCTCTATAGCTTTTCTTTACCTCCCTAAAACAAAAGATCAGATGCTTGGGGAGAGGGCAAAGTAAAGTGTGTTTAATTCTCTCCAAATTACATTTTCACAAAAGGATCAAATTTCCCTCCCTTTTGTGAGTGCAAATCACATCTGAAAAATTTGCATCCACATCTTTGAACATGCAATTGAATTGCATGTGTAAATCTGGTTACTGGTGTCGAGCTTTAGGTAATGGTACCTTTAGTTCCCCTTTGTGGTTGTCTCAAGGAAAGTCCATTCAAATCTCAGATAGCTAGCCTTCACTTTTCTCTGGGCAGGGACTCACGCCCCACTGCCTTGTGACTGGGAGTTTAGACTGCAGCTACCTGTACAAGCAGGTCTGACCAATTGTCATGTTTTGGGGTGCAAGACCAGTGAGAGGTTGTGTCACCAATTGGAATGTCTTAACATGCTCCTCTGCTGTATCTCCCTGTCTGGATGCTCCCAGCCAGCAGACAAGCATGAACTGAGTATCTGTGTGATAAGCAGCCCTGGTTCAGCATGTCTGACTCCAGCAGTCTGCTTGTTACACCACAGCCTCTGGTCTCCTCCAGCCTTGGTTACCACTAGCTAAGTGACCTCAACACACCCCAGTCCCAAATTACCCCAAAACCATCTGTCCTGAAATGCCCATACCTCTATTGGAACTTTTAGAGAAGCAATAAAGTCCACTGCTCCTTTAAAGAGACAAACACAGCAGGTTGTTGCTATAACTATCACTGTAATTCAAATACAGCGCTGTGTTCATTTAGATTAAAAGTAAAACTAGTTTATTAATAAAAAGATAGGGTTTTAAGTGAGTTCAAGTGTAAGGGATAAAGTCAGAAATGGTTACAAGCAACTAAATGTGAAAAACGCTTTCTAGGGACTAAGACTTAACAAAACTGCACTCTTTGTTCAAGGTAAGATTCTTAACACACTTCCTTCCAGCAAAGTGGCTGACCACCTCTTTGGTCAGGCTCTCCCACAAAGTCCAAAGTGCTCTGTTCTTTTATCTTTTTAGGTGAAAGATCATAGAATCATAGAATATCAGGGTTGGAAGGGACCTCAAGAGGTCATCTAGTCCAACACCCTGCTCAAAGCAGGACCAATCCTGCTTGGGATTCTTTGTCCCTTTCTTTTATAGTCCAGTGAACCTCTGAAATGTATCCATCTCAAAGCCCAGGGCCCCTGCTGTGAAGAAGGGTGCCATGGATTCTGATGGAGAAGGTTCCATGCTGATTTCTTCCCCCACTGGTGCTTTCCACAATGCACACTGATCTACTCCTGCAGCCTCCACTATGCCAACAAATGGCCACTTGACTGTGATTGCCCCTGGATGGAGGCATTGGACTTTCCTTTGTCTGGTTCAAATACATTTTAGTCCCATATTTCCTTCACATTTGTGCAGTCCTTTGGGCATTTACCATACACGCACCATGTGAGAATATTAATGACCAGTGTGTTACTGGTTTTCCAATGGTGCATTACATGACACCTATTAGATACAGGTTATGACATAAGTGAATTGGGACACGTTGAACAGGTCAGGCCAGCTGAAACTCACTGCCAGATACCAGTGAGCCTCTTGCCCTATGTCATGGGGATGCTTTTAGGGTCCCCCCCGTGTGCACCCCGTGCCTCTGCTTTCTCTCCAGAGACAGTGATGGTGTTCTTACTAGTGATCATAGAGCTCTTTCAAAGCAGAGTACATTTATTTAAGGACAAAAGTGTACAGAGAAAACATGTAAAACAATAAACAGGATCTATATGCTTTACTAGTAGTTCCCCATCAGTCCAAGGGAAACCCTGTCAGGTTCCAGTCCTTTGAACTTCAGCAGGGTCCTGCCTTGGACGAAAACTCATGTCCACCTTATGAATCAAAAAGAAGGCCATGTGTCAGTTCAAGGTCACCCTTTATATCCCAAGTTCTTTCTGTCTCCTCTCCTCTCTGACTGCCCTGACCTAGTGCATGCAAACCATCCCAGAAGATGATACTTTCTCTGGAGCTGCTTACGAGTCTCAGCAACATGCTGTAATCACCCCTTGCTGTTTTCACTTCCTGGAGGAGCTGTGGTAACCTCGCCTGCCCAGAAAATTCAATTCCCTAGAGACATTACGTGTGGTTGTGATATCTGTCACAACTTCCGTGTCTAACTACCCAAATGCAAGTGCAAAAAGGGAGATGGGAACCTCAGTTTTTAAAACTGTCCCAATTTTCTTAAGGTTCAGCTTTCTTTCATGCAGCCTGATAAATAAGATTAATTCTGAGTCCTACAGAGATCTGATAAACCCCATCTACCTAGATGAAATGCTACATAATAATTGTGTGTATATGTGTTTTCCCATATTCTCTGATAATCCTTTTAGGGATGCTCTGTTTTCTATGGGGAATTACAATAATTAATACTAGAAATACATTGTACTCACACAGAGATTGACTATAAAACTGCATAATTTAAAACAGTTGCTATTGGTACTTTGTTTTTTATCTGATAAGGAGAGATACCATCATTCTTTTTCTCATTTTGTCATGGGATGGGTCTGAATTTTAGTGTCAAATACAGAGTTTGCCTTTTTCCCCCTCTGCTTGTTGAAATTCAAAGTTCAGTTAGATACCGAATTCCTCGTTACTGTACTTCACATATTGCTGTTGTCATATATTTAAATTATAAGTCACTTAAGATATTGAACTATTTTATGTTATGCAAAGGTCAGTTTCTGACATCCAAATCCATTCTATCAGCCAAACCAGTGAACTGGTGGCCCTGGTCAGCACAGTAGGATGATAAAACCCAGCTTTGAAGTATATAATCCTCTTATTAGTTATATAAGGCAGGAAATTTCCCAAATGAGGACTTAAAGTTGTTTGTTCCCCAGTCATTCAAAACCACGCTTAGAATTCCCATCAAAATAATGATATTTCAGGCATTTCCCTGGACAGAAAGGATTCAACACAATATGTGATATCTATTTTAAAGAAAAATGTGCCCCTCACTTCTTTGCTCCCTGTAACAGTCTTGTTATGCTTTTGTTTGTTGCCACAGAGTAATTCCTTTTGAAAATGCTGGGGCCTTAAAGAATTAGGCTCTATTTTTCCTGATGAGTGACATTCTTACCAATAGGAAGAAGGACCCACCTACAGCTTATCCTTTCTTTAACTTTTGAACTTACATTGGTGCATCTCTACTGGATCTGAAATATTGTGCATGGTGCCGTGAATGCTTTTGGCTTAAAGACGTTGTTTGGATTTAGAGGTTCTAGAGTTCACTTCTCTTGTTTAATGCTTTAAAGCTTCTCTCTCTTTTTTTTTCACAGAAGGGTCATGCTGTTTCAGCTGATGATAATGGTTTCTATTAATTCCACATGCTGCACCAATTAAAATCAGAACATGTAAATTAAAATATTTGTTGTGGGTGAGTGCAAGATGAGGGAGATTAAGAGCACAAATACAATTATTTAAAGTGTGCTTCTATTCTGAAAATTGTCTCTAAAAATTACACTTGGGGGGTTCCATGTTTCTTACGTCTCAATGAGTCCTTATCGGAAGTGCTCACTTTACAATAAAAAGATTTTTATTTCCTTCCTTTATTTTTATTTTCCTTCATGCTCAACCAGGTCTGTCAGAGTCAGGCTGGGATCTTTCTACCATGCATTACAACACCAGTAAGAATGATTTGTTAGGTCAAAATCTACCCTTAGTTTCACCTCTACAATTCCACTGCTTTCATATTATGGTCTCAATGACACCTGTGCAAATCCACCCTAAGCACAAGGGTGCACAAAAGATAAAAGAATGGAAACCATTTTAGCAAAATCTTTTTTGCAAAATGTGTCCAGATTTTTCACTGAAAATTTTCAACCAGCTGTATTGCACAGCTTTAACAGGCTGGAGTGTAGTAAACAATTGTGTTGATGATGCACAAGAAAGAATTGTTTGGATTTTTGCTGTTCTGGTAACTGGAAAACTAAATTTCTTGACGGTTTTCAATTTTCATTTGTTCATTGTGACTAGAGTTAACTGAACTACTGAGAATGAATATTATGAATTTAACATCTTTTTGGGTGAACAAATCATCCATAACCTGACCCTGATTTTTTTCAAATGTACTCATTGTTCATAAGTAACTGTTCAGAGAAGTTTGGATGACAAATTTTAATACATATTGAATTATACACTTCAGCTCTTCACTAATCATTATTTGTATTATGTGTAGGGCCCTACCAAATTCATGGTCCATTTTAGCCAATTTCACAGTCATAGGATTTTTAAAATATTCAATTTCACAGTTTCAGATGTTCGCATCTGAAATTTCAGGGTGTTGTAACCGTGGAGGGGTCCCAACCCAAAATGCGGTGGTGGGGGGTTGCAGGATTGCCACCCTTACTTCAGCGCTGCTGCTGGCATGGACATTGCCTTCCCAGTTGGGCAGCCAGAGAGCAGTCCCTGCTGGCCTGGCTCTGAAGGCAGCACACCCGTGGAGCTTCCTGCAGCTGGGGGAGGTTCCCAGAAGTGAGTCTGACCCAGTCCTGGGAGTAGCCCCTCAGGGGAAGAAGAAGTCCCATCCCTCCCCAGCCTGGTCTGGACTAGGAGCTGGAGTGCTCAGTAGAAGCTCTCCTCCACTACAGTAGCCAGATTTCACTGGGGAGATTAGATTTCATGGTCCGTGACACATTTTTCAGATCTGAGAATTTGGTAGGCTCCTAATTATGTGGAAGGTGCAGCTCCCCACCTTCACACTGAAACTGCATCCAGTTCAGTATTTTTATTTGTTAAAACATTTACAAATCAGGTTTTTTGTTACATGATTAAAATTGCTTAAATAGTATGTGAACCAGGGACCAAATCCTGGTTCTACTGAAGTCAACAGAATTGCTTCAGTGGTCTAAGATTTGGTGCACAGAACATTGGTGCATAACAAAATACTTGAAAACACATTTCTAATCATATAAATAAGTGTATTGATTGCTGAGGCTTTAAGAACCAGCAATTCTATTTCCCAAAAGAATGTTATAAACATAAGTTTGAATTTATATTTTTATATGGCTACAGACACAGGTAATCTCTGATCTTTTGTAGTACAATCATTAATTGGTTCACCATCCATGGATTGAGTTCCTGCTTATTGACATGTTTTAATATACGATCTCACTACAAAATATTACATACTCTTTATACTTTTAGCAAAGTTTTTTGTTTTACATCATTACTAGGAATAAAATTTTTATGTTAGATAAGTTTCAGCAAAAGAGCAATGTTGGGGGAGGAAAAGAAGACCCTTGCTGAGATGGCTATCAATTTTTCAGAAAAAATGTAAGTAGCTTTATGAAAACTAGAGGTTTTCACATATTTTGAGAGCTGCACTTAGATAGATTGTATTCTGAAGATGTTATCCATGTCTTCTTCACTTGAAAGAGACAGATAAAGTCTTTGTTGACAGATAGATTAGCAGAATTCACTTCTCAAGTGGTTTATTACTACTATAAAACCTATTTAATAGATGGAACTATAGCCACAAGGGTAAAATATTGAAGAAATTCAATCAACTTTCCTCTAGTTCACTTTTTAAATCAATAGAGGGGAGATAGTCATATTGAAAATTTAATTAGAGACTCTCAGATATGGTTTTATCCACAGGTCATCAAATATCAACAGATCCAGCAGAGCTATCCACCCTGTTACTCTCCATGGAGTGTGTGTATGAAATTTTGAGATGTTGACCACTTCTGTTCTGAACATAGTCACTGTTTGTATTAATAAAATGCAGGTACAATACCAGATTAACAGATAAAAATTGCTAAATATCAATGAGAGAGAGAGGTTCATCCGTCAGAGTGATTTATGAAATATATGTAGGCTTAATTTGGAAAGCCTAATGCTGTATGAATACCAAACACAGTTGACTTGCTATCTATGCTTTTCTGTAGTGATATCTGCTCATCCTCTGATCTCACTTCTGAACATAGGGTTTGCTTCTCGTTCCTAGATATCATTCTAGTGAATGCACATCAATAGGTTGTGATAGTCTAGTTATTTTTCCATCTTGAATTCTGAAGGGGTGAGTGAGTACTTTGAAGTAAATCTGAGGGGTTTATATTTCATTTGTTTTATTATTTATTATGTATTATATTCCTAACTCCCATGGTTGAAAATTCCTCTTGTTTTCTTGAAGAGGTACCTTGAAGAGGTACTGTAGGCCTTTGAGAAATTGACACACTTCTTCAGCATTTGAGGCACTTTACTCATGGCACTACTCTTTCTGATATTAATTTCTCTTGTTGCAGAGGCAAGATAAACACTTCAAAAATGATTCTACCAGTCGGATCACTTTTTCATTCATGTCCCAGTCTGGAAAAAATCTTTTGGAACTTGTCTACATTCATGGCTAGTAACATCCTTTTGCTTCTGCTGTCTCTTCTGATCCCTTCTCTGCGCTTCTAATACTGGTAAAAGACTTGTAGAATTTACATGTAAAGAAAAAATCGGCAGCATGATCAACTTCAGTACTGTACTGACAGATTGCTGTACTGACAGATTGCTGTATCTCTAGTCAAACCTTAAAATCATATACAGAAGCATAGAACATACATTGGGACTTTTATGTGGATATAAATAACATTTGTGTCTAGCCCTGGATGTGTGAACTGGTTGAGGGGTTGGTCCCAAAGTTATTGATCCAGAATCACTGAATTCAATGGGAGTTTTGCCACTGACTTCAGTGGGCATAGGATCAAACCCAATCCTTTGCCTTCTCGGTAGGGCTAGCCAGCCTGAAGAAGCATGGCCAGGCACCAGCAAGCAGAAACCATTTCCCTCTGTGACAGACATCAATTTCTTGAAATATCCCAAACCTTATTGAATTACACTTGGAAAGTTTAACTTAATTATTTTAGGAAACCACTGTATTGAATGCAAATATGTATGTGCTATTGTGGGATTGTATGGAACTTCTTTAAGAGGAAGACAGGATTAATACAATGTCTGGGAAGTACTATGAACTTCAAAAGACTATAGTGAACAATGTAGCAGACAGGACGGATCTTTTGGGACAATATGTGTGAAGTGGAATTCATAAGAAGTACTTGAAAGGAGGGAAATTGCAAACTCCCACCTATCGACTGAGTCTTTGAAGCTTCTCCCTGAGAGGGGGCCCATTTGTCTGCTGATCATCTGTTATATGAGGATAGTTCAAAGATGCAAACTGGATTCTCCAGGGACCAACAGACAAAGGAAGGACTTTTAAATAAATAGCCTGAGTTTAAACTGACTTGGCCTTCGTTCTGATCCAGCAAATGGACAGGAACTTCTGTCCAAGGGGAAGGCCCAGTCCTTAGGATGGGGTGGAAGGACGAACACCAATCAGAGCCCTTGTGGAGATGGTGATGGATCGTGATGGGGAGGTGGACTCTGGTAAACTTATTAGCATGCGTATAGGTTCTTCTATTGTTTTTTCATACATCTTCTCTGTAATGCTTTTACCTTAAGAATCAAATATTCTTGCATGGTAATTTGTGGCAAATGCACTGTGCAGAGTCTCTGAGAAGAGAAGTGAAGTAGGTCTGCTTAAGCTGACTGTCGTTTGTTGGGAATAACACAGTGAATAACACAGGGAACTGTTCAGCCTGGAAATACCCTGGTCAAGAGAGAGAGAGATGTGGGTCTCCACTCGAGATGCAAGAGCTGGGGAGCTGGAAGCCTAGAATGAGGGCCCTTGCTGGACCACTGGAGGGAGGAAATACCTGAACTGTGACACGCTCTTTCAAAGGGCATAGTGTAACACCGACAGACCCCGGTCATGGTTGGGCAGGATTGAACCTGGGACCTTTGGAGCTTGGTGCATGAGTCTCTGCCACGTGAGCTAAAAGCCAACTTGCTGTCGGCTAAAGCTGTAGAGCAGACTCATTTTATCTCTCGCTCTCTAAGTGGTCTCAGTGCTACTAGATGGGACAGAACTCCACACCCAGAACCATATGTGGGTTACATACTTCTAGCTGAGGGACCATGTCCTGAACTTCAGAGACTTCCAAGTTGAAATCCCAGATGAGTCCCCACTTGTAACACTGACAGACCCAGGTCGTTGGCAGGATCAAACTTGGGGCCTCTGGAGCTTAGTGCATGAGCCTCTACTGCATGAGCTAAAGGCTAACTGGCTGTTAGCTAAGGCTATAGAGCAGGCTCATTTTATATCTCTCTCTCTCAGTGGTCTAAGTGGTGACTAGATGGGACAGAGCACCACACCCAGGAGGTGTGTGGGTTACAATAGCACCCATCCATCAGTCTATGTACTTGCATGGACCCCACTGCATCTGAATACCTTCCAACTTCTTAAAAATAGAGATTGTAATAATAGTGGCCATGATTCCAGAAGTATCATTACTGCTTTAGACACAAAGATTCTGGGACAGTGGTGCTTCCATACTAGTCTGTGATTTGAAAGCAATGTAGACTTTTCTCTGAGCATAAATTTCTGTCTTAGAGAATCTGTACAGATGCACTAAATTACTGCTAGTTTTTTGTTTTTCTAAGGGCAAGAACAGTGCTAGAGAGTTCACAGACCAGTGTGAACATCTTCCTAAAGGAAAGTAGACTTTATAAGTGTCTTCCTTGGTTCATACTGAGTATTAATAAAAGTGACATTCCATCTGCTGCTATGGTCACATTTATATATGTTTGCCATGAGACATAGCCTCATAACACTTTGAACAAGGCTGTTGATCATATCTGGGATAATTGCCAATCCTGCAGTATAAATGCCAAAGAGGAAAGAGGAGTTTGAAAGAGAACATAAACGAAACTTATGTTAATTCTTTGATTGCTCTTTTGAAGCTTAGCTGATATCTCTAAATAGGGTGACTAGACACCCTGATTTTAAAGGGACAGTCCTGTATTTAAGCCCTCTTGTAGGTGTCCTGACTTTTTCTTAAAAACAGGCAAATTGTCCCATATTTTCTGTCTCCCCCGCATCAGTAGTTGTGGGTCCTGCTGCTGGCTGGCTCCCTGCTCACCAGCCACCCGCCCACCAGCGGTGAGTTGGGGGGTCCAATGGCCGATGATGGGGGTGGGTGTGCAAGGTGGTGGCGGGGCAAAGCTGCAGTGCACAGGGCCAGCTGCTCCCTGTGCTGGTCCATCAGCACAGCCCCTGCTGCGTGCTGGCTCTTGGCCAGCAGGGCCCCGTCCTGTTTCCAGCTGGCACAGGCTGCGTGCTACGAGCTGCGGTGGCTGGCGAGTGCGGGCAGGCACCAGGCAGCAGCCGGTTACTTGTCGCCTCTGCTGCCCACCCATTGGCCCTTTACATGCTCCCCCTCTCGCTGTCCTCTCCCTGCTTTACCCCTTCATTCCCCAGCCGCACTGCTCCTCCACACACACACCCCTGGCAGGGTGCGTCCTGCTCCAGTGTTATGCAGAGAACCAGTCCCCAGGCAGAGTGCTCAGCACTCAGCTTGTCAGCAGCCTGGCCAGCAGGCACCTTCCTTCCCCACTGCCTCTGACTGGACCATTGCCCTGGGAAATCCCAAGACCCTCTGGCCCGAGGCGCTGGCCAGGAGGAGCCGAGCCCTGCAACCTCCAAAGCCCCGCACAGCACTGGCATGGGGAAGCCTCTCCACCTCTCAGCTAAGCTCTGGAGTGGCAGGGGGGAAGCAATTTCCAGCCTGTTCATGCTCCAATCCTGCAGGCTCCATAGCAGCCCCCCAGGCAAGGACTTAGCTTAGCACTCTTTTCATGCCCCCCTCTCCCCTGCCCTGGGTCATGCCCCCAAGGAGCGTGGGGCTGCCCCATCCCCTAGGCACACTCTCTTGCTGAGCCACCGCTCTGGCAGAGTTTGCCGAAGCCCCTGCAGTCAGGTTCTCTGGGCCCTGGTGCACAATGCATTCTTAGGGTTTAACCCCTTCCTGCCCGCGCTGTAGCCAGGGGACCGGAGGCAGCCTGGTTATGTCAGTGACCAGTAGCAGCCTGGAGGTGTTAGCTGCCTTTTGACACTGTGCTGGCAGGAAAAGACAAGCTGCTTTCAGCCATGGGGGTGGGGCTAGGGGGCGGCAGCGGGAAGAGATGACCTCTGCAAAGACACAGGCCGGGTTATACCTTCCCCACGTCCCCTGCTCCTGGAAGCAGCTTTCGTCCCTTCCCTCCCACACAGTACTGAAAGGCTACTGCTGGCCAAATTCTGGTATGACCCCTGGCAGAAATCTGGGGGGGGGGGGGCATGTGACTTTGCATGCCCCCCCCCACGTGTTGCCTTGGGAAGATGCGGCGTCAGGTACTAGGAGAGGCGGGTCCATCTCAGGGGCCCAGCCAGTCGTAGAGGGTGGAGAGCGCTGGGCAGGGAGGGTCGGGTCAGTTGTCACCCCCACTACCCCCATGCGAGAGAGGTGAACGGGAGTGTGTCTGTGTGTCACCGCTCCCTGTGTGAATCCTAAAGCTTTAAAGATAAAAAGGTAAATAAAAAGAATCCAACTACACAGTATTTCTTTTTAACAGGGGCTTAGTCACCTTGATGTAAATTTGAACGTTTGTACTGCATAGTTCTGATTAATTGCTGTAGAACTTGCTTGAATATGAGTAAATTTACCCATATTCAGCATAGGGAAATATGGTCAACCTATCTCTAAAGATGTTGTAGAAGAAAAAGACGAGGATTGTTTTAAGAAAACATTCATCACGCACCCCTTTCAAGTAGTTTTCAGGCAGGAACTCTTTCTTCTTACATACACATAATGGGGTAGACAAATAGGTAAACATTCCCAGACTTAGAATTCAATATATAAGGTGCTGTGATGGGGCAGCTGCCCCTCACTGGCAGAGAAGGGGTAAAAAGTAGCCCTAGGGAGGCTGTGTTGGAGGCAGACAATTAGAGGAGGGCTGAAGGGAGTCTCCAATCAGGGCCAAGTGGGCTCATATAAAAAGGGAGCTGCAAGGCGGGGGAAGGCAGTTCTCTGCTGAGAGCTAGGAAGGACTATGTTCCTGAAGGGCCAAAAGAACTGCCAGCACCCTGGACAGAGCAGTGCTGCAAACAGGGGCTGAGGGAGCCAGAGACAGCTCCTGACTGGCTGCCAGGGGGTTGCTGACTGAGGCCCTGATACAAGGGTAAAGAGGGTGCTGGAGCCATGCTAGAAGTGGCTAATCTGTGGACTGGAGTTTGCCACTGGTGGGAAGTGGCTGAACGGTGGATTTCAGGTCCACCGGAAGGGGGAGCACAGTCTTTGGCATGGCCAGAGGGCTGTGTTGCTGAAGAGGATGCCACAGTCCTTGGAGAGACATGGGTCCAAGAGTGGGAATCATGGCAGCAATACAACACCTGAAGGGGGTGCACTCAATTGCAGAGCCAATTTCCAAGACAGGCTGAGGAGGTGCCAAAATGGTAAGCAGACCCTGTTACAGGTGCCTTATGCAAAGGAAACAAAAAAAACAAACAAACATAAAAGGACACAAATTATTTGGCAGCAGAACTGAAATGCATTATATGTGCTGGAGGGTAGTGGAAATGGTAGGGAAGTAGAGCGAGTCATAAAATCTACTATTGTCCAAACCAATAAACTTTCTAGACTAAAAATCTCCCCCCCCCTTTTTTTTTTCAGGAAAAACAAAACAAAAACTCTCTACTATAACTATACGCAGAGGACACTTACAATTGAATTTGAAAATATCTTATTCTTGTTCTGTCTGGAGCATTCAGGAGACATCCTCTAATTCAATTAGAAGCACCCTCTGGCACACTTGTTTGTTTCTCACATATCTTGTATGTATATTTACACAGGGTTGCGGGTTGTGCTAAAAGGGCTGGCCCTTTACTTTTTGGGGCCTTGATGTATACGAAATATGATATGCTTGGCCCAACCAGCCCTCTGCTGTCCTGTAACTGGGCCACACACAGTCACTCCTAGAAGCCTTTTTCTTGGCTTCCTCTTGCTTACAAAAATCAATTTCAGGCTTAAGTGATGCTCTCTTTGTCCAGAACCTACACTGTCTCTACTGACTGGTTTTGTAGAGGGCAATAGAAGGTGACTGTGGAACAGCATAGTAGAAGAGAACTCAATCCAGTAATTTATGTAAAAAAATAAATCGTGACCATTAATCTTGTTGAGTTTTTTCCCCTTAAATGGTTGTAATTTGACCACATTAAAGAGAAAAAAGTTAGTTACATGTTTCATGTACCTGGCTAATAACATGAAAGGAACACTTGTGAAACTAAACTGGCTCTCTAGTGAAAACTTTTACAGGGATGCTGCTACTGTAGCCAGCATTCTAGCCATGTGCACACAGACTGGCTTCCTGGAGTCATCCAACCTCTTCCCTTCTCCAACCTGAGGTCCTCCTTCCCGGTTGCTAAAACACAGCTATTTGTCTGTAATAGCCAGTTTCTTCTCTTGTCATAGTAATATGAAGAGTTCCTGTCAGTTTCAAAGTGCCTGAGAGGCTGACTGCTGGTGTGCAGAGACCACTGCATATATGCTGACCAGTTATTGTTTACTTGTACTGCTTGTGTGTCTGTATCTAGCTGTTGACTCTTGTCTTCTACTTAGATTGTAAGGGCAGGGACAGTCTTGTTCTGCATTTGCACAGTGCATAGCACGGTGGGGTCCTGATCCATGACCTGGGGCCCCTAGGTAATGCAATAAAACTAATTTAGAATTACTAAAGGTGGTAAAGCTCCTCTGGGGTCCTGAATTGGACCCAGAATTAAACATAAGGGTAAGGAAGAGAATTATGATAGTACCAACAGGAGGACATAAAGCCAAATACCAGTGGAAGAAACTTGAAGTTCCTGCCCAGGCCCCTTGCCAATAGTTCATTTAGCTCATTTTAAACTAAATATTAAAATTAAGTGATAAACTCTTAGCTCTTTCCCCTGTTTTTTTTCACTAACTACTCTTGCATGAACTATTTTTTCATGGTGGAAGGATGTTAATCAAAATATTTTTTGCTTCTTATTGTTGTCCATATTTTTTATTAAACAGTTTTGATAACCTAAATAGAAGACTTTGCCCCTGATGCTTTGTCCTGCCTGATCTACATTCACCGCAAGAATGCAGGCGGGTAAGGTGGTTGCTTTATGGAGAGGTGACATGAGGTATATTCTTGGCTCTGCCAAGGCCTGGTGATCCCCACCTCAGCCTGCTTGGCTGCAATGGCCCCCTAAGGTCTGTTGCTGCTATGAAAAACAGCAGGAGTGCAGCTGCAGTCTAACTACCCTCCTCCTTCCCAGGCCACCTTCTTATTCTGGAGAATAGAATCCCCTACACCCTCTCTGATACCCAGAATCTCTTCTAGCGCTTTTACAGTGCTATACTGCAATGAAGAATTGGCATTGTGGTCTCAGTTTGCTTTCTGATAATTCCTACTTCCTGAAGACGTAACTGCTCCTCTTCACCCTCATGCTTAACATTATACTGAGGCATACATTGTTGTGCACTGATTGTTGCCTTTCATGTCTAAATGTTGTCAGATACCCAAATGCAATCTATGGCAAATACTATTGAACCCCATTGCTCAGTGGAATGTATGTAAATAGCAACACTCCCGAGACCTTATTAAATTAAAAGACTGCTCGAATGGGAAAAACGAGCAGGAGATTAATCAGTTTTGGCACCCTACCAGATGGAATTGTAAATGGAAGTTATCAAACAGATTCAGCCATAGTAATATATCGCTAACTAATTATCTGACTGTGGTAGACAAGAGCCAGGAATTGCAGGTATTTGGGTCTGAAGTTAACAGTCTGCTTCTGGATCCCTAATGTTTAAAGGACATGATTTCTGGATGTGGCTATAAAGCTTTCAATAGTTTGGTAAAGACTGCTTGTGCTAGAGGGTGTTGTCAGTACTATACAAGAGATTCCACCCTCTGCCCAAAGTGGTTTTTCACTTAGGCTCATTCACAACCAGGAGATGTGAAGCAAATAAAGCTTTAAAACTGTGCCCGTTGATTTAGACTCTGCTGCTTTGACATCTTATAAGTGCATATGCAGTATCACTTAATGAGAAGGTTATTTACATTTCAAATCAGATTGGGGGTATAGTGAGTGTGATGGTCCTATATTCTTGCAACCATCTGTCACTAGGAATCTACTTAAAACTGCATCCTCCATAAGAACAGCCAGGTCCCATCATCTTTCTGAGCAAAGAATTGAGCATAATGCCTGTTGGGAACAATTTTTGAATAAAACTTTCATAGCAACCTGTAATGCTTTATTCAAGTGCTGCAAGAGTAAATGCCTTTGAAGAAAAGGAAATGACTCTCAAATCAAATCACTAAATGGATTTTTCTTCTCAGTCAGAAAAGTCATTTCCTGGCTTCCTGAGAACTACCATGACACCTTCCCTCCTGTGCAGGTGTATGTTAGTCAGATAAGTATCCATGTCTATTGAGAGGCCGTGTGGTCTAGTTGATAGGAGACTGGACTAGGACTCTGGGGGCCCAATCCCAGATTTGCCATTGTCCTCCGGTGACCTTCAACTATATTTCCCCTTTCACTATTTGTCTGTCTTGTCTATTTATACTGTAAGCTCTTCAGGGCAAGGACTATCTCTTGCTATCTGTTTGTACTGGCCTACCAGGACCTGCTCTTGGTTGAGGCCTCCATAGTATAAATATCTGGTATAGCTGTTTTATTTCATCTATCCAGGTCTTAGCATTATGTTAGTAGAGAGGGACTTCTAAATATACATCTATAATTTGAAATCTAAGCTTTGTTATATTGATATATTTTTGAAACACAAAAGCTTCTAAATTGTTTTCAGTTTCTTTCTATTGTGAATCTGGATCTCTTATTAGCTATCGTTATTACTAGTAGTCAGAGAAAACCACCTCCGATCTGTTTGTTGGGTATTTTTTTTAAATAGATATTAGGCCAATCTCTGAATAGCTTTGAGATGCTAATGAGGATAAACCCGGTGTCTCTAGAAATGTACATAGGCTATCGTATAAGATATAAGGTCATCTAGGAGGTAAGAATAACATGATCACATGCATCCATTATCTATATTAGTGTAATCTTTACAAATAAGGAGACATTCTCCACCACTTCAATGTGATAACCTGTGGTGCTGCAGTGATATATGAAATGAAAAGAAGTGGGGAGCAAAGCTGTAATGTTCCATATGCTGCCTTAGCTACAGAAGTACAAAAAGAACTCTGCTAATTCTATCCTGTCCCCTAATCTCCAGCCTCATCTATGTCGTGATCATTAACAAAATTAGAACAATTTCTACTGCTGCTCCTGGTCTTACTAACAGGTCTCATGATACTTTGGTATGACTTTTTGAAATAATATTCTGGCCTATAACTATTGCTATCTTTCTTCCTACTAAAATGAGCCTGCATTGCGGAAAGAGAAAATGCATATGTGCTCCCAGCCTCTTCAGTTCCTTCCATCCTCCAAGTTATGTTCACCCCTGCCTGGTGAATTCATTGACTTCATGTCAAAAAGACACTTCCTTCCTGCCAGATAACAGGCACTTCAGGACCATAATACAGCATGAGTCACTTAAAAATCCATTAAATAATCACCAATCAAAAAGCGATTTTAGTGTTAGCCCCAAAACAGAAGCATATTTTTAACTACTTCCTTCACAATTGTACTCAGTTTCAAAATAACTGGACTCTTATTAACACATGCCTTTTATTACTGTGCTCATATTTCTTAAAATTACAGGGCCACAGTCTGTGCTGAATCCCTTGCAAACCCACTGAAGTCAAGGGATGTATATCAGAGAAATTATGTCCAAAGTGTCATGCTGTATAGAAGACTGACTGAGTTAAATCACGGAAAAACTCAGACTGTTACCATACCCTAGACTAAAGTTTCCTAACTCTGAATTTTACTTCCAGTAGGATAATGAAGTTGTTCCACTTATGGTATACAACATAATACTACAGTCTTCAATATTATGTCTCCTCCTTCAAATTCTTTTTGATGCATGTTCAGTTACCACCATGTGCTAGCTTTCTGCTCTCATTAGAGTTTCAGGTTTACATAAAATGCACTGTCTTTATCTATTGGCCTCTGTTAGCATTTTTATTTAACAGGATTCAAATCTAGCAATTTCCATATTAAATATTTGACTGTCCCCATAACAGTCTCTGCCCCATCATGCCACTCTGCCACTTCCTACAATGGGAGGCAACGAGGAGATGCAGCCTTACCCCAGTGACAAACACTTTATGCCCTCTTTTGCGCCACAAATCCAGTTTCACTTTCACCCTCCACACCCACCAACTTCTATAGAAAGATCTCTGGCACAATCAAAATTGAAAACCAGGATAAAATCGAAGAGCTAAATTTTGTATGACCCTACGTGGGGGAAAGTATGGGCACTCTGTTCTACTCAAGTGGAACCATAGTCCCTGTGATTGGAAAATGCAGGATCTGCTAGTGAGTAGCTCCTCTGTAGGAGGAACTCATCAGAATGAGGCAGGGAGTACATAAGAATGGCCATATTTGGTCAGACTAAAAAAGGTCCATCTAGCCCAGTATCCTGTATGCCAACAGTGGTCAATGCCAGGTGCCCCAGAGGGAATGAACAGAACAGGTAATCATCAAGTGATCCATCCCCTGTCACCCATTCCCAGCTTCTGGGAAACAGAGGCTAGGGACACCATCCCTGCCCATCCTGGCTAATAGCCACTGATGGACCTATCCTTCATGAATTTATCTAGTTCTTTTTTGAACCCTCTGAGTAAGCCAAATCATGGCTCTGTCCAACCCCCAGTACTCCAGCCAGAGGAGAGCTACTTGCTACACTGGGGGAGGAATATGTTGCACTCACTAAAGAGCTGGCATACATTACTTTCATCCCAGTGTAACCTAGAAATTCTTGGTTCCAATGGTACTCTTCATCCCACCCCTTGCAATGGGCAATGACTTAAAGGTTTGATCTAGCCCCAAATAAATAGCACAAGGAGCAGTATATAGATTGTATTATTCTTTTTCATTCATTTAAACACTTTTACTTTTTGAATTTACTTGCAGCGTCCATGGAATTCCTACTGTACATCAGAATTCAGCACAGAATCACTGCAGGTGCCCTTACTCCAGGATTTATGTCCAGCTTGCCTCAGGGTCCATGGGGCTGTAGTTATGAACAATATACAATGAAAAAGGATACTAGGCATTAAGAAAGATCTATAAGGTTGGGAATAGGTGATTAATACAGTGAGCAGAGACAAAGGAAGGCATATGATGGAAACTACAAGCACAGATTAAAAACATTAAAGGGGAGGTGAGAGAACTCAAATGTCCACTACTGATCAGTGAAGAATGAGAAAGAAAACGATCATCATACCCACATGTTTGAATGAATAACATAGCCTGCGAGCTCTTTCAGGCAGTAGAAAATGGCAGATTTTAAATGCCTCATAAAAATGTCATTGCTCCCAGTTCCATCCGCTGTGGCAGACATTGGCACTTTCAGTGTCCGTGATCAGAGTTTCCACTACGGAAAGCAGCCAAGAATATTGCTACCTGATCCCCTGCTTTCAGAATTCATTTTTAATAGGTCAGTGTTAGGTTTGTATGTTAATTAAACTCAAACAAATAACGGTCACACACATGAATGTCGAGGTGAGTGCTCACATCTTCCAGTTCTGCACCAGCTCCCTCACAAAAACAAAATACTGGTGGCAGCAACCACTCCAAGAACAGTGACATGATTGCACTGCAAGAAGTAATGCCTTTCTGACGGCCAGCAATTCCAACATATTGTCTCTGACCCTGAGGAGGCAAATGTAGAAGCCCATGATATCAATCTGACCCTTGTTTTTGGAGTAGAATTATATACTGGTGAGTAAATTTTTATTTAAGAAAGAATTATTATAGTATAAGGTAATTTTTAATATAAGTATTAAAAGAGAGGATAAAAGATAAGGGGAGAGAGCAGGGTTGAGGTAGAAGTGGCTTGCCCAAGGCCATGCAGGAAATCAGAGAGAGAGCTAGGATTACCTAGCTCCTAGCACCAGACACTAACCCCTGGAACATGCTGACTTCTTGATGCAGCCTGCTCTGAGATCCCCGTGCTAGTTCTGATTGAGCTAGTGCACTACAAATAGAGTATAGCTGTCGCAGTGCAAGTGCCAAGAAGGGCTAGCCAGCCCGACTATGTATCTCTCTGAGCTGCTCAGGGTGAATAGCCCCTCCCACCACTGAGGAGATTAGGGATGGAAGAGACCTCAGGAGGTCATCTAGTCCAATCCCCTGCTCAAAGCAAGACCACCACTTGTGCCACCACAGCCACATTCTCTATTTAGCGTGCTGGCTTGATCCAAACTAGTGCAGCTATGGCTCTTCGAGCTGGACTTCAGACCACCAGCTGAAGTGTAGACATTCTCATGGTCTCTGCAGGGCAGATTTTTGTACCTCAAGAAGCACCAGCTCTGCAATACAGCATGATGGAGCACTGCCTCCTTGCAACACACCAAGTCTGTCCTTAGGAAAGAGAACCTCTGTAATCCGGCCTGTAACAGTGCTTGTCTGGAAGCAGCACCTCTGGAGTGCTTGACTGGGAGGCTCAGGAATATAGCTGCTCAGACGCTTTTCCATCATAAAATGCTATTTGGTTGAAATCCCACATCTTTGTGGACACGTTAAAATTTACACACTTCGTTTTGAAACAAAATATCAAACGGGAGTGTACTGGTATTTTTCAAACAGCGCAATTTTTTTTCCCCATTTTTGAAATGACTTTTTCCCCCCAATGTTATTTTTATAGAACATAAAATTTTAAAATAGTGTTTTTTGGGGGGGGGTTCTTTGTTTTTTGTTTTGTGTTTTTTAAAGTCAAAATTGGAATAAAATATTTCTACTTTGTTGAAACAATGGTTTGCTCTACCTGCAATGAATCCTTTTTAAAAATGGTTGGTTTTCATTCCAATTCGGAGTGACTCAGGAGTCTTCTTCTCTGAGTCAGAAAATCGTCCTAATGCACTCACTCTGAGCACAGGCCTATTCAGAAGCACGAGGTATTTAATAGGAAGGGCCATGAAGAATGGGGGTGAAAGAAGAGAAAAGGGGCAGATGAGGAATGAGTGTAAAGGGACAAGAAGAAAGTAACTATTTTGTACAGGGGTGGAAGTGAAGGAGGAAAAAGTGAAAAAGAATGCTGAGAAACAGAATGAAATAGTCCCAGGGTGGGTTGATTTCAGCATCCTATTCAGAAAGATCGTTCTGCAAAGGTTCCATAGACAATGTTCCATCAGTCTGTTCCCTTGAAGGCCTATAAACTGTTATTTCATTAAGTTTCTTGGGGCCAGATGCAGTGGCTCCCTGCCTTCAGTGTGCAGAGGAGTCATGCAAGGGCAAGCTTCCCTTCTTGCTCTTGCCCACAGTTGTGATCATGCTGCCAGAGGTGTGTGCAGGGGCTACTCTCTCTGTGAGACATGCACACCAGAGAGGAGTGGGGGATGATTGTCTGTGTTCCCCTCCTGTGCATCAGGATACTTGGGGAATGACTGTGTCTGATTAAGCCCTAATCAGGCACAATCCCTTTCTGAGCCGTAGTGCTAGCTCACACTACCCACCATACAGGGCTGTGCCTTAAAGACAAATCTCACCCTGCGTATTTAGACATGGAAGGAGAGAGATTCACAACTGCCTAGGTGATTTGGATGCCAACTTAATTTTAAATTGGAAATGGGTGTCCAGATCCCTTAGATGGCTTTGAAAAAATCTCAGCCTGAGTCTGAGTGATTTGAAAAAGAATAGTGATAAAGCAGCTTTGGTCATCAGGCTGAAGAAGACTAAGTCCCATCACTTCATTCTACTTGCAGCTTCCATTACACTTCAGAGTACTTATTACTTGTCTTCTCTATTTTCCCTCCAATTACTTATCATGGACAGATTTGTTCAGGATCTGGTGGAGAAAACACTTCCTTCAAGGGCATTTGAAAACAGAAGACTGTG
Organism: Lepidochelys olivacea; assembly: GCF_965140295.1. Classification (NCBI taxonomy): domain Eukaryota; kingdom Metazoa; phylum Chordata; order Testudines; family Cheloniidae; genus Lepidochelys; species Lepidochelys olivacea. The sequence goes on from NC_140415.1 coordinate 31,597,196, forward strand.
TCAAACCATGAGAGCATATTAAGAGCATGTCAAACCATGTATTTAAATGCAGAAAATGCATAGAAACACAGAAATAATAATGCTAAACTTTGTACATTGATTTGCTGCTTGGTTTGTCACTAATCACGCATTGCACCACATACAATCATTTCCCAAAAGTACCATCAATTTAATGAATTCATAACCTTTTCAGCACCTGGAACTAAGCTATTCTAAAATACAGTGGTACTACAGACAGCATTCTTCACTAGTAGGGAGTGAAAAAGATTTCTTTTCCCCCCTAGGTCTAATGAATACAACTTTCCAAATCACTGAAAGAAAAATCCTACATACTCACTTGATGCTTGCACTAATAGAAGCAAAGAAAATCATTCATCATGTTACGTACAGAAGGATTAAAAGTCGTCTGTGTACTGTGGACATGCCATCTGTTATCAAACATCAAGAACAAAACTACACTGGGCAACTTTCTTTTGTAAAACCAAAACCCAACAGATGAGTTTTTCAAAAATCAAACAATGACCTTAGCCATTCTCTAGGCCCAATAAATATTACATTATATTCTGTCTACCAACAAAAGCCATTGCGAATGGGAATGTACCAGGAGGCTGGTTTCTCTCCTCCGCTAGTCTGGTATTTTGTTTAAGGCTATTCAGTTAATTTAAAATCAGCTGGGTAACTTTTTCCTGAAAACATTTAAACAATGTTTAAATCTGATAAATCAATCTTTAACTTTGATTTTTCTCATAAGCTGCATATTTATTTCCATCTACATTAAGTTGAAGGCCGTAAATTTCATTTTGGGCCACTTAATTTAATTAGCTGTTTTTGAGTTGTATATTTTGTTTACAGTTTAAATGATGGGTCAGATCTTCTGCTGGTGTAAATTGGTGTAATTCTGTTGAAGAAACAATGGTGTTATATCAGTTTATACCAGCTGAGGATATGGCCTGCTGTGACTGATATGGATTTTAGCTGCTTTATTCATAAAACCACTCACTTTCTATTATAGTGGTATGTAAATGGGAATCCCAAATCCAAACTCCTGTAAAAACCATTGTGAAAGTTGTGATATAGCTACAAACCATGATTTGGCTCCATGGCTTGGACCTCTGTAGTTTCTACACTATGTGTGTCTATATTGCTCAAACTCTATCCTAACTCAAAACACTGCCAGTTTATTGCTGTAATTCCAATTATCAGCCATGTACAATCTGTTTTCATTAGGTTTCATCACCCTTTTCCATTTTGTTGTTTCCTCAGGCCTCCTGTAAACCTCATTTGCTTTAAACTAGACTTTTACCAGCTGTTTCATTTTCTCTGATGTGTGGTACGTTGCTTGTCTCATGCTTACATAAATGGCACTTTGTTTGAAATATTCAGCAATGAGTGTTGCAAAGTTCATATCATAGACAATTATTATCCCTGATTTTCTTGTGTACTTTACAGAGCCTATGTGCAAATTGTCTAAACAGTAATGTTTTATACCCAAACTTAAAGCATAGATTGAGAGTTTAAGGAAATGAAATTTTCATACTTTGGTAGGATATGCAGACAAATTATATTACTCTTCCTGGGGATCTGTAGATCAGATTGTAAAATAGGTATCTATGGCCACCTTAGAACCAGATCTACTGTGGGGTTTTTTAAAAGCGGCAAAGAGTCCTGTGGCACCTTATAGACTAACAGACATATTGGAGCATAAGCTTTTGTGGGTGAATGCCCACTTCATTGGATGCCCACTTTGTCGGATGTAGGGTTTTTGTATTATTGCCAACTCTTTCTTAAATACGTGTTGAGTACCCATCACTATAGTATTGCATAGCCTGAGTTACTGTACATTTTGTGAATAGCAGTGCACACTAAAGTGCTGAGTTGTAACTGCTGTATGTGGGTGTGAACGGAAAGGTTCCTAGATCACAAAAATGTAATCCTATTTCAAGAGGCTACATTAATGTGAACTAGGAACCTTTAGTTTATGCCTACAGCATCCACACTGGGGAGTTACAGCACAGTACTTCCGTGTGTACTGCTATTCACACCACTGTAGTGTGACCGGCAGGACAGTGTATGCAAGTCCTTCACATCATGTTAGTACTAGAGAACATTATAATGGACTCTTTTCCTTGACTCTCCCTAGCTCTTAGAAAGCTTTGCTTGCTATTTTTAACGTGAGTTTGAGGTTACTTGCAGCCTTAATAGGAAAACAACAGTATCTGAAGTATGCTCAGATTGGTTTTAGTTCAATCTTAACTTCTCCATTAGTTTATTCAAAGCTAAGTACACCGTACTGAGAACTTCATTCTAGACTTTGTTAGCTACATGGTCTCAGTGAACAGTCCTTGGGTGAAGGGCTCTATGACATTCTATACCTTAGGGGAGTGCCCTGTAATCCCCATATCCCTCATTTATATATAATTGTGATCTTGAATATAAAGCATGCCATGTAAGGTATCAGGAGAAAGGTTATGATCTGATGAAAGTCACTCTTCTATCTAAATATGTATATCATTAGTGCATATGAAGTGATGAGATTGTGTTGTATGGTTGTCAGTAAAACATGCTGTAAGTTGGGGAATCGGCCAGATATTAGCTCCCCAGAGACAACATCAAGGAAAGTAACCAGTGCCCAGGCAGGTGTAAAGCAACCACTAACAGTGATTGTCCAGCAAGGGAGTTACAATTCAGTGATTCATCTGCACAAGGCCACAACAGGGGAATTGCTCAGCCTTGCCTGGTGACTCAGAAATGCCCACCAGACATGCCTGGACTTGTGTTCTCCAAGCACATGGACTAAGGGAATAAAACTGAACACAGGTCAAGCAGTGGGCCCCTTTCTCCTTCCTCCACCTATGCTGCAAGCAACAAGGACACTCAGAAGACTGAAGACTCCAAAAGAGGAGACTGGCCCAGGTTTCAAGGGTGAAACCTGTGTTCTCTGAACTACAATATTCAGTGGGGTGAGAAACCGCTTAAATCTAGATGTTCCCCAGTCTAACAGGGTTAAGCGTTTAGACTGCATGCTTATATTTTCTTTTGGTAACTGACCTTTTTTCCTTATCACTTATAATCACTTACTGAAATAAAATCTGTGTATCTTTATCAGTGAGTTTGCCTGAAGTGTCTGGTAAATCTGCTCAGGTTTGCAAAGGCTGGTGTATGTCCACTTTCCATTGATGAAGCGGTGAACCAATTAACAAATTTGTGTTGCCCAAGAAAGGGTCTTGAGCAGTGCAGGATGGTGTATTCCTGAGGTACAAGGCTGGGAGCTGAGGGGCTTTGGCTAGTGCCTTTCTCTGTGATTCATGAGTGGCTCTGGGAGCATTCATGCAATCTAGCTGGGTGTGGGGCTCCACATGCAGTTGTGCTGATGATCACAGCGCCTGGAGGGCTTTGCTGTTTGTCACTAGCAAAGCATTGTGAGAGACAGCCCACCCTGGAGAGTTAAGGGGGCACAGTGGTCCCACAGTCCCAAGCTGCACCTCGGGGATCCTGTCACAGGCTCATCTCACAGAAACCTTCCAGCTGGTACTGTTCCTGGGAGGGAGATAAACTGCATCTTCCACTAGCCACATATGATTTCTGCCTCTTTAATGCATTTTAACCAAACTGGGAAGCGTGGAGGCAAGTCTTACATCCACCCAGGGGTGAAAGTAAGTTGAGTGATTTACCGGTATGCTGGGGCCAGCTCTGGCCCCCAGAAGAGGCAGGGCCTAGGGCAGAGGGGCAGGGCTGAGGGGGTCAGAGCCAGCCCCAGCCTACCCTGTAAGGTAAGTCTCCCCCCTCCTTCTCCTCCTCCTCCTTCCCCCCCCCCCCACAGGGGTAGCAGGAGCAGCCTGGGGATCCCCTGCTTCTATTGCCCCAGTCCATTAATTAGCCACTGGAGCCCTGGGGAAGCAGTGGGGCTCCAGCAGCTATTTAAAGGACGGGGGCAGCAGAGGCAGCTGGAGAGCTGGAGCCCGGGGCTCCCCTGCTTTTATTCAGAGGGCTGGGGCGGTAGAAGCAGGGGAGCCCCGGGCCCTTTAAATAGCCGCCGCAGCCCCGCAGCTGCTACCCCAGGGCTCCAGCAGCGGGGCTCTGGAGGCAATTTAAAGGGCCTGGGGCTCCAGCCACTGCTGAGAGCCCCAGGCCCTTTAAATTGCCCCCTGGGGAAGCCGGGCTGCCCCAATAGGGTGCACCGGCTCTTGCCGGTATGCTGTACCGGGGCGTACTGGCTTACTTTCACCTCTGCATCCACCTAACCCTTGACATCAAGGATCTAGTGCAGGGTTTCTCAAACTTCATTGCACCGCAACCCCCTTCTGACAACAAAATTACTACATTTTGGCACTGCTAGGAATGGAGATCCCAAGGTTATTCTTAAACATTCAAACAGCTAAGATATCCTGGATGAATCGGGAGGGCTCTCATGTTGGAAACTAGCTGGAACTATTAAAATTCCTACATAAGACACCCGTCCTTTTCAGACTTTCTTGTCTTGATGTTTTCAGTGTGCTTCCCAGAAGACAGATCCCTGATTATTTAAAGACCTCAGCCTGGTTGTCACTAATGGTCACATGATATTCTCCACATGGTATTACACAAAGTCTGCCACAAGAGAATGCAAGTCAGTTAGTATGACTGAGCCTTCCCTAACTGATAACAGGTGCTATGCTAAGTAGTCCTGTTTGAGGCCTGTCACAACGGAGCAACTAGCGGCTGACACATTCTTCAAATCTTGCTGCTGAACACACAGTTTTTCTGGTATGTTCCCATTTTGTATTTTTAGCTCAATTGTCTCATATTTTTAGGCATTTATATTTCTGACACCTTTCCCAGAGAATTTACTGTAAAATCTGCACAAAGGTGTCATACACTAAAATGGGAAAATGCCCCACACAGCATATTTTGTCCAGTCTCACTGGATTGTTTCAAATTAAGTTTCATGTTAATTGTTCAGTGGCTGAAAGTGCCTCATGAGGACATAGTAGATTCCACTACTTGCTGAACAATACTTTCAAACTCCTTTTATACTGATGAATAAAATCAAGCAATATTTTTAGTGCAATTGGTACCTGATTTACAGTCAATAACTAAGCTAGATTTTGGAGAGTCAGGAAACAGGGAGAAGGAGGGGTTGCATGGGGCAGTGGGGGGGGAGTCAGGGGCGGTTGGTCCGGGGGCGGTCAGGGAGCAGGGGGTGGTGGATGGGGCAGGAGTCCCAGGGGGGCTGTGGAATAGGGGGGGTTGGATGGGGTAGGAGTCCTGGGGGGCCATCAGGGTGCAAGAAGCAAGGGGAGTCAGACGGGTCAGGGGCCACGCCTCACCTGGCTGTTTGGGGAGGCACAGCCTCCCCTAACTGGCCCTCCATACAATTTTGGAAACCCGATGTGGCCTCAGGCCAAAAAGTTTGCCCGACCCTGAGGTACAGTCATCTTTCTCCTAGGATCACCTACCTGACAGTTACTGTCATTAGTGAGACAAGATGGGTGAGGTAATATGTTTTAGTGGACTAACTTCAGTTGGTGAGAGACGAGCTTTCCAGTTTGCAGAGAGCTCTTCTTCAGTAAACTCAAAAGCTTGTCTCTTTTACCAACTGAGGTTGGTCCAATAAACATATTACCTTACTCACCTTGTCTCTCACCTGGCACTAAGACTGCTACAACAACACTATATAGTTAGTATTATTGGTATTGGTACAATCTTTCCTCTTGTTGACTATTCTCTTACCTTCTATTGTTCCTTTTTCCATTGTTGTATCCTGTTTTACTTGATTTTCATCCTGCTCAGTACTAGAATCAGGCACGGAGATTACATGAGCCTCTCTGAACTAATTTCCCCAAATTACTAATTTAAATCTCTTTTAATCAGTTGTGTCTGCATCTATCTGAGCAGTCTATTTCCCTTCCTACTCGGGTGGAGTCTATCCCATGTGAACAATCCTTTTTCTCCCAGTAGTCAAACATCCCAAAGCCCTCCTTATAGCACCATTGACCACGTCATCTTTGGATCATCATAATCTTTTCTCACCTTTGCTCTTCTCCTCCAGGGACAGGTAGAATCCTACTGAAGAGCACCTGAGCATCCATTTTTTAAGTGTCTTCCCCAACCTGGCATAGTCATGCTGGATTCTCCATTAAGAATCTAGCAGTATCATTTGTTCTTCATGTGGGAACAATCAGTGGATTTTTTTCTGTTCCTATTCAGATCCACTTCAGCCTCAGGTCTGCATCCTATGTTAGCTCTTGGCAGACAGCACACCTCCTGTTCTCCAGATCAACTCTGGTGACAGACCTGTCTATTCTTCTTAGTAGAGAGTCCCCAGTCATGTAGACCTGCCTTTTCCTGGTGTTGGTGCAATTCTTTGGCCTTTCTCCTTCTGTTTTTTTTTCTGTCTGCAAGACATCTTGTCTTCTGTTCTCACTTGCAATCTTTTTGCAAGTCATCCTCTATGATCCTGGGCCTCTGACTATTTTCATTAATTCTTCCCCTCTTCTTGTAGGACTAATCATCTTCTCTTCTTCCTTGCTCTCTGATCTCCTGTTACTACTTGCCTCTCCCTTTCATTTTCCAACTCAGCAAACCTATTCCTTAGCTGTACTTCTCCTTCTCTAGTCAGTCTCTTCCTCTGCCTTATTCTCATAGTCACATGCTTCCACTGGCTCCTTTCTTCATCCAGCAGTCTCCGCTCACAGTTCTCTGGTCGAGCATGCATCTGCAAGCCTTGAGCTTTCCCTTCAGCCTCCTCTCTCATTCCCTCCATCATCTACTCAAATCCCCAACCATAGTTTCTAACTGCATCTCCAAACCTCTGATCTTCTTTTCTATCAGGTCTGTCAGGTGGCACTTTGTACAGATGAAGCAATTTTCAGATACCCTCTCTAGAATAAAGTACATCCTGCAGCTTCCACATCCAGTCATCTTCATTGGCACTTCCATTCCTCAGGTCATTACCACTGTTGCCTCTTTGGTTATTGTAGACTTCTTTACTAAGCTCCTGTGAATAAGGAAAAAAAATGCAAAATCAAACCAAAAACAGCACACACATCGTCCCCTTTCAAACTCCCCTCTTTTCAGCTCTGTTTGCTGGCTTCTGTGTTGCGGGCTGGCCAGCTGGCTGCCTTTAGAGGCCTGTTGACTAGGAAAGCGCCTCCCCCTAATCAAGATTCAGTTGTGGTCAAAGGCTCTGCTTCTTTCACAGCATACTGACCCCTACCAGACTTTGCAAACTGAAAACAAACCAGCAAACAGACAAACACACCCCCGAGAACTCCCTCACTTCCCATAAGGAACAGGGGTTTGCCTCCCTGCTCCACCAATAGATCTCCACTCAAACTCCCCTGTTTTCAGCTGGTTGCTGCTGGCTCCTGTGCTGCTGCTCCTGTTGTTTATTTAGGGCTAGATTTTGGCATTAGACCCCTGAGCCAGGAGTGGTGTTTAAGCTGCACCACCAGTCAGAGTAACTCCAGGACCTACTGTGATGCAGTGACTCACCTCCATGTCACCATGGCTCCCCTGCTTTCTCATTGCTATTGGTGGAGGGGGTAATAATGTACAGCACCAGCATTTCTTTACTGTCCTTCCCACTCTGACTCAGCTACTCTGGCCAGAGAATAAGGGAGTGGGGATTAACCCCACTGAATCCTATGTGCCTGGACCTGAGGTCTGGTTAGTACTCATTGGAGTGTAACGTCAGGGTTTCTTACTTCCTCTTACCGCTTTGAGACTAATCTGGGTCTCAGTCTAGCCATGAGAAAGGAATCTTGTCTTACTCTTTCTAAAGCCGCAGGCACCACAGGAATAACCAAGGGTAATAATTTGTAGAGAAGGTGGAGATTATGATGAAAGATATAATTTCATTATGGAAGTCAGGGATTCTATGACTTTAAGAGACCTCTGTGACTTCTTTGGCTTCCGCTTCAGCGGAATGCCCCAGAGCAGTGGGGCCCACAGCTGTCAACCACCGCGGGTGGTGGGGGTACTGCTGCTGTCAGCTGCCACGGCGGGGGGCTGGAGCTCCCCAGGGCATCGGGGTTTGGGCTGTCAGTCCCCTCCCATGCAGGGCTCAGGCTTCAGTTCCCCTGGGCAGTTGCGCATCCCCTCCTCCCCCCCATTATTTTTAGTAAAATCAGACAGGTCACAGTTGCCGTGAATTTTTGTTTATTGCCCGTGACCTGTCTGTGACTTTTACTAAAGGATACCTGACAAAATCTTAACCTTTACTTATGATGTATGCTCTATGTGAAAATCACGCTTTGAATGGTACTTTATTTTAATTACAATGGGTTTATTTACACAGAAATCACCAGGTAAACATCTTATTGTTCTCAATGCTATTTATATCTTTTTAATTAAAAAAAAATTGCAGCAACTGCTTCTGCTGATGGTTGCTAAAGCATCCTGGGAGGATGGGAGTAAATGGGCTGGATTCACCACCGTCTTTATGCTAAAGCCAGTCCATTAGTTACACTGGCCTAATGCTGAAGTAATGCAGCAGGGATAGCTATAAGCATATAGGCCGGTCTTGTATTAGGATTTATAACCACAAATTAGAGACCTGCTTCAATGAGGTGCTGAGTGCCCTCAACTCCCAGCTGACATCCATTCTCCTTCAACAGAACCTTAATCCTCAACATCTTTACTAAAGTGATCTCATCCATGGCATCTTAACTACGGGATACAAGATTTTTGGTTAACCAGTCACATTCCCCTAAGGTACCCTCTCCTCAAGCTCCAAATATACATATTCGTGTGCTAAATTAGCCACAGGAGAGAGACTAGCGAGTCCTGAACATCTATTCAAAATAAAATGAAAGCAGGAAAAAAAAGTTAATTAAAACATTTTTATATAAGGGTAACAGATTTCAGTAAATGTGCACTCATTAATTCATGCTACTTTCTATTTCCATGCAGTAGTTCATTAATTTTGGATTTAATTTATTGTATGTTTAATTTTCTCACCCAAAAGAAGATAATGAAGGGCAATTTGAGTGTTTCCACTTTTTCATTATTAAATATATATATATTTTCTGTGTAGACTGCTAGACTGAATAATTCTACATGAAGACACAAAGAGTGGGATATTTCACCATAATAAGGAGATAAAAGTTTTACAAACTAACTATCTTTAACTAATTTACATAAAGCTAAAAATTCACTATTATCAATTAAAGACAGGGCAAATAATCCCCATTTCTCATGGTAATCTAAGTAAATCATGTGATAACTCAAGTTCTTATTTATAATACTTGACATATCAAATACTTAAAAAAACCCTACAAAATCCATTAGGAAAGGGATAGCTGATAAGACCATAAATATCATAAGGCCACTACATTAAATCAATGGTACACACACACCTTGAATAATTTATGCACCCCATCTTGAAAAAGATATATTAGAATTGTAAAAGGTACAGAGAAGAACCACAAAAATGATTAGGGGTATGGAACTGCTTCCATATGAGGAGAAATTAAAAAAACTGGGACGTGTTGGAAAAGAGATGACCAAGGGGGATATCATAAAGGTCTATAAAATCATGAATGATATGAAGAAAGTGAATCAGGAAATTTACTTCTTCACATAACATGCAGACAGCAGGTTGAAAAAGAATATAAGGAAGTGTTTCTTTATATAATGCACAGTCAACCTGTGGAACTCGGGATGTGCCAAGGGATGTTGTGAAGGCCAAAAGTATAATGCGGTTCAAAAAAGAATTTGGTAATTTCATGGAGGATAGGTCCATCAACGGCTATTAGCCAAGATGGTCAGAGATCCTACCATGTGCTCTGGGCATCCCAAAGCCTCTGACTGCCACATACTGGGGCTGGACACTGGGATGGATCTTTCAATGATTGTCCTTTTCTGTTCCTTCCCTCTGAAGCATCTGGCATTGGCCACTGTCAGAAGATGGCATACTGGGCTAAATGGACCGCTGGTCTGACCCAGTATGACCATTCTTATTTCTGTTTTGTTCTAAACGGTATCCCTCCTCACAACTACAAATATTAGGAAGAAAACTGTAATACATGGAAAAATATCAGAACAATAAGACTGAACAAAGCATGACCTGAATGAAACACAGAGGTAATAAAAAACATGAGGCTTAGGATTCCATCTTACAGTTCTTATTGGGGCAAAACTCTCATTCATTGATTATAGTTTTGCCTCAGCAAAGACAATGGGACAGATTCTCTGGATGATCCAGACAGATTCTGGTGCAAATGACTCGTGGAGAAGTCCCTTTGAAGAACTGAGCTCCCTACGCATGTAATGTTGGCCAATTTCTGTGCCAGCCACCTGCCCAATCCTGGCATGCTTGGGGTATGGTGGAGCTCATCTAAACTATGCTGGTCATCCACTGGCAGTTCCCCATGGACCTCCAGGCTGCTCTAACTGACTTGGAGCTCAGACACACGGGAAAATTGATCACTGAGTGCTCTGTTTTGCCCAGCACATATACAGGTTCATAGTGGAGGTGAGAGCAGTCTTAGTGCAGTCAGTGCAGGAGCCAGGCAACCTTGCAGACCCTGCACTCATCAGAGCAGTGCTGTCTCCTCCTTAATCCACCAGGGGTTCATGGAAAGGGAGGTAGAGGAGATAAAGCAGAGCTGACCATCCAGATATATGGAGGAGACAGCTGCACCACACGCGGGGTTGTAGGTATGGCTGTGTGCAGCTTGTGAGACAGAGAACTTCCTAATGATCCCCCTCGGGAGAGACAACTCCATGCTGTCTCCTACAATTGGCTGTGCTGTTGCAGGAAGTAAAGCTTCATACAGGTAAAATAACATGGAAATTAGAAGGGAAACATTTCTGTTCCAGCCGAATGTTCCTTTTCACATAAAAACACACACAATTTGGTATTACAGTATGATTTTACTGTTCTTATTATCACAAAAGTAACATTTTAGAGCTGGGAAACAACCCCAAACAAATCTTAATATAAAATGTTAAGAATTTTAAAATTCAATGTTTCTGCATAGGCCTAGTAGCTACAATTTGCATGGTAACGGATAGGTGGATGAGTAGATAAACACATGACTGGAGTATGTGAATATTAGAGGTGACTGTCATTTCAAAGACATTATCTGTCTAAATTGCTAGCTGTGAATTCTAAAAATAAGCTTCTGTCTGCATCTCTGGTTTTCACAGAGAGTGCTCCACAGCCAACATATTGCCAAAGCTTCAAATCCCATAGACTTTCCCCTCATGTCTGGGAATACCAGCACTAAGAAAGTAAACTGATGAGTGTTGAGTTTATAGAATATCTGACTCTTTCATCAAATGCTTGTTTAGGATGCTGTACAGAAATAAATTACATCTAAATATACTATACCTTTATCTTCAAAATACTGTGGAAAAACAATAACTCAGAATACAAATATCCTATAGAACTTCACTGCCCAGAATGTACATTCCCCTGTGAACTCCTGGATGTCTTTTTGCTGTTTCATCAACTCGTTTTGAACTGAAAAAGAACTTGTCAGTCAAACCAAACCTTTTGTTCTTGATTTGATTTGGAAAAAAAATATTTTTACCTTGCAGACAGCAATGAATTACATGAGAATAAGATTAGGTGTGCCTTTTTTGAACCTCAGCTTCATGCTTAATATGGCTTCTACCTGATCTTTTTGAAATCCAGGCATGAAAAATGCACCTTAGTTTTTATAAGTCATTGTCAATGGCTTAACAAGATAGTTAACCAACTTCAACTAGAGGTGAGGAATAGGGGCAGAATTTTATTTTGTGAAATATGATTTTTTTATATTTTATCCATTTTTCTCTTATCTGCATTTCATCTTTCAACATTTCTAATTTTTCTGAATTTTGGATATATCCAGCTGTCTGTAATTAATACACATACAGTCTCTACGTAAAAGAATAAATGGACACAAATCAGATGTCAAGAATTATAACATTCATAAACCAGTCGGAGAACACTTCAATCTCTCTGGTCACGCAATCACAGACATGAAGGTCGCTATCTTAAAACAAAAAAACTTCAAATCCAGACTCCAGCGAGAAACTGCTGAATTGGAATTCATTTGCAAATTGGATACTATTAATTTAGGCTTAAATAGAGACTTGGAGTGGCTAAGTCATTATGCAAGGTAGCCTGTTTCCTCTTGTTTTTTCCTACCCCCCCCCTCCAGATGTTCTGGTTTAACTTGGATTTAAACTTGAAGAGTGGTCAGTTTGGATGAGCTATTACCAGCAGGAGAGTGAGTTTGTGTGTGTATGGGGGTGGAGGGGATGTGAGAAAACCTGGATTTGTGCAGGAAATAGCCCAACTTGATTGTCATGCACATTGTGTAAAGAGTTGTCACTTTGGATGGGCTATCACCAGCAGGAGAGTGAATTTGTGTGGGGGGGTGGAGGGTGAGAAAACCTGGATTTGTGCTGGCAATGGCCCACCTGATGATCACTTTAGATAAGCTATTACCAGCAGGACAGTGGGGTGGGAGGAGGTATTGGTTCATATTCTCTGTGTATATATAAAGTCTGCTGCAGTTTCCACGATATGCATCTGATGAAGTGAGCTGTAGCTCACGAAAGCTTATGCTCTAATAAATTGGTTAGTCTCTAAGGTGCCACAAGTACTCCTTTTCTTTTTATAATAAAAGGAGTTACACAGAAAATTAAATTAAACTTCGTTTTCTTGCTTGAAGACAGTATCCAACTTCAAAATTGCCAAATTTTGCCTGAATCCTGATTTGTTCGCCAAAATTTGCCTTAGCTTTATTTGCATCATTCCTGTTGAGTGTTTGTTAATTTGTTCACATATGAATTTCAGACTTTTTTGAACTGTAACATTCACAAATTTATGGTTTGATCACTTATAGTCATCTATAATATGTGAATATATTTATATTCATTCTGACTCAGGTTTGTTTTATTAAGTTATATTGATCAGGTAATATGGCTAGTTATATGAACATACTCATATATCCGGTTGTATTGGGGTATCCAAGTGAATGAGACAAGACAACTTTTAAAGTTTAATCAATTTCAATACAGCAGAAGTCTTCACATCGCAATGTGTGAGAGTCTCTATGCACCGAACTAATAATAATTGCCTTCTAAAAATGTTAGAACAGTATCACTTAGGAGGCAGCATCAGGCACCTGAAAGTTAAAAAATGCCAGATTTAAAGTTTACCAGGCAACCTAAATTCTTCCCCCTTATATGTCTGTGTTGTGCACTGAATGAGGCAGAGGTTCTGTGGAAAAAATAGTATGTGAGCATGTAATTAAGGATTATATTATAATGCATACGCACATGGAGGCAGAATGAAAATTGCACAGACAACCATAAATCTAGCTGAAATAACTTTATTTTAGCCTAAATGTTTTGTATGTAATTGCCTAGATTTTTTTTTAAAGGTAAAAATAAATTCTGTTATGTACAGCTGTAACAATCACCTTATTATACATGAAGACCATGGTTTGACCCCTGGATCTTCAGTTCCACAACACACACTCCTTTCACTTGAGCTACAGATCCAACTTCTTTAGCTGACTGCAGAAGAAGGCTGTTATCCTGGGAAGAGTGGATGGGAGATGGCCATTAGGACCAAGTTCGGGGTCCAGGAGACCTTAGCCTGGCTCTTGGAGGACTTCCTAAAGGAAGGGATAGGCTGTTGGGGTCATGTAATGGGTCTGGGGGATGATTGGTGGGAGTGCAGCCTGACTCTCTTCTCCTAACCTTGCTTCAACAGCTCCCAGGGATTCCCAGTGCCATATTTGCTGCAGCTGCTGCTTTGGCAATGTAAAGGGCCTGCCTGTTGAGAATACTCATGTTATGATTTTATTTAGGGCAGGCTGCCAAAATGTTCCTGAGGAACACAATTAAGAAGAGGGGGAAAAGGCCATTTTTAACTATTTATTATCCAGTAAAATCTGAATGGAATGTCATGGAACAAAGATAAGGCACTTTGCTATCCTGCGGGCTTGACCTCACAGATTTTCAAAGGCCAGCTAAAACAATGAAGGTGCTAGAGCTTCCCAAAGAAAAGACTTCAAACTTGCATAATGGTATGAGTGTGAGGCAACTTAAATAGATGGGTTGCTTCCAGCACACTCCCTATAATAAAATAATTAATAATTGAATAGAGAAAAAGGAACAGGAATTCCCATAAATGTCAATAGAAGTTCTATAAACTGAGAATTGGCAGTATCAAGCCCTTAATTCATTTAGTCATGCCTTTGTCACCTCCCAGTGGACTACAGCAATGCCATATACTGGGCATGAAAACTTCAGCGTATAGGAAACTCCAACTAGTACAAAATGTTGCAATGCTTCTCCTTAGCAACACAGGCTACTGTGAGCATATCACACCAGTCTTCCGCTCACTATCCTGGATTCCCATAGACTTCAAATCAAGTTCAAGGTTGTGGTCCTTATCTTCAAAGCATTCCATAGCCTGGGCCCAGGATACCTAAAAGACCTTTTAGTGCTCTGGGACAAAGACTATGGTTGACAACTTTGCTTCTCTGGCACAATGGAACCCTCAAGAATCAAAGTAAAGCTCTCCTGTGTGAGAGACAGAATGTTCTCCAAGGGTTGCCAAGACTGGAATGAACTGCACAGGAGACTATCGCAAACCTCACCGCTTTCCATGCCAAGTGCAAGGCACATTTCTTTAACCTTGCCTTCTCTAATATAAACACATAGCAACAGGTATATTTAACCAAAAAACAAACCAAAACCCTACCATAACAAGACACTCCACTCCACGTGCTTCTATCTCTGGGGAGAGGATGAGAGCACAAACAACATGTGACAGATGTGTGGTCATGTAGCTTAATGCGCTGCTGGAAGGTGCTCAGATATTACAGTGATGAGCATGGTATAAAAACCTCTTCAGGACAGAATTGCGTTTGGAAAGTGCTTTGAAGATGAAAAGCTCGATGTAAGTTCTAAGTATTATTATTGGCATTACCTTGTGCTGCTGCTACTCATAGCTTAATTAATAATAGAGATGAGCCATGATCTGGAACTCTAGCTGTAGATTCACCTTTCTTGGTTTTGCATCCAACCATATTGAAAACTAAGAAAAGGCCAACTTCTACTATTTGTGGTGCAGTAGCACCTACAAGCCCCAGTCATGGACCAGAACCTCATTGTGCTAGGCACTATATAAATACCGAACAAAAAGACAAACTCTCTTTGGAGCAGGAACTTTTTCTATTCTATTCCATAGAGGTTCATATATGATGCTCATCACTGTAGTATCGGAGTGCTTTCCAGTAGAGCATTAAGCAATATGGCTAACATCTGTTATGTGCTTGTTCTCTCATCATCTCCCCAGGAGGGAAAAGTGCATTGGAGTGTTTTGTTTTGCAATTTATATTTGTTTTGTGAAACATACACACGTGCTCTGTGTCTGTTAGAGAAGGCAAGGTCAAAAAAAGTCAGCTTGCACTTGGAATGGAAGGCGGTGAAGTCTGTGATGGACCCTAGTTTCTGGGGAGTTCATTCCACAGTCTTGGGGCAGCTCCTGAGAAAGCTCAGTCTCCTGCACAGATGAACTTTACTTCCTGAATTCAACCCCAACCCCAGATACCTTCTCTTCTCTTGTAGCCCCCACTCACAACCTTCTGCAAAAAGAGCTTATAGGCTTCCACCTCTTTTTCGAGGTGGAGGTGGGAGCTGTCAGGTTAGGCCTATGCACATGCACTCATCTGCAAACAGATGCAAACTCTATTTTTTAATGAGATCACGAAAAGCTATGATGCAGCAATCTCATATGAAATGCTGATCCAAATTCTCCACTGATTTACATCTTGTGAAATCGCATGAAAGATAATAAAGTCGATTAGGCTGTAAATCTGCTCAGAATTTAGCCTGGTATCTTTATGGTACTAGTGGCATCAGTGTTTCCAAATCTTGAAACCAGATGCAAAGGTCCATCTTATTTATTACTTAAATAAAATATGGAACATACCATTAATTTTAGGAGCAAACCAAGGAGGATGTTAGCTGGAAAAAAAGGACAGAACTGAGTGGCAATGTGGCAAACAGGTAGCTCAAAAGTTAATTATTTTGTTTAATGTATCAGTCATCTTCTTAAATATATGTAAACAAATATATTTTATTTACTGCATTACAATCTATCTCAAATAATTGATGAGACTGTTTTCCAATAAGCTCTTCATCAAAGTTGTCTTCGTTGTTAAATCTCCAAACCATTCAGAATACATCGCTTTATGCCTTGGAAACTAAGGGCATGTCTACATGGTGTGGTAATAAGCTCTGCAGGGTGTGATTTCTAAAGCACATTAACGTTTTGTGCATTAATTGATTCCATGTAGATCCTGCTGGTGCACTTTACCATAGTGCTGTTTGAAACAGCACATTTAACACACACCAGCAGGGTTTACATGGACCAGTTAATGTGAAACATGTGAATGCGCTTTAGAAATCACCCCCTGCCCCACTGTAGAGCCCGTTGGTGCCAACTGACAAAGAGTTCACTGTTCATTACAAGCAAATCCTATCTCAGACCTGACAAACTCACAACATCTAATATATTGCTTTCATGGTATTTATTCATAAAGGGTCGCACATGAGATCTCTACTGAAAGTTTGTAACTTATCAATACTTAGAATCATGGCATGAAGTGTGTATGGATAATATTTAAGGAACAATATAACTCCATTGAAAATGATGCCCTTATGGTGTTGGAATGAAAATGTGTCACCAGGGAAAAATATGTCTCAGTGATGGCCCATTCAAGCAGGAGGGAGATATCACCAATCCCTGGCTAGCCAATTATGTAAAGTATTGCTCCATTGTCTACCAACCCAGAAAAGCCAATGGAAAACCATTAAAGAAAAACTATAAATACTGAAACCACTTAGAAGTGAAGAGGAATGATAGAACAGTGAGGGAGCACCCTCTCTATGAATGAAGACAAAAAACTGATTCGGCATATCACAGGGTAGAGAGAGACTCTCTGGACCCATTCACTGAGGAGGTCCCTTGATGAGCAGGGTGTTTCATGAAAGGCTGCATCCTAACTCCTTGGGACTAGCAAATGCTGCAGAAGACTGAACTTTGGGGTAAGAATCTGCTCTATTAGCGAGTAAGGGTAACGGTTAATAAGTGTATGCTGTAGTTCATGTTTTATGATTTTATTTTATATGTAACCATTTGTTTCCGTTGGTCTTACAACTCTACTAAAGCAAGTGTGGTAAGCTGGCCAGAGCAGGACATCAGGAATCAGGACTCCTGGATTCTATCTCTAATTGTGCCAGTAAATCACTGCATGCTCTTGGACATGTTGCTTAGCATCTCTGTAGCTCAGTTTACCTACGTATATGTGAAATAGGTAATCACATTTTTTCAGCCTGCCAGGGCTGCTCCAACATTTCACTTCTGCATTGTATATTTCTAAAGCGTTTTGAAATCTTTGAGTGAAGTGTAAAGTAAGAATAAACCTTTGCCAGACTTTTGGGCAACTAATGAATTTGAAGTAGATTAGATGATGTCGTTGTTGCTAGTGGCTTAAGTCAGCAATCACCTCCTTGTTCTAAGTTTCGACATGTTTTTGGTAACTGCAGTACACTGTATGCTCTGAACTTGTGGTTTGCAAGATCAGGCCAGATCATATTTTGCAAGGGTGGCAATATAGACCTTTCATGAGCTGTTGTACTTAGTGATGGGACAAAAAAGTAAAGAACTTCTAAGACTCAGCATATACAGTGGCTTGCAAGCTTTATATTTAATTACACAGATTGATCCTGAATCCCAACAGTTTACATGAGAGAAAGGGGAAAAAAGTGTTTTACTTTTTTTTATTATGAAATGTACACACTCCTTTGTATTTGAACTATATCTTAACTTTACTATATATTATAATCAGGTGGTTGGGTTTTTTAATGGTAGGTCGTGTTTTGTAATAGTATTCATACGCGCATGACAGTATCTCCTCTGTGTCCTCTAATTTACCAGGCTGTGCCAGGACAGTTGAGCAGTCTTCTAAATCTTTTTTATTCTATTTTATCTGGCAGCTTCTGAATTTTTACAAATAAAGCTTTGTCATGTACTTTGCCTTATGCTGCCATCATGTTTGTTATAATAGTAACAGATTCTGCTCCCTACTGTCTAATGGACTTGGATGTGTTAGGAAATGGTGATCTAAGACTTATTTCGATAAATACCTATTCCACATGATAAGCCATATGCAGAGGTCATGATATACCCCAGAGATAACAGCACTTTGCCTCCAACCTGTTTTCCAGTATTTGCACTGTCTGTTCTGCTTATTACCACAACTTAATAGATATGTTGACTTTTAGTTCCAATAGAATAATAACAAATAGAAAGCAAAGTCTCTTGTACGCTTCACAGATTTTTACAAATCAATTATGTACTTTCCAAACTACCTTTTTGATTTGTTACCCCCAATTGAAAATTTATACATTAGCTATAGTCTATAGTCATAGACTTCACAGGCTCTTTGAGTGCCTTATCTATTTGTTCTCTGTGTCTGTGTTTTCTGGGCTGGATCCAATAACCAGGGTCAATGGGCTCTAGATCAGACCCTACATCCTTTAAGCAGATATTTCTGCACTCTAACCAACTGAGATCGCTGTAGAACTACGACTAACTGTGAGATCTGATGTGTTCCAATATCTGCCTTTGGAAAAGCTCTCATTTCCCTAATAAATGCAGAGTGAAGCCTATTTTCCTTCCACAGATCAACTGCAATTATGATCTCAAAGCCTTATGCATTAGTATCAGATGGAAAGGGGAAGGGGCTTAAGGATACATATTAGAACTCTTGTAAAAGTGTATATTCCAAGGAGTTTGTATTCTAATTAGTGATCACATAGAATTCATGTCAGAGGTTTCAGAGTAACAGCCGTGTTAGTCTGTATTTGCAAAAAGAAGAGGAGTACTTGTGGCACCTTAGAGACTAACCAATTTATTTGAGCATAAGCGTTCGTGAGCTACAGCTCACTTCATTGGATGCATACTGTGGAAAGTACAGAAGACGTTTTTATACACACAAACCATGAAAAATGGATGATTATCACTACAAAAGGTTTTCTCTCCCCTCACCCCACTCTTCTGCTGGTAATAGCTTATCTAAAGTGATCACTCTCCTTACAATGTGTATGATAATCAAGGTGGGCCATTTCCAACACAAATCCAGGTTTTCCAGGGGGGGTGTGGGGAGAAAACCTGGATTTGTGCTGGAAATGGCCCACCTTGATTATCATACACATTGTAAAAAGAAAGGGAGTACTTGTGGCACCTTAGAGACTAACCAATTTATTTGAGCATAACCTTTCGTGAGCTATACTATGGAAACTGCAGTTTCCACAGTATGCATCCGATGAAGTGAGCTGTAGCTCACGAAAGCTTATGCTCAAATAAATTGGTTTATTTAAATAAATTGGTTATTGCTGGCATGTGCCAGCAATGCCCCTCTGCCATGTACATTGGTCAAACTGGACAGTCTCTACGTAAAAGAATAAATGGACACAAATCAGATGTCAAGAATTATAACATTCATAAACCAGTCGGAGAACACTTCAATCTCTCTGGTCACGCGATCACAGACATGAAGGTCGCTATCTTAAAACAAAAAAACTTCAAATCCAGACTCCAGCGAGAAACTGCTGAATTGGAATTCATTTGCAAATTGGATACTATTAATTTAGGCTTAAATAGAGACTTGGAGTGGCTAAGTCATTATGCAAGGTAGCCTGTTTCCTCTTGTTTTTTCCTACCCCCCCCCCCCACAGATGTTCTGGTTTAACTTGGATTTTAACTTGAAGAGTGGTCAGTTTGGATGAGCTATTACCAGCAGGAGAGTGAGTTTGTGTGTGTATGGGGGTGGGGGGGATGTGAGAACCTGGATTTGTGCAGGAAATAGCCCAGCTTGATTGTCATGCACATTGTGTAAAGAGTTGTCACTTTGGATGGGCTATCACCAGCAGGAGAGTGAATTTGTGTGGGGGGGTGGAGGGTGAGAAAACCTGGATTTGTGCTGGAAATCACTTTAGATAAGCTATTACCAGCAGGACAGTGGGGTGGGAATAGGTATTGTTTCATATTCTCTGTGTATATATAAAGCCTGCTGCAGTTTCCACGATATGCATCTGAGGAAGTGAGCTGTAGCTCACGAAAGCTTATGCTCTAATAAATTGGTTAGTCTCTAAGGTGCCACAAGTCCTCCTTTTCTTATTGTAAGGAGAGTGATCACTTTAGATAAGCTATTACCAGCAGGAGAGTGGGGTGGGGGGGGGGAAAGAAAACCTTTTGTAGTGATAATCACCCATTTTTTCATGGTTTGTGTGTATAAAAACGTCTTCTGTACGTTCCACAGTATGCATCTGATGAAGTGAGCTGTAGCTCACGAAAGCTTATGCTCAAATAAATTGGTTAGTTTCTATGGTGCCACAAGTACTCCA
Organism: Lepidochelys olivacea; assembly: GCF_965140295.1. NCBI lineage: Eukaryota > Metazoa > Chordata > Testudines > Cheloniidae > Lepidochelys > Lepidochelys olivacea. The sequence continues at coordinate 31,617,605 of NC_140415.1, forward strand.
CAGAATTCATATAAGGCAACAAAAATGCTTGGCGAGTATAGAAAAGGGACAAATCCCTTTAACTCTAATTAAATGTTTCACAATTCATATCAGTCATGTCACAAATAATTTTTTTCAACATTTAGCACACACCAGGCAAATATCAGAATGTTCTTCAACCATGAAACCACATTACTTTGCTCATTACTTAAAACATAATAATTCTCTATATACATGGAATCTGAATTGCTTTTGAAAACACTCCAGAGGAATTTTCAGCTAGCTCCTTAGGCATGTATATCAGATCTGGGCATTGCTAATTCACAAGAAAAAATGGGACATCTTTGTTCAAATAAATGTATTATCATAATCCTGGAATGATGCTGCCAGCTATGCCATTTTCAGCATACAACATGGTTTTCTTTTGAAACGAATGAAAACCTTCCCTAATATGATTACATTTTCAGGAACATTTGTCAGATAGAAGGCAAGCCAATTAGGGATTGCTTTATGATCATCTATTCTAGTCCAGTCTAAATCATCTATAAATATTACCAAATAGTTCCATTTAAATTCTTATCTGCTACTGTCGCTTTAGGTCTTTCACAGATGAATTTTTTCCAGAATAAAGAGTTGAAGCCTTTAAAAAAAACAACTGAGTTACAGCAGTTGAGGTTATAGTCCATAATTTGCAATGTCCTCTCATAACCTTAGTAGCTACTAAATGAAAACTGTTATCTAATTCATTTGTCACTAAAGTCTGCTTTGCACATATGAAGGTCATAAACAAAACAAAACAGATAAGCCAGCCTAGCAAAATTTGGCCAGCGTGGTCTGCTTACTGTGGTTTTCGTTAAAGCATAGCTGTTCTCACCACTATTGCTAGGGTTATGCCAGTGTATCTGAGGAGTTTATAACTGAAGAGAAGTGCAACCAAAGAGGTTATTGTACTGGGTTCCTCAAAGACACTGGACTCTTTGCCAGATGGAATAATTCAAATAAGAGCACTAGAATACTAAGCACTTATTGTAATGGCAGGACAAATTAATAAGGCTTTCAATTTTTTAAGAGTGATTGGTAAAGCAGAGGGGAAATTATCAACCCACTGATGGCCACTAACGACACTTCACTGTCTCAAACCAGTAGCTGAGTTGTCCACACCACAAAATTCAACTGTTGCTGAAAATGGCTGCTAACAATAGTTGCAGCTGACCTGATGCTACTGGACATGGTTCCTTCCCTATACTGAACTGTGCTCAGCACCAGATCAGCTGTAAACATGCTGCAAACTTCGTTAACAACCATTGTTAGCAGTAGTTCTACGCTATAGGGTAACTCAGCAATGACAATGTTTTCACAATTGTTTTCCATGGGATTGTGTCTCTTGCTTCTCTGGAGTTAGAATCTGACCAGGCTTAATTTCCATCCACGAATATATTAGGGAAATAATATATTAGGGAAATACTGTTATCAGAACTTCAGAATTCCAGATTTTTATTCATCAGTAGAAATAATAATCAAATTGTTAAGAATTCACCAGTTTTTCTCTTGAGTATTAACTTTATGGAGGAATTTTTTGTTTCCTCCTTTTCCTTTCAGTGTCTTACAAGACAACCTTCAAGACTAGCAAAAAACATGGGGAAAGAACAAGGGGTGGATCTTCAGCTGGTGTATATTGTCACAGCTCCTTTTAAATTGGTGGAGCTATGAAAGTTTAGATAAGCTGAGGATCATTCATCTGGTGACAAGGATTGTGAACATATGTAGTTACAGGCTTCTTCCTGCCTCTGGTTAAATCTTAACCAGACAAGAAATTTCAGGATTTATACTTTAACAGTTGAACAATATTTTCAGCCTGCATAATATATTTTAATATACCCCCAAATATGGCTCTGTATTCTAAAGATAGCATAAGAAAGAGAGTTTTGTTTAATTTTTTTTTTTGAAACACATTCAACAGTGTAACGCTGTTGCAAAAAAAAATGTGAACATCCTTCTGGGATGTTTTAGCAGGAGTGTTGTAAGCAAGACACGAGCAGTAATTCTTCCGCTCTACTCTGCGCTGATTAGGCCTCAACTGGAGTATTGTGTCCAGTTCTGGGCGTCGCATTTCAGGAAGGATGTGGACAAGTTGGAGAGAGTGCAGAAAAGAGCGACAAAAATAATTAAAGGTCTAGAAAACATGACCTATGAGGGAAGATTGAAAAAACTGAGTTTGTTTAGTTTAGAAAAGAGAAGACTGAGAGGGGACATGATAACAGTTTTCAAGTATGTAAAAGGTTGTTACAAGGAGGAGGAAGAAAAATTGCTTTTCTTAACCTCTGAGGCTAGGACAAGAAGCAATGGGCTTAAAATGCAGCAAGGAAGATTTAGGTTGGACATTAGGAAAAACTTCCTAACTGTCAGGGTGGTTAAGCACTGGAATAAATTGCCTAGGGAGGTTGTGGAATCTCCATCATTGGAGATTTTTATGTACAGTTTAGATAAACACCTGTCAGGAATGGTCTAGATAATACTTAGTCCTGCCACAGGTGCAGGGGACTGGATTAGATGACCTCTCGAGGTCCCTTCCAGTTCTAGGATTCTTTTGCAAAACATCCCCACCAAAACCATACAGAACAGTCCCAGTTTCCTCCCACCTCTTCACCCCAATAGTTTTCAATGTACCTAATTTAATCTTATATATTCTAAGAGAAACTATTCCTCTTTACAGAGTATATCCTTTTGCTTTAATGGCCATTGGATCAGGGCCAGTATAAACTATTAATTTTTTGAGCATTTTATTAACTATATCTCCCTTCTTTGAAAACAATTTGTGAAAGTGTTTCTTTGTTACAGTTATTTGCCAAAGTCCTTTGTTTTGGACCAGAAGGCTTGTCTATGTATTTGTAGATAGCTCCTGCCACAATTCAGTCTATGCACTATCCTTTCAGCAAGAAGTTTACTGGAAAAATAAGGCTACTTCTTACAGTTAAATATATCAGCAACCATGAGTCAGCAAATGTCTACATGCAAACAATATTACTGCATATGTCGCTTAAATTTCACAATCCAGTTACAGACACGTTTAATTAGTCAGTGCCCACACTCTTCAAAAACCAAAGACCTGTCAGTCTAGAAAGTGGAAATATTTTCCACTAAAAAGTTGTTAAGGTTTGAAAGAGAAAATGCCTGGCTATATTATTTTGCATTGGTATCTTCTGATTATACATGCTCCTGAATAAAAATCATGCATGCAGCTAATTCTTTCACCCTCTCCTAAAAAGTTAAGCTTGGGTTCAAGCCCATCTTGACTCTGTAGGGTGGATCAGCATTCTGCAATCCAGCAGCATTTAGTTGTGCTACCACAGGGAAAGGACAGGGACCAAATTGTAATGCTCAGAGTCACAAGTCTGGTCTCTGATTCCTCCTTGCTCCAAAGCTTTTCCTGCTGCAGCTTATTTCCCTTTAGTGCCAGCTCAGCTGTAGTGGTTGGCCTGTTTCCTTCTCACCTATGGAGGACAGACAGTAGCAGCCTTCTGGAGGCTGCTATTTCAGTTACAGAGACTCTTAGCAATGTAGGTAGTGCACACAGTGGTCTCATTAGGCCCCATTTTTCCCCTGCTCAGGCATGACTCAGCTTTGTGAACTTAACCCTGAGGAAAAGCTTCCATCTGAGTGTAACATGCCATTGCAGCAGTAAGGATTCTTCAGATGATCCACTGAACAGACACCATACTGCTTAGCTGTGTTGATTTTATTAAGAACAGTTTCAATTCCATCAGTCTCATAAGCAGTGAGTCATGTATTTCCCTACTTGACCAAGGCAAGTTTGTTTATAGATAGTAATAAAGCATAGGCAAGTCTGCACTGCAGCTGTGCCAAACAGCGATTTTTTTTCACTGAGGTTTGTGCAGGTCATTTCTGTGATTTTCATACACATGAATTTACGTTCCCTGAGTTTCTTTTTATGATCTGGGCTCAGGTCTTGTATGGTTTCAATCCCAAGCAATAAATTGGGCCAACTTCATTCAGTCCTGAGACAGATCTCTCAAAAAGTTTCTTTAATTCTGCTTCTCTCATCACCCCTCCTGCCATTCACTAGGTCCCCATGAGGTTCAGTTTGTTCTCACCTTTTCCATCTTCTTCCTAAGAAGAGTTTACATAATTTTTCCTGCTCCCAGCTCCAACGGGGATTGCCAAGGTTAAGGAAGGGCAACCTATGCAGCCGCACTGGCCATATTTCTCTCTAACTGGCTTCATTTCTAAAGACATTTTAGCATGGTTCAAGCTGATTAATGTTGTGGGTTATTTGTTAGGACAATGTTTCTACCTAGTACTCCATAAGACGCCCACTCTCATCACAGTTTTGTCTTTCTTGTTTAGATTTGAGCTACATTTTATTTACAGCTCAATTGTGATAGATTAAAACCTGAATGCCCACTGCCACCCCTGAAGAACATTGATTTAAACTGCAAAATAGAGAGCGAAAGACATAATAATGGAGCAGCTACTGATTTCAACTGAGAAGGTTCAGAAAATTCCTGTCAAGACATGCAGGATTGCTTTCTTTTGTATTTAAAGCTGCTTTCCACAATGACTACAAATTCCCTCTGAAGCCAAAGAAGCTGGCTTTTCTTTCTCTTGTATGGCTGAATTGATTTTATGCATCTCCTATGGACAACTTCAGATGTTTTGCTTATTGTGCTAGGGCATATCTACTTACCATCAGCTAGCATGCCTATTCGTTACATTCAGGGCCAAGTTCTGTTGTCAACAGATGTGGTGGTGCAAATCTGGAGTAACCCCACTAGAATTAATAGAGTTAGGCTGGATTTTACAATAACCAGTTTTAGAATTTCCCCCTGCATCTTTGTGCAATCAAAGCAATGGTCTGGGCCCCATCACCTTTGTAGATGTTAGTAGTCATTAGAACTATGCAAAACATTGTGACACTTATCAGATTTGTAATTGGGTAGGGGAGGTTACATTTGAGTGAAATAGCATTTATCAATGTGTATACCTGTGCATGTGTTTATGTCTATGTTTGTGCTGAAGGGAGGATACAGAGAAAAGTGTGGTGTATTGAAAACTTGTGTTAAAATAGTAGACTATCACTTTACATTTTGACGGGTTTTACTCATCCTGCTTGCAGGCTAAGGAACTCTGAGAGGAAGCATATGATTAGAGTCAGTTCTGCAGAAAGTCAGCCTATAATAAGGTGGGTGAGTTCTGCCACTCTGATTTTAGGGAGCAGCCTGCTTTGTCTCTCTCTGCTTTTGGGTTCTTGTATGTTATCATATGAATTCTAAGAAATAAAGTAGCATTACATAGCAATTTTCTAGGAAGAATATTTAACTTTTTATCAAATTTCTCTGTTGGTATGCCATGAACATAACACAATGGAGATGAAAGACAGGGAAATGCCTCTTGCAATGATTCCTCTTGTACTGGTGTTTATTGTTCTGCACATGGAATTCAGGGGCAAACACAAGCTCCTCCTCGGTGGCAAGGAGTGGAACTGGTGTGATTCTACTAAAAACAGTAATTGGGGGGCTGGATGCAGGGTTCCGTGGAAGGGTGAAGAGAGGAGATGGATGTTCTGTTCCTGTGTACATTCTGTGTGCATGCTGTGAACGTCATAAGTGCTCACTTAAGCTATTTCACACTTTGTCCTCAGGTAGTCCCTACAGAGCGGCTTCACAGTGACCCACTCACATATCTGAGGACACCACTAAAAAAACAATGGATGCAGCTCAAGTGGTCCAGAAACTGTTTGTTTTTATTACCTTCAGTAACTTTGTTGCAGTAAAGGTCACTGTTACACTAAAAAAAAATCAAACCGTTTAACAAGTTATTAAATCCACAAATGCTAGCTTGTGTCAATGCCTATTTTCACCCATTGCCTACAAGCAGGCAACAAAGATTAAAATTGATGATAGTTTAATGGTCTGGATATGTTCACCCTCTATCTGACCTAGTCCCCTTAGAGTCATTTTTTACTGTAAAATAATCTTTACAATGTCAGCTTCTCAATATCATTAGTGTCACTAATCCATCTTTCCCAGCAGCGTGCGCTTGGAGTTTTTGCTGAAGTTGCTGATACCTCAGAATTCTCCAGTGACTCGTTGTTTGAAATGTACTAATAAGTGAACATATTTGATCAGAAAACCCTCCCTGGGAGCGAACTAGACCCAGATACCCGGGCCAAGCCTTGACAAGTTATGATTCATCATGTGTGGTGAATCTACTGCTGTTTCAGCTGCATAGTTCATTATACTAAGTCTTTGACACTTTTTCCGCAGATCTAGATTTAGGAACCAGTTTACAAGCCAGTGCCTCTTACTCCTTTTTATTTTATAACCAATAAGCATAGATTTGAGCCCCAGTTCTTGATCAATGGGACATGGTGGTGCAGTGAATAGCCGCACTCACTTATTCTGTAAGTAGTTGCACTGAGTTCAACAAGAATACTCATGAGTAAGTCACCACGCAGTGAGAGTAAGAGAGAGCAGAATCTGGCTCATGCTACATTGTGCTAGCCAGGAAGATATCACATATCTCAGATTGTAAAATATACACCAGGTAAAACATCCTAACTGATAAGACTTTGATGTGGAAATCTGAACTTTCATGCTCTCATTACTGACTACTCTACTTTCTTTTTAGATAATTATTTTTGAATTGGACCTGAGAGAGAAAGCCTAATTAGGTTAGATTTACAGCTGAGCTTCCTATCAAATGAAATATTATTTTAGACATATTTCTGCTTCATTTAAAGTTTTACCTCTAGCATATATGGCAAAACTATAACTTTTTAAACTTATGGTGATGTGATGTTACGATTTACAATAAGGTGGCCTTGGCCAAGAAAAGGAAAAAATGGGCAAAGCATTCAAACATAACAAGGGGAGAGAAATACAGGAGTTGCAAGTGCCTTAACTTCAGAGCTAGTAGTTGTTGCAATTGACATAAACCACGAGGGACAGTTCCTCAGCTGGTATAAATCAGCATAGCTTTTTTGAAGCCAATGGAATTATGATAATTTAACATAGCTGAGGATCTGCCCCAGAATGTTGCTAGTTTGATTCTAAAAGTAAAAAGCTACTAGGCTATGAAGAAAGATGCTTTCCTGAAACAGAAGGTGACATGAAAAGGCTATTGCCAATGAGTTTGAGTGGGGCTGTGGAAGATTTTATAAGTAGGACTAGTCAGGAATTTTTTGACAAAACGTTCTTTTAATCATAAAATGGCAATTTGTTGGAAGTGAAACTGTTCATGGGACAGTTTTTTTTTTTAGTTTTTTGGGACAATTTGAAAAAGTTTTGGAAAAGCTTCACAATTGTTGAAACATCCCATTTTTACATTTTCTAAATTAAATATTCCATTTTCAGTTTGCAACCAACTTTTTGTTTTTCTAATCAAGGTGATGATAGTAAAACAAAATAAAGTCAAAATTTAAACAAACCTTTTGAAAATGTCAAAACAAAACATTTTGATTGAACCACACCAAAATTTGAGATTTTAATTTTTTGACTTAATTTTGGATGGGAAAATTTTTCAAAATCTCAATTTTTCCCAGATGGCAAAAATCATTTACTGCACAGTGATCTATCTATCTATCTATCTATCTATCTATCTATCTATCTATCTATCTATCTATCTGTTACCTGGAAAAATGTAGTTTTGATAAAGAAGCTATTAAAACTTTTCTTGTGCAGTTACAATATAAATTTAAGGTATTCTACACTCTAGTTATTTCATTTACTTTCCAGACAGAGAGACAAACTATATTGGTATAGATCATGAACATAATCAAAGAGATTGCAGGCAAACACACAGGGCTGTTCTTAGGCATACTCGGCATACGCGACTGCGTAGGGCACCTGAAAATTTGGGGCACCCCTGGGTCTTCACTACCTGTGTAGTCATGGCACCAGCGCTGGGAGAGAGCACATCTCTAAAAAATCCTTGCATAGATTTTTAGATGTACAATCTGACTATTCATCTTTAGCCTTAAATGCTTGGATCTTCAGACATATAGTTTTTTAAATAAATCCTTCAAAAGACCAGCCTTATCTAAAATACACGTGAGCCCAGGCTGCCATCAGGCATAGGGGCACCACTTTAATAATACTGTATAGGCCCCATAAATTCTAATGATGGCCCTGTAAACAAAGTAAAGACAAGGAACTGTTTGAACTATACAGAGAAGATGTGATCTTCAAGAACAAACCGACCTTTAGATTTCAAAGGTTTAGAGAAGTTCAAGACCTCCTAGGATTGTGTTTTCAATTAAAGGGATCCACATTTTTTTCCTTCTCTCAAGGGATCACTACATTTTCAATATTCACCCTAAAAATATCCTGTATGTTATTAAAATATTTAAACGCTTTGTGTGAAGTATCATAATAATATATGGTTAAATCTAATGTTCAGGAATATTTGTATGATATTTGTATGATGCAGATCTCAGTAGTATACTTACCAGGATTTATACTTTGATCCTAACACCTTTTCTAGCCAAATAATAATGTAGTATCTGTTACATATGGGTTTAGTGGAATAGAATGATATCCTTGTATGTATAATTTAGAATTTGGAAGGCAATCAAATATTACAGTGCTGAATATAGTAAAAATACAATAGGAATAGGATAATGGTCTGAGTGATTGGCATCCTAGGGACTGAGGAGATAGCATTGTATGGTTCATTTCGCTTGCTGACTTTAAATTGGATTTTGAAACTGAAAGGGTCTACTAAATTCAAACTCCATTCACCATAAGACTTAACCATTGCTCTTTAAAGTACCTAGCTTCCAGCAGCTGGTGCAGACACTAAGAGCTGGGTTCCCTTATTTCCCACAAAGACTGTAGTCCATGACAACTGCTTTTTGACCCCGATTACACTGGAAAATGCAGCAAAAAGGAAACATTTCCATGTGCTTTATACTGCTTAACAGAGACTAAAGGCCCGACATGGGTCTTCAAGATCCATCAAGAATTAAAACAGTCTTTTTTGGACAGTCCAGAACTTTTGATCATCCAGAGGCACTGACCTTTCATAAACAATAATAAGCTTCTGAAGACATGGCAAGAGTTGTCTGCTAGGCAGGCTCTGTGCTGCATAAGTACATTTTACCAATTTGCTGTCATTTTTAATATTAATTTTAAAGTAGATTATTTTATGCGTAAGCTCCTAATTTTAGAAACCTCTAGCATTCAGGGGTTCAGCTAGTTGAGTTAAAAATTCCCGAGTGAGTATAGAAAGCATATTATCCTGTTATTTGTCTCTGCCTTCCTTCTCATAGCTTTTGAGCATACAGTTATTTTTGATAGGTGCTGGGGATTCTCTCTTTTCTTTCCATTTATGTGCCATGTGACAGACCTCAAGGGTTGGTTGGTAGGGTAGCATCGCCTCGTGGCCACAGCTTAGGCCCACGACTTGCAGGGGGGTTGTTGGTAGGGGAGCCTGGGACCTCCCACTCCACCGGGGTCTGATCCAGGGTCCTTTGAGGGCTCTATCACCCCACACTCCTCCCACATGATTCTCCCAAAATTGGCGCCTAGGTCTAGGTGGTGTGAAGGGTGTCTGCCCACCACAAGGTACCTGCTGCAGGTAGCGTGGTAGCTCTCTTCCTCTCTTGGGTGGAAACTGCCTCCTTCTGAGGTGTAGCTCAGGCTTCTGGGCCAAATCAGTCCTAGGGCTTTCCCTTGCTAGGGTAGTCCACACAAAGTAAAGGGGAATTAACAGAACTCGGCATCCATACGAGAGGGAGGGGAGGACTGCTTCCTTCTCAAGCGTTCTCTACAGCAGGTCCTCCCTTCCCTTGGGTAGGGACCTTTGGGTAGTTGTCATGAGGAGAGATTCTGCCTTTCCATCAGCTCTCCTCTGCTGGAGTCTGCTCTCTTCCCTAGTCTGCCACCAAATGAGCTGCTCCCCTGCCTTTTAATTCCTCCTCCAATTGGACCATTTCCTAGAGGTGTGGAGGGGCAAGGCTGGCTGAGCCCAGGGCAGTTTCTTAACCCCTGACTGCCCAGTGTGGGGTTTGTATACCCCATCACAGCCAGCATTTGAATTCTTTCCATTATTTTATAATGTACATGGCATTTTTTAATGCACTCGAGCTTGACATGCAAATACTTCACTGTGGGTGCACTCTTACAAAGCATGAGCATGTTTATGATGAACTTGTGAATATTTAGCCATTACGATTCTTAGGGTCCTACATGAAGTCAGTTTTATAGTGTAGTTAAGAAGATAGCTCAAGCTGTCAGGTAAACACTTCTCTTACTCTATAGCTATCTGCTTCTAGGTATAAATATCTTGGTCCAGATCCTCAGCTGGTTCAAAATGCCATGATGCCATTCACTTCAATGGAGCTATGCCAATTTACACCAACTGGGGACCATTATATATATGTTAATTATTAATATTAATGAACAGAGATACATTTACAAAATTCATATAATTTAAATAGCTAAAATCATGATCTAGTTCTCAGCATTCAACACTCGGAAAGGTTAACAACTTCATAGCCTCTATCTGGCCCACTCTGTCAGGCAGAAGGACAAAGTTAGCCATGGTTATGGTGGCACCAGGGTATTTCATGGGCTGCAGAGGAGATGGCTCTCATACCAGCAATAGTGAGGCTTTGTGAAGGGACAAAGAGGAGAATAGTACTATACAATAAGAACAGGAAGAAACTAGAGTAAGGTCTGTGAGGAAGTCTGGAGCAAGTCCTCGTTTTGTTTTGTTTTTTTAAAGGAGGATAATTTTGAACTGGGTCCTGAAGTAACTAAAGCCCAGATTCTCAAAGGTATTTAGGTGGGAATTAGGTATCTAGGTATCTTTGAGGGTCTGGATCTAAGTGTCCAGTCCAATGCTCATCAATGTTAACAAGATCCATTCCATTGGTTCTAAAGGAAGTTGGAACATGCCCTATATCAGCTCAGTGTAGGTGTATTATGAAATTAATGTACTGTATTTATTTATATTTTTATACTTCAGTAGGAATTATATTTTATTTAGTCTTCATGGTATACTTCTAGAAGATGTTCAAGATTCACTGGGCTGCAGATCTTGGGATCAGTAGTCTCCAAAATATACAATATTCTAAAAGACAAGTTGATTGCATTTGAAGAAATACTAAACAAGATTTGGCATGGCAACATATTTTTTATCTAATTATTTGTAGTTCCAAAGCTGTTCATTTCAGTTAATGAAATACAGGACCATTAGTACTGATCAAGCTGACATTTTTGACAAGCATTATTGAGATGGCCAGTCATTTATCATCTTATTAAAAATTATTACAATCAGGGAGTGCAGAACACACATTAGCAAATATGGGAACAGATCCCGAGCATTACCATTGGAATGAAGTGAGGTCTAGATGGCTGAGAGCTTGCCAAACAGCATCCCTCAGCCAAACATCCATCTTCATTAACTACTATACCATTATGAACTCCTTTAAAACTGTATAGAGTTACAGGATATGATCATGAACTTCTTAATCAGGCAAAATATTGATCCCAATGGTGTTTCCCACCCCATTAATATGGAGCTGAATATCAGGCCCCTAAGATGGCTGTCTGGTGCTGAAATGTAACAGGTACCACTGCTCACACACACGATTTGTGGGCTAAATCATAGCTCTTCTCGGCTGTGGTAAGGGATTGACAAGATGTGTTGCCCCAGCAGCCCCTCCCAGAAGTGTAGGCTTAAATTCTGGGCTTAAATTCTTATAGAGTAATTTTTGGAGGCCCCTCCCCACTATAAAAACTCCATGGGGGTTGAAAATATTTACCAGAGCTCCGCTCCAGACAGCTCTGGCTGAATTTAAGCTCTGGGCCCAGATCCTCAAAGGTATTTTGGTGTGTAACTCCCATTGAAACCAGTGAGAATATTTTTATGGATATGGGGTATTGTGCTTGACTCAGGCCTCTGTGTGTGGTGGAGGAGTATACATCAGACAGGTCCTAGTGACATCCTCTAAAAGATGCTGTACGTGCTCCTTCAACTGGGCTTGATGGTTTGAAGCGGCCACAGCCATACTCTTGGCCCTCCTGTTCTTTGTGGAGAAAGCTTTCGTGGCTGTCAGTGCTAGACTCCAGAAGTCATTGCTCTTTGGGTATCAGTGCTGCCCTCAATGTAGCTTTGTTTACCATTTCTGGTGGCAACTAAGTAATTGTATTAAGTCATTAACCAAAAGGCACAGAAATTGAAATTGCATTATAATGAAATCAGCTGCTCTGCCAGGTAGGGCTTGACAAAGTTTGAGAAAAATGATGGACATCCTAATCTCAATCGCACTCAGATCAATTCAGAGTGGTTGGAAGGACGTTGCTGCCCAATCAGAATGTGTAGCATAATTCTGCTAAGTTTGAGTCACAGAATGTCAGTTTTAGTGTCAGTTTTCCTAAAAATATCTTACAATGTACTGGGAGGGGAAGCGAAATTCTCTGTCATGGGGCACACCTTTCTATGGCCCATAATTCCTCTACATTGCATCTTTTTTTCCTTTTTATATTGTAATAGGCCGGGAAGAAACAAGCTGAATGAAAACAAACAAACAGATCCATTTTTTAAGTATTCAGTTTTTGGACATTTGATTGAAATGGCATTTTTACGGCTCAAAGTTTCTGTTTCATACAAAAGCCATTTTTCCATCCATACAATGTTTAGATGGATTTTTTTCTACCAGTTCTAGTCAATAGGAGGTGATTGCAGTGGGAGAAGGATTGGTCCCATTGCTTCCAAAACACTTTAGCTTTTCATATTTGCCATATGTGTTACTGATTGTCAGCAGTATGGTGATCTCAGTAGCAAATGACACGTTGCGGAGGAAGTAGATCTGATCCATGCTGGAATAAAAAGTTATCAAACACTGTTCTAAGTATTGGGTGATTTATCCCTGAAAACACAGTATTGGCCCTTCCCCCTAAAGCCGCCATGTAAAGGTTTAAGCATTTGCTTAGGTCTTTCCTCTTCTCAGGGAAGGGTGTTCACAGATACATAGGCAATAGAGGAAGCATGCAGTAATGATGACTTGCTCAAATGCCATCTAAGGCAACCAGGCCCATTCAGATAACATCAGCAACATCAGAAAATATCAGCTGAAAAAGAGACTTAAAGAGGCCTGAAATAATATCTCTGTGGTTGATAATCTAGATCTGGGCAGGGAGATGAAGAAGTTCCTATTAGGTAAAAATCCCAGTCTACCTCTAGGAACAAAGCAAAATGGAACTGAACGTCAAGTGGAAGGCAGGAAAAGGTGCTACCCCCTTCAGGGGTAGGATGAGTCATCACTATCATCATGTCCTATTCACTGATTAGGGACAGGGTCTTTATATCTTCTGGGTATCATCCCGGGGAGGGGTGAACAGCATCAGGCACTTATGAAATAAGGACTGTAAAAAAAAATAATGCCCCCATGGGCCCAACATTTCCTTCTGTCCCCCTTGCTTTTCATTTGAAAGAGGTGATCATCTGCTCTTTGCACTGCCAAAGACAGACTGTGCTGAGTAACTGAGGACAGCGAATGTTTTGTGACGTTCTTCACCTGTAGGAAATAAGGGTGGTGGTGGTATGAATGTGGGATAGGGAACCAAGAAGTCCTGTGTTTTACTAATCCTGCATCTAACACTGATCTCCTTCTGTGGCCTTGGGTAAATTACCAAAGCTCTTTGCCAGAAATTCCTCATCTGTCAAATGGGGATAGCAGCACTTATAGCGAGCACCCTGGGGTGTTGTAAGATTTCATCAGAATGGGTATGATTCACCTCTGTGGATAAAGGGGGCTGTGTTAATGGAAGTATTCATCCTAGGGCAGGACAGGCAGTGGTACCACCATCCAGGTGCTGGGCTTGCTACTAGGAGAATGAATAGCTTTAAACTACAGCTGTGAGGTTCACAGGAACCCTGCCAGTCAAGGCTTCCCTTGAGGCAGATGAGCTGAGTCAGCACATCGCCTGGGTGCCCTGTCCCCCCGCCATTTACACTGGCTGGCTCCAAGCCCAACCAGTAGCATGGGAATCTAAGGCAGTGTTGTAATAATTGGGCCCCCAAATTTTCCCTAATTGTGAGCTCAGCTGTGAAAAAGCAAGTGAAAGTTCATAAAATGTCACAATAACCAATAAATGTTGGTGGGAAAAGGTGCAAGAGGGAGACAAAATGAACTCAGTTAGTGTGAACAAAAAGGCCCACCAGTATAACTCAAGGGCTGTGATAAAACCTGCCCAGTAAACAAGAGAAGTGTGGGCTCAGAAATCAATGAACAAAAATTGGTGGGCTGGAAATTAGGCCTAATTGGTGGACAAAATAATGAGAGGAAGCGGTATTCCACCCATTGCTCCCCTTCAAAAGAGAAGACTTCTGGGGGGAAAGAGCAGAAGATGCAGCTGTATGCCAACAACTGCTGCAGTGACAGCTGCCACCCTGACCATATCCTGGGACCCTGGGATCTACTGTGATGTCATTAGGCCTTCATCATCCTCATCTTAAATATCCTGACAGACTGGGCCAAGAGAGGGACTCAGATGACATTGCAACCTCTCCTAGCTGTGGCTAAATCCCAAATACCACCTGGAATGTGAGATATTGCCACCCCTCTTCCCCCACTACCCCTAATTATATGTCCTTTTCCTTCCCCACCTTATTTCCTTTCTCTCCTCTCCCCCTCCTTTAGCCTTCTGTTTAGTCTGGCTTAGCCAGTGAAAACTGCATATTTTGCAATGGAGCTCAAAGTCTATGGCCAAAAAGGCAGCTAAAAGCAATGCCCTTAACGGCCCAATACTGATACAAGTTTGTCTGGTCTCGGTGTAGTTAATAAGACCATGTGCTGTGCCTATGTTTCTAATAAAAGGTTCAAAACGTTTAATGACATGCTTGCCATGACGCTAAGCAGGCTGAGGCCTCTTATACCTGAATACCAAACCCCAACCTGATTAAAACTGTTTAATGTTGGATCGTTTCAGGGTCATGTTAACACCTTTAACTCTTCGGGCCCATATAGTCCATCTAAATTAACACAACAACAGCTTGCACTGTTGTGTTCCGTTCTTGGGCTTTGCCTGTTGAAAGGAATCAGGCCCAATGGCTGTAGACTGCTTTGAACATAAAAGTGCTACTGTGCAGAAGTGTCAAGTGCTATTATTAACATGATTAATGTTGATAACCTCTCCCTTAAGATGCCACAAATCAGAATTAGCAGCTCAGTTCATGTAATAGGAGTTGGAAAACGTGTCAACGATACAAACAACAACTGTTCATAACTTAGTGATCAAAATAACAATAAAAATGCCTGTATGGCACAAATGCTGATAAAATGTTAAAAATATAATCCTCCACATTTCAGAGGAAGGACTCAGGTAGGTTATTGTCACTTCTGCTTGCCATTAGTCATTCTGTGTCACTATGGCAGGATGCATAAAACCACACAAAGCTATTTTACAGACTCAATAAATTGTTCTTCCACCATTGCTCAGTAAAAGGCTAAGCACACTCACACCTTATCGTTCTGAAAAATCACCTTTGGAGTCATCTGTTTTTTTCATCTTGCTGATGGGGTCTCAGTGTTGTTGGAGCGCAGAGTTTCTGTGTCTAGAGGGATATTGTCCATCTCTCTGCCTCTACAGTGCAAGGACAGTGAAATGTCCTTCCTTTCTGTCTGGGAATTACCACAGACATTTCACCTTTGAAAGAAGGTTTACGGACCTTTGCATGTCCGAAGTACTCCGGCACAGCACACTGATTTTATTCATGGGTTTTATATTCTATTTATATGTTGTTTAATTGTGGGGGGAATTAATTGCCAGGTGGTTTTGGTTTTGTTAAGATATATAAATCAAATGTTTGGGAAGAAAAGATGTTTTTGTGAAATGTGCAACATACTACCCCTTCAATTAGTGGCTCTGAGAGAGCTCCCAATCCATGTGTCTGAGACTCCCAGCAAAACTGGGAAGACCAGATTGGAACCTTTTGGATGTTTTCTAAAAATTAAAAACAAGCATGTTTTTCTATATACATTATAAAGAAATGAAAATAGGACCTAAACCAATTTCTTTTAAAATCTGTATTTCTGTATTCTTGAGCCTGTATTTGTTCTTCTGTAAAATGCCAAGAATATTTTGGTAGACAGGCATGATGTCAGTTAAACTTGAAGCAAATACTCACCAACAACCACATACCACACAACAGAACCACTAACCCAGGAACTTATCCTTGCAACAAAGCCCGTTGCCAACTGTGCCCACATATCTATTCAGGGGACACCATCACAGGGCCTAATAACATCAGCCACACTATCAGAGGCTCGTTCACCTGCACATCCACCAATGTGATATATGCCATCATGTGCCAGCAATGCCCCTCTGCCATGTACATTGGTCAAACTGGACAGTCTCTACGTAAAAGAATAAATGGACACAAATCAGATGTCAAGAATTATAACATTCATAAACCAGTCGGAGAACACTTCAATCTCTCTGGTCACGCGATCACAGACATGAAGGTCGCTATCTTAAAACAAAAAAACTTCAAATCCAGACTCCAGCGAGAAACTGCTGAATTGGAATTCATTTGCAAATTGGATACTATTAATTAAGGCTTAAATAGAGACTTGGAGTGGCTAAGTCATTATGCAAGGTAGCCTGTTTCCTCTTGTTTTTTCCTACCCCCCCCCCCCCCAGATGTTCTGGTTTAACTTGGATTTTAACTTGAAGAGTGGTCAGTTTGGATGAGCTATTACCAGCAGGAGAGTGAGTTTGTGTGTGTATGGGGGTGGGGGGGATGTGAGAACCTGGATTTATGCAGGAAATAGCCCAGCTTGATTGTCATGCACATTGTGTAAAGAGTTGTCACTTTGGATGGGCTATCACCAGCAGGAGAGTGAATTTGTGTGGGGGGGGTGGAGGGTGAGAAAACCTGGATTTGTGCTGGAAATCACTTTAGATAAGCTATTACCAGCAGGACAGTGGGGTGGGAATAGGTATTGTTTCATATTCTCTGTGTATATATAAAGCCTGCTGCAGTTTCCACGATATGCATCTGAGGAAGTGAGCTGTAGCTCACGAAAGCTTATGCTCTAATAAATTGGTTAGTCTCTAAGGTGCCACAAGTCCTCCTTTTCTTTTTGCGAATACAGACTAACACGGCTGTTACTCTGAAACCTATTAATACTATGTGGTTTTAAAACGCTACCATGAGTGTATGATGCTAGTGATGACATTTATGAAAAAGAGGAGAAAATACATAGTTTTAGTTTTGGAGTTTTCACAATAAACACCTTAGATTAATAATTTCTTATTTAAACCGATTTCATAGCTTTGAGATTTCAGAAACCTTGTAAATATGCATACAGTCACCTCTACCCCACAAAACCTACTCGACAGCCCTGAGGAATGTGATGCTGTATGTAAGAATGGTGACCATTTATATCATGGTTATTACCATAGTTACACAATTTCCATAACTCTTGTACAAAGTATGTCATGCAAGGTATCTACAGAAAAGATTTGAATTGCTAAATGTGATTATCCTGTTTATATGCATGTATCATCTTTGTATCTGAAGTTATGAATATTGGCTATGTGCTTGTGTCTTTAACATGCGTTGCATTCCGGGCTGGCACCTCCCAGATAGATTTATATCAGGTCTAGCCAACTATGTGTTGATGGCCCATTAAGGACACTCCACTCTCACAATGGGCCATTGAAGAATCTCATCCCACACAGTAGCCCGCGTTCCTCTGCATGCCCCAAACAGCCCGAAGCCAGTGGCCACCCGGACCCCCTGTGATTTAGTAAAACAGGTAGGGCCGTGTGATATCCTCATGTGATCCTGGACTACATCTGGGGCCAGTAACTTTCCATACAAAGGGGCTATGGGCTTTGTTTGGGACAGTACATTTCTATGCACATGGCAGAGGATATAAAAGACACCTGAGATACCTCCATTTTCCCTCTTCCCTGCTCCAAATTCTCTTGACTTTGCAGTGTTGCTGGAACATTTTTAATAGTGGGGGTGCTGAAAGCCAGCCCCTTACCTCTGTCTGTGCCCCGCCCCCAGAGCTGGGGCTGGGAGCAGGGCTGTGTCTCTGGGAGGGGGGACTTGGACACAGGTAAGGGGGCCAAGGCTGGGGCCACAGCTGTGGGTGGGCATAAAGCTGGCAGCAAAGTCTTGTGCCCAGGAGCCCATGTATAGGGCTGGGAGTGAAGCTCCACCTAAAACCTAGGGGTCCTGCAGCACCCCTCGCACCTCTAGTTCCCGCGCCTATGGGACTGTGGATTTACCACTAAAAGGAGTACTTTGATCTATGGACTGAGGACCTTCCAATCTTTTGGAAGTTACCACAGAGACTTTTGTAAACCAGCAGTCTATTCCATCACTGCTACAAACGTGATATAAAGACTTTTCAATCATTTGTATGTATATGATCTATTAGCCATTTATAACTTTTCTTTTATTAATAAATCTTGAGGTAGTTTACTAAGGATTAACTGACAGCATGGTATTTGGATAAGATCTGAAATACATACTGAGCTGGGGGGTAAGTGCCTGATCCTTTGGGATTAGTAAGAACTTCATATATGGTGAAATGGGCTTTCAGTAACCTCACACTATAGTCGGCCTGTTTCTCTGGATGGGAGTGAAGAGCTGGAATGCCTAAAGGCGACTGATAGAATCATAGAAGATTAGGGTTGAAAGAGACCTCAGATGTATGGACATCTGGTTTGTCCTCATTCTCTTTTCTTTTTGTGTTTTTACTTTTGACCTATGTTGAAGGCAACAACTATAAAAAAATTATTAGAAGCATCTGTTAGCTTTCTGTTTTGGTACACTGCTGAACCGCATTTCATTGAATCTTTAGATGAGCGTTTAAAATAATTCTAATGAAAAAATAGAAACATCTGTCCCAATCTCTTCTTTCTTCTTTGTCACACTAATAGTGACCTTTCTGTAGGTGAAATTGCAGACTAGTATTAATTTAATACATTTCCAACAATACTACATAATGAACATCTGCCCTCTTGTTCCCTGTCTTTGGCAGGCCAATGTGACTTTAATAGAGTTTTCACTGCTGGACAGTAAACAAGTACAAGTTAAAATTAAAACAAAGACCATCTGCCTCCTTTGCTGTTTTTATTTTATTTACTGAGTGGTATCAATAGCCACAGCCTTGTACAAAATATACAGCAAGATACAGCCTACATCCCTAGGACCTTACAACCTATTGGCCCAGTCCTACAGATAGATAAGTAAACTGAACAGCCATTTACTTCAGTGGGCATTGATAGTACGTAGCCCTTCACATCAAGTTCTCAGCACCTTGCCATGTTGGGCCCCCATATTAGACAAGTGTGATTAGTAATTCACAAAGCAATGCAGAGGCATATTAAATATTTTGATTGCATATGCACATTTCTTCAGTTGATAAATGTGGGGGAAGAATGTATTTTAATCCTAGTCCTAATCTAGAAAATTTACTAATTTGGAACCTGTCTACCAAATCACTTCAACATCCTTGGCTCTCCAGTAAAACTGTGCTCCATAAAACCACGCAGCTGGAGCAATTATGGTTCAGACATCACACATAAGGTACAGGGCATTCTTGGGGGTAAGTCCCAGGCTATGGAACTTGATAGCAGAAGAGAACAGAGCATGCTTATCTGTGTTCAGTGTTAAAGTTAACACACATCTTTAAGTCATATGCCATTTCAGTAAAGCCATTCTCCAGGAACAACATCCATAATACTAAAAAGAAGTTGAACATTTTTTATCTAAAGATGGACAATCCATATCTTGTTATATTTAGGAAATGAAGAGAAGAAAACAATTTAGAACTTTATGCTTCCTTATGATTTTGTTGGCACCTGAATACTAAGGTGATGGGTGCCTTAGAAATTCCTTAGGTAGATGTCATTTCCTCATGTCAATAAGGACACAATCTTGCAACCTTTGCTCAGACAACAGATTACTCATTGACTTCAACTGATTTAAACGGTAGTTGTCCCACTCAGCACCTTGCAGGACTGGATCCATGAAACTTGGGTAAAAGCAGCTGGGTGCTCTGTCATGCTGTTGAAATACCTCCCTGTTAGCAGAGGCAAGCACATGAATCCTGGAGCAGGTGCTTCTTTTGTGAAATCAATATTAGATTTATTGTTGGAGTGTGTGGAGTAGATGAAATAAAAGCCTTGATTTAGAAAGTAGAAGGGAAATGGTGGCAGTAAGCTAGAGAATTTGTAGGCTACTATCTGAAATCCTTGAAATGTGATAGACTTGGAAAGCTTGTCAGGTTATGAAGGAATTCTATAGTGTGTTCAAAAATGGTATATACAGACAGTTTTGTGTGTGTGTATATATTATATATATACACATTTGCAACAGCATTTACTATGTACCAAGAATTCTAGTCATAAATATAATCTACTGTAGAACCATTCTAGTTTTCCATAGCACTAGCCTGATCTTTAATAGAACTGAAAATTGGAAAGGTTGCATCACAAATCTAACTCAGCAAATGTAACCAGAAATGTTGAGATGGCTAAATAATAGACTGACATAATGACTTACGAGGAGAGGCTCAGGGAACTGGGCTTGTTTAGTTTGTGGAAGAGAAGATTGAGGGGGGATTTGATAGCAGCCTTCAACTACCTGAAGGGGGGTTCCAAAGACAATTGAGCTCGGCTGTTCTCAGTGGTGGCAGATGACAGAACAAGGAGCAGTGGTCTCAAGTTGCAGTTTGGGAGGTCTAGGTTGGATATTAGGAAACAGTATTTCACTAGGAGGGTGGTGAAGCACTGGAATGGGTTACCTAGGAGGTAGTGGAATCTCCATCCTAAGAGGTTTTTAGGGCCAGGCTTGACAAAGCCCTGGCTGGGATGATTTAATTGGGGATCGGTCCTGCTTTGAGCAGGGGGTTGGACTAGATGACCTCCTGAGGTCTCTTCCAACCCTAAAAGAAAAGGAAAAAAAACAATTCTCTTAATATCATCTTCTCTTACAGTGAGCAGTGAAGAAAGCTAATAAAAACACCAAGGAGCCTGAAGAAGTGGGGTTTTTACCCACAAAAACTTATGCCCAAATAAATCTGTTAGTCTTTAAGGTGCCACCGGACTCCTCATAGTTTTTGTGGATACAGACTAACACGGCTACCCCTCTGATAAAGCTAATAGCAGTTGTATATAAATGCAAATTGGTTTTGTAAAATAAGGGATCTGTTAGATACAGGTGAAGTTGCTGTTAGACTTTGCTTTTTTGGTAATCAATTTGTGTCTGTTAACCTACAGTTTTTTGTCAAAAGGTTTCGAATTCGATATAATTGTAACCTAATGCTATAATAATGCCCAGAGATCTGTGGCTTTACCTACTGAATTCACACACACAATAGCAAGGTGAAGTTAAGGTTGCATATATTATGTATTACCTTTTAAAAACATTAGAGCTTAAAAAAAATAGACAGTGTTAAATCTGCACAGAAAGCTGCAGTGGTTTAACTGAAAGTTTGATGTTACACTGATTTAATTATACCAGTGCAACACTTAAATTGGTTTAAATTGGCTAACCTGCTGTAAGGTAGATTTAACTCATAAGAGTTTCCACACACAAAGTTGCATTGGTTTAACTATATCAGTGCAACCTCTCACCTTTAGTTAACCTGTTGTAGCTTTAGAAATGCAGAGTTAGGGGCCCGATTCCCCACTGCCTTTCATGCTGGCTGGTTATTTACACCTGCACAATATGAATGTGGAGTGGGTATTAACTGCTACCAATATCAGAATAGGAGATTTCACATTCCCTTTGCATTTAAGAGACTCAGATTGTGAACTGGTATAGTTTCCTTTGAGTCAGTGAAGCTACCCTGATTCACACCAGTTGAGGAACTGGCTCAGAGAATCACAGAATCATTAAATCATAGGGTTAGAAGGAACTACAAGGGTCAGCTAATCTAACCCCTGCTAAGATGCAGGATTTGCTGTGTCTAAACCATCCAAGACAGATGGCTATCCAGCCAACCTCCCTCAGCAGTCTATTCTATTGTCCTACTGTTTTTATAATTATGAAGTTTTCCCTGAAATTTAATCTAAATCTGCTATACTGTAGCTTGATCCCGATCCCATTGCCTCTTGTCCTGCCCTTTGTGCCAAGAAAAAACAGCTTTTTCTCCATCTTTTTTTTTTTTTTTGGCAGCTTTTCAAGTACTTGAAGCCTGCTGTCACGTCCCCCCTTAATCTCTTCTTTTTCAAACTAACCATATCCACTTCCTTCAGCCTTTGCTCACATGGCTTGCATTTCATCTCTTTGATCATCCTTGTCACTTGCTTCTGGATCCTTTCCAGTTTCTCTACATCCTTTCTATACTTTGGTGTATAAAATTGGGCACAGTACTCCAGCTGAGGCCTAACCAGTGCCAGATAGAGTGCTACTATCACCTCCCATGACTTGCATGCTATTCTTCTGTTAATGCAACCTAAAATTGCATTTTCTTTTTTTGCAACAGCATTGCGTTGCTGAGTGATGTTGAGGTTCTGATCCACCACATCTCGCAGATTGTTCTCAGTAATGCTGCTGCCAAGCCAATTATCCCCCGCTCTGTATTTATGTCTGCATTTGATTTTTTTCTTCCCTAGGTGTAGCACTTTACATTGGTCTTTGTTGAATTTCATGTTGTTGTCTATAGCCCAGTTCTCCACTTTATCAAGATCCCTCTGAATTTTAGCTCTATCCTCCAAAATATTGGCAGCTCTCCCTAGCTTTGTCTCATCTGCAAATTTGATCAGTGTGCTCTCTATTCCTACATCCAGATATATTTTAATAAAGATATAAAACACTGGACCGAGAACCAATCCCTGAGGAACCCCTTTGTAGACAACCCTCCAGTCAGACATCATTATTACAAAATATACAAAAAAACTTCAAAAACAGACTCCAACGAGAGACTGCTGAATTTGAATTACTTTGCAAACTGGATACAATTAATTTAGGCTTGAATAAAGACTGGGAGTGGATGTGTCATTACACAAAGTAAAACTATTTCCCCATGTTTATTCCCCCCCCCCCCCGAACACTGTTCCTCACATGTTCTTGTCAACTGCTGGAAATGGCCCACCTTGATTATCACTACAAAAGGTTCCCCCTCCCCCCCCCTGCTGGTAATAGCTCACCTTATCTGATCACTCTCTTTACAGTGTGTATGGTAACACCCATTGTTTCATGTTCTTTGTGTATATAAATCTCCCCTCTGTATTTTCCACTGCATGCATCGGATGAAGTGAGCTGTAGCTCATGAAAGCTTATGCTCAAATAAATGTGTTAGTCTCTAAGGTGCCACAAGTACTCCTTTTCTTTTTGCGGATACAGACTAACACGGCTGCTACTCTGAAACATTCCATTGATAGTTACTCATTGTTTGTGGTTGTTTAACCAAGTATGTATCCACTTAATGGTAGTTCTGCCTAGCCCATATTTCTCCAGCTTACTTATCCAAATGTCATATGGGACTGTGTCAAAAGCCATGCTTAAGTCCAGGTATATTGTGTCCACCACATCCCCGTCCACCAAATCAGTTACCCTGTTAAAGAAGGAAATCAAGCTGCTTTGGAATGATTTGTTCTTAGTAAATCCATGCTGGCTGCTAATTATTACCTATTCATCCTCCAGGTATTCTCAAATTGAATGTTTTATACATTTCTCTAGTAGTTTCACAGGTATCAAAGTCAGTTTGACTGGTCTATAGTTCCCCAGCTCCTCCCTTTCCCCCTTTCAAAGATGTGAACTATGTTAGCTCTTCTCTATTCTTCTGGGACCTCTCCTGTCATCCATGAGTTTGCAAATATTATTGCCAGTGGCTCCAAGATTTCTTCAGTTAATTCTATCAAGGCCCTCAACCCCACTCTGTAATTAGTAGGCTAGGTGGGGTTCACCAGGTCTCCTATGACCCAAAGCAGGATCATCAGAACTTACTAAAGCTTAGTGGTTTGGGAGTAGCCTCTCACAGATCCCTTAAAGCCTGGAGAATGAGCCAAAATCTAGGTTGGAGTGACCCCACAATCTTCTTAAAAATGGTTGGCCTGGTAATGGAATTTTCATCGTGTGGGAAATTGACATTTGTTTTTATTCCAATCAGACTGAAAAGCTGACATCATAAAACTTTTCATGAAACAACATATATTTCTAATCAAAATGATATTTCAGAGTGACATATTTCAACACTGTGTGTTTAATTTTAGTTTTTGGAAGCTGAAAATGTTTAGTTCTCCAGGCCAGTTTGGGGATTTTTTGGCCTCTCCTCTTTTTTCACGTTGGAAAAAGTAGGGGGATGGAGTTAAAAAGTGATAAAGTTGGTGGGAGAAACTCACTTTTCCTACCTTCAACTTTTTTTCCAACTGGGAGAAGCTAGAAAACAGTAACAGACTGGGGGCGGGAAAAGACACATTTGTTTCAACAGTATTGAAAATTTCCAGTTGAAAAATAGCATTTCATCAACATTTTCCATAGGAACATGCTGATGAAAGCCCATTTTCCAATGGGAATATTTGTCGTTCAAAGCATTGTGCCCAGTTTACTTAATTTCACAAGAGACCAATGACCCTGGATAGGCTTATTGACCTTCACAAGACTAACCAATTTATCCGATGAAGTGAGCTGTAGCTCACGAAAGTTTATGCTCAAATAAATTGGCTGGTCTCTAAGGTGCCACAAGTACTCCTTTTCTTTTTGCGAATACAGACTAACATGGCTGCTACTCTGAAATCTTTCTTTGGTCAGTTTTAGTATGGTTTATACTAGAAACTCACTTGCAGCTAGGGTGACCAGATGCCCCGATTTTATAGGGACAATCCTGATATTTGGGGCTTTGTCTTATATAGGTGACTATTACCCTCCACCCCAATCCTGATTTTTTACACTTGCTATCTGGTTAGCCTAACTGCAACCTAAGTCCCTACCCTAAAAAGACTTATACACTTTCCAGTCCTTAAAAGCTTTATACTCAAGTCTGCTCAGGTAATAGGATTTTATTATTAAACACAGGCGCCTGGGAAAAATCTGTGTTTTCTATATGTAATTTTGAGGTGCAGGGTTAAAAAGCAAAAACATTCTGTGTAAATCATTTTAATTCTCTTCATATTTGAGAAAACCCTGTAGTGAATCATGATCCCCCAATAGAAATATTCTAAGGAATTTTTCCTGGACACTTTGCATTATTAATTGTTTTTTCTATTGTAGTAATATTATTTATTCATTATCTGCATAGTACCAACAGTGTGCATTCCTCACAGGTTTTAAACAAAATAATAAAAAATAAATCAGGCATCATATATTGTACAATAGTTGTATTTGACCATAAAAAAAATGTTACTTATAACTTTTTCCATAAGGAGGTGATTTCCACTGAACTGTTTTTGTTTTAGTAATCTTGTAAAGTGTAGCCTGACTTAATGCACTAACAGATTTTTAGCACTTCAGTAATGTTGTTAAACAACCTGATCAGGTTACCAAATAATCTTCCAAGAAATTGACTAGCATTACATGTTTATCCTATAGGAAAATATGGCTCATGTAAAGAAGACCCACAATACTCTTAGAATTCTATTAACAAAATCTTCTAAATATATATGCCCAAGAACATTAACATAGTACTTTAAATACAGATCACCCTAAATCATGTTTGCATTCTTCCACTCTTCCTAGCAACAGTACAGAGTTTAGATTCAGAGGCGGTATTAAAACTAGTACAGAGAAAACGTTCGTTATTTGATAACTGCATAATAAATACAAATATCTTCTTTTATTAGCATGGAACTGAAAATTACAATGATTCATATAGAATATGCTAAGCTATCATAGTTCTGTTTTATGTCCACTTAAGTACAGTTACGGTATTTCTGTTGCAATAGATATAGTTTTATTTCATTGCTACCCCCTATGATGTATATGTACTACATTAGACTGAAGATTTTGCAGTAATATAACAAAACTGCATTTGGTGAGTTTGGCAACTGGGGGAAGCAGAGTGGTAATGGCTAATCAGAGGGTTCTGGAGTTACCCTGCCCTCTCCTGGCAGGATGACATGTGCCACAGCTCTTCTTACTTCTACAGCAATGTGGGCCTGCTGCCAACTGCAGTATATGGCCAGAGCTGATGGGGTCCTGCCACATCGCCAAGCCAGCTGACCTTTTCTCTTCTCTCTGTGAATCATCGGGGAAAAAAAAACCTGCATGATCATAGGGGACTTCAATTTGAGTGGCATATTCCAGAGGTCTCATGCTGACAGTATTAAAACATCTTTGGAATTTTTAAACACTATAGATGACAATTTCTTAACTCAAGAAGTTTTGCAACCAACACCAAAGAATTCTTTATTAGACCTTGTCCTAACACAGCGTTTATCTATCTGGGGTCCGCGAGGGTACTCCAGGTGGTCCGCGAGCCAAGTCCGGAGCCACTGGCTCTGCTGATCTACTCCTCCTCCTCTTTCCCAGTGCCTCCTGAATTTTTCTGGGGCCCTGGGTTGGCCCAGTGGCTAATCCACCGCTAGGAGGAAGGCAAGCGAGCAGGCGGCGGCGGTAGAGGAGATCTTCAAAAAAGGTAGGGCCTCCGCCTGGGGTAGCTGGGCCCGCCGTGGGGTAGTGGGACCAGGAACAGAGCTGGGAGCCATGCATTCTGGAGAGCAGCATCTCCTTCCAGGGCTTGGTGTGCGCCTGGGGTCCTGGGGAGACCCTGGCCAGGGGGTCAATCCATCACCTCCCACAAGGCTGGCTGAAGGGGCTGAGGGGAGGTGGGCCTCCCCCATCCCTTCTGCTCTCCCAGCCCCCCCATAATTGCCTGCCTGAAGTTGGGGCCACCAAAATACCCCTATGTCACTGCGGTGGGGCCTTGAGGGAAGAGGTGGAGTGGGGGCAGGGCCTGGGGCTGAGCAGGGGCCCATGAAAGATTTTTAATAAAAATGGGGATCCTCAGCTGGCTAAAGTTTGAGAACAGTCCTAAACAGATAAAGAGGAACTTATCACAGAACTAAAAAATAATGGTAGTTTAGGTTTAAATGATCATGACTTGATCACATTTATAATGTGCAAGCAGAATAAAGTCCATACCAGTAATTTATTTTATATATAATGCACTTGTAGCTTTAGAGCCTTTTCACAAAGTTGAAAAGAATTATGAGCCAAATAAGCTGGGAGGAAGAATTTGATCAGAACAATATGAATGATAATAGATAATATAAAAACTAGATGCTTACTAGAGGCTCCAAAACCACAATCCCACAACTAAGGAAATAGACTGTGCTATAAAAGGCTTTGCTGTGAAGACAGCTACAAATTAGAAGAAAGGGGAAGTTAATAGTATGAATATAAATAAGAAGTTAGGACTTGTACAAAATTGATAAGGGAAGCCAAGGAACACAATGTGAAACTATGGCCAGCAGAGTTAAGGACATTAAGTAGTTTTTTAAAATTATATTAGGAACAAAAAGAATCTTAATAGTATTAGGGCATTACTAGATGGAAATGATAGAATTATCAATAATAATGCAGAAATGTTCAATAAATATTTCTGTTCAATATTTGAGGAAAATAGAAGTGATATAGTCTTGTTATATGATAATAATGCTCTTTAATGATAATACTTGTATCTCTCTCTGGAGGATATCAAACAGAAGCTACTAAAGTTAGACATTTTAAAATCAGCAAGTCCAGATTACTTGCATCCGAGAGTTTTTAAAGAGCTGACTGAAGAGCTTGTTGTACCATTAATGTTGATTTGCAATAAGTCTTGGAGCACTGGGGAAGTTCCACAAGACTGGAAGAAAGATAATGCTATTCTGATTTTTAAATTTTTAAATGGGATGACTGAAGTAATTATAGGCCTGTCAGCCTAACAAGATCCCAGGCAAGATAATGAAGCAGTTGATATAGGCCCTCACCCTCATTTAATTTTTTATTAATAATTTAGTTAATGCAAATAAACCTGGATTTATGAAAATTAGATCCTGTTAAATATTTTTGATGAGATTACTAGTTTGGTCGATAAAGGTAAGAGTGTTGATGGATCATAATTAGACTTCTGCAAGGTGATTCACTTGATCTATATGCCATTTTGATTTAAAACTGGATAAATATGAAATTAACATGGAACCAATTAAATGAATTAGAAACTGGCTAACTCATGGGTCCTCAAAATGTAATTGTAAATGGGAAATGGTCATCAAACTGGTGTGTTTTCAGAGAGGGTCCTGAATATATTGGCTTTTGGCTATATGGTATAACATCTTTACCAATTACCTGGAAGAAAAAGTCATCACTGATCAAGCTTGTAGAGGATACAAAAATTGGGGGAGCGATAAGTCATGAAGAGGACAGGTCACTGATTCAGAGTGATCTGGCTCACTTGGGCACAAGCAAACAATATGTTTTAATATGGTCAAATGTAAACATACACCTAGGAACAAACAATGTAGGCCATCCTTTTATAGGATGGGGGACTCTATCCTGGGAAGTGGTGATGCTGCAAAAAAGATTTAGGGGTCATGATGGATAATTAGGTGAAAATGAGCTCCCAGGGTGATGCTGTGGCCAAGAGTGCTAATGCAATCCTGGGATACATAAACAGGGAAATCTCAAGTAGGAGTAGATAGGCTATTTTAGCTCTGTATTTGGCACTGGTACAACCACCGCTGAAACACTGTGTCCAGTTCTGATTCCCACAATTCAAAAAAGGATGTCAATAAATTAGAGAGGGTTCAGAGAAGAGCAATGAGAATGCTAAAGGATTAGAAAACATGCCTTACAATGATAGATTCAAGGAGCTCAATCTACTTAACTCTTAGATCTTTCCACCCCTTCTCCAGTTTTCCAAGGAACTGGCCACAAACATCTAATGTAGTTTTACTACCCCTACATAGAATGTTATTTGCTCTCTGCAGATCTCCGTCCAGGGATCAATTATAATTTTTTTAAAAAAATTGTAGTGACTGCTGCCCCCGTATCAATTTTAAATTTATGGTTTCAAATATTTAGATTCATGCTTGTTGCCTGTTCTGCTCAGGATATAGTCCCTGGAATTATTGGACTCATCTGATGATAACAGTCCCTCTTGGATAGTCTCCACTACTCTTGTCTCATTTTGTGGCATCTCCTACCTCTGCCTCTTCAGCTCGACATTTTTGCTAGCTGTGGCTTGGTGTCTTGACACATCTTCCACAGCTTTTCTAAGCTTCCCTCCTATTAAGGTTCTCTGGTTATGCACTGTTATGTTGTAAATTTGGTTTGACTGCTCCTTTTACATTTATGCCTTTTCTCTTTTCTATGTCCGTGTTGTCTGATTCAGTGTCCCCTATGGTGCTAGCATATAAGTCACTGTAATGGGCTCAGCATCCCTCTTTCACAAGTGCCCCCCTTTCTCTGGTCAATATGCCTGCAGACAGTCCTTTTCACAAGGCCCCTTTATTTCGGTTGGGTGTGAACCTGCTTTCCTTTTTTGGTCTTACATTGGGGTGGCACCTGCCTCTCACGAGTGGCCCTCCCCAGTTAATGGTTCTCTCTGCCGGTCTTTGGCAGTTCAGCCCTCCAACTGAGCCATACACACTGTCCCCCTTTCCAGGGTATACCATCCTGAGTTTTAATCATGGCCCTGATATGGGGCTGTAGCTCTTAGACTTCTTCTCAGAGGCACTGCCTTCTTCTGACACCTAGCCGGGGCCCATCTTGGTACCCTCAGCTGATGTCCTTTTCAGCAGCCCTCCCTGGGTTTAGTTTGCAATCAAATCAGCAGGGACCATCTTACTACCCTCATCTGGTCTGGCCAGGTTCTATGCACAGTCCCCCAGGCTCAGCCTGCCGTTCTGACCTTTTGATGATCCTGCTCCTCTTCTATCCAGCCAGCCATGCATCCAGTCTTTAGTAGCCTTCCTTGGACTCCAGTCTCTCTGGTGAGTTCTCTGCAGTGAGCTGTCCATGATCCTGCTGTTCATGTAGCCAGCCAGGTACCCAGTCCTCCCTCCTCAAGCTCCACACAGCAACTGAAGGCTCCACTCTGTTGCTTGCCTTTTATCTGGCCCCTTATTGGTCACTTCAGCAGCCCCTCTGATTGGCTGCTGCCCTACAGCCACTTTAGGCTGCCTGGAGGACTTCTTGCTGCTCTGTTCCGGGGCAGGGTGATGTAGGGCCTCAGGATCTAGTTCACCCTGCCACAGTCACACTGCTATTTCTTTATGGTTCCTTCCATTCTCACTTTTGCCTTAGCTTTTGCTAGTGTGCGATCTGGGTCTCACTGAAACTGTGCTGATAAATTGGTGTCTCTTCCACCAATAACTATCCTGTCTCTCATCAGTTCTTCTTTCAACAATCCATATTTGCAGTGTTTGGCAAGAATAAGAACTGCAGTAGTGAAAGTCTCAGCTGTTTCCCCTTGTTCCTGGCACCTCCTACTAAATTTGGCCCATTCATATATAATGTTCTGGCTGCCTATGAAAGGGGCATGGAAAGCCTCTTTCACTCTGGAGTATTCTCTCTTTTCCTCATCAGTGAGGGGTAGGGCAGATAGGATATCATGATCAGCATCACCCCTAGCACATATCAGAGCATTTACCTGGTATTCTTATGCCTTCTCTGTTAAACCAGAAGCCATCTGGAATCACTCAAATCTACAGATCCAGTAAACTAGCTGCCTGAGTTACCAAAAATCAAACTTCTCTAACAGAGCAATTTGTGCTATGGGCTCCATTGCTGTGCTGATACAAGGCCCTGCCTCCTTCCTGCTGCAGATTTCACAGGTCTCCTCCCTGATTTTCTACTTTTCCCATTCATTCACCACTCTGGGGGCTCTAACTCACTTCTGACACCATGTAGTGTGAGAACAAACACAAAGAGCCACTCTTTAAGCAGCAACTAGATAACTCCCTAACCAGGAATCTCCCCTGTTTATTAAGCTCCCGCTTGCAAAAAATCCTGATCTCCTCTGGTAACTTTGGAGGATCAGGAAGTCTATAACCAGTCCTCAGACCTCATAAGCTAAACCAGGTGGGAGGCCTACAGAGAAGACCCAGAATGCCTGCTGATTCAGCAGGTGGTGCAATGTCTGCAGAGTTAGTATTGAACCAATGCCCCCAAGATGGGGTGTACTTAGCTGCTGGAATGTCTTGCACATGTGGAAGAAAATATGTCCTGACCTGATCATTTGGGCTCATGAAAGATCCTAAAATTTTTGCAGAAATAGTGGTGTTAGGCTTGAGCCTGGTCAAATTCCAACTTGCGTGGTTATGGTATGCCCACCTTATTCCAGCTGCAGTTTTCAATGAATATGATGCTCTTACCCTCTTGTCCTAACTGTTAAATAATAATGTGTAACAGCTCAAGGGCAATAATGTGTAACAGCTCAAATATTCCATGCCAGATGTAACTAACTGCATTTCAGTGGCAGTTGAAGTATTACAGTATATAAATACAAGATTAAAATTGAGCAGGTAATTTTTAGTGAATAATAATTATGGGCAAAATTTTCAATAGGTGCTTTTAATTCTGAGTGCTTTTATTTTGGGGTGTACAACTTTAGAGATTGAGGGCCTGATCTTTTAAGAGTTGCTGATCACATGATGATTCTTTTTCATTATAGTATGAGGATCACTTCCATGGTAAGAAGATGGCTTGAAGAAGCCACTGGAGTTTTGAATCTTTTATAAAGTGAAAAAGAAAAGGAGTACTTGTGGCACCTTAGAGACTAACCAATTTATTTGAGCATAAGCTTTCGTGAGCTACAGCTCACTTCATCGGTTGCATACTGTGGAAAGTGTAGAAGATCATTTTATACACACAAAGCATGTGTGTGTGTGGGGGGGGGGTGAGAAAACCTGGATTTGTGCTGGAAATGGCCCACCTTGATTATCATACACATTGTAAGGAGAGTGATCACTTTAGATAAGCAATTACCAGCAGGAGAGTGGGGTGGGGGGAGGTATTTTTTCATGCTTTGTGTGTATAAAAAGATCTTCTACACTTTCCACAGTATGCATCCGATGAAGTGAGCTGTAGCTCACGAAAGCTTATGCTCAAATAAATTGGTTAGTCGCTAAGGTGCCACAAGTACTCCTTTTCTTTTTGCGAATACAGACTAACACGGCTGTTACTCTGAAACCTTTTATAAAGTGGTGATACTTTACAGATACATAAGTGATTAGCAAAATTAGGGAACTTTAGACAAATTTATACAAGTTCCTTTCTGGGACCATTAGGTCTTGCCCAAGAAATCATTCAAAGACAAGGTATTTTAATGTTAGATTTATGGGGGTGGGGTGTGTAGAGTTTATATTTAATTTTCTCTTACAGCATTCATGCAGCATAATTGCATATCCATACACAGTTGCAAAGGGTACAATCAGAATCTTGTCAGGTTAATTTAATTGCTTCTGTACAAATATTTTGGAGTTGGGTTTCGGAAGCCCTCTCCCCTGGTTGTATAGAATACTGTTTGACCCAGTATAAAATATATCACAGCTGGTTGGACTTCTTGAGCATACACATTTAGAATCCACTTTACTTTTGGATTTGCATGAGTAAAACTAGATCACTTAAATGTTAGCTGAAAGTCAAAACACCAAGCTTGTGTGGTCAAAACAAAATTCACTTCTTAATCAAAGTATATACATGCAGAAAATCTTTATGCAATATTTACACTAATTTAAATAATATTATAAAGCTGTCTTTTCTAATGAAATAGAAGATGATGTAGGATGAACCTTTACAGAAAATCTGCTAAATTCCAGTGCCAGGGAAGTCAGTTAGATGATTAATTCTGAGGATAAAATGATTTTTCCTCAGACATCTCATTTTGGATAGAATGGATTTGAGAAATATATATTTTATTCTATTGACAGAATTAATTTCCTCCAAAGTCTATTTTCCTTCTATCAACAAGAAAAAAGAGTTAAGCTTCTTACTTTCAGCCGATAAATGTGTTCCTGCTTCTGTCATTCTATCAACAGAAAGAAACTAAAATCTTAATAAAATGTAGATGTTCCTTTCTTTAGGAACACAAGGAAGAAAAGAAATGTGAGGATATTGAAGTTCAGCAAATTTTGCTCTATAGACAAATGCAACCCCATTTGTATATAGTCATATCATTCTGTATCATTTCCTGACACCAATTTCATGTGTATTTCATCCTTAAAAAGGATGCACGCAGGCTTAATCAAAAATTTTCAGTGAAAAACTTTTGATGGAAAGTTGAATTTTCACCTACATGAAAAGTTTCATTGGAAATCTCTTCTACGCTTGATCATTTTAAATTTGTCAGAAAACTGAAAACACAACTGTTTTTTTCTCTCCCCTGTGTTTGGCTAAATATTTTGGAGGGAGGGCGATGGGTTACGCAAAGCAATTTGTGCAGGGTTTTTTTTTTTTTGCTCCACTTGATATTAACTTGTATTGGAAATCAAGTCAGAGCTTGCAAAGTTTCACAGGGCCAGATAGGGTGAATGTTTCCAGTCTTTTCCCCTTGAAGACACAATTGGTTTTCAGCTGTAAGATTTCCATTTTTTAACTGCATAGTGGAGCAGTTCGCTCTGCACCTCTGAAAATTAGGTAGGTGTCTCAAAATGGGCACCCAAAAATTAAGCCACAAACCTAGTGAATATTTGTGAAAGTGTGGCAGCTTTTGACTATCCAGGGGTCACATATCATGTCAGTGGTGTGATGCCTCATACTTTAATGCATCCTCAAATGTCTCCTACTGACATCTATGAGACGCATGTGTAGGTAAAAGGCATTATATAGCATTTAACTTGCATCTTGGTGAAAGTGAAACCGTTCACATTTGGGAGTCAGATGTCTGATTAATCCAGACCTCTTTATTTTGCCAAACAAAATATCTTTTGAGAAATCCATTAACTTCTGCTTTTGTAAGAATCATAGAATCATAGAATATCAGGGTTGGAAGGGACCCCAGAAGGTCATCTAGTCCAACCCCCTGCTCGAAGCAGGACCAATTCCCAGTTAAATCATCCCAGCCAGGGCTTTGTCAAGCCTGACCTTAAAAACCTCTAAGGAAGGAGATTCTACCACCTCCCTAGGTAACACATTCCAGTGTTTCACCACCCTCATAGTGAAAAAGTTTTTCCTAATATCCAATCTAAACCTCCCACACTGCAACTTGAGACCATTATTCCTCGTTCTGTCATCTGCTACCATTGAGAACAGTCTAGAGCCATCCTCTTTGGAACCCCCTTTCAGGTAGTTGAAAGCAGCTATCAAATCCCCCCTCATTCTTCTCTTCTGCAGACTAAACAATCCCAGCTCCCTCAGCCTCTCCTCATAAGTCATGTGTTCTAGACCCCTAATCATTTTTGTTACCCTTCGCTGGACTCTCTCCAATTTATCCACATCCTTCTTGTAGTGTGGGGCCCAAAACGGGACACAGTACTCCAGATGAGGCCTCACCAATGTCGAATAGAGGGGAACGATCACGTCCCTCGATCTGCTCACTCTGCCCCTACTTATACATCCCAAAATGCCATTGGCCTTCTTGGCCACAAGGGCACACTGCTGACTCATATCCAGTTTCTCATCCACTGTCACCCCTAGGTCCTTTTCCGCAGAACTGCTGCCTAGCCATTCGGTCCCTAGTCTGTAGCGGTGCATTGGATTCTTCCGTCCTAAGTGCAGGACCCTACACTTATCCTTATTGAACCTCATCAGATTTCTTTTGGCCCAATCCTCTAATTTGTCTAGGTCCTTCTGTATCCTATCCCTCCCCTCCAGCGTATCTACCACTCCTCCCAGTTTAGTATCATCCGCAAATTTGCTGAGAGTGCAATCTACACCATCCTCCAGATCATTTATGAAGATATTGAACAAAACCGGCCTCAGGACCGACCCCTGGGGCACTCCACTTGACACCGGCTGCCAACTAGACATGGAGCCATTGATCACTACCCGTTGAGCCCGACAATCTAGCCAGCTTTCTACCCACCTTATAGTGCATTCATCCAGCCCATACTTCCTTAACTTGCTGACAAGAATACTGTGGGAGACCGTGTCAAAAGCTTTGCTAAAGTCAAGAAACAATACATCCCCTGCATTCCCTTCATCCACAGAACCAGTAATCTCATCATAGAAGGCAATTAGATTAGTCAGGCATGACCTTCCCTTGGTGAATCCATGCTGGCTGTTCCTGATCACTTTCCTCTCATGCAAGTGCTTCAGGATTGATTCTTTGAGGACCTGCTCCATAATTTTTCCAGGGACTGAGGTGAGGCTGACTGGCCTGTAGTTCCCTGGATCCTCCTTCTTCCCTTTTTTAAAGATTGGCACTACATTAGCCTTTTTCCAGTCATCCGGGACTTCCCCCGTTCGCCATGAGTTTTCAAAGATAATGGCCAATGGCTCTGCAATCACAGCCGCCAATTCCTTCAGCACTCTCGGATGCAACTCGTCCGGCCCAATGGACTTGTGCACGTCCAGCTTTTCTAAATAGTCCCTAACCACCTCTATCTCCACAGAGGGCTGGCCATCTCTTCCCCATTTTGTGATGCCCAGCGCAGCAGTCTGGGAGCTGACCTTGTTAGTGAAGACAGAGGCAAAAAAAGCATTGAGTACATTAGCTTTTTCCACATCCTCTGTCACTAGGTTGCCTCCCTCATTCAGTAAGGGGCCCACACTTTCCTTGGCTTTCTTCTTGTTGCCAACATACTTGAAGAAACCCTTCTTGTTACTCTTGACATCTCTTGCTAGCTGCAGCTCCAGGTGCGATTTGGCCCTCCTGATATCATTCCTACATGCCCGAGCAATATTTTTATACTCTTCCCTGGTCATATGTCCAACCTTCCACTTCTTGTAAGCTTCTTTTTTATGTTTAAGATCCGCTAGGATTTCACCATTAAGCCAAGCTGGTCGCCTGCCATATTTACTATTCTTTCGACTCATCGGGATGGTTTGTCCCTGTAACCTCAACAGGGATTCCTTGAAATATAGCCAGCTCTCCTGGACTCCTTTCCCCTTCATGTTGGTCCCCCAGGGGATCCTACCCATCCGTTCCCTGAGGGAGTCGAAGTCTGCTTTCCTGAAGTCCAGGGTCCGTATCCTGCTGCTTACCTTTCTTCCCTGCGTCAGGATCCTGAACTCAACCAACTCATGGTCACTGCCTCCCAGATTCCCATCCACTTTTGCTTCCCCCACTAATTCTACCCGGTTTGTGAGCAGCAGGTCAAGAAAAGCACCCCCCCTAGTTGGCTCCTCTAGCACTTGCGCCAGGAAATTGTCCCCTACGCTTTCCAAAAACTTCTTGGATTGTCTATGCACTGCTGTATTGCTCTCCCAGAAGATATCAGGAAAATTAAAGTCACCCATGAGAATCAGGGCATGCGATCTAGTAACTTCCGTGAGCTGCCGGAAGAAAGCCTCATCTACCTCATCCCCCTGGTCCGGTGGTCTATAGCAGACTCCCACCACTACATCACTCTTGTTGCACACACTTCTAAACTTAATCCAGAGACACTCAGTTTTTTCTACAGTTTCGTACCAGAGCTCTGAGCAGTCATACTGCTCCCTTACATACAGTGCTACTCCCCCACCTTTTCTGCCCTGCCTGTCCTTCCTGAACAGTTTATAACCATCCATGACAGTACTCCAGTCATGTGAGTTATCCCACCAAGTCTCTGTTATTCCGATCACGTCATAGTTCCTTGACATCACCAGGACCTCCAGTTCTCCCTGCTTGTTTCCAAGGCTTTGTGCATTCGTATATAAGCACTTGAGATAACCTATTGATCGCCCCTCATTCCCAGTATGAGGCAGGAGCCCTCCCCTCACAGATATTCCTGCCTGTGCTTCCTCCCGGTATCCCGCTTTCCCACTTATCTCAGGGCTTTGGTCTCCTTCCCCCGGTGAACCTAGTTTAAAGCCCTCCTCACTAGGTTAGCCAGCCTGCTGGCAAAGATGCTCTTCCCTCTCTTCGTAAGATGGAGCCCGTCTCTGCCCAGCACTCCTCCTTCATGGAACACCATCCCATGGTCAAAGAATCCAAAGCCTTCTCTCCGACACCACCTGCGTAGCCATTCGTTGACTTCGACGATTCGACGGTCCCTACCCAGGCCTTTTCCTTCCACGGGAAGGATGGACGAGAACACCACTTGCGCCTCCAACTCCTTTATCCTTCTTCCCAGAGCCACGTAGTCCGCAGTGATCCGCTCAAGGTCATTCTTGGCAGTATCATTGGTGCCCACGTGGAGAAGCAGGAAGGGGTAGCGATCCGAG
Source organism: Lepidochelys olivacea (assembly GCF_965140295.1). Taxonomy (NCBI): domain Eukaryota; kingdom Metazoa; phylum Chordata; order Testudines; family Cheloniidae; genus Lepidochelys; species Lepidochelys olivacea. Next base: position 31,654,811 of record NC_140415.1, read on the forward strand.
GGCTTGATGAGTCTCGGCAGTCTCTCCATCACATCGCGAATCCTAGCCCCTGGCAAGCAGCAGACTTCTCGGTTTTCCCGGTCAGGGCAGCAGATAGATGACTCAGTCCCCCGGAGGAGAGAGTCCCCGACCACCACCAAAGACTAGCCTTTCTTTCTGAATTTTGGCATTCCCAATCCTGGTAACACCAGCAAATGCAAGGACAGGTGACATTTCATTGTTAAAGTTATTTGGACTGTTTTAGAATCTCAGAAAATGTTCCATTCAAGCTGAGTTTGCCTTTTGGGCAAAAGTTCAGATCCATTATTTTATCTTAACATTTTTGCCATCCCTAACCTAAGCTCTGCTGAATAATATAATATGCTCTGCTGAAGCCTCTGAAAGGACAAGAGAACTTTTAACTGATGAAAGGGAAGCTAACATAGGCACAAATAAGCTTTGCACAGTGACAATTGAGCTTTCAAATTCCATAATCTTGTCACAAAGTTTGAAGACAGTGAGCTCCTGTCAAAGGTATGTGATGGCACTTCTTTGCTATATCCATCCAAAAGCACACAGAAGTATCCTTTACATATTTAACTAAAAGAAGCAATATAATGATTCTTGCCCCATCAGACCTTAAGTCAGTACTTAACCAAAACTCAGGTTCTTGTGGGTTGTTCCCTTTAGACAGAGAAAGGAATGATGGAATCAGGTATTTCTTTGATGCACTCCTGTTTATTGACAAAGATCATAATAAGTCCTGTTTCCCTGAACACAATAGGAATCAAAGAGCAGGAGACAGTTTCTTTGCTAACAGTCCCAAGCCTCTTTTCAGTCAGTGCTTTACCCCACATTTATCTTGGGGTTTCTCAGGGTCATGCTACAAATGTGTCTGTGGAAAAGGTGTGAGCTTTTTCACTTTTGGATTACAACATTTCAACATAGTCCAAATTCCTTTTTTCCTCTTGGAATTCCATACCAAAGATTTTCTAGGGCCCTTAGCTCATGCCCCATGAGGATCGTTGGGGTACACTTTGTGCTCTAATTAAGTGTGATTCTATAAGCCATTAAAGCGAACAAGATATGCTGTTTCCAGTCCCTTTGATGCTGTTCTACAAAGGTAGACAGCTGAACATACAGGGTATGTCTACACTGGAATTAAAAAAAAAACGTGGCACCTAGTCTCAGAGTTCAGGACAACTGACACAGGCTTATGGGCCTAAAGATTGCAGGGTAGAATTTCAGGCTTGGGTGAGTGGGGGCGGGCTTAGAGCCTGGGCTCCAGCCCAAGGCTGAACCTCTACACTGCAATTCAACAGCCTCTTAGCTTGAGCCAATTGACCCAAACCAGCTGTGGTCTTTTCTTGCAGTGTGGACATACCCATAGAGTCTGACTGAACCTTTCCACCATCCTATCAGATTGGGGTGGGGGCTCTGGAGCCCTAGAATCTCACAAGATTGCTGAAACACTTTGGATTCAAAGTTTCTCCTTTGATCTGTGTGTAGCTCATCTGGGAGCCCAAATCTGATGAAGAACTCATTCACTAGGGACCTTTGTTACTATCACAGCCTCTTGGCTCCTTACTGGATAAGCCTCAGGCCATTGTGTAATTTAGTCCATAGCCACCAAGAAATATGGATTACTAGGCTCTGTCTCACGCAAAGGCCCAAGCACATCAACAGCAATGTGCTCCATTGGCGCCTCCGGGAAATGCTCCTGCATAGGGGCTCTCCCTGCTTCAGGGGACCCTTCTTTGCAACATAAACATCATATTTCCTGCACCAGTTTTCTACATCCCACGTGCATTTTACCCAATAGAAATTCTCTCTTGGCTAAGATTTTTGCAACCCTAAAGTGTCCAGCAGTTTTTAAATCATGCCATAATCTCCTCTTTCAAAGTATCTGGCTGGTATCTGTACTCATTACCTGCTGATATTTTCCATCTCTGATACAATATTTCATCTTTAGATTTCAACATTTCCCACTGTGGCCAGAAAACTTTTACTGTGGTGTTCTGAGGGGATGCCACCTTTCAAGGTGGCCTGGGCGGTGGGTAGAGGCCCCCTTTGGGGAGGCTAGCCTGTAGCTCCATCCCTTCTGCCCCTCACCCCCTTGGCCAGAGCACCTCATCCCCCCACAGCTGGAGCCCCGAGACCCCCTTCCTTGGCCCCCTGTGGCTGGAGCAATGACCCACTCCACCTGTAGGAGCCCCAAGTGGCATCCACCTTGGCCAGAGGTGCCCCAGGCTGAGCCCTGAGACAGCCCTTTCCCCCCCCACTTGCCTGGAGGAGCCCCAGGCCAACTGCAGCCACACCTCCCCTCCCCAGACCCCAGGCTGCCTGGGAAAAGCTGCAGCGTCTCTTCCCAAAGAAGAACCTGAGCTTTTGATATGCCCATGCAGGTTCCGGGCGGCTGAGATGGCGGTGTGTGTTACTCAGCTTCCCTGGTTCATCAGAATAGCACATACCGCCTCCTCAGCTGCCCCAGAACCTGCATGGGCATAGTAAAGGAAAAACTTCCCCCGCCAAACTCACAACCGGGGGTCCAGTGGCAGCAGCATCGCCAGGGAAGGCAGAGCCTCCCCTGGCATATTATACCCCACTGCCCATGCAAGGTGGCTGCATTTCCCAATGATTTTGCAGTCACATCCTATATTGGTATCAGGATCCTCTCTCGGGTGCTTTTAGCTGCTCTGCAGGACATTCCTGTGACTTCACACCCACCGTTCCAGTGGATAACCCAGGAATATTTGCATTTCTGAGAGGAGACAAACTGCTGAGCACACTCCTTTCCTGTCAACAAGGCCACCTGGGTAAGGCATCAGTTTTGGAACAACTAAGTCCCATTATGGATACTGGTGTACTCAACTGGTGTAAATTAGTATAGCTCCACTGAAATAAGTGCACCTATACTGACGTATACTAGCTAAAAAGCTACCCCTCAATATGTAGAACCAATAGTCTCTTAAGTGCAAGAACATTTTTTTAGACTGAAATGCTGCTATTCTTAAAATAGAGATCAGCAAGCAAACTTTGGAGATATCTGCAGGTATTCTATGGATTAGAGTTAGAAATTACTACAGAGTATATTATGCACTTTTGTTGAACTATAATAATTATCTTACTGCAAGAAAAACCTCATTTCTCTGCTAGATGCCAGGGGCAAATTTCTAGCCACAGTTATATTTCTACTATGATAGAACTACTGTGGGTTCTCTACAGTGCCTTTCAGCAAAAGTATACAAGCACTTACATGACAGTTAATATTTTGCTTTATAAATGTTAACTTATTAAGCTTCATGACATCCCTGTAAAATAGGTTGCATTTATTGTTTAAGGCTTTGTTTCCTACTAACTCTGAGCAAAAATCCTCATGGTTCTTAGGATTGGGGCCTAAAAGGGTTTAGAATTCTTCAGGAGCCTAAAGTTTGCTGCAGTTTGCATGAAAAATACAGTTTCCTTTCCACTTGAGAAGATTCCATTGAAAACTGGTTTCATGTTCCTACAATTCATGGAAATAGCAGATCAGAGTAAATATTGTGTGTGTGTGTGAGAGAGAGTGTGTGTGTGTTGGGGGAGGGGTTGGTTAATCCATGCCAATTTTATAATAGAAGTTCAACAACAAGGAGGGAAAGCTGCACTGAAACACTTTGTAAAAACAACAAGGAGTCCTTGTGGCACCTTAGAGACTAATACATTTATTTGGGCATACATTTTCATGGGCTACAACCCGCTCCATCAGATGCATGGAGTGAAAAAAAGTAGGCAGGTATAAATATGAAAAGATGGGAGTTGCCTTACCAAATGGGGTGGGGTGAGTGCTATGGAGGCCAATTCAATCATGGTGGATGTGGCCCATTCCCAACAATTGACAAGAAGGTGTAGGTATCACAGGGAAAATTATTTTATTAAAATTATTTTATGTCTAGTGGCATTCTGTCACTTTCTTTCTTGAGCCTGTCTTGTAGTAGGTGACTTCTGGGTATCCTTCTGGCTCTGTCAACCTGTTTCTTCACTTCCCCAGCTGGGTATTGTAGTTTTAAGAATGCTTGATAGAAATTCTGTAGATGTTTGTCTCTGTCTCAGGGATTGGAGCAAATGTGGTTGTATCTTAGGGCTTGGCTGTAGACAATGGATTGTGTGATGTGGTCTGGATGAAAGCTGGAGGCATGTAGGTAAATATAACAATCAGTTCATGTGGCATTTTAAGATGATCTAAAGCTGGAAGTACCAGGATTTTACAAAAGAGCTTGTTTTCCTTAAGTGTCAGGATAAGTTTTGCAAATGCAAGGAGATCAGACACAGTTTGGATAAGCATCGAACCATGGGGCACTAGTCAGAGCCAAATCTTCTGACCTCCTGAGGTTTCCTCACATCGCTATTTGTGTTTGTTTATTAGATTAAACACAATTTTAAAATAAAGTTGTCCTTATTGCTTATTGTATACCTGAACACATTCTTAACACTGTTACCTGGTTCTGTGTCTCACAATGCAGGTTTGGTCTTGCTTTACCTCACCTTGCAAACATTTATGCATGTGAGTAACTTTATTCACATGGGAAGGTTACTCATGCATAATTCTTGCAGAATCAGGCTATTTAAATTGTAAGCTCTTCAAGGCAGTATTATCTTGCTATGTGTTTCTACAGAACCCAGCACAGTAAGTCAATGATCCTAATTGGGGCATCTGGCCACTACCACAATACAAATTACACACATCCTTCCCCACAAATACAACAGTGAGGTAAAATTAAGGACATAATTGTGAAAGCTGCTTTAATCCATATGAAAAACATTCTGTAATCTTAAATCATGTGTCTAGAATCTTCGTTCCATAATTCAACACTCCTGACATTAAGAGGTGAGATACTAGCAGGTATAAAAGTAAACATGGGTTTGTTAAGAGACCAGCCATCAAAATGAGGGATATTTGAGATGTAAATTATTCACTATTTACCTACTTACCACTGTTTATTTTCTTTTTCTGTCTCACTCTAGCTACGTGCAAAGAGTAAGTGAAAATGACACTCCCATGCCTGAAATTACTTGGAGGAGCTCTTGCAAAATGTATTGTTTGAACTAAAACAATCATAACTTTCTTCCTAGAATCTTAGTTCAAAGATGTTGATAACATTCTGAAAGGATGCAGAGATGGTAGTTTTCCACTGCGCATATGTGGGCTGTTTTGTATATTGTCTCATTTGTTGCTTGTGGTGATGGGAAGCAAAAGTTCAGCTTCACAATCTAGATGTTTTATATCAGACACACACAAAAGTCACAGCAGGAACTTCTGCAACAGCCGGCTCTTCTAAGTCACTAAACTGTTGTTGCTGAGACAATGTGGAGTTACAATAAGGTTCACACTATAAAATATCAATATTTGGAATGGGATAGCGAGCCCAACATTGGCATACACGGTTCTACATTATATTAGTTTGAGAACATAGAATGTTAGGGTTGGAAGGAACCTCAGGAGGTCATCTAGTCTAACCCCCTGCTTGAAGCAGGACCAATCCCCATTTTTTGCCCCAGATCCCTAAATGGCCCTCTCAAGGATTAAACTCACAACCCTGGGTTTAGCAGGCCAATGCTCAAACCACTGGGCTATCCCTCCCCCATGGAAAGAACACTTCCATCATTGGTGACTGAAAGCCATCCTGAATAATGAAAAACAGATGAATCCTCACCAGATTGTCTAAATGTAGCCTTTCAGTACCTAGACTACCCACTTTTAAATACATATTTTGCAAAACAGGAGCTTATTGCAATCACAGAGCGTCATTCGTTGGCAGAAAATGTTGATAGGGTTTTTAAAGGTTTTATTGCTTTTCTCTTCTAAATGGAGTATTGTCAATGGAGATGGTGTGGCATAAATTAGAGAATTAACTCCAGATTAAGAAAGTTATATATTGTTTATAATTTACTAAACCTATCATGACAATTCCTTTAAGGAAGGAAAAATTATTCAAACTAATCCATGATGGACTGGATGGATCAGTTATGGGGTTCAATCTTCTATCTCTGTTGCAGGTATGAATCCAGCCTAGGTCAGTAGTGACTGGGAGTTGTTACCTCTGTTGGCTCCTCAGTGACAAGGACTTTAATTTAGCAATTGTGCACTTAAATACAATGGCGGAGCACACCTAGATAGAAAGATTTTCATAGCTGTTCCATGGCATGAGAGAGAGGGAGAGAGAGAGATTCTTCCTCCCACATGACTATCCAGGTAGGATACTAGGCAGAAGGTCTGAACATCTGAGAATAATCACTGTAAATAATCAGGTAAAAAAATTACCTGATGATTGTATTGGTGCAGTTTTGATTTTTATTGGGGTGAAATCCTAGCCCCACTGAAATCAATGGGAATATTGCCAGTGACTTCAATGAGATCAGAATGTCACCCTCGATGTTATATTGATGGATGCTCTAGGAAAACCTGAGGATAGATACCTCAGCCACACAGAAGGAAATGAGTAGACTTATCCAATAGATTTAGAAAATAGCCTATTATCTCATCAAGTTTCAACCTGGGCTGATATTTTGTAGCTGAATTGTAATCTTCTGAATAAAAGGGTTGATAATGAAATTGCATAGCAGCACAAATGATGCTACCTCATAAGTTTATAAGTCCCCCTCAAGACTACCTATATTTGAATGAAAAGTACTCTGAGGAGTTCTTCTGACATTGAGGCAACTTGACTGCAAAGAAATCAGAAAAGGGTTATATCAGTGTCTGAATCTCAAATAAGGCACCAATAAAGGTGATTCTGAAAGGAGAGTTTAATATACTTTTAAAGATATAGTTTGAAAATAAAGCAGTGTACCGTTAAATTCCAGTATTCTACCAACCCCTTCTTCCCTTAAGGTGTTACAATGGAAGCTATTTCACTGTATAACCTCCAAAGTTACAAGGTTAAAAAAAAGAAAAAAAGAAAAGGAGTACTTGTGGCACCTTAGAGACTAACCAATTTATTTGAGCATAAGCTTTCGTGAGCTACAGCTCACTTCATCGGATGCATACCGTGGAAACTGCAGCAGACTGGTATGCATCCGATGAAGTGAGCTGTAGCTCACGAAAGCTTATGCTCAAATAAATTGGTTAGTCTCTAAGGTGTCACAAGTACTCCTTTTCTTTTTGCGAATACAGACTAACATGGCTGCTACTCTGAAACCTGTCATTATGCAAGGTTAAAAAAGTTCAGCCCATATGATGCAATCTCTGCTAGGATTGCAGAGCACCTTTCTTCAGAAGTGACCAAACTGAGAAATAAAGCAGTGCTGAATTTCAAGTAATATGTATATGACCCCTTGCCGAGAGTCCCAGGATGTTTTATAATTCAAGAGCAGTTAAAAGCAACTTTAAATATATGTTGGGGTTGATTTTGCAATGAAAAGTGATTCAGCTATCCCATAGATCTATGTTCTCCTTGCCCAAGCAAAATTGCACAAGAGGAGAAAAAGTACTCTGAAAAGTGAGTTAATAAAGGAGTTTCAGAACTGTCTTTCCTACACAAGTTGCTGTTTGCAGCCATGGGGAGGGGACAAGAGTCTTGGTCTTCAAACTGTGAGGAACCTCCAAAAGAATCTAGAAAGGGAAGACAAGTCCATTCTCCTGACCTCTGCACCTACTATTAGGTGGGCATACATTGGGCCTAACTCACTACTACCTGACACCTTGCAGGGCTAGGCCCAGACATTTTTCAAATTAGATGCATGTCCTTCCCCTTCTTGGCTCAGGGAGAAGTCTTGGGCAGCAGCCTCACTGCAGTCAGTGCACATGCTCGGATCCTTTAGCCTATGCAGCAGGAAAGGGCTTCCCCGATGCCTGGAGGGGAGGAAGAGAGAAGCAGTGGCTCTTCCATTGGGTGGGCATGCAGGCAACCCAACCCATTACCTCCTGGAAGAGCAGCAGATCCCTAACTACAGGGCTGCCTGTGCTGCTGGGGAAGGGGTGGCTGCTGGGTCCCTGCTCGTTGAGGGTAATTAACCATTGGAACAATTTACCTAGGGATATAGTGGATTCTCCATCACTGGAAGTCTTTAAATCAAGACCAGATACGTCTCAAAAGACATGCAATAGCTCAAGCAGAACTTAGGGGCTTGATACAGAAATTACCCAGTGAGGTGCTTTGGCCTGTGTTTTGCAGGAGGTCAGCCTAGATGATTAAATTTATAAGGGACCCTTCTGGCCTTAAAAAAAAAAAATAATTTTCCCCTCCTGCCCACCCATCAGTTTTCACCCAAAAGAATACTGAGGAGAAAAATAATTACATTTTTTTCAGTTAACAAATATGGGATACGTCAGAGTTTGAAGTATTGAGAGGAGGTGCTGGAACATATTGATAAGTTAGGGAGAAACAAGTCACCAGTATCAGCTGGTATAGATGTGAGAGTTCTGGGGGAACTTAAGATTGAAGTAGGTTGAGTTGCTAACCTAACTAAACAATCTCTCATTGAAATCACCTACTATACCGGAGAACTGGAGAGTAGCAACCACTCCATCAGTCTTTAAAAATTACACACCCCTGAGCTTTACTTTAGTACCAGAAAAATTATCTGAAACATGAATTAAAAATAAAAATATAAAACACCTAAGTGAACAGGGTATGACAGGGACAAAATTCAATGGCTTTCATATAGGGTGATCATACTTCTCTATTAGAAATGAAATTCCTATGTTTACCTGATGCCTCCAACAGATCAGTCAGAGCAGTGAAAACTCAAGACAAGGGTTAGGAGCCCCTATCATGTTGCAGTGCTTAAGAGTAGACGGAAATGTGTTGCTATAATTAGTCTCTCAGTCTCACTGGAGTCTCCTATCCTTTTCCTTCTCTAGTTTCCACAGCTCTGCTTCTCTCCTTTCATCACATCTTCCATTTATTTCCTTCTTTCATCAATCCTCCTCTTCTTTCTTGTCCTTTGCCTTTTCCCTTCTCTTCCCTCCACCCCCATTCTTTTTATAGAGTCCCATTCTTATCTCCTTTTTCCATTGTCACTGTTCCCTCTTCTGCAGATCATTTGTTCTCTGTCCTCCGCTTTATCAGCTGCTCTCTGCACCTTTTCCTTTTCTCACCATTCCCTCCATTACCCTCCTACCCTACCTATCCCTCCTTAAGTCCTTCTCCCATAGTTCTCAATAGTTGTCGATCCCCCCAGCCCCAGCTTCTATTTTACCCTGCCCACAAAAGTCTGTTGATTTCTGATAGCTAAATTCTTGTCTCATTCCTAATACCCTTTGATATTTGTTGTACAATAACACAGAGAACCCAGTCAGAATTGGACCTCATTGAGCAAATAGCAACAGAGCGTCTGCCCTGAAGAGTTTACAGTCTGAACAAAGATAGACAACGGAAACAGAAGCAGAGATGTGAAATGACTTGCCATTGGTCATACAGAAAGTCACTGACTGAACCAGGAATGGTACCCAGGTGTCCTGACTCTTAGTTCAGTGCCCCATTCACTATATTACGTTGCCTCCCTTCAAGGAGTGGAGTCACAGATATTAAACAGCCAGTTGTCAGCAACTCTGCTAGGAACACTTTACTGCTACTAGACCAGCCTACCTGGGTTCAGACTGAGACTGCAGAATATGAAATACAAGAATGAGCACTCAAACCTTTACTTAATATTAAATTGTGCTGGGGGGCACTCACCTCTGAGTGGCTGGGTGTGATACTGCAATGTTTTTCCTGCTCCTGGCTCCCCCTGTAGGTTGCCAACCTCACTGAGCAGGGCTTCAGTAAATCAGCCCTATGGCCATGTTGCACAGGCAAATATTAATCCTTTCCAGGATAACAAAAAGTTTTCCCTTCACCAGGGTCTTCAGCCCCATCTCTGGGTGCTTTCAATCCCACACTATGCTCAGGCTTCTAAACGAGCTTAATCCCCTTCTTGGGGTTTAGGCCACTTTGCCAGTGGAGGAACCCAGGCACATCCTCTACCCCAGGTTCCATCCCAGGGACCATATAAACAACAGACATGTGCTGCATCCTTTAATTAGTTGCTGCTGCTATTCCCTGGGCCTCTTCCCAATTGGTCCCTTTACCTGCACCAACTTCAGGTTAGAGTTCTCAGGTCCTCTCTCTCCCAGGTCCAGTAAATGCAGCCAGTCAAGTTTCTTTAGCTAAAAAGGAGCATCATTCCAGCCTCAGCCAGGATCTAACTTGTTAAGCCCCCGCAGCTCCTTTTATCTGAGTCTACTAGGCTCTGATTGGCTGCTTCCACAAGGGCTCTCTAGGCAGGCCTGGAAGGCCCATCTCCACTGCTCCTTACTGGGATGGGGGTGTAGTAGGACCAAAGCGCCTCCAGCAGGGGGCCATGAAGGACCTGGTACATCCCATCACATAGCCCTAAATTTAATCTTTTATTAACTGAGCAACATTTTCAAGTGTATCAAGAACGATCTGTTGAGGGCGTCTTCTACTATAGATATCTGGCAGTTCAGATCTGGAGGTAAATTGTAACCAGAAAATTCACTGACAGGGAATAATTGGTATCCATTAATCTTTCGCACATACCCAGAAGCCTTTGATCTTTAATAGTTTAATAAATTTCCAAGAACCAAGGAACAGTTTACTTAAATTTAGCTTATATAATTCCTATAAAAAGAAATAAGAAATTGTAAGAAATTTTAATTTGCATAATTTCCAGAATGCAATGCAGCAGCAGTGCTTGATCTGAGATACTACATAAATGATAAGAATATTTTATATAATTTGCTTACATTTAGAAAAATTTAAACTAAAGTGATCACAGCTAGATCCAAGTATGAGAAAAAATAAGACTGAGATTCTTCATGAAGCAGTGTTGTCTGCATAAGGTTTTGCAGAATGCCAAAATAATTAAAAAATGGTATTCAGCAACTTTCAATCAGAGTGTGTGAAAAGTGTTATACTCCCATATTGATTAATATTGGTTGCTGCCCAGGGGTTTCACGGTGACCGCTTATTCATTTGTATAAGCATCTTATAGTACGACATTCTTCTATTGTTATTATTTCATTATTTTTACATGCCACTCAAATGTCCATCATTTTGAGAGGCAAAGTTGATGAGGTAATATCTTTTATTGGAACAAATTCTACTGATAGAAGAAACAAGCTTTTGGCCTTTCCTGGCATTTCTTCAGGACTGGAAAATCTAACCAGAGTGTCACAGCTAAATACAAAGCGGGACAGATTGTTAAGCATAAGGGTTTAACACATGTTGCAAGAAATCACACAAAGCAATCATGCCATATCTGACCTATCAGTCCTTGTCTTCAAAGGAAACTTGCACAATACCTTCAAAAGGTGAGCCTGGGAACATAAGAATGTGCGTTGTGTGAAGAAATACTTCCTTTTGTTTGTTTTAAACCTGCTGCCTGTTAATTTCATTTGGTGACTCCGAGTTCTTATGTTATGAGGAGTAAATAACACTTCCTTATTTACTTTCTCCACACCAGTCATGATTTTATAGACCTCAATCATATCCCTCCCCTTAGTCGTCTCTTTTCCAAGCTGAAAAGTCCCCGTCTTATTAATCTCTCCTCATACGGAAGCCGTTCCATACCTCTAATCAATTTGATTGCCCTTTTCTGAACCTTTTCCAATTCCAAGAAACTTAAATTCATAACTCTGAAAGACACTAAAAATCATGGACTTAACAGAGACACTGCTTTTATGACTCATTACAACAATTTGTAACTAACCTTCCTTTGTCCTATGACTGAAGAAGTGTTAATTGCCCACTGTAAACTTAATTAAAACAAACAAACAAAAAAAACCCCCTAACTTTCATGCTTTCTTCATACATACAGCAAAAAGGGGCACATACCTATTTTTTTAACTTTGCGGGTCACCTTTAAGCAAGAAAGGCCAATGTGAGCATATTATTTCCATGTTCTTCACACTCCACTGGCTTTCCATTGACTTCTGGACTGAATTTAAAACCCTCGTTCAATTCCTTACTCACACATAGTGCTATTCCCATGAGCAAGAACTACTCAACATGAGTGATGATTGCAGAATCAAGACCTATATTTGTTATCGCTTTCCTCCCAGCTCTGATTGTTCAGGGTACAGTATTACAGGCAGCACACTACACTATTCTCTGTCTAATTAGAAAAGGAGGACTTGTGGCACCTTAGAGACTAACCTATTTATTTGAGCATAAGCTTTCGTGAGCTACAGCTCACTTCATCGGATGCATACTGTAAGGTTTCTCTGGGCCTTTATTTTATGGAGTCTTTAAGTAAGTAAGTGAGTGTGTGTGTGTGTGTGTGCATCTGTAACTTTGCATGACTCTGCCCTTGGGTCATTTATTTTGCAAGGTGACATGCTGAAGTGAGCTCTAGCTCACGAAAGCTTATGCTCAAATAAATTGGTTAGTCTCTAAGGTGCCACAAGTACGCCTTTTCTTTTTGTGAATACAGACTAACACGGCCGTTACTCTGAAATCTGTCTAATTAGTTGCTGTCTATTCTCAAAGTGGAGAGGGTAAGAACCTGAATGTTACAGTTACCCTTTATTTCATTTTTGAATGCCAGGGCCTATTCTAATTGTAAATTCAGCCAGAATAATTAAGAAGAGGAATGTCACACTACCTTGATATTTTGATGGTCCTTCTTTGATCTTCTCTACAGTTCCGCTCATTAAATTATACCATCTGAATCAACATCATGCCATTAAAACTTTCATTCTGTTTTCTTCGGTTTCTAAGGCTTGATGAAAAAAAAAGTTACTCTCACAAGGTTATTTACTTTATGTTGTTATAATTATTTCATTCTGGACTAAAATACCATCTCTAAATCGCTGTTGCTTTGAATAACTACAATATATCAATGAGCAGTAAATGGTGTTTTATTAAAAGCATCCTCCTGGAGAACTGCCTATGCAATATGCATTCTGAGCTAAATGAAGCCCCCCTTACACCACCCTGACAGCATCAAGGGACCTGTAAGTGGGTGTAAATTACATTTATACCTATTTTAAGGCTCCTTACACTGCCAGAGCAATATAATGGGGTCTTAGTGTAACTGAGAATCAGACCTACTTTGTACAGTAAAATAGATAAAAGCACTACACTGTAATATTTGCTCTTTAATATATTTTTGGGTGTGCTGTATCTTTTTTTCTCACAGACAGCCAGATTTCGCCTGGCTTTTATGTAGGCTGAGTGGAGAAATGCAGAAGGGAACTACTACCCCACTACTTAACGAAGTCTACATAAGTGCTAAGCAGAATTGCACTGGAGAATATATTAGAAATGGCAGTTTGGATACTCTCCTTATATTATCTTAATGTTGCTTTGTCTAGACTTGTTGTAAATGTCTTGAGTGATGGGGTCTCTACCATTTCCGTTGTGACTCTAATCCATAGCCTAATAAACATCATTATTCAGAACTAACTTCCCAACAGTCATTTGAAAATGCCAATTTGCTCAGTTTCAACCCATTATTCCTAGTTATACCCCTTCAGCCTAGAGAAAGCAATTCCTTTCCTTACTTAATGACAGGTTTCAGAGTAGCAGCCGTGTTAGTCTGTATTCTCAAAAAGAAAAGGAATTTATTTGAGCATAAGCTTTCGTCAGCTACAGCTCACTTCATCGGATGCATTCAGTGGAAAATACAATGTGGAGATTTATATACATAGAGATCATGAAACAATGGGTGTTACCATACACACTGTAACCAGAGTGATCATGCTATTACAGCTCACCTTAAGTGATTTCAGCTCACCTTAAGTATTTTCCACTGAATGCATCTGATGAAGTGAGCTGTAGCTCATGAAAGCTTATGCTCAAATAAATTTGTTAGTCTCTAAGGTGCCACAAGTACTCCTTTTCTTTCCTTACTTGCAACCTTTCAATCTCTTTGCCAATGGCTATGTGGGAGTCTTAATTGAGAGTGATGTCGTCAGCACAACCAGTGTGCAGCACATCACCTTGCAAAATAAATGACCCAAGAGCAGAGTCATGCAAAATTACAGATGCACACACACACACACACACTTACTTACTTACTTAAAGACTCCATAAAATAAAGGCCCAGAGAAACCTTAAAGATTTTCACATGACCATTCTGAACACTCAGTAACATATGCACATACAAATGGTAGCCAGTCAAACCTCACTTCCTATCAAAAACTCAATAGGATACAGCGGTGATGTCTCATTTTACTGAGATTTCATTACTATAATACAGTATTCAGATCATTGACGCCACCATAAAACATTACAGGTTAAGCGACTACCCACTTTTCAAATAAATGAACACTGTATTTTGTGATGCAATATCCTGTTATATTTTACTTTCATTATGTATTAAATGCCAACAGTGAAGTTAGCACTGCACAGTACACAAACTAAAGATAGTCCAGGCCCTACAACATGTGTAATCTTTTATCCGTAATTGCTCATTCATAAAAATGTAATCATTTGTCATACACCTTCTAGTTATTAATGCAGACTGAGCATGTCCTAGTGTAGATGTGGTTTTATATGTATATATAAAGACTGTAACAGTCTGGCAGCATTTGCCTGAAATGCTAGCAAGTTCTGATCCTATTTGGAAAGGATATGGTGAATTCTGATGGATTTTTCTAGCAGTTGATTCATTAACCCAGCTGGAGGTGGAAGTGGGTTTCTGGAAAGAGATGGTCTAGGGTATAGGCTGCATAATTCTGATGGAAGAACCCTTGAAGCAGCAAAGCCTGGGGAAAGCTAATCTTTGCTATGTTATTGTTTTTTCCTTTATTAATAAAGCCAAATCCCAGGAACTGGTAGAACTTGGATGTTGCATAGTGTGTCAATCTGTTTGTAGAGCAGGTAGAAGAAGGCATCGGTTAACACAAATGCATTACTGTATAAAGAAAAATATGTCATTTGGTGAAGAGGACTAAAGATACCGTAGAAACACTAAGTGCTAGATTGCACTGAGTCTATTATAGAGAACTCTGTGGAGGTACTGTAAGTAAAGAAATGTCACATGTTAAAAAGGTGAAGAAAAGGCATATTTTTAGAAGAGAAAATAAATAATGTCATGAATTAAATCATAAATAAGGCCTTTTCTATACTTCCTGGGTAAGCTGCCTAAATTACACTACTCCAACTATGTGAATAATGTAGCTGGAGTTGATGTAGCTTACATCGATTTACTGCAGTATCTATACCACACTGCACTGGTGGGAGGTGCTCTCCCTTTGAGTTACCTTACTCCTCTCGTTCCGGTGAAGTACTGGAGTTGACCAGAGAGCGCTCTGCAGTCAAGTTAGTGGGTCTTCACTAGACCCTCTAAATCAACCCCCACTGCATCGATCACAGCAGCGTCAATCCCTGAAAAGTGTAGACATGGCCTAAGTCTGTCAGATACAATGGAGTTTGAGTTTTAGAATGCAATGAAATTAAAACACTACTTCTGTTAGAATTGAACAATGACTGTAGAAGCAAGGCATCAGAGAGCTCTAATCCTATTATATCTAATGACCACAGTGTCTCTTTCTGCATGCACAATGAGTTTACACACAGGAATATAAATTAAAGGCCACTGCAGTTCTTCATGCTTTCCCCAGTACAACATAAGGGACTAAATTCTGCTTTCCGAAATGCATGCACAAGCACAACTTTTGATAAGAAAGAGGGTCGTAGGGTTGAGACACTAGCTTGGGACTCAGGAGAGCTGAATTAAGTTCATGGCTCTGCAACTGAGACTTCCTGTCTTACCTTGGGCAAGTCACTTAATTTGTCTGTGTCCCAGTTCCCCATCTGTTAGAGGATAATAATATTTCCTTTTTCTCACTATTTGTTTGTCTTTCTTATGTGGGCCTGATCCAAAGCAAAGTGAAGTAAAAAACTCCCACTGACTTTAATGGGCTTTGGATCAGGCCCTTCGATTGTATGCTCTTTAGAGCAGGGACTGTTGCTTATGCTGTGTAAGTATAGTGCTTAAAACAATGGGCCCTGATCTAGATTAGAATCTCATAAGAACATAAGAATGGCCATACTGGATCAGACCAATGGTCCATCTTGCCCTACATATGTCTTCCAACAGTGACTACTGCCTACTGCAACAGAAAGAGTGAACAGAACAGGGCAATTTATCAAGTGATCCACCCCCTGTTGTCCAGTCCCATCTTCTGGCAGTCAGAGGTTTAGAGACACCCAGAGCATGGGATTGCATCCTTGGCCATCTTAGCTAATAGCTATTAATGAACCTATCTTCCATGGAATAACTAATTATTTTTTTAACCCAGTTCTGCTTTGGGCCTTCACAACTTTCCCTGGCAACAAATTCCACAGGTTGACTGTGCATTGTGTGAAGAAGTACTTCCTTCTGGTTTGTTTTAAATTTGCTGCCAGTAAATTTCATTGGGTGATCCCTGTTTCATGTGTTATGTGAAGGGGCAAATAAAATGTCCTTATTCACTTTTGCCACACCATTCATGATTTTATTGTCTTCTAACATACATCCTCAGACATCTCTTTTCCAAGCTAAACAGTCCAAGTCTTTTTAATCTTTCCTCATATGGATGCTGTTCCATACCTCTAATCATTTTTGTTGTCCTTCTCACTACTTTTCCCAATTCTAATATATCTTTTTTGAGGTGGTGTGACCAGAACTGCATTCAGTATTCCAGAACATTTATGACTATGTTGAACAGCACTGGTCCCAGTACAGGTCCTTGGGGGACCCTGCTATTTATCTCTTTCCACTGTGAAGATTAATTGTTTATTCATACTCTTTGTTCCCTACGTTTTAACGATTTACTGATCCATGAGAGGACCTTCCCTTTTATCCCATGACTCCTTATTTTGCTTAAGAGCCTTTGGTGAGGGACCTTGTCAAAGGCTTTCTGAAAGTCCAACTACACTATATCCACTGGATCACCCTTGCCACATTTGTTGATCCCCTCAGAGAATTCTAACAGATTGGTGAGGTGTGATTTCCCTTTACAAAAGCTGTGTTGACTTTTCCCCAACATAGCATTTTCATCTGTGTGTCTGATAATTCTGTTCTTTGCTATAGTTTCAAACAATTTGCCTGCAACTGAAGCTTACTGGCCTATAATTGCTAAGATCGCTTCTGGAGCCTTTAAAAAAAATTGGTGTCACATTAGCTATCCTTCAGTCATCTGATTCAGAGTCTGTCTCAAGCAATAGGTTACATTGCTATTACACTACCACAGTTAGTTCTGCAATTTCGTATGTGAGCTCCTTCAGAACTCTTCGGTGAATAAGTCCTGGTGACTTATTACTATTTAGTTTATCAATTGTTCTAAAACCTCCTTTATGAACACCTCAATCTGAGACCATCAGATTTGTCACCTAAAAAGAATGGCTCAGGTGTGGAAATTGCCTTCACATCCTCTGTAGTGAAGACTGATACAAAGAATTCATGTAATTTCTGTGCAAAGGCCTTATCTTCCTTGAGAGCTTCTTCAGCCCCTTGATTGTCCAGTGACCCCACTGATGGTTTGGCAGGCTTCTCGCTTCTGATATGCTTTAAAAAGTTGCTGTTAGTTGCTATGTCTTTTGCTAGTTGCTCTTCAAATTCTTGTTTGGCCCGCTTAGTTATACGTTTACATTTGACTCGCCAGAGTTTATGCACCTTTCTGTTTTCATCACTAGGATTTGACTTCCAATTTTTAAAGGATGTCTTTTTGTCTCTAACTGCCTCTTCTACTCTGTTGTTTAGCCATGGGGACATTTTTTTGGCCCTCTTACTTTTATTTTATTTATTTATTTATTTGTGGTATCTTTAGTTTAATCCTCCATTATGGTATTTTTTAAACATTTCCATGCAACTTGCAGGCATTTCACTTTTGTGACTGTTCTTTTTACTTTCCACTTAACAAGCTTCCTCATTTTTGTGCAGTTCTCCTTTCTGAAGTTAAATGCTACTGTGGTGGGTTTCTTTGGTATTCCCCCCACTTTCCACAAGGACGTGAAATTTAATTAAATTACATTACTGAGTGATTCAACTATATTCACCTCTTGAACTAGATCTTGTGCACCATTTAAGACTATATAAAGAATAGCATCTCCCTTTGTGCATTCCAGGACTAGCTTCTCTGTGAAGCAGTCATTAATCGTGCTAGAAATTTTATCTCTGCATCCTGTCCTAAGATTACCTGTTCCTAGTCAAAAAGAGGATAATTGAAATCCCTGGTATTATTGGGTTTTCTATTTTTGTAGCCTCTCTCCCTGAGCATTTCACAATTACCATTACCATCATGGTCAGTAGTACATTCCTACTGCTATACTCTTATTATTCAACATAGAATTTCTATCCATTGAGATTTTATGGTACTGTTTGATTCATTTAAGATTTTTTACTATAATTGATTCTATGCTTTCTTTCACATATAGTGCCACTCACCCACCAGCACATCCTACTCTGTCATTCCTGTATATTTTGTACCTTGGTATTACTGTGTTATTTACTATAATTGTTCCACCAATGATGCCTCTTGTATCAATATCCTCATTTAATACTAGGCACTCAAGTCCACCCATCTTAGTATTTAGACTTCTTGCATTTGTATACAAATACTTACAAAATTTGTCAATGTTTCGTTGTCTGCCTTCATGTGAATTGGACTCTTTTTCATTTGACTGTTTCTCCTCAGTTCCTACCTCTATCTTATCAACTTCTAGCCTCTCCTCTTTACTAGGATACAGAGTATCTCCTTTAATAAATCCTCCCCTAAGGGATATGTCTATCCAAACTGTGTGCTCCTCCACACCTGTTGGCTTTCTCCCCTCCCTTAGTTTAAAAACTCCTCTATGACCTTTTTAATTTTCCGTTCCAGCAATCTGGTTCCATTTTGGTTTAGGTGGTGCCCATCCTTCCTGTATAAGTATCTCCTTTCCCCAAAGCTTCCCCAGTTCCTAGTAAATCTAATCCCTCCTCTGAACACCATCGTCTCATTACATGTTGAGATCCTGCAGCAGTTCTGCCTGTCTAACTGGCCCTGTGCATGGAACTGGAAGCATTTCAGAGAACTCTACAATGGAGGTTCTGGATCTTTAATATATGCGGATATATACCTAAAGGCAGAATTTGGCAAACAAATTATTTAGATATAAATGGGAACTGTACTAGACATTATGAAAACAAAAATATGAAGTGTATTTTTTTCCTTTTCATTTTTACTCAGTCTTTACCCGATTACAAATTAATTACAAAAGTATTTAACAATTTTGGTGAAACATGTACATAAAAATGACAAGGGGAAAAAAAGAAAGAAAATCTATCATTTACATTAAAATAGTGCCACAAAGGAGTTAAAAAAAAAGAGTGCCATAATCACTGAAATAGAAGAGAAGTCACGAGAAAGAACTGGGAGAGAAATCTGCTGAGTCTGGGGAGAGAGGGAGAGAGACTGTAAGGTGAAGTGTTGTGCAAAACTGCCCTTTTTCATGTCTAAATGATTTGCCAGAGTGAACAGTTTTGACAAAATTACCTCATTCCGTTAAATAGCAATAGTCATGGGTTTCTTCATTTAAAAAAACCAGAATAACAATTTAATTCTCTTATCGTTCTCACTGACTCTTTGCCCCTTAGCTGGTTGCTTTGCACTTCTGTGGCATAGTCCTATCAGGTACCAGGTGCAATATTCTTAGTATGGCTGTATCTAATGTGATCCTGATCCTGGAAACACTTAGGCACATGCCTAACTTTATGCATATAAATAGTTCCACTGAACTTAATGTGATCTGTGTCATGCTTCAGGATGCAAACTAATTATCTGAAGAGTAATTAGGAATTTTCCCAATTAGGCAGGTGTGAGGTGTGGTATATGTTTTAGTTTTGTTCTTCTTCTGATGCACCAGGAAATGGCTACTTCCAGAAGCTAGATCCTACGCTTCCTGTAAAGTGACAGGTTTCAGAGTAGCAGCCGTGTTAGTCTGTATTCGCAAAAAGAAAAGGAGTACTTGTGGCACCTTAGAGACTAACAAATTTATTTGAGCATAAGTTGCACCCAATGAAGTGAGGTGTAGCTCACGAAAGCTTATGCTCAAATAAATTTGTTAGTCTCTAGGGTGCCACACGTACTCCTTTTCTTTTTACTGTAAAGTGCCATCGTTCTGATTCAGTGTGACAAATCCTATGTTCCTACAAGGGTGACATTTCATTTATCTTTTTCTTTGAGCACTTCTCTTCCGTTCCTCTATTGGTGCTGACTGAGTCACAGAAGAATATGGTTCAGAAAGAAATCACCAGAGTAATTGCATGTCAGCGCTCACTGGAAGACTTGCTAAGGTGGGTGTTTGTGCAGAAGGAAGGAGGACATCTAATAAGATGATTCCTTTACCAAAAGAGCTGTTATGAATACACTATATCTAGAGTGCAGGATCACAATTATAATTCCCCTTATTTCTTTTTCCCCTTTGTGTGTATGTCTGTGGCACATCCTACTGCTGTCATGTAATCCCACCATCAGGGGTTTTCATGAGTCTTTCCTGTGGTTTGGATCAGAAGTTCCTAAGAACTTAAACTGTAATGAACCTGGAATCCTGCCTCCCTAGAGGAAACCTCAAAAGGAGGTCAGTGGCAATAACACAGATGTAGAGATGGACGCCTCCTAGGGTGTTAGCTGGCACATGGGAGTGTAAATTAGTAGTGGCTGTGTCTCTAACATAACAGTACAGCATTTATATAATTGCATGTTGGTTACTGAGTCTCCCAGGGTTGACTGTGAGCCAGAAGGGGAGTAATTAAATGGTGACCTTTATTTTATTTTTTAATATCTAAATGTTAAAAGCATCATAATTTAAGTTGAGAAATCTTCTGAAAAGCCGGAAAGAAACCCAGAGAGTCATTTAGAAACCATATAATATTTGTTGTATTCTTTTCCAGGTTGCAAATCAAATCAATGTGGTCAGTTCGGGTGCCCTTTAGAGTCTTAGAGTGCTCAGACATTGGTTAGTCCAGTTTCTTGCTAACAATATTATAGTTTTCAGAGTAGCAGCCGTGTTAGTCTGTATCCGCAAAAAGAAAAGGAGTACTTGTGGCACCTTAGAGACTAACCAATTTATTTGAGCATAAGCTTTCGTGAGCTACAGCTCACTTCATCAGAAGCGAGCTGTAGCTCACGAAAGCTTATGCTCAGATAAATTGGTTAGTCTCTAAGGTGCCACAAGTCCTCCTTTTCTTTTTGCGAATATTATAGTTGTAGTTGCTAAGTAGACAAAGGTCATTGATGGTTCTGCAGACCTCCTGTGCATGAGACGGTACAGTAGCACAAAGCAATGTCAGGACTCTGAGCTGCAAAGACAGTAACTAATAGGGGTCAGCGCAGATCACAGCTTAAGATCAGAATGTTCCCATCCCAGATGGTGTAGAAAGCAGATCCAAAAATAAGCATTAAATGCTTGATTCAGTTCAGCTTTTCTGTTAAATAACATAAATCCTGCAGTGACTTTAGCTTGCATGTGCATGTCTGATTATATTAAACTTGCTAACAGCACGACTAATCATTTTGCTAACAACTAATTGCAATTCACTTTAAGTTTAGCATGCATTATTGAAGCACAGAATTGTCCAGTTATACTGAAAGGAGAGGAGAGAGTTGGTATGATTTTGATGAGGACGCAACTTTACTAATAGTTGTCTGGTTCTACCTGGCAGATAATAGTGTACAGTGCAGATTACTCCATGTTCATTCAGTAACTACCCAGGGGTCTTCTGCCTGCCCTGCTCTTTTTCCAGGTTGCCCAGACAACCCATTGCTGGGACCTTACCATCCCCACCCCCATACAAGGGTTAAGGTGGGCTATAAGAAAGAGGGGTTGGCTCCCTGCTGTACCAGTCATAGGGGCCCCAACTCCTGCCTCATTCTACTCCTTTAACCAACCCCTCCTTTTTTAAGTCTTTTACCAAGCCATATATCTGCTCTCTGTATTCCCTTCCCTATGGAGTGCCTGCACTGGATGTCCGCCCCACACTTTCATAATGAGTTGCGACATCACAGCCTAACTCCCATCCCTACTCACCATAACAAAGCCCTTCCCGAACCTGCTGTGGGGAAGGCAAAAAAAGCCCCCACACCACCTAGGCCA
Organism: Lepidochelys olivacea; assembly: GCF_965140295.1. Taxonomy (NCBI): domain Eukaryota; kingdom Metazoa; phylum Chordata; order Testudines; family Cheloniidae; genus Lepidochelys; species Lepidochelys olivacea. The sequence continues at coordinate 31,676,833 of NC_140415.1, forward strand.
ATCCAGTGGTGGGGGAAAAATTCCTTCCCAGCCCCCCTAGAAAGGAGTGGCTAGCACGCTGGTGGTCGGGAGAAAATTCCTCCCCAGCCTCCTTAGAAAGGAATGGCTAGTGCACTGGTGCTGGGGGGAAAATTCCTTCCCAGCCCCCCTAGAAAGGAATGGCCAGCGTGATGTCCACAGCAGGTCCTTACCAAACCCGGTATTTTGCTACCTCAAAGGGGTGGAGGTTGAATGCTGCTTGGCCTGGTCCAAATTAAAAGGGCTTCTCTCACCAGGCTTCCCTCTTTTGATCTCCCCAGCCCTTCTGGTCCCTGGGGCTGAGTCAGTGTCCCCATGCTGACCCACCCTTCCCCTTTTGCAGCAGCTTCTGAGCCTTGCTCCTCTTCCCTGGCAAGCCAGACAACAGCCACAAAGTGCACCGTGGTCATTCTGTTGGGTTAGAGTTTTGGCTTGTTTATTTTCCATCTGTACTGTTAAATGTGAGGCTAGTTTAAATGTAAACCTGTCAAAAATGTTGCTTATAGATAACAGGTCAGCTTCTCTGCTAGTGTAAACTATCGACTTCAAGGTTTCTATGCCAATTTACACCAACTGAGGATCGGCCCAGTGATTCTGGACCAAGATTTTCAAATGACCAATGAATCTGGGTGTCTTTTTTTTCCAGTGCCTCACTTCACGTACCTTAAAAGGGCCTGATTTTTTAGAGAGTGCCCTTAACCTACTGGGACTAGATTTTCAAAAGAACTCACCTTCCAGCAGCTCCTATGGACTTCAGGGTTGAGTTGCTGGTTGCTTAACACTTCTGGCCACTTACTTAGGGAACTTGGGAGCCTACCTTCAGGCATACATTTTTTTTATTTTATTTTTTTTACAGATCTTAGCCTGCATTTCTACGGTAAAATCCTTCCCAACTCACACAAAGCCTGATTAATCAAGCTTGGTGTGGCAAACTATGCCTTTTTCGAATGGGTTGATGTGGAATTCAGCTTCCCAACCTACAGGCAAAGTGTAGTGCAGTTGGTAGTCCAGTCTATGAACTGCAATAGCTGCCCTCGTCCCTACATGTGCCTCTGCATCGTCACTTATCTGGAGCTAGTGTATCACTCTTGCCTCCAGAACAGAGATGTGGATGCCCCACCTCAAGGCCACGCAAGTGAGGGTTGAAGACACATTGAATAACTACATTATCTGTCTAATCTATCACACCCCCTAGGTTTCCCTACATTGTTATGAATAAATGGGGCCCATTAGAGCTCATCCAAAATGTCAATTATTTTTTGCAGGATATTTAAAAAAATATTTTTTCAAACTTTTTTGATTTTGCATCAAAAAAATTGAAACCAAAAACCAAAATATGCTCTGGTTTTTGAAAGTCATTTTGGTAGTCTTTCTGTGTTTAAAAATATTTTCAGTAATTTTGGTAAAATATTCAGTTTTTAAAAAACAAAACCCCAAATTTCTTACTAAAAACAAATCATTTTTAAACAAGAAAATTTGGGTTTTCATTTTTTCTTTGACAAATCCTAAATTTTCAACCAAAAAGATGTTTTTAAACTTAATTCAACAGGAGTACTCAAGTGTTCGAAGTTAAGCCTTTGCTTAAGTGCTTTGCTAGATCAGGGCGGGAGTGCATCTTGCAAGATAGAGCCGTACTCAGTTTAGGCTTGCAAATGTATATCTCAAAGAAAATCATGGATATTCATTTATGTCAAAACATCAGGGCAACAGCTAATCTGATTAACATAACAGTCAAGACTGACTTTTTTATGCAATCAAATTAAAATGGTCATCTTGTCTATTCATGGATGCTTATACAGAATTGTTCCTTTCAGGATCTTTTCATGTAATTTGTCTTATCCTGATTTAAATGAATCAAGCAATGAGGCTTCTACCCCATGACTTGGAAGCTTCCATTATATTCCTCTGTAGTACATAGTTATTTGTAGTATTGTTGGATCCGTGTTGGTCCCAGGATGTATTCATATGACATCCCTGCAAACTTTCTCATTTTAAAAAATAAATATGGCAACAGAAAAAAATGAAATGGTGAGCACATAGACTTTTATTTTAAAGTATTTTCTGGCTCTGCATTTATTTGTAATAAAATCAAATGAAACCATTTTCTTATTGTATATAATAAATTGACTGCATATTAGCAGTTGATAGCTATTGCCTCAGTTGTGCTCTGTGAGGCATTTAAAAGATTACTAAAGTCAGAGACATTAACTCTGCTACTTTCACTCTTTTCTCCAACTGTGATGATCTTACAGACCTAATCTTTCTAGTGTATCCTCTCTCTTCTGAACTTCTCTGTAAAATATAACTGAACTATTTCTGCTTTCTAAAAGTTTCTTTTGTGGTGATGTGAAATTGTAACATTTATCAAGTGTCAGAGTAACAGCCGTGTTAGTCTGTATTCGCAAAAAGAAAAGGAGTACTTGTGGCACCTTAGAAACTAACAATTTATTTGAGCATAAGCTTTCATGAGCTACAGCTCACTTCATCGGATGCATACTGTGGAAAATACATAAGATGTTTTTATACACACAAACCATGAAAAAATGGGTGTTTATCACTACAAAAGGTTTTCTCTCCCCCCACCCTACTCTCTTGCTGGTAATAGCTTATCTAAAGTGATCACTCTCCTTACAATGTGTATGATAATCAAAGTGGGCCATTTCCAGCACAAATCCAGGGTTTAACAAGAACGTCTGAGGAACAGTGGGGGAGGGGGGGAATGAATAAACAAGGGGAAATAGGTTACTTTTTTATAATAACTCAACCATTCCCAGTCTCTATTCAAGCCTAAGTTAATTGTATCCAATTTGCAAATTAATTCCAATTCAGCAGTCTCTCGTTGGAGTCTGTTTTCGAAGTTTTTTTGTTGAAGGATAGTCACTTTGAGATCAGAAATCGAGTGACCAGAGAGATTGAAGTGTTCTCCGACTGGTTTATGATTGTTATAATTCTTGACATCTGATTTGTGTCCATTTATTCTTTTATGTAGAGACTGTCCGGTTTGACCAATGTACATGGCAGAGGGACATTGCTGGCACATGATGGCATATATCACATTGGTGGATGTGCAAGTGAACGACCCTCTGATAGTGTGGCTGATGTTATTAGGCCCTGTGCTGGTGTCCTCTGAATAGATATGTGGGCACAGTTGGCAACAGGCTTTGTTGCAAGGATAAGTTCCTGGGTTAGTGGTTCTGTTGTGTGGTATGTGGTTGCTGGTGAGTATTCGCTTCAGGTTGGGGGACTGTCTGTAGGCAAGGACTGTAGGCAAGCGCCCTCTACTCTGGGTTGCAGTCCAGGGCCCTGTGGAATGCAGCTATCTAGAGTGCCTCCTGGAACAGCTGTGTGACAGCTACAACTCCCTGGGCTACTTCCCCATGGCCTCCTCCCAACACCTTCTTTATCCTCTCCATAGGACTTTCCTCCTGGTGTCTGATAATGCTTGTACTCTTCAGTCCTCCAACAGTATGCATTCTCACTCTTAGCTCCTAGTGCCTCTTGCTCCCAGCTCCTTACATGCACACCACAAAACTGAAATGAGCTCCTTTTTAAATCCAGGTGCCCTGATTAGCCTGCCTTAATTGATTCTAGCAGCTTCTTGATTGGCTGCAGGTGTTCTAATCAGCCTGTTTGTCTTAATTGTCTCCAGAAGGTTCCTGATTGTTCTGGAACCTTCCCTGTTACCTTACCCAGGGAAAAGGGACCTACTTAACCTGGGGCTAATATATCTGCCTTCTATTACTCTCCTATAGCCATCTGGCCTGACCCTGTCACAATATATAGCATATTATTAAATGTTTTGTTTTAAAGTGTAGCTCTAGTCTGTGACAGAAGATCCAGAGTCTACTAATTTATATTTTATGGCAAGTGAAAATTGAGAAAAGGGTTTTTAAAAAAGATGCCTAGAGAAACCAGCCAAACCAAACAATCTGCCAAGAGCTGTACCTATGTTCAATAGTTATGAATTTGAAAGATGGCCATTACGTGTAATTAAAGTGTCTTCTAATCCTCAGTGGTCCATCTCCTAGAGAATACAGCTGTTCTCCAACTCTTCTGGTTTGTGTATATAGCTAGAGAAAGCTGGTTTGGAAAGCAAGGAGTAGCTAACTACCCTGAATCAAAGCAGGGTATAATTAGTGGACACACTAGATACAGTAGCATGCATTTGAGAGAAAACCTACACTTAAGGTGGTGTGTAGGGTATAGATGCTGCACTCCCAGGAAATCTAGGTATAAAGAGCAGTATAGACAGTAAGGCATGGTTGAATTAATTATATAACCTACACAGCTCTCTACACACCCAAGCAGTGCCTCTCACATCTACCCTGCTATTTTTACCAACGTAGTATTGTGTCCTGTTGCCTCCCATCTGCAGGAGGCATTCACTGTGGCATGTAGCACCTGTACTCTAGATGTGGCTATAAGTACTCTAGATGTGGCTTGTAAGCTATAAGACAGAGCCTGAGTCTAACTAGGAGCATCAGAGATGAGACTTGCTCCTCAGATCTGTAAGACATACCTTTCTTCTCTGTAACTGACCTTAGAGAGCCAACTTCACTGTGCTCTGTAAAGTATTCACAGGAGGTACTCTATGCCTGCTATTTCTTTCAGTTTAACAAGATTATTTCTCTATGTTCAATAAGTTTTATTTTTAAAGAAGCTACTGCTGTGTGTTTCGTACACACCACCTCTAAAGAGATCAAAGTACTTCAGTCTCTAAGGGGAGTTAAAGAAGGCAAAAAGATTGTCTACAGCTTAAACAGCCACTCTTAAACTTGGTCAAAAGTACATGCAGGGAGGTGACCTCTCCCAGTGAGGTATGTTGCAAAAGCCTCTGGCAGGCACACACTGAAGACTCCTAGGAAGAGGCATAAATAGGAAAGACAGCAGATGACATGGGAAGCGTGCATATGTAAGTAATATATGCAGCCCCTGCCCCAATGTATGGCTCAAGCCTCCTTCCTGGTGCTTGCTACTTGGACAGTCTTCTCCCCGCTCCTTGCATGGGTTGGTCCTGCATTCTTTTTGTGGTGCTTGGTGCCTCCATCCAAGGTGACTCCTCACTGGGCCTGAGACACAAGGGATGGTGTCCCTTGGGAAAGTGAGTAATGCTACAAATGGGCAAGAAGTATAAACCCACTACATGAAAAAACAATAAAGTACATCACACATCCCAGTCAAGTGAATGACACCCAACATAACAGGGAACTTTATTGGAAGCAGGAAAATAGGATCTGGGGAAGGAAAGGGTTTGGGTTACCTAATGTATACTATACATTAACAAATCAACCAATTCCTCACCTCCTAACACTCATAACTCTCCCCAACCCTCCCTTGGGCCTTCCCCCAGTCAGACTGTATATGGAGGAGGAGTCTGGAGACAAGTGCTGAAGCATTGTGAATGCTAGCCAGCTTAAATTTTAAAAATGGTCCTTTTATAGTGTCATTGCCCCTGCGTCCTCTCCTGGCTCACTGCTCTGGAGTCCGGTGAGGGTCTCAACTGGTTCTCAATAGCCAGCAGCAGGTCAGATCTCTGCCTCTTTGGATGCTGGTGTCTGCAGGGCTGGATCTGCCTGACCAATGCACTAGATCCCATATCAGTTCAAAGGCTCTCTATGTGGGGAGGGCGAATTAATCAGAGACTCCTGAGCTGTTCCGTTTCATTCTCAGTCAGCTCCCAGGTCTGCAAACTCAAAGCTCAAAACTGAAACTGAAACTAGTCTGAGGAGCTGAGCAACCCCAACTCATCACTGGCCCAACAAACTGCTTGTCCATATCACCCCATGCACACACCTCCCCATTGGCCTCAGCAGGATTTGCTAGTCCATTCTTGCAAATGGAGTCAGGGGGCTCTGGTAGCCGTTATTCTTGTTGTCCATAGGGTAGAACCCCTTAGAGGCTCAGGCCAAAGTTTTAGGAGCTGGCAAACTCCAGCTAGGAGTTTGACTATATTTTATATATATATATATATGTCAGACAGATTTTCAGTGGGTATTATCTTAATTTATGGTATTTTCAAAGTGCATGTCACTGTAGCATCTAAGCACTGGACAGCAAAAATAGAACTGAGCATGCCAAAAGTGGCTATTTTTTCCCTCTCCCTATGTTCCCATTCCCCTTCACTCCTCCTCCATCTGCTTTCCCTGTCATTCTTCTGTCTTCTCTCCTCTTTCTCTCTTAAGTCTTATGGTGAACAAGTCATAATGGAAGATGCTATTCCTGGGAGAAGGAAGGGAGTCTGATATTTAGGACTGAATAAGATCAGTTTCAGACTCAGCCTGAGTTCCTGAGGTGGTGAGTTCCATAGCTGAGGTCAAGCTGCTAAGAACAGTGTACCCCTTGGCCTTGAGAGCCTGATCCTGGGCCTGCCTAATTGCAGCATCCTTGTAAAATGTAGTTGCTTTATTAGCCTATGGACAGATAGGTTGCTTCTGCCAGGAACTGGTTCTAGCTCATTAACCTGTAGATTAGGCCACAATGTAAATAAAACCCTTTTTCATAGCGTATAATAGGCTTAGAAGGATTAGATTTTTGTCTGCAAGTATAGGCAGACATTGACTTCACAGTACACATACAAACTGATGAAAAATATTTCCATTGATAATAATCAAAATTTACAGATAGGCAAAGAAAGAAAAATGCTGCTTGAGAACTTACCAGAGTTTGATTTAAGGATATTTACTTTGCATATTTTGACATGTAATATTGATAATTTATGTTTTAAATCTTTACCTTTCTGAATCAGAACACCCAGTCATTAAATATTATTGTCTAACCCCTCAGACCTTCCCACAACTGAACATTTAAGTTGATTAAAAAATTGATATTATTCATCAAAATGATAAAAAATAAAAATCTAACTCTGCCAAGCCTAAGAATAACCCTTCTAAGTTGGCCATGCCCGTATCTGAGTTTGCATTCCTGCTTCCAGCATCTGCCAGAAGTTATATGCCTTTTAGAGCACGGCACGTACAGCACAGTACTAGATGGGTGAAGGGACAGAGATTGTGTTTACATTTCCTTTGCACCTTCCTTTATACTACGCAAAGCCTTGCACACCATTTTACATAAGTACAGAATTGAGTCCATTCTTTTTATAAGTAATTATCATGAAGGTAAGATATGGTTTGTGTAGTTTAAGGTCTAATATTATTGTGTTGACTATCTTGATATATGATGGTCAGATTTTTTGATAGAGGGCATTAGCCTAAATAGTGTACATTTACTTTTTTGTATGTGTGTATTGTATAATTTGTATTGTAAATCTGTTTTCAAAATATCTACTATATATATAAATATATACTAAGGGATTTAGAACCAGACCTTCAGCTGCTGCACACCAGTTTACAATCTGGCCCTTCATTTACAGAGTATATTGGTAGCTAAATTAAGATTTAGCATATATTGACTGAATTCTGGCACTATGTCCAATACATTATATTTGAAGGATCTGGGGAATTCTGGATCTTGCAGTGTTTGGACTATTTTCTGAATAGTCTTGTTGTTTTATCTGACTGTTTGCTGAGGTCTAAGTCAGTGGGAGTTTAACTGTATAAGGGTATGAAGTGAGTCAGGAGTTCAGGATTTGACTAGTTAAAAGAAAAAGGAAGCCCTGTTTGAGCAGAGACTTGTGATGAAAATCCAGAAAGGTCTCCAAACTGATATGTGATAATATTCTCCAACTTCTGGTTTCCCTTCCTTTAATCTTTTCATCTCTATTTTGCTGTAGTTCTGCTCCTGTTCTTTTACATCCTTCCCAGTGAAATCAAAGTGAGAGTAATGTGCGATGTCAGGCAACTTTCTTTTTTTATGCAGCCTGGTAGGAGTCTTTAAAGACTTTAAAAAAAAAATCAAATCCCCACATAAAATGGGGAAAGGGAAAGAAGTCCACAGACTGTCACTGTCTTTTTGAAAACATATACTGGTGTAGATTAAAGACAAAAAACAATATCAAAAAGTTATCACCAAGGGAAACCACTGTACAATATAACGTTAATCATTTTTTAAATTCTGCCCATTCCATAACGGTCATGATTATGGAGGTGGCAAGCTGTGCCAGGAATGGTAGGCTTCACCATCCAAAGTAACGGTACATGCTTCCCTTTTGCCAAGGAGCTGAGTAAGGGGTTGTGTTTCATTATGTGTAATTCTTGTAGAGGCTCGTCCTGAGGGGGTGCAATATGGTACCACCCCCAATGTGGGCCAGCAGTTAGACATCACAAGCTGATTATTTCTGACAGGGAACAAAATGGCATAGGAACAGAAAATTCCTTATTTCCATACACTTTCTGATACCTTGATCACATCAAGGGCACGGAGTCTGATTCAGATTTTTTGAATGGCTGTGAAGCAGTGGGTGCTTGTATAGAGGAGAGGTTCTATGATGTGGGAAGGCAATTTCCCAAGTTAGAGCATACATATTTTTCAATCCTCTTCCTTCAGTTTACTCCCTATTACTGGAGAAACTTCTTTTCTTTCAGTTTAATTACCATATGAAGTCATTAGAGATTTCAGCGAAAACCAGTTTGTATTATGATCCCATTTCTTGGCAGAAATCCCAGCACAATACCTTTAAACTGTACATCTGAAAATGAGCCCTTCTGAACATTTACTGTACCATATGTAAACATCATCTTGGGTTTCTAACAAGCTGTCCACAATCTGCGCTCTGACTTGTGACTTCCTTTCCATTCAGCACACATTTTTCTACAGCAGGCACAAGAAAGAAAAATAATCTGGCTCAAACAAGCATAACTCCAGCTCACCATTTGTTCAGTCTCTGTATTGATATCCTGATGCTACACAGGCTTTTCATAAGACTTCACTGAAGGTCAGATTCTTCTATCCTTATTCCATCTGGTCAATACCACCTGGTTAGGCTGGTGCAAGCTGTTTTACTTCTGCAGCCCTAACATGCTATGATAAGCTATGACCTACTAAAGTGCAAAATTGCTTATCTTGCAATAGACATTCCTGTTTAACCAAGAAATCACGGGCTTTCTAATTATAGAAGGTTTCAGAGTAGCAGCCGTGTTAGTCTGTATTCGCAAAACTAAAGGAAGTAGTTCTTGTGGCACCTTGGAGACTAACCAATTTATTTGAGCATACGCTTTCACGAAAGCTTATGCTCAAATAAATTGGTTAGTCTCCAAGGTGCCAAAAGTCCTCCTTTTCTTTTTAATTATAGAAGGATAATCTAAATCAGGAACTAGCGTAAAAAGTTACTTTGACTACACTGTAAGGATTTTCAGAGCTGCGCATGCTGTAGGGAACTTCATTTGCAGACAGATACTGGCTAGTGGCAGGGACCAGAAGGAATTGAATTATGCATTTAAAAGGGAAAAGAAAAATCACAGCACACTCAACAAGTTGCTAATGAGAAAGGAGAGTTCAGATTGTATCATGCAAGTACATCAGTACCATGCAAGCACATCAGTAAGACTTTATTAGTGCAGGTGTGTACAATTTAAAACACTAATATTCTTTTACACTGCTAAATACTCATCATATAGAATGGCTGCATGCCTCATAAGCTATAATATGTTCCCACATAGATTGTGTAAGCAGCTATACCTCATAACTATTTTGTTGCTGCTTGTGTAAAGCATTCATAGCCTATGTCCTCTCACCATTAATGGGTAAGCCAACCTACTGGTGCATAAATAAGAATAATTACTGAGATAGCCAGGCAAAACATACATGGAGTGAGCTGAATCTCACATTCCTGAAAACATTTCAATCAGCTTGTTAACATAGTCAGCTCTATTATGGCAGACACTAGCCCTGATTAAGCTATGCTGTTGAGATTTATAGAGCTACTTTATGAGCAACAAAGAAAACTTGAACATACACATAAGAGCCAAAGAGAAGTACTAATCTATCAGTCATTACACAGAGACTTAGTTTACCATTTCAACCCCTGACCCCATGTGTCACAGTTCAGGGCATCTGCACCTGTATTCTCCCTCTGTGGTCCAGCAGGGCACCCACTCTCAGCTCCCATCTACTGAGCCCTCAGCATTCTTGGGCAGAGATCCAGACCTCTCTCCCTCCAGCTGCACACTTTCTGCAGGCTGCACACTTTCTGCAAGGCAAATGGTCATTTAAGAACCAATATTTAGGTAGGGTGTTATATTATTTTACTAAGATTCTTTCTCAGAGGCAATATGACATTCCAGTCCTACCTAGGCAGTCACACTAAGTTGAAGATAGCAATTTTCTGTTCTTGATTAACAGTATTTGAACTATGCCACAGGACAGCAGGGCATCTCCCCAGCTTCCAAACACACACTCCCCCATCCAGCCTCCTTTAAATAAGCTTATTTTTCAAACATAAGCAAAGAAAGCCAAACACAAACAGTTCCTCAGCTCACCATTCTGAGCCAGCTCCTTTCTCCTTCTGGAGCCCCAGCCCCAGGGATACCTTCCTGAGAACCTGGCCCTTTACTCCATGGCCCCACCACAGGAGTTAGCTCTACTCATCTCCAGGCACACAGTCTGCCCTAATCACTCCACCTCTTCCTGCCCTCTGATAGGCCTTTATAGCCCCAGGTGTAGACCTTTCTCTTTTACTTAGCTAAGCTGGGCCCACCTGCTCTGACACAGGGGCGCTGGGCCTGGTCTACTCAGGGGGACCAGCTACCCTGTGACAAACCACACATTACTTGGGGTTATTCATACCTGTTCATTGTGTGTGTTCTCTGCTCAGCAATCTATAGCAATTAAGTCTGTAATTTATTCCTATTGTGGACAAATAGCTGAAGTCAAAAACAGTTTACCCCAACCAATCAACCCTCTGGCAATATGGTGTTAGCCAGTCTAATTACCGACAATCACTTGGACACCACAACCTCCCAGATGTCACATCAGCTGCTACCCATTCTGTGAAGAACCCCAGAAAAAATGGAAAATACCTGTAAACGGCAAGGCAAATCTAACAATTATGGTAAAATCACACAAAACAGCCATGGCTAAATCAAAAGCAGTTAAAAAAAGATGGGTGTGGCTTGGGCATAATTTAAATGTCCAACTGTTATATGGGTTCTTTAGAACGGAGTCACAGCTTCGTAATTAATTGTGAACAATGGGGGCCGCTCAAATGTCACCCTGGTACCGTCCTTAAAATTATAGGAACAGAATCTATGCTACACTTGGCACAGTACAGAAGATACTTTAAGCCACCTTTGCACTTTCCATGTTCTGGATTACTCCAGGGACGGGTGCAACTATATCTTTATGTAATTCTATATTCTGATCACTCCCTCTCCTACTCCCAATATGCCCCTCCCACCCTCAGTTCTATTCCTAGCCCCACCCATTGCTTGCACCTACACTGAACACTAAGAGGAGGTGCAATATAGGGGCATATGCTTCCTCCCTTTTATGGTCCCTGTATGCTGCTAGAGCAATGTAAAAGGACCACAGCAGGAACCAGAATCTGGACCACAATGAATCACGCATGTTAATATTAATAAAATAGGCATTTTCTTACTGTGGGACACCTGCCATAGTTCTCTCTACTATTCATATAGCTTCCACTGACAATCTGTAAATAGGGTGGGAAGGCATCTCTTTCATTGCTAATTGCAACAGGTTTCATCCAATATGAGAATGGTTGCTAAAATATGTTCAAAGCCAAGTTACTTTGCTATTCACCCCAAAAATTTGCACATCTTAATTTCTAATATATTTAAATGGCAAAATATATCACTACTGTCATTGAATGACCTTGCTGGTTTCAAGATACTTTCAAAGTGCTTAACTGCAAAAAGTCCATACGAACATTTCTACACTGAACCAGAAACATTATTTCAACTTGGATCTTTTTTTGCTTTTACTACAGTCTCAACTAAAATTGCAGTTCACACTGTAGACTTCTAGGAGGAAATCACCTAGATTCTCTAGAGGAGATAAGAATCCTTGGGGACCAGGCCAGCCAGTGGTGATGCCTGCAGCATGGTTCATAACCCTACACAGTACTCATGTGGTGTATACTATTGTGGGAATGGGTCTCAAAGGTTTGGAAAACACATTGTGCTGCCCTCTGACTTGACGGAGCCAGTATTATAACTCAGAGAGAACAAGGTGATCATAAGTTCCAAGAGGTAATGTATATTACTGGCAGTAATGAGAAGAATCAGCCATATTCCTTAGAGACGGAGAATCCTCCATTTACCAGTCAAATTGAAAACAATGATTAAAGTTACCCCCAATCAAAGCCCTCCAGTTATGACCTATTTCTCCAAAAGCTGCTACAGTACTTCAAGGAGTCTGATAAAGAAGGACAGTGGATCACTTTTAGAAGATAATGCCGAAGAGGATAGTAAAGACAATAATGAAGACAAAGAGGAGGAGTCCACATTGATCCTGTAAAGCACAGAAGATGGAATAATGAATTTAGAAATAATCCAATAACAAAAGAGATCCAGAACATAGAAAGGGAGTGGATTTAGTTTCTTGGGGAGACAATGAACAAAATGTTGGGAGCACTTTTTAAAAATAGAGTATTGCATTCGGAGTAACAGGTATAGTGCTACATACAGAATGCTTATTTAGGGTCGTGTCAAGTACCACCTTCCACCACAAGTGTTCCCAATAAAAAACATGATTGTATGTGTGTCTATAATTAAAATTAGTGCAATGTAATACATGCTTAAGATGTATCATACCCTGCAAAACATTTTGCTTATTGTGCCCACCAAAAAACTAGTGTTTTACTGTGAGCCATTCTGTAAGCGAGCTTTCCACTTAGCAATACCCTACAGGATACATGGTGTCATGTGTAGTATGATCCGACAGTTTCACACCATTTATGCTTAGAGTGATGTGATTTGGTATACATCTATGCATAACACCGAGCTGATACATTCATGTAAAAATACTCTGGATGACCTGTGAAGATGACAAGCCATTATTATATTTTTAGCAAATTTTTAATGTTAATAAATGTCCAAAATGGTGTGAGGGGTATACAATGAAAGTAATATTAATTAGGCAATAAACTGCACTTAAATGTAATATATGCTCGGCCCTTTTTTAATGTAATTAACACCACAAATACCCTGCTCTAAAAGGAAAACCTGTGGCACATCTGAGCGCACTATTCAGGAATTAATGCTGGTATTGATTACAATGAAAAGAACTTGCATTAGCCTGGATGCTGGTTTGTCAGGCATAACTAGAAAGTGGAACTAATCATACTGTAAACTAAGCTGGGCTCTCTTAAACTAAGCTCTCCCTTACATAGTTTGAGCTCATAGTGGATTAACTGACTCTTTATTTAGGATGGTCATTATAACACTGCTGGGTGATTCTCCATTAGATATATTCCCGACCCTGAGAAATTAAATGAACTTTTAGGATGCCCAGTATATTTTTCAGAGCAAACTATCTTTGAAGCTGCCCATTGGGACATAGAGAAAATATGTAATCCTAGACTCTTCTGAAGGTAATATTTACCAGCTGTATTATTCCTATGCATTTTACCAATTAATATGACAAGTATTAAATGGCCAGAATGGCTTGAGCCATATTCATGGGAAGTGGCTGAATCTCTTAAGCACCGTGCCTATACTCATAACATGGCAATAATTTGACTATTTGTAACTCCCCCTTATACTGTATAGAGAATCATGTCCAATGGGGACAGTGACAAATAGGTGTGTAATGATTCCACTGCAGCAAAATGTATTTGATTAATTGCTCTATTTTACTCTCCATGACAGCCTGCCCTTATTGGAAATCACTCTCATATTTGTTTTTGCTTGTACCACATGGAGCATGCTTTAAAAAGCATTTCTCATACTGTGCCCTAATCTGGCCAGGGAGGCGATTATGCAGCAGATTACTTTTTCAGCTCATAAAAAATAAGTTTGTAATCCTCAGTGCTCTAATGTAGGCTGCCCAGAGAACTTGAACCAAGCTTCAGTAACACTGTCTATAAGATGGGGCTGGTGACTGATAAGGTCAGTTAGCTGCAAAAGACCAGAAGTTTTCTCCAGGATTTGGCAGAACAACCTATAACAGTAAAATATTCCTATTTTAATGGTGCTTCAGGAGTTCTTTACAACAGAAACTAAGGGTGGGGTTTTCAAAAGAGCCTAATGGAGTTAGGCACCCAGCTCCAGTCAGATTTCAGTATTGAGTGGCTGAGGGCTTGATTTTTAAAGGTATTTTGGTGCCTAAAAAAGAAGATAGGAGCCTAATAGGTGCTTTTGAAAATCCCATTAGGTGCCTATCCGCTTCTTTAGGTGCCTAAATACCTTTGCAAATCTGGCCCTAACTACTTGAGGCCCCTTTGAAAACCCCAGGACAAAATTACTCATGGTATAATGAAGGGGCAGAATCCCTCCTCTGGTTCTGGTCCCTTTGCACCATATGACAAAAGTCTAAGAAGTCTGTTGAATGAGAACTGAGTCCCCACTAATGCCAAAACCCAGAACCCAAATGTCAAGATAATGTAGCCTCTCTTACGCTGTGGAAGAAACAGGATCTTGTGGGACCAAACAAGCAAGCTGGTTATTTATTTCACTTATAAATGTTAAATAACCACCCATCTCTATATCAGTTAAAATCACTCCACACCATCACAATATTTGAATATGAGACACTATAGTGCACTATTTAATTAGTTCTCCTCAATATCCCCCAACAAAATAAAGATAAAAATAAAATGCCCCTTACCACACAGAAGTCTCCTTACCCTGAAAAACTTCACTCTACATCTTCCCCAAATAACTGAGAGAAAGTAAGTTTTTTGCAGCATGCCCAGAAAGTTAACACATCTGGACTCTGGTGGGCCATGGACTCTCATGGACCAAAATGAGAAGTGATTCCAGAGTTGGCAGACCCTCACAGAGAAGACCTACCAGTTGCTTACTCCTGTTAATATCACAACTATTGCAGTATGAACCTATTTGTCATCTTGATGTAAATTGGGATTATCTTCTGGTACAGGGTGCACCACTCACCACTTGCAGCATCTCCTGCTGGTCACTCTGGGGATTAGCTCATTCAGTCAACACCCTTTTCTCCTGTTTGCACTCCATGTTCCAACTCTCTGTTCAGTCTGCAGCCCCTTTCTCCATCTCAGGAACTGCAGCATCCTCTCCATGACTCCACCTCCAGCTAGGTCACTCAAAGTTCCCCCTTCCCGGGTATGTTCCTCAGCAGTCTTTCTATTCACTGCCTTGGGGGCCTCCCCCAGTGGCTGGTAGGGGAAACTGGGCCCACCCTCTTCTCTGGGTTTCGGCACAGTGACCCTCAGCTCAGCAGTCCAGGCTTTCTCTCTCTACTCTCACTGCTCTTTCCCTGGGATGCATCCTACCACTCTTTCCCCTTCTCTTTCTTGGTCTACCACTTCCCAAAGCACCCTCCCTCCCTCTGCCCAGGGAGTGACTGCAGCCAACGCACCCTGCAGTCTCCAAACACTCCTCCCTTTTCCTCAGAGTGTCCATCCTTTCCCAGCAGCCCTCACTGCTTCCAATTTCCTGTCTTTATATGTCCTGTCCAGCTCATTCCTCCGCAGCTGGCCTCCCTTACTCACTCCAGGGATTACTTGCCTACCTGATTCCCCTCAGCTGTGGCCTGTCTGATTAGTTAGCCTCCTTCCTGGCTGTCATTATCCCTAGCGGTGAGAGGGACGGGGGCACCCCATCATATCCAAATTGAAGTCAATTGAGTCACATGGTGTAAAACCTGTCTAAGGGCCTGCTCCTGAACCGCTGAAATCAATGGAGTTTTGATACTGACTTCACTGGGTGCAGGATTATGCTCTAAAGGCCTGAGCCAAGTCCAGTTAAATCAGCGGAAAGGCTCTTGTTGAATTCCATAAACTTTGAATCATGCCTTCAGTGAGAGGAGAAGTAGGCTATCTGGGTGTACTGGTAGCACTGGTTAATGTTAAACTTGTATAATATGAAATGGGGTAAGTGGTGAAAGCTTTTTATGGGAATCTGGGTATATCCCATCCTCCATTTGTTTTTAAACACCTAATTTTTGGTGTAATATGAGACATCCCAAAGGCAAAAATTTGCTTCTTAGAAGTATTTTTATGAGCCACAAGTTATAGGTCATAAGAAATGTTTTAGGCATATTATCCAGAGAGGTGGTGAATTCTATCAGAAACAAAGAAATCATTCCAATTCTTTTTTCGGTTTTATGGAAGAATTTTAACAAGGAAATCCCACCACATCAATGATATATCCTCAGTTCTTGGCAATAGAACCCATTAAGGTGGCTTTACAATTCATTTTTAACAATACTTGGGTAACTCAGATAATTAAATCTAACAATGAACCAAGTTAACATACTAAGAATTTCATAGGTTAATAATATTCAAGATGCTTTATCTACTCCCTTCCATCCAAAATCTAATGGGGGAAACAGAACTACTTCCTAGAACTTTTTAAACTGCAATGAAAATAACCGAAGAAGATAAACTATCTTTAAGTCATAAAATAGCCTTTTTTCCTGCTGTCTTATCAGTCGCCACCATAAAGTTATACAAAATGTGTGCCAGTTGAATTACTTATCGGAAGATGTTTACAGACCAAACTGAAAGATATTATACCTAATTTGTATAAAGACAAATTTCCAAAGATGAGTGATTTTGGCTATGCAACTTGAAATGATTTAAAGGGTCCTGAATTTCGGAGGAGTGGTTGTTCAGCACAAATTAGGTCTCATAGCTTTCTGAAAAATCAGGACTCTTTAAAATGTATAGAGTTCAGCACCCAAAAATTGAAGCACACAGAATCACTAGTCACTGAAAATCTTGATCTAAATGTATTTTAAAATATATCCTTTTTTGTATGAAAAGGTGTCTAGAAGCTTGAGTCCCGGCACTAGTTTGGGACTATAGGAGTGGAAAAGAAATGTTAATTTGAAGCATCATCATTAAAAATGAAGAACAGTGACATGTAGGAGATCTTACCTGGAAGAGATACATTAATGAGCTGAAAGCTCTATTAGGTTCTCTTTGGTGTAATCAGTACTTAACAGACAATGGTATGTGGAGGACCAATGAATACTGCAGTTCTTTCTCAAGATATCATTCCCAGCTGTCCCTGCTCCCTCGCACACATATCAGTAATGTTTGACAGAGGAAAAAAACTACTAATCTCTGAGATACCACCAAATGTTTTCCAGTTGAACTTTCAGAGATCTCAGTCTATGAGAAGAATGCCATTTAAAAGGTTTTAAAATGGGATTAGGTATGAATAGCCTTAGTCAGAGATAGCACTAAATAATCCCATGATTCACAGATTCAAATACCAGTCATCTAACCTTTATCTGTCCCTTTAATCAGGTTATATCAATAATATCAGGCCCAGTTCATTCTTGCAGACACATGAAGATGTAGTTAACACCTCTCAGCATCATACTAGACCTCTATACCAGAAGAAATTCAACCAAAGGAGGTCAAGTCATGGTAATGTCACCTGCCCATTCTTGACATTTCCATAGGGAGGGAGCAGTTGTAAATTCCACTCTGGACTCAATGAATCTTCACCAGTCACCATCACTATCATATTATAGGAGCACTCAGTCTCCCAAGCAGGATCAGGGCCCCACTGGGAAGAGCATTATATGATCACTTGGTAGGACACAGTCCCTGCCCTGAAGAGCTCAAACTCTGAACTAAAACAAGGTGCAACCAATGGGGGAAAGTAAGGACTTGTCTACACTTACTGGAGGATCGGCGCATGGCATTCAATGCATCAGCGGTTGATTTAGCGGGTCTAGTGAAATGGACCACAGATCGCTCTCCTGTCAACTCCTGTACTTCACTTGAACGAGAAGCGCAAGGGGAGTCGACAGGAGAGTGTCTCCTGTCAACATAGCGTAGTGTCGACCCCGCAGTAAGTAGATCTAAGTACATCGACATCAGCTGTTATTCATGTAGCTGAAGTTGCGTAATTTAGATCGATCTCCTCCCCGAAGTGTAGACAAGGCCTAAGTAATCAGAGGGGAGCAGGATGGAAGCTATGAGTAGGAACACAGTTGCATAGAGTAGCTATGTACATAATAAATTATTTCAAGTATTGAAAGTTTGTTTAAAAATATAAATAGATTATATCGATATCAGTAAATCCTCTGAAATTACCTCTGCTACATGCACCAGCAGGTAGACAGAATATAAGCAAGCACATAGAAATTATCCCTGCAAGATATAATTCCTATAGGGCTTATGGTACCTGCAAGCCTATTTGCCTAAAATGTCATAAAGCATTTGACTGAGAGAATCAGAAAACACCACATATAAGGAATTTACTTGACAAAAGAAATGATATCACAATATCTTGACAGAAGAATTAGCTATGACCCTCATTAAACAGATATGCTGGTCTTTTAAAGAATGCCATTCATCTATCCTCATTTCTGGAATCCAACAAAATCTGGATACACAAGTGAGAATCAGGCGAGAAATAGCATAACACAAGGTACATATACAGCATGGAGAAATTGCCTAGCAATATTAAGCATGAGTTATAGGAGTTTGACAGTGCAGTTACAGAGTGGATGGATTTCAGACTTCAGATAGAAAGACATCATTCAAAAACGTGAAGAAAAAAACAAAAAAAAAGGGTAGCAGGAGACTATGAGGAGAGGACCCAGCCCCCTTCTCATTTTTTTGTTTTGTTTTGTTTTGTTTTTTAATGAGACTGATATTCTTTATTAGGAATTGTTATGGAAGAAGATAAAACATGAACCATGAAGCAGAAGCAATATATTAATAAATGGTATCTTTTTTCATTGGGAGTGTTTAAAATTAATACTCTAACACTTTGAAATTGTAAAGGGATGTACATACATTAATACACAGAAAGTACTATTTGTGCTTTATTATATATTGCTTTCATTTCACAATGCTACACAAATATTAAAGAAATATATACATATGATCAGACTTATAACAGTTTCAGCTTTAATTATGCAGAGACCAGCATTGCTACATAATTAAATATAAAAAAGTGACACCAATAGGCCCTTTCCTTTAAAAAAAAAAAAGTTTGAAGCACTCCTAAGAGGTTTCCAGTATAAATTTGGTCGACTTTTAGTTGAAATCCACTATGCTGCTGATTTTTACTAGTTTCTTAAGTGGTCACTTAAGATATGTTCCAATGCAAATATATAGGAAAGTGATACAGAGCATAAATAGAGAAACATAAATTCAAATTGAAAACAATTTTCAGTTGTAAGAAGCTTCCAGTGAAGTATTTGTAGTAAATGAAAAGGCAAAATGTTTAAAATGTGTATTATGCTTTGATTGTGTCATTTTTTATTAGGGCTGATATTGTGGTGTATTTTGGATTAAAAATTAGATTTGTTTCTGTTGTACATTAGCAGCTGATATGAAGACAAATTTGCTAAGTAGTTTCATTTTATCATGGGTAGAACTGCTAATTAGCTGGAAAAGTGTCTTCTAAATGCCAGCCCTATGAGCTCACTAAAATCCATTATCTGTCCATACCGAAAGAAGGACAGGAGACATTTGATATGGGTTTAATCAGGTCGAAACTTTATTTTTGTCTGGGACTACCCGGCAGATAAAAGTATACAGTGCAGGTAACCCCATGTTTACTCTGTAAATACCCATAAAAGCCCCTTTTACCAACTCCCTCTCTTTTTCCATCCAGGTCCCTCCAACAAATGCATTGCTGGGACCTTAATCCCCCCCCCACACACACACACACCCCGTAAGAGGGATAAGGTGGTCTATAAGAATGCGGGGTTGGCTCCCTGGCGTACCAATCATAGGAGTCCCCAACCGTCCTTTTTCAAGCCATTTATCCGGTCACTGTATACCTTTGCTATGGAGTACCTGCACTGGACATCTGCCCTACACTTGAATAATGAGTTGCAGCATTGGCCTACTGCCCTTCATGCCATGCATGAACAGAGCCCACTTGAACCTGCTGTCGGAGCGGCGAAAAAAACTAAGCAAATCTGGTGGTAAGGGAAAAATTCCTTCCCAGCCCCCCTAAAAAGGGGGTGGCTAGCATAATGCCCACAGCAGGTCTTGACCAAACTTTCCTTTTAAAAACAAGCTTGAAGTGCTTCTAAGAGAGTCCCAGTTCAAGGTGGTAGACTTTTCGATGAAATCCACTATGCTGCTGATTTTTACTAGTTTCTTAAGTGGTCACTTAACATATGTTCCAATGCAAATATATAGCAAAGTTATACAGAGCATAAATAGAGAAACAAATTCATATTGAAAACATTTTTCAGTTGTAAGAAGCTTCCAGTGAAGCATTTGTAGTAAATGAAAAGGAAAATGTTTAAAACGTGTATTATGGGTTGATTGTGTCATTTTTGATTAGGGCTGATTTTGTGGTGTATTATGAATTAAATATTAGATTTATTTCTGTTGTACATTAGCAGCTGATATGAAGACAAATTTGCTAAGTAGTTCATCTTACCATGGGTAGACCTGCTAATTACCTGGAAATGTGTCTTCTAAATGCCAGCCCTATGAGCTGACTAAAATCCATTGCAAATATTCACTTTTCAGTTAGCCAAAATGCTCAAGACTAAATAAAATAATAGCAGGGACAAGGGGCATCCAATAAAAAACTATAAATAGTCCCAGATATTGATGTATTGGAACTTTTCCCACACTTAACCCTTTATTCATCCTACATTTATAGTAAATAATATAACATTTTGATGCATTTGCAGCAAAGCAATAACAATTCAGGGTTAAGGTTAGGTGCAAGAGTTCAGTCTATATATGGGTCAGAAATAAATGTCTTAATCAGGGGTTCTCAAAACTGGGGGTCATGACACCTCACAGGGTTGTGTGGTTATTACATGGGGAGTCGTGAGTTGTCAGACTCTATCCCCAAACCCTTCTTCAGCTCCAGCATTTCTAATAGTATTAAATATTTTAAAAGAGCTTTTAATTTATAAGTGGGAGGGGGGGTCGCACTCACGGGCTTGCTGTGTGAAAGGGGCCACCAATGAAAAAGTTTGAGAACCACTGGTCTTAATCAACCGAAGCACTAGACGTAATAATACTGTATACTTACCACTTATATAACACTTTACATTTTCAAACTGCAGCACAAACATTAACTTGTGAAACCCCACAACATCCCTACAAGTAAGTTTCAGTAGGATAGTATAATATTGACATATGGAAAACACCTACTATATCTCAATCCAGTCCCCTGAGAAATCACATATCAGATAGTAAACTAACACATAACTAGACTGGGAACTACAGGCCAGTCAGCCTCATCTCAGTCCCTGGAAAAATCATGGAGCAGGTCCTCAAGGAATCAATTCTGAAGCACTTAGAGGAAAGGAAAGTGACCAGGAACAGTCAGCATGGATTCACCAAGGGCAAGTCATGCCTGACTAATCTAATTGCCTTCTATGATGAGATAACTGACTCTGTGGATGAGAGGAAAGCAGCGGATGTGTTGTTCCTTGACTTTAGCAAAGCTTTTGACACGGTCTCCCACAGTATTCTTGCCAGCAAGTTAAAGAAGTATGAGCTGGATGAATGGACTATAAGGTGGGTAGAAAGCTGGCTAGATTGTCGGGCTCAACGGGTAGTGATCAATGGCTCCATGTCTAGTTGGCAGCTGGTATCAAGTGAGTGCCCCAAGGGTCACGCTGGTTTTGTTCAACATCTTCATAAATGATCTGGAGGATGGTGTGGATTGCACCCTCAGCAAGTTTGCAGATGACACTAAACTGGGAGGAGAGGTAGATATGCTGGAGGGTAGGGATAGGATACAGAGGGACCTAAACAAATTAGAGGATTGGGCCAAAATAAATCTGATGAGGTTCAACAAGAACAAGTGCAGAGTCCTGCACTTAGGAAGGAAGAATCCCATGCACCGCTACAGACTAGGGACTGAGTGACTAGGCAGCAGTTCTGCAGAAAAGGACCTAGGGGTTACAGTGGATGAGAAGCTGGATATGAGTCAACAGTGTGCCCTTGTTGTCAAGAAGGCCAATGGCATTTTGGGATTTATATGTAGGGGCATTGCCAGCAGATCGAGGGACGTGATTGTTCCCCTCTATTCGACATTGGTGAGGCCTCATTTGGAGTACTGTGTCCAGTTTTGGGCCCCACACTACAAGAAGGATGTGGAAAAATTGGAAAATGTCCAGCGGAGGGCAACAAAAATGATTAGGGGACTGGAACACATGACTTATGAGGAGAGGCTGAGGGAACTGGGATTGTTTAGTCTGCAGAAGAGAAGAATGAGGGGGGATTTGATAGCTGCTTTCAACTACCTGAGAGGTGGTTCCAAAGAGGACGGTTCTAGACCATTCTCAGTGGTAGAAGAGGACAGGACAAGGAGTAATGGTCTCAAGTTGAAGTGGGGGAGGTTTAGGTTGGATATTAGGAAAAACATTTTCAGTAGGAGGGTGATGAAACACTGGAATGCGTTACCTAAGGAGGTGGTGAAATCTCCTTCCTTAGAAGTTTTTAAGGTCAGGCTTGACAAAGCCCTGGCTGGAATGATTTAGTTGGGGATTGGTCCTGCTTTGAGCAGGGGGTTGGACTGGATGACCACCTGAGGTCCCTTCCAACCCTGATATTCTATGATTCTATGATTTAGGAGATTTTGTAAATCTGAAAAAACAGGGATTCTACCAATATTTAGAGAAATGGAAACTGTTACTATGCTGGGGCTTGGTATTATGGCCTTTTTGAACCACAAGGGACAGGCCACAGAGTATAATCCTTAAACTTGTTGAACATCTGCAACTCCAATTGTCTGTGAGGCAAGTTGTGGATGTTCAGCACCTCTCAGGATCAGGCCACGCCCTGCACCCACTGAAGCCTCAAACGTTTGTCATCAACTTTCGCAGCAGCAGGATTGGGACTATTATTTTTATATAAAGTGGGCATCAAGGAGGAAACAACCTCAGGGTTCACAGGTTTATAGAGATGTCTGCAGTGATTTCCACCAGACACTGTACTTCTAAAACATATTTAATTGGGCCCACATCTAAGAGTCAAAAGTAGAACTGCAAATCTCCATGGCTTTAGTTCTCAGAACTTCGTGGGAGCTTCCCTCCCGTCCCCATCTTCAATTATAATTGGTTCAACTGCCCACCTTCATAGTTTTATCTGATTTAGTTCTAACAAGCCCCATACAGAGCCAGAACCACAGGGCTGCTCAAAAAATTTCTGTCAACATTTTTTTTTTGACAGAAAGTTTGGTTTTCAACTAAACAAAACAATTTTATGAAATGTATCTCCATTCTTCAAATTTTTTTTTTTAAATTGGAAAACATGATTTTTTGGGCTGAAAATGGAAATATTTCAGCTGAAAAATGAACGTTTTCTGTTTTCAAATTTTCAACAAAATGTTCTACTGAAAATTGCAGTGGAAGGAAAATTTTTCTGACCAGTGCTACTGCCATAGTATTTTTGGACAGGTTTAAGAGTTGGGTTGCTACATTCTGTATTAGTAGTTTAGAAGCAGCGATGAACCTCAAAATTATTAATCATTGGGAAGTCCCCAACAGAGGGAGCTCTATCAGATTTTCAAGAATCATTTTCCTAACTGCTAGGCTCATGGCCATCTTGTCTGGATTGTGTTTAAACCAATTAGCTTAATTATGTAATGAAAATAAGATCTGCAACTATATTATTGAACATACTTTAAGTGACCTGTCTCTGAAACCCTCACTATTTACTCCAAGGGTTTTGACTGAGATATATTTTGAGGGACTCAAAAAGTAAGTTGGACGAGTCCACAAAGATAAAAACAATATTTTAAAAGTCACTACACGTAACAGAGAATGAAGTGCTGTTCTTGGGAGGCTGTTCTGTTCCGCTCAGCTCTCTGAGTTTTTATAGATTGTACAGCATATGCCTAAAAAGTCAGTGCACATTTTTCAAATCATAGTTGTGCATCACGGCACATTTTGTAAAGCCCTTACTGGTAAAACTATGCGTTTGTAGATGTTGTTGGTGCTTCACTATTATCTTTAAATTGAACAATTGGCTACAACCTAGAAAAGCCTCTCATTAGCTCAGCAATAGAGCTGGTCAAAAGATGTATTTTCTTTTCTGAAAAAAAATTAATAACAAGGAAAAACTTTTGTTTTCATTTAAAATTGTTGGATTTTGGGGGGAAAAAATAAGAGAACCAAAATGTGGGGGGTTTCAATAGGAAACCTTCCTCCCCCTTACAAACTTTTTTTTGGAGGGGGAAGGCAGGAGGGAGAGGCAAAATCCCAGAAAAGGTTGACAAAAAATGGAAATTTTCCCAAGAAAAGAGACCGCATAATTCCCACTGTTTGCAGGTACCATACTTAAGCTAAAAGTTATCTGAAAAACATTCTGACTGATGATTCCCTATTTAACAGCTGCATTCCTTGACCTCTTAAAGTGACAATTCAAAATGGCAACATGACATAATGTGACTTGACATGCTTCTGACAAAATTATGTAAATTTGCATAATGAAGTATACAAATATATATAAATATATATGAAATACAATTAACAAAAAGCTTGAACCTAAAATGGCAGCCAAGGCAATTTCTGGTTTGGAGATCAGGAATAAAGCTGTAAGAAAAAAAGCAAGACAACTGGAGGTGAGTTTTAGGTAATTTTTTCGTAAAAGGAAGAATTTTATTGACTGTACATCAACACATGTCTAGAGGAAAGGGTACTGAAATCTGTCACCAAGAACAAAAGATGCAGTTTCAATACTAAAACCAGAGTGCATGTCTCCTGTCATGTGAATGAAAGGAAGAAAAGTCTTTTAACAGGAAATGATTTACGTTATTTGTGATCATCCTACCTGAACACTGAGGAGTGATCAGAATTAGTACTAGATACACTTACTAGCCACAACAACACTCTACAATCTGTACTTTCCTTTAGTGTCTCCATGTATGCTCCGTTACCACTTCACCTCTTCCTGGAGAAGAGAACCATGAAAATATGAACGTATGCAAACTGATATAAACCAATGGAAACCATCTCACAGACACTCCCCCCAAATCCTCAGGATGGTCCTGTGCATAAGGATGTGACTGCTGGGTGACAGAAGTTGTTTGTTTTTTTCTAGGATTGGGTGTGGAAATGGATACATAAAAAATGCTTCACAGATTTGCTCCAAAATACATAGAATTACAAAGTTTAAGGTGAGAAAAGGTCCTTTTAATTTTTTTTTTTGCCACAATATTTGCTAAGGCTTGTTCTATTTGTTACAATTTTCAGCATTTGTTGGGACAGAGCTGGATGCTGCTCAATCAGACAGCTGCCATGGTTAAGTGCACACCCCCCCCCCCACCGCCCCAACCACTACCAGGGCTGTGATTGCAAAAGGAATTCAGAGCTTGTGTTCTCCATCAGTATTGCAACATACAGTCCAAAGCACATGGGCAGCTGTGCACAAGGAACAAGAGGAGAAAGCAGAGCCAAGATGCTACTTCACTAAGTTAAAGTCTTCTTTCCACCCCAGAGCCTACCTACCCAATCCCACCTGACCACTCACCCACCTTCTACTACAGAGAGCAGCAGAAGCGTTAGCTTTACTTCTCACTACCACTGGTGTTGTGAGGAACAACTGCCAGGCAGGGGAATCACACTGAAGAATGTCCATGAAGTACTAGGAAGCTGTAACTATGTTGGAAGCAGGAGGAAAAAGAGTGATGTAATTGATGTGTGTGGAGTTTTGTGTGGGAGGGGAAAAGGAGTATTTTGCCCAGGGAATGTCAAATGCGTAGCCCACTGAGGTGGAAAATTTTGAAGATTTGTCTTATGCAAGCACATTGCTGCCTTTAGGGGATACAGTATCATTTGATTAAATGCACCAAGTCCTACTGCCACTAAATACAGCTCCAAGGTTCCCAGAGACTTTAAATGCAGAAAGATTGGGCCTGCCATGTAGGGATGGAAAAACTATCGCAAAACCCAAACCAACATATTTGATGTTCAGGAATTTCTATTAATTTTCCCTCCAAATATTTTTCATATGTTGTAGATAAGGGATGTTGTTCTTTGTTGGAAGTCTCCAAGGAGTAGACCAACAAAAGGTGCCTAAGCCAAACATTTGTGTGCCACAGAGATCCTTAAAACCCCTACTCAGCTACTGCCTAACTCTGGAGGTGCCTAGCTTTCTGAGCATATGCACAGCTACCTCACTTAGTAGCCCAAGCCCTTGCAGGACTTTTAGACTCCACCTACCTTGCATGTAGGGTTCAATCTGACAGGTTTTTTCTAAACTCCCACAAAATGAGATGAAGGAGACTTAGTGGAAACACTCTCTTCAACAATCTTTCCCCAGTGGTTAGTGCACTCTCCTGTGAGGTAGGAAACCCAAGTTCAAATCTCTTCTCTACAATGAGCAAGGAAGGTCTCTCACATGCCGAGTGAATGCCTTGACCACTAGGCTAAAGGTCATAAGGGAGGCTGCTGCTGCCTTCTTCCTCCCCCATCCCAGCATTTCTTGAAAAAAACAACCCAAACCAAAAACAGTTTAGATCCTAAGTCCCTGAGCCACTGGTGTGGGATGAAGTTTTAACTGCTGTAATGGGTACAGTATAGATGAGGTGGGACAGAGACCAGTCAATTTTTTGTCTCAGAAGTGAAACCTCATGATTCTGTGTTTTCTGAGAAACACACCATTCAGCAGTAAATCATGCCAAGCCATTTAAAATGTGCATTATATATGTTTGTAAATTATATATAATATGCTTCTTCAAGACTCGTTGAATTTTCATTAGTAAGGCGTGCTGGCATTGGGTCTGCATATGTGCTACTGATTCACAATCACTGAAAGTCACATGGAACT
Source organism: Lepidochelys olivacea (assembly GCF_965140295.1). NCBI lineage: Eukaryota > Metazoa > Chordata > Testudines > Cheloniidae > Lepidochelys > Lepidochelys olivacea. The sequence continues at coordinate 31,703,633 of NC_140415.1, forward strand.
GGAACATTTAGTGGTGGCTCAGGGTGATCTAACTGGCTTGAGCATAAAATTTTAAAAAATATTAATTTTTTAACATTTTGTCTTGGTTCAGCCTATACATGATGCTCTGAGCCTTAGGGTATTAATTTAGTCTGCAAATATATCATGTAGAGAGAAAGCAATGACTTCCACACCAAAGGAGCCCTCAATAAATAAGACAGTAAAATAGAAACACTGATGATGGAGATGGAAAGTCTTATTAGGTCACATGGCCATCTTCCAAATACTCATTCCCCATATGCAGAGTTTGGCAGGCAAATCAAGATCAGGATTTTTGTTATGCAGAAAAGTAAAAAAGAATCCTAATCACTTAACAAATGGTCTCTCAACCCGAGGATTGTGAGCTCTAGGTGGGATCACGGAGCATTGCCCATGGGCATGGCATATTTCTATTATATATAAAAAAAATTAAAAATCCACTTGCTTGCTAGAGATGGTTGCAAAGACCTTGGGGGAAAAAGAGATGGAAGAATGAGAAAGTTCCCTCCTTTGATGCCTACTGTACGATCTCCACTGCAGCTTCTTGCTCTTCCTCCCTCACCCACTACACTGCAGAAGGCATCGCTCACAAATGGTTGGGAGCCACCTGGGTACCATAAGCAGAACAGTCTGTGTGATCAGCCTAGATATCAAGAAGAAAGTTTGGGGGATGTAGGGAGCGTGATGTATGAAGTTAAATTTTAATCTGTGCATGAGCAGACAATAACAAACAAACATTCTTGACCCAACAGCTAGTAACATTGCTCCAAAATCCCTCCACAAAATGGCCCCTTTTCCACTTCTCCACCCAACTCTCCACATTCAGCAGTATCCATATTCCCACTCAATAGCCCCCCAGAACCTTTCTTACCTTCATCCAGGCCCAACCATTTTACACTCAGTCTGTCCACCCAGCAGCGGCCTCTGCCTAGCAACTGTCTCACCTGCAACAACTCCACCAAGCATCCCTCCCCTCCAAAAGCACCCATTAGCCAACCCCACCTGTAGATGTTTTTAAAATGTAAGTTACAATATATAACCTATCCATCATAATTTCCAGGAATATTAATTAAAAATCACATTGGAAATACCATTCTCCACTTCCCCCAACAAAACCCTACAAGAAGTAGTGGCTGGTTTGTGGAACACAGATAAAGACAGGGAGATAAAGACCCTGACTGACTGGGCCTGAGGAATATGCTGCTGTCAGTTACACCAGCACAAGGGCACTGAAGTCCATCTGATTGTGCCATGTACTTAAGACAGAATCTGGTCCTCTGTCCTTAGCTCTGTTAATATTCGTTTATGCTGAGCTTTTCAAATCCACCATAGCATGTGGATGCCTCAATGGTATTAAATTTAATAAAAGATAGGCATCCAAATCCCGAGCTGGCTTTGGACATCTCAGCTGAACAGTCTAATTTCATCTTTCTTTTCACTATTTGAGTACTTCAGACTGAAGTCAGCCTGACATAAGTGAGAACAACTCCCCTTACACAGAATGGGAAATGAACTTGCTTTCACTTTGGCTCTTAGGAAATATCAGTTCAGTGTAAACTAAACCCTTTTAGCACAGGACTGAATGCCAAGGTGGTGAAAGTTACACTGTTTTGCCACTTAAACTGTTTTTTTGACCAAATTAGCATCCAGCATACAGTTCACACCATTAACAACACTGCTAAATTCAATATTTGGGTGTTACAAAATCAGCCTTATTAAATATTCAGCCCACTATATTTAGCTAAATGATGTTTGTGGTGTTTTACAAATGGATTTAAGTACTACAGTACTAAAGTGGGAAAAGGTGCTTTCAGAGATGGAGCTAATAGAGTTCTCCTGGCATTCATCTTTGGCAGTCCCAAGGCAAAGAAGAAGATAGTTTTGAAATAAAGTCTGATACATATAGTAGCTGTTCTTTGTGAGATTAGGGAAGATTTTGTTACTAGAGATTGTAATGATTTTCTGGTAGCTATATACATAAATTCCATTTGGATTTTGATCCTGGATCTCTGCACACCAACAGAAATATTATTACAAATATCAAGCTGCCATAATGAAGATTTAAATAATTCAAAATATGGATGTATATTTCTCTTCTAAAAAGCCTTCTTGGTACTTGCATAGAATTTCCATGAGTGGTAAAGGTACAGTAAGTTATCAGATCATAGGGAGACTATACTGTAGTTGAGTATAAAACACCATAGCATCCAAGGGTAGAATACATTTTGCAATTGTTGTATATTATAACTAAAGAGCTGTTCATCCAGTTAATGTTAATTTGCCTTTTTTGTTGCTAGAGCTTTTAGACGGCTAAAAACAATTGTGCTGATGCAGGGCAGGATGTCTGGGGGCTAGACAGACAGATTGCCCTCTTCCCACCTTGTGTGCAGAAAGGGAGAAATCCTCCATATGGAGATGTGAGTGCAGACTGGGGAAGAAGGACAGGAGATGGAGCATTATCTGCAAATGTGACTTGACCTCCTGTCCCTAGCTAGAAAACTGAATAAATCAGAATCTTCCCAAAAAACATATTACTGCCCTGGAGTACATTTTTTTTCAGGGAAAGGATGTTACGTTTGTTAAAGAGCTGATAATCTTGTTTATTTGCCCAGCTTGATTATCATGCACATTGTGTAGAGAGTTGTCACTTTGGATGGGCTATTACCAGCAGGAGAGTGAATTTGTGTGTGGTGGGGTGGAGGGTGAGAAAACCTGGATTTGTGCTGGAAATGGCCCAACTTGATGATCACTTTAGATAAGCTATTACCAGCAGGACAGTGGGGTGGGAGGAGGTATTGGTTCATATTCTCTGTGTGTATATAAAGTCTGCTGCAGTTTCCACGGTATGCATCCGATGAAGTGAGCTGTAGCTCACGAAAGCTCATGCTCAAATAAATTGGTTAGTCGCTAAGGTGCCACAAGTACTCCTTTTCTTTTTGCGAATACAGACTAACACGGCTGTTACTCTGAAACTTGAAAAATCAAGTGTCCTCTAACAGAAGCCCTGGAAATGCCTGTTAAATATTTTTGGTGACACACATGGTATAAGTCTTGTTATTTTGAGCATGAAAAGACTTGCTCTTTGAAAGTTCCTCAATTACAAGTTTGAAAGCTGTGAATGTAGAACTGATATTTAGAACTCTCTGTAGCTGGCTATTGACAAACCCTGTGTTTATGAATTCATACGAGCACAGACGTTAGTTGACATTTTTTGTTTAATTTTACAAAAGTATCTGTGGAGATTTGGATACATACTTGAACATGGAGAATCACAGTATTGTTAGATATTCAAGCTAAGTAAGACAGTGAGTACTACTGTCTTTACAGGAACAAACAGCTTATGGGGGAAAAGGCTTAATATCTTCCTGAAAAATATGGGTATTAATATGTTTTTTCCAAGCAAAGGACCACAGGAACATATAGGAGTTTTCATACAGTATGAGGCCAGTGGGCCATCTCATTCCTTATCCTATTTCCACCAGTGGCTACACCAGTTGCTTCAGAAGAAAACAATTAGGACCTAAGGAGCCTTACTTTTACTCTGTTTTTACCCAAACCGAGTTACTGGCATTATATTAAAATCATTTTTTCACACACCCACTATATGCAAAGATTTTTGTAGCTAAAATGGAGGGTCTTGTACTCCATAAAAAAAGTTCCACAGCAAAATTAAAATAAGTTAGACTTGATTTTCCTTAAATGTTGCAGGTAAATAATTATTGGCAAGAAATAAGCAATCACTCTTTTGGACTTTGTAGTAGCGTTATGCTATTTATACAATTACCCATAAGATTCTATTGTATTTATGAAACAATTGAGTACCCAATGGAGGTCCAAAACATGCTTTAAAGTACACATTTTAATAGTGTTAAGCAGTATTGATTTTTTAAATGTAATTATTATACTGGAGGTTACTTTTCAAATATTACTTGATATTGTGCTTGACTCATCCCCACTGTCATGACTGGGGCTTGGGTGATCAGAACTAGGGGTTGGAAACAGAGTTGGAGTCCGGAGTCAAACCAAGAGTCAGAGTCGGAGCTCGACTCAGAGACCAAGGGGAGGGATCAGAAGCAAGGCAGGGAAACTGGAATCAGTCAGAAAGGCAGGGCTCAAGAGGTCAGGTGAGACGATAGGGTCCAGTGTAGCAGCCAGACAAAAATTTACCCAATTGCATGGACACCTTTCTGTGTCTCTTTCTGGTGTACCTGGTACAACTAGGGACTCTGGAGTTCTTTCAATCAGGTGCCTGTGGGTAGTACCTTTAATGGAGCGTAAGGGCCATTGGGTGGTGCTGTGGATGCAGCAGCAGCCCGCGGGCCTGGGTTCAGAACCCATGGATCCTCAGGCCCACTGGCACAAGTTTGTGCTTGCATGTACATATTTCATACACTCCATTGTGGCTCTTTGCACCCAGCACTCTTTGGTGGAGAAAAGCTCTGTGTAGCTTGAAAGCTTCTCTCTTTCACCAACCGAAGTTGGTCCAATAGAAGATATTATTTCACCCACCTTGTCTCTTTATGCACAACATACAAAGGCTAGCTACATATGCTCACTGCTGCTTTGGCAGGTTTGTAAACACAGAACACAGAGAGTGCCACTAGAGAGCTCAAAATCTATTTACAGGGATATGATCTAGTTCCTCTAGACTACAGAACCTCTATGACCTGGGTTCAAGCCAGATAAGAACCAGTTTCCTTGCCTTTGTTCCTTACCTCCTTCTGTTTCCATAACATCTCTTTCCATCTTCAATCTTGCCACCTCTTTCTTTCTAACGTTTTCTGCACCATGCCTCACCATTTGACATTGATTCTGGATACTTATTTGGAGTACTTACAATATTCCTATTATTACATGTAATATCAATACTCCTAGGCCAGTATTTTCTTCCCCAGCTTCAGCCTATGCCCAGCCATGGGTGACACACTATATTTTGGTTATGTTCATAGGCATTAACTAGCACTCAAATTCTCTCCTTTTGTTTACAGACTTAAAATTATGAAACCATTAAATGCAACTATATGTTTACATGCATTGGGATATATGGAAAATTACATAAATATTTTAATGAGGACTACACTCCCCAAATATAATCCCATGGCCCAGATTTCATGTTTATAGTATTTTAGCTATTTTCTTTAGGTACAGCTTTGTTTGTTGATGTCCGTCTCATGCTACCAATGTGAGTCTCTGAATTAGGGGCTAGAGCCACAGAGGGATTTAGGCACCTAAACTAGCAGTTAGGAACCGAAGTCTAACACTTAGATGCCTCTCAAAACTCCCACTCAGTTGCTGCCTAACCCTGTGGGTGCCTAATTATCTGTTGGTGAGCATGCACTAAACAACCTATGTCTGATGCTGCCAAATTGCTTGGAGCCCTCGCATGTACCTAAGTCCCAATGGGACTCTCAAATTTGGCATTCCTCTGCCGATCTCACCTACAGGGCCCAATCAGTAGGCATGCTCAGAGCATGCTCAGAGCATGCCTACTCCCCACAAAAGACAGACAGGAATAACTAGATGAGGAATTTTGAGGTAGGCAGTCTGTATGTGTACATATACGTGTCCCAAAGCACCCTATAGCCTGGTGGTTAAAGCCTTCACTTAGGAGGTATGAGACCTGTTTTCAAATCTCTATTAAGCCTGATTTGAAACAGGTACTTGAACCCAAGTCTCCAAATCCTAGATTAGTGCTCCAACCCACAAGCTATTAGGCATTCTGGAGTCAGGGTCTCCAGTTTAAGCTATTCCACTTTGTATAAATAATTAAATATTCATTGGGCCAAAGAGAGCGAAATTAACTCTATAGCTTAGTGGCTACAGGACTTACCTGCTATATGGGAGACTCAAGTTCCCTGTTGAAGTCAGGCAGAGTGGGAGTTCAAAACAGGTCTGCTTCATTCAAGGTGAGTGTCCTCATCACGGGGCTATTGGATATAATGGGGTGGGTCTCTCTCGCTCTCCTACCCACCCTCTGGTTTTTTCCATGAGAAAAGGGTGACCTGGCTCACCTAACTCCAGGAGAGGGTTCACAGCTGTGAATCCTGAGTGGAGATAGGTATCTCCTTCTGGCCAGGGATAAGCACCTAACAACCTTTGAAGGGTCAGCTCTCTCCATACATTGTATAGGGAGCCTGCGGGTGTCTAACTCAGGGGTAAGGATTCCATAAAAGTTATGGATGGGTGCATAAAAGTTGAGTAATGCAATGCTTAAGCCCCTTTGTGGAACTAGCCCTAGCCCTCTATGCAGATTTCACTTAAAAATAAAATGAACTATTAAGAGAAGTGTTCCTAAGGAGTCCATGGGGAATAGTAAACTAGAAGACACTCTACCATTTCCTCACACGCTCACCAAGCAATCTGGACTGAATTAAAGCAAATATTTTGAAAAATCCCATGACAGTTATATTTCTGATGTTAATTTCCTTTGTCACAGTAAGATGTGTGATATCTGAGAATCACTGAATATGGAAGAGGATGTGCGAATGCCTAGAACCCACTTCACATCATGCTATGATAGAGAATACGTAAACTACAATTCTTCTCTGGTTTATTGCCTCACTCCAGAAGGCCTGGAGATAGTTTGTTTAGTCTTCTGCTAGATAACTGACAATCTCAGACCACCAAAGATAAGTGTCATTTTAAAATCCTTTAGGATCAAACTCCTGTTGAACTTCATGAGAATTTTGCCAGAGTTAGTACAGCAGGAGCCAACCCACTAACAGTTAAAAGGCTCTGTCTCCATTATTTCTGTGTGTGAAAGGGGAAGTCTGATTAGTATGCTGTGTCTGGGCAGATAGCCAGCAAGCTAAGAGCACTTTTTAGGTCTGAATATGGTTTGACTTTACTCACCAGACACCAAAGCAAAGAGCTTCTTGCTTATAGGAATGCAAGAGACAAGATTCATACCTCTTTTGGCCCCTGGTTCTGGTTCCCATGGCTTATCTGAAAGTATAAATCGCTAGCAAAAGCAAGGCTCACTTGCTGTGCTAGCTATAAAGATTATTTTCTGTCCACAAGTGGGAATTCTCATGTTAAATAAAGGTTGCTACTAGGCAAGGAGACCTGGTAACTGTTGGAGTATACCGAGGATTCTGTAAATGATTAGTGACTGGCACAAAGCTGATTTTAAATCAAACTAAATGACAGGCAGACCAAACTTTTTTATCCTGGTTCATGTCCTTGCCTTAGAGCTTGTTTACCAAGTGACATAGGGCCTACTGACATGAAATCCTGGGTGGGAAAATGCCAACTCCATAATGATGAATTAGAAGATAACCACCACCCCGCATCATCCTATTAAAAAGTGATCACTAGCCCAGACTCCTTTTTCAGAATGGCTGGAGAAAGGCCACCAATATATTGTCTAACTTCAGTTCTGAAAATACATGTAGGCCACTCCAAAGGGTAAGGGATAATAAAAAGAGCTTCCTAAGAGCTAGGTAGGGATATTAATTGTAACATACAATACTCTGTTAAATATATGGTAATTCCTTATCACTGTTTTGCTGTGAAAGTGTCTTTGGAACTAATGAATTAAAATTCAGAACTGGTTAAAATTAACACAACTTTATTGGCTTCTTATTTTCACAAGTAAGAGCCATTGTTGTAATAAAAATCTCTTTTAGCAAAGACTTCAGTACTCTCAGAACTAACACATTCTTGTTGTGACACTGGTTTTCACTACAACTGCTCTTCTCTTGGCTTAAGCAATATTTAATTCTCCAGTAGTAGGGTCAGTACACACTTGAGGATATTTAAATATTTTTCTTACTTCATTGGTGTTACACTTTGGGCTGCAATCCAGACCAGTGAAGAGTTGTGTCTTACCCTGTAACCCCTGTGGCCCGTACATGCCTTAAAGCTTTGCTACTGTAGCTGTCAGCCTGGGATGCCCCAGAATGTACTCTATGTCAATGTATTGGGCAGTCCTTATCCAACACTTTGGATCCAGGAGCCTCTCCACTATACCACAGACTTCCACTGGTTTCCACCAGCCTTGGTTTACAACTGGTAAGGTGACTCTGCATTCTCCCCAGCCACAAATTGCCTAAAAAACATGTGTTCTGAAATGACCAGCCCTGTCCTAGAGGAGTGTTAAGGTTCATTGCTCCTTTAAAGAGTCAATATCCAAGCGTTTGTCATTTTAACTGGTTACCAAACAGTTCAACTCCAACACAGCACTGGAGTCCACAGTGCTGGACTCACTTAGATGAAAAATAAAACAAGTTTATTTAATTCAAAAAGATAGATTTTAAGTGAGTACAAGTAAAATGCAAATTATTTAGTTCCCACCCCACCCCGTGCAACTGAATGAACATTAAATATGTGACTGTCATTCTCCCCTCCTTCATGATAGTGTGAGGTTTACCTCCGTTGCTTATTAGCTTAATGGGTCTGTTTACACAATATGTAAATACATTCATACTCTCTTTCAGACGTACTTTGGAAATAACTTCCAGGTGGGGAAACCACATTCCTTTGTCTATGGTGGAGTAGCGCCTGCTTGGCTGTCAAACACATTTTAAGAATTATAATTTCAGTTTGTCCATAACTTTTCATCAGTTACTTGTACCTATATTATGCGATGATAGTAATAACCAGTGAGTTATGAGTTTTTCATTGATACCTTGCATGACACATCAGATATATTTCATGACATTAAAGAATTGGGGTACACTTGAACTGGTTAAGCTAGCTGGAATTCATTACCAGATATCAGGGTGCCACTTGCCCACTGCTCTTGGGCTGTTTTTAATGTCACGGTTGGTCATATCAATCATGAGGTTAATTTCTATCATATCAATATATTTCTGAGCATTTGGCATAGGCTCTTGGAAAACAAAGTCCTAAATGTTCATTCCTATGAGTTAACCCTATTTACACTAAGAAGCCAATGCCTATGCCTGTACTTCCTTCACCATTTATGTCAGCCAAATGAAGAAAATAAAGATCTATGGAGCAATAATGTTTTCTAACATACCAAATTAAGTCTGTACTGCTGCCAGGTATAAAACAATGTACTGGGAAAACTACTTAGCTCCCAAAGCATCAAGGAATACTACCATATTGCCATATTAGCATTTAGTTTCCCTAAGGATTATCTGCTTTTAGCGTTGAAGGTTTGTATTTATGGAACAGTGAGATTGCTCGTTATTTCAGTCACTGGCTCATCTGAGCCAGTGGGTGTCTTCCAAGGTGAGCTAGTTTTCAGTAGGCCAACCTATATCTGACTCAGGTTGGCCTGCATGGGCCGTACACTCCACAAAGTAAATCTAAAAGTCTCTTAGTGACTTAAACACTGACTGGCCTGGCTTCTTGGGTTATGGTGAAGGGAAGATCACCAATTGATCCTCCCTCCCTTCCTTGGCTTCACCCAGGAACTGCTATTTGATAGATGCAGCCAGCCCTTTTTATTTGGCCTACTGGCTCCTAATTGGTTGCTGCTGGCTCCCAGCCCTTATAGTCACTGGAAAATGAAGTCTCTCTGGTTCCACCAGAGGATGGCCCAGGGAGGCCTTTCAGGCAAACCTGGATGTTCTCTTCTTAAAGGGCCACTTACTGGGGCAGTATGAACCAAGGCAGCAGGGTCTGCGGCAGTGGGGAGAAAATACCTGGTACATCCCGTCCCTCTTTCCAAGTTCACTTCTGTCATTTAGGGCCAGATTGTAAGCTTGTGTAATACTTCCATTTATACTGAAATCAAGTAACCTTATTTTAACATGACTTGTGCTTTTGAACGCTGCACCATGCCATGTTCAAAAAAACTTCACTGTTTCAGCTCTCTGTGGCAGCTTGCTGGCTGTTCTCTTTAAAAAGAGAGAGAGAGAGAGAGAGCAGAAAGCTGGTTTCGTAGCTCTTCAGCAGATTTATAGTTTGCTTTTTTAAAATTCCGCATGTCAATCCTCGGTGAAACAAATGACTGCCTGATGAGCTTTCTGTTTACCACCTCCTACTGCAGAGAGCAAACTGGGGTCAGAGGAACCAGTAGCAGAACATATTTCACAGAACGATCAAATAAAGTTATACATGCCACCATTTAAACTGCTCCTTTATTGGAAAACTAAATGGACATTGACTAATTGTTAAACATGCTTGTATTGTTAAAGTCACATATTATCCAAATATAGTTTTTATACTACTCAAACATCTGCAATAATGGCTGTACATAAACATCATTTATCAGGACACCCCAATTACATCAGTTTAAATCCCCATCCTCGCCCCACTGACACACACAGACTATCAGGAAGTAGCTCAGTGCCTTAGCTGGATGGTCTGATTTGGAAAGTAGTTCAGGAAATACCAAACTTTTTTCCCTTCTCAAAACATCTAACCTTATTGACTGAGTCAAAACACACTGCACCTATCATGTTTGCATGATTATTCAGAAATCTTGCTTATAGCAACTGGTTGAAGACTAACTTTCAGGGAATGAGGACTTTACATGCTGAGGGCAAACAGCAGTGGAATCTGTGGCAAAAATCTCTGCAATATCCTGCCAGAGTTATGTTATTGAACTAAGTTTAATAACTCTGGGGATCCACTGTATTAAAAATGCAATCGGTTATGTGGTAGTGTAGAATTGCATGTACCCTCTACAGGAGACATGACTAGTGCAATCTCTGGGAAATACTAGGAACTTCAAAGGACTTTTGGGGATAATATCTGTGAAGTGGATCTCCTAGGAAATATTGGGGTGAGGGAAATGCAAATGACCCTTCCCCACTTTTGAGTCTTCATCTCAGTTTGGCTGATTACCTATTCAGGGTCTCTTCATATGCCTAAGCTAGATAAAAGAGTATCTCTCAGAATCATGAGGGCACTAATTCTGAGCTGAGGCTGTTACGAATTTGAGAGCATAGAAGAAACCCTTTTGTGGCGTTTGAAAGCTAATCACCGGCTATAGCCCCTGTTGGAGTTGGTGTGATCTCTGTAAATCTTGTGTTTTATATGTGTTTTATATGTGTTATAATGTGTTTTAATATGTTTTCTCTGTTATGCTTTTACCCTAAGAATAAATAAGTTTTCATAGAAAGAGCTGTATACTAGCTTAACTGTGGGCAGTTATTATTAGTCTCTGAAGAGAAAGCAAGCAGGTCTGCATAGGCCAGGGAACTATTTAGCCTGGAGATACCCTGATCAGACAGAAGCGAGATCCATGTCTCTACCCATGAAAGATGATCAGGGTAGCCAGAAGCCTGCGAGTAGGGGCCCTTGCTGGACGACGGAGGAGAAACACAGATGCAGTTGCCTTGGCACAATCCATCTCTAGTTAAGGTCTTCATGACTATAATAGAAAAATTGAAAGACTTTACTACACATTTCCCAGCTGCTTATTAAGCTGTTTTCTGAGAGACCTGCATGCGAGATTCTTTTAGAGCTTTCTATTGTAAAGGAAATTTGGCTATAAATGGCCTCAAAATTAAGAGGGTTACATATGTATATGGGCATATAGGGTAGTTTTTAAATTCAGTATTACAGCAGGATAAGAGATCATTTTCTCTTCAACTCAAAAATAGCAGCAGAGACTCTCTCCCTCTGCAGTTGCAAGGATCCCTGTCAGCAGTGCATGGAAGGCCATTTCTTCACTCTGAGTCAAAGTAGCTGTAGAAAGACCAGGTATGGGAGATTTCTCTTTACCCCTCCCTCTCAAGCAGAGCAAAGGAGCAGAGAAGAGGAGAGGGAAGTGATAATTCCTTGGAATGCAAGATTTGTTATCTGTCTGTCATGTGAAAATGGCCAGTGGTGTAAAACTAATTGACTGAAGCAGCACAGTGAGAGGCCTAACAGTCTACCGAAATACACCCCACCAAATCAGGAAAATTATTCTTCTTCACTATGATTAGGTTCCAATATGTATAGTGTGTAAAAATCACAAATACAATTTGAATTCTTATAGGTGCATCTTTTATTTTACTGTCTTTAATTGACCAACAGCTGCTCTGGGGCATAACCAGGACATTGGGACATTTTTAAATCATGTTGTATAAATTACTGTTTAGGTCTTGCACATATTTTATAACTTCTCAATGTGATGGCAAAAATGTCCTGCTTCTTTCAAAATCATGGCTTTGTTCAACCAGCATCTCTATTTAGAATAATGATCCCCCCAAAGACTTCCAAATCATTAATATTAATTTTTATGAAACTTCCATAATGTGATTATCTCTTTCCACAATAATGAGTTTTTTATCTGGCGGGTTTGTATCACATCTAGCTCTCATGCCCTCTGCTGAGGTTCAAGATGAGGGAAATACAGTTAGTTCCCCCCAACTTCTGTCTCCCCACAACAAAAAGGCAGATCAATTCACCTGGAGTAATGAGGAAAGAAATTAAATCAGTGGAGCAACAGTAAATCAGAAAACAATGGGGGAATGCACAATGGAGACTGGTGACATTTAAAATCAGGCAAGTAACTGCACACTCCTCCCACCATCTCTGCACATATGGCCAGATAAACTGCTCTGCTCATCTGAAAATCTCCTGCTAGGGATTTCCGCAACTCCCAGCAGGTTTAGAGCTGACACACAGCTGGCTCTTAAGCTCCCCTTCCATTGCAGACCCCTGCACAGCCGGAGTGTGAGAGCTGTAGATATCTCCAAGGGATGTAGGGCCCCTAGGGGATCATCCCCAGCCTTTTTGATTTAGCGCAGGCCCCAGGGTGTTCTAATCTATGCTGGGGAGAGCATAGAACTGGCAACAGGACCATCCAGCTGCAAACAGTTCCCTTGTTGGTCCCCACTCTCAGTTGCACCCAGGAGCTATTCTTTTTAAGTGGCAAATCTGAGGAATTGTCCAAGATTGAAATGTTAATAAAGGAACAAATTGATTAATTAAACAATGATAAGTCACCAGGTCCAGATGGTATTCACCCAAGTGTTCTGAAGGACCTCAAATATGAAATTGAAGAATTAATAACTGTGGTATGTAACCTATCGCTTAAATCAGCCACTGTACCAGATGGCTGGTGGATAGCTAATGAGATGCCATTTTTAAAAAAAAGGCTCCAGAGGCAATTACAGGCCATAAGCTTAACTTCAGAATGAAGCAAATTGATTGAAAATAAAGTAAAGAACTGAATTATCAGACACACAGATTAACACACTATGTTGGGGAAGAGTCAACACTTGTAAAGGGAACTCATGCCTCACTAAACCACTAGAATCCTCTGGGGGGTGGGGGGGTTCAAAAATATGTGGACAAGAGTGAGTCAGCTTACTCAGGTTTTCAGAAAGTCTTTGACACAGTCCCTCACCAAAGGTTCTTAAGCAAAGCTAGGGAGTCATGGAATAAGAGGGGAGGTCCTCTCATGGATCAGTAACTGGTTAAAAGATAGGGGGGAAAAGTAGGAATAAATGATCAGTTTTCACAATGGCAAGAGGTAAATAGAGGTGTCCCCCAGGAATCTGTACTGGGAGCAGTGCTGTTCAATAGGTTCATAAATGATCTGGGGAAAGGGGGTAAATAGTGAGGTATCAAAGTTTGCAAATTACATGAAATTACTCAAGATATTTAAGGCCAAAGAAGACTGTGAAGAGTTACAAAGGAATCTTGCAAAACTGGGTAACCGAGCAATAAAATGGCAGATGAAATTCAATGTTGAAAAAAACAAGGTAACACAGATTAGAAAACATACTACCAACTATACATACAAATAGATGGGATCTAAATTAGCTGTTACCAAACAAAAGATTGATCCTGGAGTCATCATGGATGGTCTCTGAAAACATCTGTTCAATGTGCAGTGGCAGTCAAAAAAAGTTAGCAGTGTTAGGAACTATTAGGAAAGGAATAGATAACAAGACAGTAAATATTATAATGCCATTATGTAAATCCACTGTATGCCCACACCTGGAATACTGCATGCAGTTATGGTTGCCCCAGATCAACAAAGATATATTAGAAATGGAAAAGATACAGAAAAGGGCAACAACAATGATAAAGGGTATGGAACAACTTTCATATGAGAAAAGATTTAAAAGACTGGAACTGTTCAGCTTGGAAAAGAAATGACTGAGGGGGATATAAAAGGAGGTCTATAAAATCATGAATGGTGTGGAGAAAGTGAATAAGGAAGTGTTATTTACCCCTTCACATAACACAAGAAGCAGAGGTCACCCAATAATATTGATATGCAGTATGTTTAAACCAAACAAAAGGAAGTACTTCTTCACACAGTGCACAGTCAACCTGTTGAACTCATTGCCAGGGGATGTTGTGAAGGCCAAAAATATAACTAGGTTCAAAAAAGAATTAGATAAGTTCATGGAAAATAGGTCCATCAATGTCTATTAGCCAAGATGATCAGGGATGCAATGGTATGCTCTGGAAGTCCCTAAGCCTCTGACTGCCAGAAGCTGGGACTGGACCACTCAATGATTGCCCTATTCTGTTCATTCCATTGGAAGGATCTGGCGTTGGCTACTGATAGAAGACAGGTTACTGGGCTAGATGGACCATTGGTCTGACCCAGAATGGCCATTCTTACAAGCTGGGTACAGCTCAATAGCTGGCCCAGCCTTCAGGCAGATAGGGACAGCAGCATCCATTAAAAAAAACCCCAAACCACAGCATCTTTAATAAACACTCGTGCAATGTGGTTCATTATACCTATATTTTATATGCAGGTACCTTCAGCATGCCGTATATATTTGTAGGTTTTAGTGAGCAGGGATGTCCAACTAATTTCATATTAGTTGATCAGGCTAATTCCCTGCAGCTGGTGTGGGTCACTTCCAGTAAAAGTTATTAAAATAGAAATAGATAAATATAAGCCAGGTTGGTAACTATTTGCATTTATTTGAGATTTTAATGACTGCTACTGCTGCTCCCTGATACCGGGCATCTCTTAGCTTGTACCAGTGCATCAACATTTGGAGCAAATGACTAGCTTGAGGCTACCCTATGTCTCATTTTGTGAAATCCAGTAGTAGGAATGAGCACAAACACATTTTTTATGGGTCTATAAATATTGCAGAAATAACAGCCATAGTAACAAATGTCAATTCTCAGATCATAATCGTAATTAAAATCATTCTGGCATGATGTTCTACCAACAATAGCCATTTAAAGAAGATATTAGGTTAGATGGGCCTAGTTAGCATCTTTATTGGATACATCCTATTTAGATAGAAATATAATTAATGGTGGCCAGATAAAAATCTATATTTATTAACATACATACTACATATATACGGTACTTTCAAACACGCAGTATGAAACTGACCACATTGAAACAAAATCCTATATATTAGACTTGTAAGTTTCTCCATGACAAGAATGGCCCGTGTTTTATTGAACCAAAATCCCAACATGTGTTTTGCCAGCCACAGCCACAGAAAGGCTAGTGGCTCCCGGAAATAATCTTAAAAGAGGATTTAGATATTCTTTGTTCAATCTCAGCAATGCTATGCCCAGGTTAAGATCAATGCTGAGGCTTTTTCCTTTTTTGTCATATTTTAAAAAAGAAACTTGCCAGTCAACATTTTACTTAAGAAAGTTAAAAAAAGGTCTACAGTAACTGTAAAAATACTTACCTTTCATTTTAATCTAGGCCTTAAGTAAAATGATTTTCTCCATCTATTTTAATGATGTTATTCTAGCTAAAGCCCTGTTCACATTTGACAAAACTTGACAGACAGCACCAAGTTAAGAATGCAAAGCACAGAGGCTTCTGTTGTCTTCCCCCTGACTCTTAGAGCACACAGGAGATCTGTAGAAATTGCAGAGAAAAAGAATAACACTAAAGAACAAATTAATATTTATGGCTTACCGTATCTCACATACCAATCAAATAGTAAAGTGACAGTGAAGGGTTGACATTACAGTTATGTGAAAAAATTGGGCAGCCAGATCCATGGAGAGTCTGCCAAGCTCCATGAACTTTCTGGAGCCTGGGCTATGCAGTTTGGGCCATCTCAAGGTATTATATACAAACTAATTATAAAGGGCTGTAATAGTACTGAGAACAAATATGGACTGCAGCAACACTGATTAAGACAGAGTCCGTAATGGTGAATCATTACTGTCGGCCTCTGTGCAAGAAATTGAGTTATACAGTATCTGTTGTAAACACAATCTTAAGAAGAGTTATCTTCTGTGCTGAACGTGGTAAGACACCCTTTTCTACAGTAACTGACACATGTTTCAATTTCTTTTAAAAAAAGAGAGACAATTGAAATGTGTTTTGTTCAGTGTATTCCAAAGAAAAACAAGAAATTTCCAAGCCCTCACATGGGTGTCTGTTTAAGCTATGTCTACTCTGGACGCTTCTTTCGGCCGCATATGCAGGTAGAGAATGCATTTGGGTAGCTCCTCCCCAAGCATGGGTGTAAGGCAGCAGTGTAAACGGTGAGGCATGGCTGAGGCAAACAGTACAGAGGGTGTGAGAATGTATGATAGTACATACCCTATCTGGCTCTCTACTTCCCAAGCCATGCCTTCAGTTTACGCTGATATTTTTAGTGGTCTGGTATCCCGCTGCCTCTCAGCTGCAGGAGACTTCCTCTGCTCCAGGGAAAGGTTCCGGCAATGGGGAAAGGTTAGATTTCAGGGATTTTATAGCTGTCATCTCAACGGTGGAAACATAGCAGTGCATGTGATGTTTAAGGGTTTCACAATCTTTTTTTTTTTCCCCTGACACGATCAACGCAATGATCAAGAGTGTGGGTTTGTCTGCTCTGTGGTGTCCAGTTAGATTATTTCGTTTTCTTATGATTGTCAGTGGGGATGTGGTACTTATGGTGATGTCGTCACTGTTGTGAAAGAATTCTTTGAAGCTGAGCTGGAGGAAAAATTCTTCTAGTTCTTTGCCTTAGGCCAGGGGTGGGCAAACTTTTTGGCCTGAGGGCCGCATCTTCGAGGGGTTTCTGAAATCATATGGAGGGCCAGGTAGGGGAGGCTGTGCCCCCATCCCCTATCCAACCCCCCCCCCCGCTTCTCACCCTCTGACGCCCCCCCCCAGGACCCCTGCCCCATCCACCCCCCCTGCTCTCGGTCCCCTGACTGCCCCCAGACCCCCTGCCCCTAACTGCCCACCACCACCCCATTCAACCCCCTCACTTTCCTGACTGGCCTCCCTGGGATCCCTGCCCCATCCACCCCCCCCTGCTCCGTCTCCCCTGACTGCCCCACGCCACCCCATCCAACCCCTCCTCTCCTCCTTGACTGCCCCCCCGGGACCCCTGCCCCCATTCAACCCCCCTGTTCCCTGACCGCCTCTGGATCCCTTGCCCCTAACTGCCCCCCGCCCCTAACTGCCCACCACCACCCCATTCAACCCTGTCTCCTTCCTGACTGGCTCCCCTGAAACCCCTGCCCCATCCACTCCCCCACTCCCTCTCCCCTGACCGCCCCCCGCCACCCCATCCAACCCCTCCTCTCCTTCCTGACTGCCCCCTGGGGACCCCTGCCCCCATTTAACCCCCCTGTTCCCCACCCTCTGACTGCCCCAACCTCTATCCATGCCCCTGACCACCCCCTGAATGCCCCTGCCCTCTATCCAACCCCCTGCTGCTCCCTGCCCCCTGCCCCCTTACCATGCTGCCTGGCGCACCGGTGGCTGTTGGCGCGGCTGCACCAGGACAGGCAGCCGCACCTCACAGCACAGAGCACCGGGTCAGGCCGGGCTCTGCAGACCTGCTGTTCAGCGTATTGCACCGCGTGGCAGCCACTTAGTGCTCAGAAACCGCACAGCTGCAGCTCTGTAAAAAAACCACCCGACGAGAGGTGTAGAGCTTTCTGCACCGGGGCTACAGCGTTATGGTGCCAGTGTAGACACCCTGGTGGATTACAATGCTGCAGTTGGCCTCCAGGAGGTCTCCCACAATGCCTGTTTTCACCTCTCTGGTCATCGGTTTGAACTCTACTGTCCTGCCCTCAGGTGACCAACCGTGAGCCCCACCTCTTAAATTCTTTGGGAATTTTGAACGTCTCCTTCCTGTTTGCTCGGTGATGCATGCGGTGGTCTCAGCGCATCTTTCCAGGTGGCCACGCCTGCTCCATGCACCCAGCGATCCCCTGCTTGGAGCAATGCTGAGCTGCTGGACCTCATCAGCATTTGGGGAGAAGAGGCTCTCCAGTCCCAGCTGCGCTCCAGCCGTAGGAGTTATGATATCTATGGACAGATTTCACGATGCATGACAGAAAGAGGCCATAACCGGGACACACTGCAGTGCAGGGTCAAAGTGAACGACATGTGGAATGCCTACTACAAGGCATGGGGGGCAAACCACCACTCCAGTGCTGTGCCCACGAGCTGCCGGTTCTACAAAGAGCTGGATCCAATACTCGGGGGCAACCCCACCTCCATGGCGAAGGCCCCCGTGGATACTTTGGTGGCTCATGTGCCAGTTGAGAGTGGACAGAGCCAGGAGAACAAAATCTTGGACGAGGATGTGGAGGGGGAGGGGGACCCAGAGGCAGAGGACAACTCGGAGGTCAGAGATGCATGCAGCCAGGAGCTCTTCTCTACCCCAGAGGAGGCTAGCCAGTCACAGCTGTCGGAGGTTGGTGAAGCGCAAGAGAGGAGGCTCCCTGGTAAGTGGCTTTGATTTGGGGAATTGCTGAAGCGAGTTGTTGGGGGCAGGAGGGTTGCAGAAAGCAGGCTTGTGTCTGTATGATGTGCATACCACCACATGCCTAGTCTGAGCGGTGGAACAGGGTGTTGATTGACTCCCTCACTTCACGGGATTCTGCCTCAGAGATCTCCACGACACTCTCATGGAGTTACTGGGCAATCTGCTGCCTCAGGATCTTTGGCAGAGCTGCTTTGTTTCTTGCCCCGTTAAGGGTAACTTTCCCATGCCACTCTGCCGTCACGGGGTGGGGGGACCATTGCTGCACACAGGCGAGCCGCATAAGGGCCAGGGCGGAAGCTGCAGTCTTGGAGAAGACCCTCCCTTGATTCCCTGCTCACCCTCAGAAGTGAGATATCTTCCATAATGAACACAGTTTGTGGAAAATGTGGGAAAATAGGAATGATTATAAGGCCCCCCCACCCCACAGTGCTGCTTCTCCTCATGAGACACATACCCAATGTACAGTACGGTCCTGGAACCCTGATTTCCCCTGCCCCTGAAGTTACTCACTATTTTCGGGGTCTAATGGCTCCTGTCTGCTTGTCTGGGGTCAGCCAGTTAGCGATAGGTATGTGAATAGTGGCTGTGTTTTAAATCACTGAATCAGTGGGCCGTGTGTTGCAAATAATACTGCTTCTGTAAAAGGTTGCATTTTGGCTTCACAGATATGACCTTGGGAGCCCAGCCTCCCTCTTTGTTATCGCCAGCTGGATGGCTGCTCAGAATTAGAAAGTGGCCACGAAGAACTAAAGAGGACTTTCTGCATGATGTCATGATGCACTCCGCGGCTGAAAAACAAGAATTGAAGGAGTGGCGGGCAGTGAGAAGAGGGACCGAAAGGAGAACGTGGCATGCCAGAACAAAGCCGTAGGGTGTCTCTTAAACATTATGGAGCACCAAACAGACATGCTCCTGGGTGCTACTAGCACTGCCAACCGAGCAGCTCTGTCCCCACCCCCTCCACAGCTGCTGTCGCAAAACTCTTTCCCATGTGCCCCCCAGACATCGCCAACACACTGTTGTCAACCTCCTGGCTCCAGTCTGTACCCACCGCATTCCACTCCTGCCCTGTCACAGTCCAGCCCTGCAGACTCCCCGTACCCACTGCACTCAACACCCGTCCCTCGGCAGTTCAGCCCTGGTGAAGCACAGTACCCGCTGCACTGTACTGCAAAGGAGAAGGTTGGATATGATACATGGACATAAACGAATCTTTAACCCTCCCAGGACACCACCTTCTCCTGGGACCCTCCCTTCCCCCACCCCCCTCAGTGCTGATGTGGTTTTTTATTTGTCTCTCTCCTCTGGTTGTTGTTTTTTAATAAAATAATTGTTTTGGTTGGAAAGCAATCTTTATTCCATTAATTGAAAGCAAATAGAGCCCTGGAAAGCAACAGGCAATTTTCTTACATCTTCATAGGGCATCATTTGCACCAATCACAATCATCTCCTAGCATTACAAGCACTGCACTCTCGAGCACAGCAACAAATATTAGTGTCTTTCAGCTTCAAATTGCTGCCTCAAGGCATCCCTGATCCTTATGGCCCCACGCTGCACCTCTCGAATAACCCTGCTCTCTGTTCAAATTCAGCCTCCAGGGGCTGACACTCAGTGGTCCAGCCCTGAGTGAAGCTTTCACCCTTCCCTTCACAAATATTATGGAGCGTACAGCACGCGGCTATCAGCATAGGAATATTGTCATCGGCTAGGTCCAGCCTCCAATATAGGCAGCGCCAGAGGGCCATTCAACGGCCAAAATCACACTCAACAGTCATTTTGCACTTGCTCAGCCTGTTGTTGAACTGCTCCTTGCTGCTGTCAAGGTGCCCCATGTATGGCTTCATAAGCCACGGCATTAAGGTGTAGGCAGGGTCTCCCAGGATCACAGTGGGCATTTCGACTTCCCCTATGGTGATCTTCTGGTCCAGGAAGGAAGTCCCTGCTTGCAGCTTCCTGAACAGGCCAGTGTTCCGACAGATGCATGCGTCATGCACCTTTCCAGACCAGCCGGCAGTAATGTCTGTGAAATGCCCACGACGATCCACAAGCACCCGGAGAACCATTGAGAAATACCCTTTCCAATTAATGTACTTGGTGTCTAGGTGGTCTGGTGCCAGAATTGGAATACGCGTGCCATCTATCACCCCTCTGCAGTTAGGGAAGCCCATTTGTGCAAAGCCATCCATGTCATGCACATTGCTCAGAGTCACAGTCTTTCGGAGCAGGATGTGATTAATGGCCCTGCACATCAACACAACTCCAACGGCTGACTTTCCCACTCTGAGCTGGTTAGCGACCAATTGGTAGCAGTCTGGAACAGCCAGCTTCCACAGTGCAATCGCCACGTGCTTCTCCAACAGCAGGGCAGCTCTCATTCTCGCAGGGCTGGGATGAGCTCCTCACACCGTCCCATGAAAGTGGCTTTTCTCATCCGAAAGTTCTGCAGCCACTGCTCGTCATCCCAGACATGCATGACAATGTGATCCCACCACTCAGTGCTTGTTTCCCAACCCAAAAGTGGTGTTCCACTGTGGTCAGACCATCTGTGAATGCCCCAAGCAATCTCATGTCATAGCTACTACGCATGGTGAGATCAATGTCGAACTGCTCTTGCCTTTGTAGTTTAAGGAATAACTCTACTGCTACTTGTGATGTGTTGGTCAGAGCCAGCAGCATATTGGTCAACAGTGTGGGCTCCATTCCTGCAGCCCGAAAGAGGCAGGACGCGCAGTACACAAACTGTTGAAAGATGGCACCAAATGTGGACAGAAGCACAGGAATTGCTGGGATATGAAGCAATGCATCACGGGGCATTGGCACAGGACCCAGGATGCCCTGCGACCCCCTCCGCCTTCCCACAACTCTTAGAGGCAGAAGAGGAAGAGATGCTCCGTGGGATAGCTTCCCAGAGTGCACTGCTCCAAATACTGGTGCAAGGGCCGCAAGCATGAACATGCTATCGCGCAGGCAGCTGACAGTGTGAACACACAACAGGGGTTTCCCTTCAGCGCTCTCTGAGCGGCGCTGTAACTGCCAGCGCTGTAACTCTGCCAGTGTAGACACACCCTTAGTATAGTATCAGGTTCTGTGGTGGGGCACAAGTTCAGTCTCTTTAAGAGTACAGAGTTCTAAATGTGTACAAAATGAGTGTCTCTCAATCATTCAGAGTAACACACCCAGGCAAACCACCATGGGCACATAAAAGGGCTTTGTCAGCTGAAAAATGGCAGCTGACCATTAAGATAGCCAAGAGTCGAGTGTCTGCTTAAGACTGATGGGTAAACTGGCAAGGTTTACAGAGATTTAAATTGTGGGAAACCATTTGAGCAATCTCTAGCTTTAATTATTGTCCCCAGGCTGTGTTGATGGTAGTGGGCAGCAGGAAATTGGAGGGAGCGTGTATCGTTATGATAGATTCCATTTACTTTACTTTCAGAGAACAATCCAAGGAGAAAAACAAAATCAAAACCAACCAACCAACCCCCCTTTTTAAGTATTACCCCTGAATTCCTTAAATAAAGATAAACTATGGTGTGTCTACATTAATATGCACTAATTTAAAAGATGCTCAGACATCTAGTAGAAAAAACATTAGGTGTTTTACTAATCCTCTTCAACTACTTCCTATCAACGTGCTATCAGGAGGTGTGGAATTTTGCTTCCAATTCTGTCATTATGGCATCATTCCAACATTATAATGTTTAAATGAATCTCTATCTTTTTCATCTCAGAGACCAAGCTCGTTAATGGATGAATAATAATTCTAATGAATGTGTTGAACAAAGAGGATGAGGGTGATCATCATCATCATTTAAAATCATCCCATAAATTCTTCATCACAATTGTGTAATGATGTAGCTTCAGAGTGTGTTTTGGCAAAGCTTATGCTTCTGATCCATTGTTAACTTGGCCTCAAAGGAGGAGTCTCATTGAGAACATTGGTTAAATGTTTTTCCTGATAGTTAATACATGGAACCTAAGAGTAATCATTATTGATTCTTTACAGTAATAAATATTACAGCATAAATTTGGCTAGGCTCACCTCTGAACTCTGTCCACTTTTCCCACATCTTTGCTAGCACCCACAACTGGACACAGTACTCCAACCGAGGCCTCAACAGTGTTAAGTAGATTGCCTTTTTTGAAACTGCATCACATTGATGACTCATTCAATTTGTGATCCATTATAATCCCCACATACTGTCCACCAGCACTACCACCTAGCCAGTTATTCCCCATTTTGTACTTGTACATCTTATTTTTCTTTCCTAATTGTAGTACTTTGCATTTGTCTTTATTAAATTTCATCTTGTTGATTTCAGACCAATTCTTCAATTTGTCAAGGTCACTTTGAATTCTAATCATGTCCTCCAAAATGCTTGAAACTCCCCTCCCAGCTTGGTGTCGTCTAAAAATTTTATCAGAATACTCTCCACTCACTTATCCATGTCATTAATGAAAATATTGACTAGTACCAGACTGAGGACTGACCCATGGGTGACTCCATTAGATATGCCCTCCCAGTTTGACAGCAAACCATTAATAACTACTATTTGAGTTTAATTAGTCTTTAATTAGTCTTTCAACGAGCTATGCACCCACTTTATAGTAATTTAATATATGCCCCATTCCCCTAGTCTGTTTATGAGAATCCCATGTGAGACTGTTTCGAAAGTCTTATTAAAATTCAAGATATATCACATCTACTGCTTCCCCCTATCCACTAGGCCAGTAACCCTCTCAGAGAAGAAAATTAGGTTAGAGTGTCAGAATATGTTCTTTACAAATCCATGGTGGCTATTCCTTTTAACCCTTTCATCCCCTAGATGCTTCCAAACTGGTTGCTAAATAATTTGTTTCAGTATCTTTCCATGTATCAAAGCTAGGCTGACTGGTCTATAATTTCCTGGGTCCTCTTTGTTCCCTTTTCTAAATATAGGTATGATGTTTTCCCCTCTCCAGTTGTCTGGGACTTCACCCATCCTCCATGTGTTCTTGAAGATAATTGCTAACAGTTCTAAGATTGCTTCAGCTAGTTCCTTAAGTACCCTAGGATTTCATCAGGCCCTGCCAACTTGAATACATCTAACTTATCTAAATACTCTTTAACCTATTCTTTTTCTATTTTGGCCTACATCTTTCCTCTTTGTTGTGACCAGTAATTGTGTTGAGTCTGGGTCACGATTAATGTTTTTAATTAAGACTGAAGCAAAATAAGAACTAAAAACTTCAGCTTTCTCGAAGTCAACTATTATCTTTCCCTCCCCACTGAATAGAGTACCTACACTTTCCTTTGTCTTTCTCCTATTCCTAATGTATTTATAGAACCTCTTCTTCTTACTTTTTATGTCCCTTGCTAAGTATAATTCATTTTGTGTCGTCACCTTTCTGATTTTGTCCCTCCATGCTTGTGGTATTCTTCTGTGCTCCTCCTTAACAGTTTGTGCAAATTTCCTTTTTTCTTTAGGATTCTTTTTGATTTTCAGGTCATGAAAGGGCTCTTGATGGAGTCATATTGGGCTCTTCCTATGATTCCTTTGCATCAGGACCATTTATAGTTTTGCCTTTAATATTGCCAGCTATCCTGAACTCCTTTATTCAGCAATTTTTTTCCAATAGGATCTTACCTACCCGTTCTCTGAGTTTCTTAAAGTCTGCCTTTTTGAACTCTGTTGTCCTTATTGTGCTGCTTCCACTCCTTCCTTTCCTTAGAATCATGAAATCTATCATTTAATAATCTCTTTCACCCAAATTTCCTTCCGCTTTTAGATTTGCAACCAATTCCTCCCTTTTGGTCAGAATCAAAATGGCTGTCCTCCTGGTTATTTCCTTCACTTTCAGAAACAAGAAGTATCCATACAATTCGATAACTTATTGGAAATTTGGGGTAGTTAAAGTCCTCCATTATTACCAGTTCGTGTTGTGACAAACAAGGTCCAGACATGCCAGAGAGAGAAAGGGAGTTTGAACCCCAAAGAATAAGCAATTGAATCAATGTATTGTATACTGTACTATAAAAGTGTATTCAGTCTTTTATGAAAGACACTAACACACTCATGCTTAATATCATTGTGAAATGTACGTATTAAAACTATATGAAAAAAGAAAAGGAGCCACAAGTACTCCTTTTCTTTTTGCGAACACAGACTAACACGGCTGTTACTCTGAAAACTATATGAGAAATTATGGATACTTTCTGAAGTCTGTGACCATACAAAGGGAGAAACAGATTTTCTCCCAGACAGGAGGGAAGGTGGCTACCTTCCTGTCTCTAATGTAAATTAAGTAATGTGAAACCAAAGCAATGGAAGCCCCATTTACATACAAGTCAACAGGGAGATGGGAAGCTAACAGGCAAAGGATGAAACAGCATGGTTTGATTACAAGCAAAAGACTGTGAAAGTACATTTTCATCTAAGTTAAATAGTCATCAAACCTGCAGGAAGAGGGCCCCAGCATGTTAGAAAACGAACAGCATGACCAGAGTCTGAACCCCAGGGGGTCATTCTTATTGTGGGGGCAAAATAATGAGTATTGGGAAATATAATGGGAAGCAAAGAGCCATTTTGGTATCCATCACTTAGAGAAGAAAGGGCTTACACCCGCTGATTCTGTGAATGATGGATCCTCATGCCTGAGAGGTGGAGATACTGCTTAGGCAAAGGTTATCGCTTGCTAAAGTTAAGCTTTAGTCGCTAAGAAGCATGATGTTTTTGTTTTGTTCGTAACCCTGTCTCTTTTTTCCTTGCTTATAGAAGCACAGAATCATAGAATCATAGAATATCAGGGCTGTAAGGGACCCCAGAAGGTCATCTAGTCCAACCCCCTGCTCGAAACAGGACCAATTCCCAGTTAAATCATCCCAGCCAGGGCTTTGTCAAGCCTGACCTTAAAAACCTCTAAGGAAGGAGATTCTACCACCTCCCTAGGTAACGCATTCCAGTGTTTCACCACCCTCATAGTGAAAAAGTTTTTCCTAATATCCAATCTAAACCTCCCCCACTGCAACTTGAGACCATTACTCCTCGTTCTGTCATCTGCTACCATTGAGAACAGTCTAGAGCCATCCTCTTTGGAACCCCCTTTCAGGTAGTTGAAAGCAGCTATCAAATCCCCCCTCATTCTTCTCTTCTGCAGACTAAACAATCCCAGCTCCCTCAGCCTCTCCTCATAAGTCATATGTTCTAGACCCCTAATCATTTTTGTTGCCCTTCGCTGGACTCTCTCCAATTTATCCACATCCTTCTTGTAGTGTGGGGCCCAAAACTGGACACAGTACTCCAGATGAGGCCTCACCAATGTCGAATAGAGGGGAACGATCACGTCCCTCGATCTGCTCGCTATGCCCCTACTTATACATCCCAAAATGCCATTGGCCTTCTTGGCAACAAGGGCACACTGCTGACTCATATTCAGCTTCTCGTCCACTGTCACCCCTAGGTCCTTTTCCGCAGAACTGCTGCCTAGCCATTCGCCCCCTAGTCTGTAGCGGTGCATTGGATTCTTCCGTCCTAAGTGCAGGACCCTGCACTTATCCTTATTGAACCTCATCAGATTTCTTTTGGCCCAATCCTCCAATTTGTCTAGGTCCTTCTGTATCCTATCCCTCCCCTCCAGCTTAGGATCACTTAAATCTATATTCTTTATTAATAAACTTATTCTTAGTTTTTATATAAGACATCTTGGTTCTGTTATATTAAAGTAATACATGCATTCCCAGCTGAGTCAACAGACTGGTATGGATTCTGTCCTTTAAAGACAGAGGACTTGATTATTTGCTGAGAGTGTCCAGTGAGAGGGAGTGGACATTGCAGAGAGATGCCTCCAGGGAAATCGGAAACTGAGGTTCACCGAATGTTACTTGTA
The DNA here is from genome assembly GCF_965140295.1 of Lepidochelys olivacea. NCBI lineage: Eukaryota > Metazoa > Chordata > Testudines > Cheloniidae > Lepidochelys > Lepidochelys olivacea. Next base: position 31,730,099 of record NC_140415.1, read on the forward strand.
GTGCAAGGTTTATACTGACAGTCTTGAGGAGTTTGCTGGTTATGTGGACAGACTGGTGTGGCAGGGGTTGTCATACAGTTGAAACTCCTGCAAAACTGTTGCTGAAGCAGAGTGGTAATAATGGTGTATGGTTCTGACTCTCTGAGCAGAGTGTCACACTTGTGTTTTGGATATTTTTGTTTATTCTTCTAGAAATGGCTTCTCTACCTCCTTTTCCTTATGCAGGGGTCTACAGTAGGCCCCTACCACGATGCCATCCCTATGTTTAACCCTTTTATCTTTCTGCAGAGACTTAACTGGTCTGTCTCTCATCTTCTTCTGGGCCTCAGAACAATTGTATATACTCTTGATATACACTGCAACCCGTCCTCCTTTTTCTCCCCTGCCTGTTCTTCCTGAAACAAGCTATACCTCTCTATGCCAATATTCCAGTCATGAAGTTTATCCCACCAGGTCTCTGTGATGCCAATTAAATAATAATTTAGCTTATGTAGTAATGTTTCTAGTTCTTCCTATTTATTTCCCATACTCCTTGCATTTATGTATACACATCTAAGATGTTGAGCAGATTCTTCCATTGATTATCCTTTTCTTGTTCCTATGACTTTTGTAATTTTCCATGTCCCTGCACCCCAACAGCTAGTCCTCTGTTCAGGCTGCCTTTTTTAGGTTTACCTGCAAGTTTTGGTAACCTTCCCCCTGTGAACCTAATTTAAAGCCCTCATCACTAGGTTGGCAAGTCTGTGCACAAAGATGCTTTTCCCCTTCTTGCTACGTGATCATATAATTAAACTGTATCATAATGGATACAGAGAGAGGGGTAAAATTAAGATTGCACAGGCAATCTTAATTCTGGCACTTTTTTTTTTAACCTCTTGACTTTGCATCCTTAACTATATTCTTTCAAGGATAATTTAACGTACATTCATTCGTTCATATGATTTAGCATATCAAAGTGCAGGTTAAGGGGCAACTTGATCGTGGTATATAAGACCCACAAAGGGAGATATCTGACACTAGAAATCTTTGTAATCAAGTAGATAAAGGTGTAACAGAATCCAATGACTAGAAGATGAAGTCAGCAGTGCGCAATCTGGAAAAATTTACACTTGGCTGACATTTTTGAATGAAAGTTTTTTCATTCAGAAATGAAAAAGTTCACTAAAAGCTTTTGACTTTTTCAAATTTTGTTTTTGCAATATTTTTCATGTTTTCTTACTGAAGCAATTAATACAACAGTTCCTGACAAAATGATTTTTGGCAAATGAACAGTATCAATAGTGAAAATTTTGATTAAAAACCTGCAGAAAATTTTGTGAAAACAATTAATGGAGAGGTTTCAAGCCCTGAAAAATGGCAACAACTTAAATTTTTTTCTTGAAGCATTTTTATCAAGCTCTGTTAACCATTAGAACAGCTTGCCAAGGAATATGATAGTTTCTCCATCATCGGGAGTCTAAGTCCAGATTGAATATCTTCTCAAGAGAAATACTTTAGTTCAGCCACAAGTTATTAGACTAGATGAGGGAATCCAGTGGGTGAAATTCTATGGGCTGTGTTTCACAAGAGGTCATAGCAGGGACCTCTGACCCTAAACATTTAGAAATCTAGAGGAGTTTTGAATGGTGAGTTGGTAAATTTGTCTATGACAAAGTTATTTAGGTTAATCAAGACTAATTAACTCCAGAGGGACCTCACAAAGCTATGTACAGATTGTACAACACGATGACAGATTAAATTAATGCAAGGGAATACTGGGTTTTAAATAAAATGTTAACTATTTAGGAAAACAACCTAAGTGTCCGTGGAAAATAAAAATATGCGGTCTACCACAGTGCATTGGGCAAACAGCTAATATGTTAAGATGTATTAAGAAAGGGATAGAGGGAATGTAGGTATCAGTCTGCAGAGCTTTAGTTTCCTCTCCAATGACACTGTTAAAATAGGAATAAAAACATATTACTTTACTAAAATATTTTCTAATAATAGAATGAAATTCATCCCAGTTAGAGGGTTAGGCGAGTCTCTTTAGATTACTTAAATCCAATGTTAATGGAGTGTATTTCAATAGAGATTATAGGAGAAGGGAACCCATTTAGAAAAAGTAAGGACTGTCCTATGCTTCAGACAAACCAAGAAGTACAGGAGGCATGAAAAATGTTTTTTTAAAATGGCTTCTAGTGTTGCAAACACTTAGCACATATTTAACTTTATATTTGTAATTAGCCCTACTGAGTTCAGTGGAGCTATCCATAAAAGGAAGGATCGTTTAATGGTTAGGCCACTAGTCTAGGACTTGGGAGACCTGGTTTTAAGTTTCTGGTCCTGCACAAACTTCCTTTGTGACCTTGGGCAAGTCACTTAGCCTCTCTGTGCCTCAGTACTCCATCTGTAAAATATCAATACAGTCTTTCCCTGACTCACTGGGGTGCTGTAAGGATAAATACATTCAAATAGACCATATAATATAGACCTACACAGTTGTTTAGAGGATCAGGGCCTGATGAAGCGATAATAACATGTCCTGTGTGTTCTCAAGTTATCTAGACAAAGTTTCAAATAACGTGCCATAAGCATTTGTGGCTGCTTCTCCAAACTAAACCCAATGTCACAGATGATTAATAGAGACAATACTATCTAGTAACTGAAGCTAAGAAGGTCAATGTCATAGAGAAATCAAGTAGAGAAAAATTCAGGTGCCTGATTCACCACTTTGTTGCTTAATTTTTACATTAGTGTAGCACACTTGAGGCCTAAAGAGAGTTACACTAGTTCACTACTATAGTCATGCTGTGGTGGCTGAAGTTCCAGATCACGAGATACATTTATATCATGAAGGGTAGGTGAACAATACATTTGGGGAACCTTTTTTAATATCTCAATCTGCCATTATGTGACAGTCAGCATTCTTTATGTTCCCTGCAGAGCCATCGTGCTGGAGATATAAGTCTGTTGTGAGTCTCACTTCCTTAATAGATGATTACAGGATTAATCCTTCCTTAATAGATGATTAAGGGATTAGGGGGAAGGGATGGCTAAGTGGTTTGAGCTTTGGCCTTCTAAACCCAGAGTTGTGAGTTCAATCCTTGAGGGGGCCATTTAGAGATATGGGGCAAAAATTGGTGATTGGTCCTGCTTTGAGCAGGGGGTTGGACTAGATGACCTCCTGAGGTCCCTTCTAACCCTGATATGCTATGATGATTCCCCTTTACTTAAGGATTTCTGGATACAAGTTCCAAAATTCATTAAAACAAAAAGTTATGAATGCTGACCTTGATCTACCCTTGCTTCTGGTGGTTCTCAAATGTGCCTTCCTGCCCATGGGCATGGATGCTAATGTTAAAATGTTCTTCCACAAAGTTTCTAGCTAATTGGCATGATTTTTCTAAGATCAATAACAAGAACATTGGGCTGAATGCTGAGTGCTTGACCTATGAATTATAAAAAGATTGCAGTAACCGAAATAGACAAGATGAGTTCTTTGAGATGTGATCCAGAATATCAGAATATTTTTAGCAATTAACTTTCCTGTCATACTTGTGCTGATTCAGAACTGAAGGCACAAGCTTCTTGTCTGTGGTATAATGTCTTATTGTCTTCAAGCTCCTCTCATGTTGTACTCTAGGGTGGTTGTTTGTTTGCAGGCTCTTTTTATTGCCTCCTTCAAATCACTAGATATGCAAAATTAAACAAGCTATGATAGAGACAGAATACATTCATTGGGATACCTGTTCATGCTCCCTTCTCTTTGTTTTACTATATACATTTTAAGTTTGTTTCATTTTTGTCTATTTGAAAAGTGGAATTTTGCAAACAAAATGTCTTTGATCTTTGTGTTTATAATGCATTTTGAAAAGGTCAGAATGTTTGTTTTCCTCATTCATTCTAGTGGGAATTCCACTTTCCAATTTCAAGTCAGTTGAGAACAATGGCCAGATTCTACTAGAAAAATCAAGGTTGCTGTAAGGACAATTCTGCTTCTCTCTTTGACTAAACCTTCTGAAGTTCAGAGATGGATAAGATAAGAATGCTTGTATAAATTAAACCTTCCAGTTAGAATATACTGTTTTTATTTTGGGAACAGAAAAGGGATCCTGATACAAGTTACAGTCCCATACTTGGAGATGAGTTATGATTCTCCTCAGCTAGCCTGCACTTTGGAAAGGGAGGTAGCACGCTGCAGGAACACCAGTGGCTTCTGCCATTGTGCACTAGGAATGAATTAAGCCTCCCAGGCATTGCAGAAGGTATAGCTACAGACATCTCTTGCTACAGTTTTAAAAAAGGTGTAAAAAGTTCCTCACCTGCCAAGGCCATCCTTTGGCAGAGGGAGTGGAGTAATGGTTTAATCCAATTCCCAACCCAGAAATGCATCCTTTGGCATTAGGCAGCACCATCTTTGTGTAAGGGGACTGTTGGCCCCTTTCTAAAACTCAGTGGGGGTGTTTTGGTTGGCTAGCTCCCAGTACCAAAAGAAAGGGGAAGTCGATGGGAAATCAGGACCCTGAGATGGACAATGGGGAGAGGCCAATGCTCCAGGTCTGCCTGATTGACAGGGTGGGCAGGCTAATGAGAGAGTCAGTAGGCCAAGGGGGTACTGTCCTCCAGGTGAGCTGGAATTGCTTGGAACAGAGTGGGGCTGAGCTAAAGAGAGAGCAGGGGCCCAAGCTGAGCTGGGGAGCAGAGCCGTGCCAGACATAGAGAACCAGAGGAGCAGCCTAGCGAGCAGGTCAGTGCTGGGAGCAGAGCCAGCGTAGCAGCCCAGAGAGCAGAACTGCGCTGGGAGCAGAGCTGCAGCAACCAGAGCCAGGGGGGCCAGAAAAGCAGCCCAGAGGACTGGAGGCAGAGCAGCATCAGTGCTGAGGCAGAGCGGAGGTGGAGCTGGGGTTGGAGCAGTCTGGAGCCAGGTGCAGTGAGTATCTGGGGAGAGCGAGGCGGGGACCCTGGGCAGCGGGCCCAGCACAGGGAGACGCCTCAGCCAAGATGCCTTGCAGGCCAAACTTGAAGTGGGATCGTAACCTCCGAAGGGGGGACAGGGAGCTGATGCTGGGAAGAAGGTCCTGCCACCTAGAGCCGGAGAGCGTGTGTCCCGCCAGAGCAAGTGTCCGACCCACAGCATCCCTGCAGCACAGCCAGGGCCTGAGAAAGAGGCCTGGGATGTGTGAGGAACAGACTGTGAACTGCCCTTACAGAGTGCTGTTTGTGATATCCCCGTGCCACAGAGCGGGGTTATGTGTTGTCCTTTAAAGAAAAAATGGGAAAGGTTAATTTTAAAAAAATTGATTGCTGTTAAATTGTATTTGCTTTGGACTGTATGTAATGATCAGTGGGTCAGGGAAGCGTCCAGTGCAGAGAGAGCACACCCTAGAGTGGGGACAACCTAGTCCCTGCCCTAAGTGACCACAACAAAGTTGGGGGTGGAGCCTCCAGGAATCCTGGGTCCAGCCTTGTTGGGGCTACGAGGACTCTGCCACACAGGGGAGTGGAAGGGGAGCCCTTAAGATCAGGCAGGCCTCTGGGTAAAGGAAGTGGGAGCAAGGACTCAGATCCTTTTGCTAGCCCACTTCACCGGGGTAGTGTGTAAGTCAGGAAAGTTCCCCACAATAGCGGGACCATTCCCCCACTTACATTTGCATTACTTGGTTCTTTGCCCTTGAGCACCAGAGCACTGGGAGACAGATTACGTCAGTTCTTTGTACACTAGCACAATCATGCAGAAGAACGTATAATTTAGTTCTCAGGTGATGTTCATGGTAGTTGAACCACATATCTGAGGTTAGAATTGGGCATATTGTTTGTTAAAGTGGAGTCTGCGTCTCCTGAATTGTGCTGGCTGACTGCAGAAAGGGTACATACATTCCTTACTAGAGATAATTTACATAGAACTATACGAGTATACAACACAATCGGTGATTTGTGGTGTATAACACATTATCCCTGCCTTCAGTCTAAAGGCTCAAGTGTGTCTAATAAAAAAGCACCACAATTCAGAGCAAATTGCAGAATGCAACAGATCCTGGCTGATACGTAAAGATGGCATCAATCCTGTTAACTAGGAAAAAGGAAATCAAACACAAGGGATATGAAATAGTCATTTAAAATATCTTTGTTCTATTCACATTTATACACAAAAGTCCAGAAATACCCTTAAGGCAATATATAAAAATCTGAGAACTAAATGGAAAAAGTTAGAACTAGGTGCAATGGCAGAAAACTACATAGGACAATCATTCCAGAGCTGTGAACAGTACTAAAGTCAAGAAACAAGAACAAATCTAGGAAAGATGGTAATGAAGATGCCTTATCTTCCATTGGTACTGATTTGTAAACATCTGCAAACAACTGAAAGAGATAGAACTATAAATTTATCTGGGTAATAAACAGAATTAGGCTGTTAAATTACCTTGAATATTCATATTGTATTAGCGGCCTTCAGCGGTTGCTAGATATCTTTGGTTATCAACATTAAATAGCCATTTTTCTGTAAGTGTTGAAGTCATACAGACTAACCTGATGGGGGAGTGACATAATCCTATGGCTCAGGTGTAATCCAGAACTGTTTTTTCTTTTGATCAGTATCTGAAAAATTTCTCTAGTGCTCTCTATCTGAGCGTTTTCTTCCGAACAGGAGCTATGTCAGCAAAAAATTATCCATCGGTTGACGAGGATACTCTCTGCCTCTTACACTGATGGTGCACACTATGCAGTTGATGCTTACGTTTGCAATGTAGTCAGATTTTTAGCAGCTAATGATGATCAGTTAGCAGTAACAGACAGGATGGCTCCCTCACCCGAAACTTACGTCAGACCAGGATATTTCAACCAATCCTTTTGGATGTGGACCTTGCTATCCTCATCTATGGATTCATCCCCTCAAGATTAGTCTCCTGCAATATACTCTAAATCTTAAATCTATCAGTAGGCTGAAGCAGGTGCAGAATTTATCAGCCTATTTTTTAAATGGTATATCACACTACGAGTACGTTACATAGGAAGTCCAAATCAGGGAGTACCTATCTATTGTTTTCTGGGTAGATTATAAGGTATTGGGCTTGACCAACCAAGCTCTGAGTGGCCTGGGTACTACCTGCCTATTTACCTGTGCCTCATTGTCATAGTTGAGATCAGCAGAGGAACTCAACTTGGAGTTCCCTTAGAATACAACAAAGGCAGCTGTGTGCAAGCTATTCTTCGGAACTCATTCCCCTACCCTTGGGTTCAAACAGCACGAATGTGTTTACCTTGATGGCACACTGCAAAACCCAACTTTTATTCCTAGCTTTTTTGGAGGAGGGAAAGTTGAGCTGATAAGAAGGAAAACAGAACATTTCACACCTATTATATTTTTTCTGTTAGGCTTGATTGGTTAAAGGGTGTTTCTGAGAACTCATAACTTTAAGGTTATTAAGAGCACCGAGAGCTACAGAGAATCACCCTTTTAATGTATATAAACTGGAAAACATTAAGTAAGGTCACCTGACACAAAACCTCAGAAGGTTATTAAACACATTTCCTTGGACTACAGCTCATCACATACGAATAATTACTTGACTTGGTAACAGCTCTATAAAATAAGACTTGCATACATCCAAGGTTAGGATGGTCATCAGAATTCTGACACCCAAGGTGATATTGTTATTAGCCTTTCACAGTACACTGAGAACTTCTTTGGCTTCTTGTCACTTTGGGTATGACCAAGGCCCCTCTTAAAGAGATTCTGCAATTTAGTTTAGAAACACGTAAATAAAGAAGTTTGGATTGCTGAACCCGCCCCAGAATGCCCCTGCCACATTTTGTGGCTTTACAGTAATGTATGGCTTGAAGTGGTTTCCATCATCTACAGGGTTTACAGTTTGGTATGTATTACAATATTTCAACATATCTTAGTACAGCAAATAGACTAATACATTAAACACAAGGATGGAATTAAGGTTGCCACCCTTCTAGTTGCTGGTAACTGGACTCCCGAGGCCACGCCTTTGCCCTGCCTCTTCCATCAAGGCCCCTCCCCCATTATGCCCTCTTCTCCCCGTTGCACACTAAATCTCCTCATGAAGCCTGCCTGCAGATAGGAAGTGGCCCCGGCTGAGCAGAGGCCAGCACAGGTTAATGACACGGTGCCTCCCCCGCCCCACGGTAACTGGACCTTTGGTTCAGGTGCCATTTAGGGTTGCCAGGTCCCCTTTTTGACCAGACTTTCCAGTCAAAAACTGGGCACTTGGCAACCCTAAATGGCACCCAGCCACAGAAGACAAAAACCAGGCTGTCTGGGAAAAACTCGGATGGGTGGCCACAGTGGATGGAATCCAGCTCACTTTACTCATGCAAAACTCCCACTGACTTCAATGCAAGTATTGTACATAAGAATGGCCACACTGGGTCAGACCAAAGATCCATCCAGCCCAGTATGCTGTCTACCAACAGTGGCCAATGCCAGGTGCCCCAGAGGGAGTGAACCTAACAGGTAATGATCAAGTGATCTCTCTCCTGCCATCCATCTCCACCCTCTGACATTAATGGACTTAACCTCCATGAATTTATCCAGTTGTATGAGCAAAGTGAGCCAGGTTCGGCTCATAGTTTAACCTATCAATCACATTACATTTCCTAGTCACATAAATATATCCACATTATCCAATCCTGAACTTCTCGAGCTAGGTTAGTCTTCCTCAAATTTTATATTGTTATTTATTTTATAAAGGCCACAGTTGGGCAAAGAAAGTTAAGTCTCTCTAAATTATATGTGACTTTGACCTCCAATAATCCTAAAGCTGGTGCATTCCCAATAGCCCAAGCATTGGGGGCATTTGCAAGCATAAAAATAAAGTCTTTAATGCAAAAGGGGCTGCAGTAATTTTTACCTTCATTTATTTGCATGTGCTTTCTGTTTCAGTAGTCAGGTCCTGCTGTTGTAGAGCTGAGTTTGATTTAATTGCTTTTTCTCTTGTAATTTTATATATCCTTTTGTTGACCACTGATGTATAAATTGGAGTGTAGAAGCTGGGTACTGTAGAAGCAGAAGACATGCCTCATGGCATTTCTTTTGCAACACATTACTGCTCATTCTCAATATTTATATATATATTTGAGACTAGCTGCACCCAAATCATTTGGAAGCTGGAAGCCATACTGGGAAAATGTTGAGTGCTCTGACAAGCTGGGTGGATTTTGGAACAGGAAGTTGCACTGAGAGAGACTTTAGTAGATCTCATTAATGGGAGGAGGAGGAGAGAAAGCAAACTGCTTGGACCTCTTGAATTTCCTAAGCTGGGGGAGGGGGAGTGAAGTGTCTTACAATAGTCTCAGGAAGGAGAAACTTATCTAATTGAATAGAAAGATGGGAAGTTTAACCAGAGATCTGAAGCAGAGTCTAAAAAAGGAAACAATACTTTTAGAGCTGATTGGACTTCATCGAGGATGATAAGGATTAAAGCAAGCGAAGGTCAAGTGCTGTGGCTCACAGAGGTCCTGATCCAGGACCCAATGTGATCAGTGGTAGTGTTTCCATTAACTTCAATGGGTGCTAGATCAAGCTTTGAATGGTAACCTAATACTTGTGTGCTAGGAATTTGTACATAAACTCTGGGATAAGAGGCTTCAAAGAATTACGATGCTAGAGGAACACAGCTGTACTCTTTGCTCCTAAAGTTTTTCTAATAAGAGACCCAAAGTACCAGCTAACAAATCATATGGACAGTTTATATTGAGTTAGATTAGTAGCCCAGAGCCTGATTCTTCCAAAATGAAATCATGTAAAGGCTTAAACATTATGAACTGGTATTGGAGTGTCAGTGAACTAACTAAAGGCTGCCTATTGTTCAACAGTGGAGTGGAAAGTCTGTACATTCCTGTTATTAACAAGTTCTTCCTGCTATCCCAGTGGGGAAACTTTGGGAGTGTAAACTATCCATTCCTCTGCACATTAGCTTTCATAGGAAATAGCATACCTTGGCTGGTTTAGCTGTAACAAATCCTGCATCTTGGCAGGGGATTAGACTAGATGACCAGTGCAGCCCCCTTCTAATCCCGTGATTCTATGGTCCTTAGTCTCCACTACCCATTAAAGTGCAGCCCCATCATTTGTATGCTCTTGTAGATGTTAGCAATCGCACTAAGTCCATCACAAGCTACACCTTCTGTAGAAAAGAAAGAGATAATACTCATCTCACTAGTGTTTTCAATATTATTGTTCCAAGTTAACAGCTGGGGGTGGGAAGAGGGAAAACCAAAACAACCAACTTTGATATGAAAAGTCACTGAGATAATAAATATGGAACTTCATGATGTCATTTTCCTGTCACTTTTCTGACTAGAACTGCACTTTAAAAAACTAGAGGAGGTTCTGGAAATTTTAAATCAAGATTGCATGTTTTTCTAAAAGGTAGACTCTAATTCAAACAGGAATTATTTCAAGGATGGTCTATGGCCTGTGTTACACAGGAGGTCAGACTAGGTGATCAGAGCGGTCCCTCCTGGGTTTAGAATCTATGAATCAGGTAGAAAGGAAATGTGTTTTTTCCTCACCAAGAAAATCCAACAAAAACATCTCAGGTATGTAGTTGTGTCATCTTCATCTCTCTGCAAGCGATGAACAAGAAATAGGAAACCTATACATCACCTTCTCTCAACTACATTGTGGAGGAGTCAGTAAGAGAGAGAGAAGCAAGTGGAAAATCAGATTAATGACTCACTTAGGCCTTGTCTACATGGTGACTGCAATGTACACTATGAGGGTGTGAATTCTAATTTGCATCATGTTGCATATTAACTGGCCCATGTAGACCCTGGTGGGGTGAACTAAAAGTTCTCCAGTGCTCTTTAATGTAGTAGACGTGCAGTAGGGAACTTTTAATTTGCCACAGCAGGGTCTACAGGGGCCTCTTAATGTACAACATATTGGTGCACATTAAAAATTCAGGTTTCAGAGTAACAGCCGTGTTAGTCTGTATTCGCAAAAAGAAAAGGAGGACTTGTGGCACCTTAGAGACTAACCAATTTATTTGAGCATAAGCTTTCGTGAGCTACATCCGATGAAGTGAGTTGTAGCTCACGAAAGCTTGTGCTCAGATAAACTGGTTAGTCTCTAAGGTGCCACAAGTCCTCCTTTTCTTTTTATTAAAAATTCACACCCTCATAGTGCACCTTGCTGCAGTGTGTAGACAAGCCCTTACATAAAGTAAAATAAGTTCCATGTCAGGCTTAACTTTCTAGTCTGACTCAAATCTGAAATCAGAAATGAAGATCTTTCCATTTTACCCGCAAGAATAAAACTATCCCCACATCAGCCAAAAATCAAATAGTTAATTTTGAGATTTTACAGCTGATGGCAAATTATAATGGTGGCAGTTAATAATCCCCTAATCTTGAGACCCGCAATATTACACATGTTATGATTTATCAAAGTTATAGATCATTATTGCCAATGGAAGTAAAGTCATTCACACCAGCATCCTATTGCAAGTTCTCAAAAGGAGCATGGAAATTCTACATGACACCACCGTAGAAGTGCCGCCGTATGTTCTAAGCACTAGATTGTAACATCACAATCTGTCCTGAGTAGAGGGGGAGGAGGCATGTAGTTCCATCATCCTAACAGACCAGAGAATTAATAGTAACCCAAATAGTCACCATTCCTTGACTTACTTCCCCTTTAGTCAGGGGAAGGAGCAAAGTACTTCATTTGTTTTCAGGGATCATCTTACTCCTGTGCACCTGCTCAGCTACTCTGGCCAGCAAGTGGAGGGTAGATCCAAGGTTCCTCCCATTCCCCACCATTCAGTGTCTCTTTTGGTCTCTGTTTATTTTCCCTCTCCCTATTCACTGCCCAGTGTGTCATTTTTCACTCTTCATAGAAGAGCTGACAATACAGTGTCACATGCATGCTGCAAAGAAAGTAGTCAAGCTGTGTACTTGTAAGTAGCCAATGCATGTGCCATTAGCAAGAGTATTTCTGCTTCAGGCATGAACTTTCATACAAGTGTAATTTGGAAAACAAATTAAAAAGTCATGTGCACAGTCACTGACAGTGTCACCCTCTGAGATAGGCAAAAGCTAGAAACGTATTGATTGAATAGCACTAAGCTTCAGTTAGAGTGTGTAGGTCCCGCTCACCGGAACTCCATTTATTATTATCAGGGCTTAGATGGATTTCTAGAATATATTGCACTTACCTTTGTTCCATGAAATGTAATCAATGTGTGCTTTTTGGTCTACAATATTTGCAAAATGTGTTTGGGTGGATGCCCATGCCATATCCTTAAACCAGAAATTGCTTCACTGAATTGATTAAAAAACCCACATCTCTGTTTGCCCTAATAAATTGCTGACATTATTTATAAACCCCAAGCAAAGGATATGGGCTGTTCCATCATTGACCTTTGTCTCAGATACATTTGTGACCTTAAAAACTTGCTAATAGGTTTTCATCACTGTATGAGGATGGTCTAGGGCTGTACCATCCAGTTCTAGAAAAGAGACAGAGACAATAGAAGGAGGAACAAGACAGCAGAGGTGAGACTGATCTTATTGAGCATGTATAAGGACACCTTATTCCACAACAATTCCATTGAATAGGCGGTTCTAGGGCTAACCATGACCAGCCAACATGTTTTAAACATAACTTGCCCTTTAAACTAGGGGTAATGTCTTGATTAAAACAACGTTCCTTAAAATGTGCTAGCTAACACATTTTAAAACACAACCTATTTTCCTATTCTAGACAAAGCTCGTATGTAGGTGGAAACCCGGCATATTATTTCCCCTGGCTATAGTTGGCCGCACGTTGCTGGAACTCCCGTTGCTCCCTCAAGCTCCCCATTGCAGTATTCAGGCCCCTGCTCGGAAAATAAGGACTGATAACCGAAGTTCGGTTGCAAGTGACTGGGGGTGGGGGGAGGGCTTTCTTTGGTGCTCTGGAGGAGGGGGCTGGAGTTTCACAAGAGAGGTCAAACAATTGAGCTGACTAGACACTCCATCTAGTCCTTCCTGATGAAAATCTTTTCCACAGCTAGTTATTGGCTCTGTCTGGCTAGGTGGGGTATGCCACTGGTGAAACACCATCAGTACTGGACAGGTCTCTTCTCAGAAGAACTGATCCACTGACAACTTCATTGTTCTAAATAGTGGAACCATTTGCTTTGCTTGAACCTCTTTATTATGATGTTTCAATTTTTTTTTTAATTTTTTCAATTTTTTTTTAGGCATCGCTAGCAGATGCTATCTGAGCACAGCGGGGCTTTGTATGCATATGATATGCACCTGTTCATTCACAGCCTGGTCCAAAGCCTTTTGGAGACTTCACTGGGTTTTGGATCAGGCTCAAAAGCCTAGACCCTCCACTCAGTAGCTAGAATGGTCATGGGATATCTCCATAGATAGGATGGGAAGGAGAGGGGCAACAGAAGGACTCCTTCATTAGACGCTATGGAATGACTGCAGAACAAACTTCTCTACTGCTGCTACTAGCCTGAGGCTGCACTCGTCCCGGTGTCATGGGCACAGTCTGCAAGAAGAGTGGGGCGGGAGGGAAGACCTACTTAACAGCAAATTGCAGGGTCCCACCCCTTCTGTGCTCTTGGTGATTTCCTGCTCACTGCTTTCATATACAACACATAACCCCTGCATGGCACCTCAAACCCATATTCCATTGCATAGTGAAAACATGCCTGTTCTGCTCCCGGGGAAACTTTCACACCTTCTAAAATTAAAGCCATGCATTACTCTGCATCCTTTTCTCACCGTATACCAGACATTTGTGCTAACGTGTTTGAGTAGAGGGACTCTTTTCTTACATCTGTTCATTTAGTTTAACACAATTAGTAGTGCTAATTCTAGCTGGATTACGTATGAATTAAAAATATGGTACAAAACAGTGTTTTTTAATACCACTGCATCTAAATTTTGAGCATTTTCTCAATAGTGTATAGCATCTGACCAGCACAGGGTCATACACATGAAGCCAAAGTACTCAGTGTGATTTAAGGGGAATGATTTTGATTTATGAATTGCAAAAGCAACCACACTTTTGATTAATTGTATCCTGCCGAACATAACCCTCAGTTTAGTGACAAAAGACCAATTCATTCCCAGAAATGCAGGTGAAAGCTTAATGAACCTGCTTAATAAGCATGATAAACTACTGAATAAGTGCTTAGTGAGCAAAAAAAGGTAACATTTTCCAACCTATGTAACTATTTTAAGAGTATTTTTTTTAAGTTTAGATATCACAAGCTATTTCTAGTTTTGCAAGTTCTGCTGTTTGGAAATCTCACCGCATTTGAGTCAGTAGATTGGTGTGCACTGTCCCAGATGTGTCTTCTTTTCTGTGCTACAATATATTTGCAGTGTTGCAGTTTGAACTGCTGACTATTATTACAACATCAAAGGCAGGTGCATGCAAAAGTTAGGAAGAGTTATTAACTACTTTCCTGTCATTAATAAATTGCATTGTTTAAAAAAATGCAAGCTTTTTGATAATTCAAAGACAGGTGAGCTAGAGTTTTGAAACAGTTGAAATTAGATTTGCTTTGCCTGAATCCATAGATCTAGATTTGCTTTAACTAAGGTACGTTCGTTTAACATTTAATTATTTATTTCAGTTTGAGGGTGGAGTTGATGCTTGGGACACCTTTGGACTGAGAGCTCTTATTGAATCTTGTATAAGTGTGGCAAAAATTGCCCTGTGATTTCTACTGTAGGTGTTTTATTAGTGCCCATCACCCTAGTAACTGAGTGCTGATACTAGGGTGGCAAGAGCCAAGTAACTATCTGGACAGCACTCCTAATCCAGTCCTGGCCTGCAATATTCTTGTTCTTCCAGCCCTGGCTTTTTCTTGAACAGTGACAGACAGGCCAGAGTTGGAAAATGTGAACTATAGCTGCAATTCACTTGAGCACTTGCATAGTACCACTGAAATTACACATTTGCTTGAATGCTGTCTTGGATCAGTACCTAGGATAACAAACCTCTTTTTGTTTCTGACCTATGGTGGTATTTGCATTTATGGCAGAGAGATGAATAAATGAGGCATAGCTCTGCTGACATCAGTGGTACTACACCAGTTTTTAGCAGCTGAGAATCTGATCCCTGATCCCTAGAGAGGCCAGTCTACTATCCAAATGTATCACCAGAGACAACAAAGGCCCCTTCTTTACATGTCTAAAAATATCCTTTAAAGTGTTTGCATCAATACTGAACATGGTAGCTGGAGAGAGGCCATATTTTAGACCTATCTTTTTGCAGCAGCATGGCCATTTTCCAACAAATTAGATGACTTCAGTCAGAAAATGGTTTTGTTCATCTAATATAAATGTACGGAGGAGACCAAATTAAAATAATGGTCACTGCATATATAGTCTTTGGGGAAAGCTTGCTGCTGCTGCTTTTTTTTCCAAAACACAATTTGGCTCAGGTTCACCTTGATTCTCTTATAAGATTAAAGATGGAAAGCTTTGCAAGGTCACAAAGAGGTGATGAACCAAAAATAGAGGGAGGAGAAAGTCATTCAGAATTAGAACTGCAGCAAACTGTTTCAGCCTTCACTGAACTCTAGCAAAGATGCTCTGAAGAGATGGTTCATCCAGTTTGCTAACCATTTTCCATCATAAGCCTGGTGGTGAATGTTAGCTTGCTCTTAACACTGAGGCTAACAAACAAAAAGTGTGAAAAGTCCAGGGATTTTGCTCAGGGGAAAATGAAAACTTTGCAAACTAGGATACAGGGGAGCAGCTGTGTAGCGAAGAGTTCAGGGTCTGATTTGCTTGTATCTATAGCATTTTATCTACTGAACGGTAATGATTTCTTCTTGAAAAGAAAAGGAATACTTGTGGCATCTTAGAGACTAACCAATTTATTTGAGCATAAGCTTTCGTGAGCTACAGCTCACTTCATCGGATGCATACTGTGGAAAGTATAGAAGATCTTTTTATACACACAAAGCATGAAAAAATGGGTGTTTACCACTACAAAAGGTTTTCTCTCCCCCCACCCCACTCTCCTGCTGGTAATAGCCTATCTAAAGTGATCACTCTCCTTACAATGTGTATGATAATCAAGGTGGGCCATTTCCAGCATAAATCCAGGGTTTAACAAGAACGTCTGCGGGGGTGGGGGTGATAGGAAAAAACAAGGGGAAATAGGTTACCTTGCATAATGACTTAGCCACTCCCAGTCTCTATTCAAGCCTAAGTTAATTGTATCCAATTTGCAAATTAATTCCAATTCAACAGTCTCTCGCTGGAGTCTGGATTTGAAGTTTTTTTGTTGTAATATCGCAACTTTCATGTCTGTAATCGCGTGACCAGAGAGATTGAAGTGTTCTCCGACTGGTTTATGAATGTTATAATTCTTGACATCTGATTTGTGTCCATTGATTCTTTTACGTAGAGACTGTCCAGTTTGACCAATGTACATGGCAGAGGGGCATTGCTGGCACATGATGGCATATATCACATTGGTGAATGTGCAGGTGAACGAGCCTCTGATAGTGTGGCTGATGTTATTAGGCCCTGTGATGGTGTCTCCTGAGTACATATGTTGGCACAGTTGGCAACGGGCTTTGTTGCAAGGATAGGTTCCTTGGTTAGTGGTTCTGTTGTGTGGTATGTGGTTGCTGGTGAGAATTTGCTTCAGGTTGGGGGGCTGTCTGTAGGCAAGGACTGGCCTGTCTCCCAAGATTTGTGAGAGTGTAGGGTCATCCTTCAGGATAGGTTGTAGATCCTTAATAATGTGTTGGAGGGATTTTAGTTGGGGGCTGAAGGTGACAGCTAGTGGTGTTCTGTTATTTTCTTTGTTAGGCCTGTCCTGTAGTAGGTGACTTCTGGGAACTCTTCTGGCTCTATCAATTCTTCACTTCCGCAGGTGGGTATTGTAGTTGTAAGAATGCTTGATAGAGATCTTGTAGGTGTTTGTCTCTGTCTGAGGGGTTGAAGCAAATGCAGTTGTATCGCAGAGCTTGGCTGTAGACAATGGATCGTTTGGTGTGGTCAGCGTGAAAGCTGGAGGCATGTAGGTAGGAATAGCGGTCAGTAGGTTTCCAGTATAGGGTGGTGTTTATGTGACCATCGTTTATTAGCACTGTAGTGTCCAGGAAGTGGATCTCTCATGTGGACTGGACCAGGCTGAGGTTGATGGTGGGATGGAAATTGTTGAAATCATGGTGGAATTCCTCAAGGGCTTCTTTTCCATGGGTCCAGATGATGAAGATGTCATCAATATAGCGCAAGTAGAGTAGGGGGCGTTAGGGGACGAGAGCTGAGAAAGCATTGTTCTAAGTCAGCCATAAAAATGTTGGCATACTGTGGGGCCATGTGGGTACCCATAGCAGTGCCGCTGATTTGAAGGTATACATTGTCCCCAAATGCAAAATAGTTATGGGTAAGGACAAAGTCACAAAGTTCAGCCACCAGGTTAGCCGTGACATTATTGGGGATAGTGTTTTTGACGGCTTGTAGTCCATCTTTGTGTGGAATGTTGGTGTAGAGGGCTTCTACATCCATAGTGGCCAGGATGGTGTTATCAGGAAGATCACAGATGGATTGTAGTTTCCTCAGGAAGTCAGTGCCATCATGTGCCAGCAATGCCCCTCTGCCCTGTACATTGGTCAAACTGGACAGTCTCTACGTAAAAGAATAAATGGACACAAATCAGATGTCAAGAATTATAACATTCATAAACCAGTCGGAGAACACTTCAATCTCTCTAGTCATGCAATTACAGACATGAACGTTGCGATATTACAACAAAAAAACTCCAAAACCAGACTCCAGTGAGAGACTGTTGAATTGGAATTAATTTGCAAATTGGATACAATTAATTTAGGCTTGAATAGAGACTGGGAGTGGCTAAGTCATTATGCAAGGTAACCTATTTCCCCTTGTTTTTTCCTAACCCCCACCCCCAGACGTTCTTGTTAAACCCTGGATTTATGCTGGAAATGGCCCACCTTGATTATCATACACATTGTAAGGAGAGTGATCACTTTAGATAAGCTATTACCAGCAGGAGAATGGGGTGAGGGGAGAGAAAACCTTTTATAGTGGTGAACACCCATTTTTTCATGCTTTGTGTGTATAAAAAGATCTTCTACACTTTCCACAGTATGCATCCGATGAAGTGAGCTGTAGCTCACGAAAGCTTATGCTCAAATAAATTGGTTAGTCTCTAAGGTGCCACAAGTACTCCTTTTCTTTTTGTGAATACAGACTAACATGGCTGTTACTCTGATTTCTTCTTGTCTTTCTTTACTTGCCAGTCAGGCCTTGCTCCATGAAGCATTCTACCTATAATGATCATTCCATATACTGTTTATTCTGTATTGCATTTTTTTTTGGACCCACCTGTGCCTTCAGACAGCAAGCAGGCAGGGATAAGGTGTTATATGTCACAGCTATTGTGCACACTTATAGTTTTGTAGAAATTAAGAGATGTTCTCTTTCAGGAGTCAGCTAGCATGACAACTAGGGAGAGGCAGAATCCAGTTTAAATATATATTCAAAATATATCCAGGGAAATATTCAAGGGGTGAAATTCACTTCAGGGCATAAAGCTGATGCAGGTGTGAATATCACTTGGAGAAGGGAAGAGGAGGTGAAATAAATGAAACACAAATATCAAGGTCAGATGAGGGGCACCCTGGCACAGAAAAAAAAAATCACAGAACTACAAAGCCATACTTATTTCTGACTGTTAGGAAACAGACAGAATCATAGAATATCAGGGTTGAAATAGACCTCAGGAGGTCATATAGTCCAGCTCCCTGCTCAAAGCAGGACCAATCCCCAATTTTTGCTCCAGACCCCTAAATGGCCCCCTTAAGGATTGAACTCACAACCTTGGGTATAGCAGGCCAATGCTTAAACCACTGAGCTATCCCTTCAAACAGTAAACAATTGAAATATGAAAATATAGTCCTTCCAGTTTTTAAAGAGTTTGAAAATGAAAGGGGTGGGTCTCAGCATCTGTTAACAAGTTGATTGGACTACAATACTAGGTACATTGTTGGAACAAATAATAGTATATCCCTAATTGCATGTTATTACTAAGGTCAAACTCCCAGGTTGCACTGGTAAAAAAGCAGAATTTGGTCCATTGTAGGCGTACATACAACAATCTGAGAACTACATATGCCAAAATATCAGAAAAACTTTCCTCTCTATTAACCTCCTTTTCATGTGATTTAGCTCTGCTCAGTTTGTAAACTTCTTGAACATAAACAAACAACAAACTAGTTAGTGCATGGATTTTCTCCACCCTTATTCAGTTTTTAGTACAACTCGAATTCATAGGTTATTGTAACCTAATATTATATACACAGTGGATATATAAGAGGCAGAAAACAGAAAAATATTGAGTTCTTATTTATTACAGAAAAGAAGTTTCAAGAAGTTGTCTTTACCTGTGGAACTCTTAAAAGCTTGCTCAGAGGGAAAGAATGCTTTCACAATTGCTTCACTCACCTTACTTCTCTCAGAAAGGTTATTAACGTTTAGCTTTCAGAGTTTTGCATAGAGGTTTGCACATAGCCTCTGCCACAAACATTCAGTGCAGCTATTTATATATAAAAAAGATTTCTCAGATCTTTATGTTTAATGCTGAAAGAAGGTTAGTCTTAGTTTAGACCTGTGTTGGATTAGACTCACACTGCCACTCAGGCCTTGTCTTCACTTGGAAAAATTGTGTGTTCTTATCTTAACTCATGCTAGCTAACATGAGTTAAAATCCTAGCGGAGATAGTCAGTATGAAACTTTTACATGAGTTAGCAGGTTGAGGTAACCCTAGGTTCCCCAACACTCGAACCTGACCTTCTAACTTGCGTGAAAACAGAAAACTGCTTTGTCTAGTAACTAATACTATGTATTACTAACAAATTAAGAACAAAGCCTTTTTTCCTGGTGAAGATGTACCCTTAGGGGCAAGTTCTGCTTTCACTTCTCATGCATCCGCATTGACTGGAAATGGGTTAAGGTGAAGCTGAAGACAGAATTAGATCTTTTATGCTTATATTACACATTAGGGATATGTTCTCCTTTAAATACATATGGATAACGCCCATTTGCATCAGTGGAATTTACAATACTCATGCAAATGGAAGGGGAATAGACCTTGAAGCTTTTTTTCCCCTAAGAAAAGAAGCTACATACAAATGGTTTCTTTGATTGTGGGTATGGTCATCAGTCCACCTCTCACTGAGCAGCTTAAGTACTTAGAGGCAGCCTAAGTAGTAGGTTGGTCCATAAGGCAACACTAAAAAGACAAATACGGTTGCAATTGACAAGTTTCTTGTCCTGAGACTTTTTAGATTATTCATTTTGTGGTAAGTGCCACTAATGTTTTGCAAGACATTCCTTATTCCTGTTTATGTTCCTGTTTGAACATGCACACTTTTAGCATAGCAGCAGTACTGGATGAACTATTTTAGTTTAATAAAAGTCCACTTGTTCAACTTACCCTTCACTTTTTGTGAATCAAACATGGTGGCAGCTTGGAGCTGTGAGTTCTCTGAAGTGCATCAGCTGGCAGTGTGAGTCAGGGAACTTGGTCTGAATTTTGAAGACACAAACTTAGCACAGGAATGGAAGGAGGAGTCTGAGCTGTATGCAGACCTGGCCGTGCAGGACGATGACAACTACCATTTAACCTAATTGGAAAACAAGGCAGAAAGTACTGCACCATGCAGAAGTTCATCACTGTCTCAAGCCTCACAACAGTCATAGGAGCCCAGGGAACCTATTACTCCTCAAAGCAGAAGAAAACTGTGGAGCAACCAAGGTTTTTGTTTTGGGTTGTTTTTGTTTGTTTGTTTGTTTGTTTTTTAAAACTAGAGACAATCTGAAGAGGAGGAGATAACAGGGGCCTATTTAGCCCACAATATAGTTCACAGCAACTCTATATATACTTAGAAAAGTAAGACTTCTAATGACTCTCACAAAGGAGAGTATAACAGCCTAATTTACACTGTCTGCTACATGCAATTTTGGGGTTTTGACAGATTCTCTGATTTGGGACAGAACAGTCTGTGACCCTTGGGATCACCACCTGTCGGAACGGCTGCTCAGGAAAGGCAATCTCAGTTTTGACAGATTCTTAGGCAGGGTGAGCAGCAGAAGCCTCATGAGAAAAGATGAATGCTCTAGAAGGCACAATACATCCAGACGCTGAAAAAAAAAGCTATGTTGTCTATATAAAAAAAACCCCAAGTGTTACTGAAAGCCACAAAGAAGTTGATCACATGTATAAAGGAAAAACAGAGGATATCAAATCAGAACCTCACACTTTTCTGGGATGGAATATTGGCTCCCCATTTAAGCATTTTGGGCTCATCATTGAGCACCATTATGGCCCCTCGCTCCATATTGCAAGTTTAAACATCCTATCTTGGGGTTCCCTCGGTGCAGGGGTGGTGCATCCCTACATGGTGCAGCAGGGACACTGGTGGTGAGCCATGGCTGGAAATGAGGACCACTGAACTAAGGATGTGGTTTAAAGTTGCTGTAAACTATACCGAGGGTTAAATAGGCCCCCTGGCCCAGAATCAAAAACTGCAACCTAATCCATTGCAGCATCCTTATCTCAGTTGTGCCCACCAGAGAGACTGGATGCAGCAATGGATTTAACTCTTTTTGTCTCTTTTTTTAAATATTGTGCAATACTTCTGTAGATCCGTGGAGTTTGACCGGAGCAATACAAATGTCACCAGTGCTACATACAGCCACTTGAATTCCTCTTCCTCCATGGGTAATACATGGTTTGTTTTTATATTCCTTTGTGGGAGTCATTAAAAGTCTTACTTTTCTAAACAAACTGGTTCAGGATTGAAAGTTGAATCTCATGACATCTGCAGCACACACTGTAAATACAGTGGATGCATCCTGCTTACTGCAGCAGTGCATCCAACTTAGCTGTTGCCAGGTACTATAGGAAATCTCAGGAAAGGGCCTTTTTTGTGAGATTTCTAGGCAATTTCTCAAAGATGTTTGGATACATTTATTGAGCATCAGATTTTTAGATGCTTATCTGAATCAAAGCTCCAGATACTATCACTAGTAGGTATTGTTTTTCAGCGTTCTTGAAGTGAATCTACTTTTCAGCTGGAAAGGAAACCAGAAGCCCTGACATCATCTAATCCAAGGGTGGCCAACCTGTGGCTCCGGAGCCACATGCGGCTCTTCAGAAGTTAATATGCGGCTCCTTGTTTAGGCACCGACGCTGTGGCTGGAGCTACAGACGCCAACTTTCCAATGTGCCGGTGGGTGCTCACTGCTCAACCCCTGGCTCTCCCACAGGCCCTGCCCCCACGCCACCCTCTCCTCTGAGCCTGCCGTTCCCTCGTTCCTCCCCCCCCCCGAGCCTCCTGCACACCACAAAACAGCTGTTCGGGAGGTGTGGGGAGGGAGGAGGAGGCACTGATTGGCAGGGCTGCTGGTGGGTGGGAGGCACTGGGAGCGGAGGCAAGGGGAGCTGACCTATTATTGTGGCTCTTTGGCAACGTACATTGGTAAATTCTGGCTCCTTCTCAGGCTCAGGTTGGCCACCCCTGATCTAATAATAGGTATTTTATCAAACACCATTCTCCATTGTAACATAAAGGGCCATATTTTGCTCTTAGATACACTGATGCAACCTCACTGATTTCAGTGGGTTATGGGCTCTGGTATTATGTTGGGTTGACCAGAGTTGCATCCAGTGGTTCAAGGAGACTGGAACAGAAGGGGAAACTCCCAGCACCAATTAAAGAGGATAAGAGGATGAGAAACTGTGGGGATATGTTGCTCCCTCAAAACAGGGAGATGTGGGAGTCTTGTCCCATCATGGTCTCACCTAATTTTAAGTCCTTGCTACATCAGTGTAACAGATAGCTGAACTCTACTTGGGCTAAGTTCTGCTAAAAGGAGATATGATTATGTTCTAGTCATACAAGTATTTTAAATATATACAATTCAAAGAAGTAGAATTGTTTAGGATAGCTTTAGAGGAGTTACTTATAAGTAATGGGATGAAAGAGAACAAATGATAATTAAGGCTGAAAACTACAAAAGATTCCATAGGGGTTAAGAACTATTAGGTTGTGGAATATTTTCCTCAAAAAAGTAAAGGAAGCTTTTTTACTGAAGACACTTCAAACTGGACTGCACAAATTCTTACAGAAAAAAAAAAACAGGAAACAACCTTGCAGTAGCAAGGAATAGTCAAAATAATTATAGATCTTTTCCATCCTGTAATGTCTATGAGTTCTAGTAGATCCAACCAACTGGCCCTATCTGTCTCAGCAATATCATAGGAAGAACTGGAATTCAGGCCCTGTTCAAGTTTATCATGTCACATAGCCACAGTGTGTAAAGCCTTTGGATGCCTGATTTAGTAATCATTTACCTTGAATGTTCCTAATTGAAGCCTACAGATCAGAAGAATTACCTGCCTTTTGACAACTGTCACTTTATATGAAGGAATTTGCAGAACATTTACACATTAGAATGTATTTAAGACATGGAAAAATGAGACACAAAAAGGGATAAATATACAACTAAATGTGAAGGAACATTAGAGTCTGACATGACATGTTTAACTCTCCAACTGTGGTTAGCTTGTGTACCATAAGTAGATTTATAATATGGCTAATTTATCCTAAGGCCTAATTTGGCTAAAATAAGTATTTTACAACCCGGGGCCTGTGGTTCAACATGAATTAATACTTATATTTAAGATAGCGGTGAAATATAACTGATATCTTTTATCCTTGGCTACACTTTTCTAATTTGAATTTGTCTAACTTCAGCTTCCAGCCATCGGTTCTTATGTCTTTTGCAACTACATTAAAGAGACCTATAATACCCAATAATTTCTCCCCATGAAAGTACTTATATACTGTAAATAATTCACCTCTCAGTCTTCTTTTTAATCAGACAAACAGATTGAGCTCTTAATGCATCTTTATGTAAGACATTTTCTCCAGCCTCAGGGTGGGTTTCTTTGTTTGGGGTTTTTTGTTTGGTTCTTTGGAAGCTTGTTTCTTAACCCATTTAAATTTTTAATTTTAAAATTACAGAGAACAGAACTGTACATAGTATTCCAGTGTGAGTCTGAAAAATATCATATACAGGAGTAAAATTACCTCTCTGCTACTACTCATTATTCTCCTGTTTATACATCCAAGGATGGAATTAGCCCTCTTTTGTTCTGGTGTTGCACTGGGATCTGATGCTGAGTTACTTATCCACTCTGATCCCTAAATCTTTTTCAGAGTCCCTCTATTGTGTACAACTCTTTTTTACTGTATAAAGGGGTTTGATTGCTCTTTCTTTTGAGAGACCTATTATCTTTAATGTGGCCTGCAATTGTGTTTAGATCTAAGACTAACCTGATGATAGTCATTAACAACTTTCAGTATAATATTTCAATAAGATCAGTTACTGTATACACATTATGTGTTATGCATATATCCATAATACAGTCATGCATATATGTATAACAGGGATAGATAACACATTTGATTACTCTGCATGTATGCCTAGACTTCTATTTTATATATTTGGATTTTTAATTATGAGCCTTAGACTATTGAGAACTGGAAACTCTTCCAATATGACGGTCACCTTGTCATGAATGTGTCTGTGGCAGAGAGCCCCCTTTTACACTACATGGAGAGTGCATATGAGTCCAAGTACCTCCCACACACCAGCATGTGCTCTGGGGCATCTGTCTAGTGGGTCAGCACTCACTCTCCAGCCAAGGCCTCTGCACTGTCTCATCCCCTCTCAGGGTCCCAGGTAGGGTGACCACAGGGCAAGTGGGAAAAATCGGGACAGGGTGGGGGGTAATAGGTGCCTATATAAGAAAAAAAGCCCCCAAATCGGGACTGTCCCTATAAAATTGGGACATCTGATCACGCTAGTCCCAGGTGTGCCACAAAACCTGCAGTCATCAAAAGGGGTTAAAAAAGAGAGGTAGAGAAAAACCTGTAATCTGCTTCCTCCAGGATATGGGCCCGCACCTCTTACTTCAGAGGGCCCTGGGAGTATCTTTGCCCACCTCACAATTTACTGGGCTCCAATGCCAGACTTAGTCCTTTTCCCCTTCAACTCAGAAGTTCTGCACCCTCCTTCTGTGAGGGAAGGAGCTCTGCAAGCTGTCAGTTCTCTCTTCAGGTCTGGAGAAGTTCATTCTGTTGCCTTTCCAAGGTGGCCCCTATCTGAGTGGAGTTCCCTCCTTGTATCTCCTCCTCCGGTCCTGGCATGATTTGCAGATGCCATGGGACAGGGCCACTCCAGCCCCAAAATGCAGGACAGAGCTATTTTTAAGGGACATTCTGTGATGAACTGGGCGATAGCCATACACCGTATGTATTGTGAAGTTGTATTATTATCAAAATCTGCTGGGTCATGATTAGATGCACCGTTGCTGTTAGATCCTGTAGCAGGGACACACCCGACAGATACAATGGGAAATACGTAAGGTTAATGATGGTACTTAGCCCTCACAAACGTTATGTTTAAAAAAAAAACAAAAAAAACTGTATCCTTAGAAATCCAATTTTAGCTTAACCTCTCGGAAGGGAGGAGGAAGGCAGGAACAGTGGAAACTTATCAGGAGTAGAACAAAAAAGACCAAGTGACCAGGAGAGGTTTAAATAAAGAAACACAAATAGATGAGCAAGATAGGAAAGAGCAAGGTCAAAGGAGCTGGGTAAGTGGCCATTTTCTTCAGTCCGTGCCAGAGATCACCCACCATGTAACAGCCTGCATGAGACAGGCGGCATCCTACCTTCATTCCTGGACACTGATGGTTCCTAAGGATTCCCCAGGGAAAGGTGAGATAGAAAGTGTAATGATTATTGTTTTGTATGATTTGTACTCTCCTGAGATATACATGATTACATCTAAAAGAGCATAAAGGTGTTAGTCTCTGCAAAGTGTGTATGTTGACTGTTTTACAACAGCTGCATACCCCTGAGAAAGTTAAATTGTAAACAAGAAGCTTCACACCTTTGGCAGGGAGTTCTGGGACAAGGGAGTATGTTAGTAACTGGGATATCTCAGAGGTCAGTGTTTGTCCTGACGGCCTAGGCAGGTATGCTGAGGAACTCCATTTCCAAGAAAGGGGTAACAGACTGAGAATCGATGCCCAAGAAATATACCAGAAAGGTGAAGGGAGGAACTGGTGGTCTGCCCCATGGAGGTTCCAGAAGCTTAACGGGATCCAGAGCACAGGAGGCTTGTATTCCCCTTGCATCAGTCCAAGTGGGTGGTCAGGAGGGGACATTCACTAGAATCTACGATACACTGACCACGTTTTATTTGTGTCATAGAATCATATTTGGTACAAAATGCACTTTTTCACGGTGTCTGATTCTTGCTGAAATAAAGGATTGTACTAGCTTGATACAAAATATTAGGCACCAAGTAAGGGACCTCTCCTAAAATAAGGGCTATGTGTTTACCAGCCTCTCCAGATCTTGGTTCTAGAGGTGTGGGATCTTATATTATGATGTAACTACAGGTACAACATTGCAAGCCATGCCTGAACACAAAAAACAAAACCCAGGACATTCCATTTTTCGACTAGCAAGACAGTACAAAACAAGCAGCCAGTCAAGTTAAAAACTGACCAGATGGCAATCCCACCATAAGCATCTGGATTACGTCTGTTGTGTTCACTAGATGGCTAATCTCATCCCCAACCTTTCACATTGTTAACTACTGTCTCCTGTCAACTGATCTTAACCACTATGCCCCCCATTAAATCAACACAGCTTGTTTCTCCCCTATAATCAAGAATATTGGTATCTTGAACACCAATGGTAAATGTAATATCCGTTGCTATTGCAGTGAAAAATGAACCTCTACTTTGCAGTTCACCTGCCAGTCACCGAGTTATATACCATGCAAACCATTATACGCCTTATTGCACTCCCTGATTGCACTACACTGACTGCAGGATCCCACTTTAGATTTACACACTTTATGGAGGTAACTTGATCTGTCTAAACCATATTTAGGTCCACTAACACCTCTTTATTCTATGGAGCAGAATTTAAAATGTTCTCTACTCACAACTGGGACCAGATTTTCCAAGGAATTCAGCTTCCATTTAGGTATCTAAATAAGGCCCAGATTTTCCAGTGTTCAGCTGCCTTTGATGCGTAAGGCCAGATTTTTGAAAGAGCTCAGAATGCTTTAGAGTTCTGCTGAGCTCCTTAGAAAATATGGTATTATCATTATATAACAGAAAATACTCCCAGAATTATAGTTAATATGGCAATTATCAGTGTTGTTTATATTTTACTTGATATTAAATATTAAGATACATTGATAATTATGTATTTTAATATTGCATATATTTTAAAACTCTTGAATCTTATTGATACATGAAGCCTATATTTTACAAATTATAGCAGTCACATTTGTAGGCATCTCAAAATCACTACTCATTTCTGAAAACTTTGGTTTATATTTTACATATTATAAAAATATTCTGGTTTCCAGTAATTTAAAATATCACTTCAGTGTTAACAATATGTTTTGTATATTTGGTGACATACAGTAACAGTGTATGTTTCTCTAAATGTCATTCCAATATATATTCTTCTGACTGGTGGCGACTGGACTATGTGGTGCTACAAGGAGTTGCTTTGTTTGGTGGCTTGAACAGCTGAGAGGGGTGTTTTTAACTGGTTCTTCTTCTGGGGGCTTGTCTACACACAGAAGTTGCACAGGTTTACTTAAATTGGTTTGAGAACCTATTTAGGTTAAATTGATGCAAACCACTGTGTTGGCACTCTTATAAATTTCAAACTGGTTGGAGTTTAGCTTGAATCCATAAATGCAGTAATCAAGTTATATAACTGTTAGACAAGTTGAAATCGGTGTAAGAGTCCTCATGTGAAGCTGCACCTGTTTAAATAAATTGGTATAAAACCACATGTTTAGTTAAACTGGTACCACTTTGTGTGCAGCCAAGCCCACAGAGAAAGCAAGGTGGAAAGAGGAATTAAAAAAAAACCCCTCAGCTTTCTGCCTGTGACAAGTGCTGTGTTGGTGAACAGCTTCCTTACTGGTCTGTGTAAAATAGGGGGGGAAAGGTTCTTAGACTGACAATTATATTAATTATACTGTTCTATCTCACCCACCATGCGTTTCCACCTGTCAGATTTGTACACTTTGTGCTATAGAATCCCAGCTTGGATATATTCCATAGAACGCCTGCCCTTCAGAATTTGGTCACATATTTCTAAGTTGTTGGTTTTATTAAAATCCATGCTTGGGCAGTCGTTCTGAATGCTAGTCACAAAAACAAACAGAATAAGACAATGCTTGGGGCTATGTAACTCTGGCAGCGACTCAGGTGTTATAGTTCAGCCTGGACAATGTTTTTGCTAAAAATATTACTATCTCCAGCAAAAATGAGGCACCAGCCATCTATGATCTAATTATTATTTAAATTAATGCAAGTTACTTGATTTTTAGGAGTCTGTTGGAGCCGCAGCTGCTCAGTGCCTTTGAAAGTCAGGCAATTAGTGTATAACAGCATCTAGGAGCAATCTTTGGGCCTGATCCTGCAAGGTGCTATGATCACAACCTCTCTAGACACATGTAGCACCTTGCAGGATCAAGCTGTATGTTAATAAGACTACAATATTCATACACCAGCTCGTTTCCTACAAGTCACCTTTCAGCACACCAAGGAAATTCATGTGTTTTCACCTCCAGCAAGCAAGGGAAAGGAATTAGAAAAACCACACAAGTGCCTGGATTCTGTACAGACCTTTACTAGCGTGCAATGACAACGATTCCATGGTGGCTGGTCAGTCCTTCTGTAGAGATTACAGCCATTTTTTGGTTTTTCTGAAGGGATTGCTCAATAATGCCAGCTCTCTGTTCTCTCCACACCTTGGTAGCAGGCCAGGTTGAGAGCAGCTCTCCCTGCTGTCCCTTTCAGCTCCACTGAGCTGGAGAAACCTGCATATATTCCCTGAGCCTCTGTGTGCAGCAAGGAGAATTTAAAGAGACAGGCACATAACACTGATTAAGCTGCCCAATGCTTGCAACCGAAAAGTGTGATTCCAACCTGGAAAGGGTCTGTAAAAATTATATGGGGAGTTTAAAGTTTATTGTCTTTCTGTGACTTCCTAGCTGCACCTGCACAGTGTACAAGTACACTGGTGGGATTTTCCCCTCAACTGCAAGCCCTGGATTCTCACCCTGCGATCTGAAAGTCAAGCTAGGTTGGTTGCACATCATTGACAATAAATATTCTGCAATAGGAAAGTTAACAATTCTACCCATTATGCCTGAGTTATTAAAGGATCTCTGGCCATGATAATTTAAAAGGATAGTATCAGGGGAGTGGCCGGAGACTCTCTCCAGTCCTTCACCTGACAGAAGGCAAAGTGTGAAGGCTGCCTATTCCCCGAATAATCTTCCCTGTGAGCCAGATTTGCCATTCACACTCACATTTTGCATCAATACTCATAGATTGAAGTGCTGCTGCTCACTGTAAGTAAGGAGTGCGTGTATGGTGGGGGGAGTCTAGCCTTTGAACTAGTCCTTCTTAGAGTTACCCTGGAGGATAGAAGATTGGGAAGGAGAACAACTGCTACCCAACAAAGATTATGGAAGGAACGGTGGGAGGCAGAGGATGTCAGCGATAAGAAAGGCAAGAGCCAGGAGCCCTTTGAAAAAACAAGGCTATAGAGCACCAACATCTTCACCTCTTGCATCCAGGAAGAGATAGAGCTTACACACTTCTCAAAGAGACCAGGAGAGGAGGAGACTAGCAAGATAAATTGTTTTTTCCCCTCCTCCTCTCCAAGGCCCGTGAAAGGAAGGCCAGCATTGTAATTATTTTCTTCCCTTTCATGGTGCTTTTAGAAAAATGATGATACTGACAGTGGGAGTGCAAGCTGACCAAGGTGAGGGTGGTCTATCCTAGTGGCCAGAGTGGTCATCAGACCTAGTGGTCAGAGTCACAGTCAGTCGCCACAGCCAGGGGTCAGAACAGGAGGTCAGGAACTGGATACCAGAGCCAGGGGGTCAAGTCCAAGTCCATAGTCAGGAGCCAGAGGTCAAAACCAGAGGTCAGGAAATTGAACAAACAGTGGCTCAAGGTGGGGACAGGACAGAGGCAGGGCAGGAGTAGCAGGAACAAGGTAATGCAAGAGCCAGCACAGTGAGAGGCCTAAGCATTGAGAAGCCAGCAAGCTGCTGCTGTGGCTGGTTCAAGAGCCAGCGTGCTGGCTTCAGCAGCCAATCAGGTTGTGTGGCTAATCGGGCAGGTACTGCAGGACAGCTGTGCTGATGAGGCTGCCTGGAGACTAGCTCTGCAGCAGGCCCTGGATCCTGAACAGGCAGACTGGCCAGTGCTATAGTTAAGAAGAGAGTGAATAGATGGTCATGTCAGGTACCCACTTCTCACTATTGTATGTTGAAAACAGGGGTTGGAGGGAGTTCATAAAAGGAAGAATAAAAGATGTTGCAGCATCCCATCACTTTCTGAGATGTAGTGAAGGGCAGGGAATATCATCATTCTCCCCTCTCCAGCTGAGCACTGATGCTGCCAAACCATCTCCTTCCCATGGAATGTGAATGTCGGAAGTTTTCACTCCTGTTTTTTAGTTTTGAATGCACAATGTTTGAATGGGTTTCAGATTTGCCTGATTTAGGGCAGCTCAGGAATTCACCTGGGCTTTTGTGCATTCCTAATTCAGGGCTTGATCCAATGCCCACTGACATTAATGGGAACCTTTCCAATGATTTCATTGGGCTTTAGATCAGGCTCTTATGGCCAAACAACACTGCTTTTGAAGGCACAGCCCATCTTGGATGAAAATAGTAACCCTAGTTTCCTAGAATATGGTGATCACAAAAGATGAACTGTTATAATTTAAAAAAAATTGCCTGTTTGTAAGATATTTCAAGGAAATATTTGAAACTGACAACCCTTATTTTATAGATGTGCACCATTTAATAAGTATATTTTTCTATTTTAACTCTGCAATATTCTTTTTACTAGCAAAACCCTACTGTTTAGCTAGTGATTTCAAGAAAAAATATTTTCAATTCCCCTCACACAAGTACTGTAGTGCAGTCTCTTTATCATGAAAGTGCAATTTACAAATGTAGATTTTTTTTATACATAACTGCACTCAAAACCAAAACAATAGAGCCCACAAGTCCACTCAGTCCGACTTCTTGTTCAGCCAATTGCTCAGACAAACAAGTTTCTTTACATATATGGGAGCTAGTGCTGCTTCTTATTTACTATGTTACCAGAAAATGAGAACAGGCATTCGGATGGCACTTTTGTAGCTGGCATTGCAAGGTAGTTACATCCCAGATATGCTAAACATTCATATGCCCCTTCATGCTTCAGCCACCATTCTCGAGGACATGCTTCCATGCTAATGATGCTCGTTAAAAAAATAATGCGTTAATTAAATTTGTGACTGAACTCCTTGGGGGAGAATTGTATGTCTTTGGCTCTATTTTACCTGCATTCTGCCATATATAGATTACCCCAAGGGGTATAGACCTGGAAATTAAATTAATAGAAATTAAAGAAACAAACACACTCAAGACACTGTTTAAAAATTTCTAAGTAGCTATGTATTTGCTTGTGGAAAAACCACTTTTCCTCTCCACCTTCTCGAAACCATTGTACAATGTCTCATATACTGGAAATTGTAAAAGATGCAGAAGGGGGGGAAGATAGTCTGTGATGCTGTTGCTAGTGGTCACATCTGAGTTTTATTCTGCTGATGATTCCTGGGCCTCCATGTGCTTGGTAGGTAGCTTCACAGCATGGCGGAGGCAAAGAATTGACAAGGGAGGGCAGTGGTATAAAACTGATATGACAGGTTTCAGAGTAACAGCCGTGTTAGTCTGTATTCGCAAAATGAAAAGGAGTACTTGTGGCACCTTAATAATAAATAAATTGGTTAGTCTTTAAGGTGCCACAAGTACTCCTTTTCTTTTTGCGAAAACTGATATGAACAACCACGAGATCATGAGCACCTAAGCTTTTTCCTGAGCCTTACTTACATGTTGTCCTATTATATGAATATATTTCTGAATATATTATTTGTATATTTCCTGCAGGAAAATCTTAGCAAAGCAAGCTCTTGCTTGCACTATCACTAACAAATATTAATAAAAGAGACATAGTCTTTCAAATGCTAAAGGTAATTTGATAGAGAATAAAATCCCATCTTCTAATTCCCCCTGTCTTCTCTAAAATGGTCCTCCCTTTGTAACTGTATCCTAACAATAATGTATTTAGGTTCTTAAACCATGCCTATGTATTTATTACTCCTCTGCCCTTCACTCATTTGCACAACTATTTTCCAAAGAGAAGTAATCAGTCTGACAGTCAGTGATTCTTGCTTTCAAATAAATACTTTGTGTAAACCTTATGGACTTCAGAAAATCAATCTCAGATTTGCAGAGGTTGAATTGGAATGGAGAGGGGCAATGCAATGGAATGACTGTTCGACTACGTTTTCCTCAACTGAGTTTTGCATGTGGCAACTGGTTTTTTATGGCCTATGATCCCATAACTCACTCTGTCATCAGGAAAGAGAAGAGAGGATTGTTATGCTCCAAGAATAGCCCTCCTTGCCCCTCTCTATCTAGGTTATATTGATGCCCTCACAGTAGTATTTGATTGTTCTAAAAAACTTGAAGCCAAGAAGTATGGGGGAAAGGGGGAAGTGGAGCAACAGAGTGGGGGCAGAGAGTCACATTGTGTGTGTGGTAAACAGGGGATAGAAATATAACAAATATTCAGAACACAAGATCTGGTAGTAACAGGACTTTACCCAGCCATCTATTGGAAAGCTATAGATTGTAGCTTCAGCAAAAAGCCAGAAGAAATCAGATGGATGGTTTTTCAGGGGACCAACAATGAACAACAACTTCAGTTCATAGATTAGCTCAAGTAAGATTTGCAAATGGGCATCTCTCAGGGGAATTGTGTTTTATGGCTGAGATAAGCTACTCACATTTATGGTTTAGAAGGCCCTGGAAGTATTCATATATATCACATCAGCCCGCCACTTTTGGGCATTAACACTGATTATCATTAGCTTACCACATCAAGACCAAGACCTCCATGTTCCAAAAACCAACAGCAGTGAATTTGGCAGCAATGGCTTTTAAAGCATCATTTTTTCTGAGTTGGAGATTAAAATTGGCTTGTTTCCTCCTTGGCCAACAGAGACTATTAGGATCTCTGTGTTTTAGCATCACAATAGTGACACGGTCGTTGAGGTAAGGCAGAGGGAGCAGAATCAGTAGCAAAGGCAGATGGAGAGTTTAGTAGGCGAAAAAAATACGCAGATTCTTGTGGCATATTTTTAGTTAAGAGGTTGATAGAGGCATGGTCTCAAACCTAAGGCCCTAGGGAAGATTCCTGACTTCCTTCACTGTTTATTGTCTTTGGGACCTGGTGCACATTCTTCCCCAAACATCTTAATGCAACCAGGTGGTTGCCCTGTTCAAAGCCACCTTCCTGGGGGCATTTACTGGAGCATTTAGAGTCAGAGAACTGGTCATTGGGTAGGCAAGGGATACTTCAGGTAGCAGTTTAGGGACTTACAATGGGGTGGACTATTGGTCATCTTTACTTATGGATCAGGGTAAAAACAGAGTAGGGAGGGCAAGGCATATCCATAGTGCTACAAGAGTTGTGGTTAGGCAGGACTTTGGCCTGTTCTGGCATTAAGGAATTATATAGTAATGAGGCCAGCTGAGTTGGGCTGGGCCTTTTTTTTTTCATGGTGACAGGAGCCCCATCACAAAATACCAAAATGTAGCGATTTTAAAAAGGAACTTACAATAGGAGGGTGTCTTGCTTGTGAATTTGGATCCCGCTCATTCAGGATTGGGGCAGTGACAGCTGCTGACTAACTGGGCTTAGGGGATACAGCCAATTAGATGCTGGCATTAAAATGTGTACAGGACATATGTGAGGCTCCTAGTCAGTGTGAATGGCTAATTTTACTATCTATCCAATTTCAGAAGTGGACAAATGGGTCAGGCATATAGATCTGTGGGCCCAGGTATTGGAGGTTCACAACTGGGCCTCAGTAGCAAGGCTATCTTGAATTGGCATGAAAGGAGGGGCATACTTTAGGGCCAGCTGATGAATGTCTTACCTGCGTTGGGAGGCAGCGAGCAGCAGGGGGAGATGATTACCATTCACTGCGTGAAAATGATTTGGGATTTTGTAAGGGGATTGGCTTGATCATCAGTGCAAAGAGAGATTTGGGGTAGGCTTCATTATCCTTTCTCAGGATGCTTATGAATTGGTTTAAAATGCTGCAGCAGAGTGTGGAGGGAAGTGACAAGCATCCCTGAGTTGACAAGACAGAAGGTGCTTGAACAGAGCGGTAGCTAAATTAATATGAAACCAGGAAGGACTGGTAATTATCCATCAGAAAATATCATATTGGGCCCCACAATTGTTGAGGGACGATGTGGAATACCTAACTGACCAGGGAACAGATGTATTTTTCACAAATGTCAGTGAGGGAACTGTTAACGATCTGAGAACCCTCCTAATAGGGGCTGGGGAAGCAGCCAAGTTAATTGCTGGTGCCTCCTTGTGGCAGGTGTCTAGGTCAGATACTCATTCCATAGGGGGTCCAGTTCCCAGATAAGCTGGAGAGGAAGTGAACTTAGGGGAAGGGCATTCCCTAAGGAAGCTGAGGAAGAGGGATTGGGCTCCAAATGCCTGGTACAGCAGGGAGACACCCCTTTTCCCCTCATTGCGGGGGACAGCAGTTGAGTCCAAGCAATAGGCTGGGACTAAGTGTGAAGGGAAGGGGTGACAGCAGACCATCCTAAATAGGTGGAAACAATTAAGGAAAATATGAAGCTGCACTGTACACTTGTTGCCAGGTATTTCCCAGATGAGTAATAAAGTCACACCCTAATTAAACAACATCTCTTGTATCTTGTGTTGCATAGCCAGCACATTAGGGTTTGGTTGCTCACTCCTCGGGTAGGAGAGCCTATTAAGACCTCTCTGTTTGATTATCACTACAAAAGATTTTAACCCCCCGCTCTCCTGCTGGTAATAGCTCACCTTACCTGATCATATACACTGTAAGGAGAGTGGTAACACCCATTGTTTCATGTTCTCTGGGTATATAACTCTCCCCACTGTATTTTCCACTGAATGCATCCGATGAAGTGAGCTGTAGCTCACGAAAGCTTATGATCAAATAAATTTGTTAGGTGCCACAAGTACTCCTTTTCCTTTTGCGGATACAGACTAAAACGGCTGCTACTCTGAAACCTGAGTACTGACACTGTAAATAAGACTAAGCAGAGGCAGACAACAGCAGAACTGGTAGCAAAGGCAGAGGTAGAGATTTGGTGGAAACTTCTTTAGGCCAACTTCAATTAATTAGGTAGGCCCTGCAAACCATCATTACATATTTTAGGTCAGTTTTAAATAATATGGGCAAATGATTAGCTACTAACGAACGGGAATTTAATAACCAAGCCAATGCAATGTGGGGGGGGGGGGTTGTTACATTAAAATGAAGCAATTGGGGGCAAGAGAAAAGGAACTAGTTGATTAAGTAGATGATGCAGAAAACAGTGAAAGGAAAATTAATATTAAGATGATGGGTGTCTGAGTCTAACAGTAGGTAGAAAAATCTTTCTACATCAGACCTGCCTAGTGCATACATATAGAAGTTTCAAAGGACAAATTTCCTAGTCACAGTATTTTAAGCACAAACTTAACATCCAGCCTTTCAGATAAAAATTCTAGATAAAAACTTTTAGATTCTCAGATAAACTCCCCTCTCTCAAATCATTTAAGCATTTTATTTTTCCATGACTGCAGAATAAGGTAATGTGACTGCAATGGGTTGAAAATGATATACAAAATGAAAAATCACACCTAGTGCCACGAAAACATAATGCAGTGCTGTGCAAGGACTAATATGCTGTTATAAACACAGATTCAGCTCAGTCAGAGATGCAACTAGACAACCACATTGTTCCCAGAAAGTATTCTTTACAGCGGAGGTCCATTCTGACAAGTGACATTGTGAGACTTTGTGGGGCCCAGTGATTCCCAGTCAAATTTGTTCAGGGTAAAAGCGAACAAATATTTTTTCCTAATTGCCAGACCTGAACACACACCCTAGGAAAAGAAAAATTTGCTGTGTTCTTTCTGGCTCATGCATCATCCCAGAAATAGGGATTCTGTGGACCAAATTGGCTGGTGAAAGAGAAAAAAGAGTAGAGAATATCTGGGTCCTCCTGCTCCTCCTCTTCCCCCAGGCCCTGACCCCTTTTCCACCTCTTCCCCCAAAGCCCCACCCCTGCTCTGCCTCTTCCCTTCTACCCCCAGATTAAAAAAAAACAGACCTCAAGGCTGTCAAATTGCACCCAGACACACAAGTTGAAACCTGGACTGTCTGGGTGAAAACCCAACAGGTGGCAGCCCTACTTAATACAGCTAAATATAAAGTTATACTTGTAGGAACAAAGAACATAGGCCATGCTGACAGGATGGAGGACTCTATCCTGGGAAGCCACAACTCTGAAAAGGATTCGGGGTAATCAGTTGAACAAGAGCTCACAGTGTGATGGTGTGTCCAAAAGGGATAATGTGATTCCAGGATGTATGAAAAGGGGAATCTTGAGTAGGAATATAGAGGTTATATTTTCTGTGTATTTGGCACTGATGTGACCAGTACTGGAATACTCTGTCTAGTTCTGATGTCCACAGTTCAATAATGTTGATAAATTGGAAAGTGTTCAGAGAGATGTTGAGATAATGTGGTGGAGATTATGCCCTGACCATTACCTGCCTATTGCTTGGACTCAACCTGCTGCTCCTCTGCCTTGTGGCTGGGGCATACTTCACCTATCAAAGCAAATAACCTGTTTGCATTGTAGGGTGCCAAGGACTCTGAGGAAAAATACTTCCTTGCTAACAAATCAATGGTTGCTGGTTCAGTGGGTGTTATCATGATGTGTTGTGCTCCACCATACAGTAGCTCCCTGGTTTCACTCTCAAAGGCCAACGTGATTCAGACGACCTGCAAATAAAGAAGTAGGAGAGAAGATGACTACAGCACCAGTGGGGGATCCTATGCTATAGCTGTTCAGGAAGCATCATCACAACCTCTGTGAAGTCCTGATGAGCAGTTCAGTCCCATTATTTTGTGGATAACATCACTCAGACTCAACTTGGTACCTTCCGTGGTGGCTGAATCTATTTTGTGTGTGGGGAAGATAAATGCTTGTGTTTCAGCCCAAGATGTTTGACAAGGCTCTTGAGATGTGGGCCACAACTTGAGCAATAATTCCTGTCACTCTAAGCTGTTAAAAGACAAAATGGAGGATGTTGAAGGACATTGTTTGAACTGAAAAATACATGTGTGGTGGATGGTGAACACGATCAAAATGAATATGATGGACATGGTTAATGGACATTTTTCACATACTCACCCAGCTACATCAATAGAGGTCAGAAATCTAGAAATCAGTAAGTGTAGTAACTGTATTTCGTTAGCTATAGACAATATTGCTGTATATGTCTATATAGGAAATGATGGAACATTTAACAGCATTTCTCCCGTCCCCTCCAGTGCGTGAGGTATCCCTGAGAGTTGGAACTAAAACATTAAATAGAAGAGGGACATGAGTACTTGACAGCACTCCTCATATCTGGAAGTGAGCTCCTCACCAGCCCCATGGACACTGGCACCGGTGGCTGTATTAGCATTTCAGCATCCCCTCTCCCTCATCAGAAACAAACCCCCCTTTAAGATGGGTCCATGCACAGCCACAATCAAGAGCTGTGCTGTAAGGGATGGAAGTGGTGCTCTGGGGTGCCCAGAGCCAATGCAGGGACACAGATTCTCTGCTGGGATTGCAGGCTTTGAGGATGGATCTGTGGCTCTTTCAGTGGATGAGTGCTGGTGTGCCTCTTCCCTTTCTGCATACAGAATGATTTGGAGAAAACTCCTAGATGGTATCCTTTAGCATTTCCTCTTCTTTATCCCCCTCCTAAGGACCATCTAGACCATGGTGTATGTGTGAAGAAGAAGGAATTGAATGCAAAGTCTGTTAAAGTCAATAAATCTCTTACGTCTCTTTCTTCCTCCCTCAGTAAGGAAGGAATCCATATATTTTTATTCCTGGTTGTTCATGTATGTAGCCAAATATTTTTTTCTTTTTTATGAAAAAAAAAAGGACAATTATCCAATTATCCTACTGCTACCTTGTTGCACTCTGCAGTGCTACCCACCCTTTTTCTGAGAGTTTCAATGCTGCAATGATTTTGTCAGGCACTACTCCTGTTTGTAAAGGTCATCTAATAATGGCCCAGAAACCACATCACCAGACCTCAGCACACAGATTCAGAATATTAAATATGCAAAGGAGCACTTGGTATTGATTGTTTGTGAAAACCCACAGGCTCAGATAGGTTTGTAACTTACCAAAGGCACATGATCTGCTCTTGGACAATTTGTAAACCAAAACCCAAAGGATAAATTGTGCACAACAAAGAGCTCAATCAGCTTTAGTTATAACATCTGCTGGGGTTTATGAGGCAATGCTTATGGCATAGGTGCATAATTTATGACAGAAATGGTTTTCTGTTTCTATATTGAAACTCTCTTATTTGTGTGACTATCTAAAAATTAAAGGAATGTAACCGGGGGAGGGGGGAAGCAATTACAAAGCTTGAGAGAAGGGAAAGTTGCTGAAATGACCACATATTCCCAGTGCAGTTGAGATAGTGGTTTGTTTCAAGATCAAAACATCTGAATCTTGTTTTCTGGTTGAACATTGTTGGCAAATTATAGTGAAACTGGTTCTAAAAATTTAAAAAGAAAATGTGGGGAAAAATACTTCAGAACGAGCAGGGACATTTTAGGCTAAATATAGGCTATACCAAGCAACCTCCACAGTGTTGAGCAGATACTCACACGGGTAGACATATTGAATTTGGGGAGTAAACTAATGTGAATACACACCAACAACATGAGCATTAGTGTAGTCCTATCAGATGCAAATCAATGAATGATAAACTCTACTGATTAAAATAAAATGTACTATGGTTCAGTTTTGCTTCCAATCCACCCTTAATCAGGTTGAATGAGTATAAGGTGACAGGTTTTAGAGTGGTAGCCGTGTTAGTCTGTCCTTTCTGAGTATAAGGTGTAGCTCAGCAGTGGCAAAATCAGGCCCTAAATCCTAAAATTAGGGACACTTTTTCCATACATGAGCAGATTAATGGAATTTCAGTGCTTCTTTAAGTGTTTCTCCAGAATCTTGTAAAATCCTCCAGAACACACATTATATGAAAAAATAATTCATAATAAGACTCGAGGCAGCGGACCCATGTGAGGCCCTGTGTTGCATCCCTATACGTGTTCAGTGGTTCTGAGCAAGGGATATATCCAGACACAATTTGGCCCATTGTTAAAAAAATTTAGGTGAAATCCTGAC
The DNA here is from genome assembly GCF_965140295.1 of Lepidochelys olivacea. NCBI lineage: Eukaryota > Metazoa > Chordata > Testudines > Cheloniidae > Lepidochelys > Lepidochelys olivacea. The sequence continues at coordinate 31,769,577 of NC_140415.1, forward strand.
TCCACTGAAATCAATGGGAGTTTTGCAATGACTTAAGTCAGGATTTGACCTTAGTAATATGAGATACAAAATCATTTAAATATGAATGAAGAATGTATCTGTGTCGGGAGATATCGAATCATGATGCACATTAAGGCATCGTTTATAAATACAACCATTCATTCTTCTTAAGTATTATTACAGAAACCTGCAGTTTATTGGGGTAGTATTATTAAGTATTATTTAGTATCTTGCTCCTATTCAAATTATTGGAAAAAACTCCCACTGACTTGACTGATGCAGAATCAAGCCTTTGGTTTCCTGCCACTTCAGAAAGTTTTAATTAAAAATATGCTTGCTTGAAATAGGTTTCAGAGTAACAGCCGTGTTAGTCTGTATTCGCAAAAAGAAAAGGAGTGCTTGAAATAGGTATCAAACTGCATAAAAGTTTGGATGTATATCACATGGGATTAGCAAAATATAGTGAGATAATGTTATAACGTTGAAAAATATGACAGAATATCCAAAACTCTTTTGGATTGGACCCAGGCACAGTCAAAACTGCATTAAAAATAAACTTCAGTTTCAAATATTTGTATTTGAAAAAGTGGGACATTTTAATGGCACTAGCTTATTAGTTTAAGAGCTTTAGCAAAAATTAGAATATTTTGGAATACAATTTTCCTTTATCCTGCACAGAAGATATTGCATACTGGGAAATGTTCTCATAATATTCTGAGTCCTCCTCCTTTCTAAAGTTATTGTGTGTCCATAATTACTCATTGTTTGCAGGGTTGTTGTAGCCGTGTTGGTCCCAGGATAAAAGAGAAACAAGGTGGGTGAGGTAATATCTTTTATTAGACCAACTTCTATCAGTGAAAGTGACAAGCTTTTGCTCTGTGTAAGCTATAAAGCTGGTCTCTTTTATGAGCAGAAGTTGGTCCAATAAAAGATATTACCTCACCCACCTTTTCTCTATAATCACTCATGTTTTTCTAATATCAGCTGTATATTAATTTGGAAGTTATGAAAAGGAAAAATGGCAGACAATCTGCACTTTATGATAAAACAAGACATGCTTGGTTATAAACATATCAGATCAGATCAAATATTCATTTTTATATATTTTGTTCAATTTATTAATAATCTTTTTATATATATTTATGGCTTTGAGCAAAGACAAAAGAAAAAAATCTAACTCGTCCCTGATCATACAGTCATTGAAAGAATCAGTTAAACTATTGTCTTCCCAGCAGCAGTAAGATCCAACCTTTTCATTAATACACTTCATCCTGTACAGATGTGAGATTCCATACATATGGGCTTATTTATGTACAGAGAAAATAGGTCAATTCTGGAACTAGCAATGAACATTTATATTACAGGAATGTGAGTCATTTGTTTCTTAACCTAAGTATATATACATTCATACATATATATATATAATGTATATAATTGTATACCCTGTACCATTTTTATTGAATTAACATACAAATCCTAGATTTTGTCCACTCGATTACAAAGTCATTAAAAAGATTTTTTTATGGTTTCACTGAAAGACCACATGAATTAATGTTTCTTCATAGTGCTTAAAATAAAATTATATATATATATATAAAAATATTTCACTACTAACCCCATTATACCTATTAAATGTAAACCTTAAATAGTGTCAAGGATCAGAATATGATCTTAATAAATTGGATCTAATTCATTATAAGTATTAAAATAAAATAAGGGACATTGTACTGATAAATAAATGGTCTTGCAGCGTATCCATAATGCTTCAAACATTTTTAACAATTGCTTCCTTGTACACTATTCCTGACCACTCCAATTAATAATGTCAGCAGCATGTTAATGGGATAATTACATTGATTTGTACTGGTGAGTGGGAGTTGGCAAAAATTGTAAAAAGTTTTATTTTTTTTCAGCTTGATGTACCCAGTTAAGTAAAAAGGCGTAACAGGCAGCATGGGTTCAAGCTCTGTTAGCCTTAGACCATTTACTTGGCTCTCATGTATATCTGAATGTACTGCAATACGTAGTTTGTGATGTTATTTAATTCTACCTCTGATCATTAAGGCCAGCATTAATGGCAAAAACTCCTCCTCTGAATTCATTCCTTTCACATGGTTGGCTTGCTTTTTCTTAAGAAATATGATATATGTTTTGTATTATAGTTCATAATGCTGTTTTATCAATAATAGTTGAATTATGACATATTCCGTTTCAATTTCTATTTTACTGTGACACGTCAGGCACAAATGATTATTAAAGAACTTCTTTTGTGGAGATGCTGTCGAATCACAAGATAATGTGAAGATCTGAGCAAACGAAAGAAAATGTTCACAAAACAGTATGCTTTAACCCTGCTTTCTGTCACCCTTTCCCTTCTATTTTTAAAGACTTTAAAAAAATAAACTTCATATCTATGGGCTATGTTTGACACTACATGCCATAGGATATACTATCCATTTAATTACGATATACACAGACCAAATCGTGCAATCCCAGACAGACTTGATGCTATATTCTATTTATTTCTTTTAAATTAACACCACAGTCAACTACAAAACTACAGTGAAGACACAGAAAGCACCTGAAAGTCTAAATTAAGCTGTGGTTTACGAATAATCCTTTAAATGAAAAACCTCACTTCTAGCCTTAAAACAGAGATTCAGAGTCAGCATTATAGGAAATTTTAAGGTAGACACAATTAATGAATGCTTATCATTTTCTAAAGCCAAAAAGTTACTGTAAGCCTTTTCCTACAAGGGCTGACCGAACCTATATTTTTGTGGTTTTTTGTTTTTTTACAAAAGCATGCATGGACTATTTTCAGATGCTGTTTAGGGCAAGGAAGAAAAGTGATGGCATTGGTGAAGTACAAGCACTTTGCAGGATCAAGCGTACAATTTTGCATAAAAACAGTGCATGTAAAAGTAATATTGCCATTGCATTACAATTTAACAGTTGTGTTGCTCTTAAATTTAATAAATTTTAAAACTGTAAAGTTATGAAGTGAAGAGCTGAAACTAAATTTCTAAACAAAGACCTTGCAATGATACACCACACAGCAGCTATTTTTGTTTGGGTCTAAAAAGTTTTTTACAATGACAATATTTATAGTTTTCATCAAAGTCTTCTGCAATATGAAGATAGAAGTCCACCCAGTTTTCTGAAATCACAGAATGATTTACATGTTTTGAGATTACAATTATCCAGAGCAATGGTAATGCTAGTTCTTCTACTGCATACGGCTGGAGTATATTTCTTCTTCAATCTAATTGTCAATGGAAAGCACTAAAATGAAATTTGGACCAATAAAATGGGAGATTATGATTGATTTTCCATGATAAATGATTTACAATTTTTATACAGAAATGCAATTAATGAAAGTTAAAAGTTATTATTCAATAGGTGCTATTTCCTAGCTAGTTTGAGGGGTGTTTTTTTTAAGTTTATTTCCTGGAATAAATAATACGGTCATTTAACATATAAAGTGTATTATCATTGGGTTATTTTTGTCCCCCCTCCCTTTCCCCCCGCCATTGAAATAGGACATCTCTTCAGAAGTAGAGAAATATGCTAGATTAATTTTAAAGTAACACACATTAAAAACAAATAATATTACAACAAAATCTAGGCTCCTTTAATGAAAAAAGACAAATTCTAACCAAGTCTTTTAAATGCCTTTTTGGATCTATACGTTGTATTCGTTATGAAGGGCAGAGCTGTCTAAAATATTTTGTTTCATAGTAGGCTGCCAGGGTCTATCAGGAAATAGGCTAAAATAGTTTCTGGGATGTTTTCAGTTCATTACAATGTCTCTGCTTTTCACAGTTAACAAGGATCATAAGTTTGAAGCAAATCGCGGTTTGTCTCCTTCTTGGTCTGTGTTTAAGACTGTGGAAGAATCCCTTTGTAGAACAGCTGTTGGCGGCGGGGCCCCTCGGTTAGGAGGAATTGCTCCTGAAGACATCTGACGGAAGAGAGCAACTCTCTGAGGGACAGTGCCTCTGCTCCCAACCTGCATACCTGGACCTTGGATACTAGAGACAGGTTGTGGAATTGAGGCGAGAGACTCTCCCACTGTTGGATGAGGTCTAGAAACGAAAGTGGAAATCTCATGGGGCAAAGAAGGCTGTGAGGCAGAGAGAGGCCTCACCTCTCTTGTCAGGTTAGTGTTGTGAAGGGCTTGTGTACTCTTGTGAACTTCATTTTTCTGTGATGAACTAGGTGTCTGCTGCTGCTGCATCAGTGACAACTGTGAAGAAGTTGGGGATGCATACTGAAAAGTTCGACCTGCCAGAGGGCTCTGAACTGGCGGACTACAGACTGCAGTAGTATAAGAGCAAGGAGAGAGAACGACAGCTTGCTGGGGCACCTGCGTGCTTGGTGTTGGAGAATGCAAGTTTCCATGAGATAGGCTGGTCACAGTATACACAGGAGGAGACTGTGTCCTGATTCGCGATGATGATGCCGTGGTTGAAGAGCTAGAATTCAGTGCTGGCATTTGCTGTAGACTAACTGGGACAATAGCCTGCACCATCTCTCTGTCATGTTTTACTATCTGCTTCAAGATCTCATTCTCCTGATTGTTGAAAACTCCAGTATTGAGATCTTTCTGGAACTTCTGCAGGAGAAGCGAATTCTTCTTTCCTTTAGAAAGAAAGAGGTACAAGAGCAGATGGGTTAGCAGGTCTGGTGCCCAGTAACAGATTCTCACACTCACAGTGTGAGTGCATGCAAGGTGTATTAAGACCGTGATAAAACACAAAGTCCATTGTCAGTCATGCAGTACAGCTCAAGTTCTGGGTGTCAGACAGCCTACGTAGTAGTGCTGTAATGATCTTCCTAGGGGGTGAGGGATGAAAGAATTCTTCTTTCCTAGCTGTGGAGCAGTGCTGAACCACTCTTGGGGTACTTCTGCAGTAGCTCTCATACTGCACACACAACCCAGACCAGCTGACTCTGCTACACACCCCACATGCTCTGTAGCTAAACTGCCTGCCTTAACAACACCGTACACTGAGAGAGATGTGAACTTTCTGCATCAGCATGGTACCTCTTTACTTATAATGCACCATTATTATTAAAATTATTTTCAACACGTAACCATGACAATTTACTGAACAACAGGGGGTGGGAAAAGCGACTAGACTAAGTGTAAAAAATTAATCTCTCTCTTTATCAAGCTGTCCTAATTTCCTGAATACTAAACTGTTACATAAGTTATAAATATATCTGCTATTTAGCACATTTCTTGGAACTAATTATTAGACATTTGTAACTAGTGACTACCAGACTCAGAGAAGTAATCTCTAAATATCTGTGACCTAATATGACTCATTGCTTATGTGGTACCTGGTTGTGTAATAATCACTGTAAATTAAATACCTGGGATCTCTCACAAGTTATGGTTTGACTAGTGTTTTGCCCATCTGTGAAGGTACAGGCAGGCAGTATTTCTCAGTGTATCAATTGAATCAGACATACAGGAATAACAATTCCAACTAAATTGATCTTATTTTTTATATGAGAATTTGTACTATTTTTGTCATCTGAAGATTTCCTATTAATAGAAACTCTATTAAATGCTACCATTAATAATATTTATTATTTGTTAAGCACTGACCACATGCATAGTTCTGTGCAAGGACATAATCAAAGATATGATCCCAGAACGAAAGAGCTTCCAGCATCTTGATTTACTAACTCAGTGCACCACATTCTCAAAAGCTAGTCTCCTTTTTTATGTCTGCAAAATGTTTGCACAAATATTTTTAAATGTATTTGCTAAATAAATGTTAGCAAAGGTCTGTTATAAATATTGAATTCTTTGCCTGTTTTTCATAGTAAATATTTTAAGCTGTGTACACCTTCTTGTGCCCCTATGACTAACATACTTCAAGCTCCCTACAATCGCAACTTGAAGAAACTGCTAAAACTAAACCACTTTGGTGAAGTGTTTAAACTCTAATGCCAACCCTACTGAGTGAAAATTCTGTCTGTCTGTTCTGTTAGGGTCTGATCCTGGAAGGTACTTGTGGGAGTTCAAGGTGTCCAGCATCTTGCAGGAGTTACAGATTTTAAAGTGAGAAAGAACCACTGTGATGATCTAGTCTGACCTCCTGCATAACAAAGGTCAAATAACTTCTGTATTAAGCCCACAATCACTAGCTGAACTAGAGCATAACTTTGAGAAACAAACCCAATCTTGATTTAAAGATTTCAAGTGGTGGAGACTCTACCTCATCACTTTGTCTTTCACTTGGACATCTTAGACCTGATTTTCTGAACATCAGCAGATTCCAGCGATTTCAATTCAAGTTGCAGATGCTCAGCACCTTTGGAAATCAAATCCATAGCAACCAGCTTGTGAGGTAAATGAGGGCTTCAAGCAAAGCACAGAGTGGCTTCAACTCCCATTGGCTTCTGTGGGTGTTGAAAGCACTCAGCTCCTCTCAGCATTGGTTTCTTTGACTATAAACTATATGGGGCAGGGAAATATTATCTATTTTTCACTAACCTAAATCACTGAACAATGTGGTGCACATTAACAGCACTATGCATGATTAATAAATAATAATCTTGATACTTAAGGTATAGAAAATAAACCCCAGACTAAAATAAAATCTTTTTTCGTATTTAAAAATAACCTTGCAGAACTTCTTGTCTTACCACATTTCTTATTCATAAGTCAACAGAACATTTCCTGCAGTGGAAAAGTAAGGTAATTTTTTTAAAAAAGGGTTTAATTTTGGAATATTAGATTTCCACTCAGAAAAAAATTAATATTTTAAGAATAAAGTCAAATATAAAAAAAAACAATACCTATTCTGTCTAGTCTGTCAATGGCCACCGTTTCAAAGGCCCTCCTCATCATGGGGTACTCCTCCAGAACCTCGTTGAAATTGTCCACGGAGAGGGAATAGAGACGGCAGTATGTATCGGCTCTGACACTGGCAGTGCGGCGGCCCTTAGTCAAAAGGCAAATCTCTGGGGAAAGGGAAACAACACACACACACACACACACACACACACACACACACACACAGGAAATGAAAAAGTCAGTGAACCATGTGAAACTTCACAGCTAGAAAGGGATTTAGTGCTAACAAATAATAATTCTGTACACAGCACCGATTTCGCTGCCGCTGCACATCAAGATTCCAGGGGTAATTCTGAAAGAGTCTGGTTCTCTTCAATAAACTGAAGGAAATCAATTTGGTTTAAAGGCTATGGTTTCGGCTTATTTTTTCTAAATACATACACATAACAATTAGTTAAACTTTTAAATGATTCTTCTTAAGATGCCTGAAATAATCTATCCAGTTTCAAACTTATTTTGCGGATCTGACTCATCCAAGTAGTTCTGTTGATTTCAGTAGGCATATTCAGGTGAGTGGAGGGACTGGGTCAATATTTCAACAAGTTTGCTAACACAATTTTAATGCTTATAATTAAAATAATATTAATATAACAATAAATTATAATGTTATAATACATAATATTAATAACAGTTATAAGAGATACAACTTTCTAATATTAACATAGGGAAACATTTGGGATATTAATTAACATTTTACTACTTTCCCTCTTAAGGCTATATTGTACATCTAAAGCATCTGTGATAGTAGATTCATACTGGATAATAAAAGCCTCAGACCTACAACTGGCTCCACATGGGTAGACCCCTGAATCCACATGCATGCAGTTGTTTGATAAGGGCCAAAGTTACCTTCAGACACCATACCTGTGCAAGAACATAACAGGGCCCAGCTCAGGCAAGGCTCCCCATTGAAGTCACCAAACGTGTCCAGTACACACATGAGTATAGATATTACTCTCACATACGTTAATGCTTTAAATTGACACTATAGTAGAATATTGTTAATTTGTAATTTGCTAATATTCACAGCCCATCATTTGCTTGCCCCAATCTTTTCCCATTGCTCAATGAAGATGTGTTAGTGAAGTTTTGTATTACATAATGTGTAATGCCACAGAACATTAACTACTACATATTATATAGCGCTAATCAGGAATTTTTTGCCAGAAAGTCTAAACCGAAAGTATTCATGGGAAAGGGTCAGCGTGGACAAATTTCCTGGTTTAAATTTTTTTTGAAACAAAAAGTTCTGCTTTTTGGGTCAAAACGTCTTTTTGTTTCAAAATTTAAATAAATTTACAGTAAAGAAATGTAAAATAAAAAGATTGAAAGTGAAACAAAACATTTAAAAATTATCAAAATGAAACATTTCAGCTGAGCTCTTCTGACTTGTTCAGGGATTTCTGGTTCGCAAAAAATGTCAAGGTTTTTACTGTGTCCTATTTCAGGACAAGAAAAAATTTTGAAATCTCAAAACACTCACATTATGGGAAAACTGTTTCCTGCCCAGCTATAGTATCATAACAAATGCTAAAACTAAATTACAAATAGATGAACAAATGGATGAACAAAGCACATTGGGTAGGGTGACCATATTTCCCAATGCTGAATACTGGACACCTGGTAAAACTACTCGTATTCAAAAGAGTTTGACAGCAATCAATCAGAACTATGCAGTACAAACAAGTCAAATTAATATATCAAGTTGACTGAGCCCCTGTTAAAAAGAAATACTGCATAGTTGGATTCTTTTTATTTACCTTATCTTTAAGACTTTAGGGTTCACACAGGGAGGGGTGACACACACACACAGACAGAGGTGAAACACACCCATACACCTCTCTCACACACAGGGGGGAATGGCTAACTGAGCCTCCCCTCCCTGCCCAGCGCTCTCCACCCTCCATACTGGGCTGGGCCCCTGGGATGGACCTGCCTCTCCTGATACCTAGTGCTGCCTCTTCCTGAGGCAACACATGGGGAATTGGGGCACATGTCCCCCCTCCCCAGATTTCTGCCAGGGTTCACACCAGAATGTGGCCAGCAGCAGCCTTTCGGCACTTTGTGGGAGAGCAGGGACGGGAGCTGCTTCCAGTCACTGGGGGGTAGGGTGGGAGGGATGACCTGTCTTTGCAGAGCTCATCTCTTCCCCCTGCCTCCATCCCCTGTATCTGGAAGCAGCTTTTCCCTTTCTGCTCACACTGTGTCAAACTGCAGCTAACACCTCCAGGCTGCTGCTGGCCATGGACCTAATCCAGCCACCTCCTGTCCCCTGGCTACAGCGAGGCCAGGAAGGGGTTAAACTCTAAGGATGCATTGTGCACCGGGGCACAGTGAACCTGACTCCAGGGGCTTCAGCAAACCTAGCCAGAGAGGTGGCTCAGCAGGGGAGGGTGCCTAGGGGTCAAAGCAGCCCCATGCTCCCTGGGGGCAGGACCCAGAGTGGGCGAGGGGTGGGGGGGGAATAGGGTGCTAAGCTTCTGCCCAGGGGGTTACTGTGGATCCTGCAGGTTCAGGGGGTGAACAGGCTGGAAATTGCTTCCCCCCCACTCCAGAGCTTAGCTGAGGGGTGGAGAGGCTACCCTGTGCCAATGCAGTGCGGGGCTTTAGCAGACGCAGGGCTCGGCTCCTCCTGGCCAGCACCCCAGGCCGGAGGGTCTTGGGCTTTCCTGGGTCGCTGACCCAGCCAGAGGCAGTGGGGGGAAGAAAGGAGCCTGCCATCCAGGCTGTTGGTGAGCTAAGTGCTCCAATAAGGGGCTGCTTCTCCACACAGCACTGGGAGCATGACGGGATATGGAGGAGCAGCAGGGATGCAGGGGTGAATGGGCAAAGCAGGGAGAAGACAGTGAGAGGGGGAGCACGTAAATGGCAGATGGGTGAGCAGCAAAGGTGACACTTATTCCTACATCATGCCCATAATTTCTGGTTGAGCTAGAGCATATCTTTTAAAAAAGACCTTCAATTCTGATCTCAAGTCTTCAAGTGATAGATAATAATGGTAAAAGAATCAGTGGTTTAGGTAAGGATTGAGAAATACCTTGGAATATCAGGAAATACCAGGATGGAGGAGAAAGAGCCCCTAAGAAAATATCAGAGAGGGCTCCATATTTTCGAATCATAGAATATCAGGGTTGGAAGGGACCACAGGAGGTCATCTAGTCCAACCCCCGCTCAAAGCAGGACCAATCCCCAACTAAATCATCCCAGCCAGGGCTTTTTCAAGCCTGACCTTAAAAACCTCTAAGGAAGGAAATTCCACCACATCCCTAGGTAACCCATTCCAGTGCTTCAATGAAGCTGAACTTTTTCATTCCAAAACTCAAACTACAACATTATTCTGAAATTAATGTGTACATCTCTGGAGTTGTGAAGGGCATTTCTAGCAACATCTCCTGATATGTTCAAATTCTAATAGCGATTATAAATACACTATGTTGCTCAGGTGTAAGGATTTCATTTCACTACATCATCAAGTACCAGTTGCAACCTAGTCATGACAATTTTGTAATTCATTTTATTTTTTATTTTTACATTTGAATAAGTTCTCTCTTGTCAACTATTACTCCAGAAAAAGCTCTTGGACATAATGAAACAGATAAAATATGAAATCTCATTGTACTTCGACTTTGCACAAGGAAAAGGACTAGAACACAAAGCATTTTAAGTTGCCCGTCGACCACCATGCTGCTTTTGAAAGACCTGCACTATTTCACGCAAATGGATCAATATATTTTATGTCGAGGATACAGGAATGAAACCCACAATGTTGTATTTTAAATCTGTCTCATAGGTGTCAAATATAATAGCAAATATGCACCATGTCCAGTGCCTAATAGTTAAGACACTTCTTGATACTGAACTAGTTTAAAAAGGCTATCAAATGTAAACAATAGTGGAGAAAATATCTGTAAATAGCGCAAAGAAGCAGAGGTGTCCTTTATTATAAAAGGAAAGAAGCTGTGACCCACTACACACTCATATTCTCATCTGTGGCTGGCATGGTACATTGCCATCCTTTTGACACTGTGAAAGTGTCAAACACTTTTATTTTTCCTCCTCAAGCTTAACTATTTCTTCAGTTCCAATTAATGATTTTAGGTGATAGACTGCAATGAATCTGTAATTCAACTCTTATGTAGGTTTATTTTACTAAAAGCACAATCTGTTTGGACAATTGTTCCCTGGAACATTACAAAACAAATGCTAATCACAGTCCTAATGAGAAATGGCTTTTGAAAGCACTAAACAATGCTACAGGCATCAGTTTATTTTTATAGCCCATCTTTTACATAACTGTGATTAACTCAGCAATTTAATTATATGGGAAAATCACGACTTGTACTTCGCTATCATGGGACTGCTTCACAGATGGCACCATACAACTCAAAAGTATACGGAAAGTGGATCAATTACAATGCACACGTACCTTTTAAAAAGTCAAAGCAACATATGTAGTAATAACAATTTTCAGATAAAAATGTTTTGAGGATTATGGGCATTAATATTGACTATCTGTAATATTAAAACATAAGAACAACAATCCCAGTAAGAGGCTAAATGAGTTGTGCTCATCAGTTATCTTCCTACATGTCAGTATTTAAATAAGTATGTCTATTTTCAGACTTCTACACAATATACATTTCCAAAGAAGCCTGTACAAACAAAAGAACATCTATATCTCCACCATGTAAAACTAAGTGGAAAATATGTGGAATTACAAATCTAGGTCTGCAAGCAGAATTTCCTGAAATAATGCATAAATGCAACAGACTTTCTGGACAGGCACGTCTAGATGCCCAAATGATACAGCTAAGAAAAATTAAATAGGGATGAAATAAATGAGTTGGCCCATATTAAATGACTTCTTAGTAGTCTGGATTAGCACAGGGAAGACCTTTGCAAGGAGCAGAGAGTAGAAAAATAATAAGAGAGTAAGGGGCAAACTGACTCCTAAAAATAGCCAGTGCTAGCTAGCAGTGGCTAAAAGGGTAAGTTACTGACCTGTAACTGAAGGTTCTTTGAGATGTATGGTCCCACTGTGGTTTATGCATGTGCACTATGTGCCCAGAGCCGGATAATTTGAAAGCAATGTCTGGTGGTCTGTGCACGCACCCTGGCTCACCTTGTGTCTCCATCCAAGGGAACAAAAAAAAAGAGTGGACTGACCGCCTCTACAGTTCCTTCTCTACCACAAATTAGATAGAGCTGAAGCAGAGGGGAAAGAAAGAGGATAGTAGACTACAGATTGAAACTAAACATCTCAAAGACCCTCCAGTTTCAGGTCAGTAACTTCCTTTTCTTCTTTGAGTGATGTCCCTATTGTACCCCACTGTGGGTGACTCACAAGCAGTACCTAAGGAGGAGGGCGTGAGGATGTAGACGGAAGGGCTGAGAACTGCCATCCCAAAGGAGGCATCAGCAGAGGAGTCCCACACTGGGACATGTTTTGCAAACTGGTGAACGGAGTCCCATGTGGCTGTCTTACAGATCTCAAGGAGGGGAACATCCTTAAATGATGCCATTGTTGTAGTTTGTGTTCTGGTGGAATGAGCTCTTTCCCCATTGAAGGGAGTGGGGGGTTCAACAGCTGATAGCAGAGTAGAATGCAGCCAGAGATCCATTTGGAGATTCTCTAGGTCAGTGGTTCTTAACCTATTTACGATTGTGGGCTGCATACACAGCTCTCTATGTGTTATATGGGCTGCATCCACACACTATACATACTACCTGTACATCTAAAAAAACATAAGGTTTAGTATTTGTTATATGACAGCAATATGATTCAAATTGATACAGTACCTTTCATTTCAACCCAGGCATATGTCTACCAAGAGCATTTTAAATTAGCAAAATAAGTGAAAACATCACTGTTACAATTATTAATTTATGTAAGGGTGGCATGGCATGGTATATTGTACCTACTGCTCTAGGTGGAGATGGCGTGCCCCCTAATTCTTTCTGCTACAGCAACAAATAGTCTTGGGGAAATCCTGATTGGTTTTGTTCTTTTCAGGTAAAATACAAAGGCCCGCTGAACACTGAAGGAATGGAGTCTTAATTTCTCTGCAGAAAACTGTGTACAGTTTTGGGAAGAGCATGGTAAGTGAATTGATTGGTTAAGGTGAAATTCTGAAAATACTTTAGGGGTGAATTTGAGATGTAGAAGCAAAGAAACCTTGTTCTTATGGAATATAGTGTAAGGAGGATCTGCCATCATTGCTTCATGCTTGTCAACCAACCCTTCTAGCTGAGGTGATGGCTACAAGGAAAGTGATCTTCATGGAAAGGAGAGACATGGAGCAAGATGCTAAAGATTCAAAGGGAGGGCCTTGTGAGTACCAAGAGAACAAGGTTAAAGTACCTCTGGGGAGTAGGCTTCTGAATAGGTGGAAAGGTTCTGATTAGTCCTTTTGCAAAATCTATTGTCAGTGGATGTGCAAAGACTGAGTAGTTCTCAGAAGGGGATGGTATGCACTACTTGCTGCCAAGCAGACTCAGAAGGAGTTGATGGACAATCCTGATGTCTTCAAAGAGAGGATATAGTCCTAGATGAGAGGTATATCTGCAGTTTCTGGGAGAATGCCTCTTTGATGTGCTCAAGAAGAAAAATGCCTCCATTTAGATATGTAACATCTTTTAGCAGAGTCCTTTCTACTATTAGCAAGGTTGTCTCACATGGTTGTGGAGCATGAACATTCTAAGATGGATGCCCATCCAAATACCAATTCCTGAGGTGGAGTGAATGTGGATCAGGGTGCTTGATCTTGCCATTCCACTGAGTCAGGAGTTTGGGAAACACTGGGAGGAAGATAGGTGGGCGAGGTGACATGAATAGGAGGTTGGGAAACCAAAACTGCCTGGACCAGAAGTGGGCCATCAGGATGACTCTGTCCTGCTGGATTTTGTGTAGAACCCGTGGCAGGAGCAGTAGTGAAGGGAAGGTACTGTTGAACTGATCTGACCAAGGAAGAAGCAGAGTGTCACCCTGTGAGTGGTGACCTAGGGCGCCTCTGGAGCAATATGTGAGGCATTTCCTGTTTTCTTGAGAGGTGAACAGATCCCGAGTTGGGGTTCCCCATAGGGTGAAAGTATTGCAGGATGCCAAGTCATAGAGCTCCTACTTGTGGTTGACTGCAAAATATCTGTTAGGTTTCAGAGTAGCAGCCGTGTTAGTCTGTATTCGCTAAAAGAAAAGGAGTACTTGTTGCGCCTTAGAGACGAACCAATTTATTTGAGCATAAGCTTTCGTGAGCTACAGCTCACTTCATCGGATGAAGTGAGCTGTAGCTCAAAAAAGCTTATGCTCAAATAAATTGGTTCGTCTCTAAGGTGCCACAAGTACTCCTTTTCTTTTGCAAATATCTGTTAGGGGCATCTGCATATTTTGCTTCCCTGGAAGGGAGGCTGCTGAGAGGGTGATTCAATTGCTCATGCGCCAGTTCCACAAGCTGACCACTTCTGCACACAGGGAGATGGATCTTGTTCCTTCCTGCTTGTTGATGCAGAAGACAGTCATAACATTGTCTTACATTACAAGGACATGGTGAATATGGATGAATGGAAGAGAGGTCTTGCATGCCTTCCAGAGTGTTGCAACTCCAGTATATTGATATGCATCCTGGACTCTCAAGGTGTCCAAGTGCTATTTGGCTTTTCATGTGGGCTCCCCAACTTAATAGGGATGCGTTTGTTGTAACACTCTGTACCTCAGAATAGCAACCTGGAACCCCCATGTTCACCACTGTTATATGATTATGATGAGGTATCATCTAATAAGTCTTGATTTGTTGAACATTAATATCCTGTTGAATTATGTGTGTTACCATTGAATCTGAAGTTACGAAGTTTTGCTATGTGGGTTACTGACATATGTTGTGAGGTTGGGAAACATCTACAGACAGCCTTTCAGTGGCAACAAAGGAGCACCCAGTAAGACAGATTTACATCAGGATCAACCAGACATGTGTTTATGGACCATTAAGGAGAATCCACTCTCCCAGTGGCCATCCCAGAGACTCCACAGAGAGCGCATGTACGCAATGAAGGTGGCCTAACCCACATCACAGCAAGGATCTTTTTAGCAGCTGAAATAAAGTATAAAAAAGGACAGCGACATAATCACTGGAGCTCGCTCCTCCCCCATCTCAACATCTGGAAAATCATCTGGAAAACAAAGACTTTGAACTGGGGAGATTGATTCCAAGCTGAAAGGGAATACAGCCCATGTATTAAGGACTGTGAGCTGCTTGTAACATCTATTAGGGCGAGAATAACTCTTTGAGTCAAATCTTGCTTAGTCTGTTAAAGTTAGAATTTCTATTTTTATTTCTTTTGTAACCAATTTTTATTTCTACGCCTGCTACTTATAATCACTTAAAATCTATCTTTCTGTAGTTAATAAAACTGTTTTATATTTTACCTAAAACAGTGTGGCTTTGGTTGATGTGCTTGGGGAATTTCAAATGAGGTTAACAAGAGCCACTACTCTTTGTCAGAGTGGCTAACTAATTAATGAGCTTGTATTATCCAAGGGAGTCTTGAGCAGTGTAAAACGGTATAGTGCTGCGGTACAGGGCTGGGATGATTAGCTAGGGCCTCTTTCTGTATGATTCATGAGTGGCTTAGAGAGCATTCATACAATTTAGTATGATACAGTGCCTGGAGGTGTTTGCTATTTGTCACTGGCATAGCATTGTGAGAGACAGCCCAAGCTGGAGGGTGAAGGGGCACAGAGGTCCCACAGTTCCAGTTTGTACCCTGGGGATCCCTTCACGTTTGTAATAATGGTTCTTTCCAGAGAACAAGGGATAAAGGGGATGCCCACACATACCAGGCAAGTATTTGTCCATCATAGCAAGAAATACACTACCTTGGTTATTATAATGAGGTTCATGTAATGGCGATTTTGAAAGTATACTGACTGAAGCCACATTTGAAGGCAATGCAGTTGGAGCCTTGCAAACAGGATGGCCTAGGTGCATGAGGCCATATGACCTAAGAGAATGACATGTTTGGACTGGTATTTGAGCGTTGTTTGTAATCTGAGCTATATTTTTCATGGGCTGGAACCTGTCCTGGGTATGTTCTTTCAGTGACAGAATTAAAGGTGGCTGTGATGAAGTCCAGAGATTGCATGGGGATGAGAACTGATTTTTCTGTTTATGCTGACTCCCAGTCAGAAAAGGAGGTGCAGTATCATAGACGTTGGCGCATAGGCTTCCTGGTGGTGATAAGAAGCCAGTCATCGAGGTAGTGGAAGATAATGAGACAATATCATCTGATGTGAGCTGCTAGTACCAAGAATATATTAGTATAGAATCTGAGGGAGGTTGCTATTCAGAAAGGGAGTAGTATAGTGTGCTGAAAATGGTCAGAGCCCACCATAATCTGAGGAAGCATCTGTGAGCGGGGTGAACATCTATGTGAAAGTAGGCGTCTTTCATATCGAGAGCCATAAACCACATGCCCTTTTCTAAAAATGGGATTATAGATGTTAATGTGAACATGCGAAATCTGAGCTTGTGAATGAAGCAGTTGAGATGGCAGAGGTTGAGGACTGGTCTCCAACTGCTCTTCTTTTTGGGTATCAGGAAATAAATCAAGTAAAACCCACTAACTTGGTATTGAGGATGGATATGTTCTATAGCTCCTTGCTGTAATAGGGAGTTCACCTCTTGTTTGAGGATACCCTTGTGAGAGCAGCCCCCAAAGGTTCACTTGGTGGTTAGGAATCTCCCAGTGACAAGAATGCTGATTCCGGTTCCAGTGGCAATACTGTCAGTACCACTGGGGGGACTGGTATTCTCTGTATGGGATGGGCAACAAACTCCTTCCGGAGAAAATGCTTTGTGGAGTGGCAACGGATTTCAGATCTCCCTGGTGTGAGAGGGGTTCTACTTGTTCAAACTGCTGGAGCTGAAGAGGAAGAGAGTACCTGAAGCTGATGAAAATTGATGAAAAACTTGTCAATGCCAATGGATCCTGGGGTTGGAGATGCTGAGGATGACGGTACTGATGGATCACAGTTTGGTACTGATGTGCTTATGGGCTTTCTTGTTGTGCCTCTGGGACTTAGGATGTGCTAAGTTCTCACAGGCTGAGGTGGTGAGCTTGCTTAGAGCCGAATCTGACTTCTTTGAAGTGGATTTAGAGGAAGACTGAGTCTCATGCTTCTGAGAGCGCTTCCAGGATTCCCAACGACATCCCAACAGAGAGTTTTGGGCGTTGAATCTCCTGCTCCAGTGTCAGATTTTGCAGTAGAAGGTGCACTCCTTAATGAATCAGACCAACATACAGCAGGATTCCATGGCCTGGGTCTGATCTGGGACCTCCTGGCCTTCTCCATAAGGTATTTGCAGAGATGAAGTTCCTGCCCTTCTCGGCTAAGGCTGGGGAATGATGGGCAGATACTGAACCTCACAGTGATGTGGACTTCCCGAAGGTAATACAAGCACCACTGATGGTCATTGCTGACTGAGAAGGTATGCAGGCATGAAGTCCAGAGTTTAAAGCCTGGAGTCCAGGGCATAGTCTAGTACTCGAATGGAGTACAGGGCTGGGGGAAGTTCCCTAAGAGACTAAATCTAAATATTAATAAATCCATAAAACACTGAACTATAGACTATAAAAACTATTTATAAAGCTAACCCTAATTCTTATTTTGTAGGATGAAGCCGAAGCTACAGACACTGGAGGTTCCCACCTGGACCATGTGGCAGTGAGAAAGAACTTGAGAGAAAGAACTTGAGAGGCCCCACTCCTTATCCCCTTGGCCTGAGACACTGATGCATGGACCAATAGATGCTACTTTCAAATTCTCTGGCTCCAGGTGCATGGCGCTCACCTGGAATACAATGGAATACAGTAGGGACCAACCCTCAAAGAAAAACTTAGGACTTTGTGGAGGTATACATATAGGACTTGACCCAGCACCACTGAAATCAGTGGGAGTGTTAGTATTGATTTTATTGGGAAGATGATCGTGGCCATAGTTAATTGTATCAACATGCCACCTTTGATGTTAACATTTTTGCCATTTTCTACCCAATCCCCAAACTCTACCTCTTACAGAAAATTATTGTGAAGGTAGTGGCAATCCAACTCCAGCATCATGTGTAGGAATCATTGCTTAAAACCAGTGAATAAAAGTTAATGCCCTTTGGTGAATGAGGAGAGAGATAGAAAAGCCGTGTTATGGCATCTAGTCTATCTCCAGTTGTATGGTTCTATGAAAAAGTGTGGCACCATTCTCTTTCAAGAAGCAGTAAAGTGTAGCAGACACAGTGGCACCTATCCAGTTATTGTCACTTCATTTCCCATATAAATTACACTCAGAATGTAATTACTCAACTTGCAAAGTCACATTAACATTTGATTAGAGATTGAAAATAAAGTCAAATTAGCAACATAACAATGTGCAGTTGCCTTGAAGGAATAATTTGGTGACAAAGAGATGAAGTATGCTGATACAGGAAACAGAAACGAGTCAAATGGTTAGTTGGCACTTTAGATGAATGTGGCCTTGTTCATCATATCAGACACTGCCCTAGCTTAGGGATGGGCTCGAATAATAGTTTAAAAAAAGAAATACCCAACAATTTGGTAGATGGCATGTCAGAAATATGTGCACATATGTCATAAATATAAAGGGAAGGGTAAACCCCTTTGAAATCCCTCCTGGCCAGGGGAAAGCTCCTCTCACCTGTAAAGGGTTAAGAAGCTAAAGGTAACCTCGCTGGCACCTGACCAAAATGACCAATGAGGAGACAAGATCCTCAAAAGCTGGGAGGAGGGAGAGAAACAAAGGGTCTGTGTGTCTGTCTGTATTCTGTCTTGGCCAGGGATAGACCAGGAATGGAGTCTTAGAACTTTTAGTAAGTAATCTAGCTAGGTACGTGTTAGGTTATGATTTCTTTAAACGGCTGAGAAAAGAATTGTGCTGAATAGAATAACTATTTCTGTCTGTGTATCTTTTTTGTAACTTAAGGTTTTGCCTAGAGGGGTTCTCTATGTTTTTGAATCTAATTACCCTGTAAGGTATCTACCATCCTGATTTTACAGGGGGGATTTCTTTATTTCTATTTACTACTATTTTTATTAAAAGTCTTCTTGTAAGAAAACTGAATGCTTTTTCATTGTTCTCAGATCCAAGGGTTTGGATCTGTGGTCACCTATGCAAATTGGTGAGGCTTTTTATCCAACATTTCCCAGGAAAGGGGGGGTGCAAGTGTTGGGAGGATTGTTCATTGTTCTTAAGATCCAAGGGTCTGGGTCTGTAGTCACCTAGGCAAATTGGTGAGGCTTTTTACCA
The DNA here is from genome assembly GCF_965140295.1 of Lepidochelys olivacea. Classification (NCBI taxonomy): domain Eukaryota; kingdom Metazoa; phylum Chordata; order Testudines; family Cheloniidae; genus Lepidochelys; species Lepidochelys olivacea. The sequence continues at coordinate 31,788,764 of NC_140415.1, forward strand.
AACCTTGTCCAGGAAGTGGGGTGCAAGGTTTTGGGAAGTATTTTGGGGGGAAAGACGCGTCCAAACAGCTCTTCCCCAGTAACCAGTATTAGTTTGGTGGTGGTAGTGGCCAATCCAAGGACAAAGGGTGGAATATTTTGTACCTTGGGGAAGTTTTGACCTAAGCTGGTAAAGATAAGCTTAGGAGGTTTTTCATGAAGGTCCTCACATCTGTACCCTAGAGTTCAGAGTGGGGGAGGAACCTTGACAACATACTTTGTTTGAAGTAGGAACCAAAGATCAGAAAGGGTATAGGGCTCTAGAGGCAGATTTTTGCTTTACAGATAAGTGGTGCTGAGATGATTAAGTAAACTGGCTCTGCATGTTAAAACAAAGTACTACTGGTTGGAAGATCCTACATGGATTTCCAAAACTGCTACATATTTGAGAGCTAAAGAACTTTAAATAAAGTCCTGCTCAGTCTTTTGTTGTCTGCCACAGAATCCAGATTGCAGGATATAATGAACAGTGTCCTTCCAGCCGAGGAAAGCTGACTACTGCTCCAATTTCTCAGCAGGGGGGCTGGTGTTTCATCATGCACTAGGTATATTACATGGTCATCTAAATAGGCACGCTGCTATTTAGGCCATATGGCAGCTTTCATCAGCTGAAGGAGGAAAGAAAATCACAGCAATCTAAATGTTTTGGACAGGCAATCTAATCTTTTCATTTTTTGTTAGGTGAAATGGACAGGACATTAGCATGCTGGTGTTATTTCTTTTTTTTATATTCTAAATGCATCAAGAAAAAATTAAACTATTACCAATGGGGCTTTCATGCTTAACGGAGGAGTTTTCTGCTCCTCAACTTTATGGCAATTAGCTGCAAGCCAAGGATTTCCCGCCTCCCCTCCCAATAAAAAAAACTAGATAAAGGATTCAGTCATCAACTTTCCTAATACACTGTGCACAGAACTGGAAATACAATTTCACACTCCTGGGTCCATTGTAAACTTTATCCACTATTATTCTTGTAGTTCAGAAGTCAGTGAGAATTAGATTTTCACTCAGCTATCTCCAAAACAGAAAGGGAGAGAAAATGTTTTATATGATAAGGTTTCAGTTCTTGAATGTTGCGCTTCAGTATTTCTGCCTCTATTTTTTTTTAATTCCCTGCCAACCTCGAGTAGGACCTACCTTATAATGTCATGAGCTTCTCACTGGGGCATAAACTGTAAAACCATGAAAGATTCTGTACTTTCCTTTAGGTCTTTTTGTATAGACTACACACTATAGTATGAGCCACGAATATCCAGATTACAATCTGAATGTAGCCGAGGCAGTCTAAATGAGTACTGGTTTCCATTCGCTACAAAAGTAACTATATTCTGTGCTATGCAGCTGTTCAGATTTTTGATTCATGAACAGCTAGCAAAAAAATGAAACTGGTGTTGCAAGATGATCTTGACATTCTGTTGTGATAAATGAAAGGCATCTCTCCCAATCCAGTGTTATAAGAGGCAGTAGGGATCAAAGGATCATGTGACATCTGACTAAATAAATCACTTGCACATCAATAAAATTTAAAATGCAAACAAATCTTAAAGAGAAGATGTATTTTTACAGAATAGAAAAGATATTTAAAAAGAAAGGGAAAGGAATACAATACTGCCATCTTCCAAAACCAGGTTTTTTTGTCAGGAAGGCTATCAACACTGGAGCACGTGGAAATACGTATTGAGGAGTTGTGAAAGCCTTAGCTTAACAGAGGGGCAGTTCATTAGGGAAAGTGTGGAATTTGTAAAGTGCTTTGTATTATTAATTAATTATTATTATTATTATTATTATTAAAAGGGACGCTGGCCATTATCAATTATAATTAAGGATGCAAAACAATTTCCATTCTAACCTCATTTTCAGACACCCATACCTTTCTGAATATTCTATTTAAATCCAATTTATATTTCACCATTTATGCTGCTTCTTTATTTTGTGTATTTCACCCAATTTAAACAATGAAAACAGGCCAGTAATTTTTAATTTTGTTTATGGTCTTTTTCTGGTCAGTTGCATTTTCTGGTTCTCATGTCTGAGTCTCATAGTGTGTTCATTGTCTGATTTCCCTTTGTTTTTAAAGCCAACTATGTTACATTTAGGTGCCAAGAGTTAGGAACTTAAATTTATAGTTAGGTGTCTAAGTAAGTGGCTGTATTTTCAGAGATGTGGAACAACCATATTTGACTTTGCTCCCATTGTTCACAGCTTCTTCTGTTGACGCCATGCTCAATACCTCTCAAAACCAGACCACTTATTTAGATGTCTTAGGGATAGCTTCAATCTTAGGCATGCCAGCTTGAAAATTTTGTCTTTAGATTGTAAACTCCTCAGGACAATGACTTGGTTTTTCTGCATTTTGTACAAGGCTGAGCACAAATATTAAAATACTGCTAATAAATAATATTAATGATAAATAAAATTATTCTCATTGAAGTCAAACATCTCATGAAAACATTTCTGTTTGGATTCAATTTTCTTAAATTCTTCTTATACACAATGTAAGGGCCTCCTCACTAGATTTGACCTCGTGTGGAAAAAAATCCTTTAAAAAATCAATGGCATGTTTCTGACAATGGCCTGACATCCATATCCTCTTCCAATAACACAAAGAGGTTCCCTGAAAAAAAATAAAAAAGTTGCTACTTCTTGTCCCACATCTATTGGGTTCCATTTAAAAAAAGCCACAGCAACACAGTGACTAGTCCAAATCAGTCATGTTAACACAATTGCTGTATAGTGTGACAAAGTTCCTCCTCTATCTTGGTGGGTCTTGCACTTATTGGTGGATTTGCTCACCTTGGAGCTTCACGGCAGCCCTCAGCTTGGCCGTTTTTCTGAACCCACAGTCCAGGTCAACTCCTCCTGTGTCTGACCAGGAGTTGGGAGGATTTGGGGGGAACCCAGGCCCGCCCTCCACTCCAGGTTCCAGCCCAGGGCCCTGTGGAATGCAGCTGTCTAGAATGCCTCCTGGAACAGCTGTGCGACAGCCACAACTCCCTGGGCTACTTCCCCCTGGCCTCCTCCCAACACCTTCTTTATCCTCACCATAGGAGCTTCCTCCTGGTGTCTGATAATGTTTGTACACCTCAGTCCTCCAACAGTCCTCGTTCCCACTCTCAGCTCCTAGTGCCTCTTGCTCCCAGCTCTTACCACACACTTAAACTTAAACTTTGAGCCAGCCCTTCCTAAAAATCAGGTATGCAGCTCTCTATGTTTGTCTTATGTCTAGTCCCTGGAAGTTCTCAGAATAAGATGTGTTTCAGAGTAACAGCCGTGTTAGTCTGTATTCGCAAAAAGAAAAGGAGTACTTGTGGCACCTTAGAGACTAACCAATTTATTTGAGCATAAACTTTCGTGAGCTACAGCTCACTTCATCAGATGCATACTGTGGAAAGTGTAGAAGATCTTTTTGTACACACAAAGCATGAAAAAATACCTCCCCCCACCCCCCAGATTTGATTTTGAGAAATAGGGAGGACCTGGTTGAGAATTTGAAAGTGGAAGGCTGCTTGGGTGAAAGTGATCATGAAATGATAGAATTTATGATTCTAAGGAATGGTAGGAGGGAAAACAGCACAATAAAGATAATGGATTTCAAGAAGACAAACTTTAACAAACTCAGGGAAATTGGTAGGTAAGATCCCATTGGAAGCAAGTCTAAGGGGAAAACCAATTCAATAAATTTGACAGTTGTTCAAGAAGATATTATTAAGGGCACAGGAGCAAACTATCCCACTGCATAAGCAAGAGACTACTTGCACAGGCAAGAGGCTTCACAGGAGATCTTCAATTATCTGAAACTCAAAAAAGAGTCCTACAAAAAGTGGAAACAAGGTCAAATTATGAAGGATGAATATAAACAAACAACACAAGCATGTAGGGATAATATTAGAAAGGCTAAGGGACAAAACAAGATTAAACTAAGACAGGGTAGGCCTGTTACTCAATGTGGAGATGGGTGTGGGGGGGGGCGGGAACAATAGCAGAAAATGTGGAAGTGACTGTAGTGCTAAACGACTTTTTTGTTTCAGTTTTCACCAAAGAGTTTAGCAGCGATTGGACATCCAACATAGAGAATGCTAGCTAGAAAAGTTAGATGTCTTCAAGTTCCATGGCTTGATGAAATACATCACAGAATACACAAGGAGCTGACTGAAAAGATATCAGGGCCATTAACGATTAGAACATAAGAACATAAGAATGGGTCAAACCAATGGTCCATCTAGCACACTATGCTGTCTTCCGACAGTGGTCAATGTCAGATGCTTCAGAGGGAATGAACAGAACAGGTAATCATCCCCTGTCACCTATTTCCAGAGGCTAGGGACACTTCAGAGCATGGTTTTGCATCCCTGCCCATCTTGGCTAATAGCCATTGATGGACCTATCCTCCACAAGCTTATCTAGTTCTTTTTTAACCCAGTTATAGTTTTGGCCTTCACAACATCCTCTGGCAAAGAGTTCCATAGGTTGACTGTGCATTGTGTGAAGAAATACTTTTGTTTATTTTAAACCTGATGCCTATTAATTTCATTTGTGTTATGTGGAGTAAATAACACTTCTATATTTACTTTGTCTACCCCAGTCATGGTCTTATGGATCTCTGTCATATCCCCCCTTAGTCATCTGTTTTCTAAGCTGAAAAGTCCCAGTCTTTTTAATCTCTGATCTTCAAAAAGGCATGGGAGAGATTCCAGAGGACTGGAAAACAGCTAATATAGTACTATAAAAAGGGGAATAAGGACAATCCGGAGAAATACAGACCAGTCAGCTTAAATTTATCACCCGGAAAGAAAATGGAGCAAATAATTAAATAATCAATTTGCAAACACCTAGAAGATAATAAGTGATAAGAAACAGTCAGCATGGATTTGTCAAGAACAAATGGTGCCAAACTTACCTAATGGCTTTCTTTGACAGAGAAACAAGCTTTGTGGATAGTGGGGAAGCAGTAGATGTGGTATATCTTAGCTTTTGATACTGTCTCTTATTACCTTCTCATAAACAAACTAGGGAAACACAACCTAGATGGAGCAACTATAAGGTGGGTGCATAACTAGCTGAAAAACCATTCCCAGAGAGTAGTTATCAGTGGTTCACAGTCAAGCTTGGAAGGGCATATCAAGTGGGGTCCCACAGGGATCAGTCAAGGTCCAGTTCAGTTCAATATCTTCATCAATTATTTAGATAATGGCATAGAGAGTATGTTTATAAAGTTTGTGGATTATACCAAGATGGGATGGAGGGGGGAAGTTGCAAGTGCTTTGGAGGACACGATTAAAATTCAAAATGATCGGGAGAAACTGGAGAAACAGTCTGAAGTAAATAGGTTGAAATTCAATATGGAAAAATGCAAAGTACTCCACTTAGGAAGGAACAATCAATTGCACACATAAAAAAATGGGAAATGATTGCCTAGGAGAAAGTACTGAGGAAAGGGATCTAGGGGCCATTGCGGAGCTAAATATGAGTCAACAGTGTAACACTGTTGCAAAAAAAGCAGGAGTGTTGTAAGCAAGACACAAAAAGCAATTCTTCCGCTCTACTCTATGCTGATACAGCCTCAACTGGAGTATTGTGTCCACTTCCGGGAGCCAAATTTCAGGAAAGATGTGGACAAATTGGAGAAACTCCCAGAGAAAAGCAATAAAAATGATTAAAGGTCTAGAAAATGTGAACTACGAGGAAAGACAGAAAAAAATGGGTTTGTTTAGTCTGAAGAAGAGACGAGTGAGGGGGGACATGATAGTTTTCAAGTACATAAAAGGTTGTTACATGAAGGAGGGAGAAAAATTGTTCTCCTCTGAGGATAGGATAAGAAACAATGGGATTAAATTGCAGCAAGAGAGGCTTAGGTTGGATATTAGGAAAAAATTCCTAACCTTCAGGGTGGTTAAGCACTGGAATATATTGCCTAGGGAGATCGTGGAATCTCCGTAACTGGAGTTTTTAAAATGTGAGCAAAATATATTTCCCCTTAACTCTATTCTCAGAAACAGCTGAGCCCTTTTGCTAAAACTTTTTTTAAAAATACTGAGCCTAAGGCAGACACCAGTATGGAAAATTTCATCCCAACTGGCTGAAGTTTGGCAAAGTTATAAGCAACTGAAAACAGAGTCTTTTAATGGGGAAAATGTCAGACAACCTTAATTGTAGGCATCACTTTCAGCTCCATCTATAATAAATTTTACAGCCATTGATATCAGACAGAACTTTGAGTTTCCTTTGTTTAAGTTTTGTTCTATGTTTTTGTAACTTGGTTCACCTTTTTTTGACATCCAGTGGGATGTTGGTGTTTCCCTTTTAGGGTATAAGACGTATTCTGGGCTTTCATGATACGATACTGTATTGTCCTCAGGAATACTGCTGCAATTAGTCATCACAGCATATAGACATGCATTTGTGCTCTTTTGGTGTAGAAGAAGTGTTTTTGACATTTTTAGAATACAGCTCCTTGCCCATCCACTCTCAGAATCAGGACATTTTTGGTGCACTGCCTAAGGCTAAAGGAGACCAAGGTTGCTTGGCTTTTTCATCCTCCAGCCTTTTCTTTCTCCTTAATCTCCATTCTGTAGCAAATACAATTATGTGCCTTGCCTCCAAGCCTGTAGGATAAGCACATGATTCCTTTATTTAACTGATGCTGTAAGCACTGGCACAAATCACCTGGAAAGGGCTACTGTGCAGTGACAAGGCCTGCTGGCCAAGACAGTAGGAGAGATTTCAGTATACTTCTGTAAGATGAAATCGGTTAAAGATCTACATGCCCCAGTTCAAACAAGAACTGAGCTAAGTTCACAGCTCTGAGCTTTTCATTCTGTACATCTAAATGTCACTTGTTAGGCTTTAAATGCAACTAAAAAATTCTGAAAGGCTTTTGACATAATTTTTCAATGCTTCATGGGATTTAGCTAAAATTAATACAAAAACTAATTAGCTATGAGCCAGACCTACAGCTCCAGTTGCGGCTAATGGTAGCTCCAGGTACTCAGCATTTCTGAAAATCAGGCCTATTGCTACTCTTAGTAGAAGACTCCTATTCTATTGCACTAGAATATCTTATCACAGCTGATATATTTTCATGCTGGTCAGATATTATATGTAAAAAGGTATATTCTCATCCATATGTAAATATTTCATATACCTTCAGTTCAATGCAAATCTGATTTTCATTAGGGCTACCAGTGAATTGAATTAAATTAGACCAAAATTTATGTTTAGTTCTTATTAACTTACATCTAACTGAGAGCTGTCCAGTCCATTAGAGATGCCAGTCTATGACAGAACATACTGGAACTCTAATAATTGTAGCTTGTTAAAAATTAGTGAAAGAGCACTAATACCAGTCTGAAAGCTCCAGGGAGGATATCAGAAGTATCCCATATATTATGGTCTTTTATCAACTCTCTAACTTTTTTATACGTTGGAGTCTATCATGTAGATATACTTTCACATCGGTGTCCAACAACCCACAACCCCCTTTAAAGAAGATGAATTATGTTTATTTTACCTTAGAAATATTTCAGCCTGTTAAAAATTACTTTGCAAATTATTGCGTTTCTTAGTAAGATACAGCACATTACCTAAGAGTGCTCTTAATTCAATGTCACTCTGAAATCAGACAGTTTAACTGAGAATATTACTTTAGGAAATACCTGAGAAAGCTACTAGCTGTAGAGGATAACCTATCACTGAAATGGTAAGCAGTCTCTAAATGTATTATTCAAAAATACTGAAAGCACTATTCTCTGCCATCAGAATTCTCTAGGCAACAAATGCTCACCAGACACATTCTAATATCTCTATATATCTGACATTTGAACATGTTTTGTTCTAGCACATTCACTGCATATGTTATCATACATTTCCTTATTACTTACCTCCAAAGTAAGAGCCATCTGTCAGCTTCATCTCCTTACTGGATTTAGTGATGACACCAGCGACCCCATGTTGAATGAAATACATCTTTTTACCCACAGCCCCTTCTCGGATAATATAATCACCGGGTTGGAACACCTCAAACCGAAGCTTGCTCAGCATGGCTGTCACAAAATTGGGGTCTGCGTTAGCGAAAAGAGGCATTGTGGCAACCAGCTTGCGACAGTTGAAATTGACTATCTCCTAAATGGGAGGGAAACATAATGATAGTAATAGTCAGCAAATAGACATCCTAGAGTGGGTAGGTAAAAAACAAAAAAACAAAAACAGTGTACACAATAAGACAAGACTTTTTTCAGTAGAAATTTTGTGTGTGCTTATTAGACATAAGTCTTTCATTTTGTGGCTCATTTCTAGTCATTTTCATTCCTGTTGCTACTAAAATGGTAAATGAAACAAAAAAACCCCAAACCAAACTAACGAAAACCCAAACAACCCCTCATACTTCCCCACCCCACAAAAGAAACCACACCACTATTTCTATTGAGGCAAAAGGTAGGTTCTTCATGGGTCCCCTTGCAACTTATTTATTCTCCTTGGCTTTTAAGAAAAATTATGGACAAACAGACACTACATATGAATTACAGCCACTGAAAACTCTGTAAAAAGGGCACAGCTTGCAAAACAAGATGGAACAAATTCTCTGCTGGCATAACTCCAATAATTTGAGTGAAGTTATATGAGCAGAAAATCTTAACTTTTATTTTTGACATTTGTATCAACGGTATCTGTACAACTGCAGCAGCTTTAGGGGTAACATAAATGCACATTATGGACTTCTTCCAAAGCCCATTGAAGTCAATGGAAAGATGCCTCTGGATCAGGAACCATCAGATCTGAACTTATGGTAACTAATCATAGAATTATAGGCCGCAATCCTGTAAAGGAATCCATACAAGTGGACCTTTGCATCCACATAGTATCCTGTTGACTTCCTGGGACTCCATAAAGGTTTTAAGGGTCCAAGGTAGCAAACCAATGTCCATTATCAGGGCCATTGGCAGGCATTACATCCAAAGGAGAACACTACAAGATTAAATATGCTACTTGTTTTAAATTTAAATATGTGTCATTCCTGGAAGTGATTTGCAAGACAATTCTTGCAGACCTTAATTTGTCTTACTTAGAAAAACTCCCTTGGACAATATATTCAGTTCCATGCACAGGGTTTACAAGCTATCACACTGAAGGACATTTCACGAGATTGATTGGTATTGGTCATGAAGAGGGATTCCAACAGGACACAGCCCATTGGGTACAGTTAGCAACCAATGTATTAAAAGTATGACAAAACGTTATATATGATCATCTGTACATAAATGCACAAATGCATTAAAAACACAAAAACATGCAAACAGTGGTACTATTTATATCATGCCAATTGCCTTAGAAAGTTCAATGTTACTTCAGTAACAGCAGTGTATCCCAGGCCTTCACTACAGCAAGTACAAGGAGGTGTATCGGTAATGCAGCAAATACTGAGGTAAAGTCATCTAGGAAGATTTTAAGGGTGCCCACTAGATGGCACCAATCACAAAGATTGCCTTAGGTTTTACTAGATTTGTGTTACTTGCTGACAAGTGTAGCACATGTATGGCACAAGAGTGGAAGAGAGAAAATCCAAACTAAAGAATGGATCCTTCAAAATGAAAAAAAAAAAAAAAAAGAAACTGGAAGAAGAGCACAAGGCAAAACAAGTGTCCCAGTGGTAGGAAGTTATTATCCCCATCAATTTCTTACTCCCCACTAAAAGAAGCCCAGGGCAAATGTAAAAACAATGAGGAGTCCTTGTGGCACCTTAGAGACTAACAAATTTATTTGGGCATAAGCTTTCGTGGGCTAAAACCCACTTCATCAGATGCATGGGGTGAAAAATACAGTAAGCAGAATATATATTCTAACACATGAAAAGATGGGAGTTGCCTTACCTAGTGGGGGGAGGGTCAGTGATAACGAGCCAATTCAATTAAGGTGGAAGTGCCTATTCTCAACACTTGACAAGAAAGGGTGAATACCAAGGGAGAGAAAATTACTTTTGTAGTGCTAACAAGGCCAGTGCAATCAAGGTGGCCCATTTCCAACAGCTGACAAGAAGGTGTGAGGGAAAATTACTTTTTGTAGTGACCCATCCACTCCCAGTCTTTATTCAGGCCTAATTTGATGGTGTCCAGTAATTAATTCCAGTTCTGCAGTTTCTCGTTGGAGTCTGTTTTTGAAATTTTTTTGTTAAAGAATTGCCACTTTTAAGTCTGTTATTGAGTGTCCAGGGATGTTGAAGTGTTCTCCTACTGGTTTTTGAATGTTACAATTCTTGATGTCTGATTTGCGTCCATTTATTCTTTTACGTAGAGACTGTCCAGTTTGGCCAATGTATATGGCAGAGGGGCATTGCTGGCACATGATGGCATATATCACATTGGTAGATGTGCAGGTGAAAGAGCCCCTGCTGGTGTGGCTCATGTGGTTAGGTCCTATGATGGTGCCCCTTGGATAGATATGCGGACCGAGTTGGCAACGGGGTTTGTTGCAGGGATTGGTTGCTGGGTTAGTGTTTTTGTTGTGTGGTGTGTAGTTGCTGGTGAGTATTTGCTTCAGGTTGGGGGGCTGTCTGTAAGCGAAGACTGGCCTATCTCCCAATGTCAGTGAGAGTGAGGGATCGTCCTTCAGGATACACTGTAGATCCTTGATGATGCACTGGAGAGGTTTTAGTTGGGGGCTGTAGGTGATGGCTAGTGGCATTCTGTTACTTTCTTTATTGGACCTGTCCTATAGTAGGTGACTTCTGGGTACCCTTCTGGCCCTGTCAATCTGTTTCTTCACTTCCCCAGGTGGGTACTGTAGTTTTAAGAACACTTGATAGAGATCCTGTAGGTGTTTGTCTCCATCTGAGGGATTGGAGCAAATGCGGTTGTATCTTAGAGCTTGGCTGTAGACAATGGATCGTGTGGTGTGGTCTGGATGAAAGCTGGAGGCATGTAGGTAAGTATAGCGGTCAGTAGGTTTCTGGTATAAGGTGGTGTTTATGTGACTATCGCTTATTTGCACTATGTTGTCTAGGAAGTGGATCTCTTGTGTGGACCGGTCCAGGCTGAGGTTGATGGTGGGGTGGAAATGGTTGAAATCCTGGTGGAATTCCTCAAGGGCCTCCTTCCCATGGGTCCAGATGATAAAGATGTCATCAGTGTAGAGAAAGTAGAGTAAGAGTGCTAGAGGACGAGAGCTGAGGAAACGTTGTTCTAAATCTCCTACATTTGGGACAGAGTTATGACATCTTAGGACACTCACTCAGGAGAATGTCACTATGTAAGGACAATGTAAGGACAAGGAAAAGGGGATGGTGAGAAAGAGAGAATGGAGGTGGGGAGTGAAATATGGAAATAATTCCAGAGCAAGACATAAAAGGATACAAGTGGGAGCTCATCCACCACATACAGAGCTTCTAACTCCAAAAGGGAGGAAACCACTGTCTACTTGGAAAATACATCCAACCATAATTATAAGTCTTTCTCCTTCTTTGAAAATATATATTTCCTCTTGAGAACTCATCTCTCTATCTACTTCTCTCTCTTGCTACGTATAAGCTATATATACACCTACACACACACACACACACAGAGTTTATCAGGTAAGGCTGTCTTGTGGCTGCTTTGATTTATACAACCACTGCTGTGGTAATTTCAGCCATTACTGTTCTAGTGAATGCATTCATTTTATTTGTTTTTATTTCCATACAAGGTTAAGCTAAAATAAAAAATTCCCTTATTTAAAATGTGAGAAGGTGGAAAATTACCAGAAAAGGAGAGAGAAATGCATGAAGACTGAGCAACAAAATGACATTTTAAAGTGCTCTGTTTTTCATAAATTGTTTTTATATTTAGATCTTCAAGGTGGAATTTTTTGTTGGTCTTAATCACAAGTCATGCAGTAACCTGAAGTTCTTGTGTATCATATTACATTTATTACATATTGTATTAATTGGGCAAATAGAAAGGAGTAAAGATTATGGATGTGGGTTTTAGGTAACTATAAGCACTATAAGAAATAGCTTGGTATGTCAAGAAATGGTAACAAGAACAAACTGCAGGAACAATACTCAGTCCTGAATTCTGTACACAGAAAAATCTCTGGTTTCAGAGTAACAGCCATGTTAGTCTGTATTCGCAAAAAGAAAAGGAGTACTTGTGGCACCTTAGAGACTAACTGGTTAGTCTCTAAGGTGCCACAAGTACTCCTTTTCTTTTTGAGAAAAATCTCTGAGAAGTTTTTCCCAAGTAGGATCTTCAGGATAGGACCCAGACTGTGCTACATGATATAGTACCATCAGGATCGAGCTTCTTGCTCCTCCCCGCCACACCAAAAAACTACCCAACTAATGAGCAAATTCTTAGGGAGTAAATATTTATATATAAAGTGGTTAAAGGGAAATCAGCACAGAGAGATTCTCAGGATAAGATTTAAATGGGATGAGCACTGATTTACAGGCTGTCCTATTACACCTTGGATTCCCTGACAGTTTTGTTCAACCTTTATTGAAATCATCAGATCTTCTTGTTCTGCATGACTTCAATATGCCTGAAGATGATTGATGACCTTTCCAAAGGGCTGTCAGTTTGTTTGGGCCCAGCACGTGAAGCTGGTCAGACTTTGTATCTTGGTTGTGATTTGGGGGTTAGAGAGAGATTACACCAGTGCTCAATGGATGGATAACTTTCTTAAGAAGACAGGGGCAGGTGTTTTTCTAGTGGGGTACACTAACAATGACCTGAAAGAAAAACATAAATTCATCACCAGTAAAGACTGCTGATGACACACACCCTTTGTCTACATTTGCTGTGGCTTGTAGGACATGAGTAGCTAAACCAAACAATGTGGTATTTAGTTCAGAGAGCCTCTGATTTATACTCTTCTTAAACTCTGCTTCTGCTTAAAAGGAGGAAGAACTGTTTCAGGAAACTAAAAATAACTTGTGATCTTTGCCTCAATTTCCCGGTCTTTTGACAGAGTAGGCTGCACAGAATATGGTCAATATTCATCTTCCAGAGCAAGCAAATTATCCCAGGAAGAGATCAGCACAAAACGAGCAGTACTGAGAAAACAATTTTTCTTTATAAGTAAGAAGAGACAACTACAGGAAAACCTACAGAACATTATGTCCAGGGACTCTGGAAGCTTAAATATATTTTTAAACTGCGCTGATATCTTGTGATTAATCATTAACGCTGCACTTTAAAAATATTTTAGTTATACCTGAAAACTATATAGTTACACATTGAGTTGTTAGATCAATGACATTGTCATCTGTCTGTCTCTCTCTCTCTCTCTCTCTCTCTTTTTTTTAAAAGTGTATTGACTATTTTGCTCTGTCATCTGTGGTGAAAAACTGGCATGGTGCTAGGTTTAATAGTTCAGTGCGTAATATTAACATTCTTCTTCCACTGTTTCAATATTGGAGTAATTAGCACTTTTAACAACACTCAGGTGTCAATTTGATTTCACCTACACCAGTTTTACACTAGGATAATTCCATAGACTTCACTGCAGTTATTTATAACTTACATTAGTGTAAGTCAGCCTCCATAAATGCATAAGATAATGCAGAGTCGTTAAGATAAGGTAACTGTGTATCTGCAACCCATGGGATGTAGCATTAACTCAATATATTCTTGGGAATCTATATAAATGCTGGCCTTCTGGATATTTTTCCTTCCTTTCCTACATGATTGCTGTTTTCTATTCAACTCTTTGTATACATTTTTTATACACTGGAATTATCATTATATTAAGTTCAACTGCAGACAGGGTAATCCTTTTAAGGTTATGTGGTTCAACCAAATCTTCAGTAAAGTCAGTCTGATAAACAATATTCAACTTCCCTCATTGCTGCTTAATTCCCTTGCTTGACCTTTGTGAGAGAACATTATTGGGCCTCCTGTATTGTATTTCTGTTGCACTTTTTAGTGCTATTTAGAAAGACAGCAATGAAGGAAAAAAGACGTCGATACCCAGCCACAAAGCCTTAGTTTCTTTTTATAAGTGAGTATAGTCTGCAACTTCTTAAAGGTTCTGAAATGTTCTAATATGTCTTTTTAACTTTGGTTTCCAGCTGGGAGGAGAACCTGAATATCATCAAAATATCATCCGGAACAGAAGTGCTGGAAATATTGTAAGGAACCTTATGACTGTGAGATAACCAGCCCAATGTTACAGAGAGGAAGTCAAAACAGATATGAATAATGTAATCAAAAGGAAACAAACATAAGAATAGCCAAACTATCCATGATGACTCCAGAATCTTTTTCTTAAGTGGTAAAAGCTAATTTAGACCCCATCATTGCATATGAATAATTGGGAGTATTTTTCTAATGTGCATTAATTTGCATTTATCAATATCGAATTTCATCTGCCATTTTGTTGTGCAGTCATCCCATGTTGTCAGATCCCATTGTAACTTTTCACAGTCAGCTTTGGACTTACCTATCTTGCATAATGTTGTATTGTCTGAAAATTTTGCCACCTCATCGGTTACCCTCTTTTCCAGATCATTTATGAATATGTTGAAGAGCAAAGGTCCCAGTACACATCCTTGGGGACCCAACTGTTTCTCTCTCTCTACTGTGAAAAATGAACATTTATTCCTATCCTTTGTTTCTTCTCTTTTAAAGAGTTACTGATCCATGAGAAGACCTTTCCTCTCAGTCTATGACTGCTTACTTTGTTTAAGAGCCTTTGGAGAGGTACCATGCCAAAAGCTTTCTGAAAGTCCAAATACACTGTATCCACTGGATCACCCTTGTTCACATTCTTGTTGACATCCTCAAAGAATTTTAGTACATTGGTAAGGCATGTTCATAAAAGCCATGTTGACTCTTCCCCAACAAATCATATTCATCTATGTGTCTGATAATTATTTTCTTTACTGTAGCTTTAACCAATTTGCCTAGTTCTGAAGTTAGGCTTACTGGCCTGTAATTGCCAGGATTGCCTCTGGAGCCTCTTTTAAAAATTGGTGCTACATTAGCTATCCTCCAGTCATCTGGTACAGAAATTGATTTAAGCAATGTGTTATGTACCACTGTTAGTAGTTCTGCAGTTTCATATTTGAGTTTCTTCAGAACACTTGAGAGAATACCATCTGGTTCTGGTGTCTTATTCGTATTTAATTTACCAATTTATTCCAAAATCTCCTCTGTTGACACCTCAGTCTGGGACCGTTACTCAGATTTTTCACCTAAAAAGAATAGCTTAGGCCCCATATCCTCTGCAGTGAAGACCAATGCAAAAAAATATTATACAATCCCTGGATGCATAAATAGGGAATCTCAAGTAGGAGTACAGGAAGACTATAATACCTCTGTATTTGGCTCTTGTGTGACCATTACTGGAATTCTGTGACCAGTTCTGGTGGCCACAATTCAAGAAGGATGTTAATAAATAGAAGATTCAGACAAGAGATGCAAAAATATTTAAAGGATTTGACAACATGCTTTGTAGTGATAGACTCCAAGAGCTCAATCTGTTTAACTGAGAGAAGGTTAAGGGATGACTTGATCACAGTGTGCAAGTATTTACATGGGGAACCAAAATTTTATAATAGAGAGTTCTTCAATCTAGCAGACAAAGGTATAACAAGATTCAATGTCTGGAAGTTGAAACTAGACAAATTCAGACTAGAAATAATATACAAATTTTTAAAAGTGAGGGTAATTAACCATTGGACCAACTGACCAAGTGTTATGGTGGTCTCACCATCACTGGCAATCTTTAAATCAAGAATGGAAGTTATTCTAAAAGATTTCCTCTCGTTCAAATGGGAATTAATTCAGCGAAGTCCTATAGCCTGTGTTATATAGGTCAGACTAGAAGATCATATAAATGATCCCTTCTGGTTTTATAATCTATTAATCTACTAAACATCTTGTAGGTTGTGCAAGACTCAGCTTACTTTCCAAGTGATGGCATTTACCACAAAAGGACCCCCATATTTTGTTATGAAACTTATAGAGGCTTTTAGTTTTGACTACATATGAGATATTTCAGTACTTCAAACATATAAATATTTGAACTGACATTTTAAAATTAGGTGGTCTATATATCCAGTGACTTTTCCCATAAAACTCTTCATACAAGGTTATGCTCAAATAAACTGGTTAGTCTCTAAGGTGCCACAAGTACTCCTTTTCTTCATACAAGGGTGCAGCTATTGTTTAGTTAATTAGGTTACTGTCCTTATTTCAAACATTTCTTCCAGTACTTTACTGTATTTTTAAGCCCTACATTTGTTTTGTGAAGAAGCAAACTATTAGAGACAAAACCATAAAGAATAAAGCACAAAATGAGTTACACCTATCAAGGGACATAAAGACAATAAGAAGAGGTTCCACAGGCAAGAGAAAGATGACAAAAAGTGTAGGTCCACTATTTAGAGTAGAAAGAGAGCTAATAATGGACAACACCAAAAAGGCTGAGGCATTTAATGGCTATTTTACTTCAGTCTTCATGAAAAAGGTTAATTGTGACCAGCTAACACAATTAATATTAACAACTAGGGGGAAGGAATGCAAGCTAGAATATGGAAAGAAAGAGTTAAAGAATATTTAGATAGGCTTGATATATTCACATTGGTGGGATCTGACAAAATTCACCCTAGGGCACTTAAGGAACTAGCTGAAGCAATCTCGGAACCATTAGTGATTATCTTTGAGAACTCGTGAAGGACAGGAGAGGTCCCAGAGGACTGGAGAAGGGCAAACGTAGTACCTATTTTTAAAATGGGGAAAAGGGCAGACCCAGGGAATTATAGACTAGTCAAATTATCAAGCAATCATTCTCATAAGTAAACCAGATAAATGGCCTAGATGAAATTACTATAAGGTGTGTACACAAGTAGTTGAAAAACTGTTCTCAAAGAGTAGTTATTAATAGTTCACTGTCAAACTCTATCTAGTGGGGTCCTTCAGGGGTCTGGAACTATTTAATATTTTCATTAACAACTTGGATAATGAGGTGGAGAGTATGCTTATAAAATTTATGGATGATACCAAGTTGGAAGGGGTTGCTAGCACTTTGGAGGTCAGGGTTAAAATTCAAAATGACCTTGATAAATTGGATAATTGGTCTGAAATAAAAAAGCTGAAATTCAGTAAAGTGCAAAGTACTACATGTTTAAGAAGGAAAAATCAAGTACACAAATACATAACGGGGAATAACTGGATGGACATTAGTACTGCAGAAAAGGATCTATAGTGGATCAAAAATGGAACATAAGCCAATGTGGTCCAGTTGCAAAAAGGCTAATATCATACCAGAGTGTATTAACAAGACTGTCATATTTAAGACATGGGAGAAAATCATTCTGCTCTACTTGGCATTGATGAAGCTGAGTATTGTAACTAATTTTGGGCACCATGTCTTAAAAAGGATGTGGCCAAACTGGAGAAAATCCAGAGGAGAACAACAAAAATGATGAGTTAGAAAACTGAACTTATGAAGCTAAAAAAACTATGCCCAGTTTAGTCTTGAGACAAGAAACTGAGGGGGGAACTGAGAACAGTCTTCAAATATGTTAAAAGCTGTTATAAAGAGGACCGTGATCAACTATTCTCCATGCCTACTGCTGGTAAAACAAGAAGTCATTGGCTTAATCTCTAGCAACAGAGATTTAGGTCTGATATTAGGAGAAAATTTCTAACTATAAGCATAGTTTACCAAGGGAGGTTGTGGAATCCCCATCATTGGAGGTTTTAAAGAAAAGATTGGTCAAACACCTGTCAGGGATAGTTTAGGTTTACTTGGTCCCACCTAAGCACAGGGTGCTGGACATGCTGGCCTCTGAAGGTCCCTTCCAGCTCTACATTTCTATAATTAGTTTTGAGTAGTAGCATACCAAAGCCCTGTTTGTGCATGCACAGATCTGTAACAACATTATATCACTGGTTCCTAGCTTCAACTGATTAATGATATGCTTGAAGCAAAACCATAGACATTAACATCTTGGACTTTGGGGAATCTGAATCACAAGGTGGATGAGGTAATATCTTTTACTGGACCAACTTCTGTTGGTGAGAGAGACATCTTGTGTGTCTAATATCCTGGGACCAACATATTTACAACTAGATTATATACAGGATCTGAATGACACACTGGAAACGTATTTAAATGCTAGCCCTGGGATGAAATCCTGGCCCAGTCAAAGTAAATGAAAAACTGCCATTGATTTCAAAAGGGCCATGATTTCACGACTGGATCTGAACAACCCAAAACTTTCGGTAATTTTGAACCCAGTTCTTGATCGGAAGTTTATTGTTTGGGTCCATCTTTGTAATTGATACAATACACAATAAACTGAAGTTTGACTTTTCAGGTGTAGATGAATTTATTGGTTTTAGTAAACTTAAATCAGAATATAAATGTTATTTTCACACAGTATTGTGCAATTCTAATAGATGTAGCTCCCATTCCTCCTCTTTTATTCTACTCTCCCATTCCTCTTTTCTCCTCCTTTTGAGTTGACTTTGGACAATTCTGTATTGAGTAGTGGGATTGTGGCATCCATGAGAAGTAACTCATCTCCACTTCTTTTCTCCTTCCTTTCCTCAACCTGGTATTTTCCTCTGTTATCAGAGCCAAGTTAAGGCAGGATCCTAGCAGCAGTGCCTCAGAGTCAGAAGGCAATATGGAATAGTGAGGTAGAGTAGCAGGTGACAGCTCCGCACACAGCTAAGCAACCTGGGCTGCCTCACATAGGAGGGAAAGAGGACTCAGCAGTGGGCAGAAGCAAACAAATCACCTGGGGGTCAAGGGTGGGGAGGAAGAATCTGTGTTTAGGATGCCATTGTGAGATAGGCTGGGACTGAAAGAAAAGACTAAAATAAAGAAATGAATTATAGGGAAAGCTTACGAAGGAGTAGGAACAGGATCTGTGCCAAGATATTAAAGTCACTCTGCCCTCTCCTCTCCTATTTCCACCTCTGCCTCTTTGTACTCCTCCCCACTCTTCCCTCTTCTTCTCTGCTTTGCCCTCTTCCTCAGATCATCTTCATGCTCCAGTCCTATTTAGTGAAATGAAATGAGTCAGCAAATGAGAAGGCTCTGAAGGGGACATACTTTGTCAGGATCCTACATATATAGTACAGCAGACACAATAAGAGTAAAAATTAGTTTTTTAAAAAAATAAGTGGTGATGTGTGCATTGATATTTTTAAAAAAAACTATCCAAGGACTTTTGGTTCAGGAATGCTGCTATCTCATTAATTGGTAGGTTAATAGTTCTTTCCTATTATGACTTAAAAGCCCATAATCTCTCTGTATGAAGTGATGTAATGGTTTAATTAAATCTAACTGATTATACTGGATAAATCATAGTTAGCTGAGCTTTGAAATATCAACATTCAAATTATGTTTAGAGTTATCATAGTTACATTTCTGTTTGCATCTAATGTGATTTTTAGCCATTCAATAAAGTTCAAATTTAATATGATGAATAGAGATGAAGTTAGGATTTTTTTTTTTAATGCACCATCTTACTGCATTGATATGCTGTGAACATAGTCCAACATTAGGTAAAACAGGGTAGGAGCAGACATTTAAAAACACTTAGATTAATTCTGCTTTTTAAAGAGAACAAGTGATAATCTTATTTACTACAAATTAGGATTTTTTTTTCAGATAAAAACATGGTTCTATACATCTCACAGGGATCTAAAGGGAAAGACAAACAGGAAGGAGAGAAGAGCATTTGTAAATAGATTTTATTACCATCTTTATCATTGGTTTACTATATGACCTGGGGCAAGGCACTTAGGACAAAATTCTGACTTGCCTTGCTTGGCTGTGCTATTGAGGAAGGACACTGGAGCAGGATCAGCTAGTGTCCTCCTGAGTGCTAGGGATGGTGGTGGTGGTAGGTGGTCTAGCTAACAATGTCAGTAGTGTTCTATAGCACCAAAGCAGTGTGGTCAGCCACTGTGTGGCAGGAGTGTGGTGAAGCCCTTATCCCAAACTTTAGCTAGCTATTGCTGTTATCGCAATTAGTGTTTCCTGAAGTCTCAGGAACACTATATCACGTTTGTTAATCCTGAAAGTATGAACCATCTTCATCAGCATGCAGAGCTAGAACAATAATCAAAACAGATTTTGGAGCACAAATTTACTGCAAGCTGTGTGAGGGATGTCATCCAAGAAAGTGACAGTCAGCTGATAGAGGAAGCCTGATGAGTTGTGACCTGAAGAGAAACTTTGAACAGCTGATAAAACTGACTATGAGCTGCCCTCGAGTAGCCTAATGGAAAGACAAGTGTCAGGCTAGGGCGCTGCTGAGGAGTGGCTACTGAGGATGGGTAGTTGTGGGACAAGACAGATGCACAAGGGGGACAGGATGTATAGAGACTCAGCAACTCTTGGGAGCACAAGAAGAAACAGCTGACTGAAGGAACAATCTCAGTATAGGACCTAGGATGTTGGATAAGAAACAATTAAGGGGGAGAGGAGAAGAGAAGACAGACTATCAGGAGTAGAATAACCTGGAGAAATTAAAACAATCAGGGCACTAGAGTAGAATCAGTTCTTGGGGCTCTTTAAATGGCCAGTAGCAAGCCAACCTTAAAGGAGCAAAACTTGAAATGGTTCATTGAGATACATCCCAGAGAGTGTGGGAATTTAGTGACAATATTAATAGTGGATCCAAGAAGCCCTGCGAGAGCCTTATATAATTTTACTAGACTACCTCCTATGGGCTTATTTAGGAATTATGCTGTACATAAGAACATAAGAATGGCCATACTGGCTCAGACCAAAGGTCCATCCAGGCCAGTATCCTGTCTACCAACAGTGGCCAATGCCAGGTGCCCCAGAGGGAGTGAACCTAAGAGGTAATGATCAAGTGATCTCTCTCCTGCCATCCATCTCCACCCTCTGACAAACAGACTAGGGACACCATTCCTTACCCATCCTGGCTAATAGCCATTAATGGACTGTACTTGTTCTCAATAATTAACCACTAAGACTTTAGTATTTGCACCCTTTCTTTCCTGCCAAGCTAGAAGGGAAGCCCCTTATTGTACTAGAGATGTCTCTTAGTGTATATTGGTATCCAACCAAATGCTAGAACCTGTGGACCCTAGTACAGTAACTATAAGGATACTAAATATCTGAATGGGACTGGTGTACCATGACACTCTCAGTGACCCCCAAGAAAGGGGTCAGTGCAATATGGAAGACATTTTAAAAAGAGTATTTAAGTGAGGCAAAAACAACCTCTGTTCATTTGCAGGCCTGAAGCATTACATTTATTTAACAGTTAATAGCTTTTAAGTTGTGTGCCCATTACCTACCTTATGAATTAAATATGGACTGAGGATTATTTCCATAAGAAATATGGTCCCATGACTTATTCAGAAAGTTTCAAATTATATTAAACAAGGCTATATCTTAATCTTTATTTCTACGAATACATTTAAACTCTACTGATTTTATATCACAGGAAATCACTTGAAAGCACTGTCATTGCAGTACAGAGTAACACAATATATTATAACTGCAGGTTGGTGGCATAGATAATGCATATCAGTGATATATTTTAAGAGTGACAAGTGAAGGTACTACACTGTTGCTTATGGGCTACCTCTGTAGTTATCAGACAGGATGTATATTTCACCACCCTTTCTTTGAATAACCTGCCAATTGTTTTGTGTAAGGGCTCTGATACACTAAGTCCGTATATTTTAAGTTTATAAATACAAATTGAATTTTAAACATAATATGTCACATCAGAGCTACATTTGCAATTAATTGCACTTAAATGTAAGACGAAGCTAATATAATTCATATAAAGGTGTATGCTTGTATAACTAAAGTATATAATCTATGTACAGTCTTAATTATGTTCTCTGCAAATGAAATATCACAATGTTCTATATTCTGCAAGGATACATGATCTGTTTCTATATTCAGCCAACATCCCCAACTGTGGCCTAAAAATAGGCCAGCTATGAACTTTAAATAGTGGCTCAGGAAGGGTATTAACCTCTTTCTCACATGCTAAGTTTGTCACATAGCTATAAGTATTAATATAATAAGACCATGTCTGGGGTTAGAGAATGACAAGGCACACTTTATATCAGCCAAGCTCTGCTCAACAGCTAGGCAGACGTCTTAGTCTTTTATATTCTTTCATGGTTTGTTTGTCATTTTTTAATGCAGTTAGGCATGATATTAAAAACATCTCTCTCTGCAGGGCCTTATTTTGTGACAGATGCCAGAAAACACAACCTGCTTTACTTCTACTAACCATTGATGAGAGACTTTTTATACTTGGTGGAAAATTTCCACATTATCTACTGTACAAGTAGAACTTCAGCACCTTGTTCTACTGTCATCAGAGATAAGTTAAAGTAGGGGTCTAAAATATTATTTTATAAAGATCAGTGCATAAAACTTCAAATTGTATTTACTCTACTCACTATGATAATCATAACATCCTATCATCTAACCATGAAGATCCTACAACTCATCCACTATCCAATGCCTGAGAAGATGAGCTTCATGGTATGGATGGAAAGTTAACAAATATGAACTCTGGAGAACAAGGACCTTTTGTTCAGGAAAATTGCCTGCCAACAGCCCCTTCATATTTAAAGCAGGGGGCTATGATTCAGCACATCCACTGATCACAGATGTGAGCAAAATGGAATCTCAGATAAACTAGGTCCCAATTCACAATGTCCAGGTGCTCTCAACGTGAAGACCAGCTTAATGATTAGGCACCCACATTCTGCACCATTTCCCCTTCTGGAATATTGGTATAGAAGGGTACAGCTTGCTCAGGAAGGACAGGTAGGGGGAAAAGGGAGGAGGTGTTGCCTTATGTATTAAAAATGCAAACACTTGGACTGAGGTTGAGATGGAAATAGGAGACAGACTTGTTGAAAGTCTCTGGGTAAGGATAAAAGGGGTAAAAAAAAAAGGGTGATGTCATGGTAGGGGTCTATTACAGACCACCTAACCAGGAAGAAGAGGTGGATGAGGCTTTTTTTAAACAACTAACAAAATCATCCAAAGTAAAGGACTTGGTGGTGATGGGGGACTTCAACTACTCAGACATCTGTTGGGAAAATAACACAGCAGCGCACAGATTATCCAATAAGTTCTTGGAATGTATTGGAAAGAATTTTTTTTACTTCAGAAGGTGGAGACAGCTACTAGGGGTGAGGCTGTTCTAAATTTGATTTTGACAAATAAGGAGGAACTGGTTGAGAATTTGAAAGTGGAAGGCAGCTTGGATGAAAGTGATCATGAAATGATAGAATCCATGATTCTAAGGAATGTTAGGAGGGAGAACAGCAGAATAAAGACAATGGATTTCAAGAAGGCAGACATTAGAAAACTCAGGGAGTTGTAAGGTAAGAGCCCATGGGAAGCAAGTCTAAGAGGAAAAACAATAGAAGACAGTTGGTAGTTTTTCAAAGAGACATTAAGGGCACAAGAGCAAACTATCCCACTGTGTAGGAAAGATAGGAAGTATGGGAAGAGACCACCCGGGCTTAACCAGGAGATCTTCAATGATCTAAACATCAAAAAAGAGACCTATAAAAATGGAAACTAGGTCAAATTACAAAGGATAAATATGAACAAATAACAAAGTATGTAGGGACAAAATTATAAAGGCCAAGGCACAAAATGAGATCAAGCTAGCTATAGACATAAAGGATAACAAGAAAACATTCTACAAATATATTAGAAGCAAGAGGAAGACCAAGGACAGAGTAGGCCTGTTACTCAATGAGTGGGGAAAAATAATAACACAAAAAATGTGGAAATGGCAGAGGTGCTTAATGACTTCTTTGTTTTGGTTTTCACCAAGAAGGTTGGTGGTGATTGGACATCTAACATAGTGAATGCCAGTGAAAATGAGGTAGGATCAGAAGAGGCTAAAATAGGGAAAGAACAAGTTAAAAATTACTTGAACAAATTAGATGTCTTCAAATCACCAGGGCCTGATGAAATGCATTCTAGAATATTCAAGGAACTGACTGAGGAGATATCTCAGCCATTAGCAATTATCTTTGAAAAGTCGTGGAAGATGAGAGAGATTCCAGAAGACTGGAAAAGGGAAAATATAGTGCCAGTCTATAAAAATGGAAATAAGGACAACCCAGGGAATTATAGAGCAGTTAACTTAACTTCTGTACCTGGACAGATAACAGAGCAAATTATTAAGCAATCAATTTGCAAACATCTAGAAGATAATAAGGTGATATGTAACAGTCATCATGAATTTGTCAAAAACAAATTGTGTCAAACCAATCTGATAGCTTTTTTTTTTGACAGGGTAACAAGCCTTGTGGATAGGGGAGACGCGGTAGATGTGGTATATCTTGACTTTAGTAAAGCTTTTGATACTGTCTTGCATGACCTTCTCATAAACAAACTAGGGAAATGCAACCTAGATGGAGCTACTATAAGGTGGGTGCGAAACTGGTTGGAAAACCATTACCAGAGAGTAGTTATCAGTGGTTCAGAGTCATGTCTGAAGGGCATAACAAATGGGGTCCCACAGGGATCAGTTCTGGGTCCGGTTCTGTTCAATATCTTCATCAGTGATTGAGATAATGGCATAGAGAGTACACTTATAAAGTTTGCAGATGATACCAAGGGGAGGGGTTGCAAGTGCTTTGGAGGATAGGATTAAAATTCAAAATGATCTGGACAAACTGGCAAAATGGTCTGAAGTAAATGGTCTGAAGTAAATAAGGACAAATGCAAAGTACTCCATTTAGGAAGGAACTATCAGTTGCCCACATACAAAATGTGAAATGACTGCCTACAAAGAAGTACTGTGGAAAGGAATCTGGGGTTCATAGTGGATCACAAGCTAAATACGAGTCAACAGTATAATGCTTTTGCAAAAAAAGCAAACATAACTCTGGGATGTATTAGCAGGAGTGTTGTAAGCAAGACATGAGAAGTAATTCTTCTGCTCTACTCTGTGCTGATTAGGCCTCCACTGGAATATTGTGGCCAGTTCTGGGTGCCACATTTCAGGAAGGATGTGGACAAATTGGCAAGAGTCCAAAGAAGAGCAACAAAAATGATTAAAGGTCTAGAAAACATGACCTACGAGGGAAGATTGAAAAAATTGGGTTTGTTTAGTTTGGAGAAGAGAAGACTGAGAGGGGACATGGTAACAGTTTTCAAGTATGTAAAAGGTTGTTACAAGGAGGAGGAAGAAAAAATGTTTTTCTTAACCTCTGAGGCTAGGACAAGAAGCAATGAGCTTAAATTGCAGCAAGGGAGGTTTAGGTTGGACATTAGGAAAAACTTCCTAACTGTCAGGGTGGTTAAGCGCTGGAATAAATTGCCTAGGGAGGTGGAATCTCCATCATTGGAGATTTTTAAGAGCAGGTTAGACAAACACCTGTCAGGAATGGTCT
Source organism: Lepidochelys olivacea (assembly GCF_965140295.1). Taxonomy (NCBI): domain Eukaryota; kingdom Metazoa; phylum Chordata; order Testudines; family Cheloniidae; genus Lepidochelys; species Lepidochelys olivacea. Next base: position 31,814,163 of record NC_140415.1, read on the forward strand.
AGATAATACTTAGTCCTGCAATGAGTGCAGGGGACTGGATTAGATGGCCTCTCGAGGTCCCTTCCAGTTCTATCATTCTATTATTCTCAGATGGTCCCTCTCATTGCACTAGTCTAGTCTTGAAGTGACATATAGTAGAGTTATTCTTGCGAACCATTAGAACTCCAAAACACTAACCTCCTATAGTTCTAGATACTTCTTATGGTGAATCAATTCAATTCACCATCTTGTTAGGTGACTGCCTCCATTCATGTGGCCATGTGTAAGTTATCTGTAGAGGTACTGGAAGAGATACTGAAAAAAAATATTGAAAAGATATAAAGGTGCAGTGAGAGATGATCGTATTTTGGACAGAGAACAACCATCACTCCTGCCCCTATTACATTTTAATCTCTTATATAAGACTTGCCAGCAAAGGAGATGTTCATGCAGAGGTTATGTTTTGGTATGGAAGAAAAGACCCATACCTTTTCAGGAATCAGTAACTACAAGAATAAGGGATTGCTATATTAGACCCAGTTCAACGGAAAGTGATAGAATTTTGACAAAATATTTTTGTAAGTCCATGATTACTATTGTGCAATGTCTCTCAATAACGGTCCAAAATACCAATTTATAGCAAAGTTTTGTATTTAAGGCTATTGCTGTAGAATACTGCACTGTTTTTTGTATGAGAGTGGCACTGGAAAGAAACAAATGTATGATAAGAAATCTATTCTTGCTCTGCTGTGGAGAAAATTAACTTGGATAACTTACTTAGCATTAATAGGATTTACCCTCTTAAACCACCAGTGAATCAACTGGAGAATTCATCTATAAAAGAATAGTCAGGACATTTCTTGCCTGGTTTCCTTACTCTATTCAGGCACTGCAGTTATTTAGGGCTATATTTTCAAACAGGAAGGCTGAAAGTTTGCATGGAAAAATGCATATGCAATTTTTGCCTATTTTGAATATACAATTGCCATAACTTCTAGTTATGGCAAAACCAAAACCAAAAGTGGGCATCTGTGTGCACACAAGTAGGCACATCCATTTTCTTCAATATCAATCAATGCATGCCATCATGGTCACCTCTTCCGTGTAGTGAACAACAACAATGTGCACTTACAGTGGACAAACTTACAGGACCTGATCAAAATCTGACTGAAGTCAATGGAAAGATTCTCATTGAGTTAAAAAAGCTTTGGATCAAGCCCATTTATTCTAGTTTAAAAGATTTTGCCAGACCCAGAAACATTCACTATCTTCTTGTTGGGTTGAATGTTTTAAGTATGCTCACTCTATCCAGCATTTTTTATTTCAAGTGACCCCAAAAGCACTCTACCAATTTCAAGAAGATGTAGTAGTATAAAGGGATTTCCAGCCTGCCTTCGTGGTCCAGGTTTAACTTGTATTTTTCCATAATCAAATAGGCATCTAAGTTCCATGAATTAAAAGAGGATGCATGTTCTGAAACATAGAACCACATTAGGTTCATTACTACACCACAGTCTTTCTACACCACAGTCTCTCTCTCTTATGCTTGGCAGATAATTACTTTTTTTCTTTATCACAGGCAAAATCTCAGACTACAGTAAAATTCTAGATTTCAAAAACCATAAACTTTGGGAGGAGGGGGGTGAATAGAGACTCCTGACATATGCTGTTAGCACTTTATACTGGAACTCTTTGTCATGTCACACCTCTGCAGCACCTAGTATAGCATTAAAACCACATTCTATAATTTGATACCTGGGGATCGGTCCTGCTTTGAGCAGGGGGTTGGACTAGATGACCTCCTGAGGTCCCTTCCAACCCTGATATTCTATGATGGCTTACATGCATCCGATGAAGAGGTCTCTATAGTACCAGATATTGTAAGATAGGGATAAAGGTAATTCAAAATTATATTTTTTAAAAAACCCTTACATAGAGAGAGACTGCCATCCAAGAAAAAGCATGCATGCTGCTCAAAGAGAACATATCAATCAGTTCTCATAGAGGAAACTTGCTCAGCAGGCACATGTAGAGTATGTAGTTAATGTCTGCCACCCAGGAATTCAGTTACCACATTTGTAAGTGCAATAGTAGTTTCACATATTATAGGAATGGTCATGCTGTGGTAAGCATAGTCTATTATATATTAATGTCTCCTGGCTTTTTAGCAGAAGCTGTAAAAGCCACATAAAAGAAACTGATGGCACTAATCAGACTCTGAGTAGCAGCCAGGGAGAATAGTCTCTCACTTTATTTGAAGTTGACAGGAACTTGGAAGTGTGATGCTGAACTGAATTAGGCAATGATGAGGAATACTCCTCTGATGGACAGCACCGCTGTTGCAATGTCTGTTATTCTCTGAAAGAAACAAACATTGTTTTCTAAGAAAGCTCTTCTGAATGGTGTGATTTATTCTAATTCAACTCTCCAGATGCTTCAATAATAGATCACAAAGTACAAGATATAAATTGCATGTACCCTCCTATAACTGACTCCTGATGACTCTCTCGCACTTTATTTAGTTTAATGGGTTTAACCAGCATTTTGTATCTACATTCCCCAACATTTTATCAGACAAGTAACCTTTTTATTGAGATCAATTACTGTGCTGTTGATTTGGGGCTTACATTAGATTAATACATTATTTAAAATGATCATGAGAAGATTCATGTTGAAATATTTTTAAAGTAATTACATCAAAGAAATCACAATGAGGTTGTTAAATTGATAATTAATTATATATATTGTGAACATATCAATATCTGTATTGTTGGAATAAGGTAATTTTTCAATTTTGGACTTCACACATTTGCTGCTGGTTAGATATCTACAGTATATTACAACACTTAACCAGCCTATGTGGTCCTGCCAGTTGCTGCCACACTTTGAGGAGGAGGACAGTGAGAGATTTATATCAAAGGCCCTACCAAATTCACGGCCATGAAAAGCGCGTCATGGACCATGAAATCTGGTGTCCCCCTGTGAAATCTGGTCTTTTGTGTACTTTTACCCTATACTATACAGATTTCATGGGGGAGACTAGCATTTCTCAACTTGGGGGTCCTGACCCAAAAGGGAGTTGCAGTGGGGTCCCAATATTATTTTAGGGTGGTCACGGTATTGCCACCCTTACTTCTGTGCTGCCTTTAGAGCTGGGAGGCCAGAGAGTAGCAGCTGTTGGCCGGGCACCCAGCTCTGAAGGTAGCACCTCGCCAACAGCAGTGCAGAAATAAGGATGGCAACACCATACCATGCCCTCCTTACTTCTGTGCTGCTGACTTCAGAGCTGGGCTCCCCGGCCAGCAGCCACCACTCTCCAGCTGCTCAGATCTGAAGGCAGCGCCACCGCCAGCAGCAGCACAGAAGTAAGGGTAGCAGTGTCACAACCCCCTCCCCCACCAATAACCTTGTGACACCCCCACCCACACATCCCTTTTGGTTCAGGACCCCTACAATTACAACACTATAAAATTTCAGATTTAAATAGCTGAAATCATTAAATTTGTTCTTTTAAAAATCCTATAACCAAGAAATTGACCAAAATGGACCTTGAATTTGGTAGGGCCCTACTTATACCCAAAGGCTGTCCCAGCCAACAAAGTTACTGCAAACCCAGTTAGGAAGGAATCATTCAAGAATGGAACTCAGAGTAAGTGGAAGGAATTCCCATGGAACTTTCTGGGACAAAATCAGTGGTGATAAAAGGGGTTGGGATAATCAAAAGCTGAGTGTAAATGGGTCAGAAATAGATATAAATGGATATGAGGGGCAAATCAGTGTAACTAGCACCAATCTGGCATTCATGGATTGTGAAAGTTCAGTGTAATTTACATGGCAATAAAGCAGAAGAGCTTTGGTAGGAAGAGCAAGAAGGGTGTGTATGATAGGCAGGAGATGATGGGCTGCCTTTTCTTTTAACTTCCCATCTCCAATGCACCTGGGATTTCAATGACTTGTCTTCACTACAAAGTTAACTCAAGTTAAAATTTGGGTGTTCCCTCTAACTCAACTCCCACCCCAACACAAAACCCTTAACTTGAGTGTTATAGTGCTTTAAACTTGAGCTGGGTGGCCCAAGTGGTGTCATAGGCTAAAGCTTGAGTGAGCACAGACAAGTTCTCCCAAAATTCACTGGGAAAGAATTCATAGAGTCGCTTAGATTACTCCAGCACTCAGAATCATGGGATGTAGACCAAGAAGTCAGTGACACACACAAATGAGTGCAACACCAGTGTGGACACATCATCATGAGTTTTTTTTTTCACATTGTGGCTGCTCTCACTCAAACCAGGCTAACTGGAGAGGAGTAACTCAAGTGAGGATAACAAGATAGTCTACAGTGAAGACATATCGAAACATATCAAAAGTGATTTGCACTCTTATGTCAGGGATGAATTTTGGCCCCAAGAAATACCAAATCACTGCAAGTTGCACTTGTTTTTCCATTTCCCAAAGAGACCCAATACTTGTGGACTCAAGCAACCAGACAGAAAAAATAACATTTTTAGATTAAGAAAATCTATTGAAGGTACTTTTTAGAGGTTTTTATGACTCAGCCTTGTACAGATGGCAATTTCAGTAAACTTTACAGACAGCAATGAAGAATAGCCCTCAAACATATTTTAAAAGTCTATTAAAGTTACAAAATATTTTTATGTAGCATCTGTAGAATACATAGAATTATGGTATACATGCTTTTTCGGCATTTTGTTTGAGATGACTTTCATAATTCATTCATGGCTTCAACACTAAAGAGTAACATGACAACCCGAAATTTCTGATGATAAAACTGTTATATCCTGTATATAATCTCTTTCACTGACCCTGTATAACTATATATAGAGGCATCTGTGTATATGCATACACATGTGATGTGATTCTGATGCCATGTTTTCACCTGTTCAAGCTGGACACCCAACTTTATTTGTATATGCACATTTATGAAACCATGATCATAGAATCATAAAAGATTACGTTTAGAAGAGACCTCAGGAGGTCATCTAGTCCAACCCCAACTAAATCATCCCAGCCAGGGCTTTGTCAAGCTGGGACTTAAAAACCTCTAAGGATGGAGATTCCACCACCTCCCTAGGTAACCCATTCCAGTGCTTCACCACCCTCCTAGGGAAATAGTTTTTCCTAATGTCCAACCTAGACCTCCCCCACTGCAACTTGAGACCACTCCTCCTTGTTCTGTCATCTTCCAGCACTAAGAACAGCCTAGCTCCATCCTCTATGGAACCCCGCTTCAGGTAGTTGAAGGCTGCTATCAAATCCCTCCTCATTCTTCTCTTCTACAGACTAAATAAGCCAGGTTCCCTCAGCCTCTCCTCATGAGTCATGTTCCCCAACCCCCTAATAATTTTTGCTGCCCTCTGCTGGACTCTCTCCAGTTTGTCCACATCCTTTCTGTAGTGGGGGGGGGAGGGTGCAAAACTGGACACAATACTCCAGATGTGGCCTCACCACTGCCAAATAAAGGGGAAATAATCACTTCCCTCGATCTGCTGGCAATGCTTCTACTAATGCAGCCCAAAAAGCCTTTAGCCTTCTTGGCAACAAGGGAACACTATTGACTCATATCCAGCTTCTCATCCACTGTAATCCCCAGGTCCTTTTCTGCAAACTGCCACTCAGCCAGTCGGTCCCCACCCTGTAGCAGTGCATGGGATTCTTCCGTCCTAAGTGCTGGACTCTGCACTTGTCCTTGTTGAACCTCGTCAGATTTCTTTTGGTCCAATACTCCAATTTGTCTAGGTCACTCTGGACCCTATCCCTACCCTCTACTGTATATACTTCTCCCCCCAGCTTAGTGTCATCTGCAAACTTGCTGAGGGTGCAATCCATCCCATCATCCAGATCATTAATGAAGATGTTGAACAAAACCAGCCCCAGGACGACCCTTGGGGCACTCCGCTTGATTCTGGCTGCCAACTAGTCATTGAGCCGTTGATCACTACCTATTGAGCCCGATGATCTAGCCAGATATCTATCCACTTTATAGTCCATTCATCTAATCCATACTTCTTTAACTTGCTGGCAAGAATACTGTGGGAGAACGTATCAAAAGTCAAGGTATATCAAGTCCACAGCTTTTCTCATATCCACAGAGCCAGTTATTTCACCATAGAAGGCAATCAGGTTGGTCAGGCATGACTTGCCCTTGATGAATCCATGTTGACTGTTCCTGATCACCTTCCTCTCCTCCAAGTGTTTCAAAATGGATTCCTTGAGGACCTGCTCCATGATTTTTCCAGGGACTAAGGTGAGGCTGACTGGCCTGTAGTTCCCAGGATCTTCCTTCTTCCCTTTTTTAAAGATGGGCACTATATGTGCCTTTTTCCAATTGTCCGGGACCTCCTCTGATCACCACGAGTTTTCAAAGATAATGCCCAATGGCTCTGCAATCACATCAGCCAACTCCCTCAGCACCCTCAGATGCATTGCATCTGACCCCATGGACTTGTGCATGTCCAGCTTTTCTAAATAGTACTTATCCTGTTCTTTCAGCACTGAGGGCTGCTCACCTCCTCCCCATACTGTGCTGCCCAGTGCAGCAGTCTGGGAGCTGACCTTGTCTGTGAAGACCAAGGCAAAAAAAAAAAAAGCATTGAGTACTTCAGCTTTTTCCTCATCATCTGTCACTACCTTGCCTCCCCCATTCATTATGGGTCCCACACTTTCCCTGATTATCTTCTTGTTGCTCACATACCTGTAGAAATCCTTTGTTACCTTTCACATCCCTTGCTAGCTGCAACACCAGTTGTGCTTTGGCCTTCCTGATTACATCCCTGCATGCTCTAGCAATATTTTTATACTCCTCCTTAGTCATCTGTCCAAGTTTCCACTTCTCATAAGCTTCCTTTTTGTGTCTAAGTGCACCAAATGTTTATCTGTTAAGCTAAGCTGATCACCTGCCTTATTTGCTATTCTTTCTGCACATCAGGATGGTTTGTTCCTGTGCCATCAATACGGCTTCTTTAAAATACAGCCAGCTCTCCTGAACTTCTTTCCCCCTCATATTAGCCTCCCAGGGGATCCTCCTAATCAGCTCCCTGAGAGAGTCAAAGTCTGCTTTTGTGAAGTCCAGGGTCTGTAGTCTGGTGCTCTCCTTCCTTCATTTTGTAACGATCCTGAACTCAACCATCTCATGATCACTGCTGCCCAGGTTGCCACCCACTTCTACTTCCCCTACCAATTCTTCCCTGTTTGTGAGCAGCAGGTGAAGAGGAGCATGGCCCCAGCACTTGCACCAGGAAGTTGTCCCTAACACTCTCCAAAAACTTCCTGCATTGTCTGTGCACTTCTGTATTGCTCTCCCAGCAGATGTCAGGGTGATTGAAGTCCCCCATGAGAACCAGGGCCTGTGATCTGGAAACTTCCATTAGTTGTCCAAAGAAATCTCTCGATCTCATCCTCCTGGTCTGGTGGTCTATAGCACATGCCCACCATGACATCACCCTTGTTGCTCTCGCCTCTAAACTTAACCCAAAGACTCTCAATAGACTTTTCTCCAGTTTCATACTGGAGCTCTGAGCAACCATACTGCTCTCTTACGTAGAGTGCAACTCCTCCATCTTTTATCCCCCTCCTGTCCTTCCTGAACAGTTTATACCCATCCATGACAGTGCTCCAGTTATCTGAGTTACCCCACCAAGCCTCTGTTATTCCAATCACATCATAGTTACTTGACTCTGCCAGGACTTCCAATTCTTCCTGCTTGTTTCCCAGGCTTCTTGCGTTCATGTACAGGCACCTAAGATAACTAGCCAACTGCCTTACTTTCTCAGTATGAACCCCGTATGATGGGTACTATTTATTATGAAGGGATCATAAGACAGCTCTTCTATGAATACAGGCAAATGTATATAAAAGTTGTTATGGAAGTAGAATATTTGAAAGTTCCAAAATTTGAATAATGCCTAATACTTTATGGGTTTTGTTACGTTCATTAGTTCTCCCGTTATTGTTTTAATGCTTGGTGGAGTATACCAAAAACATGTAAGGCTTATGCTATAAAACACAGCAGGGTGTGTATTATAATCTAATGATGACACACATCAGTAGCTGTTTTTTTTCATTCAGGCCATTAACTCTGGAGTTATTTACCCATAGTCCACACTGAAAAGTTTCAATGAGAACACATCACAAAGTTTATTAATTCCTAAAAATAAACATGCAATACGAGGAGAGAGAAGTAATATCTTATTAATTTGGTGTAAGTTTACACTTGAACAAAATTGTCCTAAATATTTCAAAAGTTTTACAAAGAATAATTATTACTAAATTACTGAGGAAAAATTAATGAAGTAACAAAATTAATCATTTAAAAAGTTGATCTGAGGACTGGTATGAAATATTTATCTTGAAAAAAGAATCTACACAGTAGGCTTTGTGGACTGAGGCTGATGCTGAATTGCAGTTCATGTTCTTTCAGGGCTTTCTCATCACAGTTATTTTACGTTATTGAGGTAATTAAAAACATGCTGCATACGGTACCAAACGCTGTTAAAAATGCTTTAAATTTGTCTAAATGAACGGGACTGATGATGGATATTTCGGTCCATTTTCATTTTGAAATGTGCACAATTTGCACACTATTTCTGTGCCTTTGCACACAATTACAATTATTCATTGCATACATATAATTAGTTAGGTGTCTGGTCATTTTCACATGCAGTTGCCTGAATTGCAAGAACAGTCACAATAACTTCTTATGCATAATATACGTGCATATAATTGTAAAAGTTTGAATGGTTAGCTTTGTGAAGAGATGGCTTAGGTAAAATCTTTTTTTGTCCATCATAATTATTTGTGTTGTGGTAGTGCCAGAGGCCTCAATCAGGATTAGGGTCCCATTGTGCTCAGGTGAGAGGGTCCCTGCCCCAGAAATTTAAAATCTAGGGAAAATTATCAGTGTTTCTGTCCATCTAAGAATCAGAGACCTTCCATTTGCCAGTAAGTGGGATGTGGGTGGTCATGCCTACTTGTTGGAGCAGCAGTCATGCCTCGTGGTTAGAGCAGGAGTAAACAGTGAGGAATACAGAGCTCAGAGTCAGAGCCAAGTTAACTGGAGTGAGGCGAGGCAAGAGCAGGGCTGGGTCCAAGGCAAGAGCAGGTCTGGAACGAGGCAGGAGCAAGGCTGGGAACAAGCAGGCACAGGAGCTATTGCAGCCATGGGCGAATGCTTTGAGCAGCATGCAAATTGTTGCTACTGCTGGGCTTAAGAGCCGGTCTGCTGACTCTTCCAACCAATCAGATGGTGTAGCCAATCAGGCAGCCTGCTCCAGGCTGTCTGCACTTGTTATGTTGCCTGGAGACTGCCTCTGCTGCAGGCCCTGATTCCTGGCACCATGTAAAAAGAAACATAAGTGATGCATTAAAGAAACTTTTTTCAGGGGAAAAAATGTTATTGGTAAAAGGTCATTTAAGTGACCCAGCTAAGCAAGTTTAAATCCTTCCATCTGTGTGGAACAAGCAGCTGCCAACAATCTTTTGACTTAGACTGTAAAATCCCTTGGGGCAGGGATCTGTCTTTTTGTCCGTGCTTGTATAGTGCCTAGCACAATGGGGTAGTGGTCTATGACTTGTGCTCCTAGGAACTATTGTAATTCAAATAATGATAAATAATACATGTTCGGCTCTCACTGATGTTGGAACGATGATCAGAGAAGTCAGCTTGAAAAAAAGGATATACTTTTCCCTGTTATGATTGACATTTCTAAGATCTTTAAACCTGAATCCAATCAAAAATGTATTTTATTCTCACTTTACAAGCTCCTTTCAAGCAGTACTACAAAAGTAGAAGAATGGAACATATGGTGAGGTCTGGTTCAGGTGGTTGGATCTGACGGTGGATCATTACTTACATTTTCATGGGAATCATGTCGCCAACAGCCAAGATTTTAAAATTCCATTCTGTGATATATTCTATCTACCCTTTGTGTACAACCTTAACTCTACCTCCTTGTGTAACTCTACAACCTGATCTTTAATAACATGGTCATGTACCACAAGGCAAATGCATCCCTTTCCCAACTGTGAAGCACCTAGGGTACATCTGAGAGGAGTTTCTCATTGCACAACTTACAAAGTGTGCTTTAAATCACTCTCAACCCTATTGCCACTTATAAAGTGGTTAGGAGCCTTTTCCTCTGCTGCAGGTGTCCCTGCCAATTCACAGGAATATCCATCACTTCATTTTTTATCTATACAGTTAGCTACTCACACGTGTGCATCGAATCCTTCCTTAACTGCACATTTTATTAAGTTAGTCAAAAAGTCTATTGTGATCAGTATACAATTTTCAGGGCTCAGTTAAATGAAGATCAATTTCTCTATCATACAAAGTAAAGGAATTTCTCCTCAGTGAGGACACTCACATCCTATCGTGATGGGTGTATAGAACCTGAATAGAAGAGAATTCCATGAAAATTTTGAAAAGTGATGGCAAGAGTTTTTTTATATAATGCAACACTTATATTTTCCATATTTTTCTCAGACTCAGAAATGACTGAGCTGAGTTTGTTCAAACTTGCACAAAAAAAAAATCATTTTTAGAGCAAGGGAAAACTTGGAAAATTTTAGCCTGAAACGTGAGCATTTGAGAGACAGAAAACAAGGAGTTAGAATAGAAACCATCGTGTGACCATTACTATAGCAGTTGCTGATGTGACTGCTATAATTATGCTGTACTTGGTGTGATTTCTTTTGTTCTCCTTACCGTGTATGAGAAAATCGTGTTTTTAGATGAATGCCTTCATCAGAAGCTACATTCATCTTGATAAATGTGCCCTGCTTAAATTATGAATGTTTGATTCTCATGCTGTGCTAAATTCAAAGTATAATAAAAAAACATAAAATTCAATAACACTTAATAAATTCTGTAAATATTTAGACTTGAATATATTCAATCGGATATTTGTTTTAACTACTATATGGATTTTGCCTTCTACAGTTGGTCGCAGATGAAATGGGACATGTTCTTTAAGACCTAGAAGAATTGTACTCAGCATTTAACTGCTGAAGAGCCAATTTATGGTTGAATAGTAAAAGAACCACAAAAAACCTCAATACCTGGAATACAAAAATGTCTGTAATATAGTAACAGCTAATATATTCTTTGAAAGACCTAAACCAATCTGAATCATGTTTTTAGGGCTGAATGAGAGAGCTGCCACTAGAATGCTGTCTGTCACCAGTTTTGAGAAGCCTGCTTCTGTCAATGTCATTACCACCATGTCTGTGTTCCTTTAGGTTTTGAGCCTTTAATTCAATATCGACATTTTTCCAAGAATACTTGCTACATTTTCATTAGGACATTAATCTTTCAGGTGCACAGCATAGCTCCTGATGGAAGTATTCAGCTGAAATGTTATTTTCCCTGATATACAATATGTAGAAGAAAACAAATTACAACATATATTGTAGAGGCTGTGACTTCCATAGTTAACATTTCATACACTCTTACTCCATGTTTTCAGTTGCTCATAACTCTCACCTTTCAATGCTTGGTCTCTCTCCGAAAGTTACTTTTCAAGCTTGAACAAACTTGTTTGTCTTGTTTTTGAATATGTGGGGAGTGAAAAAAATATATAAGCTTGCTGTGTTATCAATACATTTTTAACTGCTCTGTAGCTGAAAAGTCTTGTGGATAAAATTTATAATTTGTTTGAGAAATAGCCCTCATTGAGGAGAAATGCCTATGCTCTTTCCAGAAAAAAAAATTGTTTTCATTTGACTAGCTTATGACCCTTTGCAAGTTAAAAAAAAAAAGATCACAAACAATAGATTTTTTTTAACTAAAAGAAGCAACTCAGTAGCCAGAGGTTTACTATCTCTGGTCTAGTCACTTTTTTCTGGATTCTCTTGTTCCTTCATAATTTTGTCTGGAATTTAGATGTCAAGGTGTTAGGAATCTTATATATTGATATAATTGGAGAGAAGAAAGGAAAACAATCCCCCTCTCGATCATGCACAGAGTAGAGTGTAGGTGTATTTTCACCGTGCATTCTGCTCTTACTTTCATGAACAGCACTGCAAACAACATGAAGAGCCAGTGTAAAAAATCCAGCAGAGTTTCAGATCTACAAAATAACAAATAAATTTGAATATGGGTACATTGTGAGTGATGTATAACTGTAACATATTATAAAACTCCTAACACAGTCATGTAGTTGTCATCAACAAAAAGTTATGGGGCCAAATTTTGCTCTCAGTCACACAGTAACTTATTTCAGAGTAACAGCCGTGTTAGTCTGTATTCGCAAAAAGAAAAGGGGTACTTGTGGCACCTTAGAGACTAACCAATTTATTAGAGCATAAGCTTTCGTGAGCTACAGCTCACTTCATCAGATGCATATCGTGGAAACTGCAGCAGACTTTATATATACAGAGAGAATATGAACCAATACCTCCTCCCACCCCACTGTCCTGCTGGTAATAGCTTATCTAAAGTGATCATCAGGTGGGCCATTTCCAGCACAAATCCAGGTTTTCTCACCCTGGGAAATAGCCCAACTTGATTGTCATGCACATTGTGTAAAGAGTTGTCACTTTGGATAGGCTATCACCAGCAGGAGAGTGAATTTGTGTGGGGGGGTGGAGGGTGAGAAAACCTGGATTTGTACTGGAAATGGCCCACCTGATGATCACTTTAGATAAGCTATTACCAGCAGGACAGTGGGGTGGGAGGAGGTATTGGTTCATATTCTCTCTGTATATATAAAGTCTGCTGCAGTTTCCACGATATGCATCTGATGAAGTGAGCTGTAGCTCACGAAAGCTCATGCTCAAATAAATTGGTTAGTCTCTAAGGTGCCACAAGTACCCCTTTTCTTTTTACAGTAACTTATGATTTCCATGGTATCATACCAGAGTAACTTTGGATTTACAGGTTTCAGAGTAACAGCCGTGTTAGTCTGTATTCGCAAAAAGAAAAGGAGTACTTGTGGTACCTTAGAGACTAACCAATTTATTTGAGCATGAGCTTTCGTGAGCTACAGCTCGCTTCATTGGATTTACAGGGATGTAACTTCGTACAGAATTTGGTCTATTGTGAGGTAAGAAAGTGGCTTCTGCCAACACTTAGTATTTCTGTTGCTGACAGGAGTAAGGCACTAAGGAAAAATGCATTTCAGATTTTAGGAATTCAGTTAAACACTGCTTGTGTGAATTGGGCACCATAATGAGAACGGGAGGCTCCATGTGATAATACAAATAAGCAATTATATTATAAGGTGATAGATAACAATGCTATATGTGCATCTTGCTGAAACTTAACATAGTTTACAGTTGAAAAATTGGCCTGCAGCCATTTTGAGTTCTTCTTGAAAATTGCACAAGATTTTGTAATGCATTCACATAACATGTGGTTCACTGCTAGTAGTTTAGAGATCTGACATTTATATAAGAGTGTAACATACAGTACATATAAATTGCTGTGCCGGCAGCTGGAATACTATTGTAATGAGAGCCTGGAATTTCCATGAAAACTATATTGGGAGTTTTGGGTAAACACTAGAAGCTGGTAATACATAGCTTCTTCTCTAAAGATGTGCCAGATTTGAATTACCTACCTTCACTAGTGAAGAAAAACAAACTATTATTTTAATTAACTCTCTGTGAATCACTTTAATACCTACGCAAGAGAAAAATGCTACACTAGCAGGGTGACAGACTAGGTTATTTCTATGATTTATATTTTACCCAAAATGTCAGGAGCAAACACCAAAGTTAAATCTTTTCATGGGCACTAGGGAAAAAAAAATATTGTAAAAGATGAAGTGTCTTGTTTACTGCAAGCCTTGCCAAACAAAACCCCTCACACATCTTTCCAAATTGAACAGCTGCCATGAGGCACTGTAGTGAGTCATGATGTGGGGCATTCAGCATTATACCTTCCATGGTAGGAATACTAAAAGCCACTAGAACCCATGACAATTTCACAAACTGGTGGGATTATCACAATAGGTGGTTCTCTCTCCCTTCTTCCCTTCTCATGTCTCTTCTTTTCTCTACTTTCCTCCCTTTCCCTCTTCCTCTTCTGCTCTCTATCTTTCCTTCATCTTCCCCTTTTCTCTCTCTCCTGCTATGCTTCCCCGTTCCTCCTCCTTAGAAGGTATCCTCTGTAGACTGCAGCCACTAGAGGGTATTAGGATCACATACACAGACTTGAGTAGTTTCAGAGTAACAGCCGTGTTAGTCTGTATTCGCAAAAAGAAAAGGAGTACTTGTGGCACCTTAGAGACTAACCAATTTATTTGAGCAGACAGTGGGGTGGGAGGAGGTATTGTTTCATGGTCTCTGTGTGTATATAATGTCTTCTGCAGTTTCCACGGTATGCATCCGATGAAGTGAGCTGTAGCTCACGAAAGCTTATGCTCAAATAAATTGGTTAGTCTCTAAGGTGCCACAAGTACTCCTTTTCTTTTAGACTTGAGTAGGTTGACAATGACTTACCATCCAATAGAGGAGTACGACACAAGAACTTCTCTATATAATTGTTAAATATATAGCTTTGTTAATACTAGTTAACTCTTTCTTTCTCCCCACTCAATATCCCCCTCCACAGAACTCCATAATGCCTCCCCAAAGCAAAATAAAAAACAGAACAGGCTATTTCTTCCAAAAAAGGACTATGTCTTTTTTGCCATTTGATTCTTTTTGTAGTCACAGTGGGTTTGATTGTGCTTTTGTGCAGCACAGCTCTACTACCCCAAGGGGAGGCCTGTTTAGGTAATGTGTCTTAATGAATAGAGAACTGGCTTCTATTCCCAGCTCTGCCACTGGCCTTGAGTGTGGCTTTGGGCAAGTGATTTCACAGCTCCATGTCTCAGTTTCCCAATTTGTAAAATGGGATTAATGATACTGACCTGTCTTGCAAAGGACTTTGAGATCTACTGATGAAAAATGCTATGTAAGTTATTAATTATATTATATTATATTATATTATATTATATTATATTATTATTAGCTAGTAAACTGCTCCCCTCCTGCCCATTTTTCTAAAGCAGTTTACTTCCTCCATGCAGCTAGTCTGTCTAGCATGTAGGAAGGGTGGTACCAAGGCTTCTTCCATTGCCATCCCATTTTGTTGCATCCCAACACCATCCTTGCAGAGGAGGGTATCAGGTGACTAGCCCATGCCCTGTTCACTGTGATGGAGACACAATCTGAGCAGCCCTTACTTGGTTGAACAGGAGAATAAATAGGTTTTAGTTGCCCTAACATTGTTGCATGGTCAAATAAAGGCTATGACAATATATGGGGTACATCAATGGACACAACTAATTGACCAGTTATTTGCATTTACAATTTATGCAGCAATCTAGTATAGGATTTCTGTTTCTATTCATATATTGTTGTTCATGGATAGGTGTTCAGGTACCCTGCTGACAAGTGTAGTAGAAGAATCTAAAGAGATTAAAATAGTACAGAATGGCCACAGAAATAGTTTTTTTCTTAGCATAGAAATCTCCCACTCCATGGACGAAAATCAAGCAGAACTGTTTTTGTTTGCTTGTTTCTTTTTGTCTTACCTCCCTAAGAGGATCATTGAGCTCATTGAGAATATTGTCCTCATCAAAGATCTTGCCTTGGTAACGGTGTTCGTAGTAATCGTGGATCTTTTGGCGCATGTCAGCGGGTAACTTGTGAAATGACATGTATTGTTCCACTTGTTTGTACTAAAAAAAAAACGAAAATGAAGAAGAAAGTCAATAAAAGATCAGTCCATTACTCGTTTAAAATCTAAAACCATCTAAAATGCCTGTAAAATGAAACCTAAATAATGCAGTTGCTTAAAGAAAAGGAAATGCAATGTTGAAAAGCTTCTAACGTACAAAGAAACACAGTATACCGATGGAAGACAGGAGACAGCACATTGATTGAAGTTGATTCTGAACACGGACAATTGATATAATGTTATTTATAAAACATATGGGTTAACAAAGAAGGCAAGTCAGAAAAAAGAACAATTGAGTCACATGAAGAGTTGATAAATGTAAAAACAGTCACAAAACAAAGAAATTATCCTTCTAAATGATCAGATTAAACAAATCTGAATTATAACTGCTTTACAAATTAACTTTCTAAACAGCAAACACAGTGTAGCCATTTGGTGATTCATCTATAATAAGGTTTGTTTTCAAAAGGGTATTAAAAGAAAGGTCATTCTAAGGAAGGCCATTGGTTAGTCCTTGACATCAGATATAAAGTAAGCCGCATATATGCTGACATGGTGTCCACTATTGCACCAATTATGGAGATGGATAACTTTCCGTTCATGATTTGTACACAGGAACTACAGTTTGTAAGGAGTGTTGTATGTACTTTATTAAGAGACCATTTTTATATACCATAAATGTGCCCAATAACTTAAATAACTTATAGCGTTAAGGTTATACTGGTGGCAATGCAATCACGAACATCAAAGAAATCACCAGTTAAGATATTAACATCCATACCAACCTCAAAGCCTTGCTATCCAAACATTACAAAACCCAAATGCACTCTCAGAATCCTCATGCCAACACCAAACTCCCTTTACTTTCTAACCTCAATTAACACATAGAACTCCTCACAGTTTCACTAAATTGAATCACCTTAAATTCCAACTCAGTAAGATAGCTTCATTTACCAACAAGAGTAGTCTTATTGAAAAAAATTGATATTGTGTTATTTCTACCTCTTTAATCCTGAGGTTGGAGTTAAAGTTGTGCAATTTGAGGAACTGGATGTGTTTAAATAAGTAAACATCAAAAAGGATCTTCCTGTGGAATGGAGTATGGATTTAGAGAAATGGAGGGTGGGACTTGGAACTGGAAAGTATGCTTGGAATTAGAGCCATGGAACTAAAAGATAAGTAACCTACCTTCCGTAATCAGAGCTCTTAGAGATGTGTCATCCCTATCTGTATTCTACTGTGGGTATGCATGTGCTCTATGTGCCTGAGACCAGAAGACTTGTGCTAGTAATTTCCATTGGTCTGGGCATGTTCTTCCTCTCCTCATGTTCTGAACCAAGTTCCTTCTCTACTGTGCATAAATTCTACAATATGAAGCAGAGGGGAAGGAGGATGGTTACTGGAATGCACACATGGACCACACAACTCAAAGAACTCTGGTTATGGAACTTTGGTAACCTCTCTTTCTTCACGTGCTGGTCCCTATGTATATCCTGTGTGGGTGACTGACAAGAAGCACTCAAGAAGGGTGAGGGGGGAGTCTGAGGGCCCCTGCAGTATTGAAGACTGTAGGACCACTGACCCAAAGGACACATTAGCTGAGGAGATGTGTACCAGTGCGTAGTGTTTGGTGAAGGTCTGAATGGAACTCCACGTGGCTGCTTTACATATGTCAATGAATGGAACTTCCCAAAGTGAAGCTACTGAAGCAGCCTTTGCTCTGGTTTAACGGGTCTTCATTTGGCATGGTGGAGCATCAGATAACTGGTAACAGAGTAAAATACAGCCCCAAATCCACTTGGACAGTATTTAAGGAGACATCATTTGCCCTTTCATGCATTCCACAATGGCAACAAATAGCTTCAGTGACTTCCTGAAGGGATTTTTCTCTGAAGATAGAACACAAATGTCCAAGGGTATGGAGAGTCTGGTCATCATTAGCAATATGAGGTTTACGAAAAAAACACAGATAAGTGTATAGTCTAATTTATGTGGAGGTCCAATTTAGGGCACAGTTTCAAAGAAACCTTATAGAATACGGCATAGGGTCGATTGGCCAGAAGAGCCCAAGTTCGCCTACCAATCAAGCTGAAGTGATGGCCGGTAGGAAGGCAACCTACCCAGATCAATGGGATAGTGAGCATGTCAATAGTGGTTAAAATAGTGGCTTAGTTTGTGTTGAAAGGATCAAATTAAGATCCCATGAAGGACGGAATCTAATCATTGATAAAAAGGTTTTCAGTAAACCTTTCATAAACTACACACTCACTTGAAGGGTGCATCTTCAAGGTCAGCAGATAGTCCAGAATAGTGGGAACATCCATCTCCTCTGGGAACATTTGGTTAGTCGAAACAGAGAATCTTTTCTACTTGGCTAAGTAACACCGCCTGGTGGATTCTTCCTCGTGTTGCTCAGGATGGCTTTAACAGCTGCTGAATCTTTCTGCTCTGGGTTTGACAGTCATCCAAATACCAGGATGTGAAGTGAAAAGGCTCCAAATTTGTTTGCCTGACCTTGCCCTTGTCCTGCATCAGGAGGTATGGGAAAGGTTAGATGCTGATCTGTGGACAGGATGACAGATGGAGAAGAAGGGGAAACCACAATTATTTTGGCCATCTGGGAGCAATGAGGATGATCACTGCTATATCCTGTTAGATTCTCCGGAGAACTTGATGTAAGGGTAGGATGGGAGGGAAAGGCAGACATAAACCTTTCCATCCCTGGAATTAGAAGGGCATCTTCTTTGGAGTTCTGACTTTGTGTTCCTTTGAGCAGCACATGGAGCATTTTTTTCTTGTCTTGTGACACAAAAAGATTCAAAGACAGGGATCCCCATAGCTGGACTATATCTTTTATCACTGAGTTGTGGATCTCTTATTCATGTTCTGTCAAGAAGCATCTGCTGAGACTATCCACCAGAGTGCTGTGTATTCCTGGAAGATGTACTGCTAACATGATAATCTGATGATGACTATAACAATTCCACAGGGGGATGCACCTCCTTATAAGAACAGTCATACTGGGTCAGACCAATGGTCCATCTAGCCCAGTATCCTGTCTTCCAACAATGGCCAATGTCAGGTGCCCCAGAGGGAATGAACAGAACCGGTAATCATCAAGTGATCCATCTCTCTGTTGCTCATTCCCAGCTTCTGACAAACAGAGGCTAGGGACACCATCCCTGCCCATCCTGGCTAATAGCCACTGATGGACCTATCATCCATGAATTTTTCTAGTTCTTTTTTGAACCCTGTTATAGTCTTGGCCTTCACAACTTCCTCTGACAAAGAGTTCCACAGGTTGATTGTATGTTGTGTGAACAAATACTTCCTTTTGTTTGTTTTAAACATGTTATAAAGAGTAGGGAGATAGATCTTTCTTCTCCTTGTTCACTGAGGTAGAATATAGTTGTCATATTATCTGTCATCATGGAAGTGGATGAACGGAAAAGCACTTACCATTTCCAACTGCTCTCAGCTCCAGAAGAGTTATATGCATCTTGGTCTCATGAGAAGTCCACATTCCCTGAGCTGTTTCTGTGTCCAGATGAGCACCCCAACCTATAAGGGCTTCTGTGACCTATGTTTTTTGAGGAGGTGGCAGAGAAAAAGGAATTCCTATCCACACCTGTTCCCTGTCCTATCACCAAGCTAGAAAGTTTTGTGGAGCATAACTAACTTGTGTATATTGGAAGGGAGCATAACTAACTTGTGTATATTGTGCCTACTTTTGAAGCCAGGCTTGTAGACAATGAAGGTGGAGCCTCACAAACAGTGTCACATAAACAGGAGGATGAGGCATGCCTGAACCAGTGTTTGTGGGTTCCTTCTGAGCTGATGACTAGGAATGATTCTCAACAGAAATCTGTCCATAGAGAGGTAAGTTCTGGTTCTGATTGAGTCTGGAGTTGCTCCAATAAATTCTGTGGGCTGTGTTGGAGTTAAAGTGGATTTTTCTATATTCACATAGATTTGTAGCTAAAAAACTGTGCAGAGATGAGGTTGATGTCACTACTTCCCAATGAGATTTTCTTATCAGAAGCCAATGGTCTAGAGATGGAAAGAATATCAAACTGTGGCATTGTAAGTGTGCTGCCACCTTTATAAATACTCTGTGCACTGTTGCCAGTCCAAAACGAGGCACCCTGTATTAACTGTGATTCTCATCTATCATGAACCTCAGGAACCTCCTGTGGGAGGGGAGGATATTTATATGAAAATAGGCATCCTTCATGTCAACCGCCAGGAATCATTAGTTTCTATTTAGGGATATCATAGTCAATACCAGGGTGACCATCCTGAATCTTACTCTTTGGTTAAAGACATTGGGTGCCAGAGGTCTAAGATGGGTCTCCATCTTTCTTTTTTCTTGGAAATCAGCAAGTATTTGGAATAAAATTCCTTTTCCCAAAGCTGACGTGGTAACAGCTCTATGACCTCTATTGGAGTAGGGAGTGCACTTCTTGCAAGTGTATCTTCTTGTGAGAGTGGGCCCCTGAAAACAGACAGGGAAGAGGGTTTTGAAGAAGTAGGGGAGAGGAACTCTATGGCGTAACTGAAGTGGAAGACATTGAAAATGCATTTGTCTGCATCTGTGGGGGGAAAGAGGCTAGTTGGACACCAAATCAAATTTTGGATATGGAAGGACATTTCAGCTGGGTTGGTTCTCAGCTCTCAAAGGTCCTATCAAAAGTATTTATTGACAGGTTGCAGTCAGAAAGAGGAGGAAGGAGGTGCACTATGTTTGTGGCACTGCATCCTCTGTTGATTTCATGGCAGTTCATATGTTCTATGGTGATAGAAGGGCTGTGATATTGTCTAGGCATAATAGGTTGTCTGATGTACTTCCTCTTGAATACTGGTGTCTATATATCTAGGGAACAGAGGGTTGTCCATGAGTGCAATGACTCACCAGTGTTCTGTCTGAACAAGTTTTCTCCCTCAAAGGGCAAATCCTCCACCGCGAACTTCCCTGGGAAAACCCAGGGAATTAAGCCAGGACTCCCAGTGCATCATAATGGCAGTTTCCATCAATCTAGAGGCCGCAT
Organism: Lepidochelys olivacea; assembly: GCF_965140295.1. Classification (NCBI taxonomy): domain Eukaryota; kingdom Metazoa; phylum Chordata; order Testudines; family Cheloniidae; genus Lepidochelys; species Lepidochelys olivacea. The sequence continues at coordinate 31,834,875 of NC_140415.1, forward strand.
CTACAGTTGTTTGAAAAGAAGACCTGGATATCAGCCTACCTCCTTCAATCTGAGCCTGGAATTGTACTCTGTCTACCTGCAGGAGCTAGTCCCTAAATTTCACAAATTTGAAGTAGTTAAAAAAACCATACTCTGCAAGCAGCACCTGATAATTCGCTATTCAGAATTGGCAGCTGGTAAATGTGAACACCTTTTAACCTTGGAGGTCTAAGCATTTAGCCTTCTGATCAGCAAGGGTAGATCTGACATGTTGTTGTCTACTCCTTTTTTTACTGGCTTGAACAACGAGGGAGTTTGGAACAGGAAGGAGTGACAGGATATAGGAACAGAAACTCTGCTCCCTTGGCTGGAACAAAGTATCTCCTTTCTGCCCTCTTAGGAGTAGGTGTGCATGTGGCTGGGGCATGCCACACCACCTTAGGCAGCTCTAAGATAGACTGGTGGACCTGGAGTGTTATTCTAACAGACCCCAACTTCAAAATGTCCAAGATATCATGAGATGACTCTTGTACTTCCTCCAGGGGAATCTGGAGGGCATCAGCAATCTTTCTGAACAATTGCTGGAACTGCTTGCAATCGTTCAGTGGAGAAAAGGCTGGGGCAACCACCTCATCAGGAGAGGAAGACGATATGCCCGATGGTACTGGAATCAGGTTTTTCCTCCGCCCTGGGTTCTGGGAGGAGTTCAGTCTCCTGCCTGTGAACCTTTGGTGCCAGCATGGAAGTGCATTCCAGTGCTGATGATATATGGAGTGCTTCTATATTCTTAGCGGGTATTAGAGTTTGTACTGGTCCTAGATACATGCTTCTCTTTACTTGATCCCAATGTGGAGGAGCTCTTAGTCTTCAAAATCTGTGAGTCAAGTCCATGATCCTTATGGGCTTTTAGCTTCCTGGAACCAGATGTGAAGAATCACCCAACCTTGAGGGTGTAGGGGAATCAGCCCTTCTCTTTGAAGTGGATCTGGAGGGAGACTTTTCTCTAGGCTTTAGAGAAGGTTTCTTAGCCTTGTCCTGAGCCTAAGATGAGGAGTCTTACAAGCTGGGCAGACTCCCTGTACATCCACAGAATCATAGAATATTAGGATTGGAAGAGACCTCAGGAGGTCATCTAGTTCAATCCCCTGCTCAAAGCAGGACCAACACGAACTAAATCATCCCAGCCAAGGCTTTGTCAAGCCGGGCCTTAAAAACCTCTAAGGATGGAGATTCCACCACCTCCCTAGGTAACCCATTCCAGTGCTTTACCTCCCTCCTCATGAAATAGTGTTTCCTAATATCCAACCTAGACCTCCACCACTGAAACTTGAGACCATTGCTTCTTGTTCTGTCATCTGCTACGACTGAGAACAGCCGAGCTCCATCCTCTTTGGAACCCTCTTTCAGGTAATTGAAGGCTGCTATCAAATCCCCCCCTCACTCTTCTCTTCAGCAGACTAAATAACCCCAGTTCCCTCAGCCTCTCCTCGTAAGTCATGTGCCCCAGCCCCCTAATAATTTTCGTTGCCCTCCGCTGGACTCTCTCCAATTTGTCTACATCCCTTCTGTAATGGGGGGATCAAAACTGGACACAATACTCCAGGTGTAGCCTCACCAGTGCCAAATAGAGGGGAATAATCACTTCCCTAGATCTGCTGGCAATGCTCCTCCTAATACAGTCCAATATGCTGTTGGCTTTCTTGGCAACAAGGGCACACTGCTGACTCATATCCAACTTCTCATCCACTGTAATCCCCAGGCAGAGGCATCAGGCCGAGGCATTGAGGAGTGTGCCACAAGTACTACCAGAAGCTTAGCTCCAAATGAGGCCTCAGAGCATGCTCCATAAGGTGTTTTCTAAACCTGAACTCTGGCATTTGTTGGGGTCGGGGCAGGAAGGAGTGACAGATACTGCACTTGGCAGAGATATGGGCTTCTACAAGATAATAGAGGCACCTCTGGTTATCATCACTAACTGGAAGGAATGGGGCCAGGAGACTCTGTTCTTGATGCCTGGAATCCTGGGCATAATTAGTGTCCCATACCGGGAAGGGTAGGTCAAAGTGGATGTCGGGCAAATACTCAGTAACTTGGCTAACTCACTTAATTAATAACTAATTAATTTTTTCTATCTATAATATTTACAGTATTTCTATTTATAGGTTCAATATTGAAGGAACAGTTCGTGGACAGTGGAGGTCTCCATCTTAGACCATAGAGTAGTAAGAAGAAACCAGAGAGGCTATCAGTCAACATCACATCTTATGCCCTTGGTTCAGAGCATAAGGAAAGGAAGACTGCAGGCATGGACCAAAAGACACTACTGGAAAAAAATCTTCGAGTCTCAGATTCCTGGAGCACATGCGTACCCCACAGCAGAATACATTTAGGGGCCAGCACTCAAAGAAGAACTAGGAAGCAGGCCTAAAGATTGGGACAGCAGTGGGACCCAAGAGTCAGAGGGTTCGCACTCCCCTTCCTTTGTATATCTTGCCTCCTGAGGTCTCCAGGCCTTCTGCCCTGTCTGCTTCATTGATTCCATAACTAAAGCCTTGCCAGCTCCTCACCCAAACTGACAACCCCCAATCCCTCGTGGGTTAATGAGAGATGAGCTATTTTGAAAATGCAATCTGAATTACATGTGTTATGCACTTAGTGAAAATGAGGGCTAGATTTTCAACACTCACTAAGGCCTCCTCTAAAACTTTCCCTATGAAAATCATAAAGTCATCATTAAAACTGTATTATGTTAATTATCTTTCTAGTTTAAAAAATGCAACCCTGCTCCCTGAAATAAATTAAAATAATAAATTATAAACCCTAATGACCCACACATTTTTCAGATGCCTCATAATAAGTTTACATAAAATAAATAATATGTTGACAGGGAAAGAAAACAGAATTATGATTAAAAGGGGGCAGAGAAAGAAAAATCCACACAGGAAAAACAGAAAGGGGCAAAATGTAGTTATATTTTATAGCACAATTTCCCATTTTGAAGTCAAAGCCTTATACAAAGAGAATAGTTTATACAGATCTTTAGAAAAAATAAAACTCTGTCTATAATTGCCACAAGAAGAAAACCCACACTGAAATCATTTGTAAAACCCTTCAATGGAATGAAGCAGTTTAGGTCCCTGAAACACTGATGAGCCAAATCCAGCAGTGCTCTAACATAACTTGAAATCTGCATGCTAGAATAACAGTAAGAACCTATAACACCACTACACCATGCAGGAGATCATTACGATGGGTATATGCAATGCAGCAGGAAGGAAGGTAATTTGAGAATCATGGGGAGCTTCCATGTTAAGAACTGTGCGTCTTGGAACAGCATAAATCTACAGGGTTTGCAAATCCACATTTTGGAGAGCAGGCGGTAGGCCCACTCTTCATCTCCATAGCTAACTGTAGCTGGATGAAGCCCAAATATGGGAACGTCCTGATCACTGTTATGAGCATAACCCTTTTACTCCAACTTTGATTGTGAGGGCTTGTGATCACAACATCACAATCACAGGTTCAGGCCAGAAACCCCAAAGCAAGGCAGCTCTGTGCATATATTACATTAAAAATGTGAAAGCAAGATACTACAGAAAACAAGGTCTAATACCTTATGTTTACATAAGACTTTTCATCCAAAACGATACCGAAGCTATCACCTTGCACGACAATTCAACAAATCGGGGGCAGAATGCAGCAACAGTGACAACCACCTCAGCTGGCTTTAAGATTGCATAAGACCATAGAGCTTCATATTTTAGAGGCCCAATAACCTACAAGTCTAATTTAAGTTTCTCTCTCTTTCCATTTGGGGTAGGGGAAAGCTTGGAAAATATAAACTGACGAGGATTGAAAGTTCAATACATTGATATTTTGTGGGGGTTATTTATGTTCACCCTATAATTGACCAGTGCTGACTTTTGATACCGGTTGAGCTCACAGCCTTGGGTCCTTCAGTGTCTTGGAAGAACTGCGACTAATTCATAACTTTAGGTAGGTAACTTTGTCTGGAAGACAGCGTCTGAAAATCTGACTCTTAAAAGAAGTTTAAAAAATTGCAGTTCTCCTTTAAGTATATATTGGAGGTCTGGATTTACATGCTCCTCTGGGATTGTACAATGTAACTTTAAAATAGGAGGATTGTGCTTTCATTTCTTGTGTTTAATATTAAAATAGAAAGAAAAAATACATAAAGATCACACTCCTTTGGGACTATTTATATGTGTGTTCTCTTGACCCGCATCAAGAACATTGCCAGTGATGAATTATACATATGATAACAAGAATAACTGATAAGCCTCTTATCCATTATATAATGAGTGTTGATCATGTCAATATCTCCAGAACCAGCATCAGTGGGTATTTGTGTATTAAAATGTATATATAATCTATCTGGAGTACTAGACATGTATAGCATAAATAAGAAATAAAAAATAATCCAGTGGGAAAAAAAACTACTATGCAACTGCACCATGTAAATAATGGCATTGCATCCTCAGGGATCACTTTAAAATTCAATAATTCGTCCTTGTAATTATGTTTTTTAGAAACCAAAAGGATGTAATACAACCTATAGGGACTAAATGGATTTAAAACAAATTTGGTTAGAAAAAAAAAACCCATGGGAAATGGGGAGCATTCTCAAGGCCTTTATATGTCAAGTATCAGCTGCAAGTAGCTTCATGTTCCATAAAAAAGCAGCTTATACTGTAATTGTAGACAACTGTCTTAACCATAGAGGTGCAGTAATTGGGTTCATCTCAGGATTTAAGTAAGCTCATCATAGTTTGGTGAAGCTCAATTGAAAGAGGACTGCTCGGATCCACAGAACTACTTAGATAAGTGCATATACATTTTTAATAAAACAGGACAAATAAGCCTTTTCTCCTTTTGCCTAATCTTCCCAGTATTATAACCTAGCCTGAGATGACTGTGCTGAACTGCATCTCAACTTGCAATCTTGTCTGATATTTCTATAACAATCTTGTCTTGTCTTGAACAGGCTATGACGAAAATGTTAAATAAAAAATCCATGCTAAACTATTTTTAGATTATTCCATTTTTTACCATTCCAAGTAGCACATGACATACCTCAGTAATGTGTTTTTATAAGCACACTATATTCAGACTGTAATATTTATTTTTAACAACTCTCTGGTGTTAATATTAGACCTTGTGAAAGGTCTTTGGTTTGATACTCAAGAGACTGAAGTCCTCTCTTTGCCCACAGAACAAATATAACATAGAGTCAATACAACTCTCTTCCTTGTGATAAAATGTCACAAGTCTCAGTTTTTTTGCTGGAGAACCATGCAGTTCAGTCTCTATGCTCATTAAGTGCTTGACAGTAGAGTTGGTCAAAAATCAGAATTTACATCCCACAGAAAATTTCACTATTACAGCATTTATAGCATCCTGAATTGGGACAAAACTGTTGAAATATTAAATTTTTCATACAGTGGGAAATTCAGAAAAAAATGATTTAGAAATGGCTAAACATTTCATTTAAGCTCACTTAGACTTTGAAGCGTTTCTGCCTGAGCTGCTGCAGTACCCCATAGGAGTAGTTGTTTTGGTGCTCCACGGCCCCATTCTTCTTTCTGGGAGACTCCAGGACTACAACTTCAAAGATGCACCACAGCAGTTCAGCTGGAGGGCAGACTGTGACGCACCCTGGGAGTACATCTTTCCAGGGAGCGCAGTACAGAGAGAATGGGGGCATGGGCATTCGAACTTCAGCTCCCATGAAGCATTGTGGCAGCTTAAGGATGCAGTTTAATATTGAACTGAACCAAAACAAAACATTTCGACTCAGTTCAACAAACCAAAATAAAATATTTTGTTTTATTTTTCTGAAAATAAATTTACAAATATTGGGAAAAATCAAACTTTTCACATGGAAAATTTCAATTTTGCAGAAACTGGATATTCTTACAAAAAACCATTTGGAAATTTCCTGTCCATCTATAGTATGTAGACTGCCAGTTAATACCAACCATGATATAGATACTTGGGGAACTGCCTTCGAAGTGCCAACAGATGATAAGCAATTTTCATTACTGATTTGGACCCTAGTTGAACTGGCAACTCAGAGAGGAAAGGCTCTAGTCTATGTCCTGTTATCAGTAGCCTGAGTAATAAAACTATATACTACTAAAGCTCCCAGCTCTACTAAATAAGTTAATTACTATCTTCGGAACAACATCTCTTTCTAACAGTTGGAATGTTTTGATCCCATAAATGATGGAATGTTTTGGTGAAGAACACTGTAATTAGCACAGTGTTTTCAAATGCATAATTGCTCTTGGTAAGTAAATAACAATGGAAGCAGGAGTAGTTTGTTTTTAGGATAAATAAACGTTCAGAAATATCAACCCTTAGTTAAAAACGAAACTGATATCAAAATCACATTCTCAGTTATAGCTCAGTGAAACATTTGCAATCTCCATTAAGTTTGTTTTGTATTTAATTAAAGCTTGACTGGATTGCTTTTAGGAATTATATGATGGAGACATTTTAAAACTCCAAATACAATTCTTAGAAATGTCCAGAAGAGGACATAACATTAATTTTTAAATGTAATACTTTTCATCACTGTCTTTCATTTATTGACCTTTTGTTTCTGCAAGAGCAGCAACTATAATTGTTAGAGCACCGGCTGAATATAAAGGGGAAATGTTTTCATCAATAGGAACAATGAAAAAAACAATTTTAATTTTGTTTAAAGCTGACATAACCAATTTCATTAATTAAAATATACTATTTATGAATAAGAGAAGATTTGTAAATGTCAATAGGAAGGCTACAAAATGGGAATGCATGATTAGCATTTTTATTGAGACTACCTTGAATGGAAGCATTTTACAACAACCATACTGTTGAAACACTTTGTAAAAATTGATTTAATTAAAGTCCATATATTCCATTATTCATAACCACACAAACGGAATGTTCAGACTAGAGTTGATAAAATCATAAGTTGATAAATCATAATGAGTAATTTCTTTGGCAAATTTCCCTCTTTTTTGTGGGGGAGGAATTATCTGCAAACAAACTATGATTTATATTAATGTTTGCTGTTTTCACTTGTTCAACATAGGTTTGTGAATATAAATTTCAGCCAATAGACTGATTACAGAACATTAAATGGAACTATTAATGTTAGTATTCAGTAATCATGAATCAATAGCTGAGCTGTGTGATCAGCTGGGTAAGGTCACTTGACCTGAGTTTTTAGAATGTGTTGCGGGACAACTTTTGTTTCAGAATGTGGAGGAAATAGCCAGGAGGGCAATCATTTTAGATAGATTCTAGTAGGGAGAAATTGGTGATGAATCTGAAGATAGAAGGCAGCGTGGGTGAAGATGATCATGAAATGATAGATTTCATGATTCTAATGAAATGAAGAAGTGAGAGTAGCAGAATAAGGTCAATGGACTTCAAAAGGGCAGCCTTTAACAAACTCAGTGAACTGATAAGTATAGTCCCATGGAAAGAAAATGTAAAGGAAAATGGAGTTTGGCGGGTCTCAGAGACAATATTAAAGGTACAACAACAAACTGCCCCAACGTATAAGAAAAATAGGAGTAACAGCAAGAGGTCAACATGACTCAATCAAAAGCTCTGTAATGATCTGAAAATCAAAAAGGAGCCCTACAAAACTAGATACATGGACAAATTGCTAAGGATAAGTACAAAACAATAGTATCAGGATGTAAAGATAAAAATCAGAAAGGCTAAAGCAAAAAATGAATTACAGCTAGCAATAGACATAAAAAGCAACAAGAAGAGGTTCTATAAATACATTACGAGTAAGAGAAAGATGAAGAAAAGTGGAGGTCCACTATTTAGAGGAGGAGGAGAAGAGTTAATAATGGATGACACCAAGAAGGAGGAGGTGTTTAATGCCTATTTTGCTTCAGTCTTCACTAAAAAGGTAAACTGTGGACACTAAACATAATTAATATTAAGAACAAGGGGCAAGGAACACAAACCAGCATAGGGAAAGAAAAGTGTAAAGTATATTCTTATAAGTTAGATGTATTCAAGTAGGCAGGTCCTGACAAAATTCACCTTGGTCTACTTAAGGAACTAGCTGAAGTAATATTGGAACCATTAGCAATTATCTTCAATAATTCATTATGGACAGGTGGGGTCCCAGAGAACTGGAGATGGTAAACATAATAACTGTCTTTAGAAAGGGTAACATACAGGCCCTGATGAAATATAGACCAGTCAGCGTAACTGCAATTCCTGGACAGATACTGGAACAAATTATTAAACAATCAATTTGTAAGCACCTAGAGGATAATAGGGTGATAAGGAATAACCAACATGAATTTGTCAAGAACAAATCATGTCAAAACAACCTAATTTCCTTCTTTGACAGGTTACTGGTCTAGTGGATGTGTGTGTGGAGCTACAAACATGAACTTGATTTTTGTAAGGCTTTTGAAACAGTCCCACATGACATTCTTATAAACAAACTAAAAAATGTGGTCTAAATCAGTGGTTCTCAAACTAGGGGTGCGGCTTGTTCAGGTAAAGCCCCTGGCGGGCCAGGCTGGTTTGTTTACCTGCCGTGTCCACAGGTTCAGCCGATTGCGGCTCCCACTGGATGCTCCACACCAATGGGTGATGTGGGAAGGGCAGCCAGCACATCCCTCAGCCCGCTCCACTTCCTGCAGCCCCCATTGGCCTGGAGCAGCAAACAGTGGCCAGTGGGAGCCGCAATTGGCCGAACCTGCAGATGCGGCAGGTAAACAAACTGGCCCGGCCCGCCAGGGGCTTTCCCTGAACAAGGAGTGCCTCTAGTTTGAGAACCACTGGTCTAAATGAAATTACTTTAATGTGGTGCACGACTGGTTGAAAAAGCTTAGTTAAATAGTGGTTATCAATGATTCATTGTCAAAAAGGGAGGACATATTTAGAGGGATCCTGCAGGTATCTGTCCTGTGCCTGGTACTATTCAATATTTTTATTAATGATTTGGATAATAGAGTGGACAGTATGTTTATAAAATCTGCAGATGACACAAAGCTGGGAGGGATTGCAAGTACTTTGGAGGACAGAATAAGGATTCAAAACAACCTTTAGAAGTTGGATAACTGGTATGAAATCAACAAGAGGAAATTCAGCAAAGACAAGTGCAAAGTACTACACACAGGAAGAAAAAAATCGTACGCACAAATGCAAAATTAGGAATAACTGGCTAAGCAGTAGAGAATATTACCAACTGCTCTACTTGGCACTGTTGAGACCTCAGCTGGAGAATTGTGTCCAATTCTGGGTGCTTCACTGTAAGAAAGATGTGGACAAACTGGACAGAATCCAGAGGAGAGCAACAAAAGCGATAACAGTTTTCAAAAACCTGATCTCTCAGGCGAGGTTAAAAAAACTTGACATATTCAGTCTTGTGGGGAAAAAAAAGACTGAGGTGGGGGGGATTTGGTAACAGTCTTAAAATATGTTAAGGCGTGTTTTATAAAAGGGGACAGTTGTCAATTGTTTTGCATGTCCACTGAATGTAGGACAATAAGTAATTGACTTAATCTGCAGCAATGGAGATTTAGGTTAGACATTAGGAAAAACTTTCTAACTGTAAGGATTGCTAAATACTGGAACAGGTCACCAAGGGAAGTTGTGCAGTTTTTTAAGAATGGGTTAGACAAACACTATTAGTTAAATAGTGGTTATCAATGATTCATTGGCTAGATTTACTTGATCCTGCGTCAGTGCAAGGTCGAAGGACTAGATGACCTTTCAAGGTTCCTTGCTGATTTTGTTTTCTATGTGCTATAGACTGTTCCTGTTTCCTGAGTTGATAATCTAATTTATAGAAATAAAAGTAGTGCCTGTACAAATCAATGGGGCTTGATTCTCAGAGAGAGGATGAAGCATTATTTGAGAAAAAGACAGACAGGCATAGCAGGCCCAGAGAATTTTAGGACATTTTAAGTGTTTCTTTTTCTGTTTCCACATGAAAGAATTTTAACCATACCGGTATTTTTAAATCTAGGGTATCTGTATCCGATTGGGCAGGAAGGAGAGGAAAAGAATATATATACAATATTACTGGCTATTTAGCAGACTTTGCATTCAATTTTCTCTTGTCACATTCACACAAAGGACCAGATTCTCTTCTCATTTACACTGGTTTTACTCCATGCTATCCCAATGTCTTTAAAAGAGTCACTCACTTACACAAGTGTAAGTGAGAGAAGAAACAGACCCTGTGTGCATTTGCATATATATGTGCACTGCTATTTACAAAGGGGGTGGGGATGCCTCCCCTTCTTGTCTCTCTAATTTGACTGATTGCCAGGGTTGTGGAACTGTTGGGTCTCGTTAAGTGCATTCTCTCCATTTCATACTGCACACAGCTCTACTTAATATATCTGTCAACTGCTTGGTTGGTATAGGTCTCCACAGTTTCTGTCACCTTACTGCAATCATTGTCAACCACACAGTCAATTTAGTAATTGTACGTGTGTCTTGAGTCCTGGTTACAAAAAAAATGCAGTCATATACTTTGTCTACCTCACTGGAATAGCTATATTGTACTAGGCCTCCCAGTGCAGATCCCTCTAGTGAACTATAAATGTAGTGAAATACCAAAGAAAATGTTCACTGATGAAGGGCACTCCAACAAAGGCAGTCTTGCCTGACTAATTAGTACAGGATTGGACTGTTATTAAAAGCACATGGTGTTATGTAAAACAAAATCTTTTACTCTCAAGATTGTGTATTCAGTGCAATGTCTGAGCACTTGACAGAAGCTTTTCTGGTGCTGGGATAGCGGATATAGGGCAGAAATCTACCTTCCCAGGCTACAGAAGATTCTGGGTAAAATTCTGAAAAGTGCTTAAGTGACTTAGGAGCCTAAGTCCCATTGACTTTCTCTTCACTTTCAAAAATGTTACTCCGTATGGTCACTATTCCATATTTAGGGTTGGAATAACCTCTGCAACATCTGTTCCCTCCTACGCAGGGTGGGAATGATTGCAATATCTACATAATGGTGGATCCACTGATTCTGCCCCTCCACCAAAACTCTACTATATGATATCCCCTTCAGAGCAGAATTCCACAAAACACAGAAGGCACAAACCCCTAGTACTGGCTACTCAAATCCTGTTTTCTTCTATGCAACAGAACACCACCAACTCTTTGCAGGCAGGAACCTCTATGTCCCTAAAGGGGAGAGCAGGATTTACTTCTAAATGTCAGCTCAGTTTTTCAGGACTCAGCCATATCTTTTTAATATAAGTATTTAACAGTAGATAGGAAGTAATTTAATTTTAATCTGAATTCATATATATATATATATTAGGTTATTACTTTCACATTGCTTCTTGACATAACCTAGGGAGGTGGTGTAATCTCCACCCTTAGAGGTTTTTAAGGCCCAGTTTGACAAAGCCTTGGCTGGGATGATTTTGTTGCGGTTAGTCCTGCTTTGAGCAGAGGGTTGGACTAGATGACCTCCTGAGGTCTCTTCCAACCCTAATCTTCTATGATTCTATGATAACTGGAGCTGGGCAAGATGCTAATTTAGTATGCAAGTTTTGCTAAAGGCATCATACCAGATACTGATTTTAGTTTCCATGGAATGTCCCTGTGTTGCAGAAACAATGTGGTAGACTGCAGCAAATGCTATAATCAATCTCTGCTTTTAACAGACAGAGGTAATACACATTTCCAGAAAGCAAACTGAGTGCAGAAGTGGTGATTGACATTTGTCACCATTTCTTTAGAAGCCTATGTCAAGTGACCTGGTGATCTCAGTTGTGTTCCTGGTGGACAGGTGCCCCTATCACAAGCATTACAGCTGGCACTAACTGGCACCCTTGCTAGGAGCCGAAAGAGGGACTGAGTGGGCATGAAGACTAAACTGATTGCTTTTACCCAAATGGTCCTCACTATGCTTGGCAGGCACATTGGTGTGTGGAGAATTCACACTACTACTTCAATCTCCGGTCAGTCTAGGGATTTAATGAAAATTATAAGGAGCCTCTCTCTCTCTCTAACACACACACACATATAGACAAAAGAAAAGAAATTGAACAAATTAACTAGACATTTACTAACTTCACTTTAGGCTCAAATTCTCTCTCTCCCTACTCATGGGTGCGTAGGACCCAGACTGGTAGCTGAACCAATGCAGTTTAATTCCACTGTAGAGTTCCTTTGTTTGTGTAAAATCTATGCTCCCAGCATACTGTGCAGCTGAGATTTGAGGTGGCTTCATCTGTGGCAGCATGGAAGAGGAATTATTTGATCTTTAATTTCTTGGGACCTGGATCCTTGTCCCATTTATATTAATGAGAGTTTTGTCATTGTTTTCACTGGGAGCAGTACTGAGTCTTTATGTTTTAGGTAAAAGGCTGATTTGTATGGGAATTGGCCAAGAACATGTATTCAGAAAATTCACTATAACTTAATTAATTTCTCAATCACTGTAATTGAAAAGAACAATAATAAGAGGTTGTGTACTTTGTGGCAACTGAAAGGAAATGTTTGATTATTGCCTGTAAGTAAAAGGACAGCAGGAAAGCATTCTTGCTAGCAAGAGAACTCTTTGTGGGGTAATCAGTGAAAAACAGATATTGCCAACAGATGATAGCTTTTAGGCTAAAAAAAAAATCATTTAATTACCATCAGTGATAAAGAGCTTATGGAAAGAGGCATCATACACCTCTTCAGGAAACCAAAGGAGTTATCATATATTCTAATCTTTAGAGCACATAATACATAAAGAACTAATCAGGACTCTCCTTGTTTCACAGTCACTGATCTCCACATTGCATGTCATGCCTTGATCTCTAGGTGATTATACATTACATTTTTCTGTGAAAATGTCCAGTCTGCTAAATAGAGTAGCAGCATAAGGAGGGGAAGCTGCAGGAGTGCCCCTGGATTTTTAAATTGATGTCCAAATGAATACATCAATTTTTAATGATGTTAGTGGCTTGCATTTTTTTAATGTTTTTGATGCTACAAACTGTCTAAATAAAATTAAATGAAGTTTTGAAACAAAGTCATTTTGAACCAAAAAAATCAAAATGTTTTGTCTTAACACTTTCAGAATTCTTTATTTCCCTGACCAAAACAATTTGGCAAAACCAATATGAATTTGCTAAACATTTCAATGTTGCTGAATTTTTTGTATTTTTCTGTATTTTTGCCCTTCCCTGCCAAAAAAATCAAAAAATGAGTTTTGCACTTTTTTTTCCCCAGATCTACCTACAAGGCTAGGGATGGGTCCTCTTGTGCTCCACATTTGTGGAATTAACTGTCTCCTAATACTGGAACCCCCACTATTAGTGTATGTCTAAAATGCAATGTGATTGCAGCATGTATAGTTATATCCAAGCTCATTTTGATCTAGAGCAGTGGTTTTCAACCTGTGGTCTTCAGGGGACAGGAGGTGGTTGGATGGGGCGGAGGGGTGGTCAGGAGACAGGGAGCAGGGGGGGTCATATAGGGGATGGGATCCTGGGGGGTCTCTTTGGAGGCTCAGAAAAAACAACTCTGCATTGGTTAATGCACTTAAATATTTCTTTGCCATCTTCGAAAAAGTCTTCAAATTTTTCTTAATTGAAGTTATAATTCAGTCAGAAACACTGGGAATACAAAAAAATGCAAATCTGAGTGAGAGGGCAGATACAATACAGTGTACGTTTCCAGTGGCCTTTCTCATTACCAGTAGAGCCTCCAGTCCCTTAAGATATATCTACACTGCAGTCAGAGATGTGACTGCAACTAATTTAGCTTGCCCCCTGCCCCCCAGGTTCCTAAATACATTCAGAGCGACCAGTTTTCAACCTTTTTTTCATTTGTGGACCCCTAAAAAATAGCAAATGGAGGTGCAGGCCCCATTGGAAATCTTAGACATAAGACATCCTGCCCCTCCCCCTGCCCCCTTACCATGCTGCTCAGAGTGGCAGGACAGGCTTATTGCAAAGCCTGGGAGGTGGGTGGGCGCAAGCCGCGCTGCCTGTGTGGCAGCGTACCTGCGGGGTAGGGGGGACAGCGTGGGGAGGGGCCAGGGGCTAGCCTCCCTGGCCGGGAGCTCATGGGCCGGACAGCATTGTCCCATGGACCGGATGTGGCCTCCGGGCCGTAGTTTGCCCATCTCTGGTCTAGCACAATCATAGCACCATAGAAATACAGGGCTGGAAGACACCTCGAGAGGTCAACTAGTCCGCCTCCTGTGCTAAGGCAGAACCAAATAAACCTAGACTATCCTTGACAGGTGTTTGTCTAATCTGTTCTTAAAAACCTCCAGTGATGGGGATTTCACAACCTTCTTTAGTAACCTATTCCAGTACTTAATTGTCCTTATAGTTAGAATTAATTATTATTGTTATTATTTAGATATCTAACTTACAGCTCCTTTATTGTATATTAAGCCAATTACTCACTGTCCTACTTTCAGTGGACATGGAGCACAATTCATCATCCACTTGGCTGGCTCTTAGGCTCTTCCATAATAAACAGATTAACTCATTTTACAGATGAGGAACTGAAGCACAGAGAGATTAAGGACAAAATATCCACTAATTTTTGTTGAAAAGGTAACCTTAATTCTGGCATTTCCAAACATTTTAGTGCTTGACTTTGCAACCTTTATAATACTTTGATTTTAGTGCTCAGAAGTATCTTCATGTTACAAGAATCTCCACATTCTCATGGAAATGACATTTTATTTAATACCTCATTATGTGAAACTACTAGGGAGTTAGAACACAAACCAGTGACAACAAAACTTAAGTTACTTGCTGTCAATTTCCCCCTAAACTCTTGCAGTTAGTTGAAATGAGACTTAGGGATCATATGTCACATAGGGTAAAATTTTCAAAATCACCTAAGTGTGTAGCAGTGTGTATTAGGGATGGCTGAATATTGGACAAGAAGTCTTAGCTTAAAAAATTCCAAAGTTGTCTTGTAAAGATGGCACATGGCTAATCAACCTATCTACTCAAAATACAGGATACCCACAATGCTGAGACACCAGCACACCTCATTTTCTATCTGGAGTAATCCTATCACTCTCTGTATAATTTCTCTCAGTGTTCACTGGGCTGATCGGTCAAGGGCATGGTTTCCCATTTTTGGATTACAAACACCATTGATTTGACTATTTCATTTGAAACTAAAATCTGAAAGGAGCCTAACTGCTTAAAGCCCAGAGGTGGTGATGGTTATCCAATGATAGATGCAGATGGACCTGAGCTGAGCAAATTTTAAGTTAAGTCTCTGTTTACCATAGAAATTGATAACAACTTCCTTAACTTAACAACAAGAACTTAATAACAACTTCCATATTAGTTCTTTTTTAATGTTACTGTGAAAGGATCTTTGCTGCCCATTAAAAACTGTACCACACAAGAGTCTGAGGAGGAAGAAATGGAAAATGTCTCTCTGAAATTTAATTGACCTGAGCACTCACAATAGAGGCTCCTAAATACGTTTTCTAGAAAATCTATTGATGTCAGAGGAAGAGTTAACTTTACAAGGGGACTAACACAGAGTAAGAATTCTGAAAAATGGCAGAATCCAAGAGGTAAATCTGGCCTTCATATTTTTGAAGTGAAAGTGAAATTTCCGAGGCTCAAAGCTACCTGTGAAGTGCTGGTGAGTGTATAAAATGGATGTGTGTTGGGGGGGAGTGAGGGAGGGCACATGGAAGTAGGGGAGAACATTATGGTGCAACAGACATTAGCTTACCTTTAATTCTATTGCTTGTATTGTTGTTAAGCACGAATTTGTAGACATTTTAAGATATTTTATAATGCATTTTTATTTTGTTTCATTTTTACTAAACACAAAGATTTTTTGGAGTAATAATACATTGCTTATGCAAACAAATTGCTTTCAAATATTTTCATTGTTTAAAAAAGATTGTATTTGGCCCAGGCCATTTTAGAATCATAATATGATAGTCCGCAGAAGAAGCTACCGTGTGACAAGTTACATATTGTTCACTTAAAGGCATTTGACCTTGCATCTAATATGCAAGGTGTGACTGCATAACTCACAAATAGTGTCAAGCTTTACTTATTAAACTGACATTTTTCTTACAATAGGGCTTTTGACATTAATGCTATCTTGTAAATATATCATAGCTAAACTGACAATAGAATTAATTTATCTTCCTTTTTTTCTCCTTTTTAGTGATTTCCCTCTCCACTTCTATTAATTTTCTAATGCTGTGCAATTGTGTTTAAATAAATCTCCACATCATTCTTGTCTCCTGTTACTTTTTCCTTTAGTGACGTCCTAGCACCAGATCCTTACCAGGTGCAAATCTGCATAGTGTCATAGAACTTAATGGAGCTATGCCCCTAATCTTCAATTTATGGCATCACAACCATTTCCGTGTCTGTTATCCTTAATTTTAAAAAAAGAGGAAATACTCTCAAGAATTCAAAACATGCTAATCTTTTCTATGTTAGTTTTCTTCTCTCATATTGTATGTTATAATAAAATAAATTCTAAGAAAAGCAAGTACTTTACTAGATTAAAAAAGGCACTTGCAGCCAATAGAGATATTCAGACTATTCATTAGCTGTTCATTCAGTCACAATGTTCCAAGAGTCCTCTGAAACAATGCCGACAATTGTGCATATTAACTTGCAAAAAACTTATTTATATGTGCAAATAGATGTTTGCAAACACAGATATCATGTGACTTCAGTCGATTAGTACTACTTATGTCATTGGTACCTACATGTACCACAACAACCAACTCCTCCCCACCACCACACATAAGTCTGTCTAGATGTCTTGAGAGATCTGCAACCTTCACACCCAGCAGGCAAGTCACCATGCAGTTCTTCCAGTCATCACAAACCCAGCTGTCTATGTTTCTAACGATTGAATCCCCCATTACTATTACCTTCTCTTACCTACTATTCCCTGTCTCTTCCTAATACTCGAGTTCCCTCCCCTGGAGAGGTATCCTCAGTGTGAGAGGATACCATGATATCATCTGGAAGAAGGGTCCCAACTATGGAATCGTTCCGCTCTGCTCCAGTCTTGGCTGGCTAAGACAGACTCTTATTAAACAGAAGACAATGGGGGAGGGATAGGAAAGAGAAAAAATAAGGTAGGGAAGGAAAAGAACACACAAAGTGTAGAGGGAACAACAAAGTCTTACATCCCAGATGGTGTTCAGGATTTAGTCAGGGCCAGTGGAGGTGGTGATATCATCTGGGTCCTTCTCTTTGGCCCAATCTGGTCAGGAAAAATTGTTTTTTTAACTAAATAGTGTTTTGTGAAAAAGTTTTTTTTCCCCCAAGAAAAAAAACTGAGTTTTCACTGAAAAAAAACCCAAACAAACAAAAAAAGTTTTCAGCCATCGTTTTAAAATGAAAAGTCCGCTTTTTTCATGAAAAATTTCTACAAAAATGATTTTTTTTGTTTTGGTCAACATCCGAACTGGAAAAAAAAATCCCTATTTTTTGACCAGCTCTGCCTGTAATGTAAAAAGATAATTTATAGGGGAGGTGTCTCAAAAAAAGCAGGTTATATAAATAAGAAGTTATGTTTTATTTTTCTAGAATCATATTGATAATACTTAGGTTTAATGCATTTCTTATCTAACAGTATGCTTTCATTATGGTTTTAGAATAGTTACAATGTGGACAGAAAGAGTTTTTAAACATTTTTTCTGTATCTGAATGAAAGGAAATTTATTATAAAAAGGTATGTATATTGAACAGCATGTAAAAATTCAGCTAAAAGTACTGCACTTTAAATTTAGCACAGTCAGTCTATTTTTATATGAATACATACATTAGAATAGATTTCCACAGCTATTAAAAGAACCCTTGATATAAAATAATAATTTATAATGCACTAGGAGCCAGTGCAGAGTGTCACACAAAGCTCTGTATTGCAAAGGGAAGGTCATACTCCCATTCATTTCTGGTATACTGAATACTCTTTATGGATCTGTAAGACATGTCTTTACACATTATTATGTTCTGAAGGTAGAGGTGCATGTGCCCTTAATTACTGAAACCTCAGGAAACCAGAGGTCAGGAGAAAATTGAGAGAATCCTAGAATCTGCACAGTCAGAAATATTTTGTCATCCATACTATGGTATTAGAAAAATATTGAGGCTTGTTTCCTTCTGGATCAATCACAATCAGGATCACTGGTACAACTGGGATAATTACTGGCCGCTATCTCCATCTGGCCTGAAGCATACGTGTCTCCCATTAAAAGGCAATTTCTACCATATTCTAAGACATACTTTCATAAACAAGAAGTTATATGTACCTTCCTCATTCGGAAAAAGTAAGCTATCCTATAATCATTACTGCATGAGAGAACATACAGAGAGAGAAACAAAGAAAGCAGGTTGTTTGTAAAATCTGAGCCCAGTATAACTTGATGCTTTCAGAGCTAATTTAATATAATTATGAACATGGCTGCAACTATCATGAGCTTGCGCCACATTTTCAAATGGAAAACTGCTAGAAACCTTATCTGTATTGCAAGCCAGCAGATCATTTTAAAGGTAAATTACCCATGACACAGCAATAGATCCAGGACTGTCCCATCGGTCATTATAGAAGCAGTGAAGTCTGTTACTGTTTCACTCAGGCCGGATACAGCAGGGTGGATAGCACTTGGCTGCACAGTATGTTATCTGAAGAAACCGATATTTGTTTAAAGGTACAAGGTAAAAATAATCGGAATCCCCTAGGACAGGCTAAAACAAAAGCGAATCTAGAGCACAAAAATGGAGTATTATGACAAGAGAAAAAAAAACAAATGAATATTCTAGCAAGAATGTTCTGATTGATTTATATTCCCTTTTACAAGGCTATAAGGCTTCTGTTCCAGACAGTGAGTACAACTGATGTACATTTGAAAAAAACAAATGCCCATTATTTTATATCTTTGATGTTTAAAATTAAGATGAATAACCTCTGTGATTTTAAAACATTTTTGAGAACAACAATTGTTTCCCTAACATACCACAGACATATTTAATGCCTTTCCCCATTTCAAATCCTGGTTTTTCACAGGAAAGACCCAGGGTCAAAATATACGCTATATACACCTTGCAAAAAATTAAAATTAAAATTAAAAAGCAAAAACAAAAAACCCAAAAAACCAAAACAAACAAAAAACCCAGTAGGCATTACAATTATAATAAATGAAAATCATGCATGCAGAACTGACAGAATGAAAAAATGAGCAAGCCTGAGTGACTTTAAGGCTCAAAAAGAACAGGAGTACTTGTGGCACCTTAGAGACTAACAAATTTATTTGAGCATGAGCTTTCGTGAACTACAGCTCACTTCATCGGATGCCCAGTACATTCACATACATCCCAAAATATTCAAAACTTTTTCTCACAGAGAATGTGCTAGAGCGCACTTTTTGTGCTGGATGGCATATTTATGGATCAAATCGGCACATACCCTTTTTCAAAACAAGACCTTACTGTTGAAGAGTTATATAGTTGACGACATCCATGCTTGTAGTCCCACAGTTGTCATTAAACATTAATTGATATGTCAGAGTTTTGAGTTCACAATGGATGAAGGAGATTATTTGGTCCTAATTGTGCACTGAAAATATTTACAAAATTCCCACTAATAAAAGAACCTACACATCAGTCAGAAATATGGACTTGTCGAACACAAATATGACTTCTGAAATAGAATATTTGAAAAGGTCTTTCCTCTGAATGCCAGCCATTAATTTTTTCCTTCGAGAACAGTGTGTAAATGTTACAGCTATCTCCTTTTGAAATAATACTTTAAACTCATATTGCACCTTTGTATTAAGGATTTTAGAGCATTTTACAAAGATTAATTAAATGCAGGAAGGTTACATGCAGACCATCAGCTGATGCTCACAAAAGATGACATAGTGAGTTGGTATTAAGCTGCAAAAAATGCAGGAATCAAGATTTCTAGTCCCGTCTTCTAACCAGTAAATCATATGGTGATCCAAGTAAGAAAGTGAAAAAGCATCTTTACATAACAAAAACAAAGCAAAACTAGTGAACCAGAAGTCAACATTCCACAATTACTATTCCTTTTTAAGGCTTAGTAGTGAGCTTGAGTTTAATTTTTTTGGCACAGAAGTCATAATTAAATTAGTTATTTAAGGTATGAGACAACAAATAGCATTGACTACAGCTGTATTTACTGTAATGATCAGGAGATCACTCCTGGGATTTTTGACAAATTGTTTTCAGCATCAAATATTTCACTGCCATGTAGCTAAGCAGGAAATAAAATCCATGCAGGCTAATGAGCATTCAATACACAAAGAAGGGGAATAAGTTATATCAGTATAAAACACCTTTATGCCAGGATAACTGTTCAAACTAGTGGTTGTACTGGCATAACTATATCAGTAAAAATCACACCCCCAAAGAAAATAGTTATAACAGTTACAAAAATCATTGTGCCTTAGCAAAAATTCCACTTAATGGAACGTTCACCAGTGCCAAAGGATCACCGGCGGTGTTTAAACAGGTGTTAAGTAGGGGTAACATTCAAAGCTCTGGTGTTTTAATACAGAAGTTGCCCAATGGAGTATACAAGAAGTAATAAAGATGAAATACAGTAAATATAATTTCTAATTTACTTTTATTTAATCCCATTATTTTATTTCATTTTGAGTACGTTAGCCTGTTTTGTTTTGAATGTCCTACTTTTAATTGGGACAGCAGCTTCATCAAGAGGCCGCCCACCAATGTGTTCCCATTAAGAGGATTCTTTTGCACGATACTGAGTATTTGATCCCATTTTTAAATATATTTGAGCATGTTGCCCTACTCATGATAAATATGTTTTTAGTAATTCTTTTTTAAGGTTCCCAGAGCTTTATTGGCATGGGCACTAATGTATTTTGTACAGCTGAATAGCAGTGTTAAAGAAAAAGGAATCTACAAACACTGGAAAAGAGAATCCATAATTTTTCACCGATATTTTTCTCGATTTTCTCATGTCATAAGTCAAATGATTTCTGAATGCTAGTTAATATGTTAAAATGGTATATGTAGTGTAGCTTAAGTTGTGTGAAATATTGAGGCCCTAGGGTATTGTTTAAATTAAAATGTAAATTTATGAAAAATTAATAATCAATTTTAAAAATGCTAAGCACAGTCTTTGTAAGCAAAGTTTGTCTTCTAAATTAACATCCATGTAGTCAAAATCAGATAGCATTACACAGCTCAAGTTTAGACATAATGGCAAAAAGGCATTAAATTGAATTTTCATTCAACCCTTTATTTAAGTAATTTCTTGAACACAGAAATGGATGGAGAAAATCTCCATTTTCTTTCTTTGCTGCAGTTGTGAACATTTGCAACCTTTTTCAGTTCTTAAAGAGATCTGAAACCTTGCTGTTTTATGTCATCTTAAGATATTGTAAGGTACTAATGGTGGCACCTATAGAATGCCTTTTAATTACGGCTTAACCATTTTTGATTTCAATAAAGATTGTAATGTTCCTACACTCTGATGATTACGCTGATTTTTTCTATGCATAAGAACATAAGAATGCCCATACTGGGTCATAGAATCATAGAATATCAGGGTTGGAAGGGACCCCTGAAGGTCATCTAGTCCAACCCCCTGCTCGAAGCAGGACCAATTCCCAGTTAAATCATCCCAGCCAGGGCTTTGTCAAGCCTAACCTTAAAAACCTCTAAGGAAGGAGATTCTACCACCTCCCTAGGTAACGCATTCCAGTGTTTCACCACCCTCTTAGTGAAAAAGTTTTTCCTAATATACAATCTAAACCTCCCCCACTGCAACTTGAGACCATTATTCCTCGTTCTGTCATCTGCTACCATTGAGAACTGTCTAGAGCCATCCTCTTTGGAACCCCCTTTCAGGTAGTTGAAAGCAGCTATCAAATCCCCCCTCATTCTTCTCTTCTGCAGGCTAAACAATCCCAGCTCCCTCAGCCTCTCCTCATAACTCATGTGTTCCAGTCCCCTAATCATTTTTGTTGCCCTTCGCTGGACTCTCTCCAATTTATCCACATCCTTCTTGTAGTGTGGGGCCCAAAACTGGACACAGTACTCCAGATGAGGCCTCACCAATGTTGAATAGAGGGGAACGATCACGTCCCTCGATCTGCTCGCTATGCCCCTACTTATACATCCCAAAATGCCATTGGCCTTCTTGGCAACAAGGGCACACTGCTGACTCATATCCAGCTTCTCGTCCACTGTCACCCCTAGGTCCTTTTCCGCAGAACTGCTGCCTAGCCATTCGGTCCCTAGTCTGTAGCGGTGCATTGGATTCTTCCATCCTAAGTGCAGGACCCTGCACTTATCCTTATTGAACCTCATCAGATTTCTTTTGGGTCAGACCAACGCTCCATCTAGCTCAGTATCCTGTCTTCCCACAGTGGCCAATGCCAGGTACTTCAGAGGGAATTACCAGAAGAGGTAATCATCAAGTGATCCCTCCCCTGTCACCCTCCCTAGCTTCTGGTAAACAGAGGCTAGGGACACTTCAGAGCATGGCCTTGTATCCCTGCCCATCCTGACTAATAGCCATTGAGGGATCTATCCTCCATGAACATATCTAGTTCTTTTTTTGAACCCTGTTATAGTCTTGGCCTTCACAACATCCTCTGGCAAAGAGTTCCACAGGTTGACTGTGCGTTGTGTGAAGAAATACTTCCTTTTGTTTGTTTTAAATCTGCTGCCTATTAATTTCATTTGGTGACCCCTAGTTCTTGTGTTATGAGAAGGAGTAAATAACACTTCCTTATTTACTTTCTCCACACCAGTCATGATTTTATACACCTCTATCATATCCCCCCTTAATCCTCTCTTTTCCAAGCTGAAAAGTCCCAGTCTTATTAATCTCTCCTCAAACGGAAGCTGTTGTACATTCCTAATTTCTGTAGAGTGGTCAATTCATGTTTCTAAGTAACTCTTAATAAACAAATGGATGTTTCCTTACTGTAAACTTCAGAAGTTTTCAGATTTTGACAATTGAATGTGAAGTTAACTAAATGGAATATCACCAATAGAAAAAGCCAACATATTCTAAAATTTATACCTGGCTAGCAATAGAAAACACAATGTTAACATTCTGCAAATAGACAAATGTTCATTAAAAAGATCATACTGAACACTCACATATATTCTATTTGGCAATCCAACAATTTAAATGCATATTTCTTCTTTATGGAAAGAACATCTGTCAGGCTAATTTATTTGATTCTTGAGTGCCTGTTGCCATGGACTAGATCCAAAGCCCACTGAAGTCAAAAGGAGACTTTCCAGTGATTTAACTGGGCCTGACAACAGGTTCCAGGTAGCACCATCTATTTCTATAGTTTAGAAATATTTTTTGATTCTGTATTGTTCATCAGCTTAGTCTGTTAATTAGCATACATTTTGAAATGGATTATAACGAAAGATTAAGTAAAGCACAATCATATTCAGTTAGAGTATTCTGTATGCCTCTGATAAGGATTGTTCCTTTAGCCTGCAAATTGGATAAATGGATGTTTCACAGACCAGTTTTTTCTGCGCATTTTGTCAGCTAAAGTTTGCTAAAAACTCTGAATGTTAAAAGTAGCATTATATTCCCATTACCAGTAATTTGAGAAAAAGTAAATCAAATCTGCAGCCAAATTAGGATTATGTAATACAAATGTGGCAGATGTGGCTTTATGCTGAATGAGATTTGCGGAAGAAATGGCCAGCCCTCTGTGGAGATAGAGGCGGTTAGGGACTATTTAGAAAAGCTGGACGTGCACAAGTCCATGGGGCCGGACGAGTTGCATCCGAGAGTGCTGAAGGAATTGGCGGCTGAGATTGCAGAGCCACTGGCCATTATCTTTGAAAACTCGTGGCGAACCGGGGAAGTCCCGGATGACTGGAAAAAGGCTAATGTAGTGCCAATCTTTAAAAAAGGGAAGAAGGAAGATCCTGGGAACTACAGGCTAGTCAGCCTCACCTCAGTCCCTGGAAAAATCATGGAGCAGGTCCTCAAAGAATCAATCCTGAAGCACTTGCATGAGAGGAAAGTGATCAGGAACAGCCAGCATGGATTCACCAAGGGAAGGTCATGCCTGACTAATCTAATCGCCTTTTATGATGAGATTACTGGTTCTGTGGATGAAGGGAAAGCAGTGGATGTATTGTTTCTTGACTTTAGCAAAGCTTTTGACACGGTCTCCCATAGTATTCTTGTCAGCAAGTTAAGGAAGTATGGGCTGGATGAATGCACTATAAGGTGGGTAGAAAGCTGGCTAGATTGTCGGGCTCAACGGGTAGTGATCAATGGCTCCATGTCTAGTTGGCAGCCGGTATCAAATGGAGTGCCCCAAGGGTCGGTCCTGGGGCCGGTTTTATTCAATATCTTCATAAATGATCTGGAGGATGGTGTGGATTGCACTCTCAGCAAATTTGCGGATGATACTAAACTAGGAGGAGTGGTAGATACGCTGGAGGGGAGGGATAGGATACAGAAGGACCTAGACCAATTGGAAGATTGGGCCAAAAGGAATCTGATGAGGTTCAATAAGGATAAGTGCAGGGTCCTGCACTTAGGACGGAAGAACCCAATGCACAGCTACAGACTAGGGACCGAATGGCTAGGCAGCAGTTCTGCGGAAAAGGACCTAGGGGTGACAGTGGACGAGAAGCTGGATATGAGTCAGCAGTGTGCCCTTGTTGCCAAGAAGGCCAATGGCATTTTGGGATGTATAAGTAGGGGCATAGCGAGCAGATCGAGGGACGTGATCGTTCCCCTCTATTCGACATTGGTGAGGCCTCATCTGGAGTACTGTGTCCAGTTTTGGGCCCCACACTTCAAGAAGGATGTGGATAAATTGGAGAGAGTCCAGCGAAGGGCAACAAAAATGATTAGGGGACTGGAACACATGAGTTATGAGGAGAGGCTGAGGGAGCTGGGATTGTTTAGCCTGCAGAAGAGAAGAATGAGGGGGGATTTGATAGCTGCTTTCAACTACCTGAAAGGGGGTTCCAAAGAGGATGGCTCTAGACTGTTCTCAATGGTAGCAGATGACAGAACGAGGAGTAATGGTCTCAAGTTGCAGTGGGGGAGGTTTAGATTGGATATTAGGAAAAACTTTTTCACTAAGAGGGTGGTGAAACACTGGAATGCGTTACCTAGGGAGGTGGTAGAATCTCCTTCCTTAGAGGTTTTTAAGGTCAGGCTTGACAAAGCCCTGGCTGGGATGATTTAACTGGGAATTGGTCCTGCTTTGAGCAGGGGGTTGGACTAGATGACCTTCTGGGGTCCCTTCCAACCCTGATATTCTATGATTCTATGATTCTATGATTTTGTTGTAGTTGTTGCACTTTGAGTTCAAGATATTTTGAAAAAACTGATGTGCATAGTGGCTTTATTAGATTTCTTGGATTTATACATTAGTATCTTCATGTTGATATGTCAGTCTTACATGCAGCATCATGGACTTGTTGGCTCCACGGTATCCAAACGATACTGCACCTAATGTGGTTAAATTAAGGGCATTTTTGAAGAATATGAGATTAAGTTAGAAATGAGCGATGAGAAGGGAGGTTGTGCTTAGTTTCAGATCTGCATTAGGTTGGTGTTGACATGATTTTTGCATCTTTTTTCCTATGTTGGTTCCACTGCTCTGGATGAAATAAGAATGAATGGATATTTCTGTAGAATCCAATTGAATGCAGGTACTTCTACTACTTATAACTTTTCCGTGGCCCATCTCTGCCCCATCTCTGCCCCACACAAACACTTCCAATGCTCAGGACACACAAAACTAGAACAAATATTGCAACTTGAAACTGAGAAAGTAAGCAAGGAAGACAAGAAAGAGTTCCTTGTTAAACCGAATATACTAAATACCAACAAAGTATAGTATGCACCCATACTTAGAGAAATCAAAATTCCAGTAAGAAAACAAATGTTTGCCATTCTTATGCATTGGATCCACTGTTCTGGACCAAAGTTATAATTTATCAGAAGTAGGTAGCAGTGACCTTTAGCCACCTAACACATAGGGAGCGTACCAAAACGGTGAGCAAAAAAGAATAAATATAAAGTGTCAGTTTCTGATACCTTTGTTCACACTAAGTAGCACCTTTCTCCATAAGTAGTTCCACTCACTTCAATGCAATTATTTGTAGAGTAAAGCTATTCAGAGTGAGCAAAGGTAACAGAAATCTGTCCCAAAAGAGTGAAGAATCATCATCAGCATCACCTGACAGAATAAAAAGATGCATTCCAGCCAGGAGTCCTCTAGCCGTCTCCCTCTTCCTAACATGTTCCTAACATGAAGATCTGTTAGCCTTCCAGGTCCCTCTTTTTTACAAAGGGAAAGGAGAAATTGATGACCTGCCCCCACCAGCTCTCTCCCTGCTTTGGGATGAATCACAGATAAATATAGTAGGCATTAGCAAATAGATTCTGCGTAATATCTCTCCTTTGAAACCAGCGAGTAAGAAGGATTAACATTATTTTGGACACACTGGATGGAGGTGAGTTTACTGTTCAGACAAAGAGGATTGTATTAGTTTGAGGTGATTAGTGTACGAATGAGAAATATGATGATGGACAGGTAATTAACTGACAAAAGTATCAGGGAGCATTTATTACATATGTGATATACAATATACATATAATTTATGTAATGTAAGGTAAATATATATGCCCACCTGAAATCTCTGGAAATGATTATTATTACTAGAGCACTATGTAATGGGCATACAACAATTTATTAGAAGGAGCATTCATAACAAGTATAGAGTCTAACTCAGACAAATATTGTATGTGATAACAGCTGAGATGCAAATAGGTATGGAGATACAGTTAATGAAATCAACATAGAATACCAAAATTATGGGTCAGATATTTTGACTCACGCTATCTGATGTGTACATGTAAACCAGTTAGTGCCAAATTCTGATCCCCTTTCTCACATCTTACTCGTTGAGCGGTTCCACTGAAATCTACAGGACTATTTGTGGAGTAAAGTTCTACTCAACATGGGTAAGTGTAAGGGCCTATGTTCCTTAGTTATTTGTGCACATACATGACCAGTCTTACTGACTGCGTGCATGCCTCTTCTTATATTCCATTTACTAATAAAAACAAGTATTGTCAAAACTGCAAAGGCTATAGTAATGGAAAAAATGTACTCTGTTCTACTTCATGCATTATCCATAAAATAATGTAATTTAAATTCTCACTGCTGTATATTTTTTAGCTAGGGGTGTTGTGACTGGCAGAAAGAATATACTTTGAAATTCTGATTTGAATTTATAGTCTTGGGAATTTAATTTGTAATTATTGAATGTGATATGATTAACACACCTACTCACGAAATAGTGGTGTGTACAATATGTGCAAATGGTTTGTATGGTATTAGCACAGGAAAGATTTGGAAAACTTAGTTTTGTGAAAACTCCAGGCTTTTCGTGTTTTGTTTTGGTTTTTATTGGTTTTTTTTGAAAGTCTAAAAGTAGCATAATATACAAACTGACTTGGCCCAGCTTTTTTTCTGATGTAACATTATTTATAATAGCACAATTTCCCTTATGCAGCATAATTCTAACAATAAGTCATGCTCAGATTGCTTTAGGAGGTGAGCCATTTTTCAGATATGCCTCATCTTTGGTATGCAGTTGTACCACTGTCTATACCAACTTATCCAAACCCAATGGACTTATTATTCTGGAAAACTAAGAATGATTTACTAAGTCTTGTGATTGAATTCACTCTTCAGAAAAGGTGGAGAACTATTATATTTCTATATTAAATAAGCCAGACCTGTATAACTGCATCCACTTTAACTATACCGGTATAAAAAGGTATGACTTTTATGTCTAGACAAGGCTAACACTGCCTTACTGAGGGAGAAGTTATTGCCATTAATTAACATGCAGACTAGTTCCCTGGTGAGCATCTTTGTTAATGGCTAGATAGTGCCATTTGGGCATTGCAGAGAAAGAATGCACCACAGGAGGCACAATTCCTCACCATGGTCTGTGGCCCAAAGACAGATCATACACACACACAGCACGGTCCCTTTGGAGGTGCACTCTGATGCCCCAGCTTGCTTTGACAGCTACACTGTCCAGAGGTCAGGCTCTAGCTCCAGGGTCATGGCTCTGCCTCCTTTGCACTGCTGTCCCTGTGAGGCAATTTGTATCTCTGGGTGTGCTCTGAAGGAATGGCTCAGTTTTTGTGTGAGCATTTTTGGTAAGACGTTCAGGTGATGAGCCTGGTATAAATTCCCAGATATGTAACAGACAGATTAAATATAGGCAAATGACTTCTCCGCTCTAGAGATACCATGCTCAGTAAGCTTCTTGACAAATTTAAAGACTGCTACTCCCCCGCACAGTCCTCATCTTCTCTGGTGCTTTTGACCCTGTCAAACACTGTCCCCTTCTTGACCTCTTATCCTACTCAATTTTTGAGATACCCCTGGAGTTGTTTGCTGAGTCTCTGTCCTCAGGTATCTTTATTCTTACTTTGCACCTTGTGTCTGGATAATCTTCTGTTCTTACAGGGCTTTAAGTATCATCTATATGCCAATGATTAGTAAACCATCTCCATCCATCCCATCCTATATTTCTACCTGCCTCTATGATAACTCCTCCACTCATCTTGTTGCGAGCTTAAAGTTAACATGGCCAAATACAAACTCATATTTTCTCACAAATCCTCTTTTTTTTTCAATAGTGAAAAAACAGCCATCGTCCTCATGATTGAGCTTACTGATTCCTCCCTCTCTGCCCAGCATATTCAGGCCATAGATTCTTCCTTCTGAACACCAGCATGGTTCATCCTTTACTTTCCATAATCTCGGCCAAATTTCTTGTTCAGGGCCTCATTATATTCAGCTTGGACTACTGCAGTATCCTTCTCTCTGGCCACCCTAGTGCACACATACAAAATACTCCTCTTTGCAAGTCAGTTTGATCATATCACTCCCTTCTTCAATTTGGCTCCCCAGGTGTTATCTCATGAAATTTGAGCTTCTTGTCACTACCTCCAAAACACAATAAATTGTGCACCTCCTTACTTTCCCTTGCAATGTTTCACATTGTACTTTATTCCCTCTGCTCTGCCAGCATTCCCATCCTCATCTGTCCATTTGACACTTCTCCCACATTTGCCTCTGTGTCTTTATTCACAACACCACCTATGCCTATTATCATCTCCTCAAGCTTGTCCAAAAGGCCCACTACCCCATCCACATTTAAGTCCCTTTTAAAGACACATTGCTACCATGCCGCCAACAGTGGATCTAATTGTATTACTTGAAACCAAACCAAACAAAAAAAATCTGTTGGTTCCTTTCCCATAAACTCTGTCTACCTTTCCATCTTTAGACTGGATGCTCCTTGGGGCATACCTTCTTTAATATTTGGAAAGCACCCAGCACACTGTAGATGCTATTGTAAACTAATAAATATTATTAATTCAATGTGAATAAGGACTTCAGGATCTGACCCTCTGAAGGGGTTTCATTTAGCTCCAGATAAAGCTCATTAATCTTGTGAGCTTAGAAGTCTCTAAGACATGGAACATCCTGGTAGGGTATTGGTGTCTGGGAAAAACAGCATCAGCTTCTGAATATTTTAGAAGCTGAGGAAAGCCACTGCTGGTCACTCCAACAACATAATTTCCCATGTTCAACAAGTGGTCAGAAAAAGGCTCCCATTGACTTCAAGGACAAGAACTGACACAATACTTATTACACTAAACAATAAATTAAAAATCACAAAATATTGTTCACTTATATCCAAATTCTCACCCAGGGCATGGACACACAGATCTGCATATGCATTGACTACTATGGAGTTGCACCAGGGATGAATTTGGCCCATTCTTATATTTCTGCATGTTCAGTAAAGTTAACTGCAGTATTCAACTCTACTAGGCTATAGCATATGGGTTTGTGCCTTATTTCACATTGAACACAACTTGGTAATCATTCTTGAAATGGAAGGAGATGCATTTTAACGTAATTACCTTCTCTTGATATTGTCGTCGTGAGGAATCCAAAGACTGAATTAGGGCAGTGGCATGACCAACAAACATGGCATAACATGTAGCCCCCACAATCATACTCAACATGGTAATCCAGAGATCGGACATGCTGACAGGGGCCCGGGCTCCATAACCAATACAAAGCATGTGGCTCATGGCTTTGAAGAGTGCATACGAATACTGCTTTCCCCAGGAATCATTCTGCAAGAAAAGAGAAAAGTGACTGAGCCAGCGAGAAGGTGGAGGACAAAGTATTTTTGACCTATGTAACAGGAACATTATAGATCACTGAAGGAACATCCTGGTAATGTATCCTGTGTGTTTAGGAAAGAGATATTCTTTTGAAGTCCACTGTTACATAAAGCTTGGGAAGACTGTCAGATACTATTTAGCACAGTGACAGAAAATAAGTGGACTATTTTAAAAACAAATATTTTTTCTCACACTTGTATGTTAACCTAATTAAGCTAAGGATAAAGGTCACTCTTATTTTAAAGTCCAGTGCAGGGAGTATAGAAAGAGCTGAGCATCTGGACCTTCCAAGTATACACAGGCGATATTTTGGTTTAATGTCCTGTAAGACAGAAAGAAGCAATGTAAGTCTTTCTTTCTTTCTTTCTTTCTTTCTTTCTTTCTTTCTTTCTTTCTTTCTTTCTTTCTTTCTTTCTTTCTTTCTTTCCCTAATTGTTTATGTTGCCATATGTGAATGTGATAGTATAGAAAATACACAAAGCTGCTTGTGTATTTTTTTGCTTTGTTTTTGTTTTTTTGTTTTTGTATTTTACCACTCTCGTTTGGAATTTTATTTTCTAAAATTTTAGGCAAAATTCTGTCTGTTGAAAAAAGGTTCTGCTCCCCCCCTGTGAACCCGCCATTTCTGCAGGTAAAAACCTCAACTATATAGACCTTTCAGTCTCAATTTGAAGAAGTGTAATTAAACCTCTCTACAAATGAAAGGTACCCCACACTGTGTCCACCCCTAAGAGTTATTTGGTTCCCACATTGCCCTTTTATCCTGTGTTCTGCCTGCAATGTGGTTTCAATGTAATACGCTATGGATGCCCTCACTCACAGTTATTACAGGAGCCATGCATTTGGTTTTAACAAGTTTAAATAGATAAATGTCATTTACAATACAGCAGCATTTAATAAATATGCAATGTATCAACACTGGCTTATGGTAATTTTAACAAGCTGCTACATTGTTTTCAGCTAATAGCTATTTCACTTCCTAAGAATACCTTTGATTCTCATGGGTGAATGATGTGTTTTTCTGCTTCTTTTTCTGTCTGTGATATTCCTAGTATACGTCAAAAACATCACAATTCACAAAGAATCTATCTACGTATAATCTGCACTCATGACTAAACAGCTTTCACAGCCACACATACAGAAACAACTTTAGACTGGGTTAGAGTTGTGAGTTCTGCACATATGACATGTATCTACCACTCTGGATTCCCTCTGAGATTAGAAAGTACCTACAGCTCATTCACAAACTTTAAAAACTGCCTTGGTGTTCGCCAAGTGCCTTTAGCCTTGTATCGGCTCAAAGGAGCTATGTCTAAACAAGACCAGACATTGTAAAGCTGACATAGAAGCCATTGGACTCATCTTGGATTTCTCCTATTTTCTTTGCCAGAGGAATAAAACTAATACTGCTTTAAACCAGTTAACCATCTGTTGCTCTTATTAACAAATCATGCTATAAACCTCACAGAACAGATGAGAAAAAATGATCTCTGTCATAGACAGCTTCCAATATAATTTCAGACATGACACAATGAGGGTGTGTGGGAAGAAAAACAGTGATGACAGCAACAAGATTCAGTGATTACTCGGCAAAGGCCAGTACACAGCACAACATAAGCAAACAATTTGTTTTTCTCTCAGAGAAATTTGGGGAGGTATAACACACACACACACAGGTCAACTACATTCATTGGAGTCAGCATGGCACAACTGGGTGTTTAGCAGTGACTTAAATATGAACTTAAATACATAAACTCAGATTTTGTTGCACAGAGCACTCATCCACTCACTCCATTATTTTTTTTTCTTAATAATCAATTAGTTCCTAAGAAGTGATCTGAAAAATTCTGGTGTGTGTATGAGAGAGTGAGTAAGAGAGAGATGCTGATTCAATACTATTTTTGGAAGGGAAGCTTGAGTCTCAATAGAATTCAAGAAGCTGCTTTCTTTGTTCATTGATCTGTCCCCAAATATAGCATACACTTAAAATAAAATGCGCTGTTTTTCATGTTTTTCAAGTTAAATACATCACACTAATACCAAGTTTAATCTACAGAAATAAGAATAAAGATGATCTCAGTATTTGCAATGCATGTTGTTTAAGCCTAGGGTTTGTCAGCATCAGCCTTAGATTTGTCAGTGTCACAGGTTGGAATTTTCCACAACCGGACGCCAAAGTGTTGGTCTTTGCTATAGACAAAAGTGCAGAGTGCATCATTCCTCTGTTACCAGAGTATAGAATTCTCTGCATGCAGCATTTTGTCACCAACTCCATAAGGCAATTTTATGTGATGCATTCTGAACTAATACTGCTGAATTACCCAAAGTCCATATTATGTAGCTAACCATGTTTTGTTTACACATTCAGCTTTTCTGTAATATAATTGTTGCCATTTAAAATGTTTCCCTAAATGACCCATATTCTGTTCTTGCTATGGAAAAAAAAAACCCTCTATCCAGCCTTTCCAACCAATAGGTAAAAAAGGACATTTAATTTCTTATTTGACAGTGAGTTGATCGCTGGTTCCAGATTAGCAGTAATCGGTTTAAACTGTTTTAAATGGAATAACATTAATTTGGAATAAACTATTAAGGACAGTAATTGTGAGAAATACCAAAGCTGTTTATCTAAGGATTGATTGCATAATCTAGTTTGATGACACTAGGAAATCCTCAGATGTGTAAAAGCAGTGATCACTGATCATTTGCAATTAGTTTTGGGAGTATACGCATTAATTTAGAGCTGTTATCCACAGAGCACATTCAGCACAGTGCACGCTTGATGTTTAAGGGTCTTATACATCAAGAGTACACTTGTTTCCTCTGATCGAAGGATGTTATCCTCTCCCTCATAACTCCACATAAGCCTGTTATAAATAACTGTTTTATAATATGTTAACTTCCCAGCTCATAAGCATAATTTCACAGAAAGGTTATAGGACACATTTCAGGGACAAAAAGGAAAGCTAAACTCAATGGAATAAGAGTTTCTGTTTTAGTGGAATCTGAAGAGGTTATTACTAGAAGATTGTGTTGTCATCAGACAAATCACTTCTACTCGCACAGTGCAGTCCTTTCCTCAGGCACAGCTTATCGTTAAGGCTAAGATTTTATCACGGTTATTTTTAGTAAACGTCAGGAAGAGGTCACAGGCAATAAACAAAAATTCATGGAGCCTGTGACCTGTCCATTACTTTACTAAAAATAACTTGGGGGCAGGGGGCAGGGCTAGGTAGGGGGGATGAATGGAGTCCCATGGTGGGGGAAGGACTGACAGGATGAGCCCCCAACCATAGTCCAGTGGCCGCAGTGTGGGGAACAGCCCCCGCACACAGCCCCCGCTCCAAAGCTGGCCCATCTGCAGAATAGGGGTGTTTGGCCCCAACTGCAGCCCCCACCAAGTCCCGACTGCAGCGGGGGGAGGGGAGGGAGGGGGGACACATGGCCCTGGGAAGCTGCAAGGGAACTCATTGCTCTGGGTGCAGCTGCCGGGCAGGGGTGCACGGCCCCAGCTGCAGCCCCCAGAGGAAGCTGTGGGGCTAGGGGCTGCAGGATCCTGGTTCCAGCCAGCCCCAGCAGGGCAGAGGCTCACAGTCCCACCTCCTCCTCCTGAAGCCCTAGAAGTCACAGAGGTCCAATAAAGTCACGGAATCCGTGACTGCCATGACCTCCATGTCTAAATTGTGGCCTTACTTATCGTCAGTCGGCCCTCCCTTGCATTCAGATATAAACTGATTTAGAAATCTTGCAGTAAGCAGGTTATTTCACAGATGGCAGTGGGGTTTTCCCACATTCTGATTCCACTCTTTCCCCACCCCTTCCAGATTATGCTAGCTGCAGGTGTCACAGGAAGGTGCTGGTGAGTTTGCAAGGGCATGCTTTACTCACTGTGGACTTGACATATTTGTTTTGAACTACTCAGGGGAAATTAAATTGTTGTATCCAAAATCTCTGATTTTTTGTCCCCCCACCCAATATTGCAGTAGCACCCAGGTCCCTGATCAGGACTTGGGCTATATTGTGCTAAGTGATGTATAAACTGAGGTAGACATAGTCCTCACCTCAAAGAGCTTACTATCTAATCAACTGAATGTTTTCAGGAATGACCACTGTACCATCTGTGGACTTTGTGAAAAGAAGTGTGCTAGGAGAGATTTGATAAAGGGAAATTGGGAGCCCATTATACTAGAATAGAAACAGTTTAAAGCACTGGCAGTTTAGTTCGGCCCATTTTTGCTATAAATGTTCTGCAATATAATGTAACATATAAAGTACTATAAGCAAAAAACAATCAACAAAAAATTCCACTTGAAGTCAAAGACAGTGTAAGGAGGCAGAATGTATCTTTACCAGCTGCAATGTAGCTCAGTAATGGCTTTAGAGAAATGTCCTACCAAAATCTCAAGGACATGAGCCAATGTTCATGGAAGTCAACTGTAGTCTTTCCAGCAACTTCAATGGGCATTTGATTAGGCCCTAATACCCTAAATATGATTCTATTTTAACTTTCTCACTAAATATTTATCTAGAATACCATACAAGCTGGGCACCTAGAAACTGACTTTGAAAAGTTCTTAAAATTAAAATTCAATTAAAAACTAATCAACCACGCACAGCACAAGTATTTGCATTATATATTAAACACTCTTACAAAAATTGAGAGTTGAGAGAGGACTGTATCTGCACATTTACAACAGCACTGGTAATTAACACCCAAAAGTGGGAGAAGGAGAAAGAGGTTTTGAATAGGAAAGAAGTGCCATGCATTCTTTATCAAGCCCTGTGTCACTCATCCTGCATGTCCAACTCTTCTCTCACCTGTTAAAACTTCTCTCTGTAACAAAGTGTATCATACTCAGAGAGTTCTAATGCTATGGTTGGTCACCTATTTCAAATCAAAGTGTGATT
The DNA here is from genome assembly GCF_965140295.1 of Lepidochelys olivacea. Taxonomy (NCBI): domain Eukaryota; kingdom Metazoa; phylum Chordata; order Testudines; family Cheloniidae; genus Lepidochelys; species Lepidochelys olivacea. The sequence continues at coordinate 31,870,041 of NC_140415.1, forward strand.
CTTCTCGCTTATGCTGGTGTAAATCAGAGTAAATCCACTGAGTCAATCAAGTTACATTGGTATAAAACTGGTGTAAAATGAGATCCGAATAGGTCCCTTAAATTGTAATCTGCAATTTGACTGTTAGTGCGCATATCCACGGTCACTGTTATCTACCAACTTGCTATATCTGTCAGCATGGGGGAGAAAAAACATTAGCATTGCATTTCACAGCAAAAAAAGTCTTGTTGAGAGAAGCAATGACTATATCATCTGTATCTATCTATCTATCTATCCATCCATCAATCCATCCACATGCACAGTGTGGGTATACATATACAACAAAGTAAATACACACATAAACATTTATATATTTACTTCATTCAGAGTTGCTATACGACTTTGCTGTCACTACACTACACTGCAGTTTTGCTGCTTTGTCCCATATGCCATCAGTTAAACAAAAACAAAGCAAAAAGAAAAGAAGTACTTGTGGCACCTTAGAGACTAACAAATTTATTTGAGCATAAGCTTTCATGAGCTACAGCTCACTTCATTGGATGCACTCAGTGGAAAATACAGTGGGGAGATTTTATATACACAGAGAACATGAAACAATGGGTGTTACCATACACACTGTAACGAGAGTGATCAGGTAAGGTGAGCTATTACCAGTAGGAGAGAAAAAAAACCTTTTGTAGTGATAATCAAGGTGGGCCATTTCCAGCAGTTGACAAGAACATGTGAGGAACAGTATGGGGGGGAAATAAACATGGGGAAATAGTTTTACTTTGTGTAATGACACATCCACTCCCAGTCTTTATTCAAGCCTAATGTAATGGTGTCCAGTTTGCAAACTAATTCCAATTCAGCAGTCTCTCATTGGAGTCTGTTCTTGAAGTTTTTTTGTTGAAGAATTGCAACTTTTAGATCTGTAATTGAGTGACCAGAGAGACTGAAGTGTTCTCCAATTGGTTTTTGAATGTCTGACATCTGATTTGTGTCCATTTATTCTTTTACGTAGGGACTTTTTCTTTTTCAAGTTGCAGTGGGGGAGGTTTAGATTGGATAGTAGGAAAAACTTTTTCACTAGGAGGGTGGTGAAACACTGGAATGCGTTACCTAGGGAGGTGGTAGAATCTCCTTCCTTAGAGGTTTTTAAGGTCAGGCTTGACAAAGCCCTGGCTGGGATGATTTAACTGGGAATTGGTCCTGCTTCGAGTAGGGGGTTGGACTAGATGACCTTCTGGGGTCCCTTCCAACCCTGATATTCTATGATTCTATGACTGTCTGGTTTGACCAATGTACATGGCAGAGGGGCATTGCTGACACATGATGGCATATATCACATTGGTAGATGTGCAGGTGAATGAGCATCTGATAGTGTGGCTGATGTGATTAGACCCTATGATGGTGTCCCCTGAATAGATATGTGGACACAGTTGGCGATGGGCATTGTTGCAAGGATAGGTTCCTGGGTTAGTATTTTTGTTGCATGGTGTGTGGTTGCTGGTGAGTATTTGCTTGAGGTTGGGGGGCTGTCTGTAAGCAAGAACTGGCCTGTCTTCCAAGATCTGTGAGAATGATGGGTCGTCCTTCAGGATAGGTTGTAGATCCTTGATGATGTGCTGGAGAGGTTTTAGTTGGGGGCTGAAGGTGATGGCAAGTGGCATTCTGTTATTTTCTTTGTTGGGCCTGTCCTGTAGTAGGTAACTTCTGGGTACTCTTCTGGCTCTGTCAATCTGTTTCTTCACTTGAGCAGGTGGGTATTGTAGTTGTAAGAACGCTTGATAGAGATCTTGTAGGACTTTGTCTCTGTTTAATCTTAAAGCCAGATAGGTCTTTTGCCCCCACTGCTTCCCTTGGAAGGCTATTCCAAAACTTCACTCCTCTGATGGCTAGAAACCTTTGTCTAATTTCAAGGCTAAACTTCCCGATGATCAGTTTATATCCATTTATTCTTGTGTCCACACTGGTACTGAGCTTAAATAATTCCTCTCCCTCTCGGGTATTTATCCCTCTGATATATTTACAGAGAGCAATCATATCTTCCCTCAACCTTCTTTTGGTTAGGCTAAACAAGCCAAGCTCCTTGAGTCTCCTTTCATAAGACAGGTTTTCCATTCCTCGCATCATCCTAGTAGCCCTTCTCTGTGCCTGTTCCAGGTTGAATTCATCCTTCTTAAACATGGGACACCAGAACTGCACACAGTATTCTAGGTGAGGTCTCACCAGTGCCTTGTATAATGGTACTAAAACCATTACAGTGTATATGGTAACACCCGTTGTTTCATGTTCTCTCTGTATATAAAATCTCCCCACTGTATTTTCCACTGCATGTATCCGATGAAGTGAGCTGTAGCTCACGAAAGCTCATGTTCAAATAAATTTGTTAGTCTCTAAGGTGCCACAAGAACTCCTTTTCTTTTTGCAGATACAGACTAACATGGCTGCTACTCAAAAACAAAGCAGGATCACAAATCTTTGTCTTTATTTCTTGGCGCAGCAGACCCATCTTACAGGCTATGACTGCGACTTTCTTCATTCATTTTTATCCAACCTCGGGTGTTTTTTGCGGGGGGTTGGGGAGGGGAATTGTTTTTGTTTTTTTAAAATCCTTTCACTCAGTCTAGTATCCTTAAAGAAATGTAGCAAGGCTGTTTTTCCACTATTCCATTTTCCTGACATTCTCACTAGTACCTCTAGGGAAAAACCTTTGATTCCAAACCAACTCAACTTTCTTTCCATAGAATATTGCCCACAATGCCACAGAACATGATCAACTGTGTCTTTGGTTTTGCACACATTACACAGCCCATCTTTATGTCTTTTTAATATGTTTAACTTATCATTTAGGGCACAGTGACCTGTTCACACTATGAAATGACTTCACTTTTTCTGTTAAAACCTTCGACCTTTTGTTTCCTTTGCCCACAGTTCTTGCCATTTCTTCACACGTGCCTTTTTGATCACATTTTTAAATTCTTCTCTACTTAAGGGAATCATAATATTCACCTCCTCATTTCTTAGACCTTGCTTTAATGCTTTGTCAGCCACCTCATTTCCAGGTATTTCAATATGCCCTGGAATCCATGCTATTGTTACACAGATACCTGCTTGCATTATTTCCATAGTTAGGAATATTATTTCACTTATGTCGTTTCTGACTCTGTTCTATTTGCCACTATGCCTGACAGGGAAGCAGATAAAATTACAGCTGTAGCAGGCTGAACATCTCTTACCCAGGTGAATGCCACCAATATCCCTATTAGTTCAGACATCAGAATGGTTACAATTTGATAGCCTTTGATAGTTTCTGGATTCCAAGACTAAGAACACAGAAGGCTGTTGCTCCTCTATCTGTGCTGTCATATTTTGATCTATCTGGACCTATTTTTCATAAATAAATTCTGAAATGTCATTGGTCATAATGTGTTTTTATTCCTTCCCTCAGTTCTTTCATACCATTCCAAATCCACAAATGGGAGAATAATTATCCAACTGTAATTGGATTTCCCATGACTAATAATTTTTAGTTCTCTCTGTTTTTCTTTTTATGTATCTCCTTTACACATTTTTTGACCATGATAGTATAAGAAAGTCTGTGGCAACCCAAATCATTTTGTCTACTTCGCTCCCAGCAGTCTTCATAAATTGGTTGTGTACTTCTATTTTAACGATTTTCATTTACCTTTCCCCAAAAGGTCAGATCTAATAGTTTCATCATTAGATTTATAGGTGCTTCTCCAGTGGCTATTTGCAACACACATGCTGCACCACATAACAACTGCAGAGCGGAGTCCTGGAACAGTTCCAAGTTTCTAAGTATTGTTTTTGAGGCTGAATCACAAGCTTGGCATCCATAAAACTGGTCTTATCAATACTCTATACCATCATAATCAGTACTTTCTTATCTGCATCTGATTTGCTTCCAGCTACACTATTAAGTTCATCCTACTTTTACACTTTTGCAAAAGTCACATAGACAATATCATACAATTTAAATTATCAAACACTACTCCTAGGAACATAAACTTTTTAACTATCTAAATTTTTTCCACCATAAAAGAAATAAGTTCCATTCTTCCCTAATTTTCTTCCTGTTAAAAGCATTTCCTTAGTTTTTGCAAGTGAAAATTTAAATCCCCAATCATTTCCCCATTTGGAAATTCTCTGGAGTGTCTCATTTATCTTTTCCACAGCTATTTTAAGTCTTTTATGCTTAGTCCATATAGCACAGTCATCTGTGAAAAGGAAATACGTACTCCCATCTGCACGCTTTCCGTGAGGTCATTTATCATAATGGAAGGCAAAGTAGGGCTTATAATAACTTCCTTGAGTTTTATTTTTAATCTTGTAGGTTTGTGATAAAGCTGTTCCCCCTTTCACTTGTATAATTCTGTCACTTAGAAGTCCCTTATCCACCAAAACATTCTCCCTTTTATTCTAATTTTGGCTAGTTTATAAAGGAGGCCTTCCTACTACAGCATGTCAAATGTTTTTTCAATGTCCAGGAAAACTATCATAAGAACATAAAAATGGCCATATAAAAATGGCCTCGGGTCAAACCCACTAGGTTTGATCCACCTAACCTAGTTTCCTGTCTTCCAACAAAGACCAGTGCCAGATGCCTCAGAGGGAATGAACAGAACAGGGAAATTATTAAGTGATCCATTCCCTGTTATCTCGTCCCATCTTCTGGAAGTTGGAGGTTTAGGGACACTCAAAGAATGGGGTTGTGTCCCTGCTCATCTTGGCCAATAGCCATTGATGGACCTATCCTCCATGAACTTACATAATTCCTTTTGAACCCAGTTATAGTTTTGGCCTCCCCAACATTTCCTGAAAATGAGTTCCACAGGATGACTATGCATTGTATGAAGAAATAATTCCTTAAGATCAACTGAAAAAAATACAAACTGTAATCCTGTTAACCTAAATATACAACACAGAGGAAGAATCAAAAGCTATTCCCAAAGGTCTGTAGAAGTGCAGGAAGAAATATTTAATGCAAATAAATATAGGAGTTCATTTTCAAAGATTCCATAACATTAAATTTGGCTGGGCAAACAAGAGAAGCGGCCCCAAACCCTAACTGATGAGGGGAAGAAAAACTCAAGGTCAAAGCCAAAGTATGTGACTTACTGGTAGAGAATTTAAATCCTTCAAGAAACCTTTTGAATGAGAATTTTAAAATTTGGGGGATAATGACACACATTCTAAAATCTTATGTGGACTAGAGACACAATAACAATTTTATTTTTCAGATAGTTAAAAGTTGATAGATATGATAATACGGGCATTGTAAGTTGACAGATCTGGAGTAATGAATCAATCCCTTTATGAAATGCCATTATAATGCAAATATCAAAATATATTTGAATTTACAATGGTTGATAGTCAAGAAAAAAAACAGATACACATGAGCTTTATATAGCACAACTCTTGGAGGCAGTTCAAGGAGCAGAGTGATATAAACCTGACTAGCAACTCCACAGTATGCTGACTTACTAGGAATTGTAAGGGGAATCTTCAGTTTGCAATGATATTTACAAGCATTCTACAAAAATGCAGCAGCAGCAGCAGCTAGGGAACCTAGTAGAAAATAGCATGTGTGAAGTCTGCATACAGCTCAGAGTGGACAACATATTATGCAGAGTTCCTGACCTGAAATGATAAACTGTCTTAAAGATAACATAGAAAACATTCTTTGGCTTTGGACCTTTATTCCTTTGGGAGGTGTCATCATTAGTCTCAGAATCACTGGTGAAAGTCATGTACAATAAATCACTAACTAGACAGCAGAAAAGACTATCATGAATAAGTCTGCCAAGAAAAATTAATTTGCCTCCAAATATTAATCAGCACCTACTGTTTGTCTTCACCAGGAACATTTTCAGTTTTAGGTCCACATAGACACAAATTACTTTACTCTCATAAGTAGTCCCAGTGAGTAGTTCTCTTGGGTTGGCAGGATCGGGCCCTTAATAAAAAATTCAGCAAAGGAAATATTTGATTGTAGATTTTAATTTTTTAACAATTAAGTGGGAATGGTCAATAAGTACCAGTATGTATTGTTCTCACTTTACATATAGTGAAACAAAGGGCTTGTCTATACAATGCAGTTGCACTGGTTGAACTTCAGGTAAGAATTCAAACCGGTTTAGTTAAACCGATGCAAACTCCTTATTTCAATTTAAGAGTAGATGATACTGGGATATTTGGGTCCACAATTAAACTAAAGCAACATAATCCACCCTTAAACTGATATGAGTGTCCACAAGGGTATTGGAACAAGTCTAATTAAATCAGCTTAAATGAATGAAGTTTAAACCAATGCAACTTTCTTGTGTAGGCCTAAACCAGCCTAAACCAGAGAGGCTAAGTGACTTTCAGAAGACTACCAAAAAAAAAGTCCATGTCAGAACAGGGATTAGAATTGAGGATTTCCACATTATCAGACCTGTGTTTAAGAATTAGAAACAAAAGTTTATTTCATTAGTCTAAAGGAGGGATTCATTTTACACCATATCTTTTGACTGTGGGGTGCATAGTTGTTACGGTCACAAATTCAGTCCTGTTGTTAAAAGCTTTAAGAGCCCTTTCCCAGCTAGTTGACATTCTACACTATTATATTATGAATTGATAACAGGAAGCAACTGAGTTTCCATTCTAAGTCCTATTTTGGCACCACAAACCGAAAATGTATTGTGCTCAGAATTGATCAGGGTTCAAGGATAATTTATTTTCCTACCACATTTGAGTTTAATTGGAAGATGAGATCTTGAATTATGACACCCTATAAAAAGAGATGCCCAATAAGGGTCAAAAAGTCAGTTAGGGCAAATATTTTACAAGCACCAAATTCCCATTTTCAAAAGTAATTTAGATATTTATTAGCTTAAGTTTCATTGAAATTCAATGTGACGTAGGCTTCTAAGTAACCTATGCACTTTCAAAAATTTTACTTCTAACTTTGTTATTTTATAGGAAAACATCCTCTAATACAAACAAACAAACAGAATGCAGGAAAGAAATAAAACAGTTAATTGCACTTCCTTTGCATAGCACCAAAATGTAGTTGACTAAATTTTAACTTTCAAAAGCTATAAACTTTTGGATATAGAACATCAGATGATTGCTGGGGAATCTATTGAAAAGCTTGGGTTTCAGCCCCTTTTCCTTGCAGAGATATACAGGTACTTCAAAACATACCTCTACATTGTTCATTCTCAAATGACACTAAGAACTGGTGGCCATGAGAAAACCATACCTCACTGCACCTCACACTATTAGGCTCTTAATGAAGAATGAGCAATGATTGCCTTCATTATGCTATTTGTCTAGTCAGCAGCTTCAAACAGTGTGCATGTTGAATAAAGAAGGCTTTAAAGCATCATGATAACTATTTAGTTAAAATAAGGTATTCTAGGTTTTGTGGCTGATAAAATGGAACTTATGAGTTGAGAAGGTGACTTTCAGGACACCACTATGGTTTGGGGGAACAGTTGAGACAGTTTGGAGTTTCAGTGCCTTGTCTTAGGAGTTTGAAACCTAGGAAATGCAGCCTGCATTTCTGAGGGGTTTATTTTTGTTCATTTTTTTCAAAAATTCTAATGTTCTTGAAAGGTAACATTTCAGTGGTTTGAGTGCATTTGCCTAGAACATTAACTTCACCTCAAAGTTGTTGGGGGTTTTTTGTATGTGATTGTATAAAATTTAACAAGGCAGACAAATAATCTACTTGCACTAAGTTATTCAGCCGAAAAATGGGCAAAAGATATATTTCTGACAGCAGAAACCAAATTTGAAAAGATCTGTGGCCAATCTATAAGCAAATTATTTTTTTTCTATTCTTAGGTTTGCACAGTTTAGTGAATACAGTAAAGTGTCCAATAATAATAAAATTTCTGTAGGTCTAACTTCTCTTTAACTGTTTGTGCATATCTGAGCATCCTACAACTCAATAATAATTTCATGAGACAGCTGTTCTATTCATGGAACAATGGTAATGTCATTTAACTGCAGTAACGTTTGGAAAGCATATTGAATGCCTTCAGAGCTGTTACATAAAAGGCAGGAAAGTATCTATGTAAATCTAAAAATTAAACCACAGTACTTTGATTACAGGAGCTACGAAATTAGCCTTCAGAGGAACTAAGCAGTCACCTGCTGGATAGTTTAAAGGAAACCAGTCTTGAAATTGAATATTCCAATTCTGTAATTTACATGGATAATGTCATGAGAATAGTAAGAAAAAACAACTCAGTCTTCTATGTCCTAAGCACAAACACTGGGGAGAGGTAGTTACCTGGATGCAGGAAACAAGGGGAGTAATGGGAGATGAAGTCAATGAATGAGAGAACATTTTATTTAGTGTTATATTAGTCCAGTAATCCTGTAAACCATCTGGAAGAGTCACCAGAAAAATAGACCTTGTTCCATCCCTGAGGTGTTTATAATCTATGTTTGCAAACCTGCAGCACAGTCTGTGATGGCAGACTTTTAAGCCAGTGTCACTTCCCATTGAAGTCAGTGTGACTCCACCTAGGTGCAAAGAGTTTCCCTATATGGATTTGACTGCAGTCCTAGGCCTCATTTTAGACACAGTATGATGAATGGGGAGCAATAAACAGTATAGAGGGAGTGTGGAAAGGCAGGACAAGGCTTCCAGCAATGAAATTATAAGTGTTCCCAGTACAGACATATGAACATCTTGGTCATTCCTTTATATTTTTGTGAATGTGACAAAGTACAGAGTACTGAGAATAAGCTTTTCAATTTTCAGGGCAAACAGTTGGATATTTGAATCTATCTCAAAAAAGAGAGGAACATGCTGAAATTACAATGTATTAAAAATATCCCCAAACTCATCCATTTCATCCTCACCCATAACAATTTTACATTCAACACTTTGCCCAAACCATGGGAACAGCTATAAGTACTAGGATGGCTCCCCAATGTGCCAAGTTCTTCATAGGCCACCTTAAAGAAAAAATTCCAAAAAAGAAAAACTGAAACAAAAAAACAATGATCTATCTGAGATACATCAGTGATATTTTCATCCTCTGGACAGACAACCTAAACTGCCATATAGATTTCCACCACAACTTCATCACCACCACCCATCCATTAAACTCTCTCTAGAACACTCCCACACTAGCATCAACTTCCTGGACAACACAATTAGCTTCAACAATGGAACCCTACAGATGCCTCTATACAAAAATCCCATGGATCACCTATCCTCACAGATCCAGGAACCACCCCAAACTCACTCTGAAATCTGCTATCTACAGTGCGGCATTCAGATACCACGGAATATGCTTTAAGGAAAAAGTCCAGGATATATATACCTCAACATACTTAAAACTGCCTTCAGCCAGCAAGGACACTCTACCAAAGAAGTAGATCACATCATGAAATGGGCCACCCAAGTGCCCTGAAAGAACCTGCTTCAATACAGAAATAAAATTCCCTCCGATGACACACCTCTAGTTGTGACCTACCACCCCACAAAGGAGCCCATGTGGGGTATCAAACAATTACAACCCACACTCAGTGGGGACCATATCCTGAAAGAAATATTTCCTGAATCCGCTCTTCTGGCCTTCAAAGAACCTGCCCCCAACCTCTCCAAGTTCATCATCAGAAGCAAAATTCCCACAGACCAGGACATATTAACTCAAAGTGGCACCAGACCTTGCCAGAGCAACAGATGAAAAGCTGTAGACATATCTGCACTACTATGATGATCAATACACCCCATACCACACCTTTCAAGATCCATGGGTCCTACACATGCCTATCACAGCATGTGGTGCACCTCACCCAGTCATGAGTGGCCAGTGATCTGGCTGTTGGGGGAGGCTAGTCCCCAGCCCCTCTCCTTGTGCACAAGGCCCCGCTCCTCCCCTTCCGCCCTCCCTCGTTGCCATTTTGGCTCTTTTGTAGTCCAGCAGAAGCACCCTTTTTCACGTGGCTTGCTACTCTGATATTTCTTGGTCTTTATGTCTTTCAATGTTTGCATTTCAGATTTCATCTTAGCCTTCCTAATAGCCATTTTATCTGCCATAAAAAGAAAAGGAGTACTTGTGGCACCTTAGAGACTAACAAATTTATTTTAGCATAAGCTTTCGTGAGCTACAGCTCATTTCACCTGCCATAGTTTGTATTCCTTTCTGTTGACTTCACGAGGGATGGATTTCTGTTTTCCTTTAGAATATCTGTTTGGCTCAAATAACTTCTTCAATTTTGCTATTTAACAATACTTGTTTTCCTTAACTTCCTGATTCATTTTTTGAAGGGGGGCATACATGATTTCTGTGGCCATTACCATTTGCTTGTGTAGTCTCCATGCAGAGCCTAGGGGCTTATTTCTTCAGTTTTGACATCATGGGCTTTTTACCTAACTTCCTCTCCTTTATTTAAATACCACTTTCTGACGTTTAATAGCATCTAGCCGGGCAGCTGAGGGGTGAGGCCCCAGGCCTGGTCTCTGGTGGGGGGGGCCAGCTCTCAGCCCTGGTGCGCCAAGCAGCTGGGTCATGTGGCCAGCCCTGGTGAGTCAGGTGGCAACGCCCCCAGCTGCAGTTCTCCAAGAGGCCGGGCGGTGCAGCTGCAGCACCCCCAGTTCCAGGGCCCCAGTGCTGGGCCCCAGCACCAGTAGCCCTGACTCCCTGCAGGAGACAGGCTGGCCAGCCAGCCTGGCCCAACCAAAACACAAAAGCAAACATCTGAATACATTTTCCAAATTTAATCTTGAGAGTTAAGCCCAAATGCTGTGAACAAAAATGCATTCTTCACAGTGATAAAACTGTTTTTTCCAGCACGTATAAAAGATGTGCAAAGTGAAGAAAATTGTTGAATATGTATAGTTTGTCCTTGGAACGTACTATTGAATTGTATTGTTTGTCCTTGGAATCTAGACAGGAATCATTGCACTCAGGAAGTATTTTCATTGGCCCTATATATATATTTAACTGAACATCCATATTAAATAAAGCTGAAAGAGTTCTATTTATATTAGGAGAATAACTGGATTATTAATAAATCTTCTGCTATTCCACTTCACACTGTCAGATTTTAAAGAAAACAAAAAAGAAACTAGCTTTTAAACTTCTTTATTCATTTGCAACTATACACATTCCTCCTTTATTTCTTCCGTTATGTCATAAACTCGTTTGTCAACTATACTGGCTTATAGTGACAATCTTTAACGGGAAATATGAATTTCAGATTTTACACTTTCAGTATTTTTAATGGAGGTAAGAGGAATGTAAACATGGTATCATACAAATTTTCCTTCACAATTTAACCCAACTTGTTTAGATCTAATTTACCTTACCCTTTTGCGAGGTATGCCCAGTACTATATCGCCAGTCACCAAAAGCAGTGAAGTTATGTAATACTGTCATTTCTAAGGCTATATGACATTTGCAATATGTGTTCCCTGCAAATGTTTGTTATCCTTTTAGCAATTCACTGCTGGGTAAAGATGCTACTTGATAAAGCTCAAATGGCAATCATTCTTGAATATTTATTCTCTTCAGAAACAGAGTTGACTCTTAAATATTATTTTCTTAGGGTAAAGTTTTGTAGCATTTTAATTATAAATGAAATAATATGGAAAGTTGCTGGAAAAATAAACTTTGTAATAGCAATTCTATATACAATATTAGAAAGTAAAAGGAGGGGGAAAAAAGAGGAACATTTGATACATTCTGCACTTGCAGCCATGTATAAACTCAAATAATATGGGTGAGAGTCTCAAGGTGTCACACACATGAACTGTATGACTTATGTGAGCTGAAATTCTCACACAGACATTCAAATAAGTGCCAGATAAAACCACTCCAATTCTGAATCTGTTCTACTGTAGTTGAGATTTAGTGTTCTTGTCCATTTCTCATTACAGTACTTCCTCATAGAGGGCTCTGGATTAAATCATGTTTTCTCTTTCCAAACTCAAAATCTGAATGAGATCACTGCTTCTTATCTACTGTAAATTCCTTTTGCAAAGCATATATCTGCTTTAGCCTCGTAGGAGAAAATGTACAAACAAACCATTTTATTTTATCAGTAGATTTCACAACTAAATCCATAGGCACTAACTTTTGTTTTTGACAGTGGGCGCTTTTGAAGAGCGGAGTGTGTGTTTGGGGAGGGGAGCACTCTGCCAGTTTGGGGAAGGTTATTTTCAGCATATTCATACACTTCTTTCATATTCTAGTTATTGAATGGGTCTATCATTGATATCTTTACTATTTTAATAATGATTCAGTTGTTAAGAACTACATAATTACACTATCATGAATTACAATATATTAAGATCATTGCAATCACCTACAAGCTGTCTTCACTAATGTCCCAGTTTGAAGACATTTTGTCTCACTGTAGCTTTCTGGATGAACTGTCAGCTATCTTATTCACATCTAGGTTCCCTGGTATTATTTTGATTCACGTTAAGGACAGCTACATTATTTAGATGCATCTGTCCCACTGATGACTGGGGATAATAAATTTTCTGAAGCAGGAGAATGAGCATTCCACAGTTCAAGATGATAGAGGCACAGTGAGATTCTTATGAATTAGCAGTACTCTGGAAACATATCTGCAATACTCTGGAAGCACTGACTCCAAGATCTCTTTCTTGATGGGTAACAGCTACTTTAGGCACCTTCATTTTGTATGTATTGTTGGGATTATATTTTGCCATGTGCATTTCTTTGCACTTAACACTGAATTTCATCTGCCATTTTGTTGCCAAGTCACCCAGTTTTGTGAGATCCCTTTCTAACTCTTTACAGTCTGTTTTGGACTTAACTATTTGAATAATTTTGTATCATCTGCAAACTTTTCCATCTCACTGTTTACTCCTTTTTGTAGATCATTTATTAATATGTTGAACAGCACTGATCCCAGTCCAGTACAAGCCCCTCTGGAGACACCTCTATTTACTTCTCTCCATTCTGAAAATGGACCATTTATTCCTACCTTTCTCCCTCCCACCCCCACCCCCTTTTTATCTGGAGTGCCTGTGAATGCTTTCAGGATCATTTAAGGATCCTTAATTTAATGACAAGCCTTTTGTTATCTTAATCATCCTGCCTCTGTTTATAAACAAACTCCCTGCCTTAAGGGTAGAAGTTGTTAGCAGCACAGAACTCATCACATTCCACACTCAAGCTCTGGCTCCTGGGTTCTGAGCACCCACATTTTTTTTCCATGGGTGCTTGACCCCCGGAGCACCCATAGAGTCAGCACCTATGACTAAATCACTCATGCACTTTTTTAAAGTTGAATTTGGGCTCAGGCATTAAAGCTTTCCTAGTCCTTCCTGACAATGGAAACAGGCAAGCCAAGGGATTTTCACTTCTATGGGATGATTCTTTCCCCTTTTCAAATGTCGTCAAGTGGTTTTTACCTGCCTACTCATTCTGGGCCAACGTTTTCCCCAGTAAAACCCCTCTCATGGATTACCTAAACCTATATCCAAACAGAGTCTCTATGGGAGTGCAATTACTGTGGAAGAGGATGTTCAAATCCAGAACCTTATGTTTCCTCTCTCAGCAACACACTAGGAGCTTAGAACAGTTCTCATGTGATATTAGCACTCACATCAACTTATCAGAGTATTAAATGTCAAAGTATATTGATCAACCCCAATAAACTATTTTGCTTTAATTCAGGAATATTAAAATAAAATACTTGATGTATTTAATGAAAAGTACTAGAATACTTTATGCAAATATGATACAGACAATTACATTCTCTCCTTTTATGAAAATGAAAGGAGTCATTGGCTAAAATATGAGATGGACTGAAAAAAAGGTTGCATTAGTCATCTGTACAGAAGAGAAAAGGAGTACCTGTGGCACCTTAGAGACTAACCAATTTATTTGAGCATGAGCTTTCATGAGCTACAGCTCACTTCATTGGATGCATACCGTGGAAACTGCAGCAGACTTTATATACACACACAGAGATCATGAAACAATATCTCCTCCCACCCCACTCTCCTGCTGGTAATAGCCCATCCAAAGTGACAACTCTCTACACAATGTGCATGATAATCAAGGTGGGCCATTTCCTTCACAAATCCAGGTTCTCTCACCCTCTCACCCCCCTCCAAAAACACACACACACAAACTCACTATCCTGCTGGTAATAGCTCATCCAAAGTGACCACTCTCCCTACAATGTGCATGGTAATCAAGGTGGGCCATGTCCAGCACAAATCCAGGCTTTTCTCACCCCCCCCTTTTTCCCTATGATGGTGGCACAGTGCCCACATATCTATTCAGGGGACACCATCACAGGGCCTAATAACATCAGCCACACTATCAGAGGCTCGTTCACCTGCACATCCACCAATGTGATATATGCCATCATGTGCCAGCAATGCCCCTCTGCCATTTACATTGGTCAAACTGGACAGTTTCTACGTAAAAGAATAAATGGACACAAATCAGATGTCAAGAATTATAACAGTCATAAACCAGTCGGAGAACACTTCAATCTCTCTGGTCACGCAATCACAGACATGAAGGTCGCTATCTTAAAACAAAAAAACTTCAAATCCAGACTCCAGCGAGAAACTGCTGAATTGGAATTCATTTGCAAATTGGATACTATTAATTTAGGCTTAAATAGAGACTGGGAGTGGCTAAGTCATTATGCAAGGTAGCCTATTTCCCCTTGTTTTTTCCTACACCCCCCCCCCCCCAGACTTTCTGGTTAAACTTTGTCATAAATATAAAGGGAAGGGTAAACCCCTTTGAAATCCCTCCTGGCCAGGGGAAAGCTCCTCTCACCTGTAAAGGGTTAAGAAGCTAAAGGTAACCTCGCTGGCACCTGACCAAAATGACCAATGAGGAGACAAGATACTTTCAAAAGCTGGGAGGAGGGAGAGAAACAAAGGGTCTGTGTGTCTGTCTATATGCTGGTTTTTCTGCCGGGGATAGACCAGGAATGGAGTCTTAGAACTTTTAGTAAGTAATCTAGCTAGGTATGTGTTAGATTATGATTTCTTTAAATGGCTGAGAAAAGAATTGTGCTGAATAGAATAACTATTTCTGTCTGTGTATCTTTTTTGTAACTTAAGGTTTTGCCTAGAGGGGTTCTCTATGTTTTTGAATCTAATTACCCTGTAAGATATCTACCATCCTGATTTTACAGGGGGGATTTCTTTATTTCTATTTACTTCTATTTTTATTAAAAGTCTTCTTATAAGAAACTGAATACTTTTTCATTGTTCTTAGATCCAAGGGTTTGGGTCTGTGGTCACCTATGCAAATTGGTGAGGCTTTTTATCCAACATTTCCCAGGAAAGGGGGGGTGCAAGTGTTGGGAGGCTTGTTCATTGTTCTTAAGATCCAAGGGTCTGGGTCTGTAGTCACCTAGGCAAATTGGTGAGGTTTTTTACCAAACCTTGTCCAGGAAGTGGGGTGCAAGGTTTTGGGAAGTATTTTGGGGGGAAAGACGCGTCCAAACAGCTCTTCCCCAGTAACCAGTATTTGTTTGGTGGTGGTAGCGGCCAATCCAAGGACAAAGGGTGGAATATTTTGTACCTTGGGGAAGTTTTGACCTAAGCTGGTAAAGATAAGCTTAGGAGGTTTTTCATGCAGGTCCCCACATCTGTACCCTAGAGTTCAGAGTGGGGGAGGAACCTTGACAAACTTGGATTTAAACTTGGAGAGTGGTCAGTTTGGATGAGCTATTGCCAGCAGGAGAGTGAGTTTGTGTGTGTGTCTGTGTGTGTCCCCGGGAAAAAGGCGGAGGGTGGGGGTGAGAAAGCCTGGATTTGTGCTGGACATGGCCCACCTTGATTACCATGCACATTGTAGGGAGAGTGGTCACTTTGGATGAGCTATTACCAGCAGGATAGTGAGTTTGTGTGTGTGTTTTTTGGAGGGGGGTGAGGGGGTGAGAGAACCTGGATTTGTGCAGGAAATGGCCCACCCTGATTGTCATGCTCATTGTGTAGAGAGATATCAATTTGGATGGGCTATTACCAGCAGGAGAGTGAATTTGTGTGTGGGGGGGTGGAGAGTGAGAAAACCTGGATTTGTGCTGGAAATGGCCCAACTTGATGATCACTTTAGATAAGCTATTACCAGCAGGAGAGTGGGGTGGGAGAAGGTATTGTTTCATGATCTCTGTGTGCATATAAAGTCTGCTGCAGTTTCCATGGTATGCATCCGATGAAGTGAGCTGTAGCTCACGAAAGCTCATGCTCAAATAAATTGGTTAGTCTCTAAGGTGCCACAAGTCCTCCTTTTCTTTTTGCGAATACAGACTAACACGGCTGTTACTCTGAAACCTAAAAGTTCTAAGACTCCATTCCTGGTCTATCCCCGGCAGAAAAACCAGCATATAGACAGACACACAGACCCTTTGTTTCTCTCCCTCCTCCCAGCTTTTGAAAGTATCTTGTCTCCTCATTGGTCATTTTGGTCAGGTGCCAGCGAGGTTACCTTTAGCTTCTTAACCCTTTACAGGTGAGAGGAGCTTTCCCCTGGCCAGGAGGGATTTCAAAAGGGGTTTACCCTTCCCTTTATATTTATGACAGGTTGTACTGTGTGTTTCCATTCTAACCTTTGTTTTCAATTACATCACTTTCAGAAACATTCACTTTACAGCAGAATTATTCTAGGTTTGGCCTCTCTCCAAAGGTGATTTTGTGTGTGAGTTGAGAGAGAGAGAGAGAGAGCACACAAGCAAGAGACGGTTCAGACATTCTGGGAACAGGAGATTAAAAGAACCACAGTTTCTCCCTTATGTATAATTATTTGACTAGAGCTGGTGAAAAATTAGAATGTCTGTCCCACAGGAAATACCAATACTTTGACATTTGGTTTTGTACTGAATAAGTTGAAGTATCAATTTTTTTCACGGAACAGAAAAAAGTGGATTGAGAAATGTTACTTTCACATTGAACTGTATGTGTATGTGGCGCCTTACGGGAGTTGTAGTTTGGGTCGCTTATGCTCACATTCTCCATTAATAGTCCAGCCAGGGACCCCACAGTGTTCCAACCGGAGGAGAGACTGGTGCATCCTGGGAGATGTAGTCCAGCCTGTGAGCCTGGCTAATACAAAATATTGAAGGCATGAGCATCCAAACTACAATGCCCACAAAGCACCGCAGCAGCTCACAGATGGATGCAAATTAATGTTGAACTGACCCAAAATATAACATCTTGAGTGTCTGACAAACTGCAGAGGATTAATTCAGAATAATATGGCCCACAGCAAAATGCTTTGCTTTGATTTTCCTGGTGGAAAATTGAAACATTTCAGCAACACTGAAGTTCTCCTGTGGAAAATTTTGATTTTGCAGAAATTGCATTTTCTTCGAAAAAGAAAAAAATATCATGATGATTTGCAGTGGAAGAGGTGGGGATTCACAGGAGACCCAGCTGTATTCACCACATATTTGAAGGTAACACTGCACAGTTCTTAAGGGGCATGATTCAGCTCCCAGTGAAATTAACAGACACTCACATTGCCCATAATAAGAGCAGGATCAGGGCCAAACTGGGCAAGTGAGGGTCTCCACTTGTGTGCTCCTTCACATGCAGTAATGTGTGCCAGTAACATCTAGGCACATAGCTCCACATTATGTTACCACCTTTTACTGGGGGTGGGGGGGAGAACTCAAGGAAAGCCTAGGAAATGTAATTAAAAAAAATCACATTGATCAAGTTTGCACAGTGATGCACTCAAAGATAGGAAATGACAATGATGCATAATCTTATCTTGTATTCATGCATTACGGTAGCATCATTAATATATTACCAAATTCTGATACTATATTTCATACTATGCAACATATCATAATTTATATTCTACAACCTTAAATACATGAAGTGCAGTATCTTGTGGTACTGCATATTATGTGTAAGCCAGAAAGAAACCATTAAGGTAATTTACATGAAGAGTTCACAATAATTCCTGGTCATTTATACTACCATATAATTATTAATGACTACATCAGGTTGGAACAAAATTGTTGACATAAATTTTGATGAAAAATGACCAAAATAACCCACATTTTCTTTTCCATCTTCCAACTAACTAAGGATAATGTAGGGGAACAGTATGTCATAGCTAAGGAAGACTTTGCTGCTGTTTGAGGAGAAACTGCAGAGTACGTGGCTTCTGCTTAATTTATTAAAAAAACATCTATTATAGACCTAATTTCACACACACAAAAAGAGTTAATGCCAACATTTTCAAACATGGGAGACCAAAGTTAGGCACCCAAATCCATATTTAGGTATCTAAATAAGTGGCCTGAATTTCAGAAGTGCTGAGCACTAACAACTTCTCATGAAATGCCATCTCCGTACAGTTTAACACAAATACTATGTAACTGAGTTTTATAAAATTTTGATAATAGGAAGATAATGGGTAGATGCAGGACATATGAAAGCTCTTCAGTTCATAACATTAAGCCATATGAGTATTACCTAGAGCTGGTGGACTACTGATTATTGAATATGTTATTTAACGGAATTTTTTTATTTTCAGGTTTTTTTATTCTGCCATATTTAGTCAAATGATTTATTTGACAACTTGGTTTTCCAGTTTTCTTTCAGTTCTTGTAGTCCTCTCTAGAAGCTTTTGCCTGCTTAACTTTTATATTCAACTGGAGTAAACCTTTAGCCCTCTGAATTTTAGTTCCTTATGAACATCTAACACCGTCTATGGGTATCGCTTTACACTATCTTTGAGATCTACTGATTAAGAGCTCTAAGAGCTAGATACAGTTTTTTATTACTACACAGTTGTTACTTGTATAATAAAAACAATGTCTAGAAATATAGCTATGGTACTAAAGCTATAGTATCAGGTTAGCAAACACTAAGAACTGGTTTTCATAAAAACTAAAAATAGTAAAATCAACAGAGCTTTGCTATATTCCAGAAAAGAAGCAGAAAAGCATGTCTTGCACTGAGCAGTATATGTGAATTGAGGATGAAAGGGGATGGCAACAAACCCTTGATCACAATGTTTAATGATATATAATTTTCAAGATTACAAACAATGGACATGATAGAAATAACTGCAAAGGGAATGCACATCAGTTTTTTGCTAAATCCAATCACAGCCATTGTCTTAGTGTCTGTAATCCATTTTCTATTAGTAAGTAATAATAAATAACAAAAAAGAAGTAATAGAAAAGTTTGCATTAAATAAAAACCACAGTGAACGTAATGACTTCTGTTGGGAAAGCACATCACAAATTTCCAGTCAAAAATAAACAGTCTGGAAAGCATACAGGACACATCAGTGAAAATATGACCTCACAGCACAGGCAACCACAGAAGAGCTAGGGGACATTATTAATTCCCCTTTTCAGTGTGTTCTACCTTTTCAAAAAGAGATGGCCTTATAACCGACCACAGAGTGGAAAAAACATAAGCCAGGACTTGTATGGTCTTCCTAAAGCTTAAACAACTGTTGTAAAAATTAGAACTTGTTTTGCTTTCCTCTTCATTTATCATGACACACTAAGTTAAATCAACAGTGTCCTCAGTTGCCTCACTCCTCCAGTACTTGCAAGCTTCACATAAAAATTCAGAATTGCAGTTAACCATGTCTTCCTTTAGCATCAATAATAACATGTTTCTTATACTGTATCTAAAGTTACACATGATGACAGTGTGCTGATGTAGCATGCTACAGTGTTAACATACCTCACCACTATTTTCCCAGGTCTACAGCTTGATTCTGAACCCCTTAGGTCAGATCACAAACCACAACTACTCTCAAAGCTTTATATATCTGACACATCAGACAATGGATTACCCATCAGAGAGGGACTCAGTAATCTCCAATATGAGAAGTGAGGAAGATTGAAGAAATCATTTTTTTGCAGTTGTATATGGTTAAAGGGACAGTCATCCTATATAAGCCCCCAAAATATAAGTACATGTAACTTTAAAATGTCATTCCAACACTATTACTTTATTTATACATTATATCCTAATTGTATGTTGCACTCAAGTGCTGTTTATTTTAATGAAAAAGATGCTATTCCTGTTTCATTAATATCATCATGCTCATAAACAATCTCAGCTAGAGAGCATGATCACTTGCCTGTTGCTAGAAGTACTTGCTGTAAATAAATTTGCATTAGATTTATTTGATTTGAAAATTCAGAAAATGTACCAAAAATTAATATTTACAGGACACATTTCTAATTCTAAGGTATATTATACCTCACAAAAGCCATCAGATCTAATGCTATTATAAGTGTACTGGTACCACACCCTATTGTTAAGGTTGCCTGACACTTCCTATTATAAGGCCCTGTTTTGAGTTGTTAATGACTTTTTCAGACATTCACCATTTCAGCTGAAATATTTCCATGAGTTATTAATGACTTTTTCAGACATTCACCATTTCAGCTGAAATATTTCCATAATAGATGTTGGCTTCATGCTGAATTGTTGTGGAAAATGTCAGCTAAGAATGATGCTAGGAAGAAATACATTGTTTTGACCATGTTAAAAAGTTCTGGAGACATTTTCTTTTAAAAATCTGTAACGCCCCCATGCTTTGGAGCTGAGACGTGAAAATTTGGCAGAGGGCTGACCTTCGTGCCAGGATTGTGCCTCTTCCTGTCCCCATCAAAATCTGCACAAATTTGACTAAGTTATAAGTATTTGAAAAAAAATAACAGTTTGCACATGCTTAGGAGAAATTGTTAGAGCTTCACAGCTAGCTTTCCCAAAGACAGCATATTCATGTGGCATGCTCCAGCTGTGGGCTGATGAGGATATTCCCTGCAGTTATAGCTCTTGGCCACTGCAGGCAAGGCTGGGATCGGGCACCATAGCTAAGAGCTAGAATCCTGTCTATTCTGTGCTGGAGGTGACCAGAACTGAGACTCAATTCAGTGAGCAGAATATGATGTTAAACCAAGCATTCACAGCTAGTCACTAATTGTGTGTTCCGCATATGCTGTGGGCCAGCTTGACACCCTGGGGTCTGATTTGCAAAACTGCTGAGCACTTGTAACTGACGTCAGTGGCAGCTGTGCTTTGAACATACAAATTGCTATATAAAATGAACTACTCTGAAAAATCAGGTTTTAGGTGTCTCAAATTAGGCATTCAAAACTTGTGGATACTTTTTACCTTAATTTTCTGGGCTCAGTTTTCCATTTGTAAAATTGGTATGATAACATCCACTCATATCAGAGTGTTGTGAGAATAATTCAATGTCTGTGAAGTATTCAGATACTGTAGTGATGAGCATCATAGAAAAAAATGTATGTAAATGGAATAATTTTGTCTTCAGATCAGGGTTTGAGTAGTATGCAGTAAATAAGGGCTAGGATCACATACTGAATGACGAGAACACAAAATTCTGAAGTGAGCAGTGTGCATCTTCTGCACAGAATGATATAAGGTCCTGTAGAAAAAACGGCATGTTGTCATGTATTTAAAAACTGCATCATGATGCATAAGGGGAGTGAATTAAGGTTGCATGGATAACCTTAGATTCAGCAATCCTAGCTTTTGAGTGCCTTATTATGCAATCTTAACAATGTTTTTCAACATAGTTTTGTGTGTGTAATTATAAATGAAACACCGTATACATTTTGGACAATTATATAAACTGTCTTGTGCATTTTCAGATGTCACTATCACATATATAGCCCATCTATTCATTCTGTGCCAGAGCTGCTTGCAAACCTGAATAATGTGACTCCCAGCCAAACTCCTCCCCCATTATAACAGCCGCCCTGTCAGAGATGGGGGTGGGGAGGCTAGTTACAAGGACCAGAATTTCTGCAGTCCCTGAATGTTAGCAAATGGCATGGCACAGGAGAGATTTTAAAGAACAGGAAAACATCCAAAGATGGCACAGGCAGAGATTAGGGCACATACAGAGATTAGGGAAGTGCTGCAATACAAACTGCAGTAGCTATGGCATTCTTGCTGATCAATTGCTGACTCACTACAATCAGAAATACTATCAGAGAATCAGAGAATATTAGGGTTGGACAAGACCTCAGGAGGTCATCTAGTCCAATCCCGTGCTTAAAGCAGGATCAACAGCCAGGTCTTCGTCAAGCCAGCCCTTGGAAACCTTTAAGTATGGAGATTCCACCACCTCCCTAGGTAACCCATTCCAGTGCTACACCACCCTCCTAGTGAAATAGTGTTTCCTAATATCCAACCTAAAACTCCCGCACTGCGACTTGAGACCATTGCTTCTTGTTCTGTCATCTGCCACCACTGAGAACAGCCAAGCTCCATCCTCTATGGAACCCACCTTCAGGTAGTTGAAGGCTGCTATCAATTCCCCCTTCGCTCTTCTCTTCAGCAGACTAAATAACCCCAGTTCCCCCAGCCCCCTAATCAGCTCTCCTCATAAGTCATGCACCCCAGCCCCCTAATCATTTTTGTTACCATCCGCTGGACTCTCTACAATTTGTCTACATCCATTCTGTAGTGGGGGGGGATCAAAACTGGACACAATACTCCAGGTGTAGCCTCACCAGTGCCGAATAGAGGGGAATAATCACTTCCCTCGATCTGCTGGCAATGCTCCTACTAATACAGCCCAATATGCCGTTGGCCTTCTTGGCAACAAGGGCACACTGCTGACTCATATCCAGCTTCTCATCCACTGTAATCCCCAGGTCCTTTTCCGCAGAACTGCTGCTTAGCCAGTTGGTCCCCAGCCTGTAGCGGTGCATGGGATTCTTCCTTCCTAAGCACAGGACTCTGCACTTGTCCTTGTTGAACCTCATCAGATTTCTTTTGGCTCAATCCTCCAATTTGTCTAGGTTACTGTGGACTTATCCCTACCCTCCAGCGTATCTACCTCTTCCCACAGCTTAGTGTCATCTGTGAACTTGCTGAGGGTGCAGTTCATCCCATCATCCAGATCATTAATAAAGATGTTGAACAAAACCGGCCTCAGGACTGACCTTGGGGCACTCTGCTTGATACCAGCTGCCAAATAGAGATCAAGCTGTTGATCACTACCCATTGAGTCCAACAATCTATTCACCTTATAGTCCATTCATTCAATTCACACTTCTTTAACTTGCTGGCAAGATACTGTGTGAGACCGTAGCAAAAGCTTTGCTAAAGTCAAGAAATATCACATCCACCAGTTTCCGCATATCCACAGAGCCAGTTATCTCATCATACAAGGCAATCAGGTTGGTCAGGCATAACTTGGCCTTGGTGAATCCATATTGACAGTTCCTGATCACCTTCCTCTCCTCCAAGTGCTACAAAATGGATTCCTTGAGGACCTGCTCCATGATTTTGTTGTGGACTGAAGTGAGACTGACCGGTCTGTGGTTCCCCGGGTTCTCTTTCTTCCCTTTTTAAAATATGGCTATTTGCCTTTTTCCAATTGTCCGGTACCTCCCCCAATCACCACAAATTTTCAGAGATTATGGCCAATGGCTCTGCAATCACAGCAGCCAACTCCCTCAGCACCCTGGGATGCAATAGATCTGGACACATGGACTTGTGCATGTCCAGCTTTTTTAAACAGTCCTTAACCTGTTCTTTCATCACTAAGGGCTGCTCTCCTCCTCCCAATACTGTGTTGCCCAGTGCAGCAGTCTGGGGGCTGACTTTGTCTGTGAAGACTGAGGCAAAAAAAGCATTGAGTACTTCAGCTTTTTCCACATCATCTGTCGATATGTTGCCTCCCCCATTCAGTAAGGATCCCACATTTTCCCTGACTTCTTCTTGTTGCTAATATACCTGTAGAAACCCTTCTTGTTACCCTTCACCTCCCTTGCTACTAGCAAAACAAGCCCTTCTCAAATGCCTCATAAGCCCTTTTAACTTTTCAGACTCAGACTGCAGGTTAAATTCTGTAGTTCCCCATTTGACATTTATCTGATCAAGACAATAATGTTTGTGAAGAACATGGAATATATGGTATCACAATGTTGCTGTAGCCATGCCGATCCCAGGACATTAGAGTCAAAGTGGGTGTGGCAATATCTTTTATTGGACAAATAAAATGGAAGATATGGCTCATTTCAGACAACTGCTGCCAAGGCTAATTCCCCACTCTGGCACTTCGAGTGCAGAAGGTGGGGGCCTGCAAGGATTCTAAAAATTAATATGGCCACTCCAGGCTTGTATTAAACTCCCAAGTTACAGCTTTTCTCTGACCCAGAGATCCTGCCACCACCCAAATGCAGTATCTCTTTGAGAGCCCAGAAAGGCGCACTTGGGGATTCCTTCCTTTTCTCAAGCCCTTTCACCCCACCCCTCCAGGGAAAAGCGGAGAAAGCAAGAAAAAAAATCAGCTGTTTCCACCAGCTAATTAAACAACATGTGCACAAACCTCTTAAGACACAAAAATCCAATCCTGTTCTTTAAAAAGGTAAATTTGATTAATAAAGAAAAAAAAAGAAAATACATCTAAGGAACTCAGGCTATAGCTAGATTTTAAAAGAGCAACTACAAGGATTAATCACCAAGAATAGCTTTAATGAGATCCTGCTTAAAGGTTACAAGCAAAACAAAAGCAACTCGGGTCCACACGCCATAAAGAAATAAAAAGTAATAAACCTAATCACGTCTTCTTAGACATTTCCTGATCTACTTACTTACCTGGGGTTTTAAATTAGTAGTTTCTAGGTATGATACCGAGGATTTTTCATACCTGGCCCCAAGCTTTTTACAGCATAGCTGCTGCCCTGTCCGCCTCTTCCCAGGAGAACAACAGACAGACAAAAGGGGAGTCTTTTTTCAATTTTAAAAAGTTCTAGCCTTCCCATTGGCTCTTTTGGACAGGTGCCCACTCACTTCCTTTTACCTATGCAAAGCAGTGAGACTTTTTATCCCTTTACAGGCAGAGCAATTAGAGAACAGCTACTAAGAGGGATTTTATACCTACTGGATGGCTGGGTGTCCATAAAAGGGAGCTACCTCCTCCCTTCATTTATCACAACTGCCTTCGTTTTTGGTAGCCATGCAATCACTGGTTACAAATAAACTGGCTGGCAGCTACATATTGTTGACCTTCAGAAGGCATCACTTCAAGGGATGGTTTGTCTTTCTAGCACTGTGATAGCTTACATCATGACATGGTGTCAAAAGCAAAAGTAAAACCTTTCAAAATCCAGCAACAACAGCATAAAGTTGTAAGGAGAGATGTTTTCTGCATATTACTCGTACTAATCCTTGGACAACCAGATAGGAACAGTGTCTGAAAATGTTTTCTTTCATCTCAAGTTTGCTAGGAAACTGTCTCTTCAACCCAGGCTACCATGACACTGCACGCTTTTTTTGGTGGTGCATAGAGTAAATACACACATAGCCCCTCTAGCATGGGTATAAACAGCCGTGTAGCCAGTGAGGCACAGGTTAAGTAAGTGAGAGGTGCAGATATGTATATGAGTACTTTCTCTTCTTGCTCAAGCCCATGCCTCCCCATCAGCACTGCAGTTTGTAGCAGTGTAGCGTCCCGCTGCCTACCCTAGTGCTGGAGTGGGAAAGGCTCTGGCAAGTGGGGAGGTTCAGAGAAAGGTTCTGCCAGCTCTCTGCTGTTGGAGCCCTCCCCTGCCACAGGGAAAGACTCTGGCAGCAGGTCATTGCTGAAGCCCTTCCCTGCTGTCTACCTTCTGCCAGAGCCTTTCATTCTTGTGTAGCCACACACTGCAGTATGGACACAGGCTGCTTTTCACTGCAGTGTGTAGTTACCTCATACACCACACACCGCTGTTAGTAGTATGTGTGACATTGCACCCCATAATTCTTTATGGAAATATGCTTATGAATGTATATATGACATAACTGAGATATGTTTTATGCTACATATGCCATGTAGCATAGCTCTGTAAAGGTTATGATCTACTGAATATATTCATCCTATTTGTATGCATGTGTCATTTTTGTATTCAAAGTTATGAATATTGGCTGTGTACTTGTTTGAGTTTAAGTAGCCTTAATAAAGCATTTGGTCAGCTTCTTGAGAAAGGAATGTGCAAATTAAGTGCCCGATCAAGAAACACTTAACTGACAATGGATCTTGGAAGACTCCAGTCCAATCG
This sequence comes from Lepidochelys olivacea, assembly GCF_965140295.1. Classification (NCBI taxonomy): domain Eukaryota; kingdom Metazoa; phylum Chordata; order Testudines; family Cheloniidae; genus Lepidochelys; species Lepidochelys olivacea. Next base: position 31,896,078 of record NC_140415.1, read on the forward strand.
AAGAAATCTTCCTGGAGACATTCAAGATAGCATGTGGGTAATGGCTGCTGCCTGTAAAAACTGAGTCATACATGAACATGTGACTTGCCCGTGTGACTCCAAAACTCCATCTTGGAGCTGGATTTTGCATAGGAGAGAGGAGGGGGTCTCCACCCAGAAGAGAAAGTCTATTTAAGCCCCTGGGAGACCCCTCCATTTTGTCTTCAGCTGGCTTACAAGATAGCCTATCCACCCCTAAAGGATACCTGAAAGAAACTGTAACAAAGGACAGTAACCACAGGGGGTGTGAGTGATTGCTGGAAGGAAGCTAGTCTGTAAAAGAAGCTTACTGGAACATCTCTGAGGGTGAGATTTCATCTGTAATCACTTTCTTACTGTATTAGGCATAGACTTGCATGTTTTATTTTATTTTGCTTGGTAATTCACTTTGTTCTGTCTGTTATTACTTGGAACCACTTAAATCCTACTTTTTGTAGTTAATAAAATCACTTTTTACTTATTAATTAACCCAGAGTATGTATTAATACCTGGGGCAGGGGGGACGACGACACACAGCTGTGCATATCTCTCTATCAGTATTATAGAGGGTGAACAATTGATGAGTTTACCCTGTATAAGCTTTATACAGGGTAAAATGGATTTATTTGAGGTCTGGACCCCATTGGGAGCTGGGCATCTGAGTGTAAGAGACAGGAACACTTCTTAAGCTGTTTTCAGTTAAGCCTGCAGCTGTTGGGGGACGTGGTTCAGACCTGGGTCTGGTTTTGTAACAGGCTAGCGGTGTCTGGCTCAAACTGGCAAGGTTCTGGAGTCCCAAGCTGGCAGGGAAAGTGGGTTAGAAGTAGTCTCAGTACATCAGTTGGCAGTTCCCAAGGGGTTTTCAATGATCCAACCCGTCACAGTATGTAGCGTAGACATAGTCGCAGTCAAAGACATGGCCACAGTGACTCATTCATTCGTCATGTCCAGGCTGGATTAATGTAATTCACTGTACCTGAAGCTGAATGTGAAGGCAAGTGTGCAGGGTTCAGTTGGGACAGAATGTGGCTGCCCACCTACTATGTGGATTAGCCTGCCATAAGCACATCAGGTCGATATGGAAATCCCACCCCACAAGCCCCCAGTCTGCTCCCAAGGACAGCTGAAGATTTTGATTCTAATTTTCAACACAATCAATGGATCAAATCCCAGATATATTAAAGACCAAATTTTGATCTATGAACCTCTGGGTATCTGTCCTCCACTCGGACAACGCAGATCACAAGGCCCAGGATGAAGCACATGAGAAGCTGGGGACAAAGCATTCTCAAGTTGAAGAGATCCAGCTATGGAACGAACTTAGATCAGGCAAAGCCAGAATCTGACCAGCTTCAAGAAATGCTATAATACCTCCCTCTTTGTAAAAAGCCTTTCTGTGATAAGATCAACACTCTTTTACCCAATAACTCCTATCCACCAACAACAAAAGAGAAAATTAATAAAACTAGCACCTCATATCACCTGGAAGGACACAGGGCTATGATATTTGTCAGTTGGAATATCACTCAAAGAGGGCAGAGTTAAGGTAGTGGGGCATAATTGGACTGTGCCTTAACTCTGCATTTCCTGGTTTTCAGAGGTTTAAGTATAGGTGGACTCAATGTTCTGGAAGGGTACGAGGTACTGCTTGTCAGCCATAACTCTGCATTAATGACAAGTTGGGGTGGTGAATTTCCCTTGTTTTGCTAGACATAGTGGTAAGAAGGGAGCATGATTGGGAGCCATCTGTGGAGGGGCACTAGGAGGCTCCCTTGGAACACCTCACCCACCAGCTCTTCCCCTCTCTTAGTCCCCTCAGCCCTAGTGGGAATATGGAGGAGTCATACGGAGGAAGGAAGATGGTAACTGATGGGCTCTGAAGAGTACATCTACCGGAACTGAGACATGATTGGAACCCTAGACTCCATACTCCACTTTGGGGGACAGTGGAGCGGGAAGATGACTCTGAACAACCATATGCAACATAGGAGGATCGTGAAGTGGCCCTTTAATCTTAATGGGATATTCTCAGATGAAACAGATCACCAGCTGGAGAGGAGTCCAGACTGACATTAGTCCTGTGATGTGTCAATTGACTCAGTCTCAATGGATGGTCTTCTCTCCACGCTCCCACAGTCTACTCCAGCCTCTGTCTTCAAACCAGTATTCTACAACAATTTTGTTTTACTCATGGGTTTCATAGTAATTGGAATATTAAAATTCACAACTTATTGACTTGAGTTGTGTCTGAGGAACCAGCTATCCAAATTGCTCCAACTTAACACCAAAATATATGATGCTGCCCCTATGATGGCATACCAGTATTCAAGATAATCTCACTCTATTTCAAAAATTAAAAGAAGCTCATAATGTGAGCTTATTTGTGCTTATTTTTCATAATAAACAAGTTATTTTGACTTCTCATTGTCTCTGGCCACTCTCTTAGTCCATGCTGACCTGACACCAGTCCTCAGAACAGGGCTGTCTATACTGATGTTTTCTGATGCTCAGCAATCCCTTTGATCATGATAAGTCTTAACTATTTGCTTTTCTTTGATCACATTGAGTCCCACTGCTCAGGAAAAGAATGATTTCATTACCTAATGCTGCTGTTTATGAGAGTCTTTCATCTTCCCTCTATTTAATGAATACTATTTCCCTTGACAATAAAATGTTGATATCACATAATTTTAAGGGGCTTGTCTCAGGAATCCCTTCCTCAAATAACCTCAAACTTGGACCACAAATCTTACCTCAGACCCCCATGAGGAACAGCAATTTTCAAAATAATGAGAGTAAGCATGTGGATTTTAGAGCACTTGGGAAAATTGCTGTTAAACAGTAAGCTAGTCCCAATCTTAACTCTAGTGCCACTGCCCCACTATAATATACAAATACAAGGATAGAGATGCCTAATGAAGAATACTTCTTATGTCATGTCACCATTAACATTATCTGATGGGCACAAGACCTTTGTTTTTAAGGCACCAAAAACTGACTTTAGATGGTGCACATGATCAGCACTTGACTTCCTCAAACCATAATTTATAGGTGTGACTCCTAACAGATTACAGAAACTTGCATACGACTTGTGGAAAGATTGCAGCTGCTCTAAGATTGCAAGCTGCCAAACCAAAATACTGTAGGACCAAGACAAGAATATGTAAATAAAAATGAAATAACTTCCCCTTAAAATGCTATTATAACAAGACACTCCATTGCACATGCTTCTCCCTCTGGGGAGAGTATGAGTGAAACAATATATGAAAGACATTAGTTACTATAGGAAGGCATTAAGGTACCACAGTGATAAGCTTGGCATAGAACCCTATATAGCAGTGGTTCCCAAACTTGTTCCGCCACTTGTGCAGGGAAAGCACCTGGTGGGCTGGGCTGGTTTGTTTACCTGCTGCATCCACAGGTTCAGCCGATCGCGGCTCCCAGTGGCTGCAGTTCGCTGCTCCGGGCCAATGGGAGCTGCTGGAACTGGCGCGGGCCGAGGAACGTACTGGCTGCTGCTTTCAGCAGCTCCCATTGGCCAGGAGCAGCGAACTGCAGCCACTGGGAGCCGCAATCAGCCGAATCTAGGGATGCGGCAGGTAAAGAAACCGTCCCGGCCCTCCAGGGGCTTTCCCTGCACAAGCGGCGGAACAAGTTTGAGAACCACTGCCATACAGTATTAATGTAGGGACTGTATATGTTAGAAAGACAATATTATTCAGCCTTTGGAGGGGAGGGGATCACATTGTCTCTCTCAGAAGCTACAATGCCAGCTAACTGAGAAGCAACTTTATGAAGTTTCTAGGGAGTTGTGTCTGTTTCTCTTCAACCAGAAGGAATACTGACTCAATGCAGAGTTGAGTGTATGGAGGATGAGAGAAGGAGCTTCCAGAGGGTGTGTACAGCCCTCTGAGACAAAATGTGGCTAGTGGGAACTTTTCTGTTTCTACAACCTAAGAAATAGGGATGGTTTCAAGTTGAGAGCCTTAGTTATTAAATATTAAATCCTGCTTAAATCAAGCACTGTACAAAGTATATTTTCTTTCTTCTTACTAGCTGATGGTACAGTGCATGTGTGTAGGGTTTTTTGTTTTTGTAAGGAACTGCGGAAGACTTTGTTACGGCCTAGCTAGGGAACTTCCGCTTTCTCAGAGCCAACGGGTCACTGTAGGACATGGAAAACCAGCTATGACCAGCTTTAGGCCGGTTTTGTCTGCCCTGCATGACCTTTTCCCAGGTAGCAGAAAACCCCTTTTGGGAAGTACCTAATTATATATGCATGAGCTGTTTCTGTGTACTGCTTATTATGGCTCGCTGTTTGCCCCTTCGTCGGACTCCGTCCCAGGCAGAGCTCCGGTGTGCTGGATTCCCCGCCTCCGTGACAGCAACGCTTGGAGTCCCCATTGCGGGTGTGTCACTTACCTTCATTAAAGCCAATAACTCGCTGCTTTGCTGCGTGTGAGTTCTCGTTCTTTCGGAGCACTCCTGATAGGCCTGCGGCCTAGCACAGAACAGTTTTCTTTTTAATGCTCACTTTTTTTAATGCTCTGTTAGCTTTTTGGCAGTCCAGTAGAAAATGTGGAAAAGATGTCACAAAGCAGAATACAGAATGCAAAGGTATTCCAGTCAGCATCCTGGTGACCCATTTTTACTATAGTAATTACATATTTGAAGATACGTCACTATTTTGTCAGGAAAGCTGCAAAAGGCGATGTCAGCAAATGTGCTGCTTATCATTAAAGATGTTACTTGATATCTGCAAACATTTATCTCTGACAACTCAAGGCAAAAGACTCCTGCAATAATACTCAGTATAAAATTACTATCACAAAAACAACAAATATTGTACTTCTGCAATAGTATATAATGTTTGATCAAACATTTGGGACTGAGCAGACTGCAAAAGATCTTTGTTTGATATAGTTTTTGGAGGGGGCTCCAGAATGATGAAGGGTGGAAAGAACCCTTTTTTGCAGGTGGCAGGCTATCAGATTTCTTTTGAACAGTTATTTTACTGCTGCTTTGGTTCTGGAGTAAACTTAGTTGTCTGATAAGGTGGCTAGAGTTTTGTTTATTCATCTTTTTATTTAAATCAAATAGATAAATAAAATATTGTTTATTATACTGGTGCTGGCTCGGTAACACAAATATAAATGCAATATATTCACACAAAAGTGTTCTTAATGCATTTATTTTTATCTTAGACAAAGGAGAAAATAAAACCAATGTGAAATGGCACAATATGGCAGAGGAGTTACAACAAGGAGGCAAAACATAGATGATATATATCGGTAGGAAGGACTTACAAAATGCAAAGGGAGATGTCCTGGAAGACAAAATTATATTATTAGGGAAGAGTCTTAAATCATATGACGAGATAACTGGCTCTGTGGATGAGGGGACAGCGGTGGACGCATTGTTCCTTGACTTTAGCAAAGTTTTTGACACTGTCTCCCACAGTATTCTTGCCAGCAAGTTAAAGAAGTATGGGCTGGATGAATGGACTATAAGGTGGATAGAAAGTTGGCTAGATTGTCGGGCTCAACGGGTAGTGATCAATGGCTCCATGTCTAGTTGGCAGCTGGTATCAAGTGGAGTGCCCCAAGAGTCAGTCCTCGGGCCGGTTTTGTTCAGTATCTTCATAAATGATCTGGAGGATGGTGTGATTGCACCCTCAGCAAGTTTGCAGATGACACTAAACTGGGAGGAGAGGTAGATACGCTGGAGGGTAGGGATAGGATACAGAGGGCCCTAGATAAATTAGAGGATTGGGCCAAAAGAAATCTGATGAGGTTCAACAAGGACAAGTTTCCTGGACTTCAGGAAAGCAGACTTCGACTCCCTCAGGGAACGGATGGGTAGGATCCCCTGGGGGACTAACGTGAAGGGGAAAGGAGTCCAGGAGAGCTGGCTGTATTTCAAGGAATCCTTGTTGAGGTTACAGGGATAAACCATCCCGATGTGTCGAAAGAATAGTAAATATGGCAGGCGACCAGCTTGGCTTAACGGTGTAATCCTAGCGGATCTTAAGCATAAAAAAGAAGCTTACAAGAAGTGGAAGGTTGGACATATGACCAGGGAACAGTATAAAAATATTGCTCGGGCACGTAGGAATGAAATTAGGAGGGCCAATCGCACCTGGAGCTGCAGCTAGCGAGAGATGTTAAGAGTAACAAGAAGGGTTTCTTCAGGTATGTTGGCAACAAGAAGAAAGCCAAGGAAAGTGTGGGCCCCTTAATGAATGAGGGAGGCAACCTAGTGACGGAGGATGTGGAAAAAGCTAATGTACTCAATGATTTTTTTGCCTCTGTCTTCACGAACAAGGTCAGCTCCCAGACTGCTGTGCTGGGCATCACAACATGGGGAATAGATGGCCAGCCCTCTGTGGAGAAAGAGGTGGTTAGGGACTATTTAGAAAAACTGGACGTGCACAAGTCCATGGGGTCAGATGAGTTGCATCCGAGAGTGCTAAAGGAACTGGCGGCTGTGATTGCAGAGCCATTGGCCATTATCTTTGAAAACTCGTGGAGAACGGGGGAAGTCCCGGATGACTGGAAAAAGGCTAATGTAGTGCCAATCTTTAAAAAAGGGAAGAAGGAGGATCCTGGGAACTACAGGCCAGTCAGCCTCACTTCAGTCCCCGGAAAAAATCATGGAGCAGGTCCTCAAAGAATCAGTCCTGAAGCACTTACATGAGAGGAAAGTGATCAGGAACAATCAGCATGGATTCACCAAGGGAAGGTCATGCCTGACTAATCTAATCGCCTTCTATGATGAGATTACTGGTTCTGTGGATGAAGGGAAAGCAGTGGATGTATTGTATCTTGACTTTAACAAAGCTTTTGACATGGTCTCCCACAGTATTCTTGTCAGCAAGTTAAGGAAGTATGGGCTGGATGAATGCACCATAAGGTGGGTAGAAAGTTGGCTAGATTGTCGGGCTCAACGGGTAGTGATCAATGGCTCCATGTCTAGTTGGCAGCCGGTGTCGAGTGGAGTGCCCCGGGGGTCGGTCCTGGGGCCGGTTTTGTTCAGTGTCTTCATAAATGATCTGGAGGATGGTGTGGATTGCACTCTCAGCAAATTTGTGGATGATACTAAACTAGGAGGAGTGGTAGATTCGCTGGAGGGCAGGGATACAGAGGGACCTAGACAAATTGGAGGATTGGGCCAAAAGAAATCTGATGAGGTTCAATAAGGATAGGTGCAGGGTCCTGCACTTAGGACGGAAGAACCCAATGCACAGCTGCAGACTGGGGACCGAATGGCTAGGCAGCAGTTCTGCGGAAAAGGACCTGGGGGTGACAGTGGACGAGAAGCTGGATATGAGCCAGCAGTGTGCCCTTCTTGCCAAGAAGGCCAATGGCATTTTGGGATGTATAAGTAGGGGCATAGAGAGCAGATCGAGGGATGTGATCGTCCCCCTCTATTCGACATTGATGAGGCCTCATCTGGAGTACTGTGTCCAGTTTTGGGCCCCACACTACAAGAAGGATGTGGATAAATTGGAGAGAGTCCAGCGAAGGGCAACAAAAATGATTAGGGGTCTGGAACACATGAGTTATGAGGAGAGGCTGAGGGAACTGGGATTGTTTAGTCTGCAGAAAAGAAGAATGAGGGGGCATTTGATAGCTGCTTTCAACTACCTGAGAGGTAGTTCCAGAGAGGATGGTTCTAGACTATTCTCAGTGGTGGAAGAGGACAGGACAAGGAGTAATGGTCTCAAGTTGCAGTGGGGGAGGTTCAGGTTGGATATTAGGAAAAACTTTTTCACTGGGAGGGTGGTGGTTTTTAAGGTCAGGCTTGACAAAGCCCTGGCTGGGATGATTTACTTGGGTATGGGTCCTGCTTTTGAGCAGGGGGTTGGACTAGATGACCTCCTGAGGTCCCTTCCAATCCTGATATTCTATGATTCTATGATTCTAAGTGCAGAGTCCTGCACTTAGGATGGAAGAATCCCATGCACCGCTACAGACTAGGGACCGAATGGCTCGGCAGCAGTTCTGCAGAAAAGGACCTCGGGGTTACAGTGGATGAGAAGCTGGATATGAGTCAACAGTGTGCCCTTGTTGCCAAGAAGGCCAATGGCATTTTGGGATGTATATGTAGGGGCATTGTATATGTAGTGATCGTTCCCCTCTATTCGACATTGATGAGGCCTCATCTGGAGTACTGTGTCCAGTTTTGGGCCCCACACTACAAGAAGGATGTGGATAAATTGGAGAGAGTCCAGCGAAGGGCAACAAAAATGATTAGGGGTCTGGAACACATGAGTTATGAGGAGAGGCTGAGGGAACTGGGATTGTTTAGTCTGCAGAAAAGAAGAATGAGGGGGCATTTGATAGCTGCTTTCAACTACCTGAGAGGTAGTTCCAGAGAGGATGGTTCTAGACTATTCTCAGTGGTGGAAGAGGACAGGACAAGGAGTAATGGTCTCAAGTTGCAGTGGGGGAGGTTCAGGTTGGATATTAGGAAAAACTTTTTCACTGGGAGGGTGGTGGTTTTTAAGGTCAGGCTTGACAAAGCCCTGGCTGGGATGATTTACTTGGGTATGGGTCCTGCTTTTGAGCAGGGGGTTGGACTAGATGACCTCCTGAGGTCCCTTCCAATCCTGATATTCTATGATTCTATGATTCTAAGTGCAGAGTCCTGCACTTAGGATGGAAGAATCCCATGCACCGCTACAGACTAGGGACCGAATGGCTCGGCAGCAGTTCTGCAGAAAAGGACCTCGGGGTTACAGTGGATGAGAAGCTGGATATGAGTCAACAGTGTGCCCTTGTTGCCAAGAAGGCCAATGGCATTTTGGGATGTATATGTAGGGGCATTGTATATGTAGTGATCGTTCCCCTCTATTCGACATTGATGAGGCCTCATCTGGAGTACTGTGTCCAGTTTTGGGCCCCACACTACAAGAAGGATGTGGATAAATTGGAGAGAGTCCAGCGAAGGGCAACAAAAATGATTAGGGGTCTGGAACACATGAGTTATGAGGAGAGGCTGAGGGAACTGGGATTGTTTAGTCTGCAGAAAAGAAGAATGAGGGGGCATTTGATAGCTGCTTTCAACTACCTGAGAGGTAGTTCCAGAGAGGATGGTTCTAGACTATTCTCAGTGGTGGAAGAGGACAGGACAAGGAGTAATGGTCTCAAGTTGCAGTGGGGGAGGTTCAGGTTGGATATTAGGAAAAACTTTTTCACTGGGAGGGTGGTGGTTTTTAAGGTCAGGCTTGACAAAGCCCTGGCTGGGATGATTTACTTGGGTATGGGTCCTGCTTTTGAGCAGGGGGTTGGACTAGATGACCTCCTGAGGTCCCTTCCAATCCTGATATTCTATGATTCTAAGTGCAGAGTCCTGCACTTAGGATGGAAGAATCCCATGCACCGCTACAGACTAGGGACCGAATGGCTCGGCAGCAGTTCTGCAGAAAAGGACCTCGGGGTTACAGGGGATGAGAAGCTGGATATGAGTCAACAGTGTGCCCTTGTTGCCAAGAAGGCCAATGGCATTTTGGGATGTATATGTAGGGGCATTGTATATGTAGTGATCGTTCCCCTCTATTCGACATTGATGAGGCCTCATCTGGAGTACTGTGTCCAGTTTTGGGCCCCACACTACAAGAAGGATGTGGAAAAATTGGAAAGAGTCCAGCGGAGGGCAACAAAAATGATTAGGGGACTGGAACACATGACTTACGAGGAGAGGCTGAGGGAACTGGGATTGTTTAGTCTGCGGAAGAGAAGAATGAGGGGGGATTTGATAGCTGCTTTCAACTACCTGAAAGGGGGTTCCAAAGAGGATGGATCTAGACTGTTCTCAGTGGTAGCTGATGACAGAACAAGAAGTAATGGTCTCAAGTTGCAGTGGGGGAGGTTTAGGTTTGGATATTAGGAAAAACTTTTTCACTAGGAGGGTGGTGAAACACTGGAATGTGTTGCCTAGGGAGGTGGTGGAATCTCCTTCCTTAGAGGTTTTTAAGGTCAGGCTTGACAAAGCCCTGGCTGGGATGATTTAGTTGGGGATTGGTCCTGCTTTGAGCAGGGGGTTGGACTAGATGACCTCCTGAGGTCCCTTGCAACCCTGATATTCTATGATTCTAGGATTCTAAATCTCCACAATAACCTTCTGTGAAATACTCCTGATTCAGTACATAGGAATGGACAAATAGAGTTTGTAGATTAAATGTGGTGTTGAGAAGATACTTCCAACTTTATTTAACTCTTACGAGATGTGAGCATAGTATCCATCTTAAGAAAAAGGGAATGAGACAACTGGCAATTAAAATGAAGCCTTTTTGGAAGATTGTAGGAAAAGTCAGTGGATGTTAAGGACGTCTCATATTAACAAATGAAATTTTCTAGGATAAATAGGTATAAAAAGTGACAATATAGACAGCAATTATAGTTGGAATGGGAAAAAACCAGAGCTGAACAAAGACTTGACCACGCTCATAAATGTCCATAACATTGCAAATAAAGAAGAAGCGTCTATATATGGTACCAATATGAAACACTTGGAAAGAAAAACATAAGTGATTTGGAATTCCGTGTTTTAAAAGGTGAAGTCATAGTGGTGGAAATGAGGTTGATGTGGCACTCTGTACCTCAAAGCAGCATACTGGAACCCCCATATTCACCTCTGTCATAGAATCATGACATATTTCATATGAAGCATGCCATGCAAGATATCATATGAAAGGTCATGATCTGCTGAAACCCATTGTCCTGTCCAAATATTTATATTGTTAGTGTGTGTGAAGTGATGAGATTTTGTTATTGAAATACGTTGTAAGGGTTTGCAGTGACAACAAAGTAGGTGAACCACTCCCAGGACGATGTTAAGCGACCATTAATCAGCAGGAGAGTTGTAAATCAAGGGATTAACAATGCCATAAGAGGGCTGCACAAGCATCACACAATGGGGGACTGCCCCAACTCTGTGATTCAGCAAAGCCCACTAGGACATGTCTGTGCTGATATTTTCCAGGCACAAGGACTGAAGGTATAAAACAAGGTACAGTGGCACCATGTCTTGGCCTTTCTCCTCCCCCACCTACGCTGGAAATAATAAGAATGCTGGGAAGACAAAGACTTCAACTGAGTAGACTGGTCCCAGGTTTAAAAGTGGAAACCTGTGTATTAAGAACTATAACATTCAGTGGGGTGAGAAAACTGCTTGATCTAAATACTGGCCAGTGTAATAAGGTTCAAGATTTAGACCCTGTGCTTATCTTTTATTGTCTTTTGTAACTAACTCTGATCTTTTGTGCCTACCACTTATAATTATCTAAAATCTATCTTTCTGTAGTTAATAAATCTGTTTTATGTTTTACCTAAAACAATGTGTTTTGGTTGAAGTGTTTGGGAAATCTCAGTTTAGTTTACAAAGGCTTGCATATGTCCTCTCCACATTGAGGGAGGGGCAGACTGGGTAATAAACACACACTGGTCAGGTTTCTGACCAGGCCAAGACTGTACAATTCTGGGGTGCAAGGCTGGGGAGCTGGGGGGAAATGGGTGCTGCCTTTCTCTTTGTGATTCATGAGTGGCTCAGGGAGCATTCACGCAATCTAGCTGGGTATGGGTCTCCATATGCTGTTATGCTGTGTGATAGCAGTGCCTGGAGGTGCTTGTTGCTTGTCACTAGCAAAGCATTGTGAGAGACAGTCCAGGCTAGAGAGTTAAGAGGGCACAACAGTACCCCAGGGATCCCATCACAGTTGATTTTCTTTTCCCCTCCCCCAAAGGGAAAAAGAATCATTATGGATAACTTAGATTATACAAATACCAGCATAAGGTTAAGTGCTCACTAATGGTCTCTATAATCAGAGATGGAATAGGGATTTGTGGGGCCCTGGGCCAGAGCAAGTGAGGGACCCTCCCCACAGCCAAATATAGTGTTGCTGACTGACAGTTGGCCAGTGTGTTGTGGCCAGATTGCCCGCTGAGCCAATGGTGGACCACTCTGCCACTGTTAGGGCCCTATCACAAGTGTGGTGCTTGTCATTAAAAAGTCAAAATTTACCAACAGTTATCACACAGCAGAATGTGAAATACCACTGTTGTTTTCTATTCTTTGTATAACTGTGGTAACTCTTGGCATCTTTTTTTTCCAGTTTAATGGCCGATCACTATGACACTGATTTTAGCAGTCCTAGACCAAAGATAGATTGGATGTTGAACTAGAGAAATTATTTACAACAGCAGTACCTTCTTTCATTTGTTCTATCTATTGCCATACTGGCAACCAGTGCAACCCTCTTCCTTATATATGCTTTTCTTTTCTTAGTAGAAAATGAGTATCATCTCTTTTGTCAAATGACAGGTATTGTCAGCTGGTCACCCAATGCTTCCTAACCAATATATTACTTGCTGATTTTCTTTGTTGAGAAAATAGCGTTGGATTTTATATTTTGATTGCCCACTGAGACAATGAGCTTTTTGTTGGAAGCAGGGTTGCTATTTTTGCTGTTATAACATCCACTATATTTCTCTCTCTCTCTTCATTATTTACACCATGTTCATCACCATGGTACCTAAGCACCTAACAGAGATTATGTAATGTACACAGGCAGATCCTTGTTTCCATCTTTGTTACCGTTATCTTTACTGTCACCACCACAACCAGCAGTCATTTTCTTGAGCATGTTATATACACATATTATGCACAACAATACCCATACACCACACATTAAAAGAACAGTAACATTACGAAGTCAAGCACGCAAAAGTTTGGAAATGCCAGAATTAATTAAGTCTTAATCCAGCCCCCTTGTGATAGTCTTTCATTTCCTGTCTCCTGCAACAATTCCCCTGTCCTAGTGATGTCTATTCTCCATCCCTAGCACCTTGTTCCAAGTTCCATTCTTCTCAAACCAACTCTCCACTCCTCAGTCTGTCACCTAGCCAAGGCAGACCTAGTTGTCCACTCTAGGCTCCCCATATGAGTCTTCTTTGCCCAGCCAGTCCTTATTCTTCCCTCCCAGCTCCTCATCAGTTGTCTCTCCCTTCCATGCTGGCTTGCTAGTTGTTCTCCCATATGCTGCCCATTTCTCTCCCTCCCCAGTCTCCTCATCCAATTTTGTTCACCCCACTAAGTATACACACACTCCTCCCTGGCTCCTAGTCCCAGTGTATTTGCCTAGCCAGTCTCAGTTCTTCCCGGTCCCATTCCTCCCACACTCAGTCCCAGCTACAGTCTCCTTGTTCAACTAGTCCCAATCTTCCTCTAGTTTTGCCTCTGATTTCAGTCTTCCCTCCCAACTGGCTCCAAGTATCATCCTCTGCTCCCATTTCCCTCATCAGCTCCAAGTCTCCTTGCCCAGTGAGTTACAGCCTCCCCTCTCCCTCAGATCCTCTGGCTTCCTTGCCCAAACAGTCCCAGTCTTCCCTCCTGCCTCTTTACCTAACCATTCCCAGCCTTCCCTCTCCCACCCCACACCCCACCCCCAGTCACAGTTTCCCTCTCAATCTCTCACTGCTGTCTCAGCTGTGGACATGGAGCTGGGTGAATCTACTCCTTCCCCGTGCCCAATCACACAGAGGAGCTGTGAGGGGATGGAGAATGCTCAGTGAGGATAAACTTTGGAGATTTTACTTGCTAAACTCTTAAGTCTCTACTGACCATGTGTAAATTGAATTTTTTCAAAGGCTTATAAATTAGCCAAATTCCAGTGGATTCCTGGAGATGGCAAAAAGCACCAAGGCTACTCCTTTGCCATATTACAAGTCCCATGACCGTCTCAAGGAAAATACCATCCACATTCTTTTTACCTTTAAAAAATAATAATAAAAAATAAAACATTTTCCCCTCATTCTCAGAAATGGCTGAACCATTTTGGCTGTAACTTTCCAAAAAAGTTCAGCCTGAGGAAGACACAAATGGAATCCTAACAATGATATTGCTCCATTACTAGATGGAAAGGGTTGAATTGTCAATAATAATGTAGAAATGGAAGACTTGTTCAATAAATATTTGTATTTACGGAAAGAAGCCCAGATGATATATTCATGGATGATGATGATAAGGAGGAAATACTTTCCATTCCAACAATAATTAAGAAGAATGTTAAACAGCAGCTACTAAAGATAGAAGTTTTTAAGTTGGCAGGTCCAGACAACGGGCATTCAAGCATTTTAAAAGAGTTGGCAGAGGAGCTCTCTGGACCACTAATGTTGAATATTCAATAAGTCTTGGAATACGGGGTCATGGGAGGGGGGGGAGAAAGAGAAATTTCTGGAAGAAAGCTAATATTGTGACAATATGTAAAAAGGATATTTGGGACCAATCAGGTAATTATACAAATTTAAGCGTAACATTAATCCCAGACAAAATAATAGAATGACTGATATGGGACTTGATTAATAAAGAATTAAAGGAAGGTAATATAATTAATGCCAATCAGCAATGGCTTATGCAAAGCAGATTTTGTCAGAACTAATTATCTTTTTTAATGCAATTACAAGTTTGATTGCTAATGGCAATTGTGTTGATGTCATATACATAGATTTCTGCATGACACTCAACCTGGTACCACAGAACATTTTGATTGAGAAATTAGAAGAATACAAAATCAACTTTGCATGTTCCAAATTGATTTAAAAACTGACTAGCTGGCTAACTGATAGATCTCAAAATGCAATTGTAAAGGAGGAATCATTGAGCAAGTGTGGCTCTATCTTGGGAAGCAGTGACTCTGAAAAGGACTTCTCAGGGTGGGGAGTAGGGGTTGGTGTTATGGTGGATAATCAGCGGAATGTGAGCTCTCAGAACAACGCTGTGACCAAAAGGTATATTGCAGTCCTTGGCTGAATAAACAGGAAAATATTGAGTAGGAGTAGGGAGGTTATTCTACCTCTGTATTTGGCTCTGTTGTGACTGCTTCTGGAATACTGTGTCCAGCTCTGAGGTCCACAATTCAAAAAGGATGTAGATAAATTGGAGAGGGTTCAGAGAAGAGCCACGAGAATGATTAAAGATTTGGAAAACATACCTCATAGTGATAGACTCATGCAGTCCAATCCCTTTAGTTTAATAAAGAGAAAGTTAAGGGATGATTGATCAACATTTATAAGTACTTAAGTGAGGAACAAAAATTTGATAATTGGCTCTTCAATCTAGTCAACAAAATTATAACAAGATACAAGGGTTGGAAGTTGAATCTAGTCAAATTCAGACTAGAAATAAGGTGTATATTTTTAACATTGAGGGTACTTAACCATTAGAACAACAATTAGCGCGAGAGTTGTGGTGAATTCTCCGTTACAGATAATTTTAAAATCAAGGTTGGATGTTTATCTAAAAGATATGCTCTAGTTGAAACAGGAATGAATACAAGGAAGCTGTGGCCTGTGCTATACAGGAGGTCAGACGAGAAGATCATAATGGTCCCTTCTGGACTTCTAATCTATGAACCCCCACAAGGAAAAACAATGGAAATAATGGGGAGAACAGAAGTAATCAAATCATGTCCTCTTAGTCTAATGAAGAATCAGTGGGACACCATCAAACCTGCTCATCCACTCACTCACAAAAGGCAGTAGTAGCAAGAGTCACCATTTTCTATAGAACAAATATACCAGCTGGCAGCTGCTCTCTTTAGAATGCTAATCAATTGTGGGTACAGCTACAGTAGAGATAGAGGTGTAATTTCCAGCTCAGGTGGACATACACCCACTAGCTCTGACTGAACTAGCAGTATAGTCATGGAAGTGAGGTAGCAGGACAGGGTAGCTGTCTGAGTAAATATATAGGGTCCCAGGAGAGAATGTACTCCAGAGGCACTTGGCCTGTCCTGCTGCCCGTACCAACAATGACACACTGATGTTTTTAGCATGCTAGCTTGATCAAAGCTAGTGCATGTATGTCTATCTGAGCTGAAAATTTCATCTCCAGCTTTAGTGTAGACATACCTTCACTGTCAGAAAGGAACAGCTAGCGTCAAAACAAGTGTCCTCTTTCTCTAAGGCAGGGACAAAGAAATGCAGTCACACCAATTGCCCTACTGAGCCACAGATAGCGGTGGTACAAATAATTGTGGCCTTTATTAACAGAGACAATATATAAAATGAAATATGCTACAAATAGAAGCATATGACCAGAATTTATTAATGGCATGGTGTTTGTGGGTGCAACTACATTGATTTGCATTGCACCAACTTATGCCATCAATGAATTTGTACCAAAATGGGTAGTAGCACCAGTGTAGCGATATTGTTTTCCCCTTCTCTTCTTCTTACGGGCATTTTCTAAATATCTGGTTGACATTCTTTTATTCAGCAAAAAGATTTTCCTCCTTTATTCCTGGAATTTATTTTTTGCTATATAAAATTGCATTTACTTTTAAGTAAAAGACTATAAAATGACTTCTCTAATTTGAAAAATAATGATTTGCCCCTTTTTATGCTTCATACGAACACAAGGTACCGTATAAAATATTTTTCTTTGATTAAGGACGTCTCCCTCTTCAGCTCTTAAATTCTAGAAATGACCGTTTGGGGGTGGGGTTGTCTCTCTGCAGTGTTGTTCTAGCCTTGTTGGTCCCAGGATTTTAGCAAGACAAGGTGGTTGAGGTAATATCTTTTATTGGGTCAGCTTCTGGTTGCTGAACGAGACAATCATTCATGCTTACAGAATTGTGTACCTGTCCCTGTACTGTCTTTCTCTCCCTTTTATAGAATAGTGTGCTTAGTAAATGATGGGCTTCAGTAAAGCTGTTTATATGCATAGTGTTTGGCTCTGGAAAAACATGAGCTTGGAAAAGTTCTCAAAACAACAGCCTCATTTCAAACCTTCAAGGCTTTCATTAGTTGAAAATAAGGCCAAATAACTTAGCCCATTCTTACTGTGGTTGCACGTAATGATGTATTTTAGTGACAAAAGGTATGAAACAAAATGTAAGTGCTGCCACTATTGACACTAAAGGAATTTTTTTGTTTTGTTTTGCATTGAGTATCAGTAGAGCAGAGTTACTGCTTTTAGATCTGAGGCTTTTTGGTTCAAATCCCAGCAGAGATATTCCTTGCTTAAACACTTCCTTGATGTTGTCTGTACCATCAACAAACTGAGACAGACACGGCCAAAAATTGTTCCATTTATTGGATGTATTCACTTGACAATTTGCCAAGTTCCTGTGATGTCTGGCTTATCTATTTCTAAATGGGTTTTTGTTTGTTTTTGTTTTTATTTTACCTCAATCACATTTCCTTCCACATAGGCAATATTGTGTTGTTCCACATAATAATAAGTAGTCTTAATGGTGGAATATATTAAACCGGGAAAAGTTTTATTTTAGCATCTTTTTAACAGATTTCCATGTATATCAACTATTCTTCATCATCTGAAGTCTTCAACACAAACACCACCTAGCTCTTTGAAGCGGTCAGCCTTCAAGACAGTTATCAAAGCTGTGTGGCTCCATTTCTCTTACAACAGATGAGAAGTAACACAAATGCAGCCATGTTCTGCCCTTGAACTAGCACTTTACACACACACACACACACACACACACACACACACACACACACACACACCAGTGATGTAAATCCTTAATTTTTCCTCACTGTCTGTTTGGAAAATTTTCCATGGAAATTTGGCCAGAGTAAAATGCTGAGGAAAAAACTGGGAAACAACTTCAGGATTTGGTTCAAAGGATGTTGTATTCATGTAACTGAGGGCAAAACTGAACTACTAACACATGGGTAAAATGCCTTTTTAATAGACCTGGTGGGAAAATTTACTAAACCTTTTCCAGTTGAAAAATGCCAGTTTTTTGACAAAATGTTCATAGTTAAGATTTCTCAGGCCCAGGATGTCATTTTTGGTGAGTGAGAAGGAGAGTGCAAGAGCCCAGAACATACAGTGTGGTTAGGGCAGTTAGTTGGGATGCTGGATACTCTGTGCCTGCTATGCCCAATTCAGAGCATAGACTTGAACCTGGGTCTCCCATATCCCAGGTGAGTAGGAGACCCGGGTTCAAGTCCCAGCTCTCAATTAAACATGCTGTTTCTCACCTTCTCCTGTTGCTGCACTGGAACAAATTTTTGTAAAATGGAAATCTTTTCTGGCCAGCCATAACTCCTAGTCTTTTTTAAAAGTTCATACTAAACTTCATCCAACTTTCTTCTCGGTAGTTTGCTGAGAGAGTGGGGATTGATAGATAAAGATGATTTTAAAACTGAAATATCTTCTAGTTTTGGTCAGTCATGGAGAACAACTAGCTCTAGCTGTGATTCGGTGGTTCGGGTTAAAAAAAAGTTAGTAGTCAGTCAACCAACAAAAGAAAAAGGCAATCTTAAATGTTAACATGTAGTGCAATGTATTACTATGTACTTTTTTCCCATTAAAAATTTTAACTAGCAGTTTACTGACAATTTAGAAAAATATTTGAAAAAACACAATGAAAAATGAACAATACTTACAACCATACCATTTAGGGACACCCAGCAATCTGGTGGGAAATCCTGAAGTAATGGTACTAAAAACTGAAGACAACCATCCCAGTGGCAAAGAAGTAGCATCATTCCAATTAGATTAAAGATTCTCACCACAGCACTGGCCAGATCATATGTCATATGGAAAATCTGGAGACAAAAATTACAAATTATTTATGTGATGAAATTCAGGTTATACAACATGAGATTTTTCTCATCCAAGCAAACTAAAGAGATGCAAGAAACACTGTTCCAGAGTAGCAGCCGTGTTAGTCTGTATTCGCAGAAAGAAAAGGAGTACTTGTGGCACCTTAGAGACTAACAAATGTATTTGAGCATAAGCTTCGATGAAGTGAGCTGTAGCTCATGAAAGCTTATGCTCAAATAAATTTGTTAGTCTCTAAGGTGCCACAAGTACTCCTTTTCTTTTAAAGAAACACTGATTTTCTTACCATACTTTGGGATTAATTTATTATATAAAATCACATCACCATATTCCACATATAATGCCAATATTTTGCACTTTTATAGTGCCTTTCATAGATTCATAGACTTTAAGGCCAGAAGGGACCATCATGATCATTTAGTCTGACCTCCTGCACATTGCACGCCACAAAACCTCACCCACTCCTATAACAGACTCAACCTCTGGCTGAGTTACTAAAGTCCTCAAATCATGTTTTAAAGATTTCACCTGAGGATCTTAAAGTACTTAACAAATATTAATTATGCCTCACCAGTGAAAGTAGTTATTACTATTTCCATTTTACAGGTAAGCAGACTAAGACATAAAAATGCTAAGTGCCCAATGTCATGCAAAAGACAATGACAGAACAGAACAGATTCCATAAATCCTACCACTTAGACTACTACAATACCTACAAGAGCACAATTCCCCAAATTTTCACCTCCATATATGGTACACTGTGCAGTGAAGGAGATGTCCAGATCTAAAAACTAGCTTTATATCTTTGTTTCATCTATTTAATCTAATGTCATATAATTTAATCTATATTAAAATACCTGTCAATGTAATATTTAAGCATCTTCAAATGAGAAATTTCACAAGAATTTTCCTTCAATCTTTCATAGTTGTTTTATGCTAATATATCTGTGTGTGTGTGTTCAATTCCTTTTCAATATGTGCTAAATATAAATGAAGAAAATGAAGAGTATGAAGCAGCCTTTAATCATATTGGGGTCATATTCCTGTATTCTTTGTTGATTTCACAATTCAGTACACAAACACCTGCCCTACTATACCACAATCATACAGATGGAAGTGTAGATTTCATGGTTATTAAACTCTATTAATTTTCCAAACGTATAGCAATTTCCAAAACACCTGGACCAACTCATTATAATTTGGTGTGTTCAATTAATCCCTTCATTGCTGGACAAAAATGATTGTATCTGCATTGTCCTTTACAATGAAAAAAAACCCCCTATATAAATACATGCGTGAGAACATGCAAATACCCATATGCCACATACATTTAACAGCTTATTAAGGGCAATGTTGCCAGACATAATTAGCATGTTCAGAAGCAAAGACACTTTGTTCACTGACATACAAAATAAGAATTATGTCCCACATCTAGAGGAAATATGTACACAGTATCTTAAAACATTTTCCGAACTATTAATATTTTATGTGATTCAATTTAGCTACTCCTGAAATGCAGCCAGCTCCAGGGTAAAATGTGCTACCTGTTTAACAGTGCACACCAACATTATCCAACAGTTCAGGTAAGAAGATGAAGATTGCCCTGTCTATACAAAATTTGAAAGGCGTTTTTAAATAGAATATAATTTCCCATATGAAATTGAGTTAGGAAACCTGAGTCCTTACTGCTGAAAAAGGGCAACAGTTTCCCACAGCCACCCAGAATCAACTTTCCTGCAGGTGGGGATAGAGGGTAGCAAAGGAAAAGAAGAAAAAAAGGATCTAACTGCTCTCAACAAAGACTGGAGGAGGGAACAGGAAGAGGGAAGACCATACAGTCCTCCAAAAATAAACTTCCTTTTGAGGGAGGGAAGAAGGAATAAAGATAATTTTGCTGAGGATGATGAACAAATATGCCATGGGTTTAGCATGTGAAGAGAATCTACAGCAACATCATATTACAGACATTACACAAACACATTATGTACTGTTACACTGAATCTATGAATGCCATTGAAGCTCAGTTGAAACTATTTTTACTGAAGATCCTGTTGATTTTTACTCCAAATTATAACCTTTTACATGATACATTAAGAACCTCCTACGTGACATAGTAAGAGGTCAGACTACATAATCATTATGTTCCTTGGTCCCTTCTGGCCTTAAAATTTGTGAATCAATTAAACTTACTGAACAAAGACAATGATTTTAAAAATTACCTCCATATTTGCACATGCAATTTTACATAGAATTTGCATGTGGAATTTGTATAGGTAAACTGTTAAATATGTAAACTGAATGCACAGTTTCTATTACTTGCATGTGTAAATGAGTACAAATGAAATATTCTGAGATCAGATTAGGCACCTTCCAAAACATGGCTGATATTTTCTGTTAGATGGAATGTGCCCTACTTTAAAACTGAAAAATTATAATGTATTTCTCAATCTAAAATCCAAAACTACTTAGGATATTCAAACACTTATCTAGATACTAATGTTATGTATAAAGTATTTTTCTCTCAGCCATGCTATTGTTAAAATATTTGTCCCAAGTCCCAATTCTGATAGAAATGGGTGAGAGGTGCTTATAACATTATTCAAAATGTCATGTGTTACCCAAATACCATTTCATTCCTGTCAAAACTCAGGCTGTGGTACTGGAAGTTCATGGAGAACTTACTGCAAATAGGAATAAACAGAAAAAAATTGGTTTTGCTGTTTAGAAATTTTAAATAAATAGAGATGCAATTGCTTATTTTGATTTAAAAGTTGTTGTGTTTTGTTGCATGGAATGCACCTAGAGACTAGGCAGGAAATGACTTTATTTAAAAAAATTGACAGTAAATAATATGGAATATGTACAGTCGAGGAATGCCCCAAGCTGAGCTGCAATTGGGCAACTATCTGTCAAGATACATTTACTGCAACCATAAACACTTCTGGAAGTGAAATTCCAACCCTATTGAATTGGGAGCCTGGCCACTGACTCCAGTGGAGCTATGATTTCAGCCAGAGTGCCTATTCTAGTTATGACAAACAAATCTGGGAAATTTAGTTAGTAGCAATACATGGTTTGCACATACTTTGTACCTTCACCCAGACTCTTCAAATGTTGCACTAACATACATGGTAACATCCCTATTTTACAGCTGGAGATACTAAAGCAGAAGATTAAGGGTTAGAAGTTTAGAAGAGCTCTGTCAGCAATTGGGCTATATTTTCAAAAGGAGCTTGGCTTTCATTTACACACCAAAGTAAGTGGTGAGATTTTCAATAAAAAAAAAATCAATACATTGGGTGCTGAGTTCTTCAGAAAATTTGGTCAGAAGTGTGACAATAGGAGTTGCTGAGTGTTGAGATCAAAATCTTCCCCTTTCTTAGATGCCTAAATGAGAGCATAGCTCTTCTGAAAGTATTGTCCTTATTTTCGGTGCTGAGCATTTGAAACCCTGGCCCGACGTGACTTTCCCAAACTCACACTGACAGAGCTGGGAACAAAATACAGATCTCCTAACTCTCATCCCTCTACTCTAAGCAAAGATGATTGTGCATGTACCCACTAGACATGAATGCATAAAAATTGATTAGTCAAAGCCATTTCACTTGGGCAAGTTCCACCGTTGGCATAGTTTTGGGCTGGGGAAGGGCCTCACAAGCAAAGCTCAGATCTTGATTTATGCTTTCCCAAAGTTTGGAGAAGTTTATTTGTGTGCACTTGATTCAGATCCATCTTTATTTTAGACCCTTTAAACTGGATATTACTCACTGAGGTGATGTGGGGAATAAATACGGAATGCATAACAAAGCAAGTGAGTGATTGCACTACCAGGGAAATTTACATGAACTACTGTAGGGTACTAACATGACACCTACGCTGTTACAGTAACAATAGTAGCATAAGGCAACATCAGTCCCTGGTTGCCTAGTGAAACTGCTTGCTATCCAATGTGGCTCTTCCTATGAGCCACAAGGATTAATATAAACAAGGAGCAATCACAGGGGGAGGTTAAAATTAAAGCCTAGTAGTTGAGGCACTCTGCTCAAATCTTTGGGTTTTAGTGAGGGATTCTGGCTGGGTCTGGGATTGTGTGTGCAAACTGGGAAACCATTAGTTTGGCTGGATTTGGTAAGGACTGTCCCAATGCTTATCCTGTAAAAATGGCTGGCCTGAATAAAGTTTTGTCCTTTTGTCACCATTCAAGTATGTCTGTCTCTTCATTAGTGGTGTGCCTTTACAACAGTGATCATACATTATAAGAGCAATAGCACGTGTTGAAATTTTTATGTGAATCCACACTCCATAAGAGGAGTGAATAGTCAGTATGTGACACTGTAATCTTTCATTGTTTGTGAAAGCTTCCACTCAAGGAATGACTCCTGTATTTCTTAGCATTCAGGATCAGTATTACACATGCATTATTGTGTTCTCGATATTATCTAAATAGCTTAGTGTGGTATATTAAATTAGCATTTCAACCATACTGTTTATCCATCCTATTTTAGCACTTCTATTCATAAGTTAAGTGTTTACATATTCTATCATTTTATAGTGCTTATTACGATATCTTTGTGCTGCATAAAATTACCTTATGAATATCAATGAAATAATAAAAATCCTCAAATCATCCAGTGCACATATTTGAATAAATTTTCAATGAAAAATTGTTTTTAAATGAAAATTTTCAGGGACATTTTTTGTTTCTTTTGAAGTTTTCTGTGTGGTTTTTGTTTTTTTGTTTTTTGATAGTGGTAAATAACAAAGAAATGTTTCAAATTGGGGATTCTTCCCATCTGTTTTTCCCCCTTTCCCTCTTTTCTCAGTGGCAAGATGGAAACAAGTTAAAAAAAGGGGGAGGAATGGTAAAGAAACAGGTTGAGGGAGAAAAAAAACAAAATTTTGTTTTTCAACTTTTTGTTGAAAAATGCATTGGTTTCCTATAAAGTTTTGAAGAAAAAAATTAAAAAGTTTTCCAAACTTTCCTTCCAAATATTATATTTTGACAAGCTCTCTAGAAGCTAAACCTCCTGAAAAGGTCTATTTAAATAGACACATTTCACAACATATCCTAAAGATCAATAAATTGAGAATCTGAGCAAAAAAGCGTGCAGTAGCAAATTGCAGATTTAGAGAAGCCTTAATTGAAAACAACCTTCCATTGGGTCCTTCTTATGTATATGTTCGTGCTGCAAGCCTGTGTACCCCGAAGGATCAATTATCAATGTAAAGCAGGTAGTGAGATGTGAGTTCTCAAAATACCTGGATCCCAAACTACTGCAGATTTTACAGAGCATCCCCAGAACCGTAATTTGAGTTTATAAATGATCTAGAGAAACACAAAAAAAACGCCCAAACTTTGTACATGTGTTAAGCCCCTTTGACTACAATGTATCCACTGGCTTTAACACCACTACATTCAGTCATAGTACTGATAAAGACTCCTTTGATATATTTTTCACTAACAGAGCAAATAACCTATCTCAGAAATCTGTTATGTAACATTTTCTATTGACATAGTAGAACAATTGTCATAACACTGAAGTAAATTAATAACCGTAACAATAATGCTTACTGGAAGACATTCTGGTACACATACAGGGTATCACAAAGTACTTTACAAACATTCATGAGTTAAGCCTCACCAAAACTCCTATGAGATGTATAAAATGGGGACAATAAAATTTTTCTATAGGGTAACAGAGATACAGAAAGTTCAGAGAAATCTATAGTCTTTCCAATTTCAACCATTAGTGAATTGGCCAAACTGCAGCAAAGAAGGCATACCAGAGCCAGGAATAGGACTTAGGTCACCTAACTCCCATTTTGTGGGACCAAGAGTTTAAGCCAGATACTTTGACATTAAAAGAGACACTATCAAGATAAAATTAATAGCTAAAGCTTTAAACCTTTGTACCTAAAGTTAGGCTACTAAATCCATACTCAGACATCTAAATATAAGTGGCCTGATTTTCATAAGTGCACTCCACCTACAAATCCTGTATAAGTCAGTGAGAACTGCAGGTACTGAACGCCTCCGAAAGTCAGACCACTTTTATTTTGGTACTTAAATGTGGACTGAGGAGTCTCACTTCAGCACCAAGGTTTGAAAAAATTGGCCAATATATTTAAACAATTTTAACTAACACCACCTTAAATTACTAAAACAGGGAAAAAATAAAACCTAATGTATCTTCCATTGCTTTTCTGTCTTTGTTTACTATTTGCATTTAACTCTGATTAGACAAAAATACTATGTACTACTTCCGACCATTTGTCCATTTTGCTATCTGGCTTTTATGCACTAACAATGCTAAAATGTTCAGTTTGAAAAAACTTCAGGAAACTATTTACCTATAAAAATCTGTTTTCACTGATTTCTTAAAAATCAAAATCATTTTTATATTAATTTTATAACCTCTTTCCATAACATTTGAACCTGAAGTTTTCTCCCTAACCTAAGCTGACAATGTCCCTTTAATTTAATATGGCTGAAATATAACCTTTGGGTGAATTCAGTTATGAACGATTTGGCAACACCTACTTGTTAAGAATAGAAATTTGCTCTAAGAGTCAAAGAGCTTCCCTGATTATCTCAGTTTTCACTCACACTTTAGTAATGACTCTTTTCACTCCCATGTGTGGAGAAAAAGCAGACTGCTGTCTTCCATATTTACAATACAGTGCATACCCCGAAGTACAGAAATTTTAGCTCTGATTTTTCACTCAAGACAAAGAACTGTTGCAGTCCTAACTGCCAGCTCTCTTCCTTAATGATTCTGGAGATGGGCTGTCATATTAAGTTAATAATATATCTATTGAACTCCATGTCAGGGAATGCAGACAGTTAATCCCTGCTGCTTTTGTGTGTTGATTTTCAGGTTGTTTTGGGTAAATGCCATTAACTCTTAGAGGACGGCAAAAATCTGAGGAGTGCTTGGAAAACGTGTTACAAACTGTGATGCCATGGAATTTGTTCAGATACTTCTTCCCCACAACCATTTTGTAGAACTGCTTTGGTGTCAAGGGTGCTCAGTATTGAAAGACTGGCACAATTGGCAACAGTATCTTTCTTTTAATTCTCAGAGCATGATTTGCATCCTGCTGCAGGCAACATGAGATGACACTTGAACTAAAGGAAACTGCACACAGAGTCTGAAATATTAAATAACCACTGTGGGCAGATCTGAAAAGTTGCCTGTGGACAGTGATTCCGAGAGTTTTCTGAAATCAAATCTAAAGCTCAACAACAGAACATTGAAACAGACTGCATGGAATAAATATTAGTAATAAAAATTACATTCTTTTTGCTTCCTTCTCTCTATCAGTCTGAAATTACTGGTTTTATTCTTCAGAACAGCACATGGAGACAGACTGAACACTGTAAGATCCAGAGTCTCCTATATGAGCTTACTTTTCATGTGGCCTCCAGCAAGATAATAGTTACATAGTGGCAAAGCTCCACAAGAAATAATATAATTTAAAGAGGGAGCGGGAGAAAGAATAAAGCCTTTCTTTTGGACACCATTTGTACCGGCTTGAGGGGCCCATTTAAATCAATACGAGCTCTTTGGGATTCTCTTTGGGATTCATCAGGGGTTCTCAATCTTTTACTTTCGGAGTCCCTCCCCCCAAACATGCTATAAAAACTCCACAGCCCACCTGTGCCTCAATAACTGGTTTTCTGCACATAAAAGCTAGGGCCAGCGATAAGGGGTAGCAAGATGGGCAATTGCCCTGGGCCCAGCAAGTCTAACACCTGTCCTGCTTGGCAGAACCCCTGGAACCCTGGTGGAGAACCACTGCTCTACATTGTCATTTCATATATTCTGCACTACATATTCCAGATATTGATGTCTATAGGAATTCTCTGTAAAGATCAGATCTGTAAAGATCAGTGAGACAGTGTGGTCCTGATCCAACTGTTAGCACAATCATTCCATTTGATCTCAGTGGGAAATAGTCTGGCCTGATGGGTCTATGTATTTTGTAACCAGTTACAACATTCTAAACTGAAACTATGTCTGGAAAAATAGCTTGAACTCCTATTGATTGGAATGCTTGGATATGCCTAAATGTACATTGTGTACTCAACTGAATCCTGATGTGTGTGGTTAATTTTATCATACCAATTTTATAGCTAATAATTGTGTAGTGGGGAAAGGTATACAACACTACTTAATCTAGTTATATTCAGAACTTTAAAATGCTGACAAGTATAACAATCTGCATTCCCTTTAGCTGACCCTGGAGGGAAACAGCAGAGTTTTAATAAACAGAACAAACTATTTTAATCAAACATATCCAGAAAAAAGAGCTGAGAGCAGCCTATTTTACTTGACCTTTTAAAATTACTTTCTAGATCTAGTCAATGTGACATTCAATTTATTACACAAGCCACATTTATTCCACTCCAAGGCATGTACAAATGGAAGCCAGTTTGTGAGTAGCAAAAGGAATTGCACCACCACATATAAACGTGGCAGAGCTCTAAATCATGATTAAACATGAAAGCTATAATGCAACTAATTTTCTGGAGAAAGAATTAGGCCGGTGTTGGAAAGGTCTAGTATAGCTCAGAAAGCAAACTTTATTCATCTGCTATATATATTTTATGAAGCAAATTAGCAGTGCTATGTGAATTAACTAACTTCTTCCATAAAGTCCAACAATTTCAAACCGCTGATGTCAGAAATACTGTTTCACAGCCATGAAACACAAACAAACCCACAGCACTAAAATAGAAACACTCTCTAGATGCCTAGGACATTTTTGTCTGGTATGTTCCCTCTACTTAGTTAGAGTCAGTGTTTCCTATGTGCTTGTGCCTGTGTGCAGTGGGTGGCGGGGAGCAAGGGTGAAAGGTGCTTCTTCCCATCATCCCACACAAAGGCCAAAGTCAATTGCAATGCTGGAGCAGAAAGGGGCAAGGACCATCCCCCTTTGTACTGTCCAGAAGAGTAGGCTGGGAACAACAGAGGAACAAGATACACCATCCAATGCACTCGCTCCATCCTGCAGCCAGGAGTTGTCCTACCAAAGGACAATCCTTCTCCAACCTCCTCCCAGGGCTGTGAAGCTCTGCATCACTACTTATTCAGGGCTCTACCCAAATGGAACAATCTGGTCCTTAGCTTGAAAATTCTTAGGAGGAAGTGTCTTTCGGTATGTTTTGTACAGCACAGAGTTGACGACTGGCATTTTTAAAACATATTATATAATCATAATTGTCTTTTGTATAAACTTAATATCTGTTGGCAGACCCTCACTATGTATTGCCTAACTTCAAATACAAATAGTTCATTCCTATGACTTCTGAAACATGCATAAAAATGTTACCAAAACCATAACTTACTAATGCAAAAAAAAACAAAAACAAAAAAACACCAAACCCAACCCCGCCCCCCCCCCCACACTTTAAAAAACAAATAGTAACCAGCGAAGCACAGAACTAAGTTAGACTTAGGGGCAGAAAATCTCAAAAAATGTTTTATTTTAAAAATCTGCTTCCCCTCCTAAATTGTTCATTGTTCTGATAAACAGAGTATTCTAATAACCTTTTTGAAAATGAAAGAGTGAAACTACTATTAGTCCAAAATGTCTGTATACCATTATATATTAGATGTAGAAATATATCTCACAGTCATATTGGATTGATAAGTCTTTCATGGTTTCATTTTCATGAAAGGTATCACAAAACTGTTTGATATATATTGTTAGAAAAATATTTGACAAGTAACAGATACGCATAATATACATTATATCATTGATTTGATAGTACTGTCATTATTTCATTTTTGCAAAGGTTATTAGAATACTCTTCATATTAGAACAACAATCTTTCATGTGAAATCTCCTTTTTTCCCCAATTATGACATGACAAGTGGCTCCCCCTTCTCCTCTTTCCCAGCTCCTTTCCCACCTTCTCACTATGTTCTTCTTATTGAGTGGAGAGCAGAATAAATCTATCCTTCCTCTACTCACAAGACTCTTCTATGAAGGAGCAGGACTATCCAAAGATAAGCGAGTGACAGTGCATAGAAAAAGTTACAAATAAACAACAAAGCAATTACAAACAATTAATAGACATATATTTGTCTAAATCCTGTTTGCCTTACTCTCCCTCATTAAAATCCAAGTTCTGTAGATACAAAGTCCCTGTTCTTATGGAGCATAGGTGTTCTGCTTGACCACTTACAAGCCTCAATGGTGCACCTTCTTAGGTCTGCCAGAGCTAACCTTCCTTTCCCTGGGCTTTAGTTGATGAGGAGCTTTTAAGATGCACTCTTCTTCAAAACTGGCTCCATAAAGAATCATAAACTATTAGGGTTGGAAGAGACCTCAGGAGGTTATCTAGTCCAATCCCCTGCTCAAAGCAGGATCAACACCAACTAAATCATCCCAGCCAGGGCTTTGTCAAGCTGGGCCTTAAAAACCTCTAAGGATGGAGATTCCACCACCTCCATAGGTAACCCATTCCAGTGCTTCACAACCCTCCTAGTCAAATAGTGTTTCCGAATATCCAACCTAGACCTCCCACACTGCAACTTGAGACCATTGCTTTTTGTTCTGTCATCTGCCACCACTGAGAACAGCCTAGCTGTAATATGTTGTAATATGTTAATTACATCATAGCAGCCTATTCATGTTTCTTGCTTGGGGTTTTGGTTTGCAATATTTATGTTTTGATTTTATTTCTTTATTTAGATTTGCACTAACTATTAAAAAGCACACATCCATTCTAAGGCCTGGGTGCCCTTACACTTAGAAATGCAATTCACACATAAACAGACTCACAAATGTCCTCTGGAGGCACTACTCTAGTAGCAATAGGACTATAACAATTGCCAGCAGAATTCTCTAACCTGGCAGTAGCTGCCTTTTGCTTCGCTAATAGCAGCTGAGAATGTAACTAGACCCTGACCCCCTCCCCCCACCTCAAACTGCAAACCCAATCCACAAATGGCAGAGCTATGCCCTCAGTCAAAAGGGCAGTTTATTCCTGACATAGCTTCTGGTTTCATAGTAAAAAGAAAAGGAGTACTTGTGGCACCTTAGAGACTAACCAATTTATTTGAGCATGAGCTTTCGTGAGCTACAGAAAGCTCATGCTCAAATAAATTGGTTAGTCTCTAAGGTGCCACAAGTACTCCTTTTCTTTTTGCGAATACAGACTAACACGGCTGTTACTCTGAAACCTGATTTCATAGTGTTTAGGGCCAGAACAGACCATCAGATCACGTAGTCTGACCTCCTGTATAACACAACCCAATACATTTCATGCAGATACCCTTATATTAAACCTAAAGACTTTAGTTCAAATCATGTCAGTCCTCAGGAAACTGAACTCTGTGCTACAGGCAGAAAACAGGAGAGACCAAGGTGTCACCAATGCTGAGGTCCCTGCAATAGCAAGGAACTGAGAGATATTCCAGATTATTCCAGCAGGCCCTTCATGACCCATACTGGAGAGAACCCCGCAAGGTCCCTCCCAATTTGATCTGCGGGAAAATTCCTTCTTAACCTCAAATCTGAGCATTGGAACAAGAAGACACACCATCCAGAAATTTAGAAAAGATACTGAGCCACCCTATAGTGTCCCATATCTAGATGTAGCCAATCTCTGATGCTTCAAAGGAAGGTGTTCTCCCAGGATACATCAAGACAATGGGCATCATGGAAAAACAATTCCTTATCCCTGCAGGAGACTGACCGAAGACCTGAAGTGTGAGATTTGATTATAGTCATTGTCTTCCTGCAGAGCTGCAATTGTTAGGAGCATGGTGAGGGTAATGTGATCAATCCTCTTCTCTCCATGGCCCATGAGGGAAGGGGACAGCAGGAGGATGTACACATTCACAGACTGCAAGAACAGAAGGGAGCACCATGACCACCAAGCACAACCCTCTGCACACAGGTCACATAATTTCTCCCAGAAGTGGTTTATGGTAAATCTTTTGGAAAGCAATGGTGAGTCCTCCACCTCCCCGGTAAGCTGTTCCAATGTTTAATTACCCTAATTGGTAGAAAATTATCTTATTTCAAGTTTGAATTCGTCTAACTCCAACTTCCAACCACTGGTTCTTGTTATACCTTTGTCATCAAAATTGAAAAGACCCTACTACTTCCATCTTTTCCTGTGCACTGTGACCAAGTCACTTCTCTTCGATAAGCTGAATAAGATGAGCTCCATAAGTCGTATATCGTAAAGCTTGTTTTCCAGTCCTGGAACTTTTTTATGAGTCACCTCTGAATTCTCTCCAGCATTTTCACGTCCTTCGTTAAGTGCAGATACCAGACACAGTAGTCTAGTAGCAGTCTTACTAATGCTGTATATAGAGGACAGATCTCTTCCCTACCTCTACTTGATATTCCCCTTTTTTATACAACAAAGGATCCCATTAGCCCCTTTCGCCACAGCATTGCACTGAGAACTCATGTTGAGGCAACTATCTACAGTGACCCCTAAATCCTTCTCTGAGTCACTGCTTTCTAAGACAGAGTCCCCCATTCTGTAGGTATAACCTGTATAGTTGGTTCCCAGATGTATTACCTTGCATTTGGCTTTATTAAAACACGTTTTGTTGGATTTTGGTCATTTAACCAATTCAGATCACTCTAACCATAACCTGTCCTCCTCATTATTTACTACCCCACCTATCTTTGTGTCATCTGCAAGCTTTTCCAGCACAGACTTTATATCATCATCTAGATTGTTGATACAAATATTGAATAGTGTTGGACCAATAATGGGTCATGTGGACCTAGCTTAAATGTCACCACTAATCAATACTGCTACATTAACAACATTTTGAAATCTAACAATGAGACAGTTTTTAATCATCTAATCTGTGTCTATTAGTTCCATATAAACACAATTTGGGTTTTTTGTTTTGTTTTAAAATCAGAAAGTCATGGGTATTAAATCAAATCCAAGTACGCAAGCTCAACAGAGTTGCTTTTATCAGCCAGACCTATAATCCTGTCCAAAACAAAAAACAAAACAAAACACTTCCCACCTTAACATTATGTTCACAGTCAGTTATGCTAACAATTGCTTAAAGCCCTGAAAAAGTACCCTCTTCAAAATTCCAAATGTACATGTTAATGGTTGCTGTTGTATTCTATTTGCACACGGTACAGATAACCAGATCATGGCCAATGGTACCAAAGAAACCAATAATTTTTACACCAGCAATTAACTCTTATTTCTCCTCCGCTTCCCTCAAGCAACAAGCATTACCCTCCTCCAGTCTGGATTGAGTCTCAGCTAGCTTGTTCTCATGCAGGCCACAGTCTCCCTTAGAAGCGGAGTAATGCGATCAGCCACTTCACCTGTGCCCGTTGAGGTTGAACTCTAATGCTGAATGTCTTTATAGGTCACATTTATATACAGTTACATTAAATACTATGGAAAATGTATTAATAGAATGTTTGTATTGCAAATAGGTCTTTTGTGCTTTATGACTCTATACAAGAAAAAATACAACTCTATATCTGCAAAGCAGAAATTGTTCATACTGTTTCTTTAGTGAAATATAAGTTTCTACTACACAGCAAATAAAATTGTTTACTGAATTGGACCACTAGAGTTATACACTATCCTCACTCAATTCATACAACTCCATTCACTTCAGTAGGAGTTTTGCCACAGATTGACAGCAATATTTGACCTTTGGGAAATAACTCTCATAATACAACACAGTAAATATTTCACTTAAGGATACTAAATACCCTAGATAATTATAGCAGTACTTTTAGTTTTTAATGTTACAAGACCAGCAAAAACAGGGGGAAAAATCATAATTTGGTTTGGATTTTTCTGGCATAGATATTTACCTCAACTGTAAATTTGTGGGTCAAATGATTGACTGGTGAAGAGCAAAATAATTAGACCAGGGAAGAAGTTAGATCTAAGTGTTCACAAAGAGTTAATAAATGGTTTATTTCCTTTTGCTATACAGTATAAACGTACTTGTAGAATATTCCCATGTATTTAGCATGCTTGGGAGATATTCTTGCATATAAAAAGGACAATAGGTCTCACTTTTCTTTTTGGGTATAAGTCCATTAATATCAGTGGGAGTTATGTGCACATACGAAGGGCAGAAGAGATTGTTAAGGCCCCATTAATACAATGAAAATATCTGTGCCAGTGAACCCATTTATAAAACAGCTAATGTGAGTTAAATATACTTTGCCTGATCCAGGTAAAACACAACACAGTTTTGGTAAATAATTTTCCAGGCTAGTTTATATAATTTATCACAAAAATAAAATCACCCATGGTCAACACTGATGAAGGGACCTAATGCTGAGGGGAGGTTGTTGGTAATATCAGGTATCTGCAAATGTATCTCTGAAATGGGCACCCAAAGTCAGTCACTTCTCCTCCAACAGTGAAGCCCCTAGAGAATGTAAAGCTACTCACTCCTTATAGAATCTCTGGGGGAAGGCAGAAGTGGTACAATGAGGGGTGAATTCCCAGTGGATGGAATATGGGAAGTGATCAACAGTTCAATGTCTAGTTGGCAGCCGGTATCAAGCAGAATGCCCCAGGGGTCAGTTTTGTTCAACATCTTCATTAATGATCTGGATGATGGGATGGATTGCACCCTCAGCAAGTTCACAGATGACACTAAGGGGAGAGGTACATACACTGGAGGGTAGGGATAGGGTCCAGAGTGACCTAGACAATTTGGAGGATTGGGCTAAAAGAAATCTGATGAGGTTCAACAAGGACAAGTGCAGAGTCCGGCACTTAGGAGGGAAGAATCCCATGCACTGATATAGGCTGGGAACCAACTGGCTAAGTGGCCGTTCTGCCACTTAGAAAAGGATCTGGGGATTACAGTGGACGAGAAGTTGGATGTGTGTCAACAGTGTGCCCTTGTTGCCAAGAAGGCTAATGGCATATTGGGCTGCATTAGTAGGAGCATTGCCAGCAGATCAAGGGCAGTGATTATTTCCCTTTATTTGGCACTGGAGTTCTGCATCCAGTTTTGGGCCCCCCCTCCCACTACAGAAAGGATGTGGACAAATTGTAGAGAGTCCACGGAGAGCAACGGAAATTATTAGGAGAGCCATGGAGGAGGGAAGAGGAAGGTTGAAGCAAGACTGGGTTTAACTTTTGGGAGTACCACTGTGAAGTATTGAATGGATCCTACACAAAGTCTGGCAACTGTAGGGGTTAAAATTCCCCTGCACTCTTGTAACAAGGAGGGTAGATTAGCAGGTTGCAGCAATGCTCATTAGCCTCATTGGCATTAGGCACATGATTCCTCAGGGTGATAAAAACAGCCCTGAGTGAAAACTAAAGCAAGATATACCAGAAACCATTTGCAGGGCCATCCTTAGGATTTATGGGGGCCCTACGTAGTATTATTAAACTGGTGCCCCTATGCTCCACTGAAGGCGGTCCCCAGCTGGCACCGTTGACCCACTGTGTTGAGGTGGCACAGCGACCACCCCCACCCATGGACCCCCAGAACTCCCCCATTGCTGACACACATCGTGCTTCATACAGAGCAGATGCTGCGGCAGTGACTCAAGGCAGGCTTCGCACTGTCACACGGGGGCTGCATCTTGCCAGAGCCCACAGCCCTCCTGCAGCCCCTCAATACTCCTGGCTCACCATGAGCACTTTGACAGGAAGTACCAAGCAGTAATAACAACAATAATACATCCGATGTAGTGAGCTGTAGCTCACGAAAGCTTATGCTCAAATAAATTTGTTAGTCTCTAAGGTGCCACAAGTCCTCCTTTTGTTTTGCGAATACAGACTAACACGGCTGTTACTCTGAAACAATAATACGTGTGTCTGTGTGTGTATGTGTGTGTGAGAGAGAGCCAGCGCGTGGGAGAAAGCCAGAGAGCCAGTGTGTGTGTGTGTGACTGTGAGACTCTGTGGGGTGTGTGTGTGAGAGAGACCATCTGTATTGGGGGACTGTGACTCGTGAGAGGCAGAGTGTATGTGGGTGTGCGAGAGACTGTGTGTGTCTTAGGGAAGTGTGAGAAACAGTGAGCGCACTGTCACTTTAAGCCCCCCCCAGCTCCTCCATTCCCCCCCACACCCACACCCCGCATATGTAGCATATGCCTAGGGATGGCCCTGACCATTTGCATTTGATGTAGTTGTTGTTATTACTGCTTGTCCAGATTTGGACGATAGAGATGTTTCAGCAATTATATCCTTAAAGAGACAGAGGGCCTTTTATGTTTCTGTGTTTAAATTGAAACCCAACAAGTGCTCATATGCTAACCCACCCATGCTAAAGCTTTTGTCTAAACTCTCATTGCTTTGATTTGAATGCACTCTACCCTCTCGAAACATAGGAATGGTGCACTATGTTGAACAGCATTATAATCAAAACAGCAAATCACGAATTCTCCAACAACTGTAGCCATTGCTTTTATTGATCTTACAATAAAAACAGAACACGCCTAATGTTTCCAGTGCTCCCTTTCCAAGTGTCTTGGTTCCACTTGTAGCCATGTACTGTAGTTCTCTCTAAACCCTAAACAAAAAACAGACCCTTTCAAAAATTGTCTCTGCTGCCAAAGGGAGGCTCCAGGTTTAATTGGAATATTCATAAGTGTAGTTTGTTGTTACTTTATAATACACATTATTTCTATCATGCAGTATTTCCACTGAAGTCTAGTTTGTTTTTTTAAAGAAAAAACAAAATTATAATAAATGTGTTGGAAATACTTTAAAGTGTACAAGCAGTTAATAGTGTATCACAACATTAATAATAGAATGTACCAAATAAATATTGAGGAAATGTAACCAACATTTATAGCCAGAAATTATTTCCACACAGACACATTTGCTAAATGTAACCTTATATAGCTCTTTAAAATTAGTCACTCTTTAATATTCAAATTGCATGCACAACCCCCGACATTAGCTGAAATTGAACATACTGTACATTTTAAGAACACGGATGCAATACAAAAAGTTCTGATTGCATAAATACCTAAAAGTCTGGGTGTTTATCAAAACTTTATCTGAGTCTGCAAAACCAGCCTATAATCCTCTCAAGAGTAGGCCGTTTCATTAGATTTCCTGGGCATCATGCTTCTAGTCAGACTAGAAATACTTCAAGAAACTTCTTTTTTTTTTTGCCCCAGCCAGAGCCAGGTACATCTGAGGCACATGAAAGAGTGAAAAGAAAGATATCCCACATATGCTGTACCTCAAAAAGGCTCACTTTGAGCTTTTAGGAGACGATTCATGTCTGTTCTTATTTTATCACTGTTGGGTCTTTTTGCACTGTACCTAACCTCAATTTCAGAATTCCTGCATTTCTAAACTAGAAACTAATATTCCAGCTCATCATAATACATCAGAATAAAGGCTTGATCCTGCAATACTGAAATCAAAGTCAGTGGGTCTTAAGGAAGGATTTGAAGGTGGTAAGATGAGTGGCTTTCTGAACCATGTTAGGGACTATGTCCCAAGCATACAAGGAAACATGGAACAAAGTATGAAGATGATTTGGGGAAGCACCCAAGACATGGATGAGGCTGGCATTTCTGGTGTAGCAAAGGTGGCATGGATTAATGTGCCAACACACAAGAGAGAAGCAGGGATGGGGAGATTTAAGAAGAGCCTTACAAGTGAGGATAAGAAGTTTGACTTGAACTTGATCCACTGTAAATGGAGGAGCCAGTAGAGAAATTCAAAGAGTATGATGTGGACAGCACAGTAGTTGAGGAAGATTATCTCAGCCTCCTGAATTGATTGAAGGTAGGGCAGTATAGTGACAAGGAGACAAGAGAAGGAGAAACTGAACTAGTCTGAATAAGAAAAGAGGAGGATTCTCTGGACCAGAGTTTTAGTTGCAAGGATAGAGAGAAAAATCTGGAACTTACTTGTTTTCCTCTAAAACATCTGTAAGATGTGGATATAAACTAGATGTGTGGAAGAGAGGAAGGTGTTAAAGATGACCCCCTGGTTATAGGCCCAGGTGACAGGGTATATGAGGAATAAAGTTGTAAATAGTAATAGATAATGGGAAGAACATGCAAGGAGGATTTCAGGATAATGATAGAGTTCAGTTTTAACCATGAGCAACTGTGTACCTTATGGATATCCACTGGACAACAGAGGTTTCCAAGCAAAATCAATCTCTAGTCAATAATAGCCATCTTGGATATTTGGCTTCTGGTGGTTTCAATTTCAAACTGGAAATTACAGGTATGCTTTCTTAAAACAGGCATATGGAGCAATAGCTAAAAACATTTATTGTAGCAGTTTTCCACATTCAGAATGGTATATTACAGGTAATGCCTCCATAGCAATAATTGCTGAACAAAGAAGTTCAAATTTCAAACAGGATTAAGATTGAGGATGACATTATAGTCTGGAGTATCACCGGCAGAATAAGGCTGTATACCATCAAAGCTACAGGACATAAAGTAGAGTATTGACTGTTGAGCAATCCAACTAGTTAAGTACTAAATATGAGGGTTTATAATACTTAAGTGATTAGAGAATGAGATAACAGAGTGCAAGTAAAATATCATCAGTACAATGCTACATAATGAGAATTAGAGCTGGCTGGAAACTGGCATTTCCTTTCAGAGGGAAATTCCCCCCCCCCCCCCCAAAAAAAAATTGGGGAAAAAATTGTTCCAAATTGGGGGCAAAAAACCTAGAATTCTGTAATTTCCCATGCAACAAAAATTCTGAAAAAATTTAATTCAGTACCATCACAATATTTTGTTTAGATAATATCAGATTGTTTCATTTTGATAATGTCA
Organism: Lepidochelys olivacea; assembly: GCF_965140295.1. Lineage (NCBI taxonomy): Eukaryota > Metazoa > Chordata > Testudines > Cheloniidae > Lepidochelys > Lepidochelys olivacea. The sequence goes on from NC_140415.1 coordinate 31,933,458, forward strand.
AAATATTTCATTTCAGTAAGGTAAAAACATTCAGTTTTGCCCATCTTCTGTCATAATGATTGTGTGTACAGTGGCTGCTGTGAAAAAAAACTATCATTTGCTGGCAGTTACCACATAGTGTCAGTATTTCCAACCCCAGGCATTAAACAAAAATCATGAGTTTGGCTTAAAAATAAATCACAAGATATAAACCAATATATTTTGTGGCTATTTTTAATTTACCTTCTGGTTTTTTAACCTTTAGGATTCATGTTTTCAAGCTGTTCTCAGCAACTATGAGGGCATAAAGAAAAAGTAATCTGAGAGTCTCTCATAATTATATGACTCCAGGAGTTGGACTTTAAGGAACATACAGATATCACGAGACTTATGATAATATTGTGAGAGTTGGCAACACTGTTAGATTATCACAGTTTTGCCAACATTTAGAACAGGAGATATGTGATAACTATGTCATAAGAGTTGCAAATGTTGAAGTCTTATACCTGCTTGCTGTGTGGGACTAACAATCCTGCAATCTTAGCACGTTGGAAATGGAGCAATGTGATGTCACACGACTGCCAACAAACAAATGTGAGATGGAGAGTTATATTTATCAGTTACTTATGGTACAACCCACTGTGCTACATGCTTTCTAGATATTCAATAAGATATTGTCTCTCCTCTGGGGGCCTCACAAGCTAAAGATAGACAGAAAAGTAAACAGAGGGGGTAGCAGAAGAACAAAAATTAGCAGTTTATTTACATGTCAACGCAATTTGCTGTAAGCAGCATAGCAGAAAGGGGTCTTTAAGAGGAGCCTTGTGGAAGAGCTCAGTTAGGGCATATGATGCAGAAGTGGGGCCTGCATGGAAGAAAACATGAAGGTGATTGCATGAGAATTTCACAAGCTGGAAACAATGGTGGAACTGAAAGGATAGGATACAACATGGCATAGTCCTGAGTACCATAGCTATAGAGGTTTTATATGGAAACAATAGTGAGTTGCAGTAAGCTGGCCAAGATTGACTACTCTGAATGTGATATAGCATAGCACCTAGGTTAGCCAGTCCTAACTGCTGGGCAATTCTCCAGTACCCATTAGCTAGTAACTATTTGTCATTTTTCTGCTGACATCAGTGTCTGTCCATTGTGGTTTCACAGGATACATTGAATTTGGCATGTAGGGTACCTAAGAGTCTCTGTGATTAGAGCATCTGTGTGGGGATAATGGCAGCTTGCTTTTGCTATAGAACACTTTATTTTCCAGTGACAGTGAAATTAGGGTTATGGATGCCCTGGAATGACCCTGTTGCTGTATACTGGGGGTATTTCTACACTGCATTGTAAACCTAGTCCACGGAATCCGGGCTTGTGGACTTGGTGTTTCCAAGTCTGTGCTTCAGCATCCACTCTGCATTGCTGAACTTGGATTTCACAGTCACAGTAATAAGTCTCTACTGAACTGCACAGACCTTCTGTAGCTTGACCTGCACCCGCACTACAAAATGTCAGCGTTTGGACCCGAGTCACAGTGGGTCTCGGGCTCTGACCCACCCCTCTAGCAGGGTCCTGAGTGCTTACTGACCCAAGTCAGACGGATTTGGGCTCAAACCTGAGTCAGAGCCTGGGCTTAGTGTGCAGCACAGATATATCCTGGACGTTACTCTACCTCTGAGTCTGGAGTATCTTTTTACCACTCCATTTGCATAGATTTTTTGACCTTACAGTGTGGGGAGCAGTGGTCCCTCAGCCCTGTAAAACCTACTTGTGACAGACTGACAATATCCTGTAATATACTGGACATATCCTATTGAACTGAGTTTCATATCTTTGCAGTCCACTGTATTAAAAATGCAATCATCTATGTGTTATTGAGGATTGTATGTTTTTCCATGGGAAGGGTAAAATAGGAAAACAGCAGGGGGCAATTAGGCAAATTAACTCAGGGTGTAACATCTCCAGAGAAACATCACCTCCTGGAGAGATCCACATATATTAGTTCAAACTGGATTCTCCAGGAACCAAGAGACAAAGAAAGGATCTTTTGGATCAATAGCCTGGTTTTAAACTGGCTCAGTGCCACCTATCTAAATCAGCGATCTGACATGACCTCTGGTCCAAGTTGGGCCCCAATCCCTAGGGAAGGGTTGGAAGGACTAATCACCAACCCACACCCTTATCAAAGTGAGGGGAATGATCTCTGGTAAGCTAATTAGCAAGTGTGTCGGTTCTTGTATGGTCTTTAATATAGTCTCTCTGTAGTGTTTTTACCTTAAGAATAAAATAGACTGGCACAAAAAGAGCTATGTGGTATCTACAATGCAGGCTGTCACATAGTTACCCATCTCTGAAGAGAAAACAAGCAGGTGTGCTTGGCAGCCCTGTCTGTGCTGGGAATAACAGTGAAAGCAGGGAACTGTGCAGCCTGAAAGTATGCCAGTCAGGAGGGAGTGAGACATGGGCCTCCACCTAAGAAATGCAATGGCTGGGGAGCCAGAAGCCTGAGAGTGGTGTCCTTGCTGGAACACTGGGGGTGAAACACAGGTGCAGCTGCCCTGACCTGTTACACTCCTTCCTTTCTAAATCCTACCGTCTTTGCCTGATGCACAGAGATATACTTTGAACAGTTCACAAAGACTAGCCTATTCTGCAAGGCTGCACGCATGTGGAATAGCATTTCCTTCATTTTTTACTAGGAAACATCATCAAAAATGCAATGTTGAAATGACTGGAGGTAAGTTGCTTGGACAATTTATCACATGCTTGGAACCTTCCCTTGCCCACTACTCCATCTCCCTGGGACTTGTTCTAACATTCCAAAGTCCTCAGTCGCTACAAACAGCTCCATTATTTATAAGTCAACCTACTCAAGATTTTTTTTCCTCCCCTTAAATTTTCCCAGGACAAGCAGAATTCAGTCCTAGACCAATAGAGTTTTTCTAGATATTAAAATGCCATGACTATAAACTTCACTGCTCCCTAGCAATGAAACTATCCCTAATCATGGTGGATAAAACCATTATATCATATCACCCACTTTCACATAGTCCTGCTTTCTTAAGTAAATAAAGCTTTAAAATAAATAAAGAGCTTACCTAATAGATATTTTTTTAAGTCGAGTAACTCACACCTCATGGTCAAATGTTAATACTATATGCCTAAAGTGATAGAGTGTAATTTTGGACCTTCACTTATACTGTTAATTTGTCAATTTTTGTGGTATTAATTTTTATTCTATTTAATTATAAAAAGACATTGAATAAATCACATTGGGCCAGACTGTGGGCAGCGCTTAATTTGTAATGAAGAGGTGCCGAGGCTCAAGCAATTTTTTTTAAATTCATAACTGATGCAGCAAGCCCAGCAGTGCCAAGGCTTAGCCCTGACAAGCCCTGGCACAAATTGTGGGCCTGTGCCTCTGGGAGTGAAGGGCTACCTGCACCAGCTACTCATACCAAAGGTAGCTCTGTTATGGGGAGAGAATAGGCCACTATGTCCATCCTTGTGCATACTGGTATAAGTGAGTGGGAATGGGTCGAGCCATGGGTGGGTGCTGCTCCAGGTATAGGGCTCAGTCACAGTCTTCTGCCTGGGACGGTACAAGATCAAGCTACTCCATACACCAGGCTTGTGGCAAAGCTGTGACTGAGCTTATTCCTTTAAAAATCTGTGTGTGCTATACATACATGGAATGCTCCAACCCCTTTAATCATTCTAAAACCAAAAAGGAACATTAGCATTTAATTTCTTTATAGTTCACAAGTAGTGTTGTAGGTCTTAAGAAAGAAGCAAAGTAAAAATGTTATTTATATAAAAAAGGAATAAAATAGCCCATTGCATGTTACCCCCCTGAAAAAAACCCAACCAAACAAGTACCTAATGGCATCAAGGTAACAATGTAGCTCACGAAAGCTTATGCTCTAATAAATTGGTTAGTCTCTAAGGTGCCACAAGTCCTCCTTTTCTTTTTGCGAATACAGACTAACACGGCTGCTACTCTGAAAATGTAATCAGTGTAAATCCTGAAGGTTAGATGAAAATAAAGGACTAACTAAATGCTTGGTTATTTTTTCAAGTGATGGAAGTGGATTCTCTACTAATTTGCTACATACAATCTAAACATTCAAGTTCAATTGCAATCTCTCTGAGGTTCTCCTTTCAAACTTTTTACATTTTGCTTTCAATTGATTTGCCTCTTTAGCACTTATTGATTCTCTCTCTTCGGAAGAAGAATTGTAAAACAATTATCTGGTCTCAATTATTCCCCTATCTGGTAGAACAACAACAAAAATGTATAAATGGAAATGTCATTCCATTAGTAATCTCTTAGACCTTCACTCATCAAACAACAGTAACTTCTAAAGTTGAAAAGATTCCATAATCTGTATGCTGCTGCTAAAGGGCATGTAATGTGCTAGCTAATGCCTATGTGTGCCAGTTTAATCTACTGGATGCAATATCAGACCGTTACATGTGTATCCCTAGCTCTGAAGCTACCAGAGCCCAAATCTCTGCCGTAACCACACCTGGCTTGGAGCTGCATATTGCTGACACCTCAGCAGAGTTCTATATAGAAATATAGCTCTGACATCCCAACCGGTTGTGTTCAAACACCCTACTCTCCCAAAAAAGATATAGGAGGACACAGGAGGACTACTTATACTTTTCCTCTTGTTTAAAAGGCAATTGGTGCCTTAGGAATATCTAAGATAGGAGAGATGTGATTGGTGGAATATTGGTACCACTGAAGTCAATGGCAAAACTCCTATTGACTTCAGTGAGCCCAAGATTTCACCTAACATTCCCTGTCTTGTTGCTGCGGAATGAGGTCAGTGGGTAGTCTGTCTGCCTGCCCCAACTACTAGTAGACTAAGGAATTTGGTAGATAGCCATTTCCCAAACAGACAGGAGAGGAAGGGAGACAACTGTGAAGATGCCCCTTTTACCCTCTCCCCTCCCTGTCCCTATCATCCCATCCCGCTTCAATGTCCCCTCTCTCCTCTCTTTTCTATTTAGTTTATTTCCTCCTAAAACCCCTCTCCTGAAAAAGAAAAATCATGAAACCAACATGATGTTTTGCTGCTGTCACATTATTCACTCTGCTTGCGCATTAGACCCCCTTCCACCACCATGTCTTTTCTATGTAGATGAGAAACTCTTTGGGGCAGGGACTGTCTGCTATATTGTATTCGTCTAGTGCCTAGTCTAGTGTGGGGCCCACTCTCTTGGCTGGTTCTTGGGCACTACCATAATAAACATGATTATTAATAGTAATAACAGAGAGGAACCTATGGAGAGGTGGAGTTAGTCCTGATCTGAGATCTCTTCAGGGTTTCTGAACCCCTCAAATCTTTACTTCATTTAGCTCTTTTTATTTCCTTCTCTCTAGTCTCATATGTTAGGGATAACAGCTAACTTATATTATACAGGTCCAGTAGTAAATGCCTGAATGCAAGTTTTGGAAATAGAGAGAGAATACCCATCCCTTTTTTCTTCACACCCTTCCCTCAAAATAAAAGTAAAACTCAGATCTTCTCCTTCTGGATGTTTTTCTTTGGATACTGTGTGATAATGTGCAGCCATTGTTATCAGAGAGCAAAACAGCAGCAGTCTATTATATTTTTGCTCTACGTTTATTTTGTATATAAATTAAGCTGACCACGCTCTGAACATATTCTTTCATTAGTAGAAGACCAGGAAATAGTTATTTGATTTTGCTTCTTTGATGGTTTTTGTAAGATTACTATATATAGATACTTTTGATCATTTTCTACCATTTAGAAACTATTTTATTAGTTGTTTTTACTATGACTATGTCTTTCATCTTATAACCACTCAGAAAATGACTAATGTGACCTTATATATGCTCTGGTCCTAAATTAAGCGCCATTTGACTAGATCAATATGAGATAAAAGGGTGTTATGTTGTGTGTTTATTCCATATACAGAAATCTACAGTTTTATAGCAGCCTCGTGCTAAGCATCAGCAGCTCCTGTAGATGTTGATGTGCTAAGGTTCTCAGCTAAAGTGGTAAAAAACAGTGCTACTAAAAAGTAAGGAAATGTTCAGAAAAAGATCCCTGCCAGAGAACTATAGAAAAAAAGGGAGAATTATTGAAAAGGTTCAGATAACAATGTCTTGATTTTAAACCCCAATCACATTTCAGACAACATGAAAAAGCCCAGTCTCAAGAAAATGTGGTACTTGAGGAACTGTGATATTGGCTAGAACTGAGGATGGCAAAGGGCATGTGACAGAATGTCCAGGATTTGAAAGTATGTTCCTATGGATAAGGAACAGGACTTGTGATATTACGATTAACGAACAGAATGTGGGAGAGGGTCCTAGCTGTGATCTTTGCAGAGGGAACACAGTAATCTGAACGCACCTTAACAAAGAGTACTTGGTCCTGTACCCACATACCCCAACCAGGTGCCACTAGACAGGAAGGTCATCAGCACATTCCTGAATGTGTGGCACAGGGTAGCAACAGAAGGGGCAGAGTTAGATAAACTTCTCATCTTGGTCTCTCCCCAGGATCTCTTTGCAGTGTTCTTAATGTGTAGCCAAAGCGGCCTGAGTGACCTGTGCAGGGAGAGTTCTGCACCCAGACAGTCACAGAATTAAAGATCAGCAAAAACTGAATGCTAGCTTGGAGAAGTTGTAGACACTTTCTCCACAACTGGATACCAAAGGTATTTCAGAGGAAAAAGAAAACAAAGTTTTGTGGCAGATGCTACATAATATGTAAACATAAATAATGAGAACCCAAAAGAAAATATACTGGGCTGATCCCCCACATTAATGCAAATAGACATTGCTGTATTTATAAAGGAGAGACAATAAAATTCTCATTCATCCACATTAATACTAAACATTGGAGGATATTAGCTAGTTTCAGTGTCCCAGTTTACAGGAATATGCACAAATAACCTTTCCTGGTTTTCCCTTTTAAATAATTTTTGCCTTTCTTCTAGAACTACAAAAGGCACTATACATATAAACCACCAACCCCACCACTATTGAAGTAAAACTTTGTATATGAGCACTCAGTAAACCCATATACAGTAAAAAGAAAAGGAGTACTTGTGGCACCTTAGAGACTAACCAATTTATTTGAGCATGAGCTTTCGTGAGCTACAGCTCACTTCATCGGATGCATCCGATGAAGTGAGCTGTAGCTCACGAAAGCTCATGCTCAAATAAATTGGTTAGTCTCTAAGGTGCCACGAGTCCTCCTTTTCTTTTTGCGAATACAGACTAACACGGCTGTTACTCTGAAACCTGTCCATATACAGTAGTTACTGCAGGGTGGAAATATCTAAAGGTTCAGGGCTTGGTTTGGATGTGTATCTATCTGAGCTACTGTATTTCAGTATAAGGCCCTACGGTGTAAGCTTCAGGTACATACAATCCCTACATCCCACTACAAGCCCAGATGCAGACTATTCCACTCTTCCCAATGACAACCCCAGTCTCTCCATAACTGGAATCTTCTTGCTTGGAAAAATGGGGACAGGTAAACTGATTGATAGATGGCACCCCCACAGTCCCACCTGGCAACTTTTTGAGGCATTATTCCCTCCTTCACACCAGTCCTGAGAAATCAAGTAATAATGGCTCTGCTATGCACACAGAGTAGGCTTTGCCATTCAATGATCCTGAAAAAATACCAGGTGACTTAATCCATAAAATGAACACTGTGAATATTTTGTTCCTCTAACAAAACTTCGTATCTTAACTCTTTATCTGTGTATTATTTTAAACCCTGGAATGCAGCAGTTCCAGTTATTCTGAAATAGAAGTTAATTTGCTATTCTCTCCTCTGGCTTTCAGATTTCATCTATTCCTCTACTCTTTCCCACTCTGTTTTAAGTGTGCAAAGTTCCCACATCACAATACAAGGAGGCCAGTTATGAAAGTGCCTTGTGACTGATGTGCCTCTGTGTTTTCATTCCAGATCACAATTAAACCAATTTTTTTGGGGGGTGGGGTGGGGAGGGGGTACTGGTTACTTTGCAGTTTCTCTATAAAAGACGCCACAGAATCAGTTTACCTCAGGATGAAAGGACAGAGTGAACAAACAACGCTAACGCTAATTCAGCAATGGCACAGGTGACACAGAGTAGCAATAACTGCCAAGAAATATTACCATAGAGATTAGAGTATTCATTAATATCACGAACAGCTCTAATATCAGAGTTTTAAATTACATTTATTAGCATATCTGATCATTTTAAAATCATGTTTTAAAGATTTCACAACATCAATTTAGCAGACAACCCAAGCTATATGTAAGAAATTAAGAGTACAGCAACAGTACCTTTCCCAATTATTCATAAAGTGACAGATTATCCAATCCTGGGAAGAAAAAAACGACAGAAGGGAGTCAGGGCAGACCTACTAAAAGTTGTGTATCTTGAGCGACCTGCAAGGCAACACTCACACATCCTGCAGTCCAGATTTCTTAGCATATGCGCAACATGCCTTAGGTGGCACCTGGCCAGGATTTATCACCGAATTTGGTCCACTGGTTGGGTCATTAGCTTCCCCGGCCCAGGCCAGTTACTGATGCGGAGTGCAATGCAAATGCTGATCCCTGCTCCCCAGGCCAGACTCAGTGTCATGCATTTACCTGGGCTGCAGGAATGTTCTGCTATTGTTGCTTTAGCTGGGAGAGGCTGCTGTGGAGCTGGCTGTGCAAATAGAAAAGGGGCCACTATCTTGCTGCTGGATCTGGAGAAAGAGGAAGGCACAGAGCTGAGCAGCCAAGCAGTGAGGCTGGGAAAAGGGTGGCACCAGCAGCAGCAAGTAATAGAATAGAAGGTGAGGGGATCCTGTACTGGCCCCATGCTCCCCATCCCAGCAACCAATCATCTCCCATTCCCAAACACTCACATCCAGCCAGTCCTCCCTACTTGGGGCAGAGTTTACTGACCTTACGGTAAAGGAAATTTATGGTTATATTAAAATTGTTTACATATTTAGTAAGCTAATTTATATATTTGCAAATGTGCATAAAGTATCATATGATGCTACACAAAGCTTGGTAGGTATGCTGGGGGAAAGAAATCCCTGAGGTTCCCATTGTCAGATTACCCCATAGATTTTTCCACTAGGACAGCTGGTTTTGCCCCTTTTATCCATTCCAAAAAACAAAACAAAAATCTCCCCCCTTAGCTTTTTCAATCTACAGCAACTGCAGAATTCCAGAACTCCATTGCACAACCTTGGAGCCTGTCCTAATTCCACAGCAGCCCCACCACCTCTGACACCTCCCTAAAGGGTAGGTTCCACATTGCAAAGGGTCTTGCTCCACTTAAAAACAGAGACTCAGGCTGCACTAACTTGTAAATGAATTTCCTATTGTTCTGAAAAGGGGGAAGGAACAGTACTTGTTCCTCTGCTCTACTGACTCCCTTCCAACACATAGACCCTTTGCCTTGCAGCAGGGGTCATTGGTGGGTAGGACAGGGTTGGTTGATCACTTTTTCATCAGGGGCTGAGACTGACCCAGACTGAGGGATCCTTCTGCATGCAATCCCCAAAGGGTAATCTGGCTCAGATAATCAGAGCAGGGCATTCATCAAGACGGAGAGGCATAATGTGCCATTGATTACTGAGCATAACTCCTCATGAAAATCCATGTAATCAAAAGATTAAACATAGACACATAGGAATTGGCATAACTGATCAGACTGAAGAATAGTCTACTCTTGTGCCCTGTCTCTGACAGATGGTTAGGAGGAAGGTTTTAAACCTCTATAATGGACAATTATGCAGAGAAAAAAATGAAAAACAACAACAACAAAAATGGGGGTAGGTAACCAGGTAGTTAATAGCTGGCTTATTTCCCGAGGGTTTTTACCACTTATGAATTTTATGAATGACATTATCTTGTATAATGACAGGTTTCAGAGTTGCAGCCGTGTTAGTCTGTATTCGCAAAAAGAAAAGGAGTACTAGTGGCACCTTAGAGACTAACCAATTTATTTGAGCATAAATTGGTTAGTCTCTAAGGTGCCACTAGTACTCCTTTTCTTTTTATCTTGTATAACTGTAGATAGTCCTATTATTTATATACGTCTCATCTTTCTTTCACTTTTGCTCTTTGACTCAGTAGTCTCTTGTGGCAAAGAGTTCCACGTGTTGGTTGTGTACTGTATAAAAGATAGTATTTCTTGTAACAGTTTTAAATTTGTTACATTTAATTTTCCCTTATTTGACCCCTTATTGTTTATAGCGGTAAATAGGAGTGCCTGACTTACCTTCTCTAAACCATACGTTATATTCTATATCTATCATGTCAGCTCTTATTTATCTCCTCTCTGATTAGATCTACTCTTTTTAACCTCTCTACATATGGAAGTCTTTCCGTGCCTCTAATAATTTTTGTTCCAGTTCCTGAACCTTTATTTGTGATCTCCTTTGTGAGATGGGATGAACACAGTTGAACCCTGGTGACGGGGTACTACTGACTTATAGACGAGCTTTAGAATATTTGAAGTATATTCTCCATCTTTTTCTTAATAAAAGATAACACTATAACAATTTCCAAATATATATTATTTAATTTTGAACTGACAACTCTGTTTAAGCAAACTATGAACAATGTCCAAATGAACAGTAAATGAGTATTTCTCACAACAAGGCAATATTTGTTTTTTCAAGGACATAAAAATGAGAGGGTAATATTTTCACTGTGTAGAAGGAAAATACACATTTTATTTTATATTCTGTCTTACGGCTCTTCCTTTCACTTTTGATATGTTGATTTTCTTAAATCTGCTTTAGACTGAATACCTCCTAGCCTCATTTTTGACTCATATATCTGAACCTAAAAATTAAATGAGTGAACTGTGAAGTTATTAAGACAGTTATGTAGATCAGTTCTTGTCAGTCCCTTTCAAACTGATAGATATTAAAGCAATATAAAATTATGCAGGTAAATAAATGGTACAGTAATAACTTATTTTTAGTTCAAGAAAAGCAACATTATTTCTTCAGCAACTTTAACAACAACAAAAAAGGTATAATTCTATCAGGTCTATCTGCCATTTGATTTATGTTTGAAATGTCTGATTTAAAAGATGCTCTTAAAAACAAAAACAAAAAATCAGTGCTATTCAAAGGCGTCTTTGAATCTTAACTATTTTCTCCACTTGAGCTAAAAATAACAAATAGATATTAAATATAATGGCTTTTCATCTTTGCCCCAAAATTGTCCCTGGATATGCAACCATAATCTTTTTTGCTACAAGTCCTAAAATGGTCTGTCATATAGAATCAAGCGTATCAACAGTCTTGTTTAATATATGATGAGAGGACATGCTGGAATCTTTTAATGGGGAAAATATTATATCTATTTTACAGTTGACATTTAAGAGTTCATCAGGTGTATTAAGCTGTTCTGAATTCCCTTTTATTTTAAGATAATGTATTTAAATTACTTTTATACAAAAAAAAGCATATAGTGCCACCTAGGGGTATATACTAATTTGTAAATTTGGACTGAGAGACCAAATACTATGAATTACTTTTGTTTTTCTTAACTACATTCTCAGGAAGAAAATGTATGCCAAAGCAGATTTATTTAACTCCATATTCTCACTCTAATAGTGTTGCATAAAATAATTCCAGGATGGTACAAAATTAAGCTGTTTCATGTTTTAATCAATACATTTTAAAAAAATACACACACACAGAAAATCCCAAAATGACTGGCACACATTCCAAATAAATATATAACAAGGACTCAAACCCACTGAAATATTGAAAAACAAAGAAAACTCATTTAATTTCAAGGAACTATAACCATTGATGTTTTGATTATGCATCCTTTATCAACTTGTTAATCACTGAAATGTAAGTGAATTTTATGTCCACCTTCACATAGTTTCATCTAACAGTTCCCACTTTGGTAGGGTGTGTGTAATGCGGCGTCTTTTAAAAAACAACAAAAAACCACCAACAACCTTTCATTTGGTTGACTTACATATTTTTGGTGATTTATTTCCTTGGAAGATATGGTGTATGTCTTGTTTCATGATAGTAGTTAAAGTGGCTCCACATCAACTTTAAATTAGGTCTTGAAGTACCATGGGTAGTTTGCTAACAGATTTTCCGGCTCTTAGCACAGAATCCTGTCCATGCAGAGCAGCTTGCTTTGAGAACAGTTCGCATCAGGAATCTTCTACACTCCCAGCCCCTCCTCAGGGGCACATACTTTCACCATTTTAGCCCTGCCACTCCAGCTAAAGATCACATAGATCATAGATGGGAAGGTTTCCTAGACAATTCAGCGGCACTGGGACCATAGGTTTGAATTCTTCTCTTATCTGTGAGTTGACTTATTTTTGTCAGAAGGGATATGTGAAGTTATCTGAGGGAGGAACACACAGGTCAATCCCTAACTCCTGGTGTGTGGCTGGCTATATGTATAGCCCATCCTGGCTAACAGTAGGAAGGCTGCTCTCACAGGCTGGTGAATGCTTATCAGTACCATGCTACCAGCAGAGAGAGCTGCTACCATGCTACCAGCTGCTAACATTGTACTACTGTGATTTCAAATACAGCCATGCTTTATTTTGGTTTTGAGCTGGAGTCTGAACTGAAAACACTTTAGAAAATTTAGAACAGCATGGGGCTGCTACTTTTTCTTGATTATTTTACATCAGGAACCTAAGATTTACCACAATAATGAAAATTAAGTGACTCTGATCATGCTGCATCAATATATGAAATGCTGTCACCTCATGATACCATGACATTTCTGAGCATATTACAAACCCATTTCAAAACCTCTCTTTTGAATCCACCCGCACAAAAACACTTCAAGTCTCTTACTGTAGTGTAACTTCAATATATTCATCTGTTCAATAATAAATGATTCATTTTCTGCAGGTCCTGTGCTGTTACTTGTTCCTGACTTCTTATACCTAGATTTTAAAAGGCTCCGGGATATTGATTTGTTAGGCAATTATTGGCCCATCTCTAATCTTCCATTCTTATAAAATATGATAGAATGGGCAATGTTGTTACAAGCTACTTAACATTCTTACAGTACAAAATATTCCGAGCACATTTCCACAATATCACTGCAACAAGACAGGGAGTTGTCATGGTCCTGAATGACCTTATCACAGACTCTAGTCTGCCTTATGTCAATCTTCCTGGTCCACAGCACTATTTTTAACCCAAGTGTTCATCACTTTTACAGAGTATAGGCTTAAGAATTAAATTTCTATTTTGTTTCTGTAGTATTGATTAGGAAAAACTATTAGTTTGCTCAAGTAGTTGTCACTTTTCCTCTTGATTAGGAAAAACTATTAGTTTGCTCAAGTAGTTGTCACTTTTCCTCTTTATAGTGTTTTTTTACTGCTTTCTTATGCTTTCATTTGCACACACCAAATCCTTTATTAAGTTTATTTTAAGTTAAGGTGGCAAGAAGTTACAGCCCATCAGTGCAATGTGTAATAAACAAGGAAATAAACAGGTAAGTCACTCAACACCGTATCTTCACCCCACACATCAGTTCCCCTTCTCACCCTCAGCTTTCTCCTTTCCATCAAAACACACCCACAAATCTGTACTCTCAGAAGTCAGATGTTATAAGAATGTGTCTGTAAAACTTTGAGTTTATGCAGACTTGTGTGGATTGTTTAGTTAGCAGAACCCAGTAAATGTGAGGATAATAGGGAGTATTTCCAGAAACCGTTCAGAAAATTTTCTCAACAAATACTTTTCCTTAAAATATCCATAACCAATAGTCATTAAACTGGGGGGCAGAAGGGTTTAGTCCTGCTTTAAGTGTGAATGTCAACACAAACATACTATGGAGCCATCTGCAGGAGTCTTCATAATATATTAAGTGCTCAGATGCATCAACATGCTACAGTAAAATCCAATTATTCAGAACACCACTAAGAAACAAAAAGCATCCTACTTAAATTATTGTCCTGACAACATTGGATTTTTCACTTACTAAACATGGGCTAAATTCTGCAAAATGCTGACTACTCCAGTTCTAGTCCAGGGAAGTACTTAAGCATGTGCCTTATTAAGCATGCATGTAATACTATTGACCCTGATGGCAAAAAAACATGTGTTTTTCAATGTTAGGTCAAGTGACTTAGTTTAACATGACTGAAAACGCATCACAACATCTGTTAAGATGCAGGCTAACATGTCTGAAGCAGTATTAGTTGGCCTTGTTGTATCCTAGTGGGGAGCTCATTAAATCTCATCTCATAAATCAATCCAACCAAACCCTTAATTGTGTTTTTGTTCTTCTTCTCTCAAATTCCCCCTTGCTGTCTCATGAGAGAGACATACAAAGAGGAGCTGTCATTTTCCTGTTCTATGATGCGAAACCCACTTTATGCAATCCAACAAAGTACTGGCAGTTTTACTGCTGTATTTTATAAGAATTTTTGTGCTTCTACTGTATTCTTTTATGTTGGGGGTTGTGAGGCTGTTCTGCTATTTATTGAACACATAACAATGAAAGAAAAAAGTACACAAGTAAATGTGAAATAGCATTGTATTTGATCACACATAGGATTCTGGTTCTCTAACCTGCTTGAGTGACACTAAGGGCCTACTGCACCAAACCAGTTAATTTTTTTTTTTTTGACATTTATTGCTTTCAAAGTTTCTCCCTCCCATCAAATATCTAGGTTTCCAATTATTTTCCTGTTGATTTATTAGCTTCATCTTTTTTCCAAAATGAGTTTCATTTTACTTTTTGTCCATATTTTAAAAATTAAGATACAATGTATTATTTCTCAATCTCTGTTGGCAAGTATGCAACACCTCCTGATTGAATATCATATTCTATGTGAATCTGATTAATATGCTATTCCAGAGCATTAAAGAAGATATAAAATAACATCATCCCTAATACTAATCCCTGCTGCCCCCTTCTTTGCCCCCTCCTGCTTCTCTTAACTACTTGTTTCACTTCTTTTTATCATTACCTTTCATTTAGGACCCTGTGGCAGTGAGGGAGGTTTAGATTGGATATTAGGAAAAACTTTTTCACTAAGAGGGTGGTGAAACACTGGAATGCGTTACCTAGGGAGGTGGTAGAATCTCCTTCCTTAGAGGTTTTTAAGGTCAGGCTTGACAAAGCCCGGCTGGGATGATTTAACTGGGAATTGGTCCTGCTTTGAGCAGGGGGTTGGACTAGATGACCTTCTGGGGTCCCTTCCAACCCTGATATTCTATGATTCTATGATTCTATACAAATTTCAAGACAAAATAGCAAAAATAGGCAGGAGAACTTGTTAAAATCTCCGTGGATTGCATGTCACCTCCTGTGGGTCAAAAACCCAGTAGAAATTCACAACTGATAGAGAGCATGGCAAAGCTACTGCATGGACCTTACAGATCAACATGAAACCGAACCAGAAATGTGAGTGTGGAGAGCAAGGTTGGGATAGAATTTGGAGGGACTGAAGATGAGCCACAGGGGATGAAATATGCAAGGATTTGGATATGGTTTTAAGAGTGAGAGGCATGTGGTGGTGAATATATATTTTATCCCAGAGTAGTAGCCTTAGTCTCTGGAAAAGTACATGTTGGGGAAAAAAATCCAAGCTCCGCTCCATTCTTTCTCCAGGCCATTTGAAGCAAGGAGGCAAGCTGTCCCTCAGGAAGAATGGAGAACACCTTAGGCATGGACTACACTTTCAGGAGATGCCCCCTGGCTCTCCTTGTTAAGATGTAAGGGTAGGAGAACTAGGGAACTACCTGTTGGTTGGGCTCACGTGCTCCCCAGTTTCCTTTCCCATTGGCTGCATCCCTCACTTGAAGAATCCAGCTGCTGCTCCTGACTGGAGCTGTTGCTGGGGTCCCTTGGCTGCTACCTGAAGCTACTCCCTGTAAACAGGCCAAAAATGAAAATTCTAACACCCAGTTTCTGCCAAATATTGTTGGCCCCACGGGGGGCCAGACCATCCCTGGAGTAAGAGTAGGTAGAACCATCCCCCTCCTTGCATGAGCAAAACAGCCCCACATGGTTACCCAAGGGATTTAGGGGCCTAAGTGCCTAAATCCCTTTTGAAAAATGATATTTAGTCTCCCAAGATCTGATAGGTGCTGCAACTCTGAAACACAGCAATGCCTAAATACCTTTAAAAATCTGGGCCTACATGACTAAGGAGCCTACGGCCGATTTTCAAAAGAAATGAGAAATCTAAGTCCCATTAACTTTTAATTTGGCTTTGGGTCCTAAGTGTCTAAATCAGTTTTGAAAGTGGGACTCAGATTCCTGAATCACTTATGTGTTTGAGGGTTAAATTTTCAAAAACATTTATGCTCAGGCCTATATAGATTAAATCCATGAATATCAAAGAACAGAATTTGTTACAATATTCCAGTTGCATACCAAGGGCCATGAAAATTAGCAAGTTTGAAGTACAGCTCTTAAAGAATAAAAGGGAAAGGTGGGGGAAATGACTCCTTCAACTTAGCTCATTTTTCAGTAACCCATTACTGGTACCGTTAAATCTGCTTGTCGTGATATAAGAAAAATTGCTCAGAGAACCATACAACATAGAACATACAAAATTGATTCAGAAAAGCTAAACCATGCATTTCTCTCTCATGTCTTGACTGGATGACTGCAATGCTCTCTCAGCAGGTCTATCATAAGAGCTGATTAGTAGACTGCAAGCAATTAAAAACCCAGCTGGTAGACACATAGCTACAACCCAAAACCATAAGTACATTTCTCTGACTCAAAGCTCAATACACTGCTTTCCAACAGAATTACACTTTACATCTTAGTATTTTACATTAAACATTTTAAGCAAAACAAAACTAGTCTCTAAATTATTACATTAAGTTGTTCTCTAGGGGCTTTCCCACTGGTTACCATGCCCTCAGGCTCCAGAGAACGGTCTTTCATTCAGAATGTTATAATTTGGTGACGGGTAGTGCATACAGTGTGCCAGGTGCTTTCCAGACATTTAATAAGACTCAATTCCCGACTCAAAGAACTCACCATTTCATAGGACAAGAAACATCAGAAGTGTAGAGACAAGGGATAGGATTGTCCCTAGCCCTAGCACAGGCACACAAGGAAGTAGTGTGTGGTGGAAAGGATTCCCCACTCCCACCTCAGCTCATCCACCACATTGATTGTATCAGGACAAACCAGATCTTGGGTGCAGGAGATCCACTTCCACTGCTCTACCTGTGAGCTAGTTGGTCAACAGGAGCGGAGACAGACAAGGAATAGGGGAAGCCATTGATGTCAGTTAAACCACTGGAGAGGCTCTGCTTGAAAATTTATAAAGCCTTTGGCTGGACATATACATATAGATATATGTACTAAACTGGAAAGCACCGGAAAATGTTTTGCAGGTAATAATACTGCATGAGCAGGGAGATGTACCTATTAGGGAAATACACTATTAGACCTACTTCCTATCTCTAACATCTATGATACTATGAAGTATTCTGCAGTTAATGTTTCATAGAGTTTAAGGCAAAAATAAATAATTAGATCATCTAGTCTGACCTCCTGCATATCACAGGCTATTACTGTTAAACCAGATACCCAAGTACTGAACCCAAATTACTTGTGTCACAGGCAGATAACAGGAGAGACCAAGGCTCCACCAATGCTTGAGGCCCCTGCAATGGCAGTGAATTGAATACGAGAGATATGCCCAGATGATCCTATAAAATGATCCATACCCCATGCTGCTGAGGAAGGAGAACCATTCAAAATCCCTGCCAATCTGATTGGGGGGGGAGGGGAAATTCTTCACAACCCCACATCTGGGTGATCACTTTGACTCTGTGCATATAAAGCAAGACACACTGGCCAGGGATATAAGAAAGAGGATTCTCTGTACCATCTCAGAACACTAGTCCATCCTGTCTGGTGTCCCACCCACCAAGCTGTGGCCAATTACTGATGCTTCAGAGGAAGATGGGAAAAAACCCACAAACCAGGATACATCTGGCCAATAGCGTACTAAGGTGGGGGGGATTCTTCTTTACCCTTGCAGGTGAGATTTGGTTATAGTCACTGTCTCAATGCAGAGCTGCTAGTTTTATGAACATGTTGGCATTTTTAAACAAATTAAAATACAGCTGATAAGGCAAAGCAAATGAACTTGAAGTGGAAATAAGGAAAAAAACTAGTCAGTGTGCTCCAATTAGGCTGTTCATGATTTCTATTATTCTATTTTTCTTTCTACTTCAGAAGTTGTAGTGCAACGTGCTCTTCCAGGACAAGAGAAAAAACACTTTCATCGGCAGAGATTTTCGAGATCTTTAAGAAAATGAAACTCAAATGCAAATTTCTCCAGTGCAAGATATACACTTGTGTTGACTCTGGTGTAACAGTCAAAAAAGCAACATGTAAATAATCACACATTTATATTTTACGTCCTACATGAAATTTGAATACTATATTCATCATGTTGCATTTTTCTGAATGTGCACTAGCTATCTAAAGGGCACCATCCTTCTCTGTGAGTGAGTTAACTTAATATGTATATAATCAGTGGCACTGGCATTTGAAGTAAGGGCTATAACTAGTAAAGTCCATCTCCTCAGGCATGAATCAGATAGCACAAGAAGAATAGTACACTCTTACCCACTTGGTATACTGTTTATTAAGAATAGATTAATTGAAGAATGCATTTTCAGACTGTGCCATTTATATGCTAATGATTGACAATTTTGACATCATAATAATAATTTCAGTGAATGCACATTTTCCAATTCAGTGGCCCACTCTCCTCTCTTCTTGCAGCACAGTAAGTATTAACCCTCTTTGAGAGGGGTAGAAGAGAGTATTCCTGTTGGAATTCTGCCACTAGCATCAGTGCAGATGTGGCAGAAGAGGACATGACCATATACAGACATGCTTCACCCAAGCAATGTATAACCCTTATGCATTTTCCCCTGGCCAAATGAACAAAGGAATAGCTCACATACCTTAGTGGCCATGGGGGATGAGTTAGAGGGTAGAAATGAGAAACGTCACCTCACTCTCAGTTTCACACAGCCCCTTCCTCTGCTAGCCCAAGTGAGAAAGAAGGTGAAGCTCTCACCAGAACCACCAGCACTCTTGCTTTTGCATCTACCAGGTTTCTATTCACACCCTGGTGTCATTTGCTAGGCAGCTGAAGGTCTTTCACCCCGGTCTTATTCTGCTTGCCCCTACCTTGTACTCCAATGTTTTTAAGGAAAGCTGACTATCTTGTTCCCACTACCTCTTCGTTTTAGGAGAGCCAGCTCGGTAAGTCTGGCCCTTCCCTTGGCCTGACCGAAAAGGAATCCCTTTAGGACTACTATACTGTACAGCACCTCTGTGTAATGCAGAGACAGCTGCGATAAGGCTGAATGGATCCTTCAGCAGTAGGCGTACTTTTCTGCCCACCCTCCCACAGAACACACAAAAAGGTGAGGCACCAAACATCCTAGGAGATGCAAAGCAGGCCAGAAGCCACCCCACCCCTGGAGTGGTTCAATATGACTATTAGTTGAACATAATTGGAAGCAAATAGGGAAAGAGGTAAAACTCAACTGGGGAAGACCTTTAAAGATGTTTCAAGTACCTTGTTAACTAAACAACATTACCACAGTATTCAGAATAATCCTTGCATACTAAGTATAATTTCCTAAGCATAGTGAATACAACAGTAACAATATCTAGCTCTCTCAGAGAACACCTGTTCCCTACAGTGTATGTTTATGTGTTTTGGTTAGTCTAGTTTTAAATTACTTAACAAATATGACTCGCCCCACATCCCTTGGAAGATCATTCCACAGTCTATTAGAGCACCCTATGAAAATTTCCACCTAACGTTACCTGTTCATGGCTTCAAAAACTCAAAGTAATTAAAAACAAAACAGAGATAATTATATTTCTTTTTACTTAATTTCATCCATCATGGTGAGGAACAATCCCCCAAAACTTTGGTGTTTGAATTCAGTCTGGAGAAGATTATCCACAAACTATTTCATTCTCTACGGTCTGCAAAACTGGGAAGGAATTTATTACTTTTCCTGTACCAGACAGAAAGCAGGAACCCGGGAAGTGGGTGCGGGGCGGGAATGCAGTTATATATACAGAACCCTAAAAGGATTCCATTCAAATTTGTTTTTAAAATTTGGTAGAGGTTTGGTGGAACAGAACTACTTTCCCCTGCACCCCTCACTCACCCCCTCGAACCAGGACCCCTTTCCCTAATTATATCTACTGGACATCTCTCATCTTTTTCTCTTTGGTGTTTACCACTTCCGACACTTCCAGATGGTTCACAAATCCTGCTCAGTCATTGTTTAATGAAGCTATGGAAATTTAGACCCTAATCCTGTAATTTATTTTGTGCAGGTGCATGGATCCACCTGTTGCAGAATTAGGGAATTAGGGTCCAGCCATCAACACCTTACATAGGCAAAACTTCCAGTGACTTCAAAACATGAGTATGTCATAGATGATGAAGCTGTTTCCTTTCCATTTTTCCTTATAGATCAATTCTTTCTTTATTATTATTTGCTGTTTTCTGATCTCCCCCCACCCCACCCCACTCCACTATTTCTAGTACTGAGATGTCTAGAATTACGCACATTTTTCAAGGACCTACTTTTCATAGGACACTCTCTGCAGACTACCCCCTAATTAGTCTCTAACCAAAAACCTCTGCTAATGTAACCCAAACACCCATTGGCTCTTTTGTCATTGTATTTATGCAGGGCTGAGGAGTAAGAGCTGATAACCCACTTTATTCCCCATCATGGATACAAAGGGAAGGTTAACCACCTTTAAATCCCTCCTGGCCAGAGGAAAAACTCTTTCACCTGTAAAGGGTTAAGAAGCTAAGATAACCTTGCTGGCACCTGACCAAAATGACCAATGAGGAGAAAAGATACTTTCAAAGCTGTGGGGGGGGGGGAGAAGAGTCTGTCTGTCTGTCTGTGTGTGTGATGCTTTTGCCGGGACCAGAGCAGGAATGCAGGTCAGAACTCCTGTAAAGAGTTAATAAGCAATCTAGTTAGATATGCGTTAGATTCTGTTTTGTTTAAATGGCTGATAAAATAAGTTGTGCTAAATAGAATGTATATTCCTGTTTTTGTGTCTTTTTGTAACTTGAGGTTTTGCCTAGAGGGATTCTCTATGTTTTGAATCTGACTACTCTGTAAGGTATTTACCATCCTGATTTTACAGAGGTTTTTCTTTTACTTTTTCTTTAATTAAAATTCTCTTTTAAGAACCTGATTGTTTTTTCATTGTTCTTAAGATCCAAGGGGTTGGGTCTGTGTTCACCTATGAAAATTGGTGAAGATTTTTATCAAGCCTTCCCCAGGAAAGGGGGTGTAGGGCTTGGGGGGAGGGGGGGAAGACGTCTCCAAGTGGGCTCTTTCTCTGTTCTTTGTGTAACACTTTGGTGGTGGCAACTTTTAACCCAAGTTGGTAAGAATAAGCTTAGGGAGTCTTTCATGTAGGTCCCCACAACTGTACCCTAGAGTTCAGAGTGGGGAAGTAAGCTTGACAGACCCACATTGCTGAAGATTTTCTGGAGTAGGGGGAAGGAGCTGCTGCCACCAAGAATGCTACTCCTCCTCAATGGGAGAGGGACTGGGTGGACCCTTGGCTCCAGTCTGTTCCCTCAATGCAAGTGTTCTGGAGCTGATGTTGAGGGGGAAGCAATCTGCATCATCAAAATGACTGAGAGATTATGCACACCCGAACTAGGAGCAAAGGGGAAGTATGACAATTGAATTCCTGACCTGTTTGCTAGGGAAGCTCAGCAAACTGCTGCCCATTACGCAGACTGAATTACAGGTGTACAATCTAGTATTTTTTAAAAGTAATATATAAATTGTAATACCCAGAAAAGAGGTACAGACATGCAAATACAATTCTCCTTCCTTCATATACCTATTGTAATTTTCAAACTTGTATGAGGCCACTGCTAGAGCTAAAGATATTATTGGGAGATAATTAAAAAGATGGCAAACATAAGTAGAGAGGGTAAGTATACAAGACACTTTTGGTGTGAAAAACCTGAAAGGAAATCAATACTTATGTGATTTGACAATATATCCACATTATATATAGCCAGGTCTAACAACTTTTGAGAAGACTAGCCTGCGCTCACAAGATCTCTCAAGTTATGTGAAAAACTTGAAAGATAAACCACTTGAAGGGGAAGGTAGTGGTCTTGGAGGCAAGCCTAAAAGACATGATAATATAGGATTAGTAATGTGATTACAAAATCTGGACAGAGGGGCTGAAATTTTGTCTAGACAGCAAAAATCTTATTAGCCCTAGGTAGTTTGATACCATTAAAGATAACATAGGACAAGAAGAAATGTGACAGTCTTTGAAAGGAATGCATGAAACAAACAATCTTAAAAGACTGGTCCATTACACACAGTCACATGTATATTATGCCTTCTGGCAAAACACAATGCTACATATAAACACTGCTTCTCAGAGTTCAACTAAGGTAACATACTACTCTATTTAACTGATAAGGCTGCACATTTATGACCTCTTGTATTGAAAGGAGCAGTATTGTACATAAATCCTGATTTGGTGAAATGGAGAGGCCTGACTGCAAAATATTTTAAGATAACATCTCAAAAGTTGTGATGTTTTCTCTTCTTGCAGTTAGCCTTGTAAGCAGCATTTTTGGACTCCATGTCTTTTCCCTGGGTTTTGAATAACTAATATTCAAAGGTACAGCACAACCGATAAGTAAAATTGCAATTAACTATAAAAAAAGATGCCCACAGTGATATCAGAATTTGTTTACTGTTATGCAACAGAATCTTCTACATGACCTTACGAGATAAAAGATAATTTCATAGAGGTACAGTAAACTATCCAAATCAGAAATGTTGTTATGAACACAAAAAATGGACCCAATCTTTACCTGGTGTAAATCAGTGCAACTCTACTGATTTACACCAGCTGAGGATCTGGCCCATTAATCAGACTGTATTGACACTCAGAACATTTTTACCACTGCCCAGCTGCTGACCACAGTAAATTAAAGGTGCTACTTATTTTAGGTGGACTTCATTTCAAATCTACCAAAATGTAGCTTTTTTAAAAAGTGTGGTTGTCATAATAATATGGAGTGATTTTCATCTGAGGATTTCACAGCACTTTCCAAACATTACTTATTGAGCCTCAGAATGCTGCTATAAGTTTTAAGCAAGCATGTTAATGTTACAGCTATGTTAGAGATAGTAAATGACTTAGCCGAAGAAAATACAAAGACTGAGGGTCTGCCCTACTAGCCAGAGGTTGGATGGAGCTTGGGCTTCCCCCATCTCTCTCCACATACCTGCTCACAATGGGGAGTATCCAGAGAGTAGGGTCAGCTTTACACACCAGATCTTGACCAAAGATCTATGTAAGCCTTACTCTCCCTTACTGCCCCGCTTGGCTGATTAAGACAAGAGCACAGTCTAGCCCACAGTGAGTTACTGGCAGAACAGAGATTGGAGCAAGGAAATGTTGGGTCCTATCCCTTTGTCCTAACCACTAGACAGCACTGCTTTCATTAGATGTCAGTCCCCAATTCTGTAAATACCAAGAAAGATGACTGAACTACCATATTAAATATAATACTTTATGTAGCCTCCCCAAGAATGAAAATTAAGCTTGCTCAAATAAAGTAAAGTTCTAGAACAGTATGATTACATTCACTGCTTGGGAATTTCAGAGGTGCAGGATATTATTAGAATTTTTGAATCAAGCTGCAGAATGCTCATTTTCCATCAACACTCTTGATCCTAGCCCAAATAATGATTTGATATGCATTATGTGCATGGATAGTCCAAACTACAGGAGGTGAGTATTGCTTAGAAAGGTTGTCATTGCGTTGTCAATTCTTGCAATTTTATTGTGAGTCTTGTGATATTTATTGTTGTTCTTAAAGTCCCAACTCCTGGAGTCATGTGATAATGGTGAGACTGTCAGCTTTCATGAAGAAGTTTCTAGCCCTTGTTGTTGCAGAGAAAATATGAACCTTAAAGGTTCAGAAATGACAAGACAAACTCCCTAAGTGTTATTTTTATTTATTATTTTTAAATCTCATGATTTTAACCCAATCTCATCATTTTGAGGTACCTGACTTATGATTTTTTAACACTGGGGACTGTATTAATAAAATCAACATTTAGGATCAGTTAGATGGAGTTCCTTGCAATTGATCAAAGTTTGGCCCAAGGACTATGAATACTTTCTACACGAGAAGTTTAATGCAACTATTGAAATGAGTTCCTGGGCATGTTGTGAGCATTACTAAAAAACTTCAGCCACATTAACTAGCAGTTCCTTTATTGTGCTAGTGGACCATAATCCCCTTGTATTTTTACATTATCTTGGGCAAACAATTTTAAAACATTTGGCATTATTTTAAAATGCTGAAAAAGCTTTAAATTGTTTTTATTTGAAGAACATACAGGCTTTTTTTGGTGGAAGAACATTTTTTGTGTGCAGACTTGCACTCCCCAAAACCTAGTGTTCTGCTGGGAATTAGGAACAAAAATAAAAGTAGATAGAGGATTTAAAAATACCAACACTCTCTAGAACCAGTGACTGATCGTTTCTGACTGTCTGAGCTAAATACTACCTTGTTATTGGTATAAGTTTATCAGATAATGCACAGCAGTGAACACTCACTTTTGTTTCTGTTTCTCAATACACAGGGGAGGAAGTTTACATCACTGAAACCTTGTTGCACTGATTGCAGTCATTTTTATAACTATAGGAAACAAAACAAAACAAAAAAGGTGACGAGGAAAATATTTTTATTGCTTTAAATGAAGACATGAAGAAAAGCCCTTAAAAAGTCAATAGTTATGGTACCTTCCAAGAATAGAGGGAAAACTAATGTTCCTGATATGCCGATGTGATAACCAGGGATTCTAGCTTTCCATGATTAAAAAAACCAGAAAATTCTGACACAAAAAAACCCACAAAAATCTGTGTTTTTCCGTGATTAAAATGAAATGCTGAACTTTAGTTTCTCTAGGCACAATATACATATAGGTATCAGTTGAACACAATGTATTACTGATATATTTTCAATTTTAAGCAAGTTCGAAGTCTACTAGTGCCATCAAGCATTAAAAACAATTTAAAGCTTTTTCAGCATTTTAAAATAATGCCGAATGTTTTAAAATTGTTTGCCCAAGATAATGTAAAAATACAAGGGGATTATCATCCACTAGCACAATAAAAAAATAAAATCCATAGAGTTGCAATTTGTATTTCTTACCTATACCAAATACTTCTATGTCTATTAGCCCTGTCACGTGGGGCTGACAGACTCAGTTTGTTTGATATGGAGAGCTGGATAATGGAGGCTCAGATAAATGGGGTTCTACTGTATCTGTTTTTATTTTTTCCCACAAACTGTAAAAACTAAAGATTCTCTGTAAAAATGCAAATTCTGTGTTTTTCCATGGCAAATGGATTTCTAGGATCCCTGGACATAACTGATGGCAAATGCAGTTACACTGGTGAAATCGTGCATGAACAGGATCAGGAACATCTGTATATTGCACATGAATGTCTTTCTGCAAGAAACATTTATAAAACTGCTCTCTACAATCTAATCTCTAATGCCTCAGTGGGCTATAGTTTGGATTGCTCATCATAGGACAGTTGAGAAAAGAATTTGGCTCATAGCTATAATTATCTAGTAAACAGTCTTCCTATCACAGCACTCACCTCATTACCCTTCCTAACAACAAGGGCTTAGCTATTACAAGGAGGTGTTCAGATACTGCAGGGATGAATGTAACATAAGGTCCTAGAACCATAATTTCCAAAACTGGATGCCATATTTACTTAGTTTAAATGGCCTGATTTTCTAAAAGTGCTGAACACACATCAGTTCCCATTGACTTAATTGGGAGCTGTATATTTCAAAAGCAGGACATATTCGTGGATTTAGTAACCCAACTTTAAGTATCCATGTCTGAAAATTTTGACCAGAATTTCTACACTGAGATCTGTAAACACAGAATTTGAATAGTCAGTAAAACTGTAGAAAAGGGATGAGTTGCAGAATCTGAATTGTGACATGTCCAAGACAACCTTGTGAGAATTTTTTCTGCTAAGATCAAATTCTCTTCAAAGCCTATATATAGAAACTGTATATTTGAAAATAGAAGTAGACTAATATGAAAATGTTCACTCATTTTCACTACTAAATAAAATAACCCATTTTTCAGTTTCAGGTCTCGCACTTCTTTGTACCGACACACTAAATATTGTGTTAGTTATACAATATGATCTTTGTAGCTGCAGAATAAGACTGTAGTGACAGATGAGACAAAAAAAGTTCCCATGATGTTTTGGACTTATCTGATCAACAATAGCAGATTTCAAATGAATATTTTATTGGGCTCAAAGGAATTTGCTTCTATATACCAAAAACCTAAGAAGCTCCCAAGAAAAAAATAGGCGCAAATTGCAAAAACAAAATGGAATGAAACACATTTTTAAACAGTACAGTTGTGGGGGATTACATAACACATACAAATTAAATTATATGCCCACCTTTAAAGCCACTGATACAATAAGACCATAGCAACCTCATTTTTTACAAAATGTCAGCCTCTCTTTAAATGCCATAATTTTTTTGCTTTAAAGTTAAATAATGTTCACTGGTGTGCTTAAAATTTTCCCAAGTTTGCCTTTGATAACTTTACCTTAATATTTGTAGTATTCCCTAGACTTGCCAAGGATACCACAAGGGTGATTCTCATACTCAGACTGAAACGAGCGACACATAGGCCACAACATTTTGAGACACAATAATACTATACACGGGAAAAAACAGAATTACTCGACAGGCAGGTGTTATTGCAGCCGATCACTGGACCACAAACTAGCTTTTTCTCCCACATGATAACAAAGAGACTCCAAGGTTTTTCCCTCCAGCAGAAGAATGGATGAACTTAGCCATGAAGCCTAAAAAGAGATTTGGTTCAGACCACAAGCAAGTACATATTCTGCAGCAGAAAGGCTAGAATATCCCCCCGGGGAGTCATATATTAACAGGTTTCACTGTCCTGAGACATCACAGTTCCCAATCTCCCAAATACCAGACTCACAGACAAAGCAGCTGCCCCTCAGCTGTTTTGAATTGTTATTGTGCCATTGAAGTCAATGGAGTGTCTGCCTCAAAAAAAAATCTCACCTCAATTTAAATTGCCCATTGGGCTTGCAAATTTCCCTGGTAAAAACTATCCCACAAAGACTAAGTTGTAAACTAGAAGAAATAATAAGAGACAGCTGACAACATCATCAACTTCACAATATAGAAAATAAAACCTCGCCCACAATACATAAGCAAACATCTACCTCCCTACCACATTATAGCTCACATAACAAACCAAAACTACCAGTCCTACCATTTCAGCACAATTGTGGGCAAGATAAAAGATGGGAGTCATGTTGAGAGGAAAGGGAAAGCAAAAAGGTGCTAAAGAAAGTGCTAGCCATACCTACCAGCCAATCCTGAGATCCTGAAGTACTCCCCTGGCAGCCCCAGAAAAAGATTGCAGTATTCCCTATACCAAATCTCAAAATAACATTGTGACACTACGCCCCATACTATTCATAGAGATATTGTTATGATATGATTATGGCATAACTATGATGTACTTTATGCAAGATAGGTCATGTGAGATAGCATTGAAACGGTTAGGATTTACTGAATAGGATTACCCTATTTGTATGCATGTATCATTTTGGTATCTGAAGTTAGGAACATTGTCTATGCATCTATTACAAATGTGTTTACACCTGAGGAAATTTTGGTATCTGAAGTTAGGAACATTGTCTATGCATCTATTACAAATGTGTTTACACCTGAGGAATGCCCACCAGGCAGAATGCAATCAGTCTAGATGGCTGACTGGGAAGGGCCATTTGGAAGAATAACAGGTCTTAGAAAATGCTAATCTACCACCTGGGAACCTTCATGAGGACATTGCAAACAGCCTCTGTCTCATGGCTGCTATGGTCCTACAAAGGCATGTGACCAAGTCATCTGGTACTAGACTCCATCATTGAATACAAATGTTTTTCCACTGAAAGGAGTGGGAACTAAAGTGGGAGACAAAGGGTTCCTGCCCTATGTAAAAGCTATTTAAGGCAGGGGAGTGACATCATCGTGGTTCTTCTTCACTGACTCCCCGCCTGAGATGACTGCTGGAAATGCTTAAGAAACAAGGTTTTAACTGGGGGAGAAGGGTTGAACCCAGGCTAGAGGAATTTATAGTCTGTAAAAGGAATACCTGAAGTTTTAAGCTGCAAGCAAGTGCCCTCAAGAATCTCTGTAAACTGCCTAACCCAACAATTAGGGTGAGAATTTGCTATCCGTTTTCAATTTCTCTAGTATATATTAATCTTAGACTGCATTTTTGTTTATCTGCTAGGTAATCTGCTTTGATCTGTTTGCTGTTACTTATAATAATTTAAAATCTATCTTTTGTAGTTAATAAACTTGTTTTTGTTTTGTCTAAAAACCAGTGTGTAGAAATCCTAACTGAGGGCAGAAAGTTGTTGCATATCTTCCTCCACATTGAGGGAGTGGGTGAATTTCATGAGCTTACGCAGTACAGTTCCCTGTGCAGCGCAAGATGGTATAATTTTGGGTTTAACCTTCAAAGGGGGATGTGCAATAAAGTAACTGGGCAGTTCCTTAGCTAAGCCTTCCCATGCAGAACTGATCTCAGCATCTGTGTGAAGCTGGGTGTCTCCCTACCTGCATGTGTGTTGGAAGGGGCTTGAGAGCCTGTCACAGCAGCAAAGTGTAAAGGGAGCCCAGGCTGGTGGGTCAGGCAGTACCCCAGTTCCAAGTGGCACCTCAGGGAGAATCCATCATAATTATTTACTAATTTAAACTAACAAGTTTCAAAGCATGGGCATTGTATGCAGAAAATACCACAGCCCCTTGTCCCTAGATGACCGAAAAGAGAAACAAAGGACACAATAAAAGGAACATAAAAATATATTCTTAAGCTCTGACACACAGTGTTTGGTATTAATCTCTTGTAGGTATTTTATGATAATATAAATAAAAACCCTACTGTATCACATATGTGCAAAGTAGAATGATGAAGTCATGACTTTACAGGCACCCTAACTGAGAATCCCTGACTTTTTTGGGCTTGATTCTGTACTTCTTACTCATAGAAACCTCTGCTTGACTTTAGTGAGAGTTTTGTCTCAGAAAAGAGTCACAGATCAGACCCTTAAAGTGTCAATTCCCAGCCTTAACTGTGCATTAACTAATAATTTTGTATAATATGAAGCTAACTGCAAGAAAATGAGTGAGGCTTCCTGGACTCAGGAGTCATACACAAATATTCCCTCTGCTCAGTGTTCCTAGTCACCTCAGTACATTCTCCGTTTCCTTTGATTGACACTTGTGTCACAGATGCTAAAAATGGTCTGGTATACACTGTAAAAAATGAAGGAACCCTAACGTTTGTCAGACAAGCATCTTTCTTAGGATGAAAGTAAACAAACAAACATGACAACAACAACAACAATAACAAAATAACAAAAAACAAAAGCCTGCCATCCTGCTAGATATTTCAGTCTTTTGAATCACTGGAAAGTGAAAGTCTATATTGACTTTTTAGAGTGACCTTGGACTGTGGTAATTGGTTCTTTTCATACATTTTGTCCTTTTAGCAATATTAGCAACCCTGGCACAAACTAAAGAGAGGTCGTTTCAAAATTATATCTTTCTACCCTGCCTCTCTCTCCCTGACCTGTGGTCAGGAATATCATGGCCTCCCCTATTTTCTTCACAATCTGACAGGAGATTTGTTTTTTGGCTTGAATTATATAGGCACATATCTTGTAATGTTCACTGCCCTTACTGCAAGTAGCCTGCTACTTATTATCTCTGCAACAGACTTGGGTTTTGTAATGGTTTGTTAAGCAGAGGAAGTAGTTCAATAGGGTGGCTGGTTTCTTTCAGGTTGGCAGCTGGAATGGACACTGCTGATGTTTTCCTGAGGTGTTATTTTGATTAATGTTACCCTGGTAACAACAGAGAAGCAGCAGTAGTAACAGAGGTCATATTGTGACCCCGTAACTTAGATGCCAAAGGAACTGGTGAGTCTCCTACATGGGAACTTGTAAGGAGCAGTTGTGTGGCCTGCACCTTGTGTTTTAATTATTGCCATATTCACCATGTTTGACTTCAAAGTTAAGCTTTGTTAGAGATTTCTCCGCTGTGCCATTGGGCTGAAGGTAAGAGGCTTGATGGAGAGCTAGAACATGCTACGCACAGACACAAAAAGCAAATGCATAAACTATTTAAATGGCAAGAGTATTATGGAAGATGTAGCCTGGTTTTATTTTGAGGCTGCTGAGATAGCTTGCTGGGATGTACTGAAATAGACATCCGGTGTACCTACCCAAACTTTCTAAAGAAGAACAAAACATATTTATCTTTACGTTGTGTTAGGAGATGTGTGTGCCTTTACAGTCTCTGTAGCTCATGAACGGAGAGTGAATTCAACCCATTGACTAACACACATTTCATTTTAAAAGATGCAACTAATGTACATTTCCCTTTCCCACTATCACCAATTGACCTCACTTTCTCATACTCCTGGAAGAAGAGTGTGGTGTCATGTTGCTGTTTTCAAGCCCCTTTGCCCTTTTGACTTGCACAAATTGCTGTCTTTGTGATTGTGCTACTTAAATATGCAGAAGAACAAGAAATCTCATGATCACTTTATCTTTTGTTTATTTGTGCCTGTCCTTTGAAATAATGAGGCAATAGATTGATCATGGAGTTTTGAGGAGAATAAGATGCCTTTTAAACAATGAGAGAATAGAATGACTCTGGAGGAAATAACTATACTAAAAGGATACTGATAACTGAGAAAAGGGATAGCCCTCTGACAAGGCCAGATCCTGAGTCTTGCAAAAGGGCCAAAAGAAGGTCTCAGAGGCAGAGGAACCAGTCTTACCATGAAGTTTATTTGTGCTTTGACACAGAATGTTTTGGGGGTGGGTAGAAAGAGACTGGAGGAGGGAAATCTACAATCATAACCTAAAATCCCCAGGTAGAGAGAGCAGAAAAGCCCCCTTTATTCTGCAGTCCTGGGTAAGAAAGAGGATTCTCTCCCTGCTCCTTAACTGAACCTGTACAAAATAACTGAGGACCTTTTTAGTTCCCACTGGTCCTCTTCGGTGGATGTCTGGCTGTGCAATGACATACAGGCACTCTCCTTGAATCCAGTTGTTCTACTATGGAAGCACCAAACAGAATGTGTGCTGTATAGTCGGGGGCTCTGATTCTGAAGCCTTTGTCTCTATAGGGACCTTTATTCTGGAAGCACTGAACCAGTGTTTTTCCAACCTTTCATTTGCAGACCCCTAAAAAAGTTTCAAATGGAGGTGCAGACCTTTTTGGATATCTCAGATATAGTCTGCAGTCAATCCTGGAGCCTCTGCCAGTCAATCATAATCTCCAGCAACTAAAAGTCCGGCAGTGCAGCAGGACTAAGGCAGGCTCCCTGCCTGCACTGGCCACCCACGGCTCCCAGAAGTGGCCAGCATGCCCCTGAGGCTCTGGGCCGGGGGGGAGGGGTCTCCATGCGCTGCTCCTGACTGCAAGCACCGCCTCCACAGCTCCCATTGGCTAGCAATGGGGAACTGCGGCCAACGGGAGCTGCGGGGACAGAGCCACATGCCCCGCTCACAGGGACCGCAGGGACCTGATGTCCGCTTCCAGGAGTGGCGTGGGACCACGGCAGGCAGGGAGCCTGCCTTAGCCCCACTGCGCTGCTGACCGGGAGCCATTCAAGGTAAGTGCTGTCCAGCGGGAGCCTGCACCCCTCCCACACCCCAGCCCTGAGCTCCCTCCTGGAGCCAGCACCCCATACCCCCTCTTGCAACCCTTACCCCTTCCTGCACCCCAACCCCCTGCCCCAGCCCAGTGAAAATGAGTGAGGGTGGGGAGAGCAAGCAACGGAAGGAGGGGGATGGAGTGAGTAGAGCGAGGCCTCAGGGAAGGGGTGGGGTAGATCCTGGGTTGCACTTACATTCAAAAAGTGATCTTGTGTGTAAAAAGGTTGGAGACCACTGCACTAAACTAAAACTATTTATTTACTGCTGTGAACTGGAATGAAAGCACATTTAGTTCCCATTAATTAGATTTTATTTGGCCATTTTTCTGAGCACAATGCCCCAGCCTCTCAGTGGCAGAAGTCCAACTAATTACCCCTTCATATTTTACAGGTTCACACCCTAGGTATAAAAGACAGTGCAGTTCATTCATTTTCATTCCATATCAATGAAGTGAGCACTTTTATTGCCAGCAGGTAATTTTGTTAATAAACATACAATATCTTAGTGTATTCATATAAAATACTTGCAGCCCAACATTTACTGGTAGGCCCTACTCTCTAACCTTCAATTTCCAAAAATTATTCTAATCTCTTTTTAAATACTTGTTTTCAACTGAAACATCACCTATTTTCCCTGTGGTGTGACAGCAGCCTTCCTCATTTGAAAATATGTATCATGAAGAGCAGCACAGATTTTTTTCGTATATGAAACCAGTCATATTTCTAGGGACTTTTTTAAAAAAGTTTATTTGCATGGGATTTAACACTTTGCTCCCTCTAATCATCATATTTTTTTCATACTTATATAGGACTTTCATCTAAAAAAAAATCAAAGTATTTCAAAAAAATATCTACAGAGCAAGCATGAATGAAATGCAGCTACTTCTCTGGGGGGGAATGGTGAAGGCAGCGGCCAAACTGTACCTACCGCAACAGTGAAGGAACTTAGACCAAGGGCACTAGACAAACTACTGTTCTTACAATAAGGGATCTTTATTTTCCATGAAGACCAAACACAACTTCCATTTTGAAGATTCCATCAGAAAGACACCCCTACACACTCCTCTAGTAAGCTGCAACTTTAAAAACTGAGGTTGTGACTGCTGTTCATGGATGCTTAATTACTGGCCCTGGGAGAATTATTATTATTTATATTGAAGTAATGCCTAGGGGCTGCAGTCAAGGACCTGGACCTCATTTTGTTAACCACTGTGCAAACACAGAACAAAAAGAGGGTCTCTGCCCCCAAAGAGCTTACAATTTAAGGATGAAAAGTCAAGTTTATCCTGTGAAGTCTCTGGTTCCAAGGGGTTTAAATACTACAAAGCCTAATGCTATGGCCTTTAAAGTGTCCACAACAAACAAAAATGAAATCTGTATCTTGGAGGTGGCTTCTAAAACTCTGTGAAGACCTGCTTTGTTTCACACAAGACACGCTCTTAAAAGCATAAGAAACATACGCATGCCTCCTCATTTCTGAAAGACGGTGGTAAGTAGGCATCATATCACTCCTTTATTTAAAATAATATTAATAGTTGTTCACAGGTTGGATAATGAGGAGACTTGCAAACTAATTGCTGTTACACTTGGGATGAAAAACAAGCCTTAAAGCAGCCAATATTTTATTTGAGAGTTTTCACTACCACCACCACCCCCCTCTCCTCCAAACACCAAAACTGCTGGTGGCAGGATGTATAACGGTAGAGCATATAAGGTTGCTGCAGAGGAAACTGGGAGGAGGAAGGGAAGATGATCAAATAAAATCAAAACACATTTATTGTGTGCTGAATTCCCCTATCATGGACATTTCTCCCTCAAATTTAATTTGGCTTTCCTGTGTATCAGTTAGGCGAGCTTTCCACACAAAAAGAGACTTGCTCTTCAAGGAAAATTTGTCCCAAACTCTCCCAGCTCTGCATCAGTGAAACTGGATTCTATAAATATCCTTCTCAGTGAAATCTATCATATTCTCAGACTGCAAAGTCAGATTATTAAACCTGACATCTCCAATATATCTAGTTGTGGCACGTTTCCTATTCAATACTTGAGTTCTGTTACTTTACATCACAGGCTATGGATACACAATGCAATTCCTGATGAAACGCTAACACTCAACAGACCTAATGGTTTGTACAATCTGAAACATGCACAGATTTCTTGCAGATGCCACACTTCTAGTTCCCTTACAGACTCTGCTTTAAAAAAGTTTCATTCCATCTTTCTTACTCCAAAAATATTAATACAAGATGCATATTTTATACTCATTCTCACTAAACCATTTTCTACTTTTTTTGCAGTCTGTGAAATAACTTGTATTTACTTATTTTGAGAGCTAATTATACCAAGTTAATTAAGGAACCAATCTTGTAGACCCTTACTCACATAAGTAGTCTCAGCATTATCAACGCTCTCAATTTTATCACAAGCCTCATGGTATTTACAATTTTTAAGGTCTGAGCTCCTGAAGTGATATGATTAAAAGAGTACCAGATTTTATTAAAATAAATAAAGTAACTTTCTAGCCTGCATCGTTGGAGAAAAGCTTGAAAACCTGAACCCTAAAGGCTTAAACGTCAGACAGCAAGTAAGAGGAATCTCATTATTTTTAAAGCCAGTTCATGACTTTTGGGGAGGCCTGACTCAAGATTGTTGAAAGCTTGAGGTTGGAAACACTGTGCCCATACTCTTATAAATAGTCCTATTACTGTCAGAGGGAGCAACTTTTGTGAATATAGATTTGTAGGCTTGATTCTTAGGTATCTACAACATCTAAAAATGGACAGAGTGAAGTACAGAACAGTTATGCATAACTCTGAAGATTTATAGCCTCATGAAAGGCGTCTAGATGCAGCGTTTCATTGCCACTTCCAAAATAATACTCTCACTTTACATGTTCAACTGACCTGCCTGCTGCAGGGACAATTTAGTTACACATATTCTCAAACAAAATGTCATAGTTTTTTTTCATTTTGCATACATTTTGTTGTATTTAGTTATGTTACTGAAAGGAGAGACTTTCGTTTTGTGTTCTGAATCTTCAAATGTGGGAATTCTTCTCTCTCTCTCTCTGACCAAGACCTTATATTTGCTTTTGTTTTTTTCTTTCATCAGAAACAAGTGTCTTCTAAAGAAAGAAATGCATGTTTTGTTCTTTATCTATGGAGAAACACAACACATTACACAAACTAGAGGCAAGGCTAGTTTTGTGCAACAAGTGTCCCAAGTGAGACTAGGTTATATTTCATATAGAGCCAGAAATAGGAGTGTGTATCAGTAAATGACCTTTCCCCGTTGCTTCTCCATGTGGATGTTTGCCACAAGTGTTTGAAGGACTTTCAAGTGTTCTCTATCAAACAGTCCATTGAAAAACAGCTTCCAAGTCCTTTATACACAAGCAGGCAAAAACCCAACTTAACTTCCCTCACTCCACTCCCTCCTCAAACTCCATGATATGCTTGCAGCCACAATTACATAACCCACTTTAGATATTTGTCTTCCATACATCCTGGCCTGAATGAATGTGTTTAGTTATGACCACGTACAAACTCCTCAAACAGCAATCTACAAAGGGCACAGATTATACCTGTGAAAATTCAGGAACCTCTGAACAAGAGTGTATCCACCCTTACCTGCAATTAGGAGGCATGTTGGCTATCTACCCACAAATGTGGATAGGTCATTGTTCAATAGTAATTTATATATATATTAGTTCTTATGCTCTACAGAACTGCACTCTGCCCTACCCCCAGCTTCTTAAATCCATACCACAAGATAAAAAATCAGATGCTAGTCCTCTCTGATTATATCGGCCAAATAAATCAGATTCCTTGTGTCAGCTTCCTTCAGTAGAATGTTTTGAATATATAAATACTTCTCTTGGGCAAAGGCAGCACAAACAACTCCATCACTACTGTCTTTTTATTCAACTGAGACCTCCCACTTGTCTCTGCTGTCAGGAACTGTGACAATCTTTGACCCTGAAGAACTCTTTTCCTCCTCCTAGGTCTTGAAAGTCTGCCTATTGCAGTAGCTCTTTCACAACACTGACCATGCACACAACTGCCTTGACTCAACCTATGCTAACATCCTCACTTGTGGCCTCATACACGCTTGTGTTGATTACCACAACTGTTTCCACATTTCAGCTATGAAGACACCAAAATATACCAAATTCTCTGCTAATTTCTTTTATGCATACCAAGAATAGAGCCGGACTAACTCCATACTCAGACACTCTCACTAATACACCATTCATTTCATGATCTAGTTCAGAATTCCACTGTGTTTCTAAATCTCTCTGTAATCTCTAAACTTCCTCATAGATCTTCTTTCTTTGTCCAGTCTTCATCCACACTCATCTAGCACCATCCTTCTCATTGTCCCCTTGTGTTCTATCATCGTGTGAGCCTTCCCAACTGCAGACCCTACCATCTTCCTGCACCTACCCACCCTACCAATTCTCCATTATTCTGCAATTCTATTTTAAAATATATGCTTTCCTCCTTGCCTATCATGTGCCTTATAGTTTCTCTTTTCTGGCGTTATCAAGGCATGTGTTAATTTACTCTTCACAGCATGAAACAAGTTTACTGCTCCAAATAAACATGACACAAAATTACTGGAATCCAGTGGAAGCAGTGCAGATCCGCTGCAGAGAATCTGGATAAATCAAATCTTCACCTGCAGCATGCTGTAGATCTGTGGTCTATGGGGGTTTCACAGTGCCTATCTACTCCAGATGGTTTTGGATCTGTGGCACATGTAGAGCCGACTCATTGGCCACCAAACTTTCCCCCAGAGGTCTGCTGGAACACCGAGATTGCAGACAAGTAGTATCCTGGGTCTGAGAATTCTATTCCCACTACACCCGATTTTTCCTGCACACATCTTATTTATTCAGAGAAGGTATTTGGGTCAAAGTTTATTTCACCACTATTTTGTTCCACTGGGGAACCAGAAAGAGAAATCAAGTACTGGAACTTCACCCCACCACTCATTTCTGTGAGTAACTTTGATTTGAAAGTTTTCCCATTCTTATATCAGGATGTAATTCTAAGTTCTCCATAGCATGGGACACAAACATGGACACACACAATCAGTAAAACAGTTTTACTTAGCCATGCTACAATTTGTCATTAGATAGAACAAAACAGATATGTTATGGTTATATGATATGTTATGGAAGTGTTATTTACTCCTTCTCATAACACAAGAACTAGGGGCCACCAAACAAAATTAATAGGTAGCAGGTTTTAAAACAAACAAAAGGAAGTATTTTTTCACTCAAACCACAGTCAACCTGTGGAACTCACTGCCAAAGGATGTTGTGAAGGCCAAGACTATAACAGGGTTAAAAAAAAAACGAGATAAATTCATGGAGGATAGTCCATCAATGACTTAACAGGGATGGTGTCCCTAGCCTCTGTTTGCTAGAAGCTGGGAATGGGCAACAGGGGATGGATCACTTGATGATTACCTGCTCTGTTCATTCCCTCTGGGGCACCTGGCATTGGCCGCTAT
Organism: Lepidochelys olivacea; assembly: GCF_965140295.1. Taxonomy (NCBI): domain Eukaryota; kingdom Metazoa; phylum Chordata; order Testudines; family Cheloniidae; genus Lepidochelys; species Lepidochelys olivacea. The sequence continues at coordinate 31,970,845 of NC_140415.1, forward strand.
TGGAAGACAGGATACTGGGCTAGATGGACCTTTGGTGTGACCCAGTATGGAAGTTCTTATGTTCTTATATACAAATCTATCTACAGGGAGTCCTCGACTTTACGAAGTTCGACTTATGATGAACACACAACATTTCTGAATTGACACCAATTCGACATACGGCAATTGGTTTTGACTTTACGATGCTTGGTTCTGCAATGGAGTGGATTGTGGTTCCAAGTTACGACATTTCAGTATACAACTCAATTTTCAGGAACCAATTGTGTCATAAGTCCGAGGAATGCCTGTACTTCTACTGCCCCCACCACTGTAGCAGCTGAGCACCCCCTAATTATTTGTATACACTAACAGCAATCTCTTTCTTTCCTCATTCTCAGACTAAGGAGGTACTGTACAGCCTGATTATTTCAATTGGGGGGAGGTTGTTGGGTTTTGGTTTGGTTTGGTTTTGTCTATTTGTGTTTGTTACTCTGTATATAGTAACATGTCAAGAATGTATTCAGCCAAACTGCTACTGAAATATATGAAACAGAAATAGTCCTTTCATATGCTCAGTCTTGTAATAAAGGAACTCCTCTCCTTAAAATGTTACATTTCTTTGCATTCTAAATTTAACGCTAATCTATTGTCTTTCATCTTTGTGGACAAAGTGGAGGAAAAATGATGGTATCGTAATAACTGTTAATCCACAGCATTAACAGTTCAAACTGTTCTATTGCATCAAATAAGAGAAACATTAGTCCTCTTAAATAAGATTCTCTTGAAGTGAGAATTAATCTAAATTAAAGTTCAAAAGTTCCATCCTCCTTTAAATCTTCTATGGCTTCATTCTGTGTGTTGCTCAAACTGATGTTCACTTTCACTTTCTCCAGGAGACTTGAGCTGACCTAGAATCCCAGCACAGAAAAGCTAAACCATGATGTACAGATCCACATAGATCTGGGCATAAAACTACTCTTTTGGTGCCTTTCTCAGCGAACTGTTTCTTCAGCATTGCAAATTGCCTTCCTTTTATTCTATATTACTGAGCAGACATTGCGGAGGAATATGATAATCTAGGCTTCTTTTTAGATCATATCTTTTTCCTTCCTGACTGCTTATAAAGTGCTCCCTTTGTGCTTGATCCTGTTCCCACAGAAGTTCGTCAGAGTATTTCACATGCATCAGCAGAGATGATGTGATCAGGGCATTTATCGTTTAGGTTAGAAAATATAGACAACATTGTACTGCCTGGATTTCCATTTTTCAGGTAGTTACTGAACAACATTTTGGCCATATATTTCGGTATATTGACTATCTCTGTGTCCTCAATCTCTTGCCTCATTGCTGACACTTATGGTATGTCTATAGTACAGCTGGAGGCAGAATTTCCAGCCCAGATAGATGTACAGGTGTTCGTTTTGACAGAGAGAGCATAGTAAAAATAGCAGTTTAGCTGGGGTGGCATGCGCAGAGGCTCAGGTTAGCCACCTGAATATGCACCTAGGATCTCAGATGGGATCAGACATGTGGGTGACTAGCCTGAGCTGCCATAAGGCCACAGTGCTATTGTTAGTGTGTTAGCTCAAGCAGAGCTAGCACGCGTAGTTTGACCTGAGCTAGGAATTACATCTCCAGCCGCAGCGTAGATTAAAGAACAGGAGGACTTGTGGCACCTTAGAGACTAACCAATTTATTTGAGCATAAGCTTTGATGAAGTGAGCTGTAGCTCACGAAAGCTTATGCTCAAATAAATTGGTTAGTCTCTAAGGTGCCACAAGTCCTCCTTTTCTTTTTGCGAATACAGACTAACATGGCTGCTACTCTGAAGTGTAGGTTAAGCCATAGATTGAAAACTCTGAGGCAGGGACTGTTCTCTTTGTTGCTTCTCCTTACAGCACTCAGCGGGACACTGATACTTGATTGTTGTTATTTTAATATTGTAGGAGCACTTATGAACACCAATTGCAATATAGAAATGGTCCTCTTTAGCATGTAAGTTTACCTCTTCAGAAAGTGATTTGTTAAAGTCCAAGGGGATCTGACACTTAATCTCATGCCCAAATCTGTGAAATGTGAGCCTTTGTTTCTCCAGCCTTCTCCAATTTGCATTTCAGCTTCATACCTCCAAGTTTGTCATTGATTTACTTGAACCTTCTCTCTTGCACAAGTCTGGATCCCTGTCTCGGATGACTACACATTTTGCTATGCATTAACTATAGGTACATTTATTTTATCTGAGTTACCTTCTAGAGTGGTCAGAGGATCCTGCATATTTTCAGACTTGACATAGAACAGCTGTATTGACAGATCCTTTAGTAAGCCTATCTGTTTGCAGATGGATTCTGGTGAGAAACAAGGTTCTGCAGAAGTGTCAGGCCTAGATACTAAGTTATATAGATGTTGAAAGGCTGATCTTTTCATGTTTCATTTTTTGGGATGAGAGCATGACTGGGGCAGATACCTAGTGCATTCATGGTTACTAGACATTTTAAAATCATTTACAGTTTCCAAAACAAAATAATTTGCCAATAGACACATTCCACTAGGAATGGCTCTAAACCCCTCTTTCCCATGATTGCAGCCACAGCCCTTTTTAAAGGATTTTAATTCTTTATTGAATTGTTTTCTGAGCAACATTCAAATGAATTTGTAACATTGCTGCAAAAACAGCTTTTACCATGAATACATTGTGTAATGCAATTCTTACTAAACCATGAAAAGCAATAAAAAAAGAAAGCTTTCCCCCTTATGTTACCCCACTACTTCCTGAATTTCATGTACTACATCTCACGTTCACAGATCGAGGTCCATCTGTCTCTCTCTCCAGTGTACATTCTGAATGATTTGCAGCCATCTCATTATAGTGAAATGAAGACTTTACGAAACTGATGCCCATTCTTTCTCCACTAGAAATAGGCCTGAAACAAACCTGAATCTGAGTATCTCTGAAACTTGTGGAGATTTTGAACATGAACCGAGATATGGTCTCAGTTTGACAGCTGGGTCCTTTACCTATAAAAGCTCAAACAAAACCCCTTCATCCAGATATCCCAAAATTTGGATTTGGGGGGCGAGATTCAAAAACAGGATTTTAACATTGCAGCCTGCCTCCTATTTCTACTCTCCAGCAGCTCCAACAGATAGAGTTGACAACTCTTGCAATTTCATTGCAAGTTATGCAGTTTTGGTTTGCAATGACAACAGCTTAGAAGCTTCAGCCTTCTCACAATTTTCAGCGTGGCCTGCGAAAACAACTCTGACTGGCTGCCTTTTTCACTTCCCCATATCCTGGAGAAAAGCAGCCTGCCATAAATATAAAGGGAAGGGTAAACACCTTTAAATCCCCCCTGGCCAGAGGAAAAACCCTTTCACCTGTAAAGGGTTAAGAAGCTAAGATAACCTTGCTGGCACCTGACCAAAATGACCAATGAGGAGACAAGATACTTTCAGAGCTGGAGGGAGGGGGGGAAACAAAGGGTTCTCTCTGTCTGTGTGATTTTTTTGCCGGGACCAGAGCAGGAATGCAGGTCAGAACTCCTGTAAAGAGTTAATAAGCAATCTAGTTAGATATGCTTTAGATTCTGTTTTGTTTAAATGGCTGAGAAAATAAGTTGTGCTGAATGGAATGCATATTCCTGTTTTTCGGTCTTTTTGTAACTTAAGGTTTTGCCTAGAGGGATTCTCTATGTTTTGAATCTGATTACCCTGTAAGGTATTTACCATCCTGATTTTACAGAGGTGATTCTTTTACTTTTTCTTCAATTAAAATTCTTCTTTTAAGAACCTGATTGCTTTTTCATTATTCTTAAGATCCAAGGGTTTGGGTCTGTGTTCACCTATGCAAATTGGTGAGGATTTTTATCAAGCCTTCCCCAGGAAAGCGGGTGTAGGGCTTGGGGGTGAAAGACATTTTCAAGCTGGTTCTTTCCCTGTTATTTTTGTTAGACGCTTGGTGGTGGCAGCAATAAGGTCCAGGGACAAAAGGTAAAATAGTTTGTACCTTGGGGAAGTTTTAACTTAAGCTGGTAAAAATAAGCTTAGGGGGGTTTTCATGCAGGTCCCCACTCTAGACTTCAGAGTGGGGAAAGAACCTTGACACAGCCAATAATAACACAGTTGACTCGGGTCATACATAATAAATTGCTGGGCTGTGGGAGGGGCAGATGTGGGGCTAGAGGAATACATAATTCATTGTGGTGCTGGGAGAAGGGCAGACATGAGGCTGGTGGAGCACAGAATTAATTCATTAGAATTTGGGGGTCTGGGAAAAAGCTGAAAACGTTCCTGCATTGACAGCCAAAAGTCACCGTAGCTATCACAGATTTGTAAAGTGACAACACTAACTGCCACACACACATTGGGGTGGACAGAGGGGGTTCAAAATCAAAAGACAAACACAAAACACAATATTATATTTTTTAAAAAATCATGATTTGGGGGCCAGTCTCATGACTCTTTGGTGTAGGACTTATGATTTTTTTAATTCCACTCACTATTTAAATCTATTCTATTCTGTTTTTGCATTAAGTGCCATGGTGAAACATAGGCTTCCATTTTCCGAAGAATTTAGAACACTATCATGTCTTCACTCAGTGGCAAGCCGCTTCTCCCATTGTCAGCATATAAATTAATAAAGACTTAGCTCAAAAGAATCTTTTAAAATGGTAATGTAGAGAAGGTGGGGTGAGAATCAGGACGAAATATTGTTCTAGAAGTTGTGTCAGATAAAAGGATCTATAATTCTTACAGTTTTACAAAGTCTATAATTTATTTCAGCTCCAACTCTTAAAACAGAATTGCTCATCAGCCAATCTCTTTATTTGCATACAAAGGTATAACACATCCAGAGTTTGGTACTAAGAAGAAATACAAAATATTTAGGAATGACAGGACTCAAGAATGTGGTTCTGGAAGTTGAGGATTTAGAAGATTATAGACATAGATAAAGTGAGCCTGTAAAGAAATTGAGGAAACTCTTCAGAGCCTGAGAACAAAAATAATATGGGTCTGATGTGTTTCAACTTAGCGTCAAGGAATTAAGAGCTGATCTTTTTCCTAGAGGTGAAGACTAACTAACTGTTGGAACTATAATGTGCATCAGGCATGGGAATTTATGATATTTGCACAAGAATGTATGTATGCCAATGCCTTAGGCTGTGTTCCTGCAAAGACTTACACGTGTGTAATTGTAAAGTTAAGAATATGTGTAATTCTTTGCAGGATCAAGGTCATAATCTGCAACTCACAACTATAAAATGCTGCCTTTACTGTGAACATTTCCTTTTACTAACAGAGGATACATGACAGCTACTATGAAATCCCAACTCCAACTAAATAAATTAAATACAAAGCAGAAATGGGGGTGGATATGTAAGACGCATATAAAAGCAGAGCACAGTGGCTGAACTTTCTGAACAACCCCATACTGTGTTCAGTGGAAGTGGTAATTTTTAGATAGTCCTTAGCCTTGCTGGCTGATATTTTGGTTTGGAGCCCTGTTTTAAGACAAACAATGGAGGCAGTGGTTAAAGCTCACGGAAGCTACTAGATCGCATGCCCTGATTCTCATGGGTGACTTTAATTTTCCTGATATCTGCTGGGAGAGCAATACAGCGGTGCATAGACAATCCAGGAAGTTTTTGGAAAGCGTAGGGGACAATTTCCTGGCGCAAGTGCTAGAGGAGCCAACTAGGGGGGGTGCTTTTCTTGACCTGCTGTTCACAAACCGGGTAGAATTAGTGGGGGAAGCAAAAGTGGATGGGAATCTGGGAGGCAGTGACCATGAGTTGGTTGAGTTTAGGATCCTGACGCAGGGAACAAAGGTAAGCAGCAGGATACAGACCCTGGACTTCAGGAAAGCAGACTTCGACTCCCTCAGGGAACGGATGGCCAGGATCCCCTGGGGGACTAACTTGAAGGGGAAAGGAGTCCAGGAGAGCTGGCTGTATTTCAAGGAATCCCTGTTGAGGTTACAGGGACAAACCATCCCGATGAGTCGAAAGAATAGTAAATATGGCAGGCGACCAGCTTGGCTTAATGGTGAAATCCTAGCGGATCTTAAACATAAAAAAGAAGCTTACAAGAAGTGGAAGGTTGGACATATGACCAGGGAAGAGTATAAAAATATTGCTCGGGCATGTAGGAATGTTATCAGGAGGGCCAAATCGCACCTGGAGCTGCAGCTAGCCAGAGATGTCAAGAGTAACAAGAAGGGTTTCTTCAGGTATGTTGGCAACAAGAAGAAAGCCAAGGAATGTGTGGGCCCCTTACTGAATGAGGGAGGCAACCTAGTGACAGAGGATGTGGAAAAAGCTAATGTACTCAATGCTTTTTTTGCCTCTGTTTTCACTAACAAGGTCAGCTCCCAGACTGCTGCGCTGGGCATCACAAAATGCGGAAGAGATGGCCAGCCCTCTGTGAAGATAGAGGCGGTTAGGGACTATTTAGAAAAGCTGGACGTGCACAAGTCCATAGGGCCGGACGAGTTGCATCCGAGAGTGCTGAAGGAATTGGCGGCTGTGATTGCAGAGCCACTGGCCATTATCTTTGAAAACTCGTGGCGAACCGGGGAAGTCCCGGATGACTGGAAAAAGGCTAATGTAGTGCCAATCTTTAAAAAAGGGAAGAAGGAAGATCCTGGGAACTACAGGACAGTCAGCCTCACCTCAGTCCCTGGAAAAATCATGGAGCAGGTCCTCAAAGAATCCATCCTGAAGCACTTGCATGAGAGGAAAGTGATCAGGAACAGCCAGCATGGATTCACCAAGGGAAGGTCATGCCTGACTAATCTAATCGCCTTTTATGATGAGATTACTGGTTCTGTGGATGAAGGGAAAGCAGTGGATGTATTGTTTCTTGACTTTAGCAAAGCTTTTGACACGGTCTCCCATAGTATTCTTGTCAGCAAGTTAAGGAAGTATGGGCTGGATGAATGCACTATAAGGTGGGTAGAAAGCTGGCTAAATTGTCGGGCTCAACGGGTAGTGATCAATGGCTCCATGTCTAGTTGGCAGCCGGTATCAAGTGGAGTGCCCCAAGGGTTGGTCCTGGGGCCGGTTTTATTCAATATCTTCATAAATGATCTGGAGGATGATGTGGATTGCACTCTCAGCAAATTTGCGGATGATACTAAACTGGGAGGAGTGGTAGATACGCTGGAGGGGAGGGATAGGATACAGAAGGACCTAGACCAATTGGAAGATTGGGCCAAAAGGAATCTGATGAGGTTCAATAAGGATAAGTGCAGGGTCCTGCACTTAGGACGGAAGAACCCAATGCACAGCTACAGACTAGGGACCGAATGGCTAGGCAGCAGTTCTGCAGAAAAGGACCTAGGGGTGACAGTGGACGGGAAGCTGGATATGAGTCAGCAGTGTGCCCTTGTTGCCAAGAAGGCCAATGGCATTTTGGGATGTATAAGTAGGGGCATAGCGAGCAGATCGAGGGACGTGATCGTTCCCCTCTATTCGACATTGGTGAGGCCTCATCTGGAGTACTGTGTCCAGTTTTGGGCCCCACACTACAAGAAGGATGTGGATAAATTGGAGAGAGTCCAGCGAAGGGCAACAAAAATGATTAGGGGACTGGAACACATGAGTTATGAGGAGAGGCTGAGGGAGCTGGGATTGTTTATCCTGCAGAGGAGAAGAATGAGGGGGGATTTGATAGCCGCTTTCAACTACCTGAAAGGGGGTTCCAAAGAGGATGGCTCTAGACTGTTCTCAATGGTAGCAGATGACAGAACGAGGAGTAATGGTCTCAAGTTGCAGTGGGGGAGGTTTAGATTGGATATTAGGAAAAACTTTTTCACTAAGAGGGTGGTGAAACACTGGAATGCGTTACCTAGGGAGGTGGTAGAATCTCCTTCCTTAGAGGTTTTTAAGGTCAGGCTTGACAAAGCCCTGGCTGGGATGATTTAACTGGGAATTGGTCCTGCTTTGAGCAGGGGGTTGGACTAGATGACCTTCTGGGGTCCCTTCCAACCCTGATATTCTATGATTCTATGATTCTATGAAAGCAGTTTTCCCTAGAGCAAGTCTTCAGAGCTATTTGTAGGAAAATAGTACAGTGACATTACCAAAGCTCAGGAGAATTTTGAGATCCTACTATCAAGAGAAGGATGAAACTAAATTGCATCATAATTTTGTCAGTGTAGCTCAGGGTCCCAAAGATCCACATCAAGATTTCCTCCTGCATGCCTTGAATTTGTGACAGAAAGTACTATTTGCCTCACAGGAAACTGATTCAACTCTAAAATATGGTCTACTCCTGGTGCAAAATACATTCAGTCTCCACTGGGCTGCAGAATGATAGGACAGCATCACAATACAAATGCTATCTCCAAAATAGTTCAAACACAGATGAAGCTTTGTTGGAGAGACTGAACATTGTAACTGGCTGGGACAGAGAAAAAACACCACAAAGTAGCGAGGAGGAAAAGCTGCAGAACTTGCCTGTTGCAGAACATTTGCTGTTGTTGGAGACCCAGAGACTGACAGTGTAGCAGCACCAACAAGAAAAAATTCCTATGAGGCACCAACTTGCTGGATGAGATTGGAGAACTGAAGACAAGTCTAGAGGGTTAAAATAATGGAGATCACTAGTATCAAACAGGTTCTAAGGGTACCCCCATTATGAGGAAAGGAGACCACTCAAATCCACCCCACAGAGAACTCCTTGCCGGGAAGGCCATCACAACTGCCAGGAGGAGGACAAAGGTTATACCTGCAACCACTGTTTTCAGTGTGGGAATGAAGACAACCTCGACATAGTCCACTACTTTGAGTCTCCTGATGAGACTAAAAAGGAAACTACACCCACTCTCTCCAAAGGGATCTCAAGTGACCAACCATCCTCAGAGGTCCCACAGAGAGACAATCGCCAAAAACAAACAAGAAATTGAGAAACCCATGGGACTAGTAGAACATGTTAAAATCTGCTATAGATGCACTTGAACAGAAGAAGGGTAATTGTGAATACAGCTGTAATACTGAAGGGATAGGTGGTAATTGTTCATTGACACCAAAGCAGCATACTTAGTTAACTAACAAAGTTGGGGGGGAGGAGAGGGGAAGGGAATGTATGGTTTGGTTTAATTTGAATGAGGTTAAATTAGGAGCTTTGTGGACACTGATAAACAGGTATGCATAGTGCCACATCACTGGGTGAAAGAGAACCTTCCTAATATAACAGTAACATTGCTCATGGAGTTGCTGCTAATGCCACCTCTACTCCCTATGAAGGTGGATTGAAATACGGTTTCAGCTGTTAAATGGTGGGAAAGCATTAACAGTCCCCAGGCTGGTCACAATTCATGAGATAGAACTCTCTATCATTGCCTATCATGATATTGAAGAGGTTATTAAACAGTATTGTCAGGAATGGCCAGATGACAGTACCCACAAACTTCCACAATCATTTGTCAATGGCTTTTCCTCATGTTCGGTAGAGGGGAAAAATGAGTGTATTGGTACACTTTCTAAAGCCACAAAGTCTGATGACCTTAGTATGGTACAAGTAGGGAAATGTGGGATCAAAATTTAAAAAAAGGGGGACATAATACATTTGAAATGTTAAACTCAGAAGTGGTGTTTCTACCGGCATATCAGCCATTTGTGAGCCAGGGTCAGTGGCCAGAAGGCTTAGCGGTTGGGAAGACCCTACTCAAAATTCCACAGAGGCCACAGGCACCCGCTTTTCCCTTTACCCAGGCGTGATCAACCCCTACTCAGCCCCAGGCCCCACCCCGACTCCATCCCTTCCCCCAAACCTCCGCCCCACCTCTTCCCACCCAAAGCGTGCTCCATCCCTGCTCCTCCCCACCAGTGCCTCCTGCATGCCACGGAACAGCTGATTGCAGCAGGCTGAAGGCACTGGGAGGGAGGGAGAGGAGTTGATCAGCGGGGCCATTGGTGGACGGGAGGCGCTGGGGGAGGGAGGGGGCGCTGGCTGCCAGTGGGTGCTAAGCATCCATTAATTTTTTTTCCTGTGGGTTCTCCAGCCCTGGAGCACCCACAGAGTTGGTGCCTATGCACAGAGGTCATCACAAAGTCAACATTCCCATCAGTAGTTCAACCCAACATGATATTACGCTTCACCTGAACACAAAGCTGGAAAAAACTCAGGAAAATCAGCTGCCAAAAACGAGGGATCATAGAGTTCACAGTACTTCTCCCCTCTCAGGAGATCATGTACTTGTCCAGAATTTGTCAGGGCATAGGGGACCTTTAAAATTAAAAGCCTACTGGGAAAAGCAGATTCACGTTATTACCAAAAGCTGGCAGGATGGCGTGGGGGGGAAGTGAATCGTCCAGTTTATGAAGTGCTTCTGGACAGTCAGCAGGGAAAAGCCAGGGTATTACATCGCAATCTGCTACTGCCCAGTGATTACTTGCCTATGGATAGTCCAACAACAAAAAGAAACCTAAGAAAAGCATGAACAAACACATTCCCCAGCAACAAGACTCCTCTGGCAGTTCAGATGGTGACATACGGGTTCAGTTCCTTAATCTTCAAAGTCAGAATAAAACCATTCCTGTTAGCACTGGTGACCAACATCTGAAGGGTAGCCGACCTAGAACAACCAGCTCACCAAATCCAGAGGCTGGTGCTTATAGTCCCATTATTGCCAATGATTCCCAGACTCCTGGTGATTCTGATGGAAGTGCTCAGGTATCACATGGACATATGTCAAAGGAATCAGTGCAAGCACAGTAACAGGGATGAGAAAAGAACAGAGGATATTCACATACAATCAGCTTGGGATCCCAAGTTACCAGTATTGGGACCCAGAGATCAATTTGATTAGTCCCTCTGCAGTTGTCTCTCTATCATACCAGTTCCTGCAATATTTAGTGCCAGTACATTTAGATCTAACAGTTTATACACCCGGATTAATTGCTTATCAGATCCTGTTATATTTTGAAGTATAGTAGTATATTATAGAAGTATAGTAGTACTCAGTCATTACAAAATATGTTTGTGATGTGAGGTCAAACTGCTGACACTAAAAGTCTTGGTCCCTAAGTAGTAAAGGGTTTGTTCATGCTGGAACCAAATAAAAACTTTACAACTATGTAAGACATCTGTAATGCTGGAAAAGTCAGGACAACATTTAATGTTGCCATTAAGGCATAAACAAAAGGGAGTGTCCATTGACACAAAACGAGTGCGCACAAGGTTGAACATTTTGGACAATCTCCGCTGTATTCCCTAGAGATGGTAATTTTTAGACATGTCCTGCCTTTGCTGGCTGAGATTGCTGTGGTAAGGTGCCAGATATTTTGGGCTTGAAGCCATATTTTGGTACAAAACCCTCAGTCCCTGCTCTGTGTCACAGGTGTATGCTGTATGTTTGTACCAATAGAAATAAAGAAAGCTGTGTTTTCAAAAGACAGAATCCACATTTTAAAACCTGCTATGGTTGGGTTTTTTGTGAAAACATATTAGTTAGGTTAGTTACATTTCATAGAACCCTGAGTGTTTCACATCCAGATTGCATCTTAAACAACCCCAAACATTCAAGAAGTTCAAATCAATAATTTGCTTTTGGCCCTTGTCTCAAATGCAGGCTTCCCCAGGAAGTGAAGATAGTTGCTAGGTAAGGAATGAGCACTACATAAACTTCACACAAAATGAAACAGTACAAACACATGCTTTGCAATTGGATTATGCTCAAAGACAAAACTAAATTCAGATGGCCTAATATTGGGGCATGTGCCATCTGTGGGTACAAATCCGTGTTGGAATCCTGGCCTTTCTGAATTTTATGGCAAAACTCCCATTGATTCCAGCAGATCCAGGATTTCACCTAAGAAATAAAAATTTGTAACACTGAAATGGTGAGAACTGTTGCAAGAGCAGGAGATATTCAAGTGAGGAGGAAAATTGAAGCATTTTTTTCAGAACAGGAGTTCATATTATGACTATCACACATTAAAGGAAATGTATTTACCAAAGTACTAACACAGCCTGACTCCTATGCAGATAATTACTTATCTTTCAAGTAGAGTAAGAAATATTCAGAACTGAATTAATTCTGAAATGAAGACTTTACAAATTGTATAGTTTTGAAATAGGACCAATTTCAAACAAATTGATGACACTGGAATAATATATTATCATATGTGCACAGCATATATTATATATATAAATTGTACACAAAGATTGAAAAATCTACTATAGTCACTAAAATTGCAAGATTAAATATTTACAGCAAAAATGGAGTTTGGAGTTTTTGAGTCTGAAAACAACTACTCAATGTGCAGCAGCAGTCAAAAAAGCAAACACAATGTTGGGAATCAAGAAAGGAATAGATAATAAGACAGAAAATATCATATTGCCTCTATATAAAGCCATGGTACACCCACATCTTGAATACTGCATGCAGAAGTGGTCACCCCATCTCAAAAAAGATATATTAGAATTGGAAAAGGTTCAAAAAAGGGCAAATTATTAGAGATATGGAACAGCTTTCATAGGAGGAGAGATTAATAAGACTGGGACTTTTCAGCTTGGAAAAGAGACAACTAAGGGGGGATATAATAGAGGTCTATAAAATTGTGACTGGTGTGGAGAAAGTAAATAAGGAAGGGTTATTTACTCCTTCTCATAACACAAGAACTAGGGGTCACCAAATGAAATGAATAGGCAGCAGGTTTAAAACAAACAAAAGGAAGTATTGCTTCACACAATGCACAGTCAAACTATGGAACTCTTTACCAGAGGATGTTGTGAAGGCCAAGACTATAACAGGGTTCAAAAAAGAACTAGACAAATCCATGGAGATTGATAGGTTCATCAATGGCTATTAGCTGGGATGGTGTCCCTAGCCTCTGTTTTCCAGAAGCTGAGAATGAGCAACAGGGAATGGATCACTTGATGATTACCTGTTCTGTTCATTCCCTCTGGGACACCTGGCATTGGCCACTGTCTGAAGACAGGATACTGGCCATTCTTATGAGCATTTTAAAAACAATTAATAGGTGTTGTGAATGAACTGTTATTGTATGTTTTTGCAGCAAAAACAACATTAGCTTACTAGACTTGGTAGTGACCATTAGGAAAAAAAAATCTCGTTTCTCAAGCTTGTTGTATGTAGCCGAGGTAGAGCGTGGCAATTAATGTTCATTGCCAAGAGAATTGGTCTGAAAATCAACAAGATGAAATTCAGTAATGACAACATTACACTTAGGAAAGAAAAAAAATCAAATGCAAAACTACAAATGGGGAATAACTGGCTAGGCAGTAATACTGCTGAAAAGGATTGGGAGGTTGTAGTGGAACACAAATTGAATATGGGTCAACTATGTGATGCAGTTGTGAAAAAGGTTAATAACATTCTGAACTGTATAAACTTAGCTATGATGATCCGGACACAGAAGGTAATTGTTCCACTCTACTCGGCACTGGTGAGGTCTCAGCTGGAATGCTGTGTATAGATCTGGGTGCCACACTTGGGGACCTGTTCATGGTCTTCAAATATGTTAGGGGCTGTTATTAAAAGAGGACAGTGATCAATTGTTATCCCAGTCCACTGAAGGTAGGACAAGTAATAATAGGCTTAATATGCAGCAAGAGATGTAGGTTAAATGTTATAGTTAACTTTCTAAGTATGTAGTTAAATTCTGAAATAGGTTTTTAACCAAGGTTATGAAATCTCCATCATTGGAGGTTTTTAAGAACAGGTTAGACAAACACCTTTCAGGGATGGTCCACGTATACTTTCTTCTCCCATAGTCCTACACTTCTATGATTCTATGTTCCTGAAAAATACTTCTGGCATAACAGTCTGCATTCAAAATAAGGTACACATGCCATATTATTTAATCTGGAGTAAGGAACATATGAGAAGAAATAAAGGATGATCCCACATTGAATAAACAAGGGACAAGTGGCTGGCCCAGTTAAACCTGTTATTAGGCTGACAACAGAAAAAACTTAAGTGGATTTGTGGAGACTACATATTCTTTAAACCTGCTTTTACAAAGAGCTTGCTTTTTCCATTTTGTAGAGGAAACTTAAAATATCTTTTAAAATATGGGCCTGAATAATTATTCTGCCAATGTGCTCTTCTTTTTGGATATGGATCAAAGAGCAGTCTGTCTGGGAAAGTGGATACCGAAAAGGCAAGGGAAGGAAATGGCATATCAAAAGGCAGCTGAACATTAAGGAATGGCTGGGCCACATAGCAGAGTTGTCAATACAGACTGAAGTACTGTGACCAGTGAAATATAATGCATAGTATGAAAACTTGCCTGCCTTTACAGAGGAGGGCATCACATAGCACTGTCTTATGTAGTATCATGCTACTGAATAGTAGAGCTGGGGTTCTCACCTGGGATGTGAGAAACCCAGGTTCAAGCCCCTCAGGGCTCTACCTTATTCAGATCTGAGACTTGGATGTGGGTCTTCCTCATTTCAAGTGAGTGCCCTGGCCACAAGCTCTATGGAAATTATGGGATGGTGGTCTCTTTCTTTCTTCCTCCCCCGATATCCAGGACCTGAGAAATCCTACTGGTACATTCCTCTGAGAAGTTTCAGTTTGGACAAATCAACATTTTCCATTAAAAACTGCTTCGATCAAAATTTCCTGACCAAATCTACTCAACAGTGCACCATCAAAACAACAACCCAAGGTGCAAATTCCTATTTTTCTCTTTACTATTTTAAAGGACCATCCTTAATGGAAGTTTTGGGCACTTAATCCCTTTCACAAAGAGGCCCTTCAAAAAGGTACTTTATATTTTTTTAGCTGAATGCTTATATAAAGCCAGCATCCACTTGAACTCCAAACTAGATTAACTCATGCATCTTTTAGAATGTCTCTCGGTAGTACCTCTAGTAATTTTCCTAGAAATTCAGTACATCCCCTGTTGCAATATTGTGCATTTCCACTTACACTGTAGAATGAGTTCTGATTCCCACTATTGTATCACTGTGTGTGTATTAAAGTGGGATTATTTGTTAAAATGCCCTCAGTCATTTTGCTCCCATAATGCACCACTTTCAGGACAAGGCAACTCTTGAAATGCAAAGCAATCCCATTAACCCTGTAACTACGTGTAACAAAAACAAAACAAACAAACAATCAGCTGAAAGATATATTTGCTTTAAAATCGCAGAGTACAAGAGCAGAAAATAACATTTTTAATGCAAACTTGAACAAATGCAAAAAGCTCCTAGAACTGCTTTCTTTACTATAGCATATCCAGTGTGCTTTACATGTAGTATGCAGTAAAATGTTTGAATTATTAATACGTGCAGTACTGAACAGATTAATTGTAATCAAATAGAGTCCCTTGGAGACTATGGTAAGGGAGCATCTTGAGTCTGTTTCTGGAATGCGCTTTTTCTGTTTGGGGCTTACTGTACCACTGCCTCTGTCCAGGCCTGATTTTATGCTCTTGGATAAGATTATTTAAACGCCAATGGTAAAATATCAGTAGTCTCATCTTTTAGATTCTCTCTTTACCAGGAAATTAATGCGTAAACAACAGTGAATTTGATATCTTATCCAAGCAAGTCTAAAGGGATTGGTTTACCTGAGTGAAAACCTATAGCAATCTCATTTCAGTTCTACTGGAATTTAATGTGCTTTGCAGTAAACAAGTGATCTCTCATCCTAGCGTAATTTATTCTTGTTTTGGTATTGTCTTAAATAAATAGAAAAAAGTCCCTTTTTTCCCTTTGAGCAGGGGGTTGGACTAGATGACCTCCTGAGGTCCCTTCCAACCCTGATATTCTATGATTCTATGATTCATCAATATAAAAAAAACCCTTTGTTACAAGTTAAGCATACACTAAATATTCTCCTCTTCCATGTTTCTGAATGTTATAATCCATGTGGAAAATTTTTAAACCAAAATGAAACAGATCTGTCATGTTTCACATTCCTATAAAGGCTTACAGGTAAGCAAAGTAAGTGGAACATAGCTACGCTGTACTGTACCATGCACAAGCATACTCATGCTGTGTCAAAATAACTGAGAAACAGCATTATGTGCAGGACATAGCTCTTTTCTCACCCTAATAAAGTATGAATACATCATGGTCAATTAGTTTTTCAACCCAGTCTATAAATGCTTACTGGAAATTTCCAGGGTGCCAAAGTGTACATTTGTCACTCCTCAGACCCCCATGACCAAGTTTGCAAAAGTCTTTGGGGACAATATGAAACTTCTATAAATCAAGGGGTTCTTAGAAGCGAAGCAACATGCAATCTCACAATAAGGTCACAAAGGCATTTGAGCCCCAACAGAATTTTGTAATTTCAGGGTTTGTAGATTTGGGTTCCACTCTATTGTGTCCATAGCTGGTTGAGAAAACAGAAGCAATAGCTTTGGGGGTGCTATTTTAGAATGACATATCAGCTGCTGGAGAGGATAGCAGTAGTGTAAGGAAACAGGCAGGCACAAGGAGGCCTTGAGAAGTGGCAGGCATCCATTTAATAGCACCATCAATGCCAGGTGACCAAAGAACTGAAGCTGCATCCTGGATAAGATAACAGCTAGAGGGAGCAGCCTCAGGAGTGATCAGGCAGAACTCTGGGGAAGGAGCAGTCAAGTTATTGGAGGAGAGCTGACTCGCAAAGAGAAAGGATGGCAGTGCAATGGACTCAGAAGCCTGAAAAAGCAGAACAGTGTGACGTTGCTACCAACAAACAGAAGCATGAGAAAGATTAATATAATTGACAATTACCAAACGAACCTCCTATGAATACTTGTTCCAAAAAGCAAAAATGGGAGAAAGATTACAGAGGGGCAGCTTGCAAAGGGAGCAAGAACCGATTAGTCTTTGGTTTAAAAGAAATACAGTTTTAACTAGGCTCTACTTCAAAATATTTCAGAATCTGCATTCCAATCAGCAAGGGCAGTCTAGTTGTCTTATTTATCAAGGATGAGTTATCAAGGATGAGTCTTCAAAATAGGATACAGTTTAAAGCATTTTATAAGAGGAGATTAAACAGATACTGCATGTAAGTTATTAGGCTAACTGTACCTCTGACCCCTCCTGGTCTCTTTGGAGTGCACCTCTGTAGGATTTCAGGCCATCACATCTAGGGTGACCAGATAGCAAATATGAAAAATCGGGACAGAGTGTGGGGGGTAATAGGCACCTATATAAGAAAAATCCGCAAATATCAGGACCGTCCCTACAAAATCAGGACATCTCTCATGACAATTCTCCTCCTCTCAGACTGGGCCTTGGGCTGCAGTCCCCAGGTTCTAACTATGATTACTTTAGCAGGCCTGACGTATGTTCAGTACCTGCAATTCTATTCCTATCAAGAGCAATGACAGAGGTAACAAATCACCAGACTGCCTTCTTAAAGCAATATTGTTGTAGCCATGTCAGTTCCAGGATATTAGAGAGACAAGATGGTTGAGGTAATATCTTTTATTGGCAAGAGAGAAAAGCTTTCAAACTTACCCAGATCTTGTCTTCTAAAGAGCTTCAGGTCTGAAGAAGAGATCTGTGTAAGCTCAAAAGCTTGTCTCTCTTGCCAACAGAAGTTGGTCCAATAAAAAATCACCCACCCTGTCTTTCTTAAAGCAAAGCATTTATTTAGAACAGAAGCATTTCAAAGAAAAAGAGATCTTAAAAGAATAAATAAATAACTTATATACATGTCTAGGTTACCAGATATCTATCAATCTTCCACATGGAGATCCTGGCAGGACTGAGCTTCCTAAAGACACCTGCCCTCCCCCATCCCCCTTTCCCCAACGAAGACCTCAGAGTATGGGAGGTATAATCAGTTCCCCAGTTCACTCCCATCTGCTTTTGGGAGACTGTCCTTTAAAAACAGCAAAGTGTTTTTGATCACCTCCCTTCCCAGACAGGAAGTCTCTTTAGCCCTTTGATCTATTAGCTCCCAAAACAGCTGTGTAACTTTGGGCTGGAGTCTGAAAGTCGGTCATTGTCCTGCTTTATCAATCCCTGCAGACATGGAGAACGTGCAGAGAAAAATAGTGTGACAGGGTCAGGCCAGATGGCTATAGGAGAGTGTCATAAATATAAAGGGAAGGGTAAACCCCTTTAAAATCCCTCCTGGCCAGAGAAAAAAAAATCCTCTCACCTGTAAAGGGTTAAGAAGCTAAAGGTAACCTCACTGGCACCTGACCAAAATGACCAATGAGGAGACAAGATACTTTCAAAAAGCTGGGAGGAGGGAGAGAAACAAGGGGTCTATGTGTCTGTCTATATGCTGTTTCTGCTGGGGATAGACCAGGAATGGAGTCTTAGAACTTTTAGTAAGTAATCTAGCTAGGTATGTGTTAGATTATGATTTCTTTAAATGGCTGAGAAAAGAATTGTGCTGAATAGAATAACTATTTCTGTCTGTGTATCTTTTTTGTAATTTAAGGTTTTGCCTAGAGGGATTCTCTATGTTTTGAATCTAATTACCTGTAAGGTATCTACCATCCTGATTTTACAGAGGTGATTTCTATTTACTTCTATTTCTATTAAAAGTCTTCTTGTAAGAAAACTGAATGCTTTTTCGTTGTTCTCAGATCCAAGGGTTTGGGTCTGTGGTCACCTATGCAAATTGGTGAGGCTTTTTATCCAACATTTCCCAGGAAAGGGGGGGTGCAAGTGTTGGGAGGATTGTTCATTGTTCTTAAGATCCAGGGGTCTGGGTCTGTAGTCACCTAGGCAAATTGGTGAGGCTTTTTACCAAACCTTGTCCAGGAAGTGGGGTGCAAGGTTTTGGGAAGTATTTTGGGGGGAAAGACGTTTCCAAACAGCTCTTCCCCAGTAACCAGTATTTGTTTGGTGGTGGTAGCGGCCAATCCAAGGACGACGGGTGGAATATTTTGTACCTTGGGGAAGTTTTGACCTAAGCTGGTAAAGATAAGCTTAGGAGGTTTTTCATGCAGGTCCTCACATCTGTACCCTAGCGTTCAGAGTGGGGAAGGAACCTTGACAGAGAGTAATTTTGTTTTTGAAGCAAAAGATGTTTTTATTTGCATAACACACTTACAAAGTAAAAACAGCA
The DNA here is from genome assembly GCF_965140295.1 of Lepidochelys olivacea. NCBI lineage: Eukaryota > Metazoa > Chordata > Testudines > Cheloniidae > Lepidochelys > Lepidochelys olivacea. The sequence goes on from NC_140415.1 coordinate 31,989,827, forward strand.
GCATATGCAGTGTGTAACACAGCAACCAATCACAATTGTTTTCTCATTAGCTTCAGGGGAGGGAAGTGTTCAAGCTTGCCTGGACCCAGAGCGGGGGGCTTCCTCGACTCTCGTGGTCTTCCACCCCCTCGAGTTACCTGGCGCCACGCCCGAGTGTCACCAACAATTCCCTCCTCTGAAAGCACCCAACAAGAGGAGCAGGCTGTGGGGTGGACAATCCGGGGGGGGGGGGGGAAACATGCGCCCACATGTGAAAGGACCCCTCTAAGGTGGTGATGTCCGCAGCAGCAATGGCTGGGGCTGGGGTCCCTTACTCTCTCCCCCAATCAAAGGGTCAGACAAAGGGACCCGGATGGGGACACTGAGCAGAGAACCCTGGACAGCGCCCACCGCTCCTCAAAAGCATCAAGGAAGTCGGTGGATGCCACCCAGAGGAACTCCGCACGGATACATGAACGGACCGAGGATCGGAAAATGGCCCCACAGTCACAGGAAACTCCATCGGCCAACCTCCTCTCTCTGGTTTTATAGATGGCCGTTTTAGCTAGGGCCAGGAGGAGGTTAACTAGGAGATCCCACGACTTTGTGAGACCACGGATGGGGAGTGCATAAATAAAAAGGTGAGGGGAAAAATGCAACCAAAAAGGTAATAGGAGATTTGTGAGGTGCTGGAACAGGGGCTGCAGCCTGGCGCACTCCAAATATACATGTGCCAGGGTTTCCCTCACACCACAAAAGGGACAAGTATCTGGGACGGGGGTGAACCGCGCCAAGTACGTGCCCGTGCTCACATCTCCATGAAGGAGCCGCCAACTGATGTCCCCGACGGGCCTCGGAACCAAGGTGGAATATAGGCTGGCCCACCGCGGCTGCTCACCCTCCAAAGGTGGCAGAAGGTCTCGCCACTTTGTGTCGGGGCAGGACACTAGGGTGAGGGCGTGAAGGGTGTGGAGCACAAGCGTGTATAGATGTTTCCTTGGCGCGGTTTGGAAGCGTTCTGGCTGCAGTTCATGCAGCTGGCTCGCGGTGAAGGGGTGAGGGAGTCAATTGGGTCTGCGGGGCAGGGGTCCAATTAAAAGGTCCGGCCTGGGGTAGAAGGTGGGCGGGGTGTGCCCTCGAGCAGGACCCGGTCAAGGTAAGCTCGAGCAGTGGGCGGCAAAGCGGATTTTGCCTCCTGAAGTACGCGCCGGGGGGTGCAAGGTCTGGAGAGCCCCATGCGAGCGTCAGGAGATCCAGCCAGTCTCCCCGGTCGTAGTCCAGGAGGTCTCCGAATCTCGTGACTTCTGCCAGGATCAAGCTCTGGCACACCAAGCGGGACTCCGCCACCTGCACACGGAGCTGGGGGTTGTGTAGCAGGGGCTCCGTGAGGAGATCTACCCCCTCGGTGGCCGCCACAGACCTGGTCATTAAAAACAATTTCCAAGTCTGGAGGATGTCCTGGTAGAAGACCGGCAGCCCTGAGAAGTCTCGCGGAAGACTTCCCGGATGGAGATAAAAGACCTGCAGGTCATATCGGAGTCCTCGGATGCGGCGCAGGATGGCGTGCGCCAGTGTGCTCCACGCCGAACTGCCTGCACCATAGAGGAGCCTCTGTGGGGCCTGGAGGTGGAAGACACGGACCTGAGTGTGTAGACACTTCAGGCCCTGTCCTCCTTCCTTCACGGGTAGATGAAGAACCCCTACAGGGGTCCAGTGAGTTCCCGACCAAAAGAACCTCAGAATCGATGTCCGGAGGTTGGTCAGGAAACCTGGGGCCGGGACCAGGGTGTTCAGCCGGTACCAGAGAATGGACAGGACTAGTTGATTAAGCACCAGCGCTCTCCCTCGGAGGGAGAGACATCGGAGTAGTCCCGTCCATTTCCGGAGCCGCTCTATCACTCCGCCCTCTAAATTTTCCCAGTTCTCCGGCAGAGAGGGATGCGTGGCAGAAAGGTAAACACCGAGGTAGAGCAGCGGACCCGCGCTCCACCGGATGGTCTGAAGCGCGGGTGGGAGAAAGCTCGCCTGTTGCCAGTCTCCTACCGCCAAGCCAGCGCTCTTGACCCAGTTGACGCGGGCAGAGGAGGCTGTCAAATAGATGGTCTAGCAAGCCTCCACCCGTGCCAAATCGCCAGGGTCCTGGATCACAAGGAGCATCTCATCAGCATACGCCGACAGGACCAGCTGCAGCTCCAGCTCCCGCAGCACCAACCCTGTCAACCTCCTGCGGAGAAGACAGAGGAAGGGCTTGATCGCCAGAGTGTACAGCTGGCCCGAGAGGGGGCACCCCTGCCGTACTCCTCGCACGAAGCTGACCGGTTCGGTCAGGGTCCAGTTGAGCTTAACCAGACACTCTGCGGAAGTGTACAGCACCCGGAGAAACTTCCCGTTCCAACTGCTCTATCGCCGCATTTCTCCGTTGGCTGGTGCCCCAGGTGTAGTCGTGGCAGAAAAGCCTGGCGCGCACCTTCCCCAGGTTCCACCTTCACCGCACCGAGGGAAAGGCATGCCGCTGCCCTCGCCAGGCCAGCCAGAATTCCCAGAAGGACGTCACGAAGCCCTCAAACTCCAACAGGCTGTTGTTAAAATGCCAGTAGGATGGCCCTGGCCTCTCCGCACACAGGGAGGCTATCACGGTGGCTAGGTGATGGGTCAGAAAATGGGGCCAGCCGAATCCTGGAGGAGTGGGCTCGTGAGAGATGGAAGCGTGATAAATAAATGCAGTCCGACCGGGAGTGGCTCGACCGATGGGCTTCCACCCGGACAAAGGTGAACGTGGAAGTGTCATCCGGGTGGTGGTCATGCCAGATGTCCACTAGGGAGTGATATTCAACTATCTCCCGGAGGGTGTCCGCGGCAGCCGGGCTCTGCTCGGTCCCCAAGCAGTCTCACTTCTCGAGGGTGGTATTAAAATCCCCTCCCAGAACTAGGCACTCGTGAGAATCTAAGCTGCCGAGGAAAACGGACGCCTGCTGAAAGAATTGCAGCCACTCCAGGCCCAATGTCAGGGCATAGACGTTAACGAGGTTAACCGTGAGTCCCTCTATACGGACCCGGAGATGCAGCAGGCGACCCAGTACGGCCTCGGCAACCCCTAGCACCTCAGGCCGTAGGTCGGGGGAGAACAGGGTCGCCACTCCAGCCTGCCGAATCGTGGAATGGCTAAAGTAGACCCTGTCCCCCCAACTCCAGCCGCCAACTGTCTTCGGCGGTTGGATCCGTATGGGTCTCCTGCAGGAAAATCACAGAGTACCCTCCCTTCCGAAGGAAGGAGAACACCTGGGACCTGCGGAGAGCCATCTTACAACCCCGGGTATTCAATGTTGCGATGGTGAGAGGTGTCACGGGAGAGGAAGGCTGGGGGGGATCCTCACTGGCAGGGACGCTCACATCCCCCAGCGGGCTGCGCAACAGTCCTTGACCCATCCCGTAGGTGAGTAATTGGTCATAGAAGACTTGGACCCACCAGTAAGCCGTGGCATCCTGCTTCCCCGTCCCTTTACTTTCCCCCATGAGGGCCCTTGTGGCCCAGAGGATTTGAAAAAAATCCCCCGATCGCTGGAGAGCAAGCTGTACCTTGTTGCGGGAGCCACAGACATCCTCTAAAAACTTCCACAGCTCCCCTCGCAGCTCATGGGGGGGTGGGGTTACGTTTTCCCGGTTGTTCCCTGGCGGGGCCCTTGGTGCAGCCCCATGGTCCACTAAAACGGACACGCAGGGTGCGGACCCCCGACGGGGTGCCTGATGGGCTGGAGCTTCTAGGCCCGCCTCAAGCTCTGGGGCGATAGGGGGCAGTGGAGGGAAGACAGCAGCTCCTAATGGGTCGGGGCAGGAGAACACAAAGGCTGCTCCCTGGGGGTCATCAGTTGGGAAAGGGAAGGAGACAGCCCCGGTGGTGGCAATGACATTGTAGGAGGTAAATCGGATAGGGGTAGGGGCAGGGGCAGAGGCAAGGTTCTGGGTTTCGGGAGGCAAGCAGCTGGATAGTGGCGCCTCCCGATCAGACTTGAAGGTTAAGGGGGTGGGGAGGGAGCTCTCAGTGATGCCAGGCGTGGGCTCTACGGTGGATTTAGCGGCCACAGCATCAGGAGGTGGATTATCTTCTTTTGGGCCCCTGCCTGGGAAGGAAATTGATTGCTCCGCACCAACAGGGGGTGCCCCTGGCAACTTGTATCCCAGCTGCGTGGCACCGGTTGTCACCTGAGCAGGTTCGGTGGTCATTAGCGGGGCGCCATCAGCGGCCGGGTCAATGGAGGAGTCCAGGGGCAGGGAGGAGGTGGGAGCAGAGGTAGGAGCAGAAGCAGCAGTTGGGGGGAGGGAGCGTGGGGAAAAGAGGGGTGGAGTGAGGTTGCCCAACTCGAGGTTTGCTGGCAAAAGGTCATCTTCCCCCTGGGCGACCGGGGTAAGATCTAGGGCCTCGATCTCCTCGAACATGGAGGAGAGGACACTTTCCGTCGCCCCAGGGTTCTCCCCGCTAGCACCCGCCACGACGGTTGCCTCGGGGTTCACGGGGGCTTCGGGTAGTGTCAGGACAGAAGGGACTTCCTCGAGGGTCTCGGAGGGGAAGGTCTCCCGTGTAGGGGAGACACTACCTTCCGTTGCTACCACGTCTTTCCCGGCTGACACCAGTAGATGGGATGCACTCGTGGGCAAAGCGGAAGGTTCGGCATCGATGCCCCCGTTCCTGGTCTTCCGGGGAGCCTCCACCTTGGGTAGATAGGTGGAGCTCGAGACTTCCGCTTGCCTCGCTTCCCCTGGACTAGGGCCCAGCCCTCCATGGCATCATCTGGGGGCTGGTTAGCAGGGGTCGTGTCAGGGGGTAAAGGCGATGGCTCAGGGGCTGGGGGGGGGCGTCATAAGGGAGAGAGGATTCTCCCTGGGGCAGCTCTCTCCCATGCCTGGTGGTATCTCTGCCACACCCTCCTCCATAGGCCCCGCCAGATTGTCAGCAGCAAGGGCGGGGCTCTCCGCTCGTCTGGGCATTGTAGGGGAGGTGCCCCTTGGGCCTGAGCGGGAGAAGTGGTGGTCCGAAGAGGAGGGGGGGCGGGTTCAGGTATCGGGCGGCCGAGGAGTCGGCAATGACGGGGCTGATGTCCTGCCAGGTCTCAGAGATTCCAGGTGCCCCTCCTTGCCGGGCTAAGGGGCAGTCCCTCCGGACATGCCCTAACGCCCGGCAAAGGTAGCACCGGGCCTCCCCTGTGGAGAAATACACCCGGTAATGGGCCCCCTGGTGGGGGACTAGGAAGGACCCCTCGAGCACCTCTCCGTCACGTGCCGCCGACGGCAGTAGAAGCTGTACTTGCCGGCAGAAGGAAAAGATGTGACGGAGGGTGGGGTCCTTGCAGCCCAACGGGAGAGGGCTGATGACAGAAACAGGTTTCCCCAAGGTGGAAAGGGCGGGTAACAGGGCAGCATTGGGGAGAAAAGGAGGGACAGAGATCAGGACCAGGCAGACACCCAGGTCCTCTAGCAGCTCTAGGGGGACAAACACCCCCCCCACACCGCCAGGCCCCTCTCCACTGCCTCCTGGGCAGCAGCCTCCGATGCTAAGAAGACAACGACCTTCCCATACATTTTGGAGGCTGCCACAATGGCCGAGGGCCCCACCACCCTCGCCAACGCCCACACGTAGGTCTCCACGTGGGGCAAGGCGGGCACCAGGAGGCATCGGACACCATGCTTCCTTGTCATGGTGGGGAAGGGGCCCCAGCCGCTGTTGATGGTGGTGGAGGCGGTCGGCAGGAGAGATGATGAGGGGCAGGCGGGGGGGGGCTGCCGCCGCCTGGGCATACATCCTGGGGGCTGAGGGAGGGATATCCGCAGAGCTGGTGAAGAGGGCAGCAGGGAGGGATGCCGTGGTCGGTGGCGGGGCCGCAACAGTGGGGGTGGCCCCTGCCACGGAGGGCTCAGTGGTTTTAGCGGGGCCCTTCCCCTTCTTCTTGCCCTGGCCTTTCCCGCCGGCTGGGGGGGGGGGCTTCCCTAGAGTCTGGGGAGGCGGTGGGCATGGCAGCGGTGGAGATTACCCCGGTGCCCTCCATTGCCGATGCCCCAGCGGGGGCAGTGGCAGGTGGTTAACAGGAGTTGGGGTCAGGTAAAAAAGGGACAGGCTGTGGGATGGGCAGTTCGGGGGGGGGGCACATGAACCACTGTACGCTTGTCCAGAGAGTCCTGTTTTGTTGGCTGGTGCTTCTGGCCCACACGGTGGAATCAGGGCAAGCAGCTAAGTTCAGAGGCAGATGTTAAACAGCCAGCAATGACGATGGAGGGGGCAGTGATGAGGATAGTAGTGTGGGGGTTGGGAGGACACAGATGGACTGGGGGGCAGCTCCGTGCTACACCCCATGTCCCTACAAACACAGTCACGACACAGTCAAGGCCTCCCCCCAAACGAGAGCACAGTTCGAAAGTTACTCAGTCTTAGGTCTCCTCCACGGCGATTTGTAGATTCCCTGGGCGGTATTCCTCTGGTGGACTGCTTTTTCTCTGTCTGTTCCGGGTTTTCCTTTTTGCATTCCAGAAATGCCGGAGCAAGTGAAAAGATTCCTCTCAACCGGAGATGGGTCCGCAGACAAACAGCAAGCGGCTGGGTCTGGGGGCTGGGTCCTTCCACTCCCCCCTCTGGGGAAGCGGGCCGACAGCAGCAGCATAAGCTCACATCTATCTAAAATGGTTATGTCCATGGGGCACCCAGAATAGAAAGTAGAAAGGCAACATAGCACAGTAATAAATACATTGTACGGATAGATGCTGACATGCTAAAGTTCCCTCCAGGGGATCTGTATCTTCTGTCTGTGGTGTTTAGATGTTGCTTGTAATTATTAGAATTGGGAGCACTGATTGTTGGGAGTCTGAAAGGACAGGAAACAGGAAGTGGGGGGAGGAGTTGAAGAGGTTGAGGGAGAGCTACTGAGGGTGCAGCAGCAGCTGGGAAAAGAGGTTTCCACTTTAAAAAATAAAGTCCTGGTGAAGTTTGTTAGTACCTTGCCTGGCTACTACAACACTGTCCCAGGCCAGACTCCCACTTGGCTTATGCAGGGCAGGAATCAGGATATACTGCAGCAGAAAATGAATGTGGCTGGCTTCCCAGTTGGCCAGTGACAGGGTCCTGGGTCCGAAAAGGATCCTGGCTCTTAGGAGACAGCGCCTCTCCAACACCCTCCTGTTTATCCTCAGGAGTGGGTCTTGCCAGTCTTCCTTGGTGGATGGGGGAAGGAGGGAAGCTTGTGGTGAGCACGCCCCTTGTGTCTTGGATGGGTTGTGCAATAATTGGGTAGCATCCTAGGTCCAATGTTACACAGCAAGTCTATGAAAGAGTCATAATGCCCAGCCCTATGTTTAATTATGAGATTAACTTTCCTAGTGGCACAGGAAAGGATGGTAGATCAGTATAGAATAAGAAGGGAAAATACAGAAGCAACCCTATTCAGGAAAACATCCTTCATGTCATCCTGATCCAAAATCATTTAGAAATAATAGTTACACTAGTTACAAGGTTAAATACTTAAGTAATAGCAGCAGAAAAGAATAATTAAGAGGAATAGCATACACTTTTCAAAATATCTAAGTGATTTAGGAGCTTAACTCATTTTCAGAACTGACTCAGGTACTTAAGCCTCATTAACTTTCTAGGCTACTAAGTCACTTTTATGTCTCCTTTCAAGTCTCCCTAAGTCAGTTTTGTGCATTTGAAAATTCTACACATAAGCTATGGTGAAGAGATCCAGATTCAGATGAGATCTGAAAAGAGATGAATAGAAAAAATAAATAGAAAGAAAAATAGATCTGTGAGAAAACATTTATTATAACTGGTGAAACTTGTCACAAGTTTAGGAAAGTTCCCCTCTGAATTACTGATGAAAAATTAAAGGAAAGTTTTGCATATAGAAATAGAAGCTAAATTCAAATATCTGTTTATGCTATGAAGATGATGTATTTTTTGTGAAACTAGTATCTTTCTATTTGGTATAAATTCATGATAGCAAAACTTTTGTAGAGAGTAGATTTTCATTATTTCCAGTGTGGAAACAAAGTTTCATCAGGATATTTTAAGTAATAGCATCCTGTATTGAATCTAAAATATGCTTGAAGATGTAATTTCAAATACCCACATTCACAATGCAAACACTTGTATTTTCCAGAGCTCTACATGAAATTGATATCTAGATATTTTATTACCTGATTATTACTCTAGTACAGAACTGTAGCTCATATCCTGCTGAGGTTTACATCCTTTTAGAAGAACATTGATTCCTTTTGTTAACCTGGTTCATTTCCCCAGACCCTTCAACAGTTGCAGAAGACAAAATATCATCCCCATTTGCACTTATTCTAATTTTCCAAACCTGTTTAGCCCGTGCCTAACTATAGAGAGATCTTTAAAGTAAAAAGCAACTCTAGAAGCCAGGTTGCTTGCAGGGCACCTATGGTCAAACAAGCTAACAAATGTTTGTTTTTGCTAGCCTTCAGTTAAACACATACAGGGCTCGATTCTGTGTCCACTGAAATCAATGTTACAGCTCTCCTTAATCAGTGGTACATGCTATTACAGGACATTTTGCTGCCATGGCAAAGGCACCACTTGTTCTGAAACTTTATCTGAAATTCTAAACCTAGGCACAGAAGCCTCTAAACTGTATATAGTTTATGTAATCTTATTTGGTTTCCCTTAATTTTTATTTGTATGCTACAGTCTAGCAATTATTTTCCAATAATTGTACCTGCCTTAAATTCTGCTGTTTGTGGAATATTGATCTAGGTACTTTGTATTTCAACAGTTCAGAGAAAGCAAGCATTGAAGTTAGGCTGTTTGCCAGTAAGCCTCCAGTGTATAGTGCAAACTTTTACATATCTGCATATAAAAGGTTTAGTTCACAGTTGGGTCATTTATATATAATCTTGTTCACCATGGGTGAGCGTGCTCTTATTTAAAACACTGATCTCTACCTAGCTCTAAGAAATGGAATCAGTTCAGAAACTGTGATAAGCATTCTTCAGTGTGATAATGGAGTATTTTGCTTCAGGCATTATTTCACAAGCATTGCAGTTCTCTTAGCTAATACAAAATATTTCCCAAGGAAAAAGACTTGAAACAGACAGTTTTATTACATTTTTCTATGGGTGATAAGGGCCAATAAGGGATCAAAAGGGCCCTTAATCCCATGAATGGAAGATCCACAAAAACTGAATGATCCAAAGCTGGCAATGACAAGTGCTAAAGCTGTCCATGTGGAGCCCATTCAAATGAATAAAGCTGGTCAAAACTCAGAATTTCCATTCCATGGACAATTGACATTTTGAAAATATTTCTGTTCTGAGTCACAAACAAAAATAAATCCCCTCAAAAATTGTTTTGATTTTTTGGCCAAAACTATTTTTATTTAAAAAAAAACGAGCAGCTGGTTTCCTGGCTCCTGGAGAACTCCCCAGGCTGCCCCTGACTCTGGGAGTCTCCAGTGTTGGTAGTCCACCAATGAAGAGCAGGGAGCCTAGAATCCTTGCGAGCACCAGCTTGAGCCAGGGTAGAGTTGCCAGGTTCCCAGCTGTGTGGCAGGGAACCTGGAAGTCCTGAGAGGCCTGATTCATGCCAGGGCTCCCAGACTCTGAGGTGATTTCAGCGGCTACTGAGAAGCCCCATGACTCCATTTCCTGATTCCATTTCCTGACTCCCTACCAGCACCTGCTTTTGGGTGTTTTGCAAAAACCAGGAAGGTTTCCACCAGAAAATTTTAGTCAAAAATTGAGCCATTTCTACATGATGTGTCTACTGAGAATCTTTTTCCATCAAAAAAATGCCAGTTTGTCAGAAATTTTTGAAACCAACTAATGCTGTCCACTGGTTCTCTGCAAATGCTGACCCCTCTTCTCCACCCCTCAAACTATGACATGGAACCACGTGCCTGAGGGTGGGTGGGGGGAGAACCAGAATTGGGGAAAGCCCCAAAACAATGTGCTTATAGGAGTCAGGAAATGGAATTATGGGATCAGCTTCCTACCTCCAACACAACTGTTTTCCTGGGTAATGAGTGTCTTTGCTCTGACTGTGCCCTTGCTGGCTGACATCCCCATTTGAAGCTGCTGACCTCTACCTCCAGTTCTTGTTGGGAAGGGAGGGTGCAGAGCTCAATGGATGTTTCCCTCCCTGACTGTTAGTCACTCATACCACATGCTAGGAAGTTGGGAGAGGTGCCTGCTCACCCTGATGTTAACTGTCACCCACATATATAGTTGAGAGGCAGATTCTTTTCCCCAGTAGCAGATGTTTCCCATCTCTTAAAGATAAACTGAAGCTACTGGCAGCAGTGCCAGGAACTAATAGAGATATCAAGTCACATATTTGTTCTCTAAGCTTAGCTCAGATGAGATGACACATCCTGTTCCAGCAGTAGCTGAACTGAAAAAGAAGTGACCCAATACATGTGTATTTACTTGTCCACAAGTACTGAGACTTTGAAACCTCAGCACTAATCAATACCAATAATCCTGCACTTTTCAGCATAGTCCTTAATTATATTAGTGTGTTTCTATGGAACTAATCAGAGTTTAAGCTCAAAATTCTAACTGACAGTGAGCAGAACTTGATGCACACATTCTTGCCTCTATGGCCTAAATATCTCAGATGCAGATATAGAATGGATTTATTAATGAAGTCTTATTCTGAAAGTCTAATTCTTTCAGTTTTATGGACAATTTTTTTAGAATGTATAAGTTACTGCATACTTTTATATATTCTTAATTGTTATTGGCCAACATAGAATCATAAATAGATCTGAGTGAATAATTGATTTTTTCAGTTTGATGGCTGACCTGAAAAAATAAAGTAAAATGTCTAATTCTGAACAAAAATTTTCCCCATCCTAGCTCACAAAATAAAAAACAAAAAAGGTTTTATTCAGGTCAAATGAAATGTTTCTAATGTCTATTCAAATTGACATCTTGTTTCCAAAATGTTGATTCAAAACAAAAAGATGAAATGGCATGGACATTTCCAAAACAAAAAAAAACTGTTTTGACATTTCCAAAATCTTTTTCAATCTTTTTTGTTTCAGCTAAAATTATTCACCATATTGTCCAAATTTGGGAATAATTTTGGTGCCCCAAATATGCATTTTTTGGCAAATTTACCATTCACCAGAAAAAAATTGCCCAGCTCTAGTCATGAGATCTCAAATGCTTTTGTATTACTATCCACAAAACCTTGCTGTTGAGAAAAGCATGAAATATATATCACTAAACATGCTCTGAAGCTCAGTGTTTTCATAATGAAACATAACATAGTAGCAAACAAGAAAAAATATAGATAAAGCTGCTTAAAGAAGTCTAACAAAACAAACAATACCTATTTTTCCCCAGATAATTGTTTTGTAAAATATTACTACTAAGAAAGAGATAATGGAATAGAAGTCAAAAGTTATGAAGAAAAAAAATCACAATCACAGTGATTTCTATCTCTTCCTAATTTTTTAAAATTCCAGCCATCAGAACAAAAGTTAAATACTGATTAGTGTTGAGTTTTATAGTGGAAAATACTGTCCCACAGAAAAAAGTGCAAAATTTGGCTTTATATTAAAAGCAGTGACAAACTGTATTTTGCAGCAGAAAAGCATGAGCTCTATACACATTTATATCAATAAAGTCCTATCTGGCCACAAAGCTGCTAAAGTGTCACCTAGAAACTGACCAAATCCAGTTGCTGCTAGAATTAAGGTGTTTTTTTCCGATACCTTGTAAGGTTATTGAGAAGATGATCTTTGTGTGGGAAGAGATTTAGACTTGGCCAAGAAGCACCATACGATTTAGAAATCCTGAAATTTATACAAGTTGACACACCAGGGTCAGAGATGAGAGTCAGAGTAGCAGGAGACAATAGTACATGTTCATGATCAGTAGAAATGAGTAACAGGGATCAGATATTAGAACGAATTATTTTAGACAAAGGATAATTAAGAAAAAATATGAAATTCAAAGGGGAAAACAAAGGGAATTTGAACAGTGCCACCCTGTCAACAACCAATTAATAAAACATCCCACCCTGCTACTTAAGAGCCAAGAATTCTTGCAGGTGGAAATCAAGGAATATCTAGCTCGCTGACAGCAAGATATGAGAACCATGTTGTTCCACTGATTTTTAACAGAACATTCCATTGGTACCTAGTTGTTAGCACAGGCATTGGTAGCCAGGAATCAGGGCCCAGGATCAGAGACAAAGCAGAAGTTAGAGCTCAGGGCCAGAACCAGGTTACCTGAAGTGAGGCAAGACAGGGCTGGGAGCAAGCAGTCACAGGAGCTATCACAGTCATGGCTCCATGCTTTGAGAAGTCAACAAACTGCTCTGACTGGGTTTCAGAGCAAGCCTGTTAGCTTCCCCAGTCAATCAGGCGTGGTGTTCTGTCAGGTGGTCAAGTGAGGTGTGCTCATTAGGCTGTCAGAAGACTGAGCGGGCACAGCTTGCAGAGCCTTCTTCCTGACCATCATCTTGCTCTTCTCAGTTCCATTTAGAAACACCTTAGTTCTTGATACCAGTGTTCCTCTTCCTATATCTCCTCAAGTGTCTGTTTCTTTCTGCTTTATGCTACTGCTGTGGTGCTGAATGCTGATGAAATGATACATAATCCAGGCCCAATCTTCTTTCCCCACCCCACTTATTTCTTCGTTACTAAATATGGATACCATGTAGATCAGGTTGCCTGGCTGCCATGTAACTATTCTCATTAGGTGGGTCCAGTTATATCAAAATGCTTCCATCTTTTGCATTGACTTAAGCAATATCTAAAGCTGAAGGGGTCAAACACGTGGACAAGGGGATCCAGTGGACATAGTGTACTTAGATTTCCAGAACCTTTCACAAGGTCCCTCACCAAAGGCTCTTACGTAAATTAAGTTGTCATGGGATAAGAGGGAAGATCCTTTCATGGATTGAGAACTGGTTAAAAGACAGGGAACAAAGGGTAGGAATAAATGATAAATTTTCAGAATGGAGAGGGTGGTGTTCCCCAAGGGTCAGTGGTGTTCCCCAAGGGTCAGTCCTAGGACCAATCCTATTCAACTTATTCATAAATGATCTGGAGAAAGGGGTAAACAGTGAGGTGGCAAAGTTTGCAGATGATACTAAATTGCTCAAGATAGTTAAGACCAAAGCAGACTGTGAAGAACTTCAAAAAGATCTCAGAAAGTGACTGGGCAACAAAATGGCAAATGAAATTTAATGTGGATAAATGTAAAGTAATGCTCATTGGAAAAAATAACCCCAACTATACATACAATATGATGGGGGCTAATTTAGCTACAAATAATCAGGAAAAAGATCTTGGAGTCATCATGGATAGTTATCTGAAGACATCCACGCCGTGTGCAGCGGCAGTCAAAAAAGCAAACAGGATGTTAGGAATCATTAAAGGGATAGAGAATAAGATGGAAATATCTTATTGCCCTTATTTAAATCCATGGTACACCCACATCTTGAATACTGTGTACAGATGTGGTCCCGTCATATCAAAAAAGATATACAGGCATTAGAAAAGGTTCAGAAAAGGGCAACTAAAATGATTAGGGGTTTGGAACGGGTCCCATATGAGGAGAGATTAAAGAGGCTAGGACTTTTCAGCTTGGAAAAAAGAGGAGACTAAGGGGGGATACGATAGAGATATATAAAATGTGGTGTGGAGAAAGTGAAGAAGGAAAAATTTACTTGTTCCCATAATATAAGAACTAGGGGCCACCAAATGAAATTAAGGGGTAGCAGGTTTAAAACAAATAAAAGGAAGTTCTTCTTCACACAGCGCACAGTCAACCTGTGGAACTCCTTGCCTGAGGAGGTTGTGAAGGCTAGGACTATAACAGGGTTTAAAAGAAAACCTCTATGAATTTATCTAGTTAAGTCCATTAATGGCTATTAGCCAGGATGGGTAAGGAATGGTGTCCCTAGCCTCTGTTTGTCAGATGGTGGAGATGAATGGCAGGAGAGAGATCACTTGATCATTACCTGTTAGGTTCACTCCCTCTGGGGCACCTTGCATTGCCCATTGTCGGTAGACAGGATACTGGGCTGGATGGACCTTTGGTCTGACCCAGTGTCGCCATTCTTAGAACTCATAGTGAACTAAACAATGTGTAATGAACCTGTCAGCTCATTACTAGGTATATTCAGTTCACTCCAGCTGAAGGAGACAATGGATCTAACCTGCAGAAAGCATGGTTATCACATTCACCATCCAACCTATAGAAGGCTTTATAATCCCTAGCATTCAGGAAACTGAGGTAGTATGTTGGGATCAGACTCAGGAGACAGCCAGAGTTTACAGGTGAGTAGAAACACTGGAGGGAGCTGGGAGCTGGCTATTGAGAGAAGGCCAAATAATGGGCTGGAGTAGGAGCTGTTTTGTTTTTTCTGTGACTGTTAAAAATCACTGCATGTCGGGTATTTGCACCCTTTATTTCTGACACTCCTAGGAAAGTAACCCTATCACATAGAATCTGTGAGCATTTATGGACACCCATTGAGGGCTAAAGCCTGTAGAGCCCAGTGCTTGGAGCTCTTAAAATGCTTTCTTCCAAGCTCGTGATACGCAGGCATGGTGCCAGATACCTAGAGAGGATTGATGTACTACTACACTCACAGTGATACCTTGACATACAGAGTGTCAGTTACAAATGCATTTGGGCTCATGTTCCATCAGATCTTGAAATTTGAAGTAAGGGAATACTTTGCAGTCCTCCTTGGGCTAAAGTCCCACTCATGTCCTGGGACTTCTGCCTGAGTAAATGACTGCAAGTTTTATCTCCAAGTGTGCCTGAAGTGAAGTTTACTTCTTGCATTTATTTTCTCCATGGTAGCAGAGTAAGAACAATGCGTACTACATGTTAGGTCAAAAGGCTTAAATATTTCACTATCGAGCTTGAGACCAATGTCAGTTTACATTCATTGCCAAGAAGAATCAGCTGTAATCACTTTCTGGAATGTGCTTTAAGTCTACTGGTGACATCTTTAACACATTGATGGGAAATATGAGGTCATACTTTGGACAGTATCTCTTGTTCATTATTATGTTTATTATAACTTGTATTAATGTTACAGAAGCAAGAGGTACAGAATGTCAATTAAATTTATTTTTATTTAAAG
Organism: Lepidochelys olivacea; assembly: GCF_965140295.1. NCBI lineage: Eukaryota > Metazoa > Chordata > Testudines > Cheloniidae > Lepidochelys > Lepidochelys olivacea. The sequence continues at coordinate 32,004,921 of NC_140415.1, forward strand.
GAATTATTTATTTGCCATATTCAGAACTCTCTCAGAGAGCTCATGTTTAAAATTTTAATGCAATTCATGTATTCGAGTATGATTTTGCATATTGGAAATCATGTACTGAACAATACTAGAGAAATTGTGTAGTATTCCTTTCCTTCTTTCTAGCATATGATCTGGAATTTAGACCTTAATACCTTTTTCTTAATGTCCTACTGAATTCTTGTGTTCCTTTTTACCACAGTTTTAGTTTTTCTTGTTACATTTGGTTGGCAACTTCCCTTTGACTAGCATGATTTGGTTTATCAGTTGTTGCTAACACATGTAGACTCAGATTTTAAGGCCAAAAGGGACCATCACGATCAACTAGTCTGACCTCCTGCACATTGCAAGCCACAGAACATTGCCCTCCCACTCCTGTAATAGACCCATAACTTCTGGCTGAGTTACTGAAGCCCTCAAATCATGATTTAAAGACTTCAAGTTACAGATAATCCACCATTTACACTAGTTTATACCTGCAAGTGACCCATGCCCCATGCTACAGAGGAAGGCTAAATAAATAAATAAAAATCCAGGGTCTCTGTCAATCTGACCCAGGGGGAAATTCCTTTCCAACCTCAAATATGGCAGTCTGTTGGACCCTGAACACTTCAGCAAGACCTACTAGCCAGACACCTGGGAAAGAATTCTCTGTAGTAACTCAGAGCCCTCTCCATCTAGTGTCCCATCCCCAATGGCTGGTGATGGGAATTTGTTTCTAACATTGTAGTCAGTTTCATCATACATCCCCTCCATAAAAACTTATCAAGCACAGTCTTGAAACCAATTAGGGTTTCTGCCTCCACTGCTCCATTTGGAAGACTGTTCCAGCAGTTGACTCCTCTGATGGTTAGAAATCTTCATCAAATTACAAGCCTAAACTTGTTGATGGCTGGTTTATATCCATTTGTTCTCGAATCAACTTGGTGCTTACCTTAAATGACTCCTCTCCCTCCCTGGTATTTTTCCCTCTGATGTATTTATCGAGAGCAACCGTATTTCCCCACAGCCTTAATTTGGTTAGGCTAAACAAGCCCAGCTCTTTGAGTCTCCTCTCATAAGGTAGATTTTCCATTTGTCTGACCAAAAGCCATCAATGTTCCCACCATTGTATTTAAACATCTCAAAGACCAGAGATCCAGCAGGGGTATTGAAGTCTAAGTGGAAAAATAAAAAGCATTCAGGGCTGCTAGTGCTCTGATGGGCACTCAGATATCCATGATAAAATCTTCAGCAGACCATGTACTCTTGTTGTGCCTAATGTACTTTCATACTCTTCTATGTCCTATTTTTAATTATAAAATGGATTTTCTAAAAAAAAGTTAAATCTACAATTGAATATATTTATTGAAAAAAATTATTTCTCCTCTTTTGAAAAAAAAATCCAGATTAGCTAGAACATACAAAACTGATATTTAGCTTTTTTTTAAACTTTTCCCCATAAGGCTTCTTCCCACACAACTAATTTTTATAGTTCCATTTTGAAGAGTAATGGCACCCACACACACACAGACATAAAACAGTGTGATCACATTTGCAAGTTACAAGTTCAATCTTCATCAGAGGCTCACTTCGCCTTGATGGAGAGCTATATTAGTGAGATAGCAAAGCTCAGATATCCACAGCAGCTGGGCATCTTTCTATGGCACTATCTTGCATGTTTAAAGGATAGACATTAAACCTGATTTAACCTGAACATACCTGATACCATACAGCATACCCAAAGTAGAGAACAGAGACTTCACTGCATTATGAAGTATTGGAATATCATGTTAATCTGCCACCTTCTAAATGCTAAAACCCACATTTTTGTTGATTCCATATGGAGCAGCATTATAATTCCAGTGACTTAAAAAAAAAATCTTGTCTACTTCACCTGAAAATGTACTGAGATAAATGAGTATAGTGTAATACAGTATGTGAAAGGAAAAACGCTCAAAAGGAATCAATTCTGAGACAGGTGAAAGCTGAATAGCAGCAAAGGCAACAGGTGGACTTTAAAAGAGAATAAGATCTTATGAGTACCACTCATTTTAAATAAATGCTTAGTTCATACCTGTTATATCTATTTAAAATACTAAAAGTAGGTGCAAAAATTAAGGCTTTGGCTAGTTTGCAATTTTCATCTACTTCATATCAAACTGCACTTGTATTTTACCAGAGAGGATGGAAAAACTAAGGTTTGTAATTTTATAGCAATATTATCACAATTGAAGTATATCAAATAGGGTTGCCAACTTTCTAATGGCAGAAAGCCTAAGATCCTTGCCCCGCCCCTTCTCCGAGGCCCTGCCCCCATTCACTCCATCCCCTTCCCTCTCTTGCTTGCTCTCCCCCACCAGCTCACTTTCTCTGGATTGGGGTAGGGGGTTGGGATGCAGGAGGTGGGTGAGGGCTCTGGGGTGAGGCCGGAGAGGAGGGGTTTGGCATGCAGGAGCCGGGGCGGGTGAAGGGTTCGGAGTGGGCTCTGGGCTGAGGCAGCAGATTGGGGTGTAGGAGGAGGTACAGGCTCTAGGGTGGGGGTGCAGGCTCCGGAGTGGGGCCAGAAATGAGGAGTTCAGGGTGTGGGAAGGGGCTCCGGTCTGGGACATTGGGTTGGGGTGCGGGAGCAGATGAGGGGTTTGGGGTGCAGGAGGCGGTGAGGGGTTTGGAGTGTAGGCCAGGGTTGCTGGGGGTACAGGCTCTGGGGTGGGGCCAGGGCTGAGGGGTTTGGAGTGAAGGAGGGGGCTCAGGGCTGGGGGAGGGGGATGGGTGAGAGATGAGATGAGGGCTCTGGGGAGGGGCCAGAATTGAGGGGTTCAGGAAGCAGAAGGGGCTGTGGGGTGTGTGCTCCGGGAGGGAGTTGGGTGCAGGAGGGGGTTCTGAGCTGGGGTCAGAGGCTGGGGCACAAGAAGTGTGCGGGCTTCAGGAGGGAGTTGGGTGCAGAAGAGGGCTCAAGGCTGGGACAGGAGGTTGGGGTGAGGGGTGCAGGCTCCAGGCGGCACTTACGTCACGCGACTCCTGGGAAGCGGCAACATTTCCTTTTGGCTCCTAGGCATGGGGCAGCCACAGGGAGTCTGCGCACTGCCCTCTCCCAGAGGCACCTCTCCCACAGCTCCCATTGGCCACAGTTCCCAGCCAATGGGAGCTACGGAGCCAGCACTCAGGGCAGGGGCAGCGTGCAGAGGCCCCATGGCCGCCCCTATGCCTAGAAGCAGGAGGGACATGTTGCTGCTTCTGGGAGCTGGTCCTGAGCCAACTGGACTTTTAACAGCCCTAGTCGGCGGTGCTGACCGGAGCTGCCAGGGTCCCTTTTTTCGACTGGGCATTCCAGTCAAGAACCAGACACCTGGCAACCTTAGTACCAAACAAATAGAACAACATTCTGTTTATGGTAATATTTGTGATTAAACAAATTCTAATGCCCAAATCATACCATCAACCTCAGCCTGGACCAGTCCACACAAGAGATCCATTTCCTGGACACTACTGTACAAATAAGCGATTGTCACATAACCACCACCCTACACTGGGAACCTACTGACCGCTAGAATTACCTACACACCACCAGCTTCCATCCAGACCACATCACAAGATCTATTGTCTATACCCAAGCACTCAGATACAATCTCATTTGCTCCAATCCCTCAGACAGAGACAAACACCTACAAGATCTTGATCAAGCATTCTTAAAACTACAATACCCACCTGGGGAAGTGAAGAAACAGATTCACAGAGTCAGAAGGGTACCCAGAAGTCACTTACTACAGGACAGGCCCAACAAATTAACAGAACGCCACTAGCCATCACCTTCAGCCCCCAACTAAAACCTCTCCAGCATATCAAGGATCTACAAGCTATCCTGAAGGACGATCCCTCCCTCACAGACCTTGGGAGATGGACCAGTCCTCACTTACAGACAGCCCTCCAACCTGAAGCAAATACTCTCCAGCAACTACACATCACACAACAGAAACATTAACCCAGGAACCAACCCCTGCAACAAACCCCACTGCCAACTCAGTCCACGTATCTATTCAAGGGACACCATCATAGGACCCAACCACATCAGCCACATCGTCTGCACATCTACCAATGTGATATATGCCATCATGTGCCAGCAATGCCCCTCTGCCATGTACATTTGCATAGAGACTGTCTGGTTTGGCCAAAGAATAAATGGAAAGAAATCAGACAACAAGAATTAGAACATTCAAAAACCAGTAGGGAAGCACTTCAATCTCCCTGGACACTCAATAACAGACTTAAAAGTCGCCATTCTTCAACAAAAAAAAAAACTTCAAAAACAGACGTCACCTTGAAACTGCAGAACTAAAATTAATTTGCCCAAATAAATTTGTTAGTCTCTAAGGTGCCACAAGGACTCCTCATTGTTTTTAGCTTAAACTTTGTAATAGAGACAACCAAGTCCAGAGCCAGAAGCTCCCTGTCCCCAGGAAGGTTAATTACTGTAAGGTGTTTATCTAGTTCTCTAACAATAAAACCCTATCTCACATGGCTTTAAAACATTGCTTTAAAAATAGTGCAGATTAAACAAATCTCTTTACTTGTCCTATGAAAATAGTGGTTGTAGTTTTAAATGAATTTTCATAAATGTGCTATTAACGGGTTGTCTTCTAAAATCTAAAGGCATGTTTAACTACAGTATTCTATGCTTTTCCATAAACCCCAAGGCAAGTTTGAAAGGAGATAAATGTCTTAACACTAACTCCTACTGGTTAAATTTAACTGTGCAGTACACAGATAAGATCAATATTAAGCAACATTTCAGAATTGATTATTATGCAAATCAATCTGCTTACAGCTTGCTAAACTCTACTTTTTAGCTGTAATAAGCTTAGTTTTGTATTTATAGCTAACATTATGTGGGGAAAAGGCAGAACTGAATAAAGAAAGAAGATGGAGTTTGCTGTGAACTCTACAATTTGAGGCTTGATCCTGCAAAGTGCTGTGCACTCAACTCTTACCTTCAGTGTCTTGGAACTAAATGGAACTACTCAAGTTTACAATTAAGCATTTTGCAGAAAGGAGAGCAGACAGCTCAGCACTTTTCAGAATTAAACCCTTAACATCCATCATAATCCATAATGAGGAAACATCAGAAGTTTGAAACAGAATACTAAACCACTGGGAGCAATGTGTGTTTTTTAATTATATATTTATTATTTTTAATCAGCTATGAAACTCCCTGGAAAAAGTCAAGATGGGCTGGATTATTACCACCTTTAAAACTCAATGCAAGGGTTCTCTTTGTACAGACTTAACATTAATAATGACAACTACAGATGGCTCAGCTATGTCAAAGTAAAATATGTACTTATGACAAAAAGGAGGAGAGTATGCTCTTTTCAGATGGAAATTATGCTTCAGAAATTAGATGAATAGTACCTATATACTGTGGGATGGACATATCATAAACTATCTGGATAAACAGAAAAAAAACCTCTTCAAACCTTGCTATGACTACATTGTTTAGAGAGAATGGATGGTCTTTTGGTTAAGCCTTTAGATTGGGAATAGATGATCAAAATTCACATCCCAGGTTCAGTTCCAGTCTGTGTCACTTAATGTCTCTGGCACAGATCCTCAATTTATATAAATGGCCATGGCTCAATTGTTGGGAGGTAAGGGACAGTTGCCATGTGTCTGTACGGTGCCTACCACTATGTGGCCCTGATTTCAGGCTGGAACTCCAGGCACCACAGGAATACAAAACTAAGCGACACTTATAACCTTGGAGACTCCAACAGTTTCTTAGACAGTGAGACATCAGCATTCAGATTAAAATATTAATAGTTTTGATTTGTATTATGGTGGTGCCTAGAAACTCCAATCGAGCACTAGCATTCAACTGTGCTAGGCACTATACAGAAAACTAACAAGAAGTTATCTCAATTTCATTGGAGTTAATCCACTCGAACACTTCTTGAACAGCACAATCCTCTGGTTAATTGTCACAAATTGAAGCCATCCACAATGCTGCTGGGAGAGTTTAATTTTTTTTTAAATCCTGATAAAGGGAATATTCAGCAATGGTTATCAATCACATTCACTATTTCCAGATCCAGCATCTTATAAAGGATACATCAAAATCCTTTCAATTTTTCAAGAAAAAAAAAATTAAGTCAAGCAGTTTAAAAAAAAAAAACAGAAGCTTCCCATTTGTGTTTCCACACTCTCTGCTTCCTTTTGATAAAACAGCTGTTTATCATAGTGTAAGAATGTTTTTATGCAGAGTAGGATCAGCATTAGTAATAAAATAATGAAGTCTTAAATAGCACTATTCAGCAGTGCATCTAATAGTACTTTACAAAGGAGGTCAGTATAACTATCCTCATTTTACAGATAGGGAAACTGAGGCAAAAGAGGGGAAGTGGCTTCCCAATATCACACAGCGGATCAGTGGTACAGCCAGGAATAGAACCCACATCTTCTGAGTCCTAGTCCAGTGCTTTATTAGGCCACAAACTTTAAAAAAGCAATTAACTTTTACTAAAGCAATTCATAACTGGAAACTGATGATAGAGAAAACATAAAATGTACAAAGCCAGAATGCCAATTCCATCAATCCACCCAATATCAAACAAATATTCCTTTCATAAATTTTGTAATGCTAAAGTCATCCTTTTTACTAATCGTAGTTGCTTCTTCAAGATTTCTGCAGGAGTATGAACTTGTGATTATCTCCTATTAAAAATAAAAGTACAGTCAATGTATAATCTTTTCTGCTTCCAATGAATAGTTGCAGGACTCACATATAGTCTCCCATTGACTATACAGTACTAGCAAATATCAGGATTCACGTTGTTTAGGTGTAGGAATACCTTCTGCTTTGCAAATCTGTTGGCAAATGACTGAGACTGCCATTTAATTTGTTTTGACTTTTTAATTGTACTCATTTTCATTTTTCAAAAAAATTAAGTGTCTCACAGGTACAATCTAGTCCTTAGTATGGTATACAAAGTTACAACCAGGAGTACCAGGATTCAATTACGAAAAGGAACACTTAAGTTGAATGTCATCAAAACCCCATTTAGAATGGGCAATGGGATAGTCTCCAGGGGCATGCTTAACTTCTGTGATCCTACGTAAAATTTCCAAACAGTAAAGAAGTGTGATCAGGTTTCCTTTTTGGAAATAAATTATTTTCTTTACTGAACTATTTGGACTTTCTTCTCCCCTACCTCCCAGTCCTTTGGAAAAAAATAAAGTGTTAAGGATCTTCCCTGTTAATCAATAATAAAATGTAATTATCAATATAGCCACATAAATTGTTGGACATCTTTAGCAGGGGTATCCCAGAAGCCATTTCAGGAGTGAGAGTCTATTCTTTCCTGGATTCTTTGATTTCTCTGCTGACAATTCAGAACTGTTGCTTAGAGATTAGAAAAGGATGGAAACTAGTGTTTGAGTGTGAGTGTCCCACTTTAGCAGTAGTAGTTTAATGACTCTGGTAAATAATCATCAAGCTGAAATAGCAGAGTTTTAACTGCCTCTTACCATACAAGCATCCAGTTTAGAAATACTGTCTCATATCTGACATTTAGTCCATCTGAAAGAGGTACAACTCAGTATTGGGATTCTCTGCCTCTGAGAGACCACAGTGAGCTTAGTAGCATTTGGAAAACTTCTACTATTCTGCTTCTCTCCCAGTGTGATGACAAACATTCCTTTGGGGCCCAATTAAAATGTATTTCTGGGGCTTCATGTCTTCCTTTATCACTTATTTCAAATGCACTCCTGGTTCCTGGGACTACTTGCTTGATAACGCTAATTTGTAGAAGAGTCTTAAATGGATAGCACCACCACACTATCTGCTTTTTAGTTCCAAAAGCTTTTATATGTTTGCATTAGGGTTCACCTTTGACTCACACACACACAAAATAAAAAGTGTAGGCAGCCAGCTGAAGCCATGTTGTGTAAAGTGAGGTTGCTATAGCTGTTGGAAGAGATTTCTTTGCTACTGGTTGCACTCTACTTTCCTATTTTATAAATATCATTTGTGCCCTTGCTTATTTGGACTAAAAGGAACTTAATCCAACCTGCATTTAATATAAGTATACATCTACTTCATACCCATGCATCCAGATGGATTATTTGAATGATGGTGCTGAAAATATAACTGGGAGAAAACATTAAGAAATCCAATAATAAATAAACTACACCTCTTACTAGTTAGTGTTTACTTCATGTTTTCCTGAATGCTGCAAATATCTTCTTGTGCATATAAGAAATGTTCACATTTCAAAATGTGACTAGCCTCTAAAATTACGATATACATTAGGGACAGATTTGTCAGCAAAGCAGCAGTAGTATAGTAGGCCTGTACTTTGAATTATTTAAGCTGCTTCCATCAATGGCTACATATGTTTCTCAGAAACACATGAATGATATTATTTGAAGTAGCACATGTGAACAGGTTGTGTGTAGTGCTGGTTTGCTTGGTTTTGTTTTGGCTTTTCACTGATCCATAGCTTGTCTTATCCTGATTGAATATTCCATTTGTAAGCATGGAAAATGCCACACAATTCCTAACACTAGAGGAGGAAGGATGGTCCAGTGAGTAGGGCACCAGTTTGGGACCTGAGATCTCCACATTCAATTCCCTGCTCAGCCAAAGGCTTCCTGTGACCTTGGGAAAGTCACTTATTATCTCTGTCTCACTTTGCTGTGGATAATACCTCATGGGGTCTTGCAAGGGTGACTATGTTAAGAGATTGTGAGATGCTCAGATATTACCGAAATGGGGGCCATTTAAATAGGGCCTTAGATAGGCTCATTAGTAGACACCCAAGCTTTAATATACATAAAGAACTCAACAACTGGGAGTAAAATCCAAGATTTTCAGGTAAATACTTTACTAGGCCAAAACAAGGAAGCAACTCCACCTGCTCACATTATAACATAATATTACAGAAATGGCTCAAAATATGCCAATAAAGTATCTTGGCATTTTGGACCATTCCTATAGAATAGTGGGGGGTTTATTTTCAAAAATTAACATTAATATTATGTAGAAACAAATGTTTCCCAACAAGGCTTGGATCTCAAATATTTATTGTCCAAGTCATTCTCCCCTTTGGTGCTCAGGTATTTGTCTCTTTACTCTTCACATTAGTCCCCTCGGTTGCTTTAAAGAACAGAGTGTTCCATTCACCAGGCCAGGAGCAGAATGTGGTTAGTCTGACTTCTCTTGCCTGTAATCTCATTGCTTGCCTGCCATTTGGAGCATTGCTCTTGCCCAACCATGCTTTACCACTAACTCTGCCCTTTCATTCTTACCACACTTCTCTGAATCATCATCTCCTCTCTCTCCTCCTTCCCCTCCTACCACTACTTCTATTTCCTCTTCCTTCTTACCATGCCTCCCTTTAGCATCTTCTGGGGAGTCCAGCTCCTCCTCCATCACTCTCCAATGTGCTCAAACATTGTGGTGACAGTTAAACAGAGAGGGTCCTTCTGGGCTTTATCTTTGGCCCCTGCTCTTCTCATTTGGTGTCCTTTTCTCTGGTCTGAGTGGATGAAAGCACCAATTTCAGTTACCATCTTTACACCAATGGCTCATGATTCTACCCATCTGAGCCTGATTTGTCTCTATCCATCCTACTCTGTATTTATCTGTTCCTGAATGGCTTGACATCAGCTCAAACTTAACTTGCCCAGAATAGAACTGTTTTACTTTTTCTCCCAAACTCAACTGTGATCTTTCAACTATTACCCCCTCTCACCTCACTTCTCCCCTGTTTAACACACTCATTTGTCTTACATTGGATGGTTCTCTAAATGAAACAGCTTACTATGTCTTTCCCTGTGTTTGTGCTGCACCGAACACCTGACTCCAATCTCAATTCAGCACTTCTGTAATAATAATAACTTGTTTACCCCTCTCTTTTCCATAAATGGGTGTGCATCTGTAGGGGTGGGGAAAGAGGGTAATGCTAGATAGCCATATAGTTATATTCTTTGTTCTGCTCTGGAGTATGATGATTTATATAGCGATGAAGATGTGTAATTTATACAACCTAATGCAAGTTTCAGTGTTGCCAACTTATGTGAGTCTATATCTTGCATTTTTCTCCTGGTGTTCTGAGTTATACAACTGAGAATCTCAACTTTCAATTATTTGATACTTAAACAAAAAAGTAGCTTCTACCCCTCAGGGTTGCAGGAAAAAAAATACTGAAAATGTGAACCCTAAAGGATCAAAATATAGAAGGCAATTCAAAGACTCAGTGTTTGTGTTATTTTAAGACTATATCAGACCCCAAAAAGACTGACGTTTTGGACACTTAATGGTTTGCCATGTTTCAGTGTTGCTATCTGGTCCTTAGTGTTCCTACCAATTTGCTCTTGCCTAGGCTACTACAACTCTTTCAGGTAATTCTGTCCAAGTAGCAATGGGTTTATTCAGTTCATTCATACGCTCTTCACTCTCTCACCCAGAGGATCAAAATTCATAGATTTTTATTCCATTTATTGGAAAACAGATTCATGACTCAAGTAATGGATGTGACAAAATTGTGCTCATATGTATTAATGTCTAATGATATCAAATTACTTTCACTGGAAAAAATCAGGACATTATTTTCCCCAAAGCTTTCATGCTGCTATCTTCATGAACAGCTCCCGGTTTATTAATAAAAAAAAAAAATCAATCTTAACTCTAGTTACTGAATTTCAGAATTAGTTTAGCAGCTTGAGAGAACTGAATAGAGCTCAATGTTAAGTGAATATCAAACAATTTAAAATTACCTTAGCATTCAGTAACTGGTCCATTTCACAAAAAGTCTAGTTACAGACATGCATAAATTGGTTTACCCTGTCCTACTGATTCTCAGTTACAAATTGAAGACTATATGCTCTCCCCCACCTCCATTTCATGGCATAGAATTACATGAATATTGTGTAAAATTCAGAGAAGACAAGCAAGCAATAGCTTCCCTTATGCTAAAAAAAAAAAAGTGTATTGAATGTGTGGTGGGAGTGAAGGGGAAGGGAGAAACAGAAGATAGTTCATGAAAAATAATGGTCAGGCCTATTATATTAGAAAAATCTTCTCTCTCCCACAACATCTGAAAAACAAACATGAATTAGAAACTCCAACAGCTGCTCCAGATTTATGGTAAGATGACAACTGGGTAAATTCAGAGCTCAGGTTCAGGAAGGTGACTGCATGGACAGTTATGTTCCTATCATTAAAGAAACAATAGTGTGATTCCCTGTCTCACATAAGAGATAAAATTTACCAAAATGCAATAAAAGGAAGTGCAAACCATGAAGAATGGTTGCATGACATGAGTTCTATAGAACAATATACCATCAAGCAGAACAGAGGTAGAAGTTGACGGAATTTAATAGCACAATGGGTAGATGAATAAATGCAGCATTTAATCATAGTTAAAAATTGAATTTTAACTTCAAAGCCAAACTTTTTAAAAAGAAGGGGGGGGGGGGGAGAGAAATGGAAAAATCATAGCCTCTCTGGAGAACAGGGTTCATGGAAGAGTCCAAATATCCAGAGAGCTAGGAATTCCACATTTGTGATTTTTAATTAAAAATGAATGTGGTTACAAGGAAAAACTGCAATAAAAAACTTTAAAACATTAAAGCCAAGCTTTACAGGGAGGTATCAGTCACTCTGTTAAGGAATACAACCTATTCCTCCCTCAGGGAAACTGTACTCACTTTCCTACAGTGAAAAGGAAACCTCAGTCATTATACAGTGGTGAGGCTGAAGGGAGGAGAAATCCTTTACTGTGTGTGAGCATTAGTCTTAATGATCTTAACTCACCTCAGGTGTTCCTTTTGATATACAGCTCAGATAGCCCCTCTAAATATCAGCCAATATGGGTAATTAAACTAAATTAGAAAGGGAAAACCTCCACAACTCAAAAGAAAAGGTGTGACAGGTCAGAGAAAAAAGTCATTTCTCCACTCATGGCTGAGTTCTTTCCAAATAGGAAATCACAACACCATCCAGTATAATAATATCTCCATCAGATCTCCACTGATTAGCAAGAATCTTCTTGGACCATTTATTTTATAGACATAGTAGCATATAAAAATTAATCGGGACTCCTCTTCAAATACCATCCTTATGATTAATTTCAGTCGCTTCCAATATTCTTAATTTCTTATTCTAGCAATGAGCAAAGATGGCATCAGGTTTTTCACCAGAAAGTAATGTCTTTAGTAAGGTATGCATCAATTGAAAGGTAAAGGACTAAGAACATCATAATTTTTCCAGACCCTGTAATCATTTTATTTGTTCCTGAAAATGAGACATTTAAGCAAACACATGCTAACCCCATCTCTGTGCACAAACAAACCAAAGAACCTCCTGTGACTTATGTCCATTTCTGTGACTGAGGAGTAGAGGTGATCCGAAAAATATATGGTGGAACCATTTTCCATTAGAGAATGCTATTCCACTAAAGTAAAAAAACACTGAAACTGCACGGATTTCACCAAAATCTTGTTTTGGAGAAAAAGCAGGGGGAGAGCTCTAACAATGGCAAGAAATCCTGTTTCAACATTTTCAGAACTAAATGTTTCAATTTTACATTTTAATGTCATTGTTTTGACCCTATTGTGTGTTATATGTGATATAAAATAAAAAGGCAACAGTTGAAATAGATGTCAAATGAAACAAAAGATGAACAAGGGAAACATAACAGTATATATAGCTGTGAGCATTGTGGCACTAAATCTTGTAATAATTCTTATTTTTATGACAAGACATGTCTTCCAAAAAACACAGGTTGAAGTGAGTCTCCAGATTCTTTTCAGCCTTTGGCTAATGGAGGAAGATGTGATCTACTCTGATCTTGAAACTATATTTACATCTTCTACTCCACTTCTTTACCCTGAATTATATAAACAGAATTTGTGCATTAGTTGCACAAAGCACATGAAACACTGGTTAAACCAATCTCAATATTGATTTGAGAATATCATGATATGCAATATCAAGAAGGCTGGTCACTTTACACAGTCAGTTATATGTACACTGGCACTCACCATTTTCATAGCAAACAGCAGCAGGACTGTCTTACAGTCTGTCCATACTAACATTTATCATTATGCCAGTTCAGATATCCTAAGAGCAACTGCTTCCACATCTTGTCACTGATGCAAGTAGACACAAATGGGGCAACTGGCAAGTATCAAGGACTTGGGACCCAAGACGAGTAAAATCCATCTTCAAGGTGTACAAAATGGAACTATTGATTCAGAAAGTTCCTGAACTCAGTTTCTATTTTATATTGGGATTTTTAAGTAAGATCCCAAAATAAGTTCTTGTGCATCTCTACTCATAATCTTCTGATTATCCTACCATCCCCAGAGTTACCATAGCCAAAACAAATACAAGAGCAGCATACCACTTTGTGTGTGCTGCTAGTACTATTCCTACACAAGGGTAAACATTAGTATCGCTATCACAGAAATGGGCTCTTGTATGGCAAACCCAGACAATAGTATGAACCTCACTATTGGTTTAAAGAAAACGAGTACAGCTCACTGTAGCTCACGAAAACTTATGCTCAAATAAATTGGTTAGTCTCTAAGGTGCCACAAGTCCTCCTTTTCTTTTTGCGAATACAGACTAACACGGCTGCTACTCTGAAAACTATTGGTTTAGGGGTAAGAGAATTCAATCCTAATTTAGGAGTGGAATTTTCCTCATTCATTACAATTCCCTCTCCCCTCCTCTGCCACCCAAAAAAAAGAGGTTGAACACAATAACCGGCATGTCTGAATTCAAGCAGAACATGTTTGACAATTTATATGCTGGATATACTGTTCAAAAATGGTTCACTGTTGGACCAAAAAAACTTGTTCTGTAATAGTGCCAGGATCAGTGAGATTTTGGGTTATTTATTGCTTACTCATTTGTGATGGTAAAATAATTGCATGTAAAGCTACTGTTTAGATTTTTTAATTTTTTTTAATCTGGGCCACTTGCTCACTTGGTGTGGACTCTCCTCTTTGTACTTCTGTTCATTCTTTGGGCTACTACACAGCAGAAGTGCCTCTTTCAGCACCTGAACTAGTCTACTGGACTAAAACTACAGTCATACCAAATCCAGCTGACAGAGTTTGGGTTCCATTAAATTCCAGCTTCTGTCAAGAAATGCTGGGAACAGCTGGTCTTCGGTACCTCTGCAGAGTCAGGCTCAAGGTGTGCCAAATTAGGCACCCAAAAATCAAAGGTTACTTTTTAAAATTTTGGCCTGAATAAAAACTGTAAATATATTCACACATACCAAGGAGGAATGCTTAATAATATTCTGAGGTCAACTTATTCTATAAACTGGATTTGAAGGCTACAACTGTACACAATGAGGGAAAATATTCACTTGTATTAATACAAGATAGCAGCCATCACTAGTGTTGTGATCTGTCATTAACTCAGAAGGTCATAGAGTCCTACAAACTAATATCAGGAAGCCCATGGATAATGTCACTGATGTATGGTATTTAGGCCAAAGACACATTTAGAATACCATATATAGTAAAAAAAACCCTCTGAAGCATGATTATGAAGAGATACAGATTGCAGAATTCTGACTCAACCCCAGGCCTTTGAGCATAGTACTCACATTTTGCTGAGCCAATTTGCCTCATTGCTATTTGTTATGGTGATTAGTTATTTGGGGCAGCAGATCTGTATTTTCTGTACCCTTCAACAGGGTAACAAGCCTTGTGGATAGGGGGGAAAACTGTTTGTGTGTGTTATCTTGACTTTATTTAGGCTTTGGATACTGTCTTGCATGACCTTCTCATAAACAAACTAGAGAAATACAGCCTAACTTGAGCTTCTATAAAGTGGGTGCGCAACCAGTTTGAAAACCATTCCCAGAGAGTAATTGAGGTTCACACTCATGCTTGAATGGCCTATCGAGTGCGGTCCTGCAGGGATCAGTCCTGGGTCCAGTTCTGTTCAATATCTTCATCAAGGATTTAGATAATGGCATAGAGAGTTTGCAGATGATACAAAGCTGGGAGGGGTTGCAAGTGCTTTCGAGGATAGGATTAAAATTCAAAGTCATCGGGATAAACTGGAGAAATGGTCTGAAGTACATAGGATGAAATTTAATACGGACAAATGCAAAGGACTCCATTTACGAAGGAGCAATCAGTTGCACACATACAAAGTGGGAAATGACTGCCTAGGAAGGAGTACTGCAGAAAGATCTGGGGGTCATAGTGGATCAAAGGCTAAATATGAGTCAGCAGCATAACACTTTTTTTTGGCAACAAACATTCTGGGATGTATTAGCAGGAGTATTATAAGCAAGACATGAGAAGTAATTCTTCCCCTCTACTTGCACTGATGAGGCCTCAACTGGAGTACTGGGTCCAGTTCTGAGCACCATGTTTCAGTAAATATGTGGACAAATTGGAGAAAGTCCAGAGAAGAATAAAAAAATAGTCTAGAAAACGACCTACAAGGGAAGGTTAAACAAACCCAATGTTTTCAGTATGGAGAAGACTGAGGAGGTACATAAGTTTCCAAATAAATAAAAAGTTCTTACAAGGAGAGGGGAGAAAAATTGTTCTCCTTAATCTTGGAGGATAGGACAAGAAACAATGGGCTTAAATTGCACCTAGGGCAGTTTAGGTTGGACATTAGGAAAATCTTCCTGTCAGGGTGGTTGAGCAGTGGAATACATTGCCCATGGAGATTATGAAATCTCCATCATTGGAGATTTTAAAGAGCAGGTTAGACAGACACCTGTCAGGTGTTAGATAATACTTCATCCTGCCATGAGTGCAGAGGACTGGACTAGATGACCTCTTGAGGTCCCTTCCAGTCCTATAATGATTAGGATTAGACCCCCATTTGTCTCCTTCCCCACCCCCAAAATTATTGGTAGCTTATTCCATCCTACTTTGAATCAGGAGGCTGTCACCAAACTCCTTCACAGACATTGTATTAATGGCTCAGACTGAGGACATGTTTTAAGTTTGGTACAATAAAATGTGCATTGCTAATCGGCAGAAATACTACATTTTAATGACTAGTTTTAAAAAAGTAACACCTTTCAGAAGAGCATTTAAATGTAGATAGACTATAAACTACTAACATGCAAAATTTGGTGAATTTGAAACCTGTTTGTATGTCAAAAGGATTTTTAATTGCTCTTTCCACCACACAAGTGTGTCAATAGTGTGAGTAACTGATGCGGATAAACCAGCTCAGCGTGATGCTCACAAACCAGCTCAAATCAAAGCCATAGGCCAATTCACTTCTGCGTGAATATCAAATAAATGTTAATGTTATTGTTTTCACTTACCTGTAACCTGTTTACTATCACATTACATTATGTATACCCTGTACTTAATTAACCCTAGGTCAAAAGTGTATGTTAGGAAGAATTTACTTGATGCGTAAATTGCATTCAATTTAATGAAAGTGTTTTGGATTGCTGTAACTAAATGCATTGTTTATATCTCTAACTGGATTCCCCATCAAACAGGATCAGAGCCTTGGAACTCTAAATGAAGCAGCATGCTAACTTCAAAGCATGGGTCATTGTGTTCAACAATGGGAAATCCACAGACCCAGTCTGCATTTAGTCAGAGGAAAAACCCATGTTGTGATGGAAACACTTGCCAGATAGCTGTCTTCCCCAGAAAGCATTAAGAATTGAGCCAGGGAATGATCCTGTATTTCTGATCTGTTTGGACACTTTCAGGGAGTTTCCTTATGCAAGACAGAGATCCCCAACATTATTTTGTGTAGCCCTGAGAGATTTATGGAAAACTAGCAGTCTACTACATCTCTGCTACCACTTTGGACTTACCAACTTGGATTCACCTGTTAATGTATTTTACCTGCTTTAACCTCTCTAACTCCTTTCTTAGCTAATAAATCTTTAGTTACATTAACTAAAGAAATTGGCTGCCAGTCTCGCTCTTCTGCCAAAAAAAAAAAAACATGCTATCCATTGACCTGGGGGTAATGGATCAATCCTTTGGGATTGGAAGTAACCTAATGTGAGGATTTTTGGTTTTAATAATCTTTCATCACAAAGACTAGTTTGTCGGGTGGCAAGATGCACTGGAGAGCTTAAAGGAGCTGTTTATAACAGTGTATAAGTTCATGGTAAGACTAATATAGTTGTTAGTAACAAATGTGTACTCCTGTCTTGGTGAAATCGAATTAGAGAGTATACCACCAGTTTGGAGTGTCTGCCCAGTTTTCTGACAGTTTGACCTGAGATTGGCACACTCGGTTATGAGCTACTTAGATAGCGTGACAGTGACCTAAAAGGTTCTCGCCCTCTGCCGTATCTACTCTTCCCCACTCCCCAGACAAAAATAAGATGCTAAAGGATGGTACATGAGCATGATATTAGTCCTACAGGTATGTATATTTGGCCTATCCAGGGAAACAGTAAGGAAGACCAGCTATTTAATTACTCTAAGTCAGCCATCTTACAGGTTATCTGAGAAAAGTCAGAGTACAATATGAGACACAGCAACATTCCAGCAAACTTCTCTAGCATTATTTGAGAACTGGGGCAGACCTCACCAGTTACCTACTTGATTTAAAAACAGGAACTTAAATAAAAGTCATATCCTAAAAAGGTGTTTCATCTTCTTGCCATATTTGGAAAAGCTTTTCAATAGACATCTCTCTCTTCTCCATTCCCAGCAGATGAATGCAGGGTGGCAAAGCCTTCCCAAACTTGGTTTGTGGCTTGTTCAGGGTAAGCCCCTGGGGAGGGCCACAAGATCCTTTGTTCACCTGAATGTCTGCAGGGACCGCCGCTCGCAGCGGCCACGGTTTCCTGTTCTTGGCCAATGAGAGCTGCGGGAAGCGCCGCGTGCCGGGCCACCGCTTCCTGCAGCTCCCATTGGCCAGGAACGGCAAACCATGGCCACTGGGAGGTGCGAGTGGCTGTACCTGCAGACGTTCAGGTAAACAACATCTCGCAGCAAGCCAGGGGCTTACCCTGAACAAGCCGCAAACCAAGTTTGGGAACCCCTGTGCTAGGAGAAATAAGGTTTTATAGAGAAGAATTTTGTCCATTATATAATTTACACTGGTGCCACTTCAGTGATTCATTTGAGTTGCACTGATGAAACTGCAGAACTTGGCACATTACAAGGAAATATTCTGTGAGCTTCCTTTCCATTTTTCTCTAACCCCCAAATGCCATTTACATCTTTTTCCTCTATGCACAAGCATGCCCTTAAAGCTAAAATCTGCAAACAGTTTGAGAAAATAGCCAGAGTAGTTAAAGGGCAATTTTGTTAAATTGTTGTTTGTTTTGACCTTGAGCACATAAACAACAATTCTAGCAACAAAAGTGTGTGGGGGGTAGAAAGTAAAAATCTAGTGATAATGACTTAATTTTTAGACAATCAGCACTTCATAACAACTTAGTTATATCATTCTTCAAGTATCAAAAAAAGTGTGGTATGTGCTGTAGACATGGGGAGAGATCTTCAACCTTGTCCACCACCTTTATTTCAGGTAAGAGGACCTCAATGGCCTAAAGGGGCCCAAAAGTTCCAGAACTGGCCAGGGGAAGGTTTATCTGGCATAGGAACCGAGGGATACAGCTATAAGGCTGCCTCCTAAAGACACCCACACTAGCCACAGAGGAGAGAGCAGGGGCTGAAGCATATAGTACTAAGGAAATTCCAGGCAGTGCCGCAGACCATAGGGAAGACTAGGGAGACTGCTGTAAGTTAGACAGGCCCCCAGGGAAGTCTAGTTTATGTCAGCAACTGCTCCAACCCACAGAAGAGCCCAGGAATAGGTGGGCGCAAAGGTGTCTCAAAGCCATCTGCATGCCATTCTCCCTACTCCTGGTCATTCCTGTGCTGCACCTCGTGCACAGGATCTTACCCATGATGGTCCCTGCCCTGAGGAGATTGCAGTGTGAGGTTCAAAACCAGCAAACTTATGTAGATGAGCAGCTTTGCATTCACAAGTAGCCCCATTGAATTCAATGATCAATACGAACTATAGGCCAATCCCAGACTTAAGGTTGAAACCTCTGATATAGAAGAATTCTATGACTTTAGCCCATTGGTTGCAATGATAACTTAGATATGATTAATGGATCATATTAAACCACTGACTAGTTACACCAGGGTTTAGTTTGGTCCAGTATCTCTCTACTTACTTGAGAGTTGTGTGATATTAAGAATACACTTAAAATCAGGAGGAATTTAGAAATAAGTTGTTAATTAAAAAAAATTATGAACAGCAAACACTGCCAAAAGGATAAGTATTTCAAAGAACCTTTCAATTAAATGTCTCAACTTTACAGCAGTACATAAAAACTATAATTATTCTACATATTAATTTAACTTTAATAGGTAGATTAACATTTCTAATGTTAAATTAACTTATTTCTGTTAATGTCATATGTGACTAGCTACATTATATACTTTGTACTACATTTGTTAGTATAAATAAAAATTAAGCTGAGAGTTTCTAAGGCCACTTTTCACTGTTCTGCCAGTGAAGAGTAAAACGGTGCAAACAACTTTCTTTGGTTTGCTGGCAGTTCTGAAAAACTGGGAAAGATTATTTGAGGTCAAACTGCAAACAAACTTTCTAAATTTTCAGCGAATCAAAAAGTCAAAAAATGGTTTTGGATTAGACAAAAGTTTCATTTTGATTGACTTAGATATTTGATTTAAAAAATTACAAGGAAATTTTGAAATGAAATTTTCAAACTGAAATTGCAACTTTTGTTTTGACAATCTCTACACAACTTTTTTTAAAATATTCTTTAAAAAATGTATCAACCAAAATATTCAGAAAAATACATGAATTTGCAAAATATTTTGATGTCACCAAATCTGCATTTTTCACTTAAGTTCTGTGCAAAAGTTTTTGCCCAGGTATAGTAAAAAGTGACTTTAAAGTGGACACTTACTTTACACTGCTCTGACAGTACAAAGTTGTTTTGCCCTATTTACACTAAGATTCTTTAAAAAAAAAGTTTCACTTGTGAACTCTCAAATTATACAGCAACGATGATGATCAGAAAACATTGTTGGCCCTTCCCTAATTCTTGTCGTTCTAGTCACCCACTATTGCGTTTGGCTATAATTGCTAAAAGGTGGGAACCACTATTTTAACATATTGTGACCTTCCTTAAAAAAAAATTCATTTAAGTGTAACACCTTGAATCGGTATTACAAATTATCTGTTAAGGTTGGCTTAAGAGAGGGAAAACTCTAGTTGTAAAGAGACGCTAGTTTGGATCCAGCATCCTTTAGCTCTGGAGTTAGTACAGGTTTGGATAAAGGCTTCGGCTGTTCAGTACACAGTCATAGCATCAAAAGTTCACATGGTTCTAAACAATGCATAAACTTTGTAATGAGTAACAGAGCCATGACCCAAAGAGCCTACAATATGAAAAAGGAGAAGGTACCATACAATACAAAAGAAGCATGCTGTGATCTTTTAATTGTGACACACAACACTTAAGCAAGGGTTTTAACCTTCCAGCTTATCAAGTGGAGGGAACAGGATCCCTTCCACTCAATTACATTTCTGTTCTCACATAACCTTATGTTGTGATGGAACATGTATTTCAAGCTAGGAAACCTATAATCAAGTGGTATACTGCATAAGTGATGTCTCATCATTTTCACAATTGTAGTAGAACAATTCAATTTAGGTACAGTCACCCAAAAGGGGCGCTTGTGAGAGGTGGAGGCCGTTACAGCTTGAAACATTTTTTTCAGAAGTGATTCTGATATAGTCACATTAATCCAGAAGCTGGGACCTTAAGAAAAAAAACACAAAATATCATGACACTATAAAATGATGACAGTTGGCAACACAGGCTACTCTTTCGAAAAAGAACCATAAATATGCCCATGTTGTGTAGTACTTTAATATTAATTGGGGATATTTCCAAGAAAAAAAACTTCATGAAGAACTAGAACCTGTAATCAGTAACTAAGATGTGATACTATAAAAAGGACAAAGGAGATGCAAACATTTATGACAAGCTGGATTTGTTTTGATATGGGCAAAATAAATCAATGACAGTAGAAGACAATCTGTATGTGACTGATGCTGAAGAAAAAAGTCAGCATGTAGCCTAATATATTGGAGAGAGACTGTTCAAAAAGAGAGCAGGTCATCCTTGTGAAAATATCTGTAGTAATTCAAGACATTTGGGTGTGCTGCTGAGTAAATTGTGATCAGGAAAGTTCCTTTTGGGGCAATATCTTAACACCTTTTAGAGAGAAAAACACCATGTAGCCTCCTGAAATATTTGCCTCATCTTTCTAATAATCCCTTCCATTTCACTGCCACAATTTAGCGATTATGTTTCCTCAAGATGTAGGAGAGGATCAACATCATATTGTTCCAGTGAGAGAATTCCCTTCAATACCATCTTTTAGTTCAAATTACATGAAAATTAGAAAGGGACTACAAGGCAGGGCGAAGAGAAGAGGTTTTTCATGTGTTTATAGACAGTTTCAGCCATGGAGTAGGTCAATGTAAATACAGCAAAATGCTGACCTATTTCTCTCTCCATAAAACTGCATTCTGACCATTTCAATACACAGAGGAATGAGTCAAACGACGGAAGAAGACTGCATGAAAATCAGTAAAAATTGCCTCACAAAGCCATGTCTCCCTTTGAACACTAATGGGAGAAAGCATTCTGGACTTGACCTCTATCTTAACTTGTCAGATGGAGTTAAATTGTTGATCTTTGTTTTTCATTTTGGTTAACCTTAAATGATTGCCCATATCAATAAGAGACCCCTGTGATTGTATCATAACTATGGCTAGTTAATTCAAATGGACACTGGATTTTCAAGGGAAAACAAACTCAAGGAGGGACACTGGAAATCAGGAAGCCTGTCATTTATTTTTGAGACTGTTTGAAGTTTTTTACTCCTTCACTTAATTAGATTGTGATCCCTTTGGGGCATTTTAGCATGTAGTGTGCAGTTCCTCACATAGTGAGGGCCCCAATCTTGATAGGCACCTTTTTGGTACCATCATTGGTGTATTATTAAACTATGATCACAAAAGGGACGGATTTCTCTTTTTGAAAGGTCCCCTGATTAGAAAGCAGAGCTGTTTTCTTCAGGGTTGTTCTGCACCAGCTAGTTATTCTTTATGTATTCTCAAGAAGTTCTGGAATAAAATCAAGGGGCATATTTGTTTCTAGAATCATGTCAGTTTGTTTTTTTGGGGGGGGGGTTGCATGCATTCCCACAGCATATGGAGCAGCATTCCACTTGTAGTTAGAGACCTTTTGCTTTTAATGCCCAGTTGTATTAGTACTAACTAAGTGTCAACTTTTTAGTCTCAAGTGGATTCATTTATAGCAGTCTGGGAATGCAGAGGATTACGTTTGATTTACTTTGAAAGTATATGCTTATAAAACTACATCATGTAGATTTGTGTGTGTTGTTTCTTAGATCCCTAAAACTGACAACCCTTTGTTTTCACCTGGTTTGGAGCTTTGTTACTTACTAACGCGGAACTCAGCCCACAAATGAAGAAACTTTAACAAACATTTCATCTCTGAATTCCCTGTCAAACAGAACCTGTGCTTGCTCCTTGCGTTTTACTCTCATGTGGATTGCCTGCAAACCCCACTCACCTAGAATATCTCTAGGAGACAGACTCCCCAGTCTGGAGTCCTTGGGCAGGGGCGCGTTTGCAAGGTAAACTTGTAACACCCATCCATGCAAGCATCTCACTGGTATCTACAGGAATATGGCCTGCTTTGCTGGATCCTCAGTGAGCAGGACCATATACCTGACTGCTCTGCCTTCTTCCCTAGCTGGTCTACCATATCAAGAACCTTTAAATCACAAGTTGATGGGGGGAAGTGTGTGTGTGTGTGTATATATATATATATATATATATATATATATATCAATCAATTCTCAAGAATAGGTGTTCACCGTGCAATATTTTCATCATTTCACCTCCAAATATTTTATGTGGATGCTTTTCCTATTGATTAGCAGAATAGATACTGCTACACATTCTTAACTGCTCTCTTTGCTGGATGCTTTGTTCTGAACTGAACATCGTGGGGAATTACACCACAGACCCAAAAATGTATTTAACATATTGTAGCTTTTATCATCTTTATGATGATGATTTGTGTTGATGAAGCACTTCATGCACATGGTTTGTGACTCATTTTAGGTATGAATATACTTAAATGACCTTCTATAAGTTATTGACAAACAAAAAATGGCCCCAGACATTAATTCTGCAGTATCCTTTAAGTCACTTTTTTTGTTGTTGGGTTTTTCTTTTAAGATTTTGTCAGAAGTATCTTGGAAAACAAAGCCTCCTGCTTAAAGACAAGAGTTGTGATATGTCAGAATTGATGTAGAGCATGTTACTGAAATCATTGCTCTGGGTCCTTCTTCAGCATGGAAATTATATTGATACAAAACAAGGTTTTAAGTGATAACTCCTTATTTGACTAACATTATAATAAAGGTCTACTAACAAGACATTTTGTTCTCTTGTAGCTAGAAACCAAAGAGAATCTGACCCACTATCTTGACAGATATCTGGATTTACTAGTGTATTAGCTTTGACAAATGAGATGTGAGCAGCACTGCATTCCAGATGAAAATGTACCATTACAGCGTTCAATACTTACAGCTGTCACAATTTCCCTACTGTGAAGGGTCAGAGTCTCCCTCATTTAGGCAATGTCTACACTAGCACTTGTGCCAGTCAGGGGTGTGAAAAAAAACACACTGGAGATGCTCTCCTGCCAACATAGCTACTGCTGCTCATTGTGAGTGGTTAAATTATGCTGATGGGAGAGCCCTCACACAATGGGGGAGTGTAGCTACACAGGAGACCTTACAGCAGCGCAGCTGCATCGGTACAGCTGTGCTGCTGGAAGGTCTCCCATGTAGATATATCTGCAGTATCTTAGGCTGTTTATGTTTTCAGTCATAATTGGCTTGAGACTAATCATCCCCTCCCATGGAAAAACCTGTGAGAAGAGAAGTTTCTTTATGAAAATCAGATTCTGGAGATATGTATTTTCCCTTGGATGAGGTGGGGATTCAAATTCCTTGTCCCACAAATGGGAAGGAAGCTAACTGCGCAGATGCTTCTAGAATCATGGGAAAATCCCAGAGCACCATGGGAGGACCAGAATTTCTATTTTGCTTCGTAGGCTGCCATCCCATTGGCAGCCTGCCTTCCTCAGGAGCCATCCTGGCTAGTGGCTTCCCATCTGTACTTTAGTCCCTGCCCTCTGAGGCGTTAGAAGACCCAGAACAAGAGTTAAAGTTGTAAGGAACAGCATTAATTCCTGCTGCTGTTTTTCCACAGAAAACTTGTGGTTTTGCCAAAGGATGGCATTTATAGAGCAAATGTTTCCCAATTTCTGCCCTATGAATTGCCCCTCCCTCACTCATCCAAACCATAAAGCAAATTACTTTCATGGAGGTAGTCCATGGGGTTGGAAGAAGGAAGGAAGGGTGATTTGTCTTAGGTTACACTCTTCAGGCCCCTGTCCTCTATGCAAGAGAGATTTCTGTAGGCTTTTCTCTTCTCTGCCTTTCAGTGGAAGGGAAGGGATGATTTGGAACTAGATAAACAGTGACTATAGACATCTCAACCAAAAGAGATGCTCACAAGAGGTAGGTGTCATGCTATTACACCCAGAAACTCTTTCAAAAAATATTCTGATATCACATCAGTCCAGGAGCTGGGATCTTAAGGGGGCAGGGGGGGAACCCCACACACTAAATACCAGGAGACACTATAAAATGGTCAGAGTTGGCAACACAGAATTGCTACTCTTTCAAAAAGAACCATAAATATACCCATCTTGTTTGTGATACTGGAATATTAATTATATCCCTGGAGGAAATGGTTTGCCTTCTGGGGGCCCTTCCACTCCCAACTTTCTGGCTGGCTACAAAATAGATCCCCTTCTGGAGGTTTATCACTGTCCAATTGCAGGCCACTTCTCCAGTGGCCTAGCGGGGGGACCCAGGCTCACTCACTATTCCAGGACCCAGCCCAGTAACCCTAAGAATAACAGCCATGTCCCTCCAATGAAACTGCTTTTAGTTCTCTGGGCCCACTTCCCCATGGTCCCAGGGCCAGATTAAGGCAGGGGCTTTAGGGGCTGCAGCACAAGGCCCCATCTCATGGGGGCCCACAAAAATAAATTACAGGCAGCGATCTCCAACTCTGGGCCACTAAAAGTCCCATGGCACAGCAGGGCGCTCAGGTAGGCTGCCTGCATGCAGTGGCCCCACGCCACTCCCGGAAGCAGCCAGCTGCTACTACATCTCTGCAGCCCCTGGCAGGAGTAGGGGGTGGTTCCGTGTGCTAACCCCACCCCCAGCACCATCCCCAAAGCAACTGGGCAATGGAAGCTACAGGGGCAGCTCTTGCAAGCAGGGCACAGAGACACTCTGTCCTTCTCCCACCAGGGGCCACAGAGACATGCTAGCAGCTGGCTGCTTCTGGGAGCAATGTGGAGCTATGGCAGGCAGGCAGCCTGCCTGAGCCCTGCTGCACCACTGGCCAGGAGCCGCCTGTGGTAAGCGCCTCCCAGCCACAGCCTGCACTTCGCAGACCCTCCTTCACCCCAACCCCCTGCCCTAGATCAGAATCTCCCTCCTGCACCCCAATCCCCTGCTCAAGCCCCCTCCTGTACCAAACTCCCTCCCAAGAAAAAGACTTGTATACAGGGGCCCCACAAAATCTAATAGCTCCGGACTCATAGGAGAGTTAATAGAAAAGGAGTATTTGTGGCACCTTAGAGACTAACCAATTTATTTGAGCATAAGCTTTCGTGAGCTACAAATGAAGTGAGCTGTAGCTCACGAAAGCTTATGCTCAAATAAATTGGTTAGTCTCTAAGGTGCCACAAGTACTCCTTTTCTTTTTGCGAATACAGACTAACAGGGCTGCTACTCTGAAACCTGTCATTATAGGAGAGTTAATGTGGCCCTGCATGACTTCACCAATGCTTCACCCTTACCTCAGGGCTCTTCTGTGTTCAGGCCAGCACTGAGCTATCCATGGTGCTGCAGCTCCCTATAGCCAGCCACCAGCTGAACTCCTCAAGCTCCAGTGTAGAACTGACTGTTGGCTGCACTGCAGCTCCTTTCACACTAGCCTGCAACCCTCTGATTGGCTAGCCACTTGCAGCCTCCCCTCCTGATTGGCTGCTTCCTGTGCAATCTCTCTAGGCTGCTTGGAGGACTTACCTCCACTGCTCCTTTCCTGGCACAGGTGTGGCAGGACCCTGAGGCATCCAGCAGGCAGCCTCTGCGCCTAGTACACCCCATCACACTAGCCCTCCTGGTTGCAGAGAAAAACTTGAACAACATGAACCCTAAAGGCTCAAAATCCAGAAAACAAATATCCAGAATATATTATTTTTTTAAAAAAATCTCATGATTTGAAAGATAATCTTGTGATTTTTTTAATGTTTGAGGCTAGTAATACTTCCTTTGACCCACCTTCCCAATCTATACTTTGGCAGTATCAACAGAACACATGGAAAGAGCAGCTCCATGCACTAGGATTGGCCACATCATGCCACTCTGCATGAATCCACTGCATGGCACTCTGCATGAATAGCTTGTGTAGAAATAGCTGCAACCCTAATATTCAGTGTGCCAAAGTAATCTCTGAACTGCTCATTTGACAGAGGCTGCTTCTTTTTTTCAAATAATAGAATGAAAAATGCATGTTGCATATAAAGTACTGTTTCCTGGCATGACCTATATTTGAAACATTTTTTTTTAAAAAAACCATCATTGTTTAAACTGAGACTATAACATGACCTATTCTTGAAAGATGTGGGAGAAAAATATAGCTTAATCCATGTTCCAAGTTGAGTGTGAAGTATTAATTAAATATAGAACAATGATAAAATAAACCACACTAGCTAAGTCACTGATTAACAGATTAATCATATATTCATTGGGACAAATTGTTTTTGTGAGTGCAAATCCTAACACTTGTGTATCTGAGTGTATTTTAATTTTACATGAACAGGTTAAAAGTGCAGGCATATGTATGTGCATGTGCAATAGTGTGTGACAAAATGGAGTCCAGGTAGAAGAGTAGTTGAAAATTTGTCTCTATAAAACAGAGCTATATGCAAAATTGAAACCTGGAGTGTGTGAGGTGAGCAGCAACTACTTGGCGCATTTAATTGCTTGATTTGCCCTACTTTGCCCCCTGATTTTCAAAATATGAGTCTCCCAAATTGCTCAGATACTTTGGTGATGAAGGTAAGCAGCTAGATTACACAAGTGTTATGACTCCACACACTAATCAGGTATTTGCATGAATCAGTAATCAGATAGAACTCTAAATAATCTGAATATACACTCATGGTAATTGCATGCACAAATTAGGCATGAAATTATGCATACATTTGTGTAAGCAGTTGTGCACAAAACTATAGAAAATCAGGAACTAAATATCTCCATGCTGATAATTTTCATGGACAAATAAGTTATACATGTGGCTTTCCAGATAATTTAAAGTTATGAAACCTTGTTTAAACACACACCCACCGATTATAGGTTATTCTAGTTCCTGTAATGCAATTTAAACAAAGTAAAATATGCTTCTCTAATATTAAGAACATCATTAAACTTTAATATGTAAGTGTTAAAGTGTGTCTAAATTCACTCATCTTGATAGTGCCCCTTTAACATTCAATTGAGAAAAATAAGGTAAGTATAAAATTCATTGTATTAAAAAATAATGCATGGTTCCTTTCTCCAACTCTATTAAGGTATAGAATATATATTGGTATTAGTGTAGCTAGCACTGGAGCACTATTGTAGCATAGTCTTTTGAAATACTTAGGAGCTTCCTCCATGGAAGAAAGAAGGGAAAATAGTGCCTCAGTGTTTTCATTTACTCGAGGCAGTTGAGTGATGAATTACTGTAATTCATTCAGAAGCATTTCTGCAGGAAGTCATAAAATTTCCATGGAAGTTATTGAGATACAAGCCACAAAAAAACTTGTCAGTCTGTTTCTCACTTATGCTTCCCATTGCAAGCCACTTAGAACAATACCATGAACATAAAATTAATCACTATCCAGACCATTTCATTAAATAGCTAAATAAAAAGAAATAGTACAGACTTACTGGCTCTTGCCAACTCATTTTAATGTTAAATCACATTAACTATTAGATGGGACCAATTATCCAGTTTCAAGAATTTGTGTCAGAATTTTAGTCACTAGTGAATGGAAAATTAATGTACTATTTTATTCATATGACATAGGAATTCCTGTGCTGTCTGGTTTTAGACAAATAACTGATGTTCTGAAAGGTGATAAAGTCATTTTGGTAACTTTGGAGTTTGCCTTGGGGGGTGTCATAAATATAAAGGGAAGGGTAAACCCCTTTGAAATCCCTCCTGGCCAGGGGAAAGCTCCTCTCACCTGTAAAGGGTTAAGAAGCTAAAGGTAACCTCGCTGGCACCTGACCAAAATGACCAATGAGGAGACAAGATACTTTCAAAAGCTGGGAGGAGGGAGAGAAACAAAGGGTCTGTGTCTGTCTGTATGCTGGGTCTTTGCCGGGGATAGACCAGGAATGGAGTCTTAGAACTTTTAGTAAGTAATCTAGCTAGGTATGTGTTAGATTATGATTTCTTTAAATGGCTGAGAAAAGAATTGTGCTGAATAGAATAACTATTTCTGTCTGTGTATCTTTTTTGGAACTTAAGGTTTTGCCTAGAGGGGTTCTCTATGTTTTTTAATCTAATTACCCTGTAAGATATCTACCATCCTGATTTTACAGGGGGGATTTCTTCATTTCTATGTACTTCTATTTTTTATTAAAAGTCTTCTTCTAAAAAACTGAATGCTTTTTCATTGTTCTCAGATCCAAGGGTTTGGGTCTGTGGTCACCTATGCAAATTGGTGAGGCTTTTTATCCAACATTTCCCAGGAAAGGGGGGGTGCAAGTGTTGGGAGGATTGTTCATTGTTCTTAAGATCCAAGGGTTTGGGTCTGTAGTCACCTAGGCAAATTGGTGAGGCTTTTTACCAAACCTTGTCCAGGAAGTGGGGTGCAAGGTTTTGGGAAGTATTTTGGGGGGAAGGATGCGTCCAAACAGCTCTTCCCCAGTAACCAGTATTAGTTTGGCACTGGTAGCGGCCAGTCCAAGGACAACGGGTGGAATATTTTGTACCTTGGGGAAGTTTTGACCTAAGCTGGTAAAGATAAGCTTAGGAGGTTTTTCATGCAGGTCCCCACATCTGTACCCTAGAGTTCAGAGTGGGGGAGGAACCTTGACATGGTGGCATAGTGGTGGGATTAACCTGAAATCATTTTGAGATCCAGTTGAGATTTTTTGAACTAGAAATACAGATTTTAAAAAGGAATTTTTTTTTTCCTTTGGAAAGGAAGTCCAGAAAGCAGCTGAAACTAAAAGCCAGCTTGTTTTTTCTCTGCTTTGTGGCCAAGCAGAGACAAAAGGGGATTATCTTTGTGAATTGCAGGTTTTCTTTGCCTGGAGGCAGGGTACTTAACTCCTGCAGGGAAATTCACAGTCTTCCAACCCAGAGGTTTTTTTTTTCTTTTCTTCCTAAAAGTAAATAGGGGGTGTGTGTTCTACCCATTTCCCTGGAGACAAAAGTGGCAGGGTTTTTTTTTTTTTTAGGATTTTGATTTTTTTGTTTTACAAGGAGCACAGGTTTGAAAAGGAATTTCTTTTTTCCTTTGGGTGCTGGTAAGCAGGTTTCCAAGTAGTTGGAGGTTTTTTGCTTTGATTTGGGCCCAGAGCAGAAACAAGGGAATTGTCTTTTTCTGTAGGCTGACAATCACTATCAGAGAATAGGTATTCTATTCCAGCACAGCAAAATTTTACAGCCAAATTTTGTTTGTTTTATTTCTAAACCTCGGGTGTAAAGTTAGTTAAAAACAGAGAGGTTAGAATGACCAAATCCTCAGCTCGACTAAAGCTGGAATTAGCCAGATTTCAGGCTGTGGAAAAACAAAGGGAACATGAAAGACAGATAGAACTCATGCGGCTGAAAATGGAAGCAAGGGACAAAGAAATGGAAGCAAGGGCCAAAGAACTGGAGGAGAAGGAAAAAGAGAGGAAGCATGTGGAGGAGGTGGAGAGGATAAAGGCTCAGCGGAATATCCCAACAAACCCTAGCAATCCTTCTCCAAGTACCACTTCCCATCCCAGAAAGTTCCCCACCTACAAGACAGGTGATGATACTGAGGCCTTCTTAGAGAACTTCGAAAGGGCCTGCCTTGGGTACAACATCTCTACTGACCAATACATGGTAGAGCTGAGGCCGCAGCTCAGTGGACCCTTAGCTGAGGTGGCAGCTGAAATGCCTAAAGAACACATGAACAAGTATGAACTGTTTAAATCCAAGGCAAGAGTCAGAATGGGGATAACACCTGAGCAGTCTCGTCGGAGGTTCAGAGCCCTAAGGTGGAAACTAGACATGTCATTTACCCAACATGCCTACCACATTGTGAAACATTGGGATGCCTGGATATCAGGAGCAAGTGTTGAATCTCCAGTAAATTTGCCCTTCCTAATGCAAATGGAACAATTCTTAGAGGGTGTTCCTGAGGAAATAGAAAGATACATCCTAGATGGGAAACCCAAAACTGTAATCGAGGCAGGAGAGATTGGGGCCAGATGGGTGGAGGTGGCAGAGAAGAAGAAAACTGGTCGCAGTTGGAGCGGAGACCAGAAGGGACCACCCCAGACCACACCCTATTACCGGGGGCCGCCCAAAGCCCCACCTACCTCCCAAAGAACCCTCCAGACCCCTTATCGTCCCACCACCCCGTTCTCCAGCAACCCTCCTTGCCCCAGTGACCCGTCAGCTGGACGATGTTTTAAATGTAACGAGCTGGGGCATGTAAAGGCCAACTGCCCCAAGAACCCCAACAGATTACAGTTCATTGCACCGGAATCACACCAGAGGTCCACAGGCCCAGACACCTCCCAGATACCCTTGGAGCGGAGGGAAACTGTGAGTGTGGGCGGGAAGAAGGTCACCGCGTGGAGGGACACTGGAGCACAAGTGTCAGCTATCCATGCTTCCTTAGTGGACCCCAATTTAATCAACCCAGAGATCCAAGTGACGATTCAACCCTTCAAGTCCAACTCTTTCAATTTGCCTACAGCCAAGTTGTCTGTCCAGTACAAGGGCTGGTCAGGAATGTGGACTTTTGCAGTCTATGATGATTATCCCTTCCCCATGCTGTTGGGGGAAGACTTGGCCAAGCATGTGAAGCAGGCCAAGAGGGTGGGAACGGTCACCCGCAGCCAGGCTAAACAAGCCGTGAGGCCTAGCTCTGTTCCGGAAACTTCTATCAGGACCCGGTCAGAGGTGATGGACCCGGACCCCAGGCCAATGTCTGCAACAGCAGTAGTGGATCCAGTCCCAGAGACCCAGACGGAACCAGTCCCAGAACCGGAACCAGCCGAAAAACCAACACCAGACCCCGTGTCAGCACTGAATCCAGTACTTGCAACCTCAACACCAGAGGGCCCCACCGAACCTGAACTGGCAGCAGCCGATAACCCTACACAAGAGGCTCAGCTGGAGCCTGAATCCCAACATAGTGCACCAGCGGAGAGCGGTTCACAGTCAACAGAAACGGCTCTATCCCCTATATCGCTTCCAGAGGGACCAAGCCTAGGTCCACAATCCCATGAGGAACTGATGTCTCCAGCATCAAGGGAACAGTTCCAGACCGAACAGGAAGCAGATGAAAGCCTCCAGAGAGCTTGGACGGCGGCACGGAGCAACCCACCGCCTCTCAGCTCTTCTAATCGATCCAGGTTTGTTGTAGAAAGAGGACTTTTATACAAGGAAACTCTTTCTGGTGGACACCAGGAAGACTGGCATCCTCAGAGACAGTTGGTAGTTCCAACTAAATACCGGGCCAAACTCTTAAGCTTAGCCCACGATCACCCTAGTGGCCATGCTGGGGTGAACAGGACCAAAGACCGTTTGGGGGGGTCATTCCACTGGGAGGGAATGGGCAAGGATGTTTCTACCTATGTCCAGTCTTGTGAGGTGTGCCAAAGAGTGGGAAAACCCCAAGACCAGGTCAAAGCCCCTCTACAACCACTCCCCATCATTGAAGTTCCATTTCAGCGAGTAGCTGTGGATATTCTGGGTCCTTTTCCGAAAAAGACACCCAGAGGAAAGCAGTACATACTGACTTTCATGGATTTTGCCACCCGATGGCTGGAAGCAGTAGCTCTAAGCAACACCAGGGCTAAAAGTGTGTGCCAGGCACTAGCAGACATTTTTGCCAGGGTAGGTTGGCCCTCTGACATCCTCACAGATGCAGGGACTAATTTCCTGGCAGGAACTATGAAAAACCTTTGGGAAGCTCATGGGGTAAATCACTTGGTTGCCACTCCTTACCATCATCAAACAAATGGCATGGTGGAGAAGTTTAATGGAACTTTGGGGGCCATGATACGTAAATTCATAAATGAGCACTCCAATGATTGGGACCTAGTATTGCAGCAGTTACTCTTTGCCTACAGAGCTGTACCACATCCCAGTTTAGGGTTTTCCCCATTTGAACTTGTATATGGCCGTGAGGTTAAGGGGCCATTGCAGTTGGTGAAACAGCAATGGGAGGGATTTACACCTTCTCCAGGAACTAACATTCTGGACTTTGTAACCAACCTACAAAACACCCTCCGAACCTCTTTAGCCCTTGCTAGAGAGAACTTACAGGATGCTCAAAAAGAGCAAAAAGCCTGGTATGATAAACATGCCAGAGAGCGTTCCTTCAAAGTAGGAGACCAGGTCATGGTCTTAAAGGCGCTCCAGGCCCATAAAATGGAAGCATCATGGGAAGGGCCATTCATGGTCCAGGAGCGCCTGGGAGCTGTTAATTATCTCCTAGCATTCCCCACCTCCAACCAAAAGCCTAAGGTGTACCATATTAATTCTCTAAAGCCCTTTTATTCCAGAGAATTAAAGGTTTGTCAGTTTACAGCCCAGGGAGGAGACGACGCTGAGTGGCCTGAAGGTGTCTACTACGAAGGGAAATGTGCTGGTAGTGTGGAAGAGGTGAACCTCTCCATGACCCTTGGGCGTATGCAGCGACAGCAGATCCAGGAGCTGTGCACTAGCTACACGCCAATGTTCTCAGCCACCCCAGGACTGACTGAACGGGCATACCACTCCATTGACACAGGTAATGCTCACCCATTTAGGGTCCAACCTTACCGGGTGTCTCCTCAAGCTAAAACTGCTATAGAACGGGAGATCCAGGATATGTTACAGATGGGTGTAATCCGCCCCTCTGAAAGTGCATGGGCATCTCCAGTGGTTCTAGTTCCCAAACCAGATGGGGAAATACATTTTTGCGTGGACTACCGTAAGCTAAATGCTGTAACTCGCCCAGACAACTATCTAATGCCACGCACAGATGAACTATTAGAGAAACTGGGACGGGCCCAGTTCATCTCTACCTTGGACTTAACCAAGGGGTACTGGCAGGTACCGCTAGATGAATCTGCCAAGGAAAGGTCAGCCTTCATCACACATCTCGGGCTGTATGAATTTAATGTACTCCCTTTCGGGCTGCGAAATGCACCCGCCACTTTCCAAAGACTTGTAGATGGTCTCCTAGCGGGATTAGGAGAATATGCAGTCGCCTACCTTGACGATGTGGCCATATTTTCGGATTCCTGGGCAGACCACCTGGAACATCTACACAAAGTCCTTGAGCGCATAAGGGAGGCAGGACTAACTGTTAAGGCTAAGAAGTGTCAAATAGGCCTAAACAGAGTGACTTACCTTGGACACCAGGTGGGTCAAGGAACTATCAGTCCCCTACAGGCCAAAGTGGATGCTATCCAAAAGTGGCCTGTCCCAAAGTCAAAGAAACAGGTTCAATCCTTCTTAGGCTTGGCCGGTTATTACAGACGATTTGTACCGCACTACAGCCAAATCGCTGCCCCACTGACACACCTAACCAAAAAGAAACAGCCAAATGCTGTTCAGTGGACCGAAAAGTGTCAGAAGGCCTTTAACAAGCTTAAAGCGACACTCATGTCTGACCCTGTACTAAGGGCCCCAGACTTTGACAAACCGTTCCTAGTAACCACAGATGCGTCCGAGCGTGGTGTGGGAGCAGTTTTAATGCAGAAAGGACCTGATCAAGAATTCCACCCTGTAGTGTTTCTCAGCAAAAAACTGTCTGAGAGGGAAAGCAACTGGTCAGTCACTGAAAAAGAATGTTATGCCATTGTCTATGCTCTGGAAAAGCTACGCCCATATGTTTGGGGAGGCATTTCCACCTGCAAACCGACCATGCTGCACTGAAGTGGCTTCACACCGTCAAGGAAACTAACAAAAAAACTTCTTCGGTGGAGTTTAGCTCTCCAAGATTTTGATTTCGACATCCAACACATCTCAGGAGCTTCTAACAAAGTGGCTGATGCACTCTCCCGTGAAAGTTTCCCAGAATCAACCGGTTAAAATCGTCCTTGAGATGTGGAAAATATTGTTAGTCTTTATGTACTTGGTAGTATATTTAGAGATGCATGTGTCTTATTAACTCTGTTTTTCCTAGAGCTCCAGGAAGAAATCCCAGCCAGTGTTTCACCCTAGCTGAGATTTGGGGGGCGTGTCATAAATATAAAGGGAAGGGTAAACCCCTTTGAAATCCCTCCTGGCCAGGGGAAAGCTCCTCTCACCTGTAAAGGGTTAAGAAGCTAAAGGTAACCTCGCTGGCACCTGACCAAAATGACCAATGAGGAGACAAGATACTTTCAAAAGCTGGGAGGAGGGAGAGAAACAAAGGGTCTGTGTCTGTCTGTATGCTGGTTTCTGCCAGGGATAGACCAGAAATGGAGCCTTAGAACTTTTAGTAAGTAATCTAGCTAGGTATGTGTTAGATTATGATTTCTTTAAATGGCTGAGAAAAGAATTGTGCTGAATAGAATAACTATTTCTGTCTGTGTATCTTTTTTGTAACTTAAGGTTTTGCCTAGAGGGGTTCTCTGTTTTTGAATCTAATTACCCTGTAAGGTATCTACCATCCTGATTTTACAGGGGGGATTTCTTTATTTCTATTTACTTCTATTTTTTTAATTAAAAGTCTTCTTGTAAAAAACTGAATGCTTTTTCATTGTTCTCAGATCCAAGGGTTTGGGTCTGTGGTCACCTATGCAAATTGGTGAGGCTTTTTATCCAACATTTCCCAGGAAAGGGGGGGGTGCAAGTGTTGGGAGGATTGTTCATTGTTCTTAAGATCCAAGGGTTTGGGTCTGTAGTCACCTAGGCAAATTGGTGAGGCTTTTTACCAAACCTTGTCCAGGAAGTGGGGTGCAAGGTTTTGGGAAGTATTTTGGGGGGAAGGACGCGTCCAAACAGCTCTTCCCCAGTAACCAGTATTAGTTTGGTGCTGGTAGCGGCCAGTCCAAGGACAACGGGTGGAATATTTTGTACCTTGGGGAAGTTTTGACCTAAGCTGGTAAAGATAAGCTTAGGAGGTTTTTCATGCAGGTCCCCACATCTGTACCCTAGAGTTCAGAGTGGGGGAGGAACCTTGCCAGGGGGTTATCTTTGCTCCCTTATTTGATAAGTATGGATCCCCTCTGGATTGATAGATCATGTTCATGTTATACAATGTGTGAAATGCTTCCGCTATATAACTACGGTTCAAAGCACATGCCTTGGGAATTTACAATTTTTTTGAAATGGTCAAAAGGCAAAATAATTGGGCAGCTCAACAGCCGTGAATTTGCCCATTATTTGTCATATTGTGAATCGTTTGGTGAACATTTTATTGATCAATCTTTCAGTTTTTAAGATCAAGGCAGTTTTAGAATGTTAAGTTCCCCATCACATTTCTGCCCTCTCTCATTTTTGTGGACAGGATTTGAGAAAGAGGAAAAAATACATAATCAATTGAAAGGTCTGTTTACAGACCTAGCACAAAAATTTCAAACCTGGATGTAAGTTAGATTCCTAAATTTATATATAGGTACTTAGGACAAGAGTTTCAAAGTGCTTAAGAGTTAAAGTTTCAAAAGCATCTAGAAGATTTAACAGCCAAAGTCCCATTTTCAAAAGTGACTTAGATACTTAGGACCTATGACAGAGAGGCCCATTGGTGCCTACTGGCAAAGGGTTCAATGTTGCATAACAGCAACTCCTAACAGGCCTGACAAACTCACTATACCTAGCACTTGCTACACCTAGCTCACTATACCTACATAGTATTTATCCATAAATGATGTCATGTGTGGTCTTAAACGGATGCCAGGGTCACTCTGGTCATTAATATATTATGAAATATATGTGCAAGTACTATGTAAAGAGTTATGTATGTATGCTAATATATATTCCTAATATCTGTATTCTGGCAGTGTTGGCAAACGGGTTTCTGTCAGACAAAAGATGTATATTCACCTGTCTATCTCACTTCAGATGTAAATTTAGCATTGTGAGCCAACACAATGGAAACCCTATTTACATACCAAGTTAATGGGGGAGGGAAAATCAACAGAGATTCAAGACACTGGAGACTAAAGGACAGGGGTTTATCCCATCTCTCAGGGCAGCCAATGAACTTTAGGGAGTATAAGAAGACACCCCTTCATCTTTCACCAAAGAAATAAATGGACAGTGCATTTACATTCATGAAAACAGAATCCAAATCAACCTTGGTTAGAAACTCTGCAAAGGATATTTGGGGTGAGATAAGCTTCTTTAGACAAATGGTTAGACTGTTAACACAATTCCTAAAAAGCAGACTAAACTTTATAATTTTGTTTTAGATGTATGCCTTCTGTTTCCATTATACTTACTCTATCTCTTAAATCTTAACCTTTGATAAAAAAATCCACCATACATTTATTCACTATAAATATAACTTAGTGCTGTTGTAATGTAAAAGGAGCTAATCCTGAGTTGAATCATTAAAGCTGGTGTGTATTCTGTTCCTTTGGGGACAGCATACCTGATAGTACTGTGGGTGTTCAGTGGATAAGTGATTGAACCTACAGGCAGATGCTTCAAAAGGGGCACAGAAATTGGGCTGCACCTATTGTTTACCTGCAAGCAAAGTAAGAACTGGCATTGCCCAGAGGAGATTGGGTGACTATTAGACTGGAGTGTCAGGAAGTTGACATCTGGTTAAGCACAAACAAGGCTTTCTCTTGTAGGAGAATAACAAGGTGACTCAGTCCTGGGTACCCTGAGAACCACAGCAGAAGCGCAAGACTTATTGGCTTTCAAAATGCTTAAGTCACTTTTGAAAATGGGATTTAAGTGACTTTGAAAATGTTATCCCCAAGTGACTTAGGAGCACAAGTCCTTTTGAAAGTCACTCGAATTTGTACTCCTATGGTTTACAGATTCCAAGGCCAGAAGTGACCATTGTGATCATCTAGTCTGACTTCCTAGAAAACACAGGCCATAGGACTTCACAACATAATTCCTAAAGTATATTTTTTAGAAAAAATCCAATCTTGATGTAAAAATTGCCTGTGATGGAGAATCCACCACATCCCTGGGTAAATTGTTCCAATGGTTAATTACTCTCTTTGTTAAAAATATGCCTTATTTCCATTCTGAATTGGTCTAGCTTCAATTTCCAGTCATTGGGTCATGTTAAGCAACCAAAAATGCACATAGACACTTAGTGGGATTTTTAACAGCACCTATGTGCCTAAATCCCACTGAAATCAATGGGAGTTAGGCACATCAGGGCTTCTGAAAAACCCCACTAGGCACCTGTGCGCATCTGTGCCTGAATACTTTAATAAATAATAATCACTAAATGAATAATACCACTGGCACTTTTTTAAAAGTCTCACCCTAGGCATTTAAGAGTGGATTTAGGCACCTAACTGAAAGTACCTAGGTTTGAAAATGTTGGCCTCAGTTCATACTGCTTTCATCCTCTCCAAAGTTTTTGCCAAAAATGGAGCATGCAGTGTTGTTAGGGAAAATCTGAGTCTCAGAAGTCAGAGACAGAAAAAGCCTATTAGGTCACCTAGTCCTACTCCTGCCAGTGCCAACTTATTCCCTACAGTATATATGCAAGTGCTTTGTTTCAAGTAATGGGACTTCCACTTCTTCCCTTGGAAGATTATTTTACACACATTGATGAATCTCATCTGTACATTATTCTATCTTAGTGACATCTAATTTCTCCTCTTCTTTTCTTAGTCGATCTCTGGGGCATTGTGTATGGGTTCCCCCTTCAGCTCCTGGAAACCCTAGCCGGAAAGCCCTCTTTGTGAATTAAGCAGCACACACTGTCCAGCAGAGTACCTCCACTATGTCTTTATGCTCCAGGTATATCACAACATAACTGAAGTTATGCGAAGTCCCCTTCCTGCTCCCTTTTATATTGCTTGCCTTCTCTCAAAGCTATCCAGCTGGTGAGCTAGTTACCTCATTAGCTCATCAGGCTTCCTACAGGAAGCCTTTTATTCAAGCAGTCCCTTTTATTCAACTACATGCAGTGCCCTGTGTGTTCTAAGTGGCCAGGGTGCTGGGTTCCAAAGGGCTCAATTTATAGCTGCTAACAGCACTCTGTCACAGGCAGATAATTCATTATTATCTATATGTTAAAGTGTCATGCCTCTCTGTGGCACTGGATATGTAATACATTATTATACACAAACTCTAAACAATAATGCTTTGAGGGAATGGAGGAAAACAACTCAATCCATTGGAAGAGGTAGAGGGGTGCATAGGCAGGCCACACTCACTGCTCCCCTTTCTCACTAGCATCCATCAATGCATGACTTACATCGTGTTGCTGCTTATCTACTGCTGTTGTGTACTCTTGCACTATCATTCATTTGAAAGGCTATCCTAAAATTCATGCCTTTATCTGGAGAAGGAATTGATCACTTTGGGTTAAAAGACAATAGGAACTGTTCTCCTAATTCAGTAAGGCACTCTGGGAAGTCTCACCCAAAGTCTCTCTGAGGCTCAAGAAGACAGATTCATTTTAAAATATACCTCTACTCTCTCCACCTGGTTTCAAGCTTGCATCATAATTTTTTCACCAAAAGAAAGTTCAATAATTGTAATGATGGTCACGAAGGGCATATAGGAATAGTTGGCATTTACTTTATCTAATTAGTTATTTTTAAAATGTGAATATGTATATAAAAATTGTACAATTTCAAGCATTCATTTTGAAATTGACTAACATTTTATTTAAAATAAAACATTTTTAAAAGCTCAGAAACAATGTTTCCTTTTAGGTCAAACAAATGTTTTCTTCTATGTGAAGCAAGTCCTCCCCTCCCCCCAAACACACAGTTTTCAGAATGGCCAAAAAAACAAGGGGGAAAAAAAAGTTATTGTAGATTTTGGAGGGACTTATTGACACTTCAGAAATTAGCCTCTAACTATTCTTAAAAAGCTCTCACATTTAGGTTCATGTTTGTGTAAATATGCCCATATAATTTAGTTTGAGTTTAAAACACTTTAATTCATGCATTTTGGTCCTGCTCTGCACCTGATGCAGCACAACTACATGGTATCCCTGGCTCATGGAAGATTTTGAAATGTCACCCACCCACATAAATGGATGGGAAATTTGGTAGAACCAGCAAGAAGCAGGAGGGTGGACACACTGATTCAGGGAGGGGATACTGCATGCTGGAGAAATGCAAGGGTGGCTGTTCTTCCTCTGTGGGCTCTCTGCCTCCCATTGGACAGCCAGAGTGAATCTAAGGATAGACTCTAAGTTGACTGATGCAATCACACAGGACTCTCCAAATGGTTTAATTCAAATCACTTCAGTTTTGTAGAAGCGCACTCTGCTTCCACCTCTAGTATTAAAACAGTACCCTGTTCCCCATTAAAGAAGCAATAGCACCAAATATTTAAACAGGCAGTCCCAGCCATGCAGTTGTTATAAACTGATAAAATTCCACCATCATTGTAAAGTGACACACCTAGAATAAGACAATGGTGTACAAATACTCCTAGTGACAAGCACACCATCCTGACCACCTCTCAGCTGCCTAACCCTTCCTGAGATGCCTGAGGCATTCCCATCCCCCCAAAAAATCCATCTTCCACCACTGCTTTAACTACACCCCCCGCTTTCCACTCCCAAAACTCCAATCACCACAGCAATAAAAAAAGGTTTTCTGGTTTTTCTATTTAAAAAAGAAATCATTCTAATTGACAACCCTTACTCAAAATAGACTCTATGATTATATAATCCTGGAGTCTAATGCATCACCTTTTCACCCGTTAAGACATGACTGCTTCAATTTAAAAACTGAAATGTGTACATCAGCAGGACGCTAAGGAGAAGTTAAAATTCTTTCTACTCATCCTCTGACCATAAAACCTTGTATGGTTAATGCTTACAGTATTATCTGCCCCTCAAATTTCATCATTCAGTAGCTGTTCCCTGTAAAGGTGACTTGCTGCTTTTTTATAGATGGCATATTTCAGGGGATTATGAATCTCCCATTTCAATTTACACATCAGGACACATCAGGTTATCAACCAAGGTACATTTTTTTCTTCTGAAACAACAGAAATTGGGTAAGCCATATTTCGCTATTACCTAGAATAGCCACAGGGTTATGTAGTTTAGCAGTTACAGAAAAAGAGCTAAGAAACCTAGAGGAGACCTAAATGCTCATTCATTTGACCTCTTCCTGCCTCAGTCAACCAAGATGTGACATACTATTAACAAACAAAATTTTAAAAAAGCACGGCATTAGTGAAAAGCAGATGCTAATTTGAGTTAAGCGATCATGAATTAATAAAATCATA
Source organism: Lepidochelys olivacea (assembly GCF_965140295.1). Classification (NCBI taxonomy): domain Eukaryota; kingdom Metazoa; phylum Chordata; order Testudines; family Cheloniidae; genus Lepidochelys; species Lepidochelys olivacea. The sequence continues at coordinate 32,045,728 of NC_140415.1, forward strand.
GGAGAGAGTCACTTTAACTGGTACCAACTAAAATATAAAGATTAAAATGCATAAAACCAACAAACAGATATTGTTTAGTCTCCAAGGAACCTAATTAAGAAAAACAAAAAACAAAACTAATCCCCCCCTCCACACACACACACACTCCTCTGGTTAAAATGGAGCAAAAACACCTGAAAAATCCAACTCCTAGTAAGGAGGGACTGATAAACTTCTCTCTCATTCTGTAGAGAATCAAATAAACGTGCATTGCATTTGGTCACCACAGGGAGGAATCTCTCAGAAGATGCAGCAACCAACACATAAGGCCCCAATTTTGCAAACATTTGCACATATGCTTAATTTTACTCACATCCACAATCTATTTTGGGGCAGTGGAACTCTGCTGGGTGGTTATTAAATTAAGGTTATGCCTTCATATTTTCTGGACTACAGCCTGATGGCATTAGTGCAATACAAGCAGGGCCTAATCAAATGCCACTGAAATGCTGTGGGTGCTGAATCAGGGCCATAGTGGGCACCACACTCTCGTCACATTCAGGTACAGAACAAGCACAAGCAGGATCCCAAGAATCCTCACTTATGGTTTTGTATTCCTAGGCCCAATCCTGCAACTTCATCTGCTGAGGCAGATCCCTGCATTTGCAAAGATGAGGTTTTAGAAACAAAAACTTTACACCTCTGTATTTTAAACATCTCTGTATTTTAAATAGAGATTAGCTAAACAGAAGAGATTCATAAAATGAAACAAAACAAAAAACTCACAAACAAAATATTAGTTAGTGAATCTAATTCTCTGTTAGTTTTGTGGGTATTTTTAATGTTTATTTTTCATTTTTGAAATAGGAAATTCCAAAATGATTTGAATAAGCATTTTAATAAAAACTGGCAATATAAAAATATGGAAAACAAAACAAAAAACCATTTACTTATTTTCTTTCATTTAAAATTAGAACTAGCCAGGAAACAGAACAACAGTTTGTGAAAAATTTAGTTTTGGGAATTTTTTTTATCCCACATCGGAATGAAAAGCCAAAAACGCAACATCTTTCATAGAGCTGAAAACCTGCAATATTTCATTTAGGAAACACCAAAATGTTTCCATAGTGGGAACTTTGCAGAAATAAAATATATTCCCTGGGATCCCAGGATCCTCAGCAACCAGTCAGGAAGGCTGCCACAGAGCCATGGAACCTAGATGCCTGTGAGTCCCAGCAGCTGTGGAGCAGGAAGTCCTGGTTCCCCAAGAACCTGCCAGGTGCATTGCCAAGGAGCCAAGAGCCTTGGAAGCCATGGTTTCTCAGCAGCCTACTAGGTCAGGAAGCCTGGGAATCCAGGCTGCCCAGAAGCCTGGGGAAACCTGCCTGGTTTCCGTTGAAAGATTGGTCTAGATCAACACGTTCAAACAGAATGTTTCCATTTCAACCATTTTCTAACAGAAAAAGTTTCATCAGAACATTTCCAAACAGGTCTGTTTAAAATTTTATTATTAATTATTATTAATAATAATTTTATTTTTATGTTTGAAAAATGTAAGGTTTCTGTGGAAAATTCTGTTATTTAAAACTTATTATTAAAAAATTGTTAGCTCTACCCATTCTGTAGGCATTTAAGCACATGGGTATTTTTAAATACAAGAAAATCCCACTGAAGAAGGACTACTCACATGCATGAAATTACTCATATGCAAAATGTTTATAGGTTCAAAGTTCAATATCAAAGCATGTGTTAGGGAAGTGTTACTTACTTCATTGTTTATGGGGAAATAAACACAAAGAAGTTAAATGATTTGCTGAAGTTCACTTAGCAAGTCTATAGCAGAGCCAGGAATAGAACCAACATCACCTGATTCTAAGGCCTATGCTTTATCCACCATCCTTCAGAGAGAACTGTGGACAAGAGCTAACATCCTTCATTTTACCATAAAGGAACAAACACAACATCCTCATGGTTTTGCCAGTCACTGCCATAATTATATTTCTAACTTCAGCCAAGAATATTAACTTAGAGGTAAAGATCCCTCTGTCTAAATTTTACTTTTGTCAAATATAGCTGCACATTTTGTCTGTTATGTACAACGTGCTGCCAGAAATCACTGTTCTATCAGGAGTAGGCTCCTAGAGTCATTTGATTATGTGAGAATTTCAAACTTGATTAATAAATAGGACGTGTGCAGTCCTTATGGCTGTGAAGAAGTGCTTGAAAATGTTTGTCCTAAAGGCTCAAAATCCAGAAGTAAAATAAAAATAGACGCAACATTATTTTCTGAACACTTAAGGCCATCAATACTGCTTATAATAGTATTGTGCATTGTCTGAAGACTCTAACGCAGTGGTTCTCAAACTTTTGTACTGGTGACCCCTTTCACATAGCAAGTCTCTGAGTAAGACCCACCCCTTATAAATTAAAAACACTTTTTTATCTATTTAACACCATTATAAATGCTGGAGGCAAAACAAGGTTTGGGGTGGAGGCTGACAGTTCGTGAACCCCCATGTAATAACCTTACAACTGCCTGAGGCGTCCCAACCATGGTGGATACAAATCAATTTTTTTTAAATCAAATATAGTTTTAATTAAGATACATTATAGCTCAAAGATATCTCGTCATGGAACAGGAATTATAAATTCTAATTCTATAGTATGAGACCATATATTCATGTAATGTTTAAGAAAAGTTTTGTAAATGAGTTCCAATAGTCCATGGATTAGGGACCCAATTTTATGTGGTTCCAGGGGCTTCTGTATAGATTATTTAGGTTAATCTTTCTATCTACCCAATGTAACTCAGTGCTGTCTAGAACAGGGATCTCAAACTCAAATCACCACAAGGGCCACTGAGGGCCACATCACTGACACCCCCACCCCCGCTGCCTCTGGCCCCGCCCCACTCCACCCCTTCCATGAGGCCCCGCCCCACCCCGCTTCTTCCCACCCCTTCCTCCCTGCCCCTATTCCAACCCCTTCCCCAAATCTCCACCACAACTCCACCTCTTCTCCACCTCCTCCCCCGAGCATGCGGCTCCCTGCTCCTCCCCCCTCCCTCCTGGAAAGCGCTAAGCGCTGCCGAACAGCTGATTGGTGGTGGGAAGCACCTGGAGGTAGGCAGAGGAGCAGGGACACAGCATGCTGGAGTGGGGGAGGGGAGCTTGGCGGCCGCAGGAAATAATGTGGGGGGGTGCAGGGAACTTGCTGGGCTGCAGCAAACAACTCCGCGGGCTGCATATTTGAGACCCCTGGTCTAGAAGATACCATCAGAGAGGCTTAGTTTTGCAGTTCTCAAACTGTGGATTTGTGTCTCCAGAGATAACATGCTTGTTAACAGCAAAAATGGTTTTAAATAAATAAATATATAGAGGTAAGAAATAACAGACCTCAACCCTATTGTTCCTCTGCAAATTTGTGTACACAGAGTCAATCTCTTACCTCTCTCTAAAAGTGCAAAGTTTCAAAAAGTTCAATGAATAGAAAAGATTGTTGGGGGCGGAATAGATCTGGAAAAGGAGAAGAAGTCTGGAGATTAATGTGAGAAGGGAGGGACAGGGAGTAGAAACAAAAGTGAAACTGTTTGAGCAGCATATTCCAGAAGTCTTGAGGTCTTTCTGAGTGTAGCCTCCATTGATTTGAGATCTACCATACCATTCTCTCACTAGAAGGGAAAACCTATAATGGCATCAGGCCATAAAAGAGACCCAGTTTGGGAATAAGAACCATTCAAGAAATATATGTTTGCTGTTGATGTTTTAAAGAAAGTCTCACCAGTGAACTGGTAGAAGGGACTTAAGCACTTGGATTCAAAGACTGTTGAAGTGATAATCTCATTTTTAACAGCAATAGCTTCTGCTGGTGTAGAAAGAATATTTTCTTCCTTTGGACTAATTCATTCCAAATTGAGAAATCGTTTGGGACCTGAAAAAGCAGGAAAGCTTGTTTTTCTTTTCCGGATTATGAAAAATAGGAAAATAAAGGTGAAGATGACTGAGTTAGCTGCAGAAGCCAATATTTTAAGTTTCTCATGTTGACCTGGCTGACATAGTCGATTTAATTTTTGTGTTTTTTTTGTTTTTAATATTTCATTGAACTATTTTAGTTAAAAACAATTTTCACAAAAACAAACCTGATTTTAAAAAACTTGAATGTTTAACTAAATTCAAAAATTCATATGCTTTTTTTGTTAAAATATTATATGTTTGCTGTTGAAGAAAAAAATCTAGAATACAGAACAATTTAAATGTCTGTCTGGTGATGTTCTCTTCGTAATACAGCATGGCAAGAAAATCCTCCAAATGTTAATGATTAACCTGTTGAATTGGAGATAGTTCACCTCCCAGTGACTTCATAAATATCTGCTTCAATTAGCTTTCGTAAGTGAAATAACCAATCATTCATTTTCTGATATAGCTGTAAAACTAATCTGAAAAGTTTTCAAAATAAATTACTTTAAAATGCATAGTGTGTACCTTTAAAAATGAAACCTACATCTCTGAGTTGTGAAGAATATGTATTAAGGTTATAACAACCAACAAGAATGAGCTTGTATGTAGAAATCCATGATTAAATCGAGTCTTCCTGACTAGTGATTTAAATAATGATTGATTTAAATCAAATCCAGCCTGGTCCCAACCGCCACTTTGAGAACCCCTTGCATAATGACCGGTTTCAGAGTAGCAGCCATGTTAGTCTGTATCCGCAAAAAGAAAAGGAGTACTTGTGGCACCTTAGAGACTAACCAATTTATTTGAGCATAAGCTTTTGTGAGCTACAGCTCACTTCATCGGATGCATTCAGTGGAAAATACAGTGGGGAGATTTATATACATAGAGAACATGAAACAATGGGTGTTACCATACACACTGTAAGGAGAGTGATCACTTAAGATGAGCTATTACCAGCAGGAGAGCGGGGGGGAGGGGGGAGAAAACCTTTTGTAGTGATAATCAAAGTGGGCCATTTCCAGCAGTTGACAAGAACGTCTGAGGAACAGTGGGGGGGGGGGGTGGAAATAAACATGGGGAAATAGTTTTACTTTGTGTAATGACCCATCCACTCCCAGTCTCTATTCAAGCCTAAGTTAATTGTATCCAGTTTGCAAATTAATTCCAATTCAGCAGTCTCTCGTTGGAGTCTGTTTTTGAAGTTTTTTTGTTGAATTGCCACTTTTAGGTCTGTAATGGGGTGACCAGAGAGATGCCACAAGTACTCCTTTTCTTTTTGAGAACCTCTGCAACTCTAAAGTATGATAAAATTTTTGCATTGCCACAATGTACCTTCCTGTTTAACTTAGAAACTTAACTTAAACTTTTTTGGTATCTATTTTGCATACATTGCATACATTACCCTTTTAATGAAAGTCATTCTACATACATTTTTTAACATTAAAGCCTAAACTTCCTACAAAAGGCTTGCAAAGAGCAGTGCTGAGTAGGCTATCTGTACTACAAGCCTTGGTTAGAGAAGGAATGAGAGGATCTCCTTCAAATCTGCAGTCAAGACTATCCATGTAGGTTTCAGGAAGAATCACAGCAAGTGTGGGATCACTCACTACAATTAGGCAATCATCTGCACAATGGTCCAAAAGAGATGAATAACATCGTTAATTTAAATGATCTTTTTTTAAAGTTTGGGTTGCATTTCATTTTCAAATCCAGGAAGACGTAGTTCTGATTATTTGCAAAGAAGATTGATAGGAATGACTGAGAAAGCTACTATAGGTAAGATAAAGAGAGGCAGTGTAATGAATCCATGACTGCAGACAAAGGGACAATATTACGACATAAATCTCACAGTCACACATATTCAGAGGGGAAAAAGCACTACTGGAACCCTCATCCTTCATTGCCAAAACAGAGGCATCTACCATTTGAGCTAAAGGAAAACTCCCATAGCTGCTTGTACTATTAGGACCTTCTCCTCTGTGGCTGAGCTGCTAGAGAAGACAATATAGCATACTTATACAAACACACACACACAAAATATAAATTACAGGAGGCCCAGTTCAAATAATCACAATGCAGAGTAAAAGATTATGGAAGTAACCTTACTCTAGCAATAACTCATATTGAACATTTTCATTCTGTGGAGTAAAAGGAGATTTTTTTTCCCCTCACATCAGTGATTATGCTTAGATCAGTATCATAAAGGGCAAAAACATAAAAACAAGCATTTTATGGTCTTGCCAGCATTTTATTAATTACCTGTTATAAAACCAAACGGTGTTGTTCCTTTTCCACACCTGTTATTTCATCGGGGGGGGGGCGCACCTGGTTCAAAATTTAATAAGGCTTCTAATTCTATTTTCCAGTTACGTGGGTTTTCCTGAATTTGAAAAAGTACAGTTCACAGCAAAGCACATTATAGTACCTACATAAACCATGGGTGCACATTTCTGCTCCAAAACTAAATTCTCCAGTTGGTTAGACCAGTGTAACTTCACTGAAGTCAATGGAGTTGTTCTGGTGTAACTGGAAGAGAATTTATCCCATTATATGCAAAATATAGGCAGTTCCACAGAAGAGTAAATGGTTGAGGGAAAAGAAAAAATTATGAACATGTCTCATTTGGAACACTAGCAGTTTAGTGAATATCGTACTGTGTGTACTTTTATGTGATGATATAAATTAGACTTCTAAACCACAAAAGAGCAAAATTTAACATACTGGGAAAGGAGCTGAGATTTGCATACCTTTGCATTCAAGGATTGATTATTATTCATAGAGAAATTGTGCAGTTATTTGGTCACCGTTTGGATTCCATCACATTCAATATTTTATTTATGAATTTATGTGGATTTCTAAAATATGCCTACTCTTTCACTCCTAGCACATGTGGCATTTAAAAACATAAGTGAATCATATTAAATAAACCAAAAGCATATTATGAACTCTGCTTAGCTCTTCCAGCTATCTGGTTTAATAAATACAACCCCCTTTTGCCCACTTAGAACTATCCCAGCCCCTCCATGAGTGCCTGGGAAATGAGATGGACTTTGTACATAACCGGAAAGTCAACAGATTCTGGCTCTATAGGATCAAGACTGATTATCAAGTACCTTAGCTGATTTCAAATGCTGTAAGACTCTTCTTGAGAGTCTGTCAAGACTCAAAATCAAATTACAAATGAGTGCCAGCACTGTGACTTGCACCAAGAAGTGAACTGGCAGTTATTGCAGCACATGAGCAAAATACTTTCCCTAGAGGAAACACAGCTAAGCAAGGCTAAGCAAGCTGGCTTCTGCATTGTGCACTACCGGGAGTTTCTAAATGGTCTTTTGGGGTAGCCCCAGGCAGAGGATAGTACAGTAATCTGATCTTGATAACCATCTGTGACAGAATACACCCTGTATTCACACCCTACACACTATTGTAATAATATTTGTACAAAACGTATGACTTGTAAGGTATTTGAAAATCAGTATTGTCCTGGTAAAGTATGTGTGGCAACATTGTATGTGAAGTTATAAGATTCCCCTGTATGATGTTATTACACATGTTCCAACCCCCACAGCCCTGTCCATGCAGAAGTCAAGTCTGTCCTAAACAAAGGAATGAATGTATACTTGCTTTAATCTGCATTTATGTAGTAAACAGTGTCATCAAGCAGTGTGGGAAAACAAAGGAAGTTCATACACGTGGAAAAATCAACAGAGAATATCCTTCCACATAGACTTTTTTTCTCCTGGGTGTCAGCTGGAAATGTTTTCCAAGAGGGAGACTTGAAACTATAAAAAGGAGGACAAACAACCCCAAGGCACCCCTTTCTTCCCCCCGCCCATCGCTTTCACTGCACTTGAAGAGACAAAGGAAGCAGCTTTTGGATTCTGGGGGAACAGTCCTGACTGAAAGAGTTTGGTCAGTAAGACTGCTTGAAAGTATGTGGTCAGAAAACTTTGCTTTGAATCTAATATAGTCTAAGTTAGGCACCAGTTATCATTTTATCTTTATTTTGCTTGTAACTATTTCTGACTTTTATGCCTCATTACTTATATGCATTTAAAATCTCTCTCTTTGTTGTTTTATTGTTTTATCTAACCCAATGTGTTCAAGTTGAAATGTCTGGGTAACTCCATTTGGGGTAACAAGTTGTGTACAGAATAATGGATTTATTGTGTTTGAGCTATCCAGGAGAGGGCTGGATGATACAGGACATACATTTCTGGGGAAAGATCCAGGACTGAGGGTATGGTGGGCTCACCCTGCAGCATACCCAAGGCTGGTGAGAGTCAAGGACTGGCTGGCTGGCTGCAGCACACATAGAGTCACAGCTGGGAGTGACTTACATGCTGAAGGCTGTTTGTGAGTAGTCCAGGTTGGAAACTACAGCAGCAAGACATTGTAAAGGGCATTCAGTGTTACAGGGCAAGGGTGACACAACTACTCATTAGTCTGGATTGTATCCTGGTATGTCACGCCACCATCATAGTCAGGTTCACATACTAAAAAAAGGTTGATACCTTCTAGCCAAATGCCAATATGAAAAGTGAATTTTGGCGATGCCTGCTACCTGAACGTTCAGGAGCTTTGGGGGATGTCAAGGTTCCTCCCCCACTCTGAACTCTAGGGTGCAGATGTGGGGACCTGCATGAAAAACCTCCTAAGCTTATCTTTACCAGCTTAGGTCAAAACTTCCCCAAGGTACAAAATATTACCCCTTGGACAGGCCGCTACCACCACCAAACTAATACTGGTTACTGGGGAAGAGCTGTTTGGACGCGTCCTTCCCCCCAAAATACTTCCCAAAACCTTGCACCCCACTTCCTGGACAAGGTTTGGTAAAAAGCCTCACCAATTTGCCTAGGTGACTACAGACCCAGACCCTTGGATCTTAAGAACAATGAACAATCCTCCCAACACTTGCACCCCCCCTTTCCTGGGAAATGTTGGATAAAAAGCCTCACCAATTTGCATAGGTGACCACAAACCCAAACCCTTGGATCTGAGAACAATGAAAAAGCATTCAGTGTTTTACAAGAAGACTTTTAATAAAAAATAGAAGTAAATAGAAATAAAGAAATTCCCCCTGTAAAATCAGGATGGTATATATCTTACAGGGTAATTAGATTCAAAAACATAGAGAACCCCTCTAGGCAAAACCTTAAGTTACAAAAAAGATACACAGACAGAAATAGTTATTCTATTCAGCACAATTCTTTTCTCAGCCATTTAAAGAAATCATAATCTAACACATACCTAGCTAGATTACTTACTAAAAGTTCTAAGACTCCATTCCTGTTCTGTCCCCGGCCAAGACGACTACAGACAGACCCTTTGTTACTCTCCCTCCTCCCAGCTTTTGAAAGTATCTTGTCTCCTCATTGGTCATTTTGGTCAGGTGCCAGCGAGGTTACCTTTAGCTTCTTAACCCTTTACAGGTGAGAGGAGCTTTCCCCTGGCCAGGAGGGATTTCAAAGGGGTTTACCCTTCCCTTTATATTTATGACACGCCCCCCAAATCTCAGCTAGGGTGAAACACTGGCTGGGATTTCTTCCTGGAGCTCTAGGAAAACAGAGTTAATAAGACACATGCATCTCTAAATATACTACCAAGTACATAAAGACTAACAATATTTTCCACATCTCAAGGACGATTTTAACCAGTTGATTCTGGGAAACTTTCACAGGAGAGTGCATCAGCTACTTTATTAGAAGCTCCTGAGATGTGTTGGATGTCGAAATCAAAATCTTGGAGAGCTAAACTCCACCGAAGAAGTTTTCTGTTAGTTTCTTTGACGGTGTGAAGCCACTTTAGTGCAGCATGGTCGGTTTGCAGGTGGAAACGCCGTCCCCAAACATATGGGCGTAGCTTTTCCAGAGCGTAGACAATGGCATAACATTCTTTTTCAGTGACTGACCAGTTGCTTTCCCTCTCAGACAGTTTTTTGCTGAGAAACACTACAGGGTGGAATTCTTGATCAGGTCCTTTCTGCATTAAAACTGCTCCCACACCACGCTCGGATGCATCTGTGGTTACTAGGAACGGTTTGTCAAAGTCTGGGGCCCTTAGTACAGGGTCAGACATGAGTGTCGCTTTAAGCTTGTTAAAGGCCTTCTGACACTTTCCGGTCCACTGAACAGCATTTGGCTGTTTCTTTTTGGTTAGGTCTGTCAGTGGGGCAGTGATTTGGCTGTAGTGCGGTACAAATCGTCTGTAATAACCGGCCAAGCCTAAGAAGGATTGAACCTGTTTCTTTGACTTTGGGACAGGCCACTTTTGGATAGCATCCACTTTGGCCTGTAGGGGGCTGATAGTTCCTTGACCCACCTGGTGTCCAAGGTAAGTCACTCTGTTTAGGCCTATTTGACACTTCTTAGCCTTAACAGTTAGTCCTGCCTCCCTTATGCGCTCAAGGACTTTTTGTAGATGTTCCAGGTGGTCTGCCCAGGAATCCGAAAATATGGCCACATCGTCAAGGTAGGCGACTGCATATTCTCCTAATCCCGCTAGGAGACCATCTACAAGTCTTTGGAAAGTGGCGGGTGCATTTCGCAGCCCGAAAGGGAGTACATTAAATTCATACAGCCCGAGATGTGTGATGAAGGCTGACCTTTCCTTGGCAGATTCATCTAGTGGTACCTGCCAGTACCCCTTGGTTAAGTCCAAGGTAGAGATGAACTGGGCCCTTCCCAGTTTCTCTAATAGTTCATCTGTGCGTGGCATGGGATAGTTGTCTGGGCGAGTTACAGCATTTAGCTTACGGTAGTCCACGCAAAAACCTATTTCCCCATCTGGTTTGGGAACTAGAACCACTGGAGATGCCCATGCACTTTCAGAGGGGCGGATTACACCCATCTGTAACATATCCTGGATCTCCCGTTCTATAGCAGTTTTAGCTTGAGGAGACACCCGGTAAGGTTGGACCCTAATTGGGTGAGCATTACCTGTGTCAATGGAGTGGTATGCCCGTTCAGTCAGTCCTGGGGTGGCTGAGAACGTTGGCGCGTAGCTAGTGCACAGCTCCTGGATCTGCTGTCGCTGCATACGCCCAAGGGTCATGGAGAGGTTCACCTCTTCCACACCACCAGCACATTTCCCTTCGTAGTAGACACCTTCAGGCCACTCAGCGTCGTCTCCTCCCTGGGCTGTAAACTGACAAACCTTTAATTCTCTGGAATAAAAGGGCTTTAGAGAATTAATATGATACACCTTAGGCTTTCGGTTGGAGGTGGGGAATGCTATGAGATAATTAACAGCTCCCAGGCGCTCCTGGACCACGAATGGCCCTTCCCACGATGCTTCCATTTTATGGGCCTGGAGCGCCTTTAAGACCATGACCTGGTCTCCTACTTTGAAGGAACGCTCTCTGGCATGTTTATCATACCAGGCTTTTTGCTCTTTTTGAGCATCCTGTAAGTTTTCTCTAGCAAGGGCTAAAGAGGTTCGGAGGGTGGTTTGTAGGTTGGTTACAAAGTCCAGAATGTTAGTTCCTGGAGAAGGTGTAAATCCCTCCCATTGCTGCTTCACCAACTGCAATGGCCCCTTAACCTCACGGCCATATACAAGTTCAAATGGGGAAAACCCTAAACTGGGATGTGGTACAGCTCTGTAGGCAAAGAGCAACTGCTGCAATACTAGGTCCCAATCATTGGAGTGCTCATTTACGAATTTACGTATCATGGCCCCCAAAGTTCCATTAAACTTCTCCACCATGCCATTTGTTTGATGATGGTAAGGAGTGGCAACCAAGTGATTTACCCCATGAGCTTCCCAAAGGTTTTTCATAGTTCCTGCCAGGAAATTAGTCCCTGCATCTGTGAGGATGTCGGAGGGCCAACCTACCCTGGCAAAAATGTCTGCTAGTGCCTGGCACACACTTTTAGCCCTGGTGTTGCTTAGAGCTACTGCTTCCGGCCATCGGGTGGCAAAATCCATGAAAGTCAGTATGTACTGCTTTCCTCTGGGTGTCTTTTTCGGAAAAGGACCCAGAATATCCACAGCTACTCGCTGAAATGGAACTTCAATGATGGGGAGTGGCTGGAGAGGAGCTTTGACCTGGTCTTGGGGTTTTCCCACTCTTTGGCACACCTCACAAGACTGGACATAGGTAGAAACATCCTTGCCCATTCCCTCCCAGTGGAATGACCCCCCCAAACGGTCTTTGGTCCTGTTCACCCCAGCATGGCCACTAGGGTGATCATGGGCTAAGCTCAAGAGCTTGGCCCGGTATTTAGTTGGAACTACCAACTGTCTCTGAGGATGCCAGTCTTCCTGGTGTCCCCCAGAAAGAGTTTCCTTGTATAAAAGTCCTCTTTCTACAACAAACCTGGATCTATTAGAAGAGCTGAGAGGCGGTGGGTTGCTCCGTGCCGCCGTCCAAGCTCTCTGGAGGCTTTCATCTGCTTCCTGTTCGGTCTGGAACTGTTCCCTTGATGCTGGAGACATCAGTTCCTCATTGGATTGGGGACATAGGCTTGGTCCCTCTGGAAGCGATATAGGGGATGGAGCTGTTTCTGTTGACTGTGAACCGCTCTCCGCTGGTGCACTATGTTGGGATTCAGGCTCCGGCTGAGCCTCTTGTGTAGGGTTATCGGCTGCTGCCAGTTCAGGTTCGGTGGGGCCCTCTGGTGTTGAGGTTGCAAGTACTGGATTCAGTGCTGGCACGGGGTCTGGTGTTGGTTGTTTGGCTGGTTCCGGTTCTGGGACTGGTTCCGTCTGGGTCTCTGGGACTGGATCCACTACTGCTGTTGCAGACATTGGCCTGGGGTCCAGGTCCATCACCTCTGACTGGGTCCTGATAGAAGTTTCCGGAACAGAGCTAGGCCTCACGGCTTGTTTAGCCTGGTTGCGGGTGACCATTCCCACCCTCTTGGCCTGCTTCACATGATTGGCCAAGTCTTCCCCCAACAGCATGGGGATGGGATAATCATCATAGACTGCAAAAGTCCACATTCCTGACCAGCCCTTGTACTGGACAGGCAACTTGGCTGTAGGCAAATTGAAAGAGTTGGACTTGAAGGGTTGAATCGTCACTTGGATCTCTGGGTTGATTAAATTGGGGTCCACTAAGGAAGCATGGATAGCTGACACTTGTGCTCCGGTGTCCCTCCACGCGGTGACCTTCTTCCCACCCACACTCACAGTTTCCCTCCGCTCCAAGGGTATCTGGGAGGTATCTGGGCCTGTGGACCTCTGGTGTGATTCCGGTGCAATGAACTGTAACCTGTTGGGGTTCTTGGGGCAGTTGGCCTTTACATGCCCCAGCTCGTTACATTTAAAACATCGTCCAGCTGACGGGTCACCGGGGCGAGGTGGGTTGCTGGAGAACGGGGTGGTGGGACGATAAGGGGTCTGGAGGGTTCTTTGGGAGGTAGGTGGGGCTTTGGGCGGCCCCCGGTAATAGGGTGTGGTCTGGGGTGGTCCCTTCTGGTCTCCGCTCCAACTGCGACCAGTTTTCTTCTTCTCTGCCACCTCCACCCATCTGGCTCCAATCTCTCCTGCCTCAATTACAGTTTTGGGTTTCCCATCTAGGATGTATCTTTCTATTTCCTCAGGAACACCCTCTAAGAATTGTTCCATTTGCATTAGGAAGGGCAAATTTACTGGAGATTCACCACTTGCTCCTGATATCCAGGCATCCCAATGTTTTACAATGTGGTAGGCATGTCGGGTAAATGACATGTCTGGTTTCCACCTTAGGGCTCTGAACCTCCGACGAGACTGCTCGGGTGTTATCCCCATTCTGACTCTCGCCTTGGATTTAAACAGTTCATACTTGTTCATGTGTTCTTTAGGCATTTCAGCTGCCACCTCAGCTAAGGGTCCACTGAGCTGCGGCCTCAGCTCTACCATGTATTGGTCAGTAGAGATGTTGTACCCAAGGCAGGCCCTTTCGAAGTTTTCTAAGAAGGCCTCAGTATCATCACCTGCCTTGTAGGTGGGGAACTTTCTGGGATGGGAAGTGGTACCTGGAGAAGGATTGCTAGGGTTTGTTGGTATATTCTGCTGGGCCTTTATCCTCTCCATCTCCTCCACATGCTTCCTTGCCTCCATTTCCCTCTTGTGGGCAGCCTCCTGTACCTCCTTCTCCAGCCGCATGAGTTCTATCTGTCTTTCATGTTCCCTTTGTTTTTCCTCAGCCTGAAATTTGGCTAATTCCAGCTGTAGTCGAGCTGAGGATTTGGCCATTCTAACCTCTCTGTTTTTAACTAACTTTACACCCGAGGTTTAGAAATAAACAAACAAAACTTGGCTGTAAACTTTTGCTGTGCTGGAATAGAGTACCTATTCTCTGATAGTGATTGTCACCCTACAGAAAAAGACAATTCCCTTGTCTCTGCTCTGGGCCCAAATTAAAGCAAAAAACCTCCAACTACTTGGAAAACTGCTTACCCAGCCCAAAGAAAAAAAAAAAAATTCTTTTCAAACCTGTGCTCCTTGTAAAACAAAAACAAAAAAATCAAAATCCTAAAAAAAAACCCTGCCACTTTTGTCTCCAGGCAAATGGGTAGAGCACACACCCCCTATTTACTTTTAGGAAGAAAAGAAAAAAAAAAAACCTCTGGGTTGGAAGACTGTGAATTTCCCTGCAGGAGTTAAGTACCCTGCCTCCAGGCAAGAAAACCTGCAATTCACAAGATAATCCCCTTTTGTCTCTGCTTGGCCACAAAGCAGAGAGAAACCAAGCTGCTTTCAGTTTCAAAGCTGCCTTCTGGACTTCCTAAAAATTCCTTTTTAAAATCTGTATTTCTAGTTCAAAAAATCTCAACTGGATCTCAAAATGATTTCAGGTTAATCCCACCACTGTGCCACCATGTCAAGGTTCCTCCCCCACTCTGAACTCTAGGGTGCAGATGTGGGGACCTGCATGAAAAACCTCCTAAGCTTATCTTTACCAGCTTAGGTCAAAACTTCCCCAAGGTACAAAATATTACCCCTTGGACAGGCCGCTACCACCACCAAACTAATACTGGTTACTGGGGAAGAGCTGTTTGGACGCGTCCTTCCCCCCAAAATACTTCCCAAAACCTTGCACCCCTCTTCCTGGACAAGGTTTGGTAAAAAGCCTCACCAATTTGCCTAGGTGACTACAGACCCAGACCCTTGGATCTTAAGAACAATGAACAATCCTCCCAACACTTGCACCCCCCCTTTCCTGGGAAATGTTGGATAAAAAGCCTCACCAATTTGCATAGGTGACCACAAACCCAAACCCTTGGATCTGAGAACAATGAAAAAGCATTCAGTGTTTTACAAGAAGACTTTTAATAAAAAATAGAAGTAAATAGAAATAAAGAAATTCCCCCTGTAAAATCAGGATGGTATATATCTTACAGGGTAATTAGATTCAAAAACATAGAGAACCCCTCTAGGCAAAACCTTAAGTTACAAAAAAGATACACAGACAGAAATAGTTATTCTATTCAGCACAATTCTTTTCTCAGCCATTTAAAGAAATCATAATCTAACACATACCTAGCTAGATTACTTACTAAAAGTTCTAAGACTCCATTCCTGTTCTGTCCCCGGCCAAGACGACTACAGACAGACCCTTTGTTACTCTCCCTCCTCCCAGCTTTTGAAAGTATCTTGTCTCCTCATTGGTCATTTTGGTCAGGTGCCAGCGAGGTTACCTTTAGCTTCTTAACCCTTTACAGGTGAGAGGAGCTTTCCCCTGGCCAGGAGGGATTTCAAAGGGGTTTACCCTTCCCTTTATATTTATGACAGGGGAAAACTGCTCCAAATCAAGACAGCCAAAATAAATTCTCTTCATTCTTCTGAATGCTTCTCGCAGGCTACAAGCATGAATTGTCTCAGATGTGGGCACTCATTACTGTGTGGCTTGTAAAAGTCAGCTATTACAACCAATATGGCAAACAGAAAAACAGTAAGACATTTCTGGGAAGTTTTGACTTGCTCAGAGGTAAGCATTAGCAAAGGGCAGCACTGAAATCTATAATCCTCTTGACTCATTAAAGTTGGGCAGTTCGGGTAAAATTAAAACTAGAGGTCACCCATACCTTATTTTTATTTTGGCTATAGTTAAATTTACAGTTACTTTTGGTAACTGAATTTTACAAAACAGCCTTCTTTGCCCATCCCTACTCAGATGAAGATAGCAGTTGTCTAGCCATTTTAAAATGTGTTTAAATCCCAGATAATCATGTGTTTCAACATCACATAGATTTATGGTGCATTTCTAGGAATACAGTTTTATTTATTGTTAGTCTGGAAGGTGTTAGTGCCAGCCATCAAGGGGGTCTTTGACCTACAGAAAATCACAAACATGGTTAAAAGCCAGTGGGTCCGCTAAGAAATTTTCTTTCTGGCTAAATGGAAGGTGATTAAGCCTCTTTATGTACTCAGATCACTGGAAACAATAGAAGCCACCTCCCAAGTCAATGGACCACATGGCAAGAACTGATCAGAAGCTTAGCAATGTGGGCTCCCGCACTGAAAATGCAGGGGCTAGAGGATTGTTTGGCAAGTCTTAGACACATTAAAGAAAGAAAAGCAGGAGAAAAGTGAGTAGACAGCAAGCGAAGCACTCATAAGTAGAGCCCTACCAAATTCATGGCCATGAAAAATGCATCACAGACTGTGAAATCTGGTCTCCCCCCCAAGAAATCTGGTCTTTTCTGTGCTTTTTACCCTATACTATACAGATTTCATGGGACAGAACAGTGTTTCTCAAATTGGGGATTCCGACTCAACAGGGATTTGCAGGGGGTCAGAAGGTTATTTTAGGAGGGGGTCATGGCATTTCCACCCTTACTTCTGCACTGTTTTCAGAGCTGGGTGGCCAGAGAGTGACGGCCGTTGGCCAGGCGCCCAGCTCTGAGGGCAGCGCCCTGCCAGCAGCAGCACAGAAGTAAAGGTGGCAACAATATACCGGGCCACCCTTACTTCTGCGCTGCTGCCTTTAGAAATGGGCAGCTGGAGAGTGATGGCTGCTGACCGAGGGCCCAGCTCTGAAGGCAGCAGCGCAGAAGTAAGGGTGGCAATACCAGACTGTGCCCTTACTTCTGCGCTGCTGCTGGCACAAGCTGCCTTCAGAGTCGGGCTCCTGGCCAGCAGCTGCCGCTCTCCAGCCGCCCAGCTCTGAAGGCAGCAGCGCTGCCAGCAGCAGCACAGAAATACGGGTAGCAGTACCGCAACCCTCCCCACAATAACCTTATGACCCCACTACACCTCCTTTTTGGGTCAGGACCCCTACAATTACAATACCATGAAATTTCAGATTTAAATAGCTGAAATCATGGACCATGAAATTGCTAGGCCTCTAGTCACGGCCATGGTGCTGAGAGGGAGCAGAGAGGCAGAGCTCCTCAGGGCACAGAACTGACAGGAGGGGCAGTCTTGGAAACAAAGCAAAAACTGCCTTATATTGTTTCTACTATATTCAGGGAAACACGATTTTATAACCTTTTTTTAAAAAAAAATAAATAAACAGTCCTAAACCAAAAAATATACCTGACTTGCATCATCAAATTTCTCCTCCTAACTGAAACAAACCTGAAAGGACCCAAATACTGGCTAAGCATTCAGGCCAACGGAGCAGTATTATTGATGCCTGTTCTGTAATTGCAAGTAGCAATAGAAAAAAGCAATCTCTATGTCCGGAATCAGCAACCTTTGGCACGCAGCCTGCCAAGGGAAGCCCCCTGGCAGGCCGGGCCAGTCTGTTTACCTACCACATCAGCAGGTTTGGCCGATTGCTACTCCCACTGGCCACGGTTTGCCATTCCAGGCCAATGGGGGCTGCAGGAAGCAACGCGGGCCAAGGGATGTGCTGGCCGCCGCTTCCCACAGATGCGGCAGGTAAACAAACTGGCCCGGCCCGCCAGGGGGCTCACCCTAGCGGGCTGCGTGCCAAAGGTTGCAGATCCCTGCTCTAAGTCTATTACAAATCATGTTTTTAGAAGTACCTTGCTGAAGAAAGCAGCAGTTTGAAAGAAATTTATACAACCAAAATAGCTGAATACAAACTCAAGAGTAATATACCAGATTCAAAATAAGAATAGAAAGTGCTGTCAGTAAAGTAGGAATTTTAAAGAAAAAAGTAAACCGTAACATGAGTTATTCCCTACTTAATAGTCCATTCCCTCAAGATGATAGAAAATTTTCTTGAATAGCTGATTAGTCACATATAGACCTTTGACCTATAAAAGTAAATAATTTGATCAACATATCCCCATTTTCTACTGGAAGTTTTACCATGAAAAATAATAGTTTTTAAATTTGTTAATTCAAATTCAATGAATATTTTAGGTGAACAAGTTTCCTCTATCAGTTTGCTTCTGAACTATTCATTTTGACAACTGCATTTGAGTATCCACTTCCCATGATTCAATATCTGTGCTGTGTGTGATCAGTCACTTAAATCACATAATATTGTCTCTTCTGTCTGATTCTTTGAATTCTATGATGTTATACTAGGTGGAAATTTGGTCCAGTATTCTATATTTAATATTTTTGGAAGTCTATGCTGAGCTGTCAGAGGAGGAAAGGAGTCTTTTGCGAAAAGAATAATTACATACTAATTCCCCCTTTTCTTCCAAAAATTTACTTACTTTAAAATTGTGTGGTTTTATTTAACAAGGTATCATCTGTTTATTGATGTTTGGGTTGTAAGTGTAGGGTACTTTAGCCAGAGTGAAAAAATAATAGGTCTAGGTTAATGACAATTTATAAATAAAGGAATTGAATTCCTGTCAAATTATCCACTCCATCTTTGTTTAAATGTTTTCTCTCATCACCACTCATTGACCAACAAGAGTCTAACTCAGGGATGGGCAAACTACGTCCCGGAGGCCGCATCTGGCCCTCCAGACATTTTAATGCGGCCCTTGAGCTCCCACCGGGGTGTGGGGTTGGGGGCTTGCCCCGTTCCCCGCGTGCTGTGGCTCCGTGCGACTCCTGGAAGCAGTGGCATGTCTCTTCTCTGACTCCTACACGTAGAGGCAGCCAGGGGGCTCCGCACGCTGGCCCCACCCCGAGCGCCGCCCTCACAGTTCCCATTGGAGCTGCAGCTAGCCAGAGATGTCAAGAGTAACAAGAAGGGTTTCTTCAGGTATGTTGGCAACAAGAAGAAAGCCAAGGAATGTGTGGGCCCCTTACTGAATGAGGGAGGCAACCTAGTGACAGAGGATGTGGAAAAAGTTAATGTACTCAATGCTTTTTTTGCCTCTGTTTTCACTAACAAGGTCAGCTCCCAGACTGCTGTGCTGGGCATCACAAAATGGGGAAGAGATGGCCAGCCCTCTGTGGAGATAGAGGTGGTTAGGGACTATTTAGAAAAGCTGGACGTGCACAAGTCCATGGGGCCGGACGAGTTGCATCCGAGAGTGCTGAAGGAATTGGCGTCTGTGATTGCAGAGCCACTGGCCATTATCTTTGAAAACTCGTGGCGAACCGGGGAAGTCCCGGATGACTGGAAAAAGGCTAATGTAGTGCCAATCTTTAAAAAAGGGAAGAAGGAAGATCCTGGGAACTACAGGCCAGTCAGCCTCACCTCAGTCCCTGGAAAAATCATGGAGCAGGTCCTCAAAGAATCAATCCTGAAGCACTTGCATGAGAGGAAAGTGATCAGGAACAGCCAGCATGGATTCACCAAGGGAAGGTCATGCCTGACTAATCTAATCGCCTTTTATGATGAGATTACTGGTTCTGTGGATGAAGGGAAAGCAGTGGATGTATTGTTTCTTGACTTTAGCAAAGCTTTTGACACGGTCTCCCATAGTATTCTTGTCAGCAAGTTAAGGAAGTATGGGCTGGATGAATGCACTATAAGGTGGGTAGAAAGCTGGCTAGATTGTCGGGCTCAACGGGTAGTGATCAATGGCTCCATGTCTAGTTGGCAGCCGGTATCAAGTGGAGTGCCCCAAGGGTCAGTCCTGGGGCCGGTTTTATTCAATATCTTCATAAATGATCTGGAGGATGGTGTGGCTTGCACTCTCAGCAAATTTGCGGATGATACTAAACTGGGAGGAGTGGTAGATACGCTGGAGGGGAGGGATAGGATACAGAAGGACCTAGACCAATTGGAAGATTGGGCCAAAAGGAATCTGATGAGGTTCAATAAGGATAAGTGCGGGGTCCTGCACTTAGGACGGAAGAACCCAATGCACAGCTACAGACTAGGGACCGAATGGCTAGGCAGCAGTTCTGCGGAAAAGGACCTAGGGGTGACAGTGGACGAGAAGCTGGATATGAGTCAGCAGTGTGCCCTTGTTGCCAAGAAGGCCAATGGCATTTTGGGATGTATAAGTAGGGGCATAGCGAGCAGATCGAGGGACGTGATCGTTCCCCTCTATTCGACATTGGTGAGGCCTCATCTGGAGTACTGTGTCCAGTTTTGGGCCCCACACTTCAAGAAGGATGTGGATAAATTGGAGAGAGTCCAGCGAAGGGCAACAAAAATGATTAGGGGACTGGAACACATGAGTTATGAGGAGAGGGCTGAGGGAGCTGGGATTGTTTAGCCTGCAGAAGAGAAGAATGAGGGGGGATTTGATAGCTGCTTTCAACTACCTGAAAGGGGGTTCCAAAGAGGATGGCTCTAGACTGTTCTCAATGGTAGCAGATGACAGAACGAGGAGTAATGGTCTCAAGTTGCAGTGGGGGAGGTTTAGATTGGATATTAGGAAAAACTTTTTCACTAAGAGGGTGGTGAAACACTGGAATGAGTTACCTAGGGAGGTGGTAGAATCTCCTTCCTTAGAGGTTTTTAAGGTCAGGCTTGACAAAGCCCTGGCTGGGATGATTTAACTGGGAATTGGTCCTGCTTTGAGCAGGGGGTTGGACTAGATGACCTTCTGGGGTCCCTTCCAACCCTGATATTCTATGATTGGCCAGCAACCACAGCCAATGGGAGTTGCAGGGGCAGTGCCTGCTGCCTGGCCACGCCTCTGCATAGGAGCCAGAGGCAGGAGCTGCTTGAAATAAGCATCGCCTGGAGCCTGCACCCCTTACCCCTTCCCGTGCCTCAACCCCCTGCCCCAGCCCTGATCCCACTCCCGCCCTCTGAACCCCTCAGTCCCAGCCTTGAGCACCCTCCTGCACCCCGAACCCCTCATCCCCAGCTCCACCCCAGAGCTCGTACCCCAAGCTGCAGCCCTCCCCCTCCCACACAATCCAACTCCTTTCCCCAGGCCAGAGCCCCCTCCCACATCCTGAACTTCTCATTTCTGGCCCCACCCCAGAGCTCGCAACCCCAGCCAGAGCCCTCACCCCCTCCCGCATCCCAACCCCCAATTTCATGAGCATTCATGGCCCACCATACAATTTCCATACCCAAATGTGGCTCTTGGGCCAAAAGGTTTGCCCACCCTGGTCTAACTACTAACATGGGCTGACATTAAACTATGCTCCTGTGACAGTGTGTGATGAGTCAGGAGCTGACTCAGCATCCTGTCACTCAAATCCCCTCCAATATAGGTTAATTGGGACCTAATTGGAAGGTCAATCAACACAGCAGAGCTACTATTCAGGGACTAATTAGAAGGGGAAGAAATCCCAGCAGCTGAGAGCACATAAACTGAGAGGAAGGAAGCCCTGAGAAGAGGGAGAGCTGGCGGAAAGCAGAGCTGGCTGTTCGAGCCCCATTCTATTCCCCAGAAAAAAGTGGGGGAGTTTGCTTTGCTTAGCTTGTAAATATATGTAAATAGCACTACAGGTGGCAGCCTACTGGAACAACAAAATACAACATGGTGGTGGTGGTGAAGGAGACCTGCAGTATTGTGGCCTGTACTTAATCTTGAAGGACCCTCAGGAGACACCCCATGACAGCTAGTTGGAATTTATATAAACTATACTGCAGGCTGCAGCTGCATTCCTTCATGATGGTTAAAGGGAAATCTTCAAGACTACACACATTACTGCCTCAAAATTGCTGAATATGACTATTGGCAGCTGGATACTAAATTATGTAAAAATGAACGTGAACCTGTGTGAAAAATATCAAATAAAAATCCTCTTATAGTTGCAGCCTATTCATCTTAGAGTTCTGGGGATATCCCAAACAATCCCAACCTGTCTTTTGTAACTTAGGTTATAAAAGAAACTCAGTGGGATAAGTGTTATTATACAACCTAATTTGTCTATTACTGTTTTCCTGAGTGCATTCTGTTGGCAGTTTATTAAAATAAGGAATCACTTATGGCCCTTCTGGTGGTTTTGGCCTAGTATTCACCATTCTTGATCCAAATATGTAGTATTTCAGATTTTTCTAAATTACATTTAAAATCACACATCAGCCCATATGAAAAAAGGATCAAATCCTTTAATTTGTATACAGAGAAACAGGTTTTAATTTTGTGTCATCAACAAAGTTAATTGTTCTCTGTCAGGCATGTGCATGCATGCTCTTAATGCAGTGTAAATAAATACCAGCAAAGGTCTGAGCACTGATCACTCTGGGGGACCATACAGCTAATGGTCTTTCAAGCACAGCTCATCCTACATTTAAACTATTTTTGTTTCCTTTTAAGCTATTATCATATCTTAATGTACAGTCTATAATCTGTAGCTGAGATAATCATGTAGAATACTGTCAAAGACTCAACTAAATTTAAAATAGCAATATGCTATTAGAGGACATGAAAGAAAAGTATGAAAATCCATGAGGAACTTTACTAAAATGTCAAAAAACGCATAGAATGGGAAGAGAAATATTTTTATTGGATGAATTTCATTCATGTATTCATCAATACTTATGGTGACAATTTCTGATTTAGTCCACATTGTTAACACATCTGTACATTTTTAAGGTCATTGGGACCTTTTTAAAAAAAGCAAAATGTTTGTTTTTTAAAAACTAATATGAATAGCTTGTTTTGGATTCTTTTTCTGTCTTCCTAGTGGTGCTCAGATATCAAGGTGAAAGGCATTGTAGAAATTCCCAGAGAAATGGACTACCACTGCTTATAACCCAACAAGCACAAAAATTGTCAATCCAAAAACATTTCTGAGGATTCACAAGTGGAGTCAAAGATGGAGTGACGTGGCAGCCCAAGGGAGAGCTTGTTTGCCCTGGGGATTCTCAATGGCTGCCCACTGTAAACTAGATGGAGCATCTACTCAATTATCTCTGCTTTGGACTCATTTCTCTGTTGTTGGGTTTTTTTGGTGGGGAGGAATGTTGTTTGTGCCAGTTTATTGGCCAACAGAGATGAAACAAAACCTTTTGGAAGAGAAACCTTTGAGTACAAATGTTATGTCCCTATATTGGATTTGAGATCTCACTTCTATTATATTAATTTTAAAATATTGTGTTTGCTTATAAATTGGAAATTAGTAAATTTACTATTCATTTGTGGCACCATGGTTTGTAGCATGTCATTAACTCATTTTGATCTGAACCAAATTAATGTCATTGAAAACTATTCTCAAGGATGTCCCTCTAGAAAACACGGCAGAGGTAAAAGCACAGATTCATGGGAGGCCTGCAAGAGTTTCTTAATCACTTGTCATACCTAAACTGAGTATAAGAGTACAGTATATTGTTAACATTTAAATAATAACTACACTGTATCACCTACCATGTCATTCTAGAAGGCAAAACTAAGCAGATTTCACAAAGAAAATTCAGGGACTAATTCTAACTGGTACTGAGCATCGGCAGTTCTCATCAATCTGCATGGGATTTCTGTTTTCCAACCATCACCACTGGCTTGAACAAGTGTTTTATACTGTACTCTACACCTCTCAGGGTCAGGCTGTTAACAAACTGATTTGTTTGCTGGATATTATGGACAAAATTAGTGTTTATATTTTTAAAGGAGCAGGAGAATCTAGTGCACTGAAAAGGATACAGCTGATAAACGTATGAGATGGAAAAGGCACCATAATATCTTACAGCATTCATTTCACAAAAATATTCTTTAGTTACAAAACCTTCTTCAGGTTTCTTACCCATGAGAATTCTTAACAGCCAATAGTTATATTTTACTGTTACTTTTGGCAGCTCCACACACTTCAAAACAAAACAAAAACAAAAACATTCATGGTCTGCAATTTCAAAAATGGAGATAAGCAAGAAACTAAATAACTGATTTGTAATTATTTGTGCAGAAACCCTTCCCAAATACTTTTTCTTGGCCATGGTAATATTTCCTGGCATGCCAAATACTAGGGAATGCCATTCATTCCTGGAACTCTGGAAATGTAACCTCTATGAAGTTGCTAGATAGCATGAGATCATTCCCCAAAGTATTACTTTTGGAAGTGGGTAGGTAAGAAGGAGCTAACTCAAGATGGTGGCAATCACCATTTTTAAACCAGGTAAGTAATCAAAATATTCAACCTGTGTAAATAATCTAAATGGGCAGTGAAAATGCCTTTATCTGAGTCATAGATTTCATGATTCTCCATGCCCAGTTTATCTATAGCTCTTTAAAGAGTTCTAATACTTCATTTTTAAAGGAATAGAATCTTAGTGAATGGATATATAAATATATGTCTTACCTCCTCCCACTGGTGTATGTATCGAATTAATCTTGAAAGTCGTAATAAACGTAACAAGCTGAGGATTTTTGTAAATCTCACAATGCGAAGTGCTCTAGCCGTCTTGTAAACCTCTGAATCCATCCCTTTTTCTACAATGAGAAAAATATAATCCACTGGTATTGATGAGATGAAGTCAACCACAAACCAGCTTTTTAAGTAATTCATTTTGATGACCTTGGGGTCCAATATTATTTCAGAGCTATCTTCATTGACCGTCCCAGTTCTAAAATTCATGATCAAGTCCAACAGAAAAACAGTGTCTGATGCCACATTGAAAATAATCCATGGTGTTGTTGTTTGTTCTGTAAAGAATGTGATTCCAACTGGTATGATGACAAGATTTCCAACCATCATTATAAGCATTATTAAGTCCCAGTAAAACCTACAGGAAATAAAAACAACAAATAGAATTATTGATGTAATTATAAAATAAAAAACATCAATTTAATGTTGAGTATCTATGCTGTAAGCCCTTTGAGACCAGGTTCTTGTCTTTGCATCTGTCTGTAAAGAACCTGGCACACTGTAGGCAATGTACAAATCAGTGGCAGCTTTGCCTAAGAGAGGACTACACAATGAGACCCATATAGAATATTATCTTCTCTGTGTATTTTATTTATTCTATTAAGACTATGAGAGTTCTTTCATAGAATCATAGAATCATAGAATATCAGGGTTGGAAGGGACCCCAGAAGGTCATCTAGTCCAACCCCCTGCTCAAAGCAGGACCAATTCCCAGTTAAATCATCCCAGCCAGGGCTTTGTCAAGCCTGACCTTAAAAACCTCTAAGGAAGGAGATTCTACCACCTCCCTAGGTAACGCATTCCAGTGTTTCACCACCCTCCTAGTGAAAAAGTTTTTCCTAATATCCAATCTAAACCTCCCCCACTGCAACTTGAGACCATTACTCCTCGTTCTGTCATCTGCTACCATTGAGAACAGTCTAGAGCCATCCTCTTTGGAACCCCCTTTCAGGTAGTTGAAAGCAGCTATCAAATCCCCCCTCATTCTTCTCTTCTGCAGGCTAAACAATCCCAGCTCCCTCAGCCTCTCCTCATAACTCATGTGTTCCAGTCCCCTAATCATTTTTGTTGCCCTTTGCTGGACTCTCTCCAATTTATCCACATCCTTCTTGAAGTGTGGGGCCCAAAACTGGACACAGTACTCCAGATGAGGCCTCACCAATGTCAAATAGAGGGGAACAATCACGTCCCTCGATCTGCTCGCTATGCCCCTACTTATACATCCCAAAATGCCATTGGCCTTCTTGGCAACAAGGGCACACTGCTGACTCATATCCAGCTTCTCGTCCACTGTCACCCCTAGGTCCTTTTCCGCAGAACTGCTGCCTAGCCATTCGGTCCCTAGTCTGTAGCTGTGCATTGGGTTCTTCCGTCCTAAGTGCAGGACCCTGCACTTATCCTTATTGAACCTCATCAGATTCCTTTTGGCCCAATCTTCCAATTGGTCTAGGTCCTTCTGTATCCTATCCCTCCCCTCCAGCGTATCTACCACTCCTCCCAGTTTAGTATCATCCGCAAATTTGCTGAGAGTGCAATCCACACCATCCTCCAGATCATTTATGAAGATATTGAATAAAACCGGCCCCAGGACCGACCCTTGGGGCACTCCACTTGATACCGGCTGCCAACTAGACATGGAGCCATTGATCACTACCTGTTGAGCCCGACAATCTAGCCACCTTTCTACCCACCTTATAGTGCATTCATCCAGCCCATACTTCCTTAACTTGCTGACAAGAATACTATGGGAGACCGTGTCAAAAGCTTTGCTAAAGTCAAGAAACAATACATCCACTGCTTTCCCTTCATCCACAGAACCAGTAATCTCATCATAAAAGGCGATTAGATTAGTCAGGCATGACCTTCCCTTGGTGAATCCATGCTGGCTGTTCCTGATCACTTTCCTCTCATGCAAGTGCTTCAGGATTGATTCTTTGAGGACCTGCTCCATGATTTTTCCAGGGACTGAGGTGAGGCTGACTGGCCTGTAGTTCCCAGGATCTTCCTTCTTCCCTTTTTTAAAGATTGGCACTACATTAGCCTTTTTCCAGTCATCCAGGACTTCCCCGGTTCGCCACGAGTTTTCAAAGATAAAGTTTTCTTTTTAGCCATTTGAAATATGCACAATCACTGCAAAGACTAATCATTATATAAACATTACACAATCTGCCTACTGGTGATTGGCATCTGGGATAAATGCAGGATTGTGACAAGACATTAGTTTATTCCCTCCATGGCATATCTGAAAGGTGAATATGTGATTCAGTAGATGTCCCCAGACTTCCTGTCAAAACCTATCAGAATGTTTACATAAAAAGTACTGATGCCTGATATCAATCATGAATGCTTTAGCAAGCTAATGAAGTTTTTTCTTGCCTTACATCCAAATGAAAACCCAAAATCTAGCAGATAACACACTAAGTATGTCCATGCCATAACTGCACTGGAATAAAACAGTAAACCCAGAAGCAAAAATAAAACCCAAACAACAACATCCAAATCCTCACCCATTTTTTCAACCTGAACAAAACTATCTTTTGTAAGGTACTAAAATGTTTGGATAGTAGAGCTGGGAAAAATACTTTTGGAAAATAATGTATTCACTCTAAAATACAGCATTGGTCAACCAGAAACCATGAATGAATTTATGTGGAGTTCACCTAATACTTTTGGCCAGACTGAAAAGTTTTGGAAATGTCAAAATGGAACATTTTGTTTTGATCCAACTTGAAAATTTTCCTTTCAATTTTGGGCATTTTGATGAAAAAGCGAAGTAAGGTGATAATCACAAAATGGCCTGGGGACAGGGAAGAGAAGAAGGAAGCCTCCCTTCTAACCTTTATCCTGGCGGTTAGGGAACACAGGACACTGGGATATTCTAATATGGGTTGTTCTCAATCTCTCCTGTTGAAGCTGTCACATTTTGCCAACTCTGTCTGCATATCTATTCAAAGGACACCGTCATAGAACTTAACCATGTCAGCCACACCATGAGGGGCTGGTTCACCTGCACATCTACCAATGTGATATATGCCATCATGTGCCAGCAATGCCCCTCTGCCATGTACATTGGCCAAACCGGACAGTCTCTACGCAAAAGAATAAATGGACACAAATCTGATATCAGGAATTATAATATTCAAAAACCAGTAGGAGAACACTTCAATCTCCCTGGACACTCAATAACAGATTTAAAAGTGGCAATTCTTCAACAAAAAACTTCAAAAATAGACTCCAAAGAGAAACTGCCGAATTGGAATTAATTTGCAGACTGGACACCATCAAACTAGGCCTGAATAAAGACTGGGAGTGGATGGGTCATTACAAAAACTAATTTCCCCATACTAATTTCCCCCTACTGTTACTCACACCTTCTTGTCAACTGTTTGAAATGGGCCACCCCTATTACCACTACAAAAGTGATTTTTCCTCCCTTGGTATTCTACTGTTGAATTGTCTCGTTATCCCTGATTGTAGTGTATCAGTCTCAAATCTCTAACGTTTACTGCAGAAATGGGGAGTCAGGCTGGTAACCTGCCATACAGAACATGCACCCATTGGGATGAGGATGGAAGGGCTTCAGGCTAGGACTTTAAGTAGAGGGCTGCATGACTTCCCAATGGACACAACTCAAGGGAAGGTAGGCTTTGTAACAAAGGGGACAGAAATTGGAAAGGAATAGTACCACTTCTTAAGGAACATAAGAACAGCCATACTGGGTCAGATCAATGGTCCATCTAACCCAGTATCCCGGCTATGACAGTGGCCAGTGCAAGACGGTCCAGAGGGAATGTACATAAGAGGGCAATTTTGAGTAATCCATCCCCTGTCATCCAGTACCAACTTGTGGCAGTTGGATGGTAGGGACAACTGGAGCATGGGGATGTGGGACCTATCCTCCAAGAACTTATCTAATTCTTTCTTTTAACCTAGTTATACTTTTGGCCTTCACAACATACATTGGAAAAAAGTTAAACAGGTTGACCATGTGTTATGTGAAGAAGTACTGCCTTTTGTTTGTTTTAAATTTGCTGCCTATTAATTTAATACATTATACAGAGGCAGAAGACAAATGATGTAACTTCTTACACAACGGACTAAAAACAACTAGCAAATGCACTATACAGCAACCAGAAAGATTCCATATACTAAAAATCTTTGCTCCAACAGAAGTCAAAAGAGATTAGTCTTTATTATCAAAATATCTTTAAAATGAAATGCAAAAGTTCACACAGAACAGACTCTTGCAAGTAATTCCCTATCTATTTCATGCACTCTTATTTCTTTCTGGTGCATTTGAAACCTTGCTGCAAACAAAGAGTGAAAGCAAAACTTACAAAATTTTCCCATTTTTTCCAGACAAATTTTGTGGCTCCAATCTGATTAACACCTCGATAACACTGCTGGTAGGGTGCACACTCATTGGAGTAAATGCGTAACAGTCCATTATCAAGACTAGTACAAAGGATCTTGAGTTTATACAACAATAGGGTTGTTGGACATGCTAAAACTGCCGCATAGATGAGAAAGCTGTTCTACTTCCACATACAATAGTGCTATAGCCCATAATTACCATCCCTGCAATCACTTCTACAAAATTATCTCCCAAAGTGATTTAACTGCTTTGAGAGCATTTATGAACATCGCCAAGAAATCCTGAAAACTGTTGGAAGAGAACTAGAATAATCACATAGCACAAGCACATTTGCCCATGGTTCACTTCTAAATAAGCCATTGCTTGACTTCTAATTGACTTGGAAGTTTAAGAGCCACAGGAAGTAGTTATATAACTAAGACTAACCGAGCCAAACACCAACCAGACAAAACCCAGAATGCTGAATGGAGAAATTTCATCCCAGAACAATCCAATGTATAAATGGATTAATTATACATTGTGATTATGCAGACCACTATGCTCTTCCTTGCACTGAATGTCAGCAAAAAGTTATATTAAAATCAGAGTTTATAGAACAAAATAAGATCAAAAAGCTAGACTATAGGATTGTATCAAAGTTCTGAATATTTTTTATTCCACAAACAACAGACTGGATTTCTACATAGAATGTCTCCGCAGACATGCACGGGCTGAAATTGTAGAAAAGCAGCATCACTTGCCCCATAACCTCAGCCGTGCAGAACACAATGCCATCCACGGCTTCAGAAACAACTCTGACATCATAATCAAAAAGGCTGACAAAGGAGGTGCTGTCGTCATCATGAATAGGTTGGAATATGAACAAGAGGCTGCTAGGCAGCTCTCCAGCACCACTTTCTACAAGCCATTACCCTCTGATCCCACTGAGGGTTACCAAAAGAAACTACACTATTTGCTCAAGAAACTCCCTGAAAAAGGACAAGAACAAATCCGCACAGACACACCCCTGGAACCCCGACCTGGGGTATTCTATCATGCTACCCAAGATCCATAAACCTGGAAATCCTGGACGCCCCATCATCTCAGGCATTGGCACCCTGACAGCAGGATCGTCTGGCTATGTAGACTCCATCCTCAGGTCCTACGCTACCAGCACTCCCAGTTATCTTTGAGACACCACTGACTTCCTGAGGAAACTACACTCCATCAGTGATCTTCCTGAAAACACCATCCTAGCCACTATGGATGTAGAAGCCCTCTGCACCAACATTCCACACAAAGATGGACTACAAGCCATCAGGAACAGTATCCCCGATAATGTCACGGTAAACCTGGTGGCTGAACTTTGTGACTTTGTCCTCACCCATAACTATTTCACATTTGGGGACAATGTATACCTTCAAATCAGCGGCACTGCTATGGGTACCCGCATGGACCCACAGTATGCCAACATTTTTATGGCTGACTTAGAACAACGCTTCCTCAGCTCTCGTCCCCTAATGCCCCTACTCTACTTGCGCTATATTGATGACATCTTTATCATCTGGACCCATGGAAAAGAAGCCCTGAGGAATTCCACCATGATTTCAACAATTTCAATCCCACCATCAACCTCAGCCTGGAGCAGTCCACACAAGAGCTCCACTTCCTGGACACTACAGTGCTAATAAGCGATGGTCACATAAACACCACCCTATACCGGAAACCTACTGACCGCTATTCCTACCTACATGCCTCCATCTTTCACCCAGATCACACCACACAATCCATTGTCTACAGCCAAGCTCTAAGATACAACCGCATTTGCTCCAACCCCTCAGACAGAGACAAACACCTACAAGATCTCTATCAGGCATTCTTACAACTACGATACCCACCTGCTGAAGTGAAGAAACAGATTGACAGAGCCAGAAGAGTACCAGAAGTCACCTACTACAGGACAGGCCCAACAAAGAAAATAACAGAACTCCACTAGCCATCACCTTCAGCCCCCAACTAAAGCCTCTCCAAAGCATCATCAAGGATCTACAACCTATCCTGAAAGACGACCCATCACTCTCACAGATCTTGGGAGACAGGCCAGTCCTTGCTTACAGACAGCCCCCCAACCTGAAGCGAATGCTCACCAGCAACCACACACCACACAACAAAACCACTAACCCAGGAACCTTTCCTTGCAACAAAGCCCGTTGCCAACTGTGTCCACATATCTATTCAGGGGACACCATCATAGGGCCTAATCACATCAGCCAAACTATCAGAGGCTCGTTCACCTGCACATCTACCAATGTGATAATGCCATCATGTGCCAGCAATGCCCCTCTGCCATGTACATTGGTCAAACTGGCCAGTCTCTGTGTAAAAGAATGGACACAAATCAGATGTCAAGAATTTTAACATGCAAATACCAGTCGGAGAACACGTCAATCTCTCTGGTCACTCGATTACAGACCTAAAAGTTGCAATTCTTCAACAAAAACACTTCAAAAACAGACTCCAATGAGAGGCTGCTGAATTGGAATTAATTTGCAAACTGGATACAATTAACTTAGGCTTGAATAGAGACTGGGAGTGGATGGTCATTACACAAAGTAAAACTATTTCCCCATGTTTATTTCCCCCCACCACCCCCCACTGTTCCTCAGATGTTCTTGTCAACTGCTGGAAATGGCCCACCTTGATTATCACTACAAAAGGTTTATTTTATTTTCTCCCCCCACTCTCCTGCTGGTAATAGCTCATCTTAAGTGATCACTCTCCTTACAGTGTGTATAATAACACCCATTGTTTCATGTTCTCTGTGTATATAAATCTCCCCACTGTATTTTCCACTGAATGCATCCGATGAAGTGAGCTGTAGCTCACGAAAGCTTATGCTCAAATAAATTGGTTAGTCTCTGAGGTGCCACAAGTACTCCTTTTCTTTTTGCGAATACAGACTAACACGGCTGCTACTCTGAAACAAAATATAATGTTATCTGATTAGTTAGTCATCAATTTTCTTAATATCTCATTTTGAAAGAATTCATTTTTCCTTTAGAAAATTCTCTAGTTATCCTTCTATTTGTACTGTATTGTGTATCTTCCTCTCAGGACAGATGGGCTGGATGGACCTGCCCCCTGCATCTAGGGTCATAGATTCTAAGGCCAAAAGGGACCATTGTGATCATCAGTGTGACCTCCTGTATAGCACAGGCCATGGAGCTTCCCCAAAATAATTCCTAGAGCAGATCTTTTAGAAAAGCATCCAATCTTGATTTTAAAATGGTCAGTGATAAAGAATCCACTGTGACCCTTGGTAAATTGTTCCAATGGTTAATTCATCATCATCATCATGTCCCTCTTATGCCTCTGGCGCTTAGGGTAGTGACGAAGCTCCTCCACTGCTGTCTGTTTCTGGCAAGTCTTTCAATGGTTCCCCAGCTGTGCCCCAGGCTTTTCAGCTCGGCTTCCACAGCTCTTAGCCATGTTGTTTTCGGGCAGCCTCGTTTTCACTTGCCTTCAGGTGTCCATCTTATTGCTACTCTGGTGATGGAATCAGTTTCCATCCAAAGCACATGACCGATCAATCTCCAACGCTTCCTGGCAATGATGGTGCTCAGATCCTCTTGGCTGCACTGTGTCAATAGATATTGGTTTGAGATTGTTCTTGGCCAAAAAATATGGAGGATTTTTCTGAAGCAGGTTGTATGGAATGAAGACAGTTTGGACATGTTATACTTTCTTATGGGTAATTACCCTCAGTCAAAAATGTACACCTTATTTACAAGCTGAATTTGTCTAGCTTCAACTTCCACTTGCTGGATCATGTCATACCGTTCTCTGCCAGATGGACTTCTTCAGTTATAAAATTTGTTTTCCCTGGCTAGGTACTTATAGACTGCAGACAACTGACTGGGAGTCAGGGAGGGAAATGAGTGGGGAGGGGCTGAGATTGGCCCAGCAGCTGGGGGAGGAGGAGAAACAGACCAGCTGAACAAGGAGACTGGGAGTAGAAACCATTGTAGGGAGAAGGGAAACAGATGTTTCAAAAAGTCAGGGTGCAAGGGAAGAACTGGGACTGACTGGACAGCGAGACAAGCAGCCAAACATATAACAGATGTTAGTTTCATTGCCTAAAGCACTACTGGATGTTGACCAGACACTATGGTGATGAGCATGGTATAAAACCACATAGGGAATAAAATAAACTGTGGAGGTGGAAGGAATAAGGGTGGCGTAGACAAACTGGACAAGATGCACGGGGAAGGGAAAGGGGAGACAATGGTGGGTGGGAGAAGGGGAGAGAAAAAGAAAAACATTAGATTGCAGGGCTAGGAGGACTAGGACTAGCTGAGCAAGGAGACTGGCGACAAGGAGCCTGTGATGGTGGAAGAGATTGGGGCTCATGGCTTGTCTACCGGTTAAGTTGATGTAACCTATGTCACTCAGGAGTTGAAAAACCACCCCCCTAGTGGAGTATTGTCATAAATCTGTGTTTATACCGTGCTATGTTGGTGGGAATCACTCTCTGCCGATATAGCTTCTGCCTCTCATTGAGGTGGAGTAATTACGTCGATGGGAGAGTACTCTCCCGCAAACGTAGCATGTCTTCACCGACGCTCTGCATTGGTGCTAATGTAGCACAGTAGTGAAGACAATCCCTTAGACATGAAGCTCAGAGGGGGAGACTAGGACTGGCTGGGCAAGGAGACCGGAAGAGCCTGAAGAGTGCAGACTGGAATGGTGATAACAGTAATTCCCTTCCTTTGAACCATAATTTTCAATTCATGTGCACTGTGAGGAATGATCCCAATTTTTAAATTTTACATGCATTTATCATCCCAGAAACTAAATAGCCTGATTTCTAAATCAGTGGGAGTTCTAATATTTCATAGTCAAATTTTCATAAGAAAGTCACAAAATAAATTGTATGACTTTTCAGTTATGAAAGGAGTTATTTTAAATAGAAAAAATATAAAACTAGGTGAGTCATAGTTGTTACTAAAGTGTTTTCTGTTTTATTTTAATATATGAATTTTGCTTTTAATTACATCTCTTCCATTACAGATTGCTAAACCTCTTTACTTACAGTCACGCTACTCTACATTCACTGATGATATAGTGCTTTTGATACCTCTGGAATCTACTGAAGCTTTGTTGGTTTATTTATTGCCACAGGACATCCTAGTTAAGATGAAGAGTCAGTTTAAAATGCATGCCTACCCAATAGTGATTAAGAATTAATTAGCATTACTTAATGTTTGTACAGAGCTTTGCATTGCAAAGCAGTATATGAGCTCTATGTAGCATTTTGTTCTCTACCTATTCAACTAGCCTGGGGGAAACTGAATTTTATTTTAAAATCATTTCAACTGTCACTTATTTTAGTTGTTGCAGAGACCCTGCTTATTCCATACATATTTGGGGAAAAAGTTACTCAGGTTTGTTTTTCCCTTCAGTATTCCACTGTCTTGAAGCATGGGGAATAATGAGCGCTTCAGCAAGGCACAATGTCCTTGATTATATTTATTTTCAATCTATGATTTCTTCTTTAAGGCACTTCCAGGCTGATCTAACATAAATTGTCAGTGGGCTCACAACTCCAGTATGCATCTCTCAACTGGAAAAGGGTTGGTGTGACTTGAGGCTACACAGCAAACTGGGGTTTTCCTACAATCAGACTGCTCTGAATTCCATACAATAGCAGAATATTGTGGATGCAAGACTTTGTTCGGATTTAGCAGGTGCAATATCTCAGAAGTATACAGTGGGAATATCTCCCCTAATTTTAAGATTAAGGTCCTTGGGGCCTGAATATTTATAATGTAAGGCTTTCCAAATGAGGGTGTTGCATCAATATGTGCCTTTTTTTTGCCTGTATAACCATGTAAACATATTAGTACTACCCTTGCTCCTTCTCCTTAGGCTCGTGCTGTTCATTACAGTCCCTTGTTGTTCCATTTTGCTTCAGAGAAGGTTTTTCGCATGAGTGGGTGGGTGAGATTCTGTGGCCTGCATTGTGCAGGAGGTCGGACTAGATGATCATAATGGTCACTTCTGACCTTAGTATCTATGAATCTATGAAGCCTCACTGAGCTCTACACAGGTAGATCAGCACAAAACCCACATGGTCCACCAGCCTGAAGCTCAGTAACTAAGTTCTTCAGGTCAGGAACAGTGTTTCATATGTCTGTGCAGAGCTTAGTGCAGTGAAGCTCCATTCCTCAATAGGTCCTTTGCAGACTACTTCAATACCAAATAATAATGGAATTTTCCTGGCTGTTTTTAAAATAAGTGTGCAACTATTTGCTAGAAAGCAGTAAAGTGCTCTATCCTGAAAAATGTGTTCAACCAGTGAGGCTAGAGCTATTGCCTCATTTCATATGCATATTCACAATAGCCAGTACAGCAAGGCAGAACTCCTTCAGAGCTCTGCCTCTTTCCAACACATATCTTTGTCATCAGCATTGCCACAAGTCACATTCCATGTCATTAATGGAAATGACATTTACTTTTTTAAAATAAATGTATGTATCTTTACAGTAGAACATCCAGATCCATTTATAAAAAGGAAATTTGCATTCAACTTGTATATGTGTGCATTAACAGTTCACATAGAAAGTTGGCAGATCACTAGTTATAACAAGCGTGTATGCACAAAATGCATTTTAAAACCATTGTAATTTGGCTACATGAAAACTGATGTTACCTGAACCCTGAAAGGCACATTTCTGACCTACATGCTATGTCCTTGACAAACTTTGTTTCTCTCTTGTCCCATTCACACAACTGAACTATTCAAAATAATGTCACACAAAAATGTGTGTCAAAAAAATGTCACACACAAGTACTCCTTTTCTTTTTGCGAATACAGACTAACACGGCTGTTACTCTGAAACCACACAAAAAAGTGTAATTACACAACCGTGTTTTCCTCCCCAAAATGAAAAAGAAATCACTTTACAGCTGAGAAGAAATATGCCAGTTTTCAGGGTGAGAGGCAGAAGATTGATAGAGTTCTAAGTATCTGAAAAGAATCCTCAAGAATGAAAACTTGCTCAACATTAACTACATGCTCCACCTATAAATATTTATCAATATAAAATCAAAACCCAATATAATATAAAGAGAATTATTTAACAGTCTACTTCACCAGCAAGATTTATATTTTGGTTGAATGTTTTATTCTCCACTATCCACTTTGAAGTGTCATAGTACAGAAATTCTTTCTGATCTTTGAGAGTTCAGACAAAGTATTTCCTACTCTTAAGTGACTTTGCCCAGCACCGGTACTTGCTCTTCACATCATCAACCCAAAGTATGGGTTAAGAGCGACAAAGAAAAGTGTTTGCCTGCAAGTAAAGTTGCCTATAGCCGTAACCACTGATAAGCTGCTAGAATTAGCACTCATAGAAGTTTCAATCACAGACTTATGATCTGAAAATATAATCATGAAAAGTAAAAGTAAAATTATTTCTAACAGTTAAAACTATTATTGTTTTGACAAACTAGAAGGAAACTTCTCTTAATGTACTAGGTTGAAAAAACACGAGTTAAAGTCTATTTTCACTTTTCAGCCAGGTTCACTTTAAATTCAGTTGACTAAATATAATGAACATGGATCTTTCTTTGAGCAGAAGAGATTTTATTTGAGAGATTTGGGAAAACATTTTTAGTCAGATGTTAATGTTCCTTAAGAAAGATAGGTTTAAGTTTTTAAGAGAAGAAATGTTAATTTGCTTTAATCCATATAGTATATAGACTGTCAGTTATGAACAATTCAAACAGACAGGCAGGGATTTATGCTGAAACCCACTATTAACTAAAACATCCAGTTAGACAATATATTTTATCCTTGGCTACAAAGTTATCAGGTATATGTCACCTCTATATCATAAATATAAGTATTAATTAATGTTGTAACATAGAGTCTACAGGCCTCAGCTTTGTAAGATATTTAGCTTAGCCAAACGAGACCCCAGGCCTAAGGAAAGATTTGACAAAAGCAACTACCCAATAAGTGACCCTAGAATGATTGTAAGCTGTCACAAGAGAGCAATGATCTTATATCACAAGATGTCATGAGACAGAATGCTGCATTAAGTGTTTTATACTGCTGGTATTTAGGAGCTATGTTCTGTAATGTACCAGTTAAAGCCAGTTAGAGTATTTGGGGGATTTTTGCAGACATAGGGTATTATAATATGCTAACCATGTCTTTATGGTGGTTGAATAAAGTAAATGTTAATAAATGTAAGGGGAACTAACAAGTTAGCCTATAAAAAGTGGGGCACCCTACATTTAGTTGAGTGTGGAAGTGTAGATAAGGAAAAGGGGGTTGAAACCTTCATAAAGATGTATGGACCCCAGTGGGCATCAGTGTACCATTATAAAAGCTGTATCTCATTCTGTGTGCTTTGGAACACCCCAGGTGACACCCACTGGTCACAATTAGGACCATGAAGATGACGAGGAGGATGACTGACACTCTGGGGTTCCCCCCATTTTCACAGAATCGTAGACTCACTGGACTGGAAGGGACCTTGAGAGTTCATCTAGTCCAATCCCCTGCACTAAGTATTTTCTAGTATTGTCTAGCCTGCTCTTAAAAACCTCCAATGATGGAGATTTCACAACCTCCCTGTGAAATTTATTCCAGTGCTTAACCACCCTGACAGTTAGGAAGTTTTGCCTAATGTCCAACCTAAACCGCCCTTGCCACAATTTAAGCCCATGCTTCTTGTCCTATCCTCAGAGGTTCAGGAGAATAATTTTTCTCCCTCCTCCTTGTAACAACCTTTTATGTACTGTGACAAAGCTCCTCCTCTGTCTTGGTGAGTCCTGCACTTATTGGCGGATTTGCTTGCCTCAGAGATTCACGGCAGCCCTCAGTTTGGCCACTTTTGCTAGTGGCTCAAACGTGCCATTCACTCAGCTAACCTCATCACTGGTCAGCATGGGGAAAAGGAAGGAGAACAATCCCCACAGTCTCCGCTGGTCCACCCAGTGGGTCGGGGAACAGACCAGGGACTTTCCCCTCTGGTGGGACCCACAGCCCAGGTCAACTCCTTCTGTATCCAATAAGGAGTTGGGGGGATCCCGGGCCCACCCTCTACTCCAGGTTCCAGTCCAGGGCCCTGTGGATCACAGCTGTCTACAGTATTTTGTGTAACACCTGTGTGACAGCTACAACTCCCTGGGTTACTTCCCCATGGCCTCCTCTCAACACCTTCTGTATCCTCACCACAGGACCTTCCTTCTGAACAGTTCCTTCTGTATCTGTTCTGAACAGTTCCTTCTGTATCTGTTCCTTCTGTATCTGTTCTGTTTATTTCTTCTCCTTGGTGCAGGATTTTATGTTTATTACTGCAAAATCTCCTCATATTGCCCACAGCTCTGACTACTCTAACTTTCTTTAGGTCACTTGTCTACGGTCCCAATACACAAAAGTATTTAGGCTCCTGATTTCCATTGAAATCAGCCAGTCATACAAGCATAGAGAGGCTCTTTCGTGGATTTTAATTGGTTTGGGAGGAGGGAGAGTGTCATCAAAAAGCCTCTGAAATCCAGAGATAGTGTCAGTACTTGAAGATTGACAAACTCTTTAGTATGGTGATAGAAGCAAATTTGCAAGTCATCAGTATATTATGTACATGATTTGAGATTCAGGCCCCAGTCCTGCAAACACAGGCATGCTTAACTCTTGTGGGACTATTCACATGCTTTAAATTAAGCATATGAATACATTTTGGCAGGATTGGAGCCTAAAGTTGTACTAAAAAAAGACAAAACACTCAAAAGGCAACAAGCCACATTTTTATTTAAATTGGTTTGTCTTCAGTAAGGTTGTACATGTGTAATTGAAAGCAGAAATTGGTCCATGGTATTTAGTATCATGTTGTTAAAGGATATTTGCAATGCTTGCTTTTCATTTTTCCTCTTTTGATAGATAAAGGGAAAAAATTGCAAAAAACAGATTCATTCCAAACACTATCAAACTTAACTTTATAATTGTTGTGACGTTATCGATAAACTATAACCATGTAGATCATTGTTGCTACCACTGTTATATAATTGCAACAAATCTTGTACAAAGGTCAAGGAAGGTGTCTATGGAAAGGTTATGCTTTGCTGAATATAATTATGCGATTTGTATACACGTATCATTTTTGTATTTGAAGTTATGAGTATTGGCTCTATACCTGTATTTCTAAATGTTTGCTCCTGGGGTAATGCCCACAAGGTAATTAGCCAGAACCTCTTGGAGGAACTATTCAAATTGAGCGGCCCATCAAAAGAACATTTAACTCACAATGGAAGGCGCCCACCTACCCTGAATGGACTTTCCTGTGAACACGCTATTTGAAGTATAGGTAATGGTTTCTACTATGACTAAGCGGCATCAGACATGGACACATGACTTGCCCTTGCGACTCCAAACACCATCTTGTTGCTGTAGTTTTCCACAGTGAGAACAATGGGTTTCCCTCCACATGGGAGAAGCTATAAAAGGCACTGGAAACATCTCCATTTTGCCTCTTTCCTGCTCAAACTCTGGACAATGGATTTATACTAAAGGGTGCATTCTAGCCAAGGAATCGAGGACCTTCCAATGATTTGGAAGCAACCAGAGACTTAACTTAAGCCAGCAGTTTATTCCATCACTGCTACAAGCCTGATCCAAGAACTTTTCAATTATTATATGTATTTGACTCCTATAACCAATTTTAACTCTCACTCTTCTTACTTTCTTTCTTTCTTTTTATAAATAAACCTTTAGATGTGAGATACTAAAGAATTGGCAACAGCGTGATTTTTGGGTAAGATCTAAATTGGAAATTGACTTGGGTGTGTTGCTGGTCCTTTGGGATCAGAAGAACCCTTTATTTGATTAAATTGGTTTTAAAGAACCACTCATCTCTAAGTCTAGTGTTTTTGTTGGTGATATAAGAACTGGAATGCTTAAGAAAACTGCTGTCTGACTTCACCAGTGTGGTGAAACAGAAGTTTACTTTTGTTGCTGGTTTGGTGTATCTCATGGGAGAATAACCTCCAGTTTTGGGGTATATCTGCCCTATTTTTCAGCAGTTTGTCCTGAATTTGGTATTCTCAGTTGTGACCCATGGAGGCCCGGTGACTATTGTTTATAATTAAACTCTTTTACTGCTTTGACCATTTCTAGTCTCATATTCGAAAGAATCTGTCTTATTTCAGCATTTACCTATTCAAGACAAAACAAGCTACATGGCATAACAAGTACCTATTTTAATATATTTATTTGTGATTTTTTTTAATATTTGGAAAATATGTTGATATGACACAGCAGTGTGTTGAAATCTTTTAGGATATCAATCAACAATTTACTGAAAAACATACTTCATTGAATAAGATTTCTATATAACGTAGAGTGGAAGGGCCAATAAGGGCCAAATTCTGCTTTCAGTTACACAGTTACAACCTCCACTGAGGGAATTTCACCAATGTAACTGAGACCAGAATTTGGCCTTAAGTTATTTTATTCTGCAGACTGATGGAAAGTATTTCTGTGGAAATGAAATAAATGTTTTCCCAAAACAGGTCTATTCTGGCTTTGTCCTAAGTTGCACCATGAACAAAAGCAGAAATATTAGGAGTCTAGGTGGGGAAAGGGTCCATTTCAAAATATCATGCAACTTGCTTGAATTTCTGGATCCTGACTACCAACATACAATTTTTTTGAAAGCTAAATGACAGTGTCCTTGAAGTATCACTGACGTTGACTCCAGCTGATACAGTTTTTGGTTATTAACATACCTTGCTATACGTCTAGAATGAGCCCACCAATAATTAGAACTGAATATTCTAATTTTTAAAATTAAATCAAGCCTCTGGGAAAGAACCAAGGAAATAGATGGCTAAAGGCCTTTCAAGCAATTAACAAGCACTGTACTGTAAGGTTAAAAATTAAATGGTGCAAACTAGGTTAAGAGTTTCTTCTCTTAAAAATGTCATGTTGATAGAAAGGTAGGGCTCTTGCACTTACGGGTGAAAGCACAAGGAGACAGGACATTGCTTGAGAAATTCATACTTCAGAAAACTAAGTGAATTTTCACTGTTGTTTGTACATTTATATTTTTCTCATAAAAATAATGCTTTGGATTTATATCATGCCTTCCATCTGAGACTCTGAAAATAACTTTACAAACATTAATTAAGCCTCACAATATTCAATATTCCTCTTAGGTAAGTAGGTATTATTTCTGAGCGTCTTGAGACACCTAGCTGTCTCACACTGGACACTCAAAACAGAGACATTCAAAATTTAGAGGTCATTTTAGTTTGCCAAAGTAAGTTATGGGTGAAGCTGGGAATAAACCCAACAACTTTGGTTCTCAGTTCTGCAGTCTAATCACTATGTCATGCATTCACCAACCAATACACTAGCTTCAAATTCCTCCAACTGGGTCACTCCAGAAATACCTTTATAAAATGACAAACAAGGATAGAGCTCTACTGAAGTGGATGCCAATGCTGCCTAGTATAATTGGCCAACAAAAAGGTTGCAAAATACAGTGATTGGCGGCTCATCAGAACAATGTAACCTGTATCTTCTGGTCCAACTCCAAATATCATGCTGATCTCACAACATATAAGTTTCAAAAGAAAATAAAATCAAGAACTTTATATCATTGTAGTCCAAACAAATCAGCAAATAGTACAGGAAGCAAAGGTGAAAAATTACCATGATACAATTAATCATCATTCATAACATTGTAAAGACTCAAAAATGCCCAAGAAGCACCATGTTCTAGAGGCACAAGTGAACACAGTACACATACATATATTTGTTTAGAATGTGCAGAGACTGGCTGAATACTAAAAGATGAACATTTCTTATGAAGAACAAGAACTGATGTGCACTTTCCTTGGGTGCTACAGAATTTATGGGAAAATTCTAAGTTAAACTGAAAGTAGATTGAAAAAATGAGAGTTTGGATTTTTTTTTTTTGCTAAGTGTATTGAGTTCTTTTTCCCGCTGTGACTAGATATATTGCTGCATCTAAATTAACTTTCTTAGAATTTGTTTGTAAATTAGAAATACTGACCTGCCTGTAAAAAGAAGAGAGAAAAAATGCTATAGAAAATTGCATATTTTAATTCTGAGCTGCAACGTAATGGATGTACTATTACATGAGAGTACAACACCACTCTAGTGAAATACTGGAAATGCGCTTAGGCTGAGACCATGCACTTTAATTCTACACTATCTTCACCATAAGGCTAACATATCAGTAAAATGAAATGATTTCTTTAAATAAATGAAGGCACAGTCCTTCCCAGAGTATTAGGGTGTACAGAGGATGTGGGCCTGCTGCAGTAACCTTAGAAAGGGAAGCATGCTTTCACTTGCATATCTGATCAGCTCTGCTTGATAATGGTGAGAGGACTGAGGGCAAGAAACCATGTCCCCCATCCACTTGGGATACTATAGATGCACCTAAATGTTAACAAAAGTATTTGTAACTGGTATTTAGATATCTAAAATAAATATTGATGACTAACTTTAGTTAGTCAAGTTGGATAATTGAGCATTAAACAAACAAGTCATATAGTGACTGCCATCAGTGAGACATTATACAAATTAAAATATAGAAATCAGAGATGGAAAACACCTATTGTGTCATCTAGTCCATCCCTCCTCCATGAAGACAAAGTTTTAGACCCTACATTACACTTCCTATTACTTTGTCCAGTCTACTCTGAAATGTCTGAAATGATGGAACATCTGCTACTTCAGCTGGGAAACTATTTCAAAGCTTAGTAGACCTTATTGCCAGGAAGTATTGATGAAATGCTTCAGTGAACTGAGTTAAGGCTGCAATTTTGTCATGTCAGCTGTTAGCTAATGTAGTATGCGCTCAGTAAAAAATTCAAAAGTTGTGGGAATATAGTAAGCAAAAGGCCAAAAGTCAATGACATTTTTTATACTCAAACTATCCTATATTTCTCCATTTTCATGCACACAAAAGGAAGAGTTCATGTTCTGTAAAAGTTTTGTTCATAAGAATTGCTGTACTAGTGTTGAGAGGGGGAAATTGAACCTGTGTTGCCCACATCCCCTGTGAGTGCTCTAACTATTGGGCTAAAACATATAATCAAGTGAGTAGCACCACCACCTTCCATGGCCAGATTTAAATGGGATCCAATCCAATAGGCAGCCGATGAGCATGCATACAGGATCAGGCCCCATACACGATTTAAGTGGCTGAATACTTATCTTCCCTGGGTTTGTGAATTGTTCTAGGACTTAGGAGGGTGATAGGCATCCGAATGCCTAGAGGGAGGCAACAATGCACATGCTCAGAGTCAGAAACATAGAGGTACCTAGGACATTTTTACTCTGAAAACTTAGGCATCAAGTAAGTGTGAGTGCCTACAGGGTTTGGCAGGAGTTCTGTGGATCGCAGTGGAGCCCAAACTGGGATTAGGGCACTTTTGTGGATCCGGGTAGATGCAATATAAATAAATACCACCATTGTATAATATTAGTTGCATTTAAGCTTTGAATCTGGCACACCCCATTTCCAGTCACTAAACCCTGAAGTTTTCTGCTGAACTTTTAGAACTGTCTTCATTTTTTTTTCTTTTTCAGGTATTATAAAAGGAGGAGGATTTGCACTCCTAACATAGAAGATTTCAGCACAGGGATTCTGACAATTAAAACTGTCAAGAGTTGAATGGCATTTTTGTAAAGCAAAATATCCACCCTTCTAAATCTTAAGGTTTTCTCTTTTGTTTCCTAATACACTTTTGTATGTACTGTATACTGGCTGATATTATAGAATATATGCACAACTGCATAGATTCTATGAAGATGTGAGCTGATCTGTGAGTCTGTCATGTATAAAAGAAAGATTTCATAGGGCTTGACCCTGAGACCCTAACACAAAT
Source organism: Lepidochelys olivacea (assembly GCF_965140295.1). NCBI lineage: Eukaryota > Metazoa > Chordata > Testudines > Cheloniidae > Lepidochelys > Lepidochelys olivacea. The sequence continues at coordinate 32,089,477 of NC_140415.1, forward strand.
GAGCAGTCCCAATGAAGCTAATAGGACTACTGATGTGTCTAAGTGTTGCAGGATTGAGTAATTAGGGGGCAAGCACCCGATTGAAAATCAGACATATAAAATATCCCTAATAGAGGAAGTGGATAATGAATAAGTCACACTACTTCAAGGTTAACCATTAAATACATTAATCAGCATGTGATCTAATGAGTAAAACATATACAAAAACAAGTGATTCATTCAGAGTAACTCAAATATCTCTTTATTTGTGATATATTTCACAGCATGCTTGATAGATTAAGGGCCCAATACTGCAACTCTCTTTTACATGGGTAGTCCTTACACATGTGAGCAAGCCCATTGATTTCAATGGATCTGAGCACACTCTACATCCCACAGGAGACACTCAGCATTTTACACCCCGTAACAAAAACAATTGTATGAGTTACAACAGTGTGTTTATCACAGTCAAAAGGAAATCTTATCCAGGGTTACAGATTCAGTAATCACTGCTAGATTGTGAAGAGATAAATGGAGGCATTCTACAGAGTTTCTGACATGTATTTAGTACAGAGCTTACATAATGGTTTGCTAATTAGACATTAAACCCCAGAAGATGGAGTTGTTCTCTTGCAAGAGACTACTGGAAACAAATGGTCTCTTTACAGGGAAACTACGTAATACTTATGGAACTTCTTTCCCCAAAAGCATACACATATGATAGAGAACACAATCTTCTCTGCAGCACAGACAAGCTAATGCTTCCAGAAAACATGGTGCTAAACACAGCAACAATTTTAGCAACTGAATCAAATTACTGAGTTTTTACAGATCATGCAATGAGCTTTCCACACTACTGTTCATACCATTAAAAAAAAAAAAAAGGTCAGGGAAGGGAATGAAGGAATTTAAAAGCCATGACATCCACACAACAAAATATTGTACAGTAGGTAATCTTACACAAAAGCCCACAGTGTATTTTAAGGGGAATTTTATCAATATTTGATCTAAAGCAAAAAAGAATGTTTCAAGTAAATTTCATGCACTGAAAATTTTCAGCAGCAGGGGAAAACAACACAAAAGTACAACAATCCATGTCAGAAATTGCCCACATTTGACATAGTTAACACAATATTCTTATGTTTTTATAATTTACACTTGATGCCCAACTTTCTTTTCTACAGAGACATTTAAAAAGCATCTATGCCTTTTGTATTGGTGATGGAATTAGTTAATAATAATTTTACTATTTTAGGAGCTATATTACTCAGTGTCTTTCCAGTCTGATGCTGTCAAATATTTACTTTTTATAATATTATCTTGATAGTGAAATGCAAATGTGAAGAGGCACTTAAAGTAGAAGAATGAAAGAAAATGATTTTATATACCATATTAAAATGCTAGTATAACAGGCATTCATAGTGCAATTATGGGTCCAAGATACCTTTAGGCCTTGTCTATACACAAGAGTTGTAGAGTTAAAGTGGTGCAACCATCCTAATGGAGATGCAGTTATATTGGTATGAAGGTCTATATATTGGTATATCTATTTCCTGCTTAGGAAGGGAAATAAGCTATACCTGTATATGGTCCCTTTTTTACATGCATAACTGCATTCACACTAAGTCAGTTGCACCAGTATACCTATTCCAATAAAAATCACACCTCTAACTGAAGCAATCATACGGGTACAAAAACTATGTATCAACCTGGCCTTAAAACCACCACTAGGACTTAAAAAAAGAAGCTGTGGAACTAATCTGTATGAATGATTACATGTAATTTTTGACATAATAAAGTACATTTATCTCCCACCCATCCCATTTATTTATTTATTTATTTTATTTATTTGCAAAATACAACTAGTTCAAGCACATACCAGACCCAGTACTGCCATGGGTGAAGTACTATCTGCTCTCATTGGAAAAAAAATTGAAAAGATTCAGTCCTTATTGTGTGTTAGAATTCCTTCAGTATAAGTGTTATCTACTTCAGTGCTGCTCAAAGTGGTGGTCCGCGGACCGCTGCCGGTCCACAAGCCATCAGCTGCCGGTCTGCGCGCACGTTGGGGAAAAAAAATGCCGGTCCCCCACATCAGATAGCTTGAGAAGTACTGATCTACTTCATCTGAGACTATCAGCATAAAATGTTTCACTTGTAAGGCAGAAATCTATTTCATTCATAAACTAATATCACATAAAATATTATTTTACTGTATATATCATTTAAGAATCCAATTCTGCAACTACGTACTCCTGAATAACTTTAATCACAGGAGTAGTCCTCTTGATTTTAATGGAAATACTCACATGAGTAAAGTTACTCATGTTCTACATTTGTCCAAAATTCAAGACTGTGCCATTACTCACTCTAGTTTGAACTGTGAGCCTGGCTGCCCACCCATGCAGGGAAACAAGGGGGCATAATCAACCTCCTTAATTGCCTGTGCATGATATGCACATCACCAGACCCTGCGTAGGCTGCTACATTCCCTTCCTAGGCAGGAAGGATGTGGGTGGACAAGTGGGGAATAGGTGGAGCTTGACTCCCCGCTCTCCTCTCCCCATGCACCTGCCAGTGCAGCTGAGCTAGCATGGAAAGGGGGAAAAAATTATTCCAAGAAAAGAGCTAATAAAATTTACTTCCCCCAGGGAACAAGGAGAAAGCAGGGATTGAAGCGTGACTCTGAGAGTCACAATTTAGTGACTGCTCTGCTCCTTTCATAGCTGTGCTGACCTTTACTTGGGCTTGAATGCAAGGTTCCAGTACATCCCATTGAGTGATACATCACACTGCAAATAGTCCCTTTGGAACCAAGGATTTAATAAGAATCTCTCTTTCACTTCTTTTGAAAAATGTACTATTTAACCTACTTCTTTCTTTAACAGAACAGTGCAACTATTTGATTTAAACAGGTGTATCCCTTTCTATGACATTCACTCACTATTCTATGTATATGAAGAGATTGATGAATTGCTTACTTACACTATCAACCCTTTTAAGCACATTTATTATTTCAGAAAGTACTTCTATAATTGTGATTAATAAATTTTACAAAGGCAGCCAACCAATTCTTACTATGTAGTAAAACAACTAATTCTTCACGAGAATTGATTTTTAATATAAATACAGTTCTCCCTAAATGTTTATTGTTGTACCTTTTGGAAATATATTTTATGTTAATTGTGTATTTTTATGTTTTATAGCCAATCAAAATATGTTGACATTAACATTCTAATTGAATACTGCATTTACTGTTTTAACTATAAAAAGTCATATTGCACTCTAATTTTATTTTATTTTATTTCTGGAAAAATATGTGTGCAGTTAAAGTTCATAATATACTTAAATAATAAGCAAATTTTGTATAGTATTTGAAAAAATAAAAATAAATAAGTGATTTCTGAGTTCCTTTGAAGCATGAGCTCCAATATATTCCTGGCATAGTACAACAATGTAGCACTATGTGAAACAAAATAAGCTTTTTCTGATTTGGGCAAGGTCATTTTCCCCTACTGTGAGGATACTACGGAACCTTTCTAGCTTTATATTACCTGACAGACCTGATGGATTTGGAAATGCTTTCAAACCAACTATTAATGGATTAAAATGAAACGGTCATGGATTCTTAACATTGCCTGCTTCTTCAGCATCTTTTGTGCCCTTTCTTTGGCATTTAAAGGACTAAGAAAGGCACAATTATATTTTCTGCGGTATACATGGACATTGACATACTTCATATTCCAAGAAACACAAGGGCAGAGATTCCAAGGTTATACTTCGCATTGGCCCGAGATTTTCAGAAACCATATCATTCAGCACCACGGCTAGCTCCCACTTAGGGACCGGGTAGAAATTCTACGTGTTTTCCTTCTCCCTAGTACACAACGTTATAGCTCAAGGTGGGAGCGCTCGCTAGATGACTTTCAAGCTCCAGGTAAATTAAATAGGAACAAACCTCTTTCTGTGCAAAAAAAAAAAAAAAAATCATTAAGAAAACCTCCATTCCCCCTCAGTCCACCTAGTTCAAGTCCATGCATTTTAGTCACATGAATATATAACCTTTAAATATTTCTGAAGAGCTCACGCCGTGCGTTCAGCATCAAATTGCAAAGCTGGAACAGCGAGTTCTCGCTCTAAAATAACAGGACAAGGGATGTCTGTCTCAAGCGTTTGCAACCTTCACACAATGAACCGACTGGCAAAAAGTACCCTCCAGCTTGGCTGTTTTCGGACCAACTCTTGTCTTGAGCTTTTCCTCTCTGCCTTGCCTGTTTCCTCCTTCTCCCCGTGAAGCTGCATTACATAGATTTGGGACCGGAAGAGACAACCCCCCTCACCCCCAAAGTTTGAATCACAGACTCGTAGCCAAGGTCGCCGGGCGTTTGCTGGAAGCACTCTCCCCCCCCCCCCTTCCCCGAAACCCCCTCTCGGACTCGGAACCCAGCGCTGGGTTTCAGGTCCTGCCCTTGCACAGCCTGGTGGGGCTTTCGTTGCTGGCCATGGCACTGGGTTCATAAGGCGTCTGAAGAAGACAAGAGACGCCAGCTGCCACGCCAGGCTACCCCGAGGCGTGCGCGTGGTGGGCACCCACCCAGAGCCACACTCCACACACGGGACCACGCCGCCTGCCCGCAGGCAGCTCCTTCCCACCGCCCCCGAACGCCTTTCCGCCCAGAGACAGTCCCCAGCGCACGGCCATGAGACACGCTGCAGCGTGCACACAATGGGGGACTGGCAGCGTGCCCGGGGGCGCAAAGCTACAAACGGCGGCGCTCTGCACGACTGGCTCCACTTTATTTGCCAAAGTTTGTCCAGCGCGCTGCCTGGAGGGGTGGGGGTGCCTTTCTTTTTCAGGGGGGAGCCGCCACGCTGAAGCGGAGGGGCGGGGGTCCCTGCGTGCAGAAGGCACCCGTGAGCCGCCGCCGGCCCTCGCCCCGGGGCAGCTCTCCCCTGGGGTGGGGGGTGGGGAGCGTGGGGGGGCACTCACCTGAAGTCGCTGTAGGGGTGTATGATCCAGAACCCCGCAGTTTTAACCCTTTCCTGCTCCTTCTCCACCGCCTTCTGGCTGCCGAACATGCGGAGGGAGAATTTGTTGACCCCGGGCTGCAGCATGGAAGTGAACTGGCGCTGCATGAAGCCGTACTGCCGCCCGGAGCCCTCGGCCTCCTCCAAGCCCACCCCGGGCTCCTCGCCGCCGCCGCTGCCGCCGTCCACTTTGAAGCATACCGAGTTGCCGTGCTCCTTCCCGCCGCCCGGGCTGCCCAGCGCCTTCTCCGCCGGCTTCGCCTGCAAGGCGTTGGCGCTGCCGCTGCCATCGTCCCGGCTGCCGGGCGAGGAGCTCGGCTTGCCCGCCTCCATGCTGCGGGGGGAGCGCTCTCCAGCCTGGCCCGGGCTCCTGCGGCACTGGGAGTCCGGGGCAGCGCAGCCAGCGGGCCGGCCGCCTTCCTCCCTGCAGCCGCCGCCGGTGCCCTTCAGCAGCTCAGCCCCTCTGCTGCTCCTGGCATTGCGAGCCCAGCCGGTACTGACACGCCGGGGACAGAGGGAGGGAAGCCGCGGCGCCCGCACCGCTCCCTTCGCCTGCCCTCTGCTGGCGGCAACGCCGCACCGCGCTCTGCCCGGCCGCCCGCTTCCCTGCGCCTGACATTGAGCGCCCCGGAGTCCTTGAGGGGCTCGGGAGCTGGGAAGGGGGAGGAGGGAGCGGAAGGGCGTGTGTGGGAGACAGGGGAGGGCGAGAGAGAGCCTGCGTGTGTGCGCCTCGCTCCGTGTGTCTATCTTTAACTGCACGTGCGTCCCTCTGGAAGCAGGTGCGTGGGATTGCCTGTGTGCACGCGACTGGGAGCCACAGACTCAAAAGCAGGTTGTGTTGTGCCTGGTGTAGGCAGCAGAGCTCTCTGTGTGTGCACCGAAAGCACCGGCGCGTGCCCCTGCGCCTGTGTGGCACATGAGCCTGTTTCTGCGGTCACGGTGTAGGGCCACGGTGTGCCTTTCGTCTGGGGTTGTCACTCTGTGCCTGTGTGCGGGAGAGAGAGAGAGACTGCGCTTGTGTACATGTGTACGTGCACACCTGTGCAAACAATTTGGCAAGAGAAAGACTCAGAAAGAGTGGTGATTTTTAATCCTGTGTCTGAAATATGTGGGAGGCCTGGTATTAAAATGATCACATATGATCAAAGACTTTCTTGTTAAAAAAAAAAAAAAGAGGGAAAAAACTATGCCAACCCCTGGGGGAAAGGAAAGAGACAGCGGGCAGGGTGTTGCACCCTATAGCAACCTACCACCAGAGCAGAAATGGACATTAATGATAAAGGGACACAGAAGATGAAACCCCAGATACAGTGGGAAGCCCTGTCCTGAGCAGATTGTACTTACCTGACAGATCCCTGAGGATTATGTTTCCTGTAAACTTTGACAACACTTGTCAATAAACCATTATTGACCTGGCCTCTGTGTGACTTTATGTGTGTGAGAAATAGCAAGAGATATATTCTAATCTAAATTACAAATTTCATTCCAAAGAAACATCACTCACATTAATGGAGTTACTCTGGTTTTACACCGCTGAAAATGAGATCAGAGTCTGTCCCTGTGTCTTTGCATATCTATGTTCTGCTGTGTGCATGAGATTCTTAGTCATTTTTATTTTTTTCACTCACAAAATAACTCAAACAGTGACACAAAATCACACAAACATGTATCTCTCAGTAGGTGTTTATGTAACTGTCTCTTATTATAAGTGTGTATGTGTTATTGTATGTTGCGCTGTGACTGACAGTATGTTTTGTGTGAGAGACTATATTCTGTGTGTGTGTGCGCGTGCATTTTTATATGTGAGACTAAATGTATATTTATGAGCAAGGCTTTTTCTCTGGATAATATTGAAAATGTGTATTATTGTGTGCCTGCATGATTATGTGTTTCTGTGAATAAATGTGCTATTTTTGTGTGAAATTCTATGTGTCTGTATGACTACACATTTTATTGCATATGTGAAACTGTAGGGATATGCAAATAGGTAAAACCTGTATGTGTGTATGTCTACAGGTGGGTTCTTTGTATGGGTAATAGGGTATGCTAGCTCTTTAAGGGTTGGCAGAGGGCCAACACATTCCTATTAGTATTTTCTCCCCAGAATAGAAAGAGTCTAGGGCTTGTAGTTCAGAGGAACTCTGGGCACTGTAGGCAGAGCAAGGCCATCTAGGAGGGGAAAGCAAGAGAGCTAGCGACTTGTAGAGAGCAGGAGGTGTTTGCAGATCTCCCTCCACCAAAAAGCTTTGGAAGAAGCCCAGTGCTGGTAAAATAACTCTGTGTACGCCCTGGGTGAAAGGTGTAAGGTTTAGATGCTGCCTTGAAGAATGAAAATTTTAGACATCTCTTTAAACTAAAAGGGAAGGAGTTTACTCTGGTTTGGTGAGCATAGGACAGAGACTGCCAACCATGGAAGGGCAGCTGAAGCAATGGCCAAGGGTGATATCAGAGAAGTAATTACTAACCTCTGCTACAGAGTGTAAAAGTTGTGTCAATATCTAACATGGATATAACTGTGTATGTGTGACTATATAATGGAAATGTCTGATAGCTTAAAATGGAACATAAGTACTTCTACTTTAAAAAAAAAGAGTCCAATCAGTGTAAACATCATATTTGCTTAGTTTTTCAGACCATTTAAATTCTCCATCTAGGGTTGTTTTGTTTATACATTTTTAATAGAATGCCTCTGAATTCAGCTTCAGGGTGAAAGTTTTCCTCAAGCGTCGTATTCTCTGTTTCTGACCTATATCTTCTCTTAAAGTCTGGTTACTCAAAGCTTGCTAGAGAAGTAAATTAGATTGGTGTGAATCTTGTCCAAGGGGCAGCTGTTAGATTATGAGAGGTTTTTTATGTTGGATTTAAGGGCGCTTTTAGCCAGTCATGTTATGACTGAGAGTTCATGCACTGTGCACACAAACTTGATTGGGGGCAAGGCACACACAGAGTTTATTGATGATCAGGTGTGGGGTGAGATACATCTAAGACTGACTGACAGGAGCTGAGCACACAAGCATGACTGATGGAGGAGGGAGGAGTGTGTGCACTGGATGATTAGTTGATGGGGACCAGCTGCACATTAAACCTCCTCAGTCAGGAGCTAGGCTTTTCCGTCAGACTTCATTCTGCAACAGAGAAAGGTCCATGCATAGCTGCAGTTAGATAAAATATTCTTCTGATGTACTTCTGCTCCCCCAGAGGCTCCAATGCCCACCTCCAATTAATTATTAAAAACGTAGGAAATTAATGCAAAAGCTGTGTTGTGAACCAGTTAGGGTTGTTACTCACACACCATGCCTAATGTAAATCCACAAAAGCAAGGAAATGAAAAGCTAAGTCCTTCTTCAGACACAAACACACACTTTACCATTATCACACCTACCATATGTCAGACCACATGTTGCAAACCTGACTTTGCCTCTATAAGGATATTTGCCTTTCACCACATACTTTAAGTGTCTTTCTGAAAACAACCCTTTACCAAACTACCCTCACCCAACAAGACCAACTGTTATATCAGGCAACCACAGTTGCTAATTTTAAGGGGAAATATAATGTTGTAAAGGGGTGTGTACAAAAGAGTAAACAGGGGCAGGGTGAACAGCAGATGTGATAATGCTAAAGTGTGTGCCTGTGGAAGGAGTAGAGGGTATATATAGGTAAGTGCCTTAGCTTTTCAATGCTTTGCTTTTTGTGGGTTTGTGTCAGGCATGTTGTATGTGTGTGTGTGTGTGTGTAGCAACACTTCCTGCTTCGCATCAAAGTTTTATTTTGCGTGTGTGTATTAATATGGGGGGATATATGTATATATAAAATGCTTGCATGTCTGTGGGTTTAGATGCCATGTATGAATGCAGCTGAGTAAAACCCATGAGTGGGTATGTGTAATTAATATATATATGACCTGTGTGTATATTGTGTCCATATGAATTTTACTATTTTTCTTTGTATGTGAATTTGTGTCTACGCAGAACAGTAGGATGAAGAAAGGGGAAATGAAGACCTGTTGGACACAACAGGGGCATTTTGCTTCTTGTTTGTCACCATTTTATTTGTAATAAATTCTATTGTCAGTTTGTTCAGCAGAGGAAATCTCTCCCTATGTCATTACCATCCTTAATTAGTATGAGCTCCACAGCCACTAGAATGGGAGGCTGTGACAGGGTGCTAAGCAGAAAACTGCTTAGCCAACCCTCTGTAGCTCCAATTAAGGGAGGTAGATCACCTGGCTCTGACTGGGGAAGCTGGAACAGCCACTGCCTTATCAGGCTGGGGCTGGATAAAAGCCCCAGGGGAAGGAAGCTAGGGGAGTAGCTGGACAGGCTGTAAGCTGCATTAGAGGAAAGGCAGCGAGGGGAAGCAGAGAGAGAGAGAGAGAGAGAGAGAGAGAGAGATAGCCTGCTCCCTCTCTTCTGCTGGTGGACTGTAAGAAGGGGACTATGTCTATGGTGGAAAGGTGGTGGGAACACAACCTGTAAATAAAAGCACCAGGTGAGCACTGCACCAAGGTCTCTGTGTGACTGTCTCAGCCCAGCGGGGGCAGCAGCCAGGAGGGCCCTGCACGAACCCCGTTACAGAGGCTCATGAAAATGATTACTACTGCCTACATGATTCATATTTTTAGATGTTGTAAGAAACTAACCCTATCTTCAATCCCAAGAACGAATCTTTAAAAAGAATAAAACTATTTGATGGTGTTTGCAACATCAGTATCTCCTAGGCTTGAGGCAGAGCTGTACTACTACCCAGCACGTTCACAGGTGGCAGATCATGGAATGACTTGTGAAGGTTAGCTGCCAAATAAGCAGAGGTAACTCTGATGAGTAAGCAGTCACAGATAAAGGAGCAGCACCATCTTGGCATGGTGGGGACAGAAGATGGCAATGTTGTTCCTATTGAAAAGCCGTATGTGCCCTCTGATGGTGCTGTGACATGGCGAGTTCAGGCTGCCATTATAATAAGCCTGCATAGCCCCAAACTCTTGGAAACAAGGCCTTTTATGGCAGATCAGGCAGATGTTGAGTCTAATATCCTCAACAGCTGTAAAGGCAGATATAGACTGTAGGGGAGCAAGATCCCCAACCATCTTGGTTTACTTGCCATTGGATTAAGATCTTGTCCCATCAAGAATCTGAGGGGAAACTGGTGTGCAATGGTTTCTTCACATTAAAAGAATCCACGCACAGGCATCTTTCATGGAACTACTATCTACCAGCACATACCTTAAGTCCTTCAGTGACTAGCTAATGGCAACAGGAGCAGGATCGTGATGTCTGGGAGCTTCTAGTCATGAACTGGCATGCAGGCACCAGTTATAAGATGGTCATCGAGCACTTGGAGGAGGCAGGAGTGCTTTTTTGGCAGCTGTAACTGTGACTGAGCAATTCTTTTTAGGATCCACTCTGCTTACCCTATAAAGGGAGAAGGCTATAAAATGTTCCCCCTACATAGCCTGCCTCACACCTTCCATCTGAATTACTGCATCCAGAGGAATCACCCTGTAGCAGTCAAAATCAGCAAAGTCACTCAATCAAATTTGGGACCTGGAAAGTTAGGACTCTCATGTACCAACCTAATACTGATCGCCCAGAGCATTGTACTGCAATTATGGCCCAAGAACATAGGCAATATGATATTGCTGCCCTGAGTGAGACCAGGTGAGCAGGAAAGGGGCATCTTAAGGAACAAGGAGGTGGATATACCTTCTTTTGGAAAGGAAAATCTGTAATGGAATGTCAAACTCATGGATTTGGATTTGACATCAAAACTGAACTTGTCAACCAATTTAATGAGTTCTGTATTGGAATCAATGAACGCCACATGACTCTTCGATTTAAATCTCCAGTGAACCAATATGCTACTGTTATTAGTGTGTATTCCCTGACACATAATGCCAACAATGCCAAAGAAGAATTTTACACCAGCCTTGACCAAGTCCTCTCTGGCATATCAATGACAGATTGGCTTATTCTTCTTGGAGACTTTAATGCTAGAGTTGGACTGGACTCGAAACAATGGAATGGAATGATTGGCAATGAAGGTATAGGAAAGATCAATTCAAATGGTATCCTCCTCCTGACCAAATGTGCAGAACATGAACTCATTGTCATCAACACCTTGTTCTGCCAGCAAAACAAACATAAGACATCATGGCAATATCCATGATCCAAGTACTGGCATCTGATTGACTATGTCACTGTCCAGACCCAGAATAGCAAATATGTCCACATTAGTCAAGTCATGACTGGAAACAATGACTGCTGGACCAATCATCGCCAAATCAACTCAATCATGATCATCAGAGTGGCCCCTAAACAATGGCTGGAACAGAAACAAAGCAGACATAAAATCAATATAGAGGAACTCAAGGATCTGAAAAAAACTTCCACCAATACCTTAGTGAAAAACTGAAAAATTCCAAAGAAAGACAACTGGAATGTGTCAGCAGTACCTGGGATGCCCTCAAATCTGGTATCCTCAGTGTCTGTGAAGAGATGCTAGGATCCTCTACTAGGAAACATCAGGATTGGTCTGATTAAAATGATTGGGGGATACAAAACCTGATCGATCACAAACAAGGCCTTTTTTGTCTGGTAGAATGTTATGAATTCTGTGCAAAAGAAGTCAGCTCATCAACAAGCAAAGGCAGAGGTTCAAAGAAGAACTCACAACATGAAGAACATGTGGCTGGACAACTAATGAGCTTAAACTCCTCACTGAAACTCATGATATGTGTGACTTCTTTAATTCTGTTAAAACCATTTATGGCCCATGCAGCAGGGGGCCAACCCCCCTGAGATTGCTGAATGGAGAGGAGTTGATCAAACAGAAGCCGTCAGCACACACTGGAAGGAACATTTTGAAGATCTCCTGAATCAGGACTCTGCAGTTGATGACAGTGCCTTCACCTTCATTCCACAACACCCCAACAGAGATGAACTTGAAATACCTCTCACTCTTGAAGAAGCATGTAGAGCTATTAAGCAGATGAAGAACAACAAGGCATCTGGAGTTGATGGAGTCCTTGCAGAGATCTAAAAGCAGGGGGAGAGAAACTCACCTTACACTCTTATTTTGAAAATCTGGAACCATGAGAAAATTCCAGATGAATTTAGAGATGCTATGATTGTGATGATCTTTAAGAAAGGAGATAAATCTGACTGTGGGCATTATAGAGGAGTCTCTCTGCTAGCAACTTCAGGAAGAGTCCTCGCTAGATTTCTCCTGAACTGTCTTCTTCCTCTTGCCCAAGACATTCTACCTGAATTTCACTGTGGGTTTAGACCATCTAGAGGCACTACTGACATGCTCTTTACTGCTCGCCAGCTGCAGGAAAAATGTAGAGAACAACATAGACCACTATACCTGACGGTCATTGACCTGACAAAAGCTTCTGACTGCGTCAACAGAGAAGTGATATGGAAAATCCTCCTGAAGTATGGCTGTCCACTGAAATTTGTCACCATTCTTCATCTCCTTCATGATGACATACAAGCAGTGATCCTTTGTAATGGATCTACTCCAGCTCTTTTTAAAGTTAAGACAGGTGTTAAGCAGCACTGTGCCATTGCCCCAATGCTCTTTTCCATCTTCCTTGCTGTGATGCTCTAGTTGATCACTGACAAGAGCCCAGCAGCAGTGCAGCTAATCTGTTGAATGGATGGTAAGCTATTCAACCTGGCCCGCTTTCAATCCAGAACCAAAATGTCTCCAACTTTAGTCATCATGCTGCAGTATGCTGACAGTGCTGTAGCGTGCGCTCACTCAGAAACAGATCTTAGGGTGATCATCAAAGTCTTCACTGAAGCATACTAGAAAATGGAACTGACACTCAACACCCAGAGGACAAAGGTCCTCTATCAGCAAGCTCCTGGTGTACAACTCCCAGCACCAGCAATATAGATCCACAATAACCTTCTAGAGAACATTGTGCATTTCCCATATCTTGGAAGCCACCTCACAGACAGCTGACATCAATGGAGAAATCCAGTACTGGCTCAATTATGCTAGCCGAGATTTTGTCATCTGAGAAAGAGGGTGTTTGAAGATTGCAACATCAGAATTAAAACCAGACTTATAGTTTATAAAGCTGTTGTGATCCCCACCCTATTGGAAACATGGCAACATATAGGAGACCTCTTAAGGTGCTGGAGAAGTATCATCAACACTGCATATGTAAGGTTATTTTAATTAAATGGGCTGATGGATACACTAACATCAGTGTCCTCTCTTGCAAGCTGATATCATGAGCGTCAAGGCAATGATTATCTATCAACAACTTTGTTGGGCAGGTCATGTTGATTGGATGCCTGATTCCAGACTGCCAGAACAAGTTTTTCATTCTCAACTCAGCCAAGGCAAATGTGTTAGAGGAGGGCAGAAAAAATTCTATAGAGACATCCTCAAGGCTAGTATGAGGAAATGCAACATTGACATTAACTCATGGGAATGTAGTTCAGGACCAACAACAATTGAGGAATTACTTGATGAAGGGAACTAAGTACTTTGAGAACCAGATGGGAGTACATGTAACAAAAAAACAGGAGCAACGGAAAGACTGTGCCATGCATCAAACCAACATCCCAGGTTCACCCATCCTGCTTGGAAATACATGTCTGGAATGTGGAAGAGTCTGTGGCTCTAGAATAGGCCTCCTCAACCATTGGATCCATAGATAACTTTAAATGGACAATCCCATGAAATACAGTTATCCTCGACTTTGAGAGACCGCCAGTGATGATCTCCTAGGATTTCAGAGAACTTGTGCAAAAATAAGTTCTTCAATGTATCTATCACATATGCTCTGTATATCACATATATATGCTGTATATACATCCAACTTATATTAAGCAATACTGACTACACAGGAACATATTTTAAAGTTTACTTTCTGACTGTGTTCACTTGAGCTCTCCGGATATTATCTAATCACATAGAACAAGAGTAATAAAAATCTAAAATAAACGTATATGCACACATGATGTATGTGTGACCCTCGATTCACACACTACACACCATAGTAATAATCTTTGTACAAAACATGCCTTGTGCAGTATCACCTGAAGACTAGTAACTTTCTGGTCAATAATATCATAGGGAAATGTATGTAGCAACATTATATGTAAAGCTTTGAATTCCCCCTTTATGATGACATTAGAATATGTTCAAAACCAGACATCCCTTCTTAAGCAAAAATTGTTAAACAGGTCTATCCTAAACAAAGGAATGTGTGTTTACTTCAATTTACATATAAGAAGTAAATAGGATCATTAACGTGGCAGAGGGAAGAGATGGCAGAAAACAGAACAATTTGCATTTCAGGAAACACAAGTGGGAGAAGAATGTGGAGCCTCATTCACCACCGGGCTCCATGTCATCTTCCTCACAGCTTAAATAAACTTTACTTTGAGGGGTAACCTTCAGAAAAATCCATTTCAAAGGTTCCCTAGAATATATAAAAACAGGGCAGAAAACTCCAAGTTATCTCTTTCACCTAAGATGACAAAGGCACTAGCACCTCTGGGCCTCTAGAAGAGATCCTGACCCAGGAGAGGGTTAGCTACCATCTTGTTGGAAGATTGGGGGTGAGAAAGGCCACTTTGAACAAAGCCTTGAACCAAAACATGCTAGATTAAGTTTTAGACTTTTAGATGTGTGTTTTCACTTTTATTTGCTGGTAACGATTTCTAACTGCTCTTAAAATCCTATCTTCTTTTGCTAATACACTTGTTTTACTATTCATCTAAACCAATAGTTTTGTGTTTGTAGCAAAGTGGATGTCAACTTCAGTTAATGTGGCAAACTGTGTGTTTTGTCTCCTTAAAAGAGCAAACAAACCATATTATTTCTTTGAACTGTCCGGAAGAGGGCTGGACATTGCAGGGCACACAGTTTGGGGAAAATGTGGGACTGGGAGTATGTCAGGGCCACTCTTCAAGTAGTAATCAAGGCTGGCGGAAGCTGGCTTGGGGCTGTAGATGGGTTGCTGGGGTCAGAGCTGCTGAAGCAGGGCTGGCTAACACACAGACACTCGGGGTGTGACCCGCATCCTGATATGCTGTTTGAGGAGGGCCTAGGTTGGGAGCTACAACAGCAAAAGCATTGTGAGGTGACCAAGGTTATAGGGCAGGCAGTGACAACCCCTTACTAGTGTGTATGGCACCCCAGAATTCAACAATATGAAATCTGAAGTCTGCCAAATAATGTATCTACCTTGGATATTTGTGTGCTCTCTGTTCCCTTAGTATCGGAGTGCCTCACAATCTTTAATATAGTTATATTCACAACACCCTGTGTGGTAGGGAAGTACTATAATCTCTACTACACAGGTGGGAAACTGAGACTCTGTGCCTAAGTGTCTTGCTCAAGATCACCCAGAAAGCTTGTGGTGGAGGAGGGAATTGAACGAGAACTTCCTGCATCCCAGTCTGGCACATTCATGTGGTTAGAGGATTTTTAGGTTCACATTTCTAATATATAGAAGATCAAAGGATGGAACTGGAGGAATGGGGCATAGCAAGTCTGTGTAGGTCTGAAGAATGTGGTTAAAGACCATATTATGGGAAGATGGTGTCTCTGCAGAGATGAAGCTGAGGCTGGGTTTCTGTGGAGCCTGATTATGAATTTCATTTCTAATTTTACCACAGTGTTAATGAATGGGCCTGATATTTCTCACATGACGTAAAGCATTTGAAAATGTATGTAGATAGTTCAATGGAAAACTATGGGGAAGTGACTTGCCCAAAATGACACAGGAGGGCACTGGTAGAGTTGGGAACAAAACATAGGTTTCCTGAGACTCAGTACCATGCCCTAAGAGGTTATCTAAAGCCTGGTCTACACTACGTGGTTAGGTCGAATTTAGCCGTGTTAGGTCGATTTAAAAATGACTGCATCCACACAACCAACCCCATTCTGTCGACGTAAAGGGCTCCTAAAATTGACTTCTATACTATACTTCTGTATTTCCTTATGAGGGAAGTAGTGCTAAAATCAACCTTGCTGGGTTGAATTTGGGGTAGTGAGGATGCAAATTGACAGTATTGGCCTCCAGGAACTATCCCAGAGTGCTCCATTGTGACCGCTCTGGACAGCACTTTGAACTCCGATGCATTAGCCAGGTACACAGGAAAAGCCCCGGGAACTTTTAAATTTCATTTCATGTTTGGTCAGTGTGGCAAACTCAGCAGCACAGGTGACCATGCAGTCCCCCCAGAATCGTAGAGCGCAAAATGTTTCTACGCTCCCCCTATCATCTCCATCCCTGAGGTTATCGCAGATTAGAAGGCGAAAAAACCGCACTTGCGATGACATGTTTTCCGAGCTCATGCAGTCCTTCCGCACTGATAGGGCACAGCTTAATGCATGGAGGCATTCAGTGGCATAGGCCTGGAAAGAATTAAGTGAGTGCGAAGAGCGGAGGCAGGATGCAACGCTGAGGCTAATGGGGGAGCAAACGGACATGATGAAGCGTCTGTTGGAGCTGCAGGAAAGCCAACAAGAGCACAGACCCCCGCTGCATCCACTGTATAACCACCTCCCCTCCTCCCCATGTTCCATAGCCTCCTCACCCAGATGCCCAAGAACGCGGGGGAAAGGGAGGGAAGGCTCCAGACACCCAGCCACTCCACTCCAAAGGATGACCCAAGCAACATAAACTGTCATTCAAACAGTTTGATTTTTAGTGTGGCTACAATAAGCAATGTGGCCTTGTCCTTCCCTCCTTCCCCACCCCACCCAGGCTACCTTGTCCGTTATCTCTTTTTTTTTAATTAATAAAGAAAGAATGCATGGTTTCAAAACAATAGTTACTTTATTTCGAAAGGGGGAGGGTGGTTGGCTTACAGTGAATTAAAATCAACAAAGGGGGTGGGTTTGCATTAAGGAGGAACACACACAACTGTCACACCAAAGCCTGGCCAGTCATGAAACTGGTTTTCAAAGCCTCTCTGATGCGCAGCACGCCTTGCTGTGCTCTTCTAATCGCCCTGGTATCTGGCTGCTCAAAATTGGAGGCCAGGTGATTTGCCTCAACCTCCCACCCCCCATAAACATCTCCCCCTTACTCTCACAGATATTATGGAACACACAGCAAGCAGCAATAGCAATGCGAATGTTGGTTGCGCTGAGGTCTGACCTAGTCAGCAAACAGCGCCAGCTCACTTTTAAACATCCAAAGGCACATTCTACCACCATTCCACACTTGTTCAGCCTATAATTGAACTGCTCCTTACTACTGTCCAGGCTTCAAGAGCCATGGGAGCAAGGGGTAGGCTGGGGTAGGTGCAACCACGCAGTGCTGCCGGCTGGGAGAGCAGCCTGAGGCAGAAGCCTCCAGCTCGCATGATATTCAGGACTAAATCTCCATGAGATGAAACTTAAAGAAAAGAATGACCTGGAGTCCTGGCTCCCATTTGGTGCTCTAAGAGGAGAATAGCCATGTCTGTCCAGGTGCCCCTGATCGACCCCACTGAGGTCTGCCAGGAGCACCCAGGAGACGTACGACAGCTATCAATCCTACTGCACCATCTGCCATGAAGGCAAGAAACTGCTGCTGTGTAGCAATGCAGTACCGCGTCTGCCAGCAGCACCCAGGAGACGTACGGTGACGGTGAGCTGAGCGAGCTCCATGCTTGCCGTGGTATGGCATCTGCAAGGGTAACCCAGGAAAAGAGGTGTGAAATGATTGTCTGCCGTTGCTTTCACAGAGGGAGGGAGGGAGGGAGGAGGTCCTGACGATATGCACCCAAAACCACCCGCGACAATGTTTTTGCCCCATCAGGCATTGGAAGCTTCACCCAGAATTCCAGTGGGCAGTGGAGACTGCAGGAACTGTAGGATAGCTACCCACAGTGCACCGCTCTGTAAGTCAGTGCTAGCCATGGTAGTGAGGACTCCTCCACTGACTTAATGCACTTAGTGTGGACATACACAATCAACTGTATAAAATCGGTTTCTAAAAATCGACTTCTATAAAATCAACCTAATTTCGTAGTGTAGACATACCCTAAGATTGTACATTTTAAAAATATGTTTCATCACCTTTTGATACTGTTTCATGATACAAAAATAAGAGGACACTCAAAGATCATGGCAGATAATCCTAAAACAAAGGAAATTTTTCTTCAGCCAGTGTGTATTGAACCTATGGAATTCACACAGTAGGAGTTCAGCAAGTCAAACACTAATGCTGGATTAAAAAGGAAACAAGGTATACAAGCTAAAATAAAGACTAAATCTGGACAGACACTGTAGAACATTTTCTGTCTCTATTCATTTGAAGTTTGAACCATACTGAGTTTGACTGTGTCCACACCCCTTTCGTAATGTTTGCCATACATATGCTATCAAATGAGTTTACTGGTAAGAATATTTGTTTGCCAAAACAATTAATTTTAAGTGACTGTTGCAGACTATCTATAGAAAGAGAATAATTTTATACTTGTAATGATCCATAAACACGGCAGGAAGCTAATTTCGCGTTATGCTCATTCAAAGGGGACCAGGGGACCTGTATTCATGACCACAAGCTGATTTTGAATACTTAATGAACTGCTTGTAAATGAAATGTACACCACAAAATATTCACTGAAGTTATTCAGGAAGTAATTTTAATTTTGAATAACAAATTGGAGAAAACAGTGATCTATCTGGGGGGCAGTCCACAAATAGTAAAAGAGGTAAGACTAGCTGTATTAATACATTAACTGTCAATTAGTCATATTTCTAATAATGATAACTGCCATGGCTGAGCTGGGCCTCAACTCCCAAATTTGACCTATGCTTGGTTGCCTGCCACACACTTCTGACCATGTGACTGAAAGCCGGGCCTTCTGGGAAATATAAATAGCCTGTTTTCAGTAGTGGGATATGCAAAAGCAGTACTGTAAAGTTCTCCAGGAACCATGGTCTGTGGAAGACCTGGTGGAAACTGCTCTTCTGAGAGAGAGAGAGAGAGAGAGCTGGTGAATGATCTGGGAGAAGTTAAATGATGGGGTCCAGAAGGACGCTGGAGGGGGTTTATGTACTGTACAGCCAGAGAAGAAAACTTGACCAGCAACAGGAAGTGTAGGAAATGGGACATGGCAGCCTTGGGTCCAGGGCATTCTGCTATCCACAATTTAGAATGACAGGATTGGTACCCTGAGTAGATGAAGGGCATGGGCAGCCCTACGGTACCCCCTAGAAAAGTGGTGTGGAACTGGGTGAAAAGCCTGTTCTTGTCTGTACTCATTTTGGCTTGTTCCAGAAGGGAAGGACTTGTAGTGACCTTGCAGGATTGCCAAATCACTGAGGAAAAGCATCATTGAGAGAAAACTGAGACTGCAGTTGTGTCACAATGTTGGAGCAGGTAAACCCCTGATACAATAATAAACATTTGAGCTTCAGGACAACAATTGACTGGACAGCTGAGGTGTTTATAATGTTGCCATCCCCTGATGGAATTATAGAACTGAAATTCATGTTTGCCACCTACTAATTCTCTGGCCAGGACTGTATGTAAAATTTACTTTAAAATCAATGGGAGTTTTCACATGGTCTCAAGGTTTATACTTTGGGTTTTATCTTCTTTTGAAAAATGTTTTAATACTAGTGGTTATTCTTCATTATGTATATTAAATAACCTGCCACATCTTCACCTAACCTTCTTTGTAGAGGAAGCGCTTAACATACACCCAGACTATTATCAAGGAGTAATAAAACAGAGTAAAAAGACAGAGCTGAACTACACCTGAAGTTCTTCTTTAATATGAGATCAATAAATCACTGTACATTTTTCTTTGTTACCTTTGGATTTTCAGACATTTGTAGTCCTGCAGAAATGATTTTTCTTGTGAAAATTGTAAAAAAACTGCACACATTCAGGGTGGTTCTAGAGGAAAAATTGTTTTGAAAAGAAACCTGAATCCTTAAGCAATGTGAATTTTAGAGTACTTTGTGTATTTTACACGAAAACCATACAAATATCCAATATACTTCAATTCTCTTTAGAAAAAAAATGACTCTCTTTTGTGATTAATTAACTTTATTGATTTGAGGAACTAAGACTTTCTGATACAACAAACATGCAAAATGTTCAGAAACAATGTCTACATAAAATGCTCCAATCTAATATAAGGCTAATCCTGCAAACAGTATTGAGTGTAGTGTTTACTGCTGTGAATAGTCACATGGGTTGACTCACAGTGATAAGCGCTATGCTTGTTAGTATTTGCAAGATCCTCTAATCCCTGCCTCTGTAACAAATGAACTAAATAGACCATATCTTTTTTTAAAAAAATTAAATTTACAATCTACCTGACATTACAATTCCATGTAAAATATAACTAACTTGCTTTCTGTAATACAAGAAATTTCTTACATAATTGTGTAAATATTACACAGTAACTATGGTGGCAATAACTGAACTTGGTTTCATTAGCAGTGGCAATTTAAAAAGAATGCCATTCATTTATCTGAACTTTCATGCCAGCATAGTAAGCTTTTACATTTTTGCTGTATTCCCATAACATTTTACAATGATGATAAAATAAAACATTTCTTTAGCTATGGTATAGTACAAAAATAGATGTTATATTATAGGTTAATATGGTACCTTTAGAGAAATATTCTCTATAATCAAAATTTTCCAGGAATCAGCAGTCTTGACCACTTGTTCGTGTTAACTTCAATAAGTTGACAGAGTTGGTAAGGCATTGCTAAAATAGGGGGGTATACATCCTCTTGTAGATCTTTAGGTCCCTTAAAGGTCTTAATAGCTGTCAATTTTAATTCTATAATCTACTTTTATGTGTTGATTAACTTAGACAGTTTGAGCACTTAAGATCTATTAATCAAACATCGTATTTTATTGGATTTAGACATTACCAATACACATTCTCATACTGCACATAATATGCCTGAGTCATTTGTTATATTTGCAAATTCCTGTAATGGGACAACATCATTTTTCTGTGAATACCTGTTTACATATACCATTGATAAAAAACATACATTTCATTTCAGCATGTTAATGTGGACACAAGATCCTTCCTATTTCTTTAAAAGAAAGGTATATATAGGGGGAGTTCTATATTTAAAAAGTTTCAACTAGCTGGTTCCTAAGGTCATGCCTAGGAGAAGGCCAGAGGGAGGATGGGTGACAGTGACGGGGTGTTCTCCTTAATTACTGATGTCATGATGTAGGCCCATGGGTTACATATTGCAATGGAAAAACTCATGATTTAATACAAGTAGGAAGCTTCAATTTTGCACAAAAATAATGAAAATAGTCTAGTGACACTATAGTCCCCTGTAATAACAATGTTGTAGGCAGTTGTTTACAGATTACCTTATGGATGATTCTGCTGTCCGAAGTTTTGATCAATCCAAAGTCAATTCTACCACTTGACTTGTTTTCTTTGGGATATCTGGTAAACTAGGTAATTTTACCTGTGGGAAACTTGGTGTTAATCATGGATATGTAGGATATATGGGCA
This sequence comes from Lepidochelys olivacea, assembly GCF_965140295.1. NCBI lineage: Eukaryota > Metazoa > Chordata > Testudines > Cheloniidae > Lepidochelys > Lepidochelys olivacea. Next base: position 32,110,962 of record NC_140415.1, read on the forward strand.
TTTCTAACAATGTATGCTTCTAATTATATGTGTTACAGTTCTGTTCTCTACTGATTCTAATGGTTCTGCGGTGCGGGCTAAATGATAACACGGAACACAAAAGTCAGGAAGCACTGTTCCAATTTCTGCTGCCAGGTTTTCTTGTCTCTTCTTCACACCAGTATTGACAAGTTTCCTGCCTTTCCTGTAACTAAAGCCAGTGTTAGGTGCAGGGGAGGTGAACAAGCTGTCACAACTGGCAAAAGCAAAGAGTAAAACATGAGCTGCTGAAAAAAATGTAAAGCCCCATAATTGGCATAAATGCTTGGAGGGAACTACTGCCAGTTCAAATACTAGAAGTGTTTGGAAGCAGATTTCCATACTCCCTGACTTTCCCTCTGGGAAGTAGATAGATTAGTGACTGATGGACAGATACCCAGAACTAGAATTGTGATATTTTTGCTTTTAAATTTACACTGATATTTATTGGTGATAATGTTGAAACTACTACAATAGTATCTTGACACAGTATTCTAGACCAGCATTACTATATTTCTATGAGAAATGCAAATATGCTTGTGCCTTACACCAATTAAGCACATTTTTCATTTCCTAGTTTAATTTGAGCCATTGTTAGGAAAAACTAAACTTAAATGTCAAGGTATACAACACTGAACTAGAGGGCTAGATTATCTTCAGCTGACATAAACTGGTGTAGATCCAGTGATGTCAATGCCACTTTATGCCAGCTGAGCATCTGGCTGATAAACTTTTAATGAGACACTGACAACCTCAGTTGTAGGCCTGATTCTGCAAATAGTTCCACAAACACTGGACTTTACACTCTCATAGAGGTCTTCAGTGACTTCTGCTGAGGTGTTAGGATCCACATATGCCAGTTCCATTGCAAGCTCAGGTACCCAGCTGTGTAGATGGCCCGCTTTTTCAAATTTGAGTGGCTAAAGGTAGGCATTAATTGATGGTAACAATGGTGGAAGGACTACTCTACTCTGCACACCAAGAAGCTATTGGCATTTTAACCACCATGTCATCTAAATCTGCTCAGAGTACATAGCACAGTTGTTGAAATGCCTACAACAGCCAAAGCCTTGATGATACTAACACTCCCATCATTGATACCATTAGGAAAGCTGAGCCATGGGTAGCAATGATGGGGAACATTTTGGCTAAAGAAGTCTTGTGTAGACAAAACCCAGTATGTGGAGACCTGATTTTTCTTATGTAAAACAAAGCTGAAAAATAATACCCGAGACCTTTTTATGTTGCATAAAAAATGCTAGAAAACATATGCACAAACTTATGTATCATGTGTACAGATACTCAGCTGTAGCTAATAAAAAAATCAAGGAATGAGTAGCTCATGAGTAGCTGAAAATATTCTAACATTTGTTGGTTTGGTATGGCTATTACTATACTTTAAAAACAAATAAAACACCTTCAGTTTGCATAGTGACTTACGGCCATATAGGAAATCAAAGTTCTTGCTCAAAAGCATTTTCTAATTTGACAGACATAAGGGTTTGTAGCGTGGCAGCGATTCACCCCTGTGGCGCCTCCTGCTGGTCATCCAGGGAATTAGCATTTCCAGCCTCCAGAGCGCCCTCTACAGGCCGATGTCCCACTTGCCGCTGGGCCCCAAGTCCCTCCCCGACCCCAGGGCCCCTTTCACGCTGGGGTGCTGCCCCCTGGCAGTACCCCCGACAGATCTGGGTCATCCCCCCCCAGGGAACTCCCACCCTCTATCCCCACCTTGCTCCAGTTTTTGGCTACTGCCAGTCACCATCTAGCCCCCGCTCCCTGGGGTGGACTGCAGTATAATTGCCACTCATCATCAGCAAGGAGGGTCTGGACCTGCTGCTTCTGCCTACCCTTGGGCTCCCCCCTGCGGAGCCCTGCTACACAACCTCGATCTCCGTGTGCAGGTGGCGGAGCCTCCCTCGTTGTGTCGGAGGTTGGTCCTGGCAGAAACCACAAGAGTCGGAGACCTCCTGGACTACGACAGGGGGGATTGGGTGGAGCCCCGCGCGCTCGGACGACGCATGGGGCTTTCCACCCTTCCGACCCATAGGCGCGTACTTCAGGAGGTGAAGGCTGCCTTGTCACCCGATTCTCTCGTTTTCCTGTGGCAAGCGCTGCGAGAGGGCGTTCCCTGCGCACCCCTCACCCCTGGCCCTCTGGACGTTTTTCTTGGGCCCCTGTTCCATGAGCCCCCCTGGCCTCCCCGCTCCCACGCACCGAGCCAGCTGCATACGCTGCAGCCAGTCCGGTTTCAAACCACGCCCAGAAACCATCTGTACAAGCTTGTGCTCCATACGTTGCATTTCCTCAGCCTCGTGTTCCACCCCGACACCAAATGGTGGGACTATCTTCCACCTGAAGAGGGTGAGGAGCCCCAGTGGGCCAGCCTTTACTCCACCATGGTCCCACGGCCTGCTGGGGACATTAGTTGGTGGCTCCTTCATGGAGCCATGAGCATGGGCAAGTTCGAATGTGCCAGATTGCAGCCCCTATTCCGGCTCCTCCAGAACCTTTTGTTGAGGTTCTGGCTGCACTTCTCCCCACACTTGTTTCTCTTTGCACACCCTATCCGTGACCCCACGAAGTCGCAAGACCTCCTCGTCAACCTCCTCCTGGCTCTGGCCAAAGTCTCCATCTATAATACCAGGAGGAGGTTGTTGGACGAGGGGGCACTCTGCGACTGCGGGGCCTATTTACGTTCCTCCTTAGTTTCACGCATCTGGGCAGAGTTCCACTGGGCAGCGTCCGCTGGCTCCCTCGACAGCTTTGAGGAGCAGTGGGTACTGTCTGGGGTTCTCTGCTCGGTGTCCCCATCCGGTATCCTCATTTTGAACCTCTGACCTTCACTCCGATCCCTGATTTTTATTAGTTGTCCCCCACAATCAGTTGGTCCCTGGGTCCAGTGGTCCCTCCCGCTAGGCTGGGAGAGGGGCCTTTAGCAGTGGATGGGCTTGCGCCCGCCCACCTCCCAGGTTTTCCAATACGACCCCCCGCTACAGGGTTAGATAGAACAAAAGGGAGAATGGAATTGCACAGCTAATCAGAGAAAGTTGTGCCTATAAGTACATACTTGAAGGAGGAAAGGGAGCTTGCTTGACACACGGGTCAAGTGAGGATACTCCATGCATACAGTTCTATTCTCCAAACACCCGTGAGTGTCCTTGGTCATCTGCACAAGTGTTTGCAGCACTGGGCCAACAGGGAGAGAAATAAAAAACATAATGGCCAAAAAATGTCCATTCATCTTTGATCAAAAACAGTGGTTTTTTTTAGCAAAAATGTTCATTTTTTGGTACCAAATATGTTTCACCAAAAATGTTTTGGTTTTTTGGGGGGTGATCCCTTTTCCATTTTTCCACTGGAGAAGGAAATATATGTATGAAGGAAGATGGGGGAATGGAGGGGACTCGTCATTTTTGTTTGATAATATCTATTTGTGCGGAAACATTAAAAACCATCTTCAGAGCTTCCTCTCCTGCTACTCAAACTTTGTAACTAGAGCAGGTTTAAAAGAAGTAAAGTGTGTTTATATGAAGATTATAGTTGTGAAGAGGAGGAAAACATGAACATGGAATTAGGAGTGGAGGCAATTATATTGGTTAAAGCAAGAGGGTGATCTTTGATCTGTGCAAAATGGCTCTGAGCAGTTATAATAGGACAGAAAGTACCGTAACCTGAAATACAATTTCCAAACAAATTCATCCCAAAAAGCTTGTAAAAAGCCCCTTGGTGTATTCACACTCTATGCAGTAATTACATGTAAGCTAAAATGAAATGAAGCTTATGCTCAAATAAAATTTGTTAGTCTCTAAGGTGCCACAAGTACTCCTTTTCTTTTTGTGAATACAGACTAACGTGGCTGCTACTCTGAAACCTTGAATACTGTATGCAGTTCTGGTTGCCCCTTCCCAAAAAGATATATTAGAATTGGAAAAGGTAGAGAGAAAGGCAATAAAAATGATTAAGGGTATGTGAGACGCAGGTAAATCAAGTGCTAGCTCTCACCAAGGCCATAGCTGTTAGCTAAGAACTGACAAACTCATAGTTGGAAACCAAACCAGCTTATCTGTATGTTAGTTTTGTTCAAAATAGGTATAGTCTTATAAAAATGCATTTAGTGTTTAGCCCAGTTGTTAACTTGAACTCCTCCATACGGAGTTGGGAGTGAACAGCCAGGACCCCGGGTGTGGGCTGGGTAGCAGGGTCCCCAGGCGCAGGGCGGACAGCTGGCAACCCAGGCACAGAGCTGGCAGCTGGCACCCCAGGTGTGGGGCCGGCAGCAGCAGCTGGCAACTGGGACCCCAGGCACGGGGCCGGCAGCCGGGACCAGGAGCAGAGCTGGGCAGTGGTCCCTCCCTGCCCCTGTGGGGGCTAGTCCGGCCCCAGCCACACTGCCCAGAACATTACTCTGCATCCTCCTAGGGGGCGTGCCCACAGATTGAAGACCTCTGGTTTAGACTCTATGAAATGCTTTTAAATTGCTGCATGCATTAATCTCACTGGTAATGTCTGCATTCCATGCTATAAGCAAATAGGTAAGTTTTGATTTATAACTTTGAAAATGTTTGCTCTGAAGTTGTGAAATCAGGCACAAGATCAAATGGGCCACTAAGGAATATCACAATACCGAGGACTGGTAAATGGCCCTATCACCTCCTTGGAAATGCTATGTGACATGGAAGGCAAAATGTAAAAGTTAACAGGGTCTCAAGAAAATTTTTCATCTCTTTGTTTTTGAACTCTCACAGTGCCAGAGAAACTAAACTAAAGGAGAGATCCTCAGGGTCAACATGGGACTGTCCTGAAAGACATTTTGAACAGATAGAGTATGACATCTGTCACCTTTAGGAACCACAGATGGTAACTTATTTGTGTGTATAGGTTTGCTTGCTTTAACCTGTAAATAACTCATTTATTTTTCCTAGTTAATAAACCTTTAGATAGCATATTACAGGATTGACTACAGGTGTTGTCTTTGATGTCAGATCTAGGGTACCAAATAATCTGGGATAAGTGATTTATCTCTTGGGTTTGGAAGCAACCTGAATAATTTGTGATTTTTTTTGTGTGTGTAAGTGACCATTTATCACTAAGTCCAGCTCGCTTGAGTGGTAAGATAGACTGGAGAGCCCAAAGGGACTGTCTGTGACTCCATGGTAAAGACTAGCACAGTGATCCAGGAGTTCATATTTGTTAGGGTTGCTGAAATCTAATTGTAGAACATACCACCAGTTTGGGGTATCTGCCCTGTTTTTCACAGTCTGCCCTGAGATTGGCACTCACAATCATGAGCCACTACAGACAGCATTGCAGTATGGAACAGCTTCCATATTAAGAGAGATGAAAAGGACTGGGTCTGTTCAGCTTAGAGATAATTAAGTGGGGGATATGATAGAGGTCTCTAAAATCACAAATCGTGTGGAGAAAATGAGAATAAGGAAGTGTTATTTATTCCTTCAGATAACACAATAACCAGGGGTCACACACTGAAAATAAAAGGCAGCAGGTTTAAAACAAACAAAAGGAAGTATTTCTTCACACAATGTGCAGTCAAACTGTAGAACGTGATGCCAGTGGATGTTGTGAAAACCAAAACTATAATTTGGTTCAAAAAAGAATTAGGTAAGTTAATGGAGGATTGGTCCATCAATGGCTATTAGCCAGAAGCTGGAGTGGACAACAGGGGATGGGTCACTCGCTAATTGCCCTGTTCTGTCCTGAAACATCTGGAAGTAGCTATTGTTGGAAGACAGACTGGGCTAGATAGACTATGGTCTGATCCTGAATGGTCATTCTTACCTTCAGTTTTTTAAATGTCGCACAGTTCACAGAAACTTAGCAGTTCTACATCACATTGATTCATTTGTCCATTTCTTTTATCGGGAAGATACTTTGAGGGGTATCACTTTCGATTCTGCAGAAAATGGCTTCTGAAAAGCTATAGAAAAAGTGTATAATTCTTAAGTCTTCCTTAACTCAACCAAACTTACTTTATACTATGTCCATGTCATCTTATGATTTTCAATTTTTATTTCTTTCTGGATTAGAAGGAATGTGTTCAGAGTCAACTTAAACAGATGCAGCTGATTAAGTTTATAAGCAGTTGAATAACAAGGTCTGGTGTTTAGATGCTGCTTGTAATTATTAGAACTGGAAGTACTGGCTGTTGGGAGTCTGAAAGGACAGGAAACAGGAAGGAGAGGGGGGAAAGTTGAGGAGGTGGAGTGAGATCTACCTAGGGTGCAGCAGTAGCTTGGTAAAGAGGTTTCCACGTTAAAAATAAAGTCCTGTTGGAGTTTGTTAGTACCTTTTGCCTGTTTGCTACAACATTTTGGCGACAAGGATGGATTTTCTCCCTCTGAACCCACCTGCACTGTTTCTGCAAAGCCCAGGTGAGCCTCCAATTGCTTTTACTGCCTGGATCCATATGTTTGAGACTTATCTGCTTACAATCACTGCTACAGAGATTTTTGAAGTAAGAAAGCGTGCTCTGCCAATCCACTGCCTTGGAGCAGAAGGGCAGCGTATATTTACACTTTTCCCCTTGTAGATGATAAATATGAGACTGCACTCACTGCATTAAAGAACTTTTTTGTGCCAAAAGTGAATGTAGTAGCTAATCACTACAGATTTCGCCAGCGTGAGCAGAAAACAGGGGAGACTATAATGCAGTATATTGCTTCCCTAAGGAGTCTGATTGTAACTTGTGACTTTGGGAATATGGCAGATGAGATATTAGAGACCACCTCATTGAGAAAACAACCATGCTTCGTGTAAGAGAATGCTTACTTGTAGAACCACAACTTACACTAGAAAAAGCAATAAACATTGCTACTCAGATTGAGTCAGCTACAGCTGCAGCTTCAGCTACAGCTGAAGCCAAAATAATGAGTATGGATACAGGAGGCACAGTCCAGGCTGTGACTCCTTTGCAGAAAAGTTCACTATCGCTGCAGACAAACGATTACAAGAGGAAAACTAATGGAAAACCACCGAATCAGCAAATTCAAAATACAGTAAAAGCATGCTTTCGCTGTGGATCCCCACAACGCCTTGCAAGCTACACAGGATGTCTGGCAAAAGTAGCTCAGTGCAATCATTGCAAAAAGATTGGGCATTTTGCTAAAGTATGTTGCAGCAGCTGTGTTCAATCAACAGGTGCATGCAGTTACAATACCAGATGTTACTGTGCTGGGTGTGGACAAAATCACTACTGCACATATTCCAGAACAAATAAAGACCGCTGTAAATGTTTCCGCCATACCCTCAGGTAAATCACACTCTATTCAGCTAATGTTGGATACTGGCTCAGCAGTATCTATACTACCTGATTCCATCTATTTGCTTTACTTTAAAGATGTGCCTCCTACTGAACCCAAACTTCACTTGGTGTGTATTGTAGTAGCCAGGCAAGGTACTAACAAACTTCAACAGGACTTTATTTTTTAAAGTGGAAACCTCTTTTCCAAGCTGCTGCTGCACCCTCAGTAGCTCTCCCTCAGCCTCTTCAACTCCTCCCCCTCCTTCCTGTTTCCTGTCCTTTCAGACTCCCAACAGCCAGTGCTCCCAATTCTAATAATTACAAGCAACATCTAAACACCACAATGTGCTATTTGAAAAACCATATTCCAGTACATGGCTGCCTGCCAGCAATAGTTACTTTTGGTGATTGCTGTGTAACTGCAGAGATCTACATTGTCCACAAAGATATTCCTATCCTTTGCAGAGATTTATTGGCTGCTTTAAATCTCAGGGTAGTTAATGGACGAATTGATCTTCCACAGCAAAGCACTTTTGCGGTACACACACCAGTTTCAGCTGGGACCCAACACTACATTAAGGAGAAACTCGGCTGTACTTATGGGTTTCTGCATAACGTTAAAATGCAGAATAATGTGATGCCTGTACAACAGAAGTTAAGGCGCTTACCATTTTCAGTCAGGGAAGCTGTTTCAGAGGAACTTAGAAAACTTGTTCAAAAGGACATTATTGAAGAGGTTGACTCCTCAGAATGGGTTTAACCTATAGTAGTGACACAGAAGAAGGGTGGAGGCATTTGCCTTTGTGTGGACTTAAGAGAACCAAATAAAGCTATTGTGATTGACAGCCATCCTCTTCCCCACATAGAAGAAGTATTTGCAGAACTCCATGGAGCAAAGATGTTTTCTACTCTTGATTTGCAGACCGCATACTACCAGGTTATGTTGCATGAAGATAGCAGAGACCTCACAGCATTCATTACACATGAGGGACTATTTCATTTTAAATGTGTTCCATATTTTCTCGCATCTGCCCCAAGTGCCTTCCAAACAATCATGTCATTTATTCTGAAGAATCAACATGGAGTTCAGTGCTATCTGGATGATATTATAGTGTTGGAAATACTTCTGAGGAGCATGACAATAACCTGCGGTCTGTACTAAACTGCATCAGCAAAGCAGGCCTCAAGCTCAATAGGTCCAAATGCAAATCTAGACAAACTGAACTCTCCTTTCTGGGGCATACAATTTCACAGGCTGGACTAAAACCTTATCCAAATCATATCCTGGCAATTTCAAATGCTTCTCCTCCAACAGATTTGCAAACCTAACGTTCCTTCTTGGGTCTTATCTCCTGGTATGCAAAATTCATTCCCAATTATGCTTCTGTCATTGAACCTTTACAAGAATTACTACAGAGAAGTTCAACCTTAGTGTGGACAACAGATGCACAAGCTAGTTTCGAAACTGTGAAAGACTTGATTGTACATAGTCCAGTACTTGTACTATTCACTCCTTCACTGCCCACAATTGCAACTACTGATGCTTCTGATTATGGACGTGGGGCTGTCCTCACACAACTTCATGAGGACAACACAGAGAGGACTATTGCATTTGCTTCAAGAACACTAAGTACTGCTGAGAGGAAATGTTCTACAGTGTTTTCAGTGTAATATTTCTGCCAACAGTATAGTGTCTTGTTTCATATTTGTTCCTGTGGTTAGAACAACAATGTTTATTTTAATTGGGAGTGTTTCTTAAGTGAGGAGGGAATGTGGTGTTTAGATGCTGCTTGTAATTATTAGAACTGGGAGCACTGGCTGTTGGGAGTCTGAAAGGACAGGAACAGGAAGGAGGGGGAGGGGAAGTTGAGGAGGTGGAGTGAGAGCTACCAAGGATGCAGCAACAGCTTGGTAAAGAGGTTTCCACTTTAAAAATAAAGTCCTGTTGAAGTTTGTTAGTACCTTGCCTGGTTGCTATAACACAAAGCTAAATAAACCATTACCCTAAAACAAGAATATACAAAAATGTGTTCATTATAGGATCAGAATCAGACATTATGGGCTTGATCCTCTGTAAGTATATTCAGAAACTGTGTCCAGTTTTGGGCCCACACTACAAGAAGGATGTGAAAAAATTTCAAAACTTCCAGCGGAGGGCAACAAAAATGATTAGGGGACTGGAACACATGACTTATGAGGAGAGGCTGAGGGAACTGGGATTGTTCAGTCTGCGGAAGAGAAGAACAAGGGGGGATTTGATAGCTGCTTTCAACTACCTGAAAGGGGGTTCCAAAGAGGATGGATCTAGACTGTTCTCAGTGGTAGCAGATGACGGAACAAGGAGTAATGGTCTCAAATTGCAGTTGGGGAGGTTTAGGTTGGATATTAGGAAAAACTTTTTCACTAGGAGGGTGGTGAAACACTGGAATGTGTTATCTAGGGAGGTTGTGGAATCTCCTTCCTTAGAAGTTTTTAAGGTCAGGCTTGATAAAGCCCTGGCTGGGATGATTTAGTTGGGGATTGGTCCTGCTTTGAGCAGGGGGTTGGACTAGATGACCTTCTGAGGTCCTTTCCAACCCTGATATTCTATGATTCTAAATGCACTGTATATATCTATTCCTAGTGTTTGTCTGTGCCCCAAGATACACTTGTATCCACTAATCGGGCACAACAGGAAAGTGTGTCTCTCACATGGTGAAGTCCATACTGTATTAAAAATATATAGTGAATTACAGGAAACAAGACTTATATAGCATTCAAATGGAAACTGGAGACAGAATCAACACAGGGAGTTAGTAGGTATGATCCCACAGGAAGTCTAAGGGGAAAAACAGTTCAAAAGAGTTGGCAGTTTTTCAAAGAGACATTAGTAAGGGCACTAGAGTAAACTATCCCACTGTGCAGGAAAGCTAGGAAGTATGACAAGAGATCACCCTGACTTAACCACGAGATCTTCAATGATCTGGAACTTAAAAAAGAGTCCTACAAAAATTGGAAACTAAGTCAAATTACAAAGGATGAATATAAACAAATAACACAAATATGTAGGGACAAAATTAGAAATGCCAAGGCACAAAACGAGATTAATCTAGCTAGAGACATAAAGGGAAACAAGAAAACATTTTACAAATACATTAGAAGCAAGAAGACGACCAAGGACAGAGTAGGACCATTACTCACTGAGAGGGAAAAGACAATAACAAAAAATGTGAAAATGGCAGAAGTGCTAAATGACTTTTTTTTTAGTTTTCACCAAAATTTAGTAGCCATTGGACATCTAACATAGTGAATGCCAGTGAAAATGTGCTAGGAACAGAGACTAAAATAGGGAAAGAACAAGTTAAAAATTACTTAGACAAGTTAGGTGTCTTCAAGTCACTAGGGCCTGATGAAATGCATCCTAGAATACTCAAGGAGCTGACTGAGGAGATATCTGAGCCATAAGTGATTCTCTCTGAAAAGTCATGGAAGACAGGAGAGATTCCAGAGGACTGGCAAAGGGCAAATATAGTGCCAATCTATAAAAAGAGATATAAAGGCAACCTGGGTAACTTCATTACTTGGAAAGATAATGGAGCAAACAACAAAGCAATCAATTTGCAAACACCTAAATGATATTAAGGTGATAAATAACAGTGAAAAGAACAATAGTGTCAAACTTATTATCTATCCTTTTCTTAATGATTCCCAACATTCTGTTCGCTTTTTTGACTGCTGCTGCACATTGAGTGGATGTTTTCAGGGAACTATCCACAGTGACTCCAAGGTCTCTTTCTTGAATGATAACAGCCAGTTTAGACCCCATCATTTTATATGTATAGTTGAGATTATGTTTTCCAATGTGCACTACTTTTCATTTATCAACATTCAATTTCATCTGCCATTTTGTTGCCCAGTCACCCAGTTCTGAGACATCCTTTTGTAGATTTTTGTAGTCTGCCTAGGACGTTACTATCTTTAGCAATTTTGTATTATCTGCAAATTTTGCCATCTCACTGTTTACCCCTTTTTCCAGATCATGTGTGAATATATTGAATAGGACTGGTCCCAATACATACCCCGGGAGACACCACTGTTTATCTCTCTCCAGTCTGAAAACGGACCATTTATTCCTACCCTTTGTTTCCTATCTTTTAACCAGTTACCAATCCATGAGAGGACTTTTCCTCTTATCCCATGACAGCTTACTTTGCTTAAGAGCCTTTGGTGAGGGATCTTTTCAAAGGCCTTCTGAAAATCTGGATCCACTGGATCCCCCTTGTCCAACTGCTTTTTGACCCCCCTCAAAGAATTCTAGTAGATTGGTGAGACATGATTACCCTTTACAAAAGCCATGTTGACTCTTCCCCAACAAATTATGTTCATCTATGTGTCTGACAATTTTGTTCTTTACTATTGTTTCAACCAGTTTGCTCGGTACTGAAGTCAGACTTGCCAGTCTGTAATTGCTGGGATCACTTCTGGAGCCCTTTTTAAAAACTGGCGTCACATTAGCTATCCTCCAGTCATTTGGTACAGAAGCTGATTTAAATGATAGGTTACAGACTACAGTTAGAGTTCTTCAGTTGCACATCTGAGTTCCTTCAGAACTCATGGGTGAATACCATCTGGTCCTGGTGACTTATTACTGTTTAGTTTATTAATTTCTTCCAAAACCTCCTCTAATGACACCACAATCTGGGACTGTTCTTCAGATTTGGCTCCTAAAAAGAATGGCTCAGGTTTGGGAATCTCCCTCACATCTTCCAGCCGTGAAGACTGATGCAAAGAATGCATTTAATTTCTCCGCAATGGCCTTATTGTCCTTGAATGCTCCTTCAACATCTTGATCGTCCAGTGGCCCCACTAGTTGTTTAGCAGGCTTTCTGCTTCTGATGTACTTAAAAAAATTGCTATTACTTTTTGAGTCTTTGGCTAGCTGTTCTTCAAATTCTTTTTTGGTCTTCCTAATTATATTTTTACACTTCATTTGCCAGAGTTTACGCTCCTTTCTATTTTCCTCACTAGGATTCAACTTCCACTTTTTAAAGATGCCTTTTTGCCTCTCACTGCTTCTTTTACGTGGTTGTTTAGCCACGGTAGCACTTCTTTGGTTCTCTTACTATGTTTTTTAATTTGGGGTATACATTTAAGTTGAGCCTCTATAATGTCCTTAAAAAGTTTCCATGCAGTTTGCAGGGATTTCACTTTTGGCGCTGTACCTTTTCATTTCTGTTTAAATAACCTCCTCATTTTTGTGTAGTTCCCCTTTCTGAAATTAAATGCTACAGTGTTGGGCTGCTGTGGTGTTTTCCACACCTCAGGGATGTTAAATTTAATTATATTATGGTCACTATTAACAAGTGGTCCAGCTATATTCACCTCTTGGACCAGATCCAGTGCTCTACTTAGGACTAAATCAAGAATTGCCTCTCCTCTTGTCGGTTCCAGGACTAGCTTCTCCAAGAAGCAGTCATTTAAGGTGTCAAGAAACCTTATCTCTGCATCCCGTCCTGAGTTGACATGTACCCAGTCAATATGCAGATAGTTGAAATCTCCCATTATTATTGAGTTTTTTTTATTTTAATAGCCTCTCTAATCTCCCTGAGCATTTCACAGTCACTATCACCATCCTAGTCAGGTAGTCTGGTTTCATTTTGATTTAGGTGGAGCACGTCCATCCTGTATAGGCTCCCCCTTTCCCAAAAGTTTCCCCAGTTCCTAATAAATCTAAACCCCTCCTCACTACACATCGTCTCGTCCACACATTGAGACCCTGCAGTTCTACCTGTCTAACTGGCCCGGCAAGTGGAACTGGAAGCATTTCAGAGAATGCTACCACGGGGGTCCTGGACTTCAATCTCTTACCTAGCATCCTGAATATGGCCCCCAGAATCTCTCCTATCCTTCTCTATGTCATTGGTACATACATATACCATGACCACCGGCTCCTCCTCAGCACTACACATAAGTCTATCTAGATGTCTCGAGAGAGCTGCAACCTTCGCACCAGGCAGGCAAGTCACCATGTGGTTCTCCCGGTCATTGCAAACCCAGCTATTTATGTTTCTAATGATTGAATCCCTCATAACTATTACCCATCTCTTCCTAATAACTGGAGTTCCCTTCCCTGGAGAGGTATCCTCAGTGCAAAAGGATACCACAACACCATGTGGAAGAAGGGTTCCAAATATGGGATTGTTTCCGTCTGCTCCAGTTGGATGTTCTCCTTCCCTGAGATGTTCAACAGCACAGAGGCTGTCAGACCGGGGGTGGGACCATTCTACTGTGTCCCAGAAAGTCTCATATACCTCTCTGTCTCCCTTAGCTCCTCCAGTTCAGCCACCCTGGTCTCCAAAGCCCATACACAGCCTCTGAGGGCCAGGAGCTCCTTGCACCAAATGCACACATATGCCACCTGTCCATAGGGCAGGTAATCATACATGCTGCATTGGGTGCAATAAACTGGATAGCTCCCACTCTGTTGCTGGACTTCTGCCTGCATTATCTTTTTACTCCTGAAGCTTGTTCCTTTGCTGTTTTGTTTTTATCAGGGGGTGTTTGGCTTTAAGTTTAAAGAATTTTAAGTGTATCTAGCCCACTGACTCACACTCCCTCCTCTAAACTCCCTTGTGAAACTCCCCGTTAGCTGCTCCTGTTCGCTAGATTCCCCCACCCTAGATAGCCCCACAAGCTAGGGAGTGTGGAGTTGTGGAGCTGGTTGAATAATGTTCAAATGAATAATTTGAGAACAATAAGCTTCAATAACAATAATTAGTTGAATTTTGTTTAACCAAGAAAAAGCTTATTTTGTGATTGAACAAAACTTGTTTTAGTCATCTTGTAATGATTAAATTACCTAATCAATGAACAATACTATGTGATTTAGATGACCAGATGGAATTCTAATAATAATTCCAAATATCTGCTATAGAATACTTTTTAAGAACACTTAATCTATAGACCCAAATGGGATCACAAAGGCTATTTGTTAAGCAATTGAGAACAAATCAATTTATAGCAATCATGATACATAGACAATTGAAAAATCAAAGAAAAGAGTAGTTATTGTCAACTATTTAATTCTTAAAGTTTCATCACCTGTGGCTGGAGGAAATAAGCAAACTGAACAAAGATCACTGTTGAAAGAATAAAATGAATCCAGGCATTTACATGACCTGCTAACTTGATTACAAAATGAGCTAGGTGACTAGCTCATGTGACAAGCTTACTCATGCACCTCTGATTTCACATATCTCTGCTAAAATACAAGACCGATTTAGACACAGCAGTTCACTTTGGTACCCTTTCCCCTTTTTGTCTGAATAAAAAGCTGCTTTTAGCTACAGGTCTGGATTTTGAAGCTCTATCATACTGTAAGTAGAAACCCTTTCCTTTGTATCAGGGAGTAGCCGTGTTAGTCTATATCCATAAAAACAACAAGGAGTCTGGTGGCACCTTAAAAACTAACCGATTTATTTGGGCATAATCTTTCGTGGGCTAGAACCCACTTCATCGGATGCATGGAGTGAAAATTACAGATGCAGGCATTATTATACTGACACATGAAGAGAAGGGAGCTACCTCAGAAGTGGAGAACCAGTGTTGACAGGGCCAATTCAATCAGGGTGGATGTGGTCCACTCCCAATAACAGATGAGGAGGTGTCAATTCCAGGAGAGGCAAAGCTGCTTTTGTAATGAGCCAGCCAATCCCAGTCCCTATTCAGGCCCAAATTAATGGTGTTAAATTTGCAAATGAATTTTAGTTCTGCTGTTTCTCTTTGAAGTCTGTTTCTGAAGTTTTTTTGTTCAAGTATAGCTATTTTTAAATCTGTTATAGAATGTCCAGGAAGATGGAAGCGTTCTCCTACTGGTTTTTGTATGTTACCATTCCTGATGTCCAATTTGTGTCCATTTATTCTTTTACGTAGGGACTGTCCGGTTTGGCCAAAGTACATGGCAGAGGGGCATTGCTGGCACATGATGAATATATAACATTAGTAGACGTGCAGGTGAATGAGCCTCTGATGGAGTGGCTGATGTGATTGGGTCCTCTGATGGTGTTGCTAGAGTAGATATGGAGACAGAGTAGGCAACGAGGTTTGCTACAGGGATTGGTTCCTGGGTTAGTGTTTCTGTGATGCCGTGTGTGGTTGCTGGTGAGTATTTGCTTCAGGTTGGGGGCTGTCTGTAAGCGAGGACTGGCCTGACTTCCAAGGTCTGTGAGAGTAAGGGATCATTTTTCAGGATAGATTGTAGATCATTGAAAATGTGCTGGAGAGGTTTTAGCTGGGGGCTGTACGTGATGGTCAGTCGAGTTCTGTTATTTTCCTTGTTGGGCCTGTTGTATAGTAGGTGATTTCTGGGTTCCCGTGTCTCTCTGTCAATCTGTTTCCTCACTTCCCCAGGTGGGTATTGTAGTTTTAAGAATGCTTGATAAAGATCTTGTAGGTGTTTGTCTCTGTTTGAGGGATTGGAGCAAATTCGGTTTTATCTTAGGGCTTGGCTATAGACAATGGATTGTGTGAAGTGTCCTGGATGGAAGCTGGAGGCATGTAGGTAAGTATAGCAGTAGGTAAGTATAGTAGGTTTCTGGTATAGGGTGGTGTTCATGTGACCATCACTTATTTGCACTGTAGTGTCCAGGAAGTGGAGCTCTTGTGTGGACTGGTCCAGGCTGAGGTTGATGGTGAGGTGGAAGTTACTGAAATCAAGATGGAATTCTTCAATGGCTTCCTTCCCATGGGTCCATATGATGAAGATGTCATCAATGTAGCACAAGCAGAGGAGGGGCGCTAGGGGACGAGAGCTGAGGAAGCGTTGTTCTAAGTCAGCCATAAAAATGTTGGCATACTGTGGGGACATGTAGGTACCCATAGCAGTGCCACTGACTTGTAGGTATAAGTTGTCCCCAAATCTGAAATGGTTGTGGGTGAGGACAAAGTCACAAAGCTCAGCCGCCAGGTGTGCCTCATCATGCCTTATCAGGGATACTGTTCTTGACAGCTTGTAGTCTATCCTCATGTGGAATATTGGTGTAAAGAGCTTCTACATCCATGGTGGCCAGGATGGTGTTTTCAGGAAGATCACCAATGCATTGTAGTTTCCTCAGGAAGTCGGTGGTCTCTCAAAGATAGCTAGGAATGCTGGTAGTGTAGGGTATGAGGAGAGAGTCCAAATAGCCAGATAATCCTGCTGTAAGAGTGCTGATGCCTGAGATGATGGGGCGTCCAGGGTTTCCAGGTTTATGGATCTTGGGTAGCAAATAGAATACCCCTGGTCGGGGCTTTGGGGGTGTGTCTGTGTGGATTTGTTCCCATGCTGTAGCAGGGAGTTTCTTGAGCAGCTGGTGTAGTTTCTTTTGGTACTCCTTAGTGGGATCAGAGGATAGTGGCCTGTATGTGGTGTTGGAGAGTTGCCTGGCAGCCTCCTGTTCATAATCCGACCTGTTCATTATGACTACGGCACCTCCTTTGTCAGCCCCTTTGATTATAATATCAGAGTTGTTTCTGAGGCTGTGGATGGCGTTGCATTCTGTACAGCTGAGGTTATAGGGCAAGTGATGCTGTTTGTTCATTATTTCAGCCTGTGCATGTCCACCCTGATCAAATTGGCCCTGTCAGCACTGGTTCTCCACTTTCTCTTTCATGTGTCAGTATAATAATGCCTGCATCTGTAATTTTCACTCCATGCATCAGATGAAGTGGGTTCTAGCCCACGAAAGCTTATGCCAAAATAAATCCGTTAGACCTTAAGGTACCACTGGACTCCTTTTCTTTGTGAAACCACCAAATGTATGCTGCTGACCACAAGGGCTGAGCACGTAGAAGGAAATGAGAAAATATTGGCTGATATAATTGGATCTGTATACCACCTTAAGAAACAACTAGGAAAAAAGTGAAAAGCTTAAATGATATTCCCTTTACTGTATAAAGTTCTTCACCTAAAAAGATCCCTCTAATGGTTTGTTATTGGTTATTCATGTTGGATGGCAATATACACACACCCACAAAAACCCACTTTAGATCCAGCATGTAGACCTCTCCCACTAATGGAATACCTGATAACAATGGTAGGTTGTCAACCTCTCTGTGGACGAGCACTAGAAAGGAGGGGAGATGCCTGCATAGAGGATACACAACATGCTTGTGTGGTGGTTCAGAGACAAGACAGGACATGGCTTTAGCAAGCAAGCAGGCTGGTCAGCTGATGGGCTTCTGCCTGTCAGCTTTCCATCCTCCCTTTTATTTCTCTCCCCCCTGCGCATTACATACTCCGACCGCAAAAGGCATCAACAAAGGAAATAATATGACTTTGATTAATATTCTTATTTACCAGCCTCTATCTACTACAATCCTGGTTCTCAGGCCTTGAGCCCAGTCCAAGGAAGCTTCCCACGGTTCATGTCCTCTGAGCGACTTCCCATGGTCCATGTCCTTGGACGGAGCAGTGTGTGCACTGCTCCTACACAACACTCAAGGTGTGCCCTGAATGTTTCCAGGTGCATGAACTCTACATGAACCCTTCAATGCTTGCAATCTCTTCTCCCCTGGGGATCCCAGAGCCCATAGCTGTGATTAAAGCTGACCTCCCTTTTGGGATAAGGTGGTAGTAGAGAAACAGCCTGTCCTTCCCTCAAATTAAATTCCATATGTGGGTACAACAGCCCCTAGCTCTGTACCAGCATAATTGAATCTTCAGCTCAAATGCTATAGACAATTGAGACTATTATCATATAGGCACATAAATGCCTACTGCCTTTCACTGCAATATAGTCTCCAAATCTTTCATATAAGAATGTATATAAAATACAGAGCTGCACATTGCCTGATCCTGTATGATTTAGGCAGGGCAAAAACATCAGAATGTAAGATTGCTCCGTATGCCATGATGGGCATCTAATCAGCTGTTTGATCACTGGCCTCTATAGCAGCAGTGATTAAAATGTGGTGTACTTTATCTTTCTCTGTAAGATTGTCCCTGACTGATAGTCAGAATGGCTCGCTGAGCTATAAAGTGCCCTTTCTAGTGAAAAATATTGAAAAAGAACACAGCCACATGGGTCACCTCATCTGTAGCCATGAATTAATCAAAAGCTTTTGCAGAAAAGTGCAGTATATTGCAAAAGATTATCCATTTTGCTTGCACAATATTTTCATTCCAGGCCTTAGAGGCTTACTGTCCACAACCATTCTTTAACTATATTGATATTTAAAGATACTGGCTTCAGTCTGTCGTCAGGGATTGGTGGCACTGAAGAACTTGTGATTATTTTTTGTTTCGCCTACAGAAATAAACAATGAAGGATTTGTCCTTACAAGACACACATTCTCATAGCTTTGAATAGCCTTTGCTAGTTGTTTGTGTTATCTGTTACTAGATCTCTTATATGCTTCTAACCTGCAGGAGTTTTAGGAGAAGATTCTCAGTTTTTTCCAACCCCTACTTATTCACGTCCTGATTCAGCAAAACATTTGAAGATCTAAATAGATCTAAATACACAGCTTCAATGGAACTATTCACATGCTTAAAGTTAGGCATGTGCTTAAGCACTTTGCTGAACTGTGGCCTTAGCCATATTATTTTATCCATGATGATACAAATATTTCTCCATTTTTGGAGTTCCTGATGCTGTGTCAATTCCAAGGGAATAAATAGGGCGCCTGAGTCAAAGATGTTCGTGTGCACGTCACTACAGAGATTTCAGTCTGCTTTCCCCCCAGCAAACACCCTACAACACTGATGACAACATTTGGAAATTTATTGTTTTGGATACATAAAAGGCAAAAAAATCAAAACCAAAATGTAAAGTCTTTTGAAACTGAGTGGTTATGAAAAACAAAGTCTCTTTTTCAGAGACAAAAATATCAATTTGAGTCTCATTCTCAGAGGCAATCATATTTAAAAGGAGAAGAAAGGATCACTATTCCTGCCGTTGACAAGACAGACTCAAGGAGAAAGAAGAGCTAGAATAGCAAAGAAAACAACATTTATTGTTGACATTCTCAGGAATAGTGAGTCATGGATGGATGCTTTGAGTCATGGCAGACATTTCTCAGGATCCTAGCTCACTTCCTTGGTCTGGGACATCATCTGGCTGGTCTACTCAGGGCCTTTTTTTCCACTGGTTCTTCTCAGGCAGGGCAGAGCTGGATGGGCCATCTCATCCCATTGGTGCTATGCAATGCAGTTGGTCTCAAGGTCAGTTTAAGCAGAGAGAGGGGAAAAGGGTAAGAAAAAATACTGTGGGGTGGAAAGGAATGCAGAAGGCAAAAAGGACAGAGTGAGATCTCGCATATCAACCTGGGGTCCTTCTTAATCCAAAAGTGAGTGTCTGTTATCCCCACAGGTATGCTAAATTTTGTGTGTCACAATGATTTTAGAGGCTCACCAACAAAGGGCAGTGTCTATGGAGCAAAGCAGAGGTCTACTGGCCTTATCTCAAGGGAATTCCACAGTGATCCATGTTGCTTCCCAAAGTCTTTTTAAAGACCCAAGAAATAGGATGAGCAGAAAAAGTCTTTCCCTTATTGTTCTACTCACTGCTGGGGCACCTTCTTGTAGCTTCATGTGGGGAATAGCTCTGCCTGATCTGATGCCACCTTCTGTCTTATTCATGCTGCATCCCCTCTCACACTCCAGGACTTGCAGTGATTCCTCTTCATAGCGTGGGGTGTTCCTAGTGGCATGGCCCTCCAGCCAGGTCATTATAGTTTTCTCTTCTGGGGGTATCAAACATTTCAGTGGAGCGCGTGTCTGGGTATCGTTCCTGGCAGCCCTCCAATTCAAGGATATGCTACTTTCCCAATGGCTGGTGGAGGAACCTAGGCCCACCTACCACTCCAGATTCCAGCCTAGGGACCCTATAATCAGCGACCAAGGTCTGCACTGCCACAAACCTTACTGCTGTTTCCCTGGGCTGCTTCCTACTCCACCTCTGTCAGGCTTCCTTCTTCACTTCCCTCTGGGTACACCTTTCCCTCAGGGCAAGGATCTCTGGGCTTCTCCCCCTGCATTTTCTCCTTTTCCTACCCTAAGCCCAGCAAACAACGGCAGATCTGCACATTGCAGGCCCCTTACTGCTGCAAACTTCTTCGCTTTATACCAGCCCTGCCTGCTCCTGACCAACGGGGCCCATCCTCAATCAGTGCTTGCCTGTCATGCCTAACTCTCCCTCAGGAATGGCCCATCAGGTTATTTAGATCTTGCTAAGCTACATTATCCCTTTCTAAGCTAGTCGGGGGTGAACACCGCATCATACCACCAACTAGACCTAATTTCTTACATACTTGTTTTGGTCATCCTTTTCTGGTTCTAATGTCTCTTTGTTTACAAATCACTATCAACATGGCCCTTGTGTTACCCAGTGGCCCTTTTCATTTGTACTAATGTGAGATACATATGTTCATGCTTACATTAACTTAGTCTGTCTCCCATTCATCCCTTTTCTGTCACAATAACTTGTAACAGTGCCTGTTAACATCTTTATGAACTTTTACCAATTTCCTAAGAAAATGGTGTATGCCTGCTAAACTCAAACATCGCAACACAGCTGAAGTGTCAAGACAACTTTGCTTAGAGACCTGTTATTTTACTTTACAGTATGGATATGAAATATTTCCTTGTTTTCAGGTACAGAATACATCTTGTCTCTTTTTTTAATTCCATCATAATTAACTTCATTATAATAACATTAGGTGTGCTGAATTTCACCTGTTCCTCAAATGTTGCACTTTTAATGAACTCAAGTTTTCTTCCAGTATATTTTCTGCTATATTTTTGTAATGCAAAACTATGAAAATACATCCTACTAAGTAGGGTGAAATACTCTGTATTACAGAAGTCATTTGCATGGGTGCTACTGTGTAGCTAAAATGCTTTGAAACTGTGACAAGATAGAGAAAAGGCCTTTTTTTTTTTTTTTTTTTTTTACATCATGGAGTTCATAGAATCAGAAGATTTGCGCTGGAAGAGACCTCAGGAGGTCATCTAGTCCAATCCCCTGCTCAAAGCAGGAACAACACCAACTAAATCATCCCAGCCAACCCCAGTTCCCTCAGCCACTCCTTGTAAGCTGGGAAGTCTAATTCAGAGCTCTTCTATGCCAGTTGAAATAGCAAAGATTGTCTGCTGAAACTATATTGCTTTGAAATATTGGTTGGCTTTCACAGACTGGAAATTGGCAGAGTAAGTAAGAAAACATGCAGCTTGTGTTTTTAATATGTACTGTGGTTTTGATCCCCTGAATCAATGTATCCCTGTTATGTGTTGCTGCCATTACTGTTAGCTATGAAAACACTGCATGAACTAAACACTAACCTATCAGTAAAGTTTGCTGGGCTAGTTCAGTACACCAATCTGAAAACAGCATAGGATTATTTTTTACTGCATGCAATCTCAGGATTATGGTAAAATTATCACCAGTGGTGTGTGTCCTTCATTACCAGTGAGTATAATCTCTTCACAGTGGGCCAGATTCTCTTCCCAGTTTTACAGGTGTTTAATATGTAATAACTCCACTGAATCAATGAAATTACACAATTGTGAGAGGAGAATCAATGGGTCACTGTTCTGCCATAGTATTTTCATCTATGTACTTCTATATTCTTTGCGATGTCATATTTCGGACACAGAGTTCATGAAGGACATCGTGTCTAGAAGTAAATTTGACTATCTGTAAAATTGTGTTTAGGATCAAAATCTGATATGGTACTTTCACATGAAAATTGTTATTGAATTTAATCTGTGCAAAACAACATTACTATTAGAACACTTTATGTAGAGGGCTAATGCTGCCTATGACTTCCAATCTTTACTAATAAGCTTAAAAGCTTTTTCTATGATTCTTGGGAAATGCTTTAAGCACCATCAACTTTTTTCTGAGTTACATTTGACAGTAGTGGATAGCATCTGCATGTATCACTCACAGGAGAATCAGATAGCTTTTCCTTTGTGCCTCGTGCAGCACAGGACATGCTGTCCGTGCTTAACACATAAAAAAGGATGCAAACTGGCATCATACTTGAATGAAAACCATGCTAGTTTAGCACAGCATGAAGAAATCTCTCTATAGGAGCATAAATGCTGCTTCTGACATTTTGGGGATGGGCCAAATCATGGCACAGTTGAAGCTTTGCCATTGACTTCTCTAGTACTAGTATTTGACCCTGAATAGCAATACAGAAGATATAAAGCACAAGAAGATCCAAAGTTGACAGGCTAGAGTGAATCCCCTTGTAAAATTTCAATGAAAACTTTCTTTTGTGTTGAAAAGATGGGGAGGGGCGGGGAGGAACAGACTACTTTGGCCCAGATCCACAAAGGTACTTAGGATCCTAAGTCCCATTTTTAGGCACTACTGTGATCCATGAAACCTTCACTTGGCTGCTGCTGACCTTGTAGGTGCCTAAACTCTCTCAGACCTCTGTTTTTGCATTAAAAGTTCCCTATGTGCCTCCATTACTCCCTCTGTGCGTGAGCACTGCTGCCTTATTCTAAGTGCCTGAGCACCTGACCCCCCAGAGCAATCTATGAACTTGGGGAAGATAGTGTTTCTCTGCATAACTTACACACAGGGCCCAATCCAGCAGCTGTGCTCAGAAGCTGCCTAATGCCACACAAAACAGCCAGGAGGGAGCAGCAGGCAGGCCTCTGTTTATAACTTGTTAGCCCAACGGTTAGTGTACTCACTTTGGATGTGAATAACCCTCACTTCCAGTCCCCTGTCTATCAGATTAGAAGAGTTTTGAACCTTTGCGGTCAGTGCTCTAACCACTAGACTATGGGATATTTGGATGTGGGGTTGCCTCAATCTCTCCTAAGGAGGTTTCTCTACTTTAATTGTATAACTGAATATTAATTGGACCAGAAAGAGTGAGAATCATTCTATAGCCCAGAGTTAAGAGGCCTCTGAGCCTGCCTACCAGATCGGGCCCCTCATACAAAGTATGGGGAAGAGCACCTATCTTCCTCTGGTTCATGGATGGCTAGCATAGATAGGCATCTAAGTCCAAGCTACAGAGCAGCATCTATTTCTGTGAGAGAGGAGGGGCTTAGAACACACCCCTGGTGTCATCATCTCCCATTTGCTAGCTTAGGAATGCTGGATGTTATGGATCACATTCTAAAGCACCTATCTCTCCCCATTCATTGTACTGGTAGCCTGGGTGCCTAACTCGGGTTTTGGATCACAGTGTTGTTCCTGTGATTTTCTAGGTGCCTAAAATTAGGTGTTTCAGTGCTGTGCATCCCACCACCTAAGTGTTTTTGTGGATCTGGATCTTTCTGACCAGGACAAGATGGGTCTTTGGGGAGTGCAGAATAGTTCCCCAATGCAAAACCTTTCACACCCTGCCAGTCCATAGTACGACCGATCAGTGAGGGAACCCTCCAGCCTACAAGGAAATCCTTCTCTGGCTGGCTGCCTTTCATCCTTTCCCCTCCTCCTCATGTGAGAGCTCTGAACAGGGCTGGCCTTACCATGAGGTGAACTGAAGCTGCCGCCTCCGGTGCTAGACTGTGGGGGTTGGGGGGTGCCACTAGGACTCAGAGTGTAGAAAATTGTGTCTGCTGCTGGTGCATATGTATTCTCTCTGCTCTAGATGCAGAGAGATGATGGAGTGAGAGCAGTACCATGAGAGGAGTAGAACAGGAAGAAGGCAGAATTGAGACTTTTCAAAGTTTTGGCCCAACTGAGGAGGCTTGGGGGCGTCATTTGAGCTCCCCGCCTCAAGTGCCAAAATGTTGTGAGCCAGCCCTGGCTCTGAACTTTCTCCTCTCCCCCTGCTGAAGGTCCAGAAGTGGGTCAGATGGATTCTGCCTTCTCACCTGAGAGCTAGCCAGGGAGCTGTTGCTCCTTGTGACTGGCTTGAAAGAGAGTGAATCCCTGCCAAATCCTGCCCATGCCTGGCAAAGGGTGAAGAGCTAAACATTTCCCTAAAGGTAAAGGCTTGCCAGGATTAGAAAATGAAATGGTGGGACAGGGAAGAGAGAGACAGAAGGGGTGGGGGAGAGATGTAGTGGGGAAAGGTGAACACTTTATTCTCCCAGACTGGGAGGTACATTAACCCCTCCTAGACGTAAGGTAGTGCAGTGGCTAGTTAGGATCTGGAAAACTCATGTTCGAGTCCCTGCTCTGTCACAGATTTCCTGTGAAACCATGATTAGATCACTTAGCTTCTCTGTGCCTTACTTCCATGTCTATGTGATGAGGCTAATAGTACTTTCCTACCTCACATGGGTGTTGTAAAGCTAACTACATTAAAGACTGTGAGGTGCTCAGATACCACAGTGATGAGGGCCATGAAAACACCTAAGATAGAAAGAAACATCTTGTTAACCAGTCCTACCCCTGAAACAATTCAACTATGGCCTCCACATTTCCCTTGTTATTTGCTTCTCATTCCCACCAGTCAATTCAGTTCCCCTGCCACTGTTTCTCTTTCTTCTTGCTCTCCTTTCTGAATGCATCTGTATCTCTGTCTTTTCCCCTCTTCCTCTATGTAGGCTGTCATAACCATAAGGGTAGCCTAAAATTCCTCCATACCTGTAAGGGGTTAAGAAGCTCAAATAACCTGGTTGGCACCTAACCAAAGGAACCAATGGGGACAAAAGATACTTTCAACTTTGGGGGATGGGGGGGGAGAAGAGGGTTTGTTTGGGGTTCTTTGTTTTTGTGGCCATTCTCTCTTGAGAGGCCAGACAGAAATCCATCTTCTCCAACCCATCCTAATCCAAGTCTCCAATATTGCAACCAGGAAAGGTAAGCCAGGCAAGGCAGATTAGTTTATCTTTTGTTTTGTTTGTGATTTTTCCCTGTGCTAAGACGGAGGTTTATTCCTGTTTTCTGTAACTTTAAGGTTTTGCCCAGAGGGGAATCCTCTGTGTTTTGAATCTGAATACCCTGTAAAGTATTTTCCATCCTGATTTTACAGAGATGATTTTTACCTTTCTTTTTTTTTTAAATAAAATCTTTCTTTTTAGAACCTGACTGATTTTTCCATTGTTCCAAGACCCAGCGGTTGGGTCTTTGATCATTTTGTAACCAATTGGTTAGGATATTATTCTCAAGACTCCCCAGAAAAGGGGGTGTAAGGGCTTGGGGGAATTGCTGGGGGAAGAGGAACTCCAAGTGGTCCTTTTCCCTGGTCCTTTGTTAAATCACTTGGTGGTGGCAGCATACCTCAGCCCAAGGACAAATAGAGATTTGTGCCTTGGGGAAGTTTTTAACGTAAGCTGGTAGAAATAAACTTGGGAGGTCTTTCATGCAGGTCCCCAAGTCTGTACCCTAGAGTTCAGAGTGTGGAGGGAACCCTGACATAGGCGATCTCAGTATTCAAATTTGCACATATTTAAAAATCTTTTTTTTTGGTTTGACATCAAAAGTCTTGTATTAATTAATTCAAGGGGTGATTATATTCACCCAAGACATTATTTGTTGTGATGTTCATCTAACTCTACTTACTGCTGAGTCACGATCGCACTTCATAATACTTGCAGATCTTTTAATTATTTCCTCCAGCTCCTTGTCAAACTTCCTAAACCATCTGTGCATCTTCATTCAGCATCGAAGAGCTGCATTAGCTGGTTGCTTATTAGAGGACTGACCTCCTCTAACAAGAATCATGCTGCAGTATCACCCGTAAACAAGCACCAGCGGAGGTTGCGCATAATCAGATCTAATGAATATTGAGAAATAGGTTTCTACCAGGTTTCCATGCAGAATTTATAAGTAAGTCTGGGTGGCAATTTTTCGACAAAACATTGTTCTGGAAAGATTTGTTTTTGACAAAGTTTTTGACTTGCATGAAGTTCCTATTCTGTGGAATAATAAACAACAGTAAAATAATTTCCCCCAAAGAAATACCACTTGTTTTTTTAAGTCACATATGTCATACGCTGTTGGTCCAACCCACTATAGTCTTCACCAAAGAAATAAATAGTGCTAATTTGTGAACAGAATAAGTAGCTATATTTCCCCAAATAAGTTGCTTGTTGCCAGTTAACCACACAGCTCTTTTTACTACTGATTCACCATCACATCTTCATAACACTCACAAGTCTGCGGCTATTAATTACTTTCTCCTGCTCCTTGTCAAGCTTCCTAAGCCATCTGTGTAGCTTCATTTAGCATCCAAGAGCTGTATCAGCTGACTACTAGGCACTCATGTGATAAATCCTCTGAATTAGTCAGATTCTCCTTTCTATTCCAGCATACTAATAATAAAAACATACAACCAGAGATATTTGTTCTTGTCAGTATTTTCCAATCGACTCCCGCTTTCTACACCATTTGATTTTTTAAAAAGCTCAGACAAAAGAGGGAAACAATACAACTTTGATGGGCAAGTGATTTTCATTCATGAAAAATTAGTGTCACGTTTTAAGTCTGATGCCTTAACTGTTTTCAGAAAATTTGCATTTGTGCCAGTTGTACAAGCAGATCTGGCATTTGTATGAACAAAAGAATATATGCAAATATAAGCACTAATTGTATAGTTTATATTTTGCAATCTCTGTAGGAGCATTAACATTTTAAAATGTGGGCATTAGTTTCCTTTAAACAGTAAGAACAGAGAGAGAATAAAATAGAAATGTATAGGAAATGAAATATTATCAGTGTAGGTACTATAATTGGTAGAACTTTCCAATTCGTGAAAAATGCAAGGGTAAAATAAATTCTGAATGTACACATAAATCTAGAATTGTTTAAATGCTTTAAATGATATTAAACAAACAACCAAAGCCTTAACCTTTAGTTTTTTGAGTTTTATCTAGGACTGAAAGAGAGGCTGCTTTTACAGTATTTGGTTGTTTTTTAATCCAGGTAGGTCTGAGAATCCAATGAAATTCTCAGATCAGTCCAGACCAAAGGTGTTTGAATATACTTTGAATAAATATCTATAATGAACCATATGAGATTCACCCATAGTGCTATACTAAAACGTGTATACTGTTATAAGAAACGTTGTAACAGGAATTTCTTGTTTCTTCAATGTTTTAGCATTTATTATAAGCGTCATTCGATGTGCCTTGCATGTGGAGCAAAATTCCTGTGCTTATCTGTTGAGCAATAACTAAATGTCAGAACTGGAATTATCAATGTCTGAAGTCAAATCAAAATCATAATACAAAGATGGGCTGTGGTCGAAGTACAGACTAGAAATCTGACTGACCTTCACTGTGAACCTGGGTAAATTACTTCACCTTACTCTGCCTCATTTTACCTATCTGTAAAATAAAGATAATAAAAATGTACCTTCATCACAATGCTATTATTATTTAAGTACAGACAATGTGAGGATAAATGCATTAAATGTTATGTAAAGCACTTTGCGCTCTCCAAAGGGAATAGGCTATGAAAGTGCAAAGAATTGTTCTTGTGAAGCAGAAGCTGCAGCCTAAATTCAGGTTGGAATGGAGGATTCTGATATAGAGAGAGACGTGAAAAGAAGATATCCTCTTGGAATTGTGCTATGACCTTACATCCTACTGGATCCCCACCCAGATTATCTTTGGTTATGAAACCAAGTAGTGTATATTGTGTATATGTTAGTGGTGGTACACATATAAGAGCTAATGTGCAGGGGACAAATAAATGATTTTAGACTTAAGTAATTCCATATGAGGAGTGGGGGAGAATAACCCTAGAATTTCCTTTGTGGGGGAAGAGATGGGAAACTCAGCCTACATTACAGGTGAGCCCATGCAAACAATAATCATGTTTAAATTCGATTGCTGCCCACCCAGTTTCTTTAAGCAGTATGAACAGAGATAGTTTTTAAAAGAACTCTGTTAACCAGACTGCATCAATGGCCGGCCTCGGTAGTCTCGAGTACAGGTTTCTAACATACCTCTCAGAAAGTTTAAAAAAAAAAATTCTCAGGCTTGACACATGTGAACAGCAACCATATTTAAACTTGGTTATTGGTACCATAGTTTTAACCATAGCGTGGACGGAGCAAGAGAGGAAAAGGATCCTTATCTACCAGAACTAACTGTGGTGACTACAGCCCACTATGCTTGAAAGAGTTACATCTGGCTCTAATTTGTCAATTTCCTTATCTTTTCCCAAAAGTAAGGGCCATAGCCACAGAATTCTTTCAAGAGACAAACTGCCTGGAGGACTGAGCTCAGGAATAAGGGTGTTCTAAATCTTTCTCTGCCAATGATTCGTGATGTGAACCTGGATGACTCACTAAAACCTAGATTGTGCCTTTTAGCATAGCCCTGTATGCAAGGGGTGGTACATCAGCTGACCCACCTGACCTGAGGAGTACCCCTGGAAGGCACTGTGACTCAGAGATACCTCACTGAGGTTCAATTCCTTCCTTGTTTCCACTTTGCTCCTGGTGTGTGAGTGAGTAAGAAATGTAGAATTTAGTAATTTGCTGCTGACCTATACCAGGAGAAAAGTAAAGCACCACTATTCTGACTTAGCTGGCATCTTGCAGGAAGGAACTAAAGTTCTGCCTCACTACACCTGTACTCAGCCACCTGATTGTAACACGGGATGCCCACTTTCTTCCACATGCTTAGATCCAGGGTCTATATAGTCCATGCAGTGGTGCAAGGAGAGTTATAACTGTAATTAAATAGATCCTATTCAGATGATAGCTAAACCAGAGAGGCTTTGAGGGTTTTGGTGAAAAAATATTTATTTATTTAATAAATAATATTATTTATGGGTGCTGGAGCACCCATGGGGAAAATTGGTGGGTGCAGAGCACCCACCGGCAGCTCTCCGCCCCGTGCCCGGTCCCAGCTCACCTCTCCTCCGCTCCGCCTCCTCCCCTGAATGCACCGCCCTGCTCTGCTTCTCTGCGCCCGCCCCCGCTTCTCACGAATCAGCTGTTCGGCGGGAAGCCAGGGAGGACTGAGAAGCAGGCCGCAGCTTCCCGCCCAGGCCGAGGGTGGTGGAGGTGAGCTGGGGTGGGGAGCGCTTCCCCTCCCCCCCCCCGGTTACCTGCTGCGGCGCGGGCGGCCCTCCTCATGCCTCTCCCCCCCCCAGCTCACCCCCACCTCCCTGGGCCTGAGCGGGAGGCTGCCACTTGCTTCTCAGCCTGCCCTGGCTTCCCGCATGAACAGCTGATTCGTGGGAAGCCGGGGGGGGCTGAGAAGCAGAGCAGGGCGGTGCGTTCAGGGGAGGAGGTGGAGGCGGAGCGGAGGTGAGCTGGGGCCGGAGGTGGGGTGGGGAGATGCTGGTGGGTGCTCTGCACCCACCAAATTTTCCCCTTGGGTGCTCCAGGGCTGGAGCACCCGTGGAGTCGGCGCCTAAGGTGCCACTTTTGGCTGGTTCTTAAATTTAGAAGCCCTTTTAGAACCGGTTGTCCCTCGCGGAACAACTGGTTCTAAAAGGGCTTCTAAATTTAACAACCGGTTCTAGCGAACCGGTGCGAACCGGCTCCAGCTCACCACTGCGTGTCAGAAGAAAATTAGTCCTCTGTACCTGGTTAGTAAAATGTGAATATGTTTTTTTCATTTACTACTTGTAGTTAGGTAGATATTGTAAAAATCTGTGTATTTTACATAATGTACTGTTCCAACTAAACATAGTAGATCTAAGGAGGTCAAAACTGCAGTTACCAGCATGTGGAAGCAGGATTATATTGTAGGTGATGTCTCCAGCACAGTTTCAGAGATCTTAAAATAATGAATGAATAATACATCTGCTACCTCCCAGTGGTTAGGGACAGGAACTGACCCACTTACAATACATACTAAAACATGAGGTTAGAATTTAAAAATTCAGGTTTGTAAATGATTTTGAATCTGAGGTGAGGAATTATATTCATGAAGCAACATTTTTATGTTTACTGTGATTGGTTGGACTGGATGATGAGGGAAAAAAATCTTCTAGGGATGCATAAAGACTAAAATGCTTATCTCCTGCAATACTTCTGCCCACAAAGGACAATCAAGGAAAATACTCAAACAAAAGAAACATTCCTGCTGCTGTCTGGTGAACTCACCCTCAGTATTGCCTGTGCACAAGAGGAGCACTGGGTGTTGACGAAACTGCTGTAAAATCAGGAGAACTGGTGGTTCATGGTGGCAACAAAAGCAGCAGCAGCAGAGTACCCTGGTAACCAGTCCCATTCTAGGTTCTTAAGTATATTTCACAAGCAAGCAGCCAATACCACAAGCACTGTGGAAAAGTTTGTGGTTTTCTCTGTCAAAGAATGCCTTCACAGAAGCCCGGCACACAGACACACCTCGAGGGAACGGTGGTAATGTTATAAATGATAGAAATGCCCATGCTCAGAAAGAAAAAATGATTTTCTGCCCGTGCGGCTTATGGCTTTCTAGCAGTGCCCAGAATAACAAATTTGTTATAGCATCCAAGCTTGAATGCTTGACGAAACTGTCTAAAAATGTAATTGATTAGAACAGGGGTCGGCAACCTTTCAGAAGTGGTGTGCCGCGTCTTCATTTATTCACTCTAATTTAAGGTTTCGTGTGCCCGTCATACATTTTAACATTTTTAGAAGGTCTCATTCTATAAATCTTTAATATATAACTAAACTATTGTGGTATGTAAAGTAAATAAGGTTTTAAAAATGTTTTAAAAGCTTCATTTAAAATTAAATTAAAATACAGAGCCCCCCAGACTGGGGCAGTGTGAGTGCCACTGAAAATCAGCTCACGTGCCACAGGCTGCCTACCCCTGGATTAGAAGTATGCATCCATATAAATGATTTCCCAGCATCGACTAAGTTAGTGCAGTGATAGCTAATGCAAAAGACTGTGATGCTGGGTAAAACAGCTCATTTCACATAGCTGATTATTTTAGCATTGAAATAATGCATCAGTTGTTACACTCAATAGACAATGTGCAACTATCTGTATTATAAATGCCATGAATGCACATTTTAGACGACCTAGCACAGAGCAAACTTTAGCTCATTTAGTCTGCATGATTCTTTGAAATACTCTTGGCATAGCTTCAGCAGTCTGAACTCCGGGTTTCCGTCTAAAACCAGTTTGATAGCCCTCAAATCCCTCCCTCCCTTTTAGCTGGAGGGTGATCTGGTAATTTGCACTTGGATTTGGGTTCAGATTCTGAACTCCTTCAAAGTTTTGGGTTGTTCAGATACAGAGTTTTGGTTTGGGTCCATCTCTCTTTTTAGTCCTGAAAACGCTGCATTCAGATTAAAATGGCAGTTTACAGCTACCAAGGGCAGTTTCATATCATACCTTCGTTATGGGTGACTGAACTATAGATCATTTGTTTCATTTCCATTGCCAAAAATTGCATTTCATTGGTTTATTGTTCGTACCTTGGTCCAGTGCATATTATTCATTACCCCTCTTGCTCTCTGCACTGGGATCGCATATCACTGTTTCATTTTTTCATGTATATTGCACATTTTTCACCTCATCTGCATATTACTTGCTCCTTGTCTCAAACATACTTGCTATTCCATGGTCACCCCAGCCTGTTTGTTACCCAAATTCAGTGCTTCAACAAAAAATAAAAGGATTTTGGATTTCAAATTGTGCAATTTAACCATTGACCCTATTAATGTATTTACAGCAGGATCACACCAGTGTAATATAATTAGTGTAACCTGTGAAATCCCATATTATGTAACTTTGGGCACAATGTGAAAACAATGGGGTTGATTTCTTTTTAGGGAACCTAAGTGTGGGGTTGAACTAAGCTTGTAATGGGAATCTAACTTCAACCTTAACTAACACAACTCAGAAATAAATGCCTACTTTATGAAGGCTGTGGGAGCCTAATAAGACTGTAGTTTTCTCTAGCTGTCTTGCTCCCCGATTAACTAACCACAGCCTGTAGTGCCTAATGTTACAACACAGGGTCCTGGTGGAATATAGGAAGTGAAGGGGAGCAACTTTTCTCTATTACAGTGGAGATCATTCTAGGTTTGTTATTTCCTTAAGATAAAATAAAAGTCATGCTGCCTGAAAGTTCTTCTCTGTGTATGGAAAAAACATGATGATGTTGGAGCAGGAGCCAAAAAGAATACAACTTAATTTTCAGAGCATGTCTCACTGAGCCCCAACAAACAACATGTAGCCTCACAGTGCCATTTTCAGAGTAGAACTGCATTTTAAAGTCAGGATAAGCATCTGAACTTTTGGATGCTTGGCCAAACAAAGAATCTGTCCCTAATCATAGTCTATAGTGATATGATATCTGGATCTGGGCTCAAGGCCAGTTACCTGTCAACATAAGACAAGTCTACCTCTACAAAAGGGTTTGTGATATTTTCACTGGATGAGAAACAAACTCCTTCCTGTTTTGTATCTGCCTAGGACAGTGGCCCTGGTTAAAAAAGGCACCTGTAGATGTGGCCTTTGATTGGCTCAAGACTTTGTAAAGAGTTTCTAATGTTTTTGTTTGTTTTTCTTGAACTATCTGACCTGTTTTTGTTTTGTACATCATCACACATATGTTTTTGAAATTGTGCAATAATATGACATTTATTTTCATTTGTTTTCCTTTGCATTCCTAGTACATGCACAAATGATTTTTCAAAATGTGTATATATGACACTAATTGGAAAGCAGGATAGATAATCAGTAGTTGTTCATAAGTTTCAGTCCCAAAGTCCAGTCCAGAGAATAGTGATGGGAGCTCAGGACGCACACTAATCCATCACTATTTTCTTGACTTGAATATGGGCCTGAAACCTACTGACATCAACAACTACGGATTATGCATATCACATGACTATTCCATCAACAGATCAGTGTGCTACTCACTCAACAGCTGTCTTCCCTTTCCATTGTTTACTTCCCATCCTATACCCAATGATTGTTGTCATTATTTGGTGAGTTACTTATCTAGCTCCTCAGGGTGAGGACCTTATCTTCCTTACATGTCTGTAAAATGCCATGCATGACAACGGTCCTATGTAGCAGATTAAATTAACAGTAGTGATGGCTTTAGACACTGGTAGGAACAAGACAACCTGCCTGCATTAAGTATTTGTATGTTTGTTTGATTCTTTCTTGCACTCTACAGAATGGTAACATAAAATCAATACACAATTCAAGATGTTGGACTGTCTCTGATCAAGAGATATGAAAGCCTAGAACAGGAGGCATGTTTCACCTCAGAACTGAGGTACATTTAATCAGGTGGATGAATGCTTGTACAGCACCCGCCTACATCTTGCCTGGCTTAAGCATATATTATTAGTCACTTAATCTCACAAGAACCAAATTCACTCAGGATGGAAAACAAACCATCCTGTAGCATTTTGCACTGCACCAGATAAAATGACATCTGTAGAATCTTCTTCAGAAGAAGGTATTGTTGGGATGGCAATATCTATAATTATTATAGATATTATAGATATCTATAATATCTATAATAATCTATCTATAATTTTACCTGATGATATTATATTCTGCTAACATAGGCTCCCTCCTTGATTGTTAATTCTAAGCTTGTTAGCTCTAAGCTGGTTCAAAAGATTTCAATAATGATTTTTTTCTCATCACAGCCTCTACTTATATTAACAATGACATGGCTCAAATAATGGGGAAAGAAATATTTGTTCAGCTCTATATTCCAATGTATCAACAGAAATGAATATCACAACAATTTAAAAGAGAACAATATGAAACCATGAGTCATGAGATTGGCAGGTGCCCAGGAATTTCATGAAATCTTTTGTTGTCTTTTTATTTCTAAATTTTATGTCAGATTTCTTCCCATCACTCTTTTATAATAATACATTTAAACAATTAGTGTATTTGAGTTGAAACTGAAGTGATGAGATATGCCAAAGTGGATGTAAATAGTATCAAATAACATATACTTGCGGAGAGATGTATTAAATTATAGCTGAATATAACCTTTCCTTGAGATGTATTATCCTTGGAAATATATTATAACAATAAACATGAAAGGTGTTAAACCTCAAGGGATTATTTTTTTGCTGAGGTTTGAAATGAGCAGGAAGTGCAGATCATTTGTACTGCACTTTAAAAACACATCCTTCAATAGTTTGTGCCCCAGATCTTACTTGTCAACTATCCATTTTATTAGCGGATGCCTGTTTCTCGTTGTACCTTTGTGTTGATTTTTTTAATACTGACGAAAACAGATCAGTTACTGCACATGACCAAAGCTATGCATAGTTTATGCTTTTGTAGGGTCCGCTCCTGAAAGGTGCCAAGCTGTCTCAACTCACATTCAAATCAAATCAGTGGGAATTGCAGGCACTCAGCAGATCGCAAGAGGTGCTCAGCACCACTCGATTGGCATTTCTCACTGGCACGAGACACATTGCCACACACAACCTGGTATTATATTTTATATGGTGATTCTGGAAGAATCCGTTATGATTTGTGGCAATCAATAGAGCTGGTTGAAAAATGAGACCTCAGTCTTTTGTGAATATTTTCATAAAATTCTGACTTTTTTTTCATTGAAAGTACAAATTTTGGCAATATTTTGTCAAAATTGTGACTTTCAAATATTTTCAACCAGGTTTAGTAATGAACAGTAAAGAAATTGCTTATGAAAGCACAGTTTAATTCCTGAAGGAGTCCAGCAGGGTGGAACCCCTTACAACTATGTAAGCAGGGTCTGAATGAGCTCTTCCCTAATATCTAGTGATAAGCTGGGGAACAGAATTTCAGGTGCAGATCTTGTTTTACCCCAGCAATCTCCTCTGGAAATTCCAGGTGCACTATGACATATGGCCTGGGTTATAAATATATAATGAGAACTGGAATGACTGATATTAACAGGAAAGATACAGATGTACTCTAATCAGAAAAAATACTGTACTCTTAAATGTAATGTTATAAGAATGTGTATAACGCAGCTGCACCAAAATACTCTTCTTATTGTCACTGATAAACCTTATTGTAAAGATTTTTTAACATAGGCAAATTGGTGGGCTTTGGTAATTTTTTCTCCAGAAGATAACCTTCCAGCTGTCAGCTGCAGCCTCGACGATTGGCCATTCTTTAGCTCCTCCAGCCAAGACCTTGCATCATAGATCCCATTCTTCTGGTTGAGAAGGTTTTGATAGGATTTCTTTCAGTGGGTGACAATGCCAGCCCATTAGGTGAAGAAGTTCCTGATTATGTTTCATGGCATACAAACAGAGAATAGATTAAAAAATTGCAATGTAACACTCCTTTTTTCTGAGGCTTCAGAATGATAACACAGTGGAACCCAAAAACAGATAGAGACAAAGGAGGCTGCTCCCTAAAACAGAAGCACAACATACCGTACCTGACTCTAAACTGGTTTTCTAAAGGCTGAGTCTGATCACGCACTTCCCTACAGAGCCCCCTGCCTGCAAGCAGGTGCAGGAAACCCCCTGAAAATTTAGATCAATTGATCACAATTTTAACACAGTTTTCAATACAACACACCAATGAGCAACATTAAGACACTCTCCTTTAACCTCCATGTTCCCAGATGCACTGCTTGTACTGTCGACTCTGTGCTCCCAGCTCTTACCGGCACAGGAAGAAAGCAGTCTCGCCACGTCTCACAATTTTACTAGGAGTATCATGAGATTTGTTTTTGTAACTACTGGAAGCAAGAGATTGCAGGAAAACCTGTGATTCCTTCTTCACTCTGGCAACTCCCTCTCCTGAAACCAAACAGCCAGCAACGCTCTCCCCGCTCCCCTCTGCCCCCGCACACTGTCTCTTGTCCCCATGCTCCTATGCCATTAATGAGAACGGACCACACAATCTCAATTCTTATCAATAAATAGGGTAAAACAGGAAGATCTCATTTTCTGGAGCTGTCCCTGTGTCCCTCTCAATTTTGCAGAAAACAGTCTTTTCTCCTGACTTTTCAAAACAGCAGCAGACTTGCCACCTGAAGGAGCTGACAGTCATCTGTGCTGGTGGAACTGACAGTAAACTTGGTGAGTGCACAGGCAGTTCAGGTACCACCTCAACATCTCGCACATAATGTTGACACCTGACTCCAAGGACCTGTTTATGGCCAAAGGTCACGCTGTCAGCTTAACAGAAGAGCTGTCTCAGCCATAGGCACTTGGTTGATGGGAATTGTGCACATCCTTAAGTGTGAACTGAGTGGCGGGTCTTCTCAAAACTCCAGAGTCCATTGGCTATGGTTTTGCTAGATCCAAAAGGCCAGACTTGGCTGTCTGTAAAGGGGTATGTAAATAGCATGCAATATTTTAGAAAAATATTCAGGAAAATTTGCAACAAGTATTCAGCTCTAGTGACTGATTTGCATTGGTTTATATATACTTTTTCAAGGCTATCTTCCCAAAGAAAAGGGCTAGCAACTCACTTTTTTGCCAAATGAAAGCCAACATTCTATTTTACGGTTTCAGGTCCACAAATTAAAAGGGCTTTGTGGACTTGCAAAGTCTAGCTATGTGGAGAATTACAAACTGCGGGTAGGGAGAATCTTCAGTGGTGTTCCTGCACACTAAAGAAAAATGAAGCTAATTTTTCTTAGGCTAATTTTCCTAGTTTGTGAGTCTATTCTCTCGATGCATGCGTTTCCCATTACTGTTAATAGGAATTAAGTCAGCACACTGGATAAAATAATGATTATTTTGTGTGTTTAATTCCACGGGATTCTTGTCTGATTGGCAATAAAACATTTTTTTCCTATATGTTAAAAATAAATGATGTTTTCAAGACTTCATTCTATTAGGCTCATAATACATTGGCAAAAAATGTCTAGTTAGATATTTAATGAACAATTTGGAATGACTCCAAAGGACACATTCTTTTTTTAAAAAATATACTTGGTGCGTGCATGATTCAATTTATTACTAAACAGAATATCACAAATGGAAAGCATTAGATTGACAGTCCTAGAGAATTATACTCTTTGTGTATCAACAGAACTTCTACAACAAGGGCAATTGAGTTTGACACTTCACGCTGTCTCCCAGGCGTGTCTCTCACCCTTGATCTGGAAAGACCACTTTTATGGGCTAGGGAGTAGTTTATGCTGTTTGGAAGAAATTCACTCCTATTCTGATGACATAACTGGAATTTAAGCAGTGCCTAAGTGTAGTGCTTGCCCTCTGTACTGGGATGAATTTCACTCTATACCTATTAATCCACTGCCAGTGAGGGAACACATTCATGCCAATGCCAGTGATGATTTTAGAAATGTAGATATTTGTCCATTGGGAGCTTCACTGAGAACAAACAAATCAGTTCACATATGCCACTTAGCCATCAGCTGGGAACAATTTTTGGTAACTATCAACTCAGGCTGGATACGAAATATTCTGCCTTTTATGAACCAGCTCAACCTGGCAGAATAAGTTTTGTTGCAGTTTTGCTGCAAAAGAATTGCTTCAGTATGCAAATATCTGCAGAGCTGTGCAACACCAGCTGTTACTGTAGTGAAGTATCATTTTAAGAAAGATGACTGTACTTTCAGCCGTTCTTTTAATTTCACTGTTTGTAATGAAGCTACTGGCAATGCAATTATCATATTTTTTGTTGAGACACTAAATGGGCAATTTTCAGAGTAACAGCCGTGTTAGTCTGTATTCGCAAAAAGAAAAGGAGTACTTGTGGCACCTTAGAGGCTAACCAATTTATTTGAGCATAAGCTTTCGTGAGCTACAGCTCACTTCATCGGATGCATACTGTGGAAAATACAGAAGATGGTTTTATACACACAGACCATGAAAAAATGGGTGTTTATCACTACAAAAGGTTTTTCTCCCCCCACCCCACCCTCCTGCTGGTAATAGTTTATCTAAAGTGATCACTCTCCGAACAATGTGTATGATAATCAAGGTGGGCCATTTCCAGCTAAAATCCAGGTTTTCTCCCAACCCCACCCCCACTCCCAAACCCACTCTCCTGTTGGTAATAGTTTATCTGAAGTGATCACTCTCCTTACAATGTGTATGATAATCAAGGTGGGCCATTTCCAGCACAAATCCAGGGTTTAACAAGAACGTCTGAGGAACAGTGGGGGGGGAAGGAATAAACAAGGGGAAATAGGTTACTTTTTATAATGAATCAACCATTCCCAGTCTCTATTCAAGCCTAAGTTAATTGTATCCAATTTGCAAATTAATTCCAATTCAGCAATCTCTCTTTGGAGTCTGTTTCTGAAGTTTTTCTGTTGTAATATCACAACTTTCATGTCTGAAATCGCGTGACCAGAGAGATTGAAGTGTTCTCCAACTGGTTTATGATTGTTATAATTCTTGACATCTGATTTGTGTCCATTTATTCTTTTACGTAGAGACTGTCCAGTTTGACCAATATACAAGGCAAAGGGGCATTGCTGGCACATGATGGCATATATCACATTGGCAGATGTGCAGGTGAACGAGCCTCTGATAGTGTGGCTGATGTTATTAGGTTCTGTGATGGTGTCCCCTGAATAGATATGTGGGCACAGTTGGCAACGGCCTTTGTTGCAAGGAGAGGTTCCTGGGTTAGTGGTTCTGTTGTGCGGTATGTGGTTGCTGGTGAGTATTCGCTTCAGGTTCGGGGGCTGTCTGTAGGCAAGGACTGGCCTGTCTCCCAAGATTTGTGAGAGTGTTGGGTCATCCTTCAGGATAGGTTGTAGATCCTTGATAATGCGTTGGAGGGGTTTTAGTTGGGGGCTGAAGGTGACGGCTAGTGGCGTTCTGTTATTTTCTTTGTTAGGTCTGTCCTGTAGTAGGTGACTTCTGGGAACTCTTCTGGCTCTATCAATCTGTTTCTTCACTTCCGCAGGTGGGTATTGTAGTTGTAAGAATGCTTGATAGAGATTTTGTAGGTGTTTGTCTCTGTCTGAGGGGTTGGAGCAAATGCGGTTGTATTGCAGAGCTTGGCTGTAGACAATGGATCATTTGGTGTGGTCAGGGTGAAAGCTGGACGCATGTAGGTAGGAATAGCGGTCAGTAGGTTTCCGGTATAGGGTGGTGTTTATGTGACCATCGTTTATTAGCACTGTAGTGTCCAGGAAGTGGATCTCTTGTGTGGACTGGACCAGGCTGAGGTTGATGGTGGGATGGAAATTGTTGAAAGCATGGTGGAATTCCTCAAGGGCTTCTTTTCCATGGGTCCAGATGATGAAGATGTCATCAATATAGCACAAGTAGAGTAGGGGCATTAGGGGACGAGAGCTGAGGAAGCGTTGTTCTAAGTCAGCCATAAAAATGTTGGCATACTGTGGGGCCATGCGGGTACCCATAGCAGTGCCGCTGATCTGAAGGTATACATTGTCCCCAAATGTAAAATAGTTATGGGTGAGGACAAAGTCACAAAGTTCAGCCACCAGGTTAGCCGTGACATTATTGGGGATACTGTTCCTAACGGCTTGTAGTCCATCTTTGTGTAGAATGTTGGTGTAGAGGGCTTCTACATCCATGGTGGCCAGGATGGTGTTATCAGGAAGATCACCGATGGATTGTAGTTTCCTCAGGAAGTCAGTGGTGTCTCAAAGGTAGCTGGGAGTGCTGGTAGCATAGGGCCTGAGGATGGAGTCTACATAGCCAGACAATCCTGCTGTCAGGGTGCCAATGCCTGAGATGTTGGGGCGTCCAGGATTTCCAGGTTTATGGATCTTGGGTACTAGATAGACTATCCCAGGTCAGGGTTCCAGGGGTGTGTCTGTGCGGATTTTTTCTTGTGCTTTTTCAGGGAGTTTTTTGAGCAAATGGTGTAGTTTCTTTTGGTAACTCTCAGTGGGATCAGAGGGTAATGGCTTGTAGAAAGTGGTGTTGGAGAGCTGCCGAGCAGCCTCTTGTTCATATTCCGACCTATTCATGATGACAACAGCACCTCCTTTGTCAGCCTTTTTGATTATGATGTCAGAGTTGTTTCTGAGGCTGTGGATGGCATTGTGTTCTGCACGGCTGAGGTTGTGGGGCAAGTGATGCTGCTTTTCCACAATTTCAGCCCGTGCACGTCGGCGGAAGCACTCTATTTAGAAGTCCAGTCTGCTGTCTCGACCTTCAGGAGGAGTCCACCTAGAATCCTTCTTTTTGTAGTGTTGGTAGGGAGGTCTCTATGGATTAGTATGTTGTTCAGAGGTGTGGTGGAAATATTCCTTGAGTCTGAGACGTAGAAAATAGGATTCTAGGTCACCACAGAACTGTATCATGTTTGTGGGTGTGGAGGGGCAGAAGGAGAGGCTCCGAGATAGGACAGCTGCTTCTGCTGGGCTAAGAGTATAGTTGGAATGGGCAATATAACTCCACACTTATTTAGTGCTTTTCCTGAGCTTTACTGCAAAAGGTATTTATATACTGTGGAGTTCCTGAAATATATTTCCTGCCATATTCAAAGTTGTTTGCTAAACCCATGTCTAACGGGATGCTTTGGTAGCTATCATGTGGGCCTTTTAGTACAGTTTAAACACATGCCACCAGCCAGACAACCTTCAGTCAGTGTATACCCAACCCCCACACCTGCATACACATATGCTCATTCTCACAGCTCCTTTCTCCCCCATTTCCCTTAGACTGCTTCTCAACCCATCCATATAGACCTTCATCCATCTTCTGGTGAACTCTCCATGACCCACTGGAGTTTCAGTGCCTCCCATTGCCCATTCACAGATCCAAGCATAAACTTGCTCATACATTATACACGTTACTAGAGCTCTCAGACTCAATTCACATTCTCTATCTTGGCAAAAACAAGAGGGAAGCACAGAGAAACTTCCATGTCTGTATTGCATAGGGTTCTATTCCCTTGTTCTTGGACCAAAGGAGAATTAAATTGCAACAAAACACAAAAGAAATGTGGTACTCAGTTCAGTTCTGATGAAATACAGTTCCCAATATAAAGATCGCCACATACTAGGCAATAGTCAGCATGACTATCAGATTCTGCTTAGGAGAGGTTCACTAGTGAATTAGCCTAGGAAATGACAGGTTTCAGAGAAGCAGCCGTGTTAGTCTGTATCCAAAAAGAAAAGGAGTACTTGTGGCGCCTTAGAGACTAACCAATTTATTTGAGCATAAGCTTTTGTGAGCTACAGCTCACTTCATCGGATGTATGCAGTGGAAAATACATCCGATGAAGTGAGCTGTAGCTCACAAAAGCTTATGCTCAAATAAATTTGCAAAAAGAAAAGGAGTACTTGTGGCACCTTAGAGACTAACCAATTTATTTGAGCATAAGCTTTCATGAGCTTAAAATAAATTTGTTAGTGTCTAAGGTGCCACAAGTACTCCTTTTCTTTTTCCTAGGAAATGAATAATTCATCACTTCCCAAATGGGTAGTCACTCTAGATAAGGGTTTCAGTCATTGATGAAGCACTGTTTGCAGAAACTTGAATGTTGTTTCTTACATCAAATTGGGCCTGAAAGACAGTAAAAAAAATTCAGTGTTACTTTGGGCTATTGTGATTACTAACCCTTTTTTATGCTGGCCCTACACTGAACCTATTATACTATTAAGACTCCGTTTACATTAGTGGAATGTTAGGATGTACCTGGAACCTTCAACAGAACAGGTATAGTCTGCCTGATTCTACTTGCAGTGTTTGCCAGCAGACTAACTCCATAATTCAGGAAAGCATCTCTATTCAGGACAACATTTCAGCACATGCTTAGCTTTAACTTAGCTTAGCATTGAATGTAGTCAGACTCAAGGTCATACCAATATTAAAAGGACCTGATTTTGGAAATGACTTCCATTTTTGTAGATGCAATTTTGCACTTGCAAATAATTGTACCCTCAGTTAACTGTGAAGAGATGTTATCATTCAGGTGTCTGAGTACCTGACTCTGCCTAAAAAGTTTGTACTTCGTATTTTAAATGACAGCAGATGATTGTGTCTACAATGAACCGTGGGTGCAAAATATCTGGTGCAGTTATGTATTTTAGAGTGTCAAACTGCATCCACAAATCATAGCCTGGATTGAGAGGCCTTTTTAAAAAATATCACTTCTATGTTTTCTAATTTTAATGATTCAGTATGGACAGAGATCATTCACAGTGGAAAAAGGCCTTGCTTTTAACCATGAGGCTTGGTGTGCTGTGATATAGGAAACCCAGAAAGAAGGAGACTGCTGGACTTGTTTTTCTTTTTCTTGGTTTATAGGCTGGAATGATTAATCTAACTCAGAAGAAAATGCTCATTTTAATTTCTACCTACATATCAAATATGCAGGTGTTTGGTAATGAGTTGGAAATTGACATTCATGTGCTTTCCCAAAGTAATGAGCAAATTAAGCAGACTTTGCATCTATTTCTGCTCATTCACAACATTGCCATCTTGGATTTTGTATCAGGGTATTTATTAATGTAAATTCATCTATTTTTGCATGGAGGCTACTCAGACAACATTCCACAGCAGAGTCTGATCTGGATATTCAATATATTATATAAATTTCTGTTTACTGTATCTACTTTTGTGGAAGCCTAAAAAAATAGATTAAATACAAACAGTCATATTTTGCTTTTGTTTATATCCATCCAACCTATGTCTTCAGTGGATTGTGTGGGTGTAAATGAGAATTTACTTTGTCCCAGACTGTTTCAAGATTTATTCTTTCCCCCTGGGTTGCTACACGCTATACTTGGATGCCCTATTTGGTTTTACTTTCCTTTCATGCTGTCAAGGTCAAGCATTATCACAACCATTTTTCTGCTCCCTCCAGAACTTATCAACACCATTCTGGAGGCAGGCAGAAAGAGCTCTCTGGACAGAAGAGACAGGCTAATCAGATTCTTCACTAGTTTAAGTAAAGAAGATTACTGATGTAATTCAAACGCCTTAGAACAAAGCAATCTGCCTGACAGTCTAACCGTACTGCAATGCAATAGTATCAATTGAATCTGTGCTTGATTTTTCACTTGATCCATTGCTACCAGTCAGGCAGCGGGCGCAGTGGTGTAGAGACAGCATACACCACACTGTCTCTTTAGTGATGTTGAGACCTATCCAGTTTTGCTTATTCTCTCTCTCTCTCTCTCTCTCTCTCTCTCTCTCCCCATCTCTTTTTCTGCCTCTCCCCCTTCCTCTGTTATGGGCTTTGAGAGATCTGAAAGTGGGTTCTAACAGGAAGGCTTCCTGGGGTTGAACTGTTCTTTCATCTAATACGACTTTTTTTAATACGGGAAATCTCTCTGATCTAAGAGAAGGCAGCTGAATACACTTTACTTTCAGGGATTTTAAAAAGAAAACTACAGTTTTGAAACGTTTTTTTAAAAAAAGAGGAAAGAAAGCTAAGAAACCACCAAACGCCTTCCCTCCCCCCCAGCCAAAGAGAGTAGGAGTGGTACTTCTGTTGGAGTCCTTTAAATCAACAACTGATCTTACACATAAACAGGGGCCTCTTACTGCATTCATAGAATCATAGAATATCAGGGTTGGAAGGGACCCCTGAAGGTCATCTAATCCAACCCCCTGCTCGAAGCAGGACCAATTCCCAGTTAAATCATCCCAGCCAGGGCTTTGTCAAGCCTGACCTTAAAAACCTCTAAGGAAGGAGATTCTACCACCTCCCTAGGTAACGCATTCCAGTGTTTCACCACCCTCTTAGTGAAAAAGTTTTTCCTAATATCCAATCTAAACCTCCCCCACTGCAACTTGAGACCATTACTCCTCGTTCTGTCATCTGCTACCATTGAGAACAGTCTAGAGCCATCCTCTTTGGAACCCCATTTCAGGTAGTTGAAAGCAGCTATCAAATCCCCCCTCATTCTTCTCTTCTGCAGGCTAAACAATCCCAGCTCCCTCAGCCTCTCCTCATAAGTCATGTGTTCCAGTCCCCTAATCATTTTTGTTGCCCTTCGCTGGACTCTCTCCAATTTATCCACATCCTTCTTGAAGTGTGGGGCCCAAAACTGGACACAGTACTCCAGATGAGGCCTCACCAATGTCGAATAGAGGGGAACGATCACGTCCCTCGATCTGCTCGCTATGCCCCTACTTATACATCCCAAAATGCCATTGGCCTTCTTGGCAACAAGGGCACACTGCTGACTCATATCCAGCTTCTCGTCCACTGTCACCCCTAGGTCCTTTTCCGCAGAACTGCTGCCTAGCCATTCGGTCCCTAGTCTGT
This sequence comes from Lepidochelys olivacea, assembly GCF_965140295.1. Taxonomy (NCBI): domain Eukaryota; kingdom Metazoa; phylum Chordata; order Testudines; family Cheloniidae; genus Lepidochelys; species Lepidochelys olivacea. Next base: position 32,155,199 of record NC_140415.1, read on the forward strand.
AGCTGTGCATTGGGTTCTTCCGTCCTAAGTGCAGGACCCTGCACTTATCCTTATTGAACCTCATCAGATTTCTTTTGGCCCAATCTTCCAATTGGTCTAGGTCCTTCTGTATCCTATCCCTCCCCTCCAGCGTATCTACCACTCCTCCTAGTTTAGTATCATCCGCAAATTTGCTGAGAGTGCAATCCACACCATCCTCCAGATCATTTATGAAGATATTGAATAAAACCGGCCCCAGGACCGACCCTTGGGGCACTCCATTTGATACCGGCTGCCAACTAGACATGGAGCCATTGATCACTACCCGTTGAGCCCGACAATCTAGCCAGCTTTCTACCCACCTTATAGTGCATTCATCCAGCCCATACTTCCTTAACTTGCTGACAAGAATACTATGGGAGACCGTGTCAAAAGCTTTGCTAAAGTCAAGAAACAATACATCCACTGCTTTCCCTTCATCCACAGAACCAGTAATCTCATCATAAAAGGCGATTAGATTAGTCAGGCATGACCTTCCCTTGGTGAATCCATGCTGGCTGTTCCTGATCACTTTCCTCTCATGCAAGTGCTTCAGGATTGATTCTTTGAGGACCTGCTCCATGATTTTTCCAGGGACTGAGGTGAGGCTGACTGGCCTGTAGTTCCCTGGATACTCCTTCTTCCCTTTTTTAAAGATTGGCACTACATTAGCCTTTTTCCAGTCATAGAATCATAGAATCATAGAATATCAGGGTTGGAAGGGACCCCAGAAGGTCATCTAGTCCAACCCCCTGCTCAAAGCAGGACCAATTCCCAGTTAAGTCATCCGGGACTTCCCCGATTCGCCACGAGTTTTCAAAGATAATGGCTAATGGCTCTGCAATCACAGCCGCCAATTCCTTCAGCACTCTCGGATGCAACTCGTCCGGCCCCATGGACTTGTGCACCTCCAGCTTTTCTAAATAGTCCCTAACCACCTCTATCTCCACAGAGGGCTGGCCATCTCTTCCCCATTTTGTGATGCCCAGCACAGCAGTCTGGGAGCTGACCTTGTTAGTGAAAACAGAGGCAAAAAAAGCATTGAGTACATTAGCTTTTTCCACATCCTCTGTCACTAGGTTGCCTCCCTCATTCAGTAAGGGGCCCACACATTCCTTGACTTTCTTCTTGTTGCCAACATACCTGAAGAAACCCTTCTTGTTACTCTTAACATCTCTGGCTAGCTGCAGCTCCAGGTGCGATTTGGCCCTCCTGATATCATTCCTACATGCCCGAGCAATATTTTTATACTCTTCCCTGGTCATAAGTCCAACCTTCCACTTCTTGTAAGCTTCTTTTTTATGTTTAAGATCCGCAAGGATTTCACCATTAAGCCAAGCTGGTCGCCTGCCATATTTACTATTCTTTCGACTCATCGGGATGGTTTGTCCCTGTAACCTCAACAGGGATTCCTTGAAATACAGCCAGCTCTCCTGGACTCCTTTCCCCTTCAAGTTAGTCCCCCAGGGGATCCTGGCCATCCGTTCCCTGAGGGAGTCGAAGTCTGCTTTCCTGAAGTCCAGGGTCCGTATCCTGCTGCTTACCTTTCTTCCCTGAGTCAGGATCCTGAACTCAACCAACTCATGGTCACTGCCTCCCAGATTCCCATCCACTTTTGCTTCCCCCACTAATTCTACCTGGTTTGTGAGCAGCAGGTCAAGAAAAGCGCCCCCCCCTAGTTGGCTCCTCTAGCACTTGCGCCAGGAAATTGTCCCCTACGCTTTCCAAAAATTTCCTGGATTGTCTATGCACTGCTGTATTGCTCTCCCAGCAGATATCAGGAAAATTAAAGTCACCCATGAGAATCAGGGCATGCGATCTAGTAGCTTCCGTGAGTTGCTGGAAGAAAGCCTCATCTACCTCATCTCCCTGGTCCGGTGGTCTATAGCAGACTCCTACCACTACATCACTCTTGTTGCACACACTTCTAAACTTAATCCAGAGACACTCAGGTTTTTCTGCAGTTTCGTACCGGAGCTCTGAGCAGTCATACTGCTCCCTTACATACAGTGCTACTCCCCCACCTTTTCTGCCCTGCCTGTCCTTCCTGAACAGTTTATAACCATCCATGACAGTACTCCAGTCATGTGAGTTATCCCACCAAGTCTCTGTTATTCCGATCACGTCATAGTTCCTTGACATCACCAGGACCTCCAGTTCTCCCTGCTTGTTTCCAAGGCTTTGTGCATTTGTATATAAGCACTTGAGATAACCTGTGATCACCCCTCATTCCCAGTATGAGGCAGGAGCCCTCCCCTCACAGACATTCCTGCCTGTGCTTCCTCCCGGTATCCCGCTTTCCCACTTACCTCAGGGCTTTGGTCTCCTTCCCCCGGTGAACCTAGTTTAAAGCCCTCCTCACTAGGTTAGCCAGCCTGCTGGCAAAGATGCTCTTCCCTCTCTTCGTAAGATGGAGCCCGTCTCTGCCCAGCACTCCTCCTTCATGGAACACCATCCCATGGTCAAAGAAACCAAAGCCTTCTCTCCGACACCACCTGCGTAACCATTCGTTGACTTCCACGATTCGACGGTCCCTACCTAGGCCTTTTCCTTCCACGGGGAGGATGGACGAGAACACCACTTGCGCCTCCAACTCCTTTATCCTTCTTCCTAGAGCCACATACTCCGCAGTGATCCGCTCAAGGTCATTCTTGGCAGTATCATTGGTGCCCACGTGGAGAAGCAGGAAGGGGTAGCGATCCGAGGGCTTGATGAGTCTCGGCAGTCTCTCCGTCACATCGCGAATCTTAGCCCCTGGCAAGCAGCAGACTTCTCGGTTTTCCCGGTCAGGGCGGCAGATAGATGACTCAGTCCCCCGGAGGAGAGAGTCCCCGACCACCACCACCCGCCTTCTCCTCTTGAGAGTGGTGGTTGTGGAACTCCCAACCTCAGGACATAGCATCTCATGCCTTCCAACCAGTGGAGTCTCCTTCTGCTTTCTCGCCCCAGACATATCATCTGGTCCACTCTCCGCAACGATACCTGTGGAGAGAACATGAAAGCGGTTAGTTACCTGTGTCTGTGTTACTGGAACCTGGACATTCCGCTTACCTCTTCTGGAGGTCACATGTTGCCAAGCTTCTTCACTGGCCTCTTGGCTCCTCTGTGCAACCTGCTCTATATCTGTAGAGCTTTGTGCCCCTAGAAGCCTATCCTGAGTTTTGTCCAGAAAATCCTCAGTTTCTCGTATGCAACGCAGGGTCATTATCTGTTGCTCCAGACCTTCAATCTTCTCTTCCAATATGGAGACCTACATCTATTTACTGTTAATAGCCCAAAGGAAGTGAGAGCAGCATTGGGATGGGGTGTACCTGGCCTTTGCAGCTTTGTGCAGGAGGCCCTGCAGTTCTGTTATACTCCCCCTACCCCAGCAGCAGAAAAGGATCAGCAAAGGTGAGTCCTCCAGGCCTGCTTAGAGAAACTTTATGGAGGCAGCCAATTAGAGCCCAGCAGGCTCTGCTAAAAAGAACGGCTGGTGTAGGGGCCAGAGGTAAAAGGAATGGAGCTCTTCTCTGGTCAAAGGTGCTTGAGGGATAGCTAGAGTTTGTTTTCTAGCTGCATTTTGCATAACTGGGTTTGCAGGAAGAGAGGAGGCCTAAGAACCTTAACCCTGAATTAAGGATGAAGCTAAAAGGGGCCAGATAGGGAGAGGCCTTGGGAAGCAGCAGCAACAAACTAAAATGGAGCAGTGTGTAGCTGCTGTCTATAGGGTCCCTGGCCTAGAACTCAGAGTAGTGGGTGAGCCTGGGTTCTGCTACTGGTCACAGGTGAAGTGGTGTTAACCCCGGAAGGAAACAGGCCTTATTTTAGAGCCTGAACAAAGAGCTGAATTTAAAGGACCCTGAGCTGGGGATGAAGACTCTAGTGGGGGCAAATAGTGTTAGTTATTGGACTCTCTAGTAGCCTGGGAGGAGTTCATTTGGATTTTGTGAGTTGGCTGGAGAGCCAAGCCACTGAAGACCTGCCAAGGTGAGCTGGCAGCCTGCAGGGGCTGCTGGGGCAAGAAAAGGACTACAGTACCACACATGATGGCTAAGAGGCACTCAAAAGGTGATTGTCCCACATTACAGATGTGTTTATCCATGTAACAAATAGAGAAAGAAACAGCAGAGAACAGGAAAATTTAAAATAACAAAACTTTGCCTTTTTCAAAGTGTGCATGGCACAACATTCCCTATCAATGTCAAGGGGGGCTGCACTATTGCTTAAAGGGTTTAGAAGCTATTCTGAGGATTTCAATATTAAGCAAAAATGTATAGGGCAAAACGCTTATTATCCTTATTAGCATCTGAGTTGTGTTTGGAGAAGTACCACCAGGTGTGTTACCAAAGGATCATATCAGAAATACTATAGAAAGGAGAAGAAAGTAATGATTTTGCTAAACTTGTTTCTGGTTTCACTCATTTAAAATAACTAACTGTTCCATTGCTCTTGGCAATACACATTTCTGACTGTAGCTTCTTTTTTGAGGCTGTTTCCAATACAAAGAAGTATCAAACTCAGTACTGAAAATTGGCAAGGTCTCCGCATATCTCTCCCTCTCACACTTACACTATTGCAGAGGCATTTTAAAATAGCAATTTCAGTAAAGCCCATTCACTTCTTAAATAATGTAATGGAAATAACTTTCTCACTAGTCTGCAGATAAATGATGTTCATGGTTCAATGTATAGCTAGCTGAGATTTATTTTTTCCCTTTTCTTATAGAGCCAGTGCAACTTGTGCTGCTGATTTCAGGAAGATGAAGTGTTTAAGGCCAGATTTTCAATGGGATGTGTAGTGTCTCTTACCCCAAGATACCCTGATGAGCACATCCCTGACACTCGAGCAACACAACTGCCTAATTTCAAGTTCCTGCACTAAAGCATGGAGGCCTGAGAACTCATCAGTGAAATGGCTGTACATAATTTAACATGTTAAAAATGTATTTTTCCCAAAACCTTGTTCTCAGAATTGGCTGAAGCATTTTTTCTGAAAATTTCCTCCAAAAAATCAGCCTGAAGCAGACACCTAGAAAAATTCAGCTTGAACAGTTAAAGGCTGGCAAAAGTTATAAGAAAATGAAAATTGCTTCTTGTAATGAAAAGCAATACTTAACTACTTTAACTACAGAAGGGCACTACCGGCTATGACTATAATAAATACCAGTGCACTGTCAGAATAAGAAGCTTTCTTTCAACATATTTTGAGTTCTACAACACGACTTCTGATGTTCCATCACAGTCATACATAGCTATGCAGAAAACAAATCTCTCTCTATTTTAAATCTCAGAAGGAAAAGTCCACTTAAAAAAATACAACAGCAGTAAGCTGAATTCAGTTGAATTACATCAGAGATTCATTTTGTTCATATAATTTCATTCTTATCATTGTGATGCACACTTTTTTGGTCTGTATTTATCTTACTTTTTAGGTCAATGCTTATAAATAAACAGCTGAGAGAGCATTTATAAATAGGAAAAAAAGAGATGGCAAGAATGTTCTGAATCAAATTTATCTTACAAAATTAAATGGTCATCTTCTAATTGCCCCCTCTGCTGTTTAACTGTGTGTTTTCTTTTAGATGTAATACTATGTTTAATGATGGGGAAGGGAGGAAGGCTCCTGAAACTTACTGGAGGTCTTCCTCAGAGTTACCTTATAAGGCCATATTCGGCTCTCCATTGCACCAGAAATAACTTCATTGATGTCAGTAGAGTTACTCTGTATTTACATGGGTGAAAATAACCCATAATGTTCAGAATGTAGTAAAACACTACCCAAGCGATCTAGAAGATTTTCTGTCTACTTTTGAACAACATGGCAAATATGTGCTGCCTTTTAAAAGCATCATGTGATTTTTTTTCTGCGTGCAAGGGGCCACAGATTTCTAAAAGTTGGCTCTATACCTGTTTAGTTAAAAGGTATAAAACACATTCCTAAAAGGATTAGACATCTTTGGGCAGCAACAAACCATGGGGAGGTACTGAGGATAACTGGGTAGACACACTCTCCCTAGGGCAGCCCCTGACACAATTCCTCTGATGTTTGTTTTTAAGGATTTTTGCTCCCTTGCTGTCCTTTACCCCTACCTTTCAAATGATCATCTGGCTGACATGATCTATGCTTATATCGTCTGCACGCTGTTACTGTAAAAGTTACTATCTGGGGCTCAGGGCCGGCTCTAGGCACCAGCAAACCAAGCACGTGTTTGGAGCGGCACTTTTCAAGGGGCCGCGTTCTGGCCCTTTTTTTTTTTTTTTTGCGCTTCAGTGGAACTCCGGCTTTGGTTTTTTTTGTTTTGTTTTGTTTTTGCACTTGGGGCGGCAAAAATCCTAGAGCCTGCCCTGCTGGGGCAAAAGATAGAAACAATGTCAGGGCTCCAGCATGTGCAGAATATGGACACCCACCATGAATACATTTCTGCTGCACTTTGTGAACCCTTCTCTGGAGCCCAGACAATATCTGTTACCAGTTCAATATGTTGTTCCTGGTCATCAAAGCCATCACCAGATCAAGATCCAGCAGCTGTTTCTGCTCCATGATCCAGCAAGATGGTTGTACTCCTCTAGAGCAATGCATCTTGCAAAGCCCAGGCTGTGAAGCATGTCACAAATCATGCTTGGTCATGGGAGTTGGGCTGTGGAATGAGTCCCAGAGAAAATTATGTTACTCAAGGGCTTGATCCAAAGCCCAGTGAAGTCAAGGGAAGTCTGTCCCTTTACTTCAGTGGGCTTTGTGTCAGATCCCAAGAGCTATTCAGGGCATACTGCAAGTTCCTCCTCTTTTATTTAAAAACATTCCCACCCTAAGTGGACTGAAAAATTAATAAACAAACTATAAATGCACCAACCACAGAAGGGAAGAATGGTGAAAACGTCACAAAGTCTATTAAGCAGCTTAGATGCTATGGTGATATGCACTATGGCAAATCACAAGTACTCCTTTTCTTTTTGAAGAAGATAAACAGACATTCAAGAAGCAAAGTAGTAGGCTACTATGTGAAAGGTGCATCTTCTTTCTTGTGCTAGGTTATTTTGGAAGAGTACCAGGAATAGCATCCATACACTCTTTGGCTGGCTGCAGGAATAACATTCACAAGTAAACAGTTGGCTTACTTTTTCAGTGGTGCTAGTTCATAGACTGGGCCACGACTGCGAAAAAGCAAATGATATGTATACCAACCAAGACTGTCCCAAATGCACTTTTTTTCAAATACATTGTTAAAACGGCTCCCCCCCCGCCCCCCCCAATTTAAAGAATGACAGCTTTCAATCTTATTCTAGTTCATGTGTTTGGTACTTCAAAATTTTGGGAATTCCTAGTGTTACAAATTATGAAAGTTTGCAAAATTAAACACTACTTTCCCCTTCTACTCAAGCATCGATTTGAAGGAACAGTAGCATTATGTGTGCTCAATTCTGGAACACATCTCTCTTAATTTTAGCTTGGTTTAAATTTTAATTGTTTTCCTATATTTTGTCTGAATAATAAAGTACTTCCAGTGACACATTCAACAAAAAGAGCCTGCTATAATATTCTTTTTGATTATTAATATCTCAAATAAAAAGTTCCACTGTATTGCACCCTGAGAATTATGCAACGTGGGAAGTATTTGTTTAGTTTTCTTTAGATTTTATGGCTTATGTTTCGTGTGATGAATCATTTTATTTAAAGAGAAAGAAAGAATGGGTTTTTATTTTTTTGTATTCCAAACACACTGCAATATGCTATCCAAGGAGGAAAAAAATGCAATAGAAACTTGATAATTCGCTTCAGTAATCCTTAAATCCAGTAGTGCTCAAAGACTCCTCAGAAGTCTCAAATTTTTCTCAGCAAAGATTTTGTAAACAAATGCTGTTGAGAGGATCTCAAATTACTAAGATTTCATCAAGGCCAACAAAGCTCTTAAGCACATGCGAGACTTTAAACAAGTGACTAGTCCTACTGACTTCATGAAGATGGCACATATTTATAAGAAATGGGTTATGTTGTGTTATATTTAGAGCTGGTCAGGAATCTTTTAACTAAATATTTTTCATCAGAAAATGCCAGTTCATCAATATGAAACTGTTCATGAGAGAGTTGGCTTTGATGAATACAATTTTTTTTAAAAAGTTTCAAAATTGTAGAAATGTCCAGCGTCCATTTTACAGATGAAAAAGTTTGGGTTTTGAGGTTGAAACAAGTTTTTATTTTCAAGCTCACATTTGTTACTATACTGTAATTTAAGAAACAAAAACTGAAACAACATTTCAGTTGGCATCATCCAAACTTTTTTCTTAGATTTTCAATTCACAAAAAATTTCCAGATTTTAACTTTTTGTCCCAGCTCAAGATGGGAGTGTTTTTTGTTGTTTTTATAATCTCAAAACGTCCTGTGGAATGCGAAAACCATTTCCCACCCAGCTGTAATTATATTTAGCCTAAATAGGCACCAATTCAGCAGTTATTTATGTGCATTCTTAGGTACTTTGCTGAATTGGGACCTAAAGATGCTAAGTATAATTCAATGGATCTAGTAACAAAATATGTGGAATCATCACTAATATTTAAAGCCAAACCAAACTGATCAAAATAAAGAACTAAGTACATTTTGTGATTCACTGTTTCTGTCATTTTTTGAAATCGTGTTGGTTTGCTTGCTAACTATTTTACAAACATTTGGTGATCTGCAGTTAGTCTCCCAGTCATTCATGCATATTAACAAAGTATTACTATACCTATAACCAGTGGTGAGCTGGAGCTGGTTCGCACCAGTTCGCTAGAACCGGTTGTTAAATTTAGAAGCCGTTTTAGAACCGGTTGTTCCAGGAGGGACAACCGGTTCTAAAAGGACTTCTAAATTTAACCAGCCAAAAGTGGCGCCTTAGGCACCGACTCCATGGGTGCTCCAGCCCTGGAGCACCCAAAGGGAAAATTTGGTGGGTGCAGAACAGCCACCGGCAGCTCCCCACCCCACCCCCGGCCCCAGCTCACCTCCCCTCCGCCTCCTCCCCTAAATGCACTGTGCCGCTCTGCTTCTCCTCACCCCCAGGCTTCCTGCGAATCAGCTGTTCACGCGGGAAGCCAAGCGGGCTGAGAAGCAGGCGGCGGCTTCGCACTCAGGCCCAGGGAGGCGGAGCAGAGGTGAGTTGGGGTGGGGGGTGAGAGGAGGGCCGCCCGCGCTGCAGCAGGTAACCTGGGCGGGAGGTGCACAGGGGAACTGCTCCCTCCCCCAGCTCACCTCCGCCACCCTCGGCCTGAGCGGGAAGCTGCCGCCTGCTTCTCAGCCCTCCCCAACTTCCTGCCGAACAGCTGATTCGCAGGAAGCCGGGGGCGGGAGGGGGGCGCAGAGAAGCAGAGCGGGATGGTGCGTTCAGGGGCGGAGGTGGAGGTGAGCTGGGGCCGGGCGGGAAGCTGCCGGTGGGTGCTCTGCACCCACCAAATTTTCTCCATGGGTGCTGCAGCCCTGGAGCACCCACGGTGTCGGCGCCTAAGGCGCCACTTTTGATGTGATCAGTGGGGGGAGCGGTCGCTCCCCCTGTTCCTCCCCTAGCTACGCTCCCCCGCCCCTAGGAGCCAGAGGGACCTGCTGGATGCTTCCTGGGAGCTGCCCCAGGTAAACACCACCGGGACTCCCCACCTCGCCTCCCAGCAGGTCTCTCTGGCTCTTAGGGGTGGGGTGGGGTGGGCACCCACTACGGTGGCCCACGAGACCCTCCTGCCTGGTTCTGGGGGCAGTCAGGGTACAGGGGAGGAGGGTGGATGGGGCAGGGGTCCTGGGGGTGGGGGGACATCAAGAAATGCGGGGGGTTGGATGGGGCAGGAGTCCCGGGAGGCGGTGGTGGGCAACAACCACCTCGTGGGGTGAGGAGGGAACCAATTGTTAAGATTTTGGCAGCTCATCACTGCCTATATTTATACTGTACCTGCAATTCTACTCTACAAATTATACTCTTAATATGCAATTCATTATCAGCGCTAGACTTGCTTTCAGTGGTGGTGGCACTCCACTCACCTGTGCAAAAAGCCTGGTTGCTGAGTTAAATTCTAAGACCCACTGACCCAATTCCCTGCATGGCAGGGTCTGTGAGTCTTTTACAGGCATTGATACGTTGTTCGGCAGCAGCCCCTATTGAGGTACCCGTAACATTCCTAGATTATAGAATTATGGGGATGAGGAAGCGGGGAGGAGCTAACTGTTACTAGGAAAGATGTAATAAAGATGAGACAGATTCACACACACCCCCTATATATGTTCTTACAACAAGGCTCCATCACCATTGCACGTGTGTCTGAACTACTCATAGTCATGAAAAGCAGGCATATATTAGAGCTGAGTAGGAAATCCTTATCCTCTCCTAAGAGAATTTTTAAGATTTCAGAAAATTTTCTGTCACAAATCAAGATTAAAACTTAAAATATCAATTTTTTTTGCAAACTGAAAATAAATCATATAGTAGCCATCAAATGTTTTGTTTCAATTTCAAAATATTTTGTTTCAATTTTGACTTTTAATTGTTTTTACTAAAAATTAAATTTCTAAATTAAGTATCATTTCAATCCCCCAAATGGAACTTTTTCATTTTTTTTTAAAAAGTCAAAACGGGGCATTTTTGACAATTTCAAAACTTGTTTTTTTAATTTTTCCAAATGAAAATTTTTTTTAAAAGCTACCTTTTCCCGTGAGTGGTTTTAGTTTTAATGAATTGGCATTGTCTGGTTGAAAAAAAATGCATCCAAATATTCCTAACCTGCTCTAGTAAATGTGTCATGTTGAACCATAGAGTTAGACTTCTAATTCTGATTTGGCATTTGTCTTAAAGTCAGACTTTTCATATATTTTTTTCAAATGGCAGGACTATGAAAATAAGGGTATTTTGGCGTTAAAGGTTTCTTCTTGTCTAGAAGGACACACTAACTGCCTCATGAGTTGGTTGAGTTCAGGATCCTGACGCAGGGAAGAAAGGTAAGCAGCAGGATACAGACCCTGGACTTCAGGAAAGCAGACTTCGACTCCCTCAGGGAGGGGAAAGGAGTCCAGGAGAGCTGGCTGTATTTCAAGGAATCCCTGTTGAGGTTACAGGGACAAACCATCCCGATGAGTCGAAAGAATAGTAAATATGGCAGGCGACCAGCTTGGCTTAATGGTGAAATCCTAGCAGATCTTAAACATAAAAAAAGAAGCTTACAAGAAGTGGAAGGTTGGACATATGACCAGGGAAGAGTATAAAAATATTGCTCGGGCATGTAGGAATGATATCAGGAGGGCCAAATCGCACCTGGAGCTGCAGCTAGCAAGAGATGTCAAGAGTAACAAGAAGGGTTTCCTTCAGGTATGTTGGCAACAAGAAGAAAGTCAAGGAAAGTGTGGGCCCCTTACTGAATGAGGGAGGCAACCTAGTGACAGAGGATGTGGAAAAAGCTAATGTACTCAATGCTTTTTTTGCCTCTGTTTTCACTAACAAGGTCAGCTCCCAGACTGCTGTGCTGGGCATCACAAAATGGGGAAGAGATGGCCAGCCCTCTGTGGAGATAGAGGTGGTTAGGGACTATTTAGAAAAGCTGGAGGTGCACAAGTCCATGGGGCCGGACGAGTTGCATCCGAGAGTGCTGAAGGAATTGGCGGCTGTGATTGCAGAGCCATTGGCCATTATCTTTGAAAACTCGTGGCGAACGGGGGAAGTCCCGGATGACTGGAAAAAGGCTAATGTAGTGCCAATCTTTAAAAAAGGGAAGAAGGAGGATCCAGGGAACTACAGGCCAGTCAGCCTCACCTCAGTCCCTGGAAAAATCATGGAGCAGGTCCTCAAAGAATCAATCCTGAAGCACTTGCATGAGAGGAAAGTGATCAGGAACAGCCAGCATGGATTCACCAAGGGAAGGTCATGCCTGACTAATCTAATTGCCTTTTATGATGAGATTACTGGTTCTGTGGATGAAGGGAAAGCAGTGGATGTATTGTTTCTTGACTTTAGCAAAGCTTTTGACACGGTCTCCCACAGTATTCTTGTCAGCAAGTTAAGGAAGTATGGGCTGGATGAATGCACTATAAGGTGGGTAGAAAGCTGGCTAGATTGTCGGGCTCAACAGGTAGTGATCAATGGCTCCATGTCTAGTTGGCAGCCGGTATCAAGTGGAGTGCCCCAAGGGTCGGTCCTGGGGCCGGTTTTGTTCAATATCTTCATAAATGATCTGGAGGATGGTGTGGATTGCACTCTCAGCAAATTTGCGGATGATACTAAACTGGGAGGAGTGGTAGATACACTGGAGGGGAGGGATAGGATACAGAAGGACCTAGACAAATTGGAGGATTGGGCCAAAAGAAATCTGATGAGGTTCAATAAGGATAAGTGCAGGGTCCTGCACTTAGGACGGAAGAATCCAATGCACAGCTACAGACTAGGGACCGAATGGCTAGGCAGCAGTTCTGCGGAAAAGGACCTAGGGGTGACAGTGGACGAGAAGCTGGATATGAGTCAGCAGTGTGCCCTTGTTGCCAAGAAGGCCAATGGCATTTTGGGATGTATAAGTAGGGGCATAGCAAGCAGATCAAGGGACGTGATCGTTCCCCTCTATTCGGCATTGGTGAGGCCTCATCTGGAGTACTGTGTCCAGTTTTGGGCCCCACACTACAAGAAGGATGTGGATAAATTGGAGAGAGTCCAGCGAAGGGTAACAGAAATGATTAGGGGTCTAGAACACATGACTTATGAGGAGAGGCTGAGGGAGCTGGGATTGTTTAGCCTGCAGAAGAGAAGAATGAGGGGGGATTTGATAGCTGCTTTCAACTACCTGAAAGGGGGTTCCAAAGAGGATGGCTCTAGACTGTTCTCAATGGTAGCAGATGACAGAACGAGGAGTAATGGTCTCAAGTTGCAGTGGGGGAGGTTTAGATTGGATATTAGGAAAAACTTTTTCACTAAGAGGGTGGTGAAACACTGGAATGCGTTACCTAGGGAGGTGGTAGAATCTCTTTCCTTAGAGGTTTTTAAGGTCAGGCTTGACAAAGCCCTGGCTGGGATGATTTAACTGGGAATTGGTCCTGCTTCGAGCAGGGGGTTGGACTAGATGACCTTCAGGGGTCCCTTCCAACCCTGATATTCTATGATTCTATGTAAGAAAGCAAAATTCTATGTCTCTAAAAGCTCTCTGATCCAGTGCCAGATGTGCAGTTCATTGCTTTGGATTACACAACAGTCAACCAGAGAGTCCTATCCGGCATAACCTGAAGCAAGGTGATGCATTCTCTTTATTGTAAAATGGTAAAGAGTGTACTCTTGCAATATGCTGAGCAGCAACTCTCATTGGCTTCTGAACATACTCAGATCAAAGGTTTAGTTAACTCAGCATAATTTTATTGTGTGTTTCCCAAATTCCGATAACAATAGTCCTAATCCTGTTTTCTCCTCTCTAAGGTTCTGAACCTGCACAGGCTAAGTCATCTTCTTAATGGGGCTACTCCTGTGCTTAAGGTTATCTTTATATAGGACTATTTACATGCTTAAAGTAAAGCATGTGCTTAAATGTTTACAGGATCGGGGACTATGACTGTGACAGAGATCAATGTCTGGCTTTTATATCACTAGCTGACACTTACCTTGGTTAGCACTAACATATTAGTATTTACTGTGCTACAGTATGGGATCTCATGAAGACTTAAAGTCAGAAAAATCTATAAAATACTACAGGAAGGGGGAAATGCATGAGCTCAAGCAAATAGTTATTAAGGTTTTGATCCTGCAAAAGGCTGAAGACCCTCAGCTCCTGCTGAAATGAATGGATTGCATCCAAAATCAGCATTTATTCTCTCTCCTGCTGTGTTGTTTGCTACTATTTCACTTGTTTTCTTGACTCTTCCAACCAGGGACTGTTTCTACTTCTATGTCTGTGCAGCATCTAGCAAAATGAGGCCTCAGTCTGGTATACCAAGAAATACATACAAGACTATATTGCTTTCATTAAGCCTAATACCATAAAGAGTAAATGCAGTTCAATTTGTTTACATTCATTGGTCACTAAAACCATTAAGGGTCATCTATGTTTTGAAAATAATGAGACCCCTCAGAATGAGTTTCACCTCTTGTCTGTATTTGGGTGGGGAGGAGGAAAGAGAAATCACACTCCATAACCTGGTGGTTAGGATGCTGGCTGCATTGTGGGATACCCTAGTTCAAGTCCTTGCTCTGCCTAATTCTCAGAAGAACTTTTCACCCCAACTCACCTTAAACATAGCAGAGATTTGAATGGGGGTCATTATAGGTCCTAGGCCAGTGGCCTAACTACCAGGCTACAGCGAATCTCTGTTATTTTGCTATATTTTGGCCTGGGATGGTTTGGGTTTGATAAAATGCCATTTTCTGATGCGGGGGGTGGGGGGGATTATTTACCAGCTCTAGCTGTAACTCTGTTTATAATGCATGTCTTGCTCATGTGTAATTACATCTGTCATCCACATTTCTTCTTTGTAATGTTTCTTTGTTGGTAAATGTGTTTTACATCAAAATATCATGCTTTACCACTTCCCAACTTTCTTGTCTTCTCTGCTGGAGCACTTTCTTATTTCTCCTATTTAAAAAAAAATACTTCTCCTTCTCTGCAGTTGTTTAATTTTCCTGTGCTCGTTCTTATTTAATCTTTGATTACACTGTTGCCATTCATTTCTTTCAAGTCCACCATGCAGAAGAGATAATTTAGCTTTGCTGCTTCTTTTGACAAACATAGTATAAATTAAGTACAAACATGACGAGGCTCATGCAAAATGAAATCTCTTGCAGAGAGCAAATGTGGAATACTTTATATGGGGAATTTAATTATTTAATGTGTTGATTTACATAGAACACCTACTATGGTTAAACAAAGTCCTAGAGGAGGTTTATGAATACATTAAGGGCTTTTAAAAAAAGAGATTTTTCTTCCCCACACATTCATTTTAGTGGAATAACTTGTGTGTGATGTCTCAGGTGTGTGTGTGTGTGTGTGTATCCAGGGGATTTAAATAACAATAATTTGCTTTGTAAGTATATGGGTTCTATCTGTGATCTGGATCTAATCCTTGGCTCTGCCACAGACTTCCTGGATAATCCTGTGCAAGTATTTTAAGTGGTTTGTACCTCATTTCCCTCCCATGTATAAAATGAGGATAATGGGTGTGATGGGCATAATTGGCTCGTTTATAAAGCACTTTGAGATCTGTGGTTGTAAGATGTTATAAGAAGGTAAATAAACATCATCTCTTTTGTATTGTATTCCTATTTTAGATGGTACATAGTGAGACAAATCATGTCCTGGCACTAGCAAAATAGGACACAAGGAGAATCAAATATCCAGCCAGGTTAGTTCTCTACCAAGGGAATTCCACAGTCCGTCCCAGTGTAGTGCACTGTGGGGCTGTGTGCTGCTCAGCTCAGCTGAACTGTTCTGTTCTTCATACGTCTACTTGATGTTGATGGCAGCAGATGATTTAGCTGGCTTTGTCTCTTGTCCTGAAGACCAGGCACATTGGGGAGAGTGGTGCATGGGCTGCCCTGTTGGTTAGGCAACTCTCACAGCACTTCCTTGAGTGCTAGACTTCAAGCAGTGGTGATTATATGAGGTTTTGTGTCTCTCTCTTTCTTCCCTCTGCAGTTGTACCAAACAAGGAGAGGCTAAACTTAGCACTAAGGTAATGTTTTATTCCTTATTTAATATAAAACAATAAAGACAAGCATTTATATTTCATCTTATAATTTCATATAGTTAAATGTTTTCATAGATTCATAGAGTTTAAGGCCAGAAGGGACCATTAGATATCTAATCTGACTTCCTATATATCACAGGCCATTAAATTTCACCCACTTACCTCTCTATTGAGATTGCCTGAAGCATAACTTCCAAAAATGTATCCAGTGTTGATCTGAAGGCATCAGGAGGTGGAGAATCCACCACTTCCCTTGGTAGCTTGTTCCAGATGTTAATCACTCAATCCCTTACTCAAGAAACTAGGCATGTTGTCTTCTTCCAAACTACTAGGCAACCTGTAGGGCATTCTGCATAAAATAACACAAATGTTCTTGAAAGATATCACAGATTAGGTGCAGTTAATCTCTATGGAAAATTTATTTTAAACTCACAATTTTGGCTTCCTTTTTCTCCTGCTGTGTCATAATTATTGCCAAATTAATATTAACCAGAAACTTCAACAGAAAACCAAAATCACTCTGTTCATTTGAAAGTGTCAACTTAGGTCAGATTTAGGAGACAGAGGAAAAGCAGACTAGCATGTGAAGAATGACCATTTATTTGGGGACATATTGTGTCATCTCTTTTGTTAAACCACAACTCCCAATTAAAATCAATATGGAGTTGTGCTTTCAAAAAAATCAATAGTACAATATGGCCCATATTTATTAATTTAGAGTTAAGTGACTACAAGAGACAGACTTCAGGAATTATACCTCTAAACAGCTGGAAGGCACTGACTTACAGGAATCTGGGATTTTAAGAAATTTTTAATCTGTTGTTTTTAGAAGTCTTATCATTATAAAAAACTGAAATGGTGAATTTCTTATTGTCTTTTTTTGAGGGGGGAGTTGTTTGTTTTTGGGTGTCCTCCTTTGTACTGGACTCAAGTATTCTAGGATAAAACTTTGATATTTTATCCTTTTGCTTTTGAAGAAGACAGTGTATCCATGAGCTTATACCAATGAATAGTGTTTTCAATGAATACATTTCAACTGATGTACATTAAGCCATCTTGTGCCCTCAGAGAGCACAAGGGATGCTGTGAAATCTGCTCATCAGTTTGTTACTGCTCTATGAGATGACGTTTAGGCCAGCTGCAGATTTTGATTATTCATTTGCAGGAGATGATTTGGTAATTAAAACTAAGATTAATTTACTCATCAGGATAAAAAAGGGTTTCTTTACAGTCAGAGCAGTGTTACCAAAGTATAGTGTTAGTTTGGTCTGAAATGCTCCCTTGATAAGCTTAGTGGGGAGCTGACAGGTCCATCAGGATGGATCATATGTTACGGGAGGGCATTATTAATGAAGATGAGAAAAATTATATTCGTCAAAGGGAGTGTGGTCAGGCATGAAAGGATTTACTACAATTGTCCAGTTCTCTGTCTGGTGGATGGAATCTGGTTCTCTCATGTTGGGGCAGATATTTTTAATATGCTCATCATACATCACTAAAGGGCTGTATACTGACAGAGAGTTGAGGGGAAACTGACAGCACGATTACTTAACCTCTATCCCTGTTTAGACAGGATTCTGTCTCCCAAAACTCAGGCAGAAAGTGTAGGGATTAGGAATAGAGAACAGTTGCAGGGGAAAACCTTACTGGGCACAGATAAGTCACCTCCATATGAGGGCCCAGTTTTTCATATTAGGGAAAAGGTTCACGGAGGAGGTTAACACCTGTTAACTTAATTTATGTAAACTACTCCATGCCCTTGTATTCATTTAGTAGTCAGCACCGGTACAGCTACACTATTTGCTAAATGAGGGATATTGCTGAAGTCAGCCAAGGCCTACCAAAGAAATCATGACAAAGCTAATATTCAGTTTCAGAGTAACAGCCGTGTTAGTCTGTATTCGCAAAAAGAAAAGGAGTACTTGTGGCACCTTAGAGACTAACCAATTTATTAGAGCATAAGCTTTCGTGAGCTACAGCTCACTTCCTCAGATGCATCTGAGGAAGTGAGCTGTAGCTCACGAAAGCTTATGCTCTAATAAATTGGTTAGTCTCTAAGGTGCCACAAGTACTCCTTTTCTTTGTGCTAATATTCAGTGTTCTGTCACCTCCACGCTGTGAGTCCCACTTTTCTGGAACATGCTGGGCTTCATCCCACTCCTTTGATTCTCTGCAAGTGCCAGGAAAGGCCACCTCTTTTCTCCTTCAGAATGTGGCTGCTCCCCCTCCTTGGCCCTTCTGAGGGGGTGGAAGTTGATAAATAGACGCTCTGCTCCTGCACCTGCTCCTGTCACCTCTGCACTAGGGGGGAAGACACTTGTCAGCCTCCTCTCATGTAGAAGGATGAAAAGAATCCCGCTAAAACAGTGGGTGGGACGAAACAATGTAAAAATCAATGAGTCACAAAATCTGTGATTTAACCATAATTTGCCATGACTCATTCATAAGATGTTTTTGTAGCATTTTCTGTGACAAAACCTAGTTCTAAGCATAATCATTGGCGCTTACTCAACCCTATTTTACTGATGTGTAATTCTAACATTTAAACCGCTGCAAATCAGTTTAGATTCACTGAAGTCAATGGAGTTTTCCAGATTTGCACCAGATGAGGATCTGACCTGTTCTTTATATTATGACATGTTAGGCTCAAGTGATCCTTTGGATACATGGGAACAACCCCCATTAACTTCAGAAGGAATCCAGGGACAGAATTGGGTCTACTTATTTTAACTTGTATGCAAAGTTCTGTTTGGTCCAAATAATGTGATTAAAAAGCATGATGCCAGCATAGTTTGTTGATACTTTAGTTGATGTTTGCAATACTGTAGAGAGCAGTTATATAGCTGCTCTAATAAAATTACCTTTTAGATCTAAACTGAAAACCTCACAAGAGCAATATCATTACTTCTTGCATAAATAAACTCAGCATGGGGTGGTGGTGGCGGGGGTGGAAGGTAATTGAATAGTCAGTAGCTTTGAATGTGACTCTCAGATGGGACTAAAAATAAGGAGCCAGACTGTGCACTGAAGTAAATCAGTACATTTCCATTTACTTCAATGGAGCTCCGTTAATTTACTCCAGCAGAGGATCTGACCCTGGTCTTCTAATAAGAAAGTCGTATACTAATAAATCAAAGCCCAATATTCCAGAAGGGGGAAGTTTTTAGGGCAATTTTTAGGTAAATTAACTTTATTAGTAGTACAGAAAAGACAAAAAAGAACATTTGCCCACAACTGGCCTGCTTCAAAATCCAACCTAGAAGATGATTGCAAGAGATTTTATTGGGAACTAGTAAGAATTACAGTCACTGTAATTAGCAGCTTACTGTAATTAAATACAGTTTAGATTGAATGGGTTGATGTATTTAATCACTAACAAAACCTACATATTAAAATATATTTGATGTACATAATTTATAGAAGTTGTCAGGCACTGGCTCACAACCTTCATGAGGGTCCCCAGTAGTTGCCTAGGAGGCTGTTTTCCAGTTTCAATTCCCTGTTTCTGGTTTCACATAGACCCTGTGCTTCTATGCACTTGCAACTGGGTGTACTTCACATGCCAGAAATTCTGTAAACTATTTCACCGATTCCCATGGTACCTCCTTTGAAGGAATGTAGAAGTGCCAGAGAAGATTCAGGATCACATCTGAATCAGAGCAGTTTAAAGTAGCTGAATGTTTTGGCGGTCACACAGTAAAGCAAAGGCTAAGAACCCCTGACAATACAATATATGTGGTTCTGAAAACCTAGAACATCCTTTTAAATGCAGCCCCTACCTTATTCTAACCTGTTTGGTTTTTTTAAGGTCAAGGCCGGAGGAGACATAGTAACACAACATAATATCAGACAAAGAACATAATAAACTCTGCCAATTCAGTATTAAATTAAATTTCTTAGAGCTATAGTGAAAGAACTTAATACCAGAAAGGAGAACCAATTAAAGATTTGGACGATACCATTTTTTAAAGGCAATGACAACACTAGAAGCCAATGCAATATGGAGGATTTGTCATAGTATCCCACTGACACAAAAAGAAATGCAGATGTTATCTGAAGAATTGATGTTTTCTTTATAAAGAAAAATGTTGGATGGAAACTAAAGCTATTTGGAGCAGCTGGAAAACAAAGCATATGCCTCTTATGGAGGAGGTAAGACAGCCCATCTCATACTATGATTTTTATAAGTGGAACTAAATGAAAAATTAGTAATGTAATGAGATGCAAATACTTTACATAACTAAAGATGATCCCATTGCATAGGTATTCATTATTAAGTATATATCCTAACCCTTTAAACCGGTCTACAACCATCAAATATAGGAAATAAGACAGCTGGATGGTGCTCTCATTGACTTATTTTATCTTATTTTTTTAATTGTGGTAAATGAGAATATTTAGTGCTAAAGTTTGAGAGCCATTTATTTAATAGGTTTATGTTTTTCTTGTAATATACAGTTCTGTACCTACAAGTGCATACACACACTATATATGAAATATTCCTGTGAGGCGACTCTTGTATTCTTTCCGAAGAAAGTAAATAATTTGTTATAACATGAGTAACAGCATAAATGACTAAATCTGATTATGTCATGTGTTTTAGCCCATAGATATTTCAGTTGTGGAAAGTGCATGAGACAAAATAAAGAGGAACAAGTGTTAACATTAAGGTTCAATCTATAGGTGGTCTACAACTTATTTAAGTTAATGCAGAAATTGTCTGGTAGGAGAAAGGAAATATATTCTGAGGATGTGATTCATTTGTATTGACATCTTCTGTATTTTAAATTGAAGAGAAGCATATGCACCACGCTGGAGTAGCCTGCTGAGAAACACCAGCTGAACTGATTAGTAGTCCCCTAGCTGGAATGTTTTATCTCCCTGTAAATAAATTAAATTAAAATAGAACTATACAATATAAACAGTATATGTATTTATTTTGGCTTAAATGATCTAGTTGTCTCAGTCCAGAGAAAGCTGAAGGGTGGAGGCTGCAGTGCTCCATGTTCAAGCATGAGAAAGATCCAAGACAGTGCAACATTTGGACTTTATTCCTTCTGTCATGGTCTCTGGGTAGGCTGCCCTTTCTGAGACCCTTTTCTAGTCCCCCAAGTTCATTCCTTGCAAGTGGCAGGCCTGTGCCTCCACTTCTCTTTGGGGTATGATCCCACAATCCAACCTCTATCAACGGGATCTCCAGGTTTCATCACTCCTCCAAAGATACCAATGGGCTTGGCACCCGCAAGAGTTTCCCCTCCAGGAGGCTGTGGACAGTAACAGCATTCAGGGACATAGAAGCAGCAAACAAAATATGATTTACAGAATGCTTAGTAAAGTGGATTTAAAATAACAGAGACCTACATGCATATTGTCCTACCAACACTTGGCATTCCCTTTTGAGCACCAAGGTACACATGTCTTAGCCTTAGTGTCCTCTGTTTTCCCTTGGCATCAACTTACAGCGTGCTTGCCGCAGACCCTGGATTTCATTAAGTTTCCATCTGGATGTCAGGCTCATGGCAGGCTGACTGTTTCTCCCCCTCCTCTCTGTAGGACCAAACCTTTGACAGGGTCTTGTGATCTTCAGATTGTCAGCCTTGGCATGCAATCCTGGTGCCAAACCTAGTGGCTGTGTGGGTAATACTCCTTATGTAAGTCATTGTTTTACCTTTCCTGCCTTTTTTTTTTTTTTTTTTTTTTTTTTAAAGAACCGCTTAGATCAGGGATTGGCAACCTTCGGCACACAGCCCATCAGGGTAATCTGCTGGCGGGCCGCAAGACATTTTGTTTACATTGACCATTGGCAGGCACGGCCCCCCGCAGTTCCCAGTGGCCGCGGTTCACTTACTCAGAGTGCTGCAATGTCTACACTCTGATCTGGCAAATAGTCTTACTCCCTGACAAGACTTGCTTTAACTAAAGTTATATCAGCTGCGGTGTCCCTCCATGCCAAACATCTTTTCCCTTTAATTGTTGCACTGCTAATGGTTTCCATATTATTATTCCCATACTTAGCAATAATATGAATCATGAAGCTGACTCCTTCTGAAACCACAGTAACAGCATTTGCACACAAGATAGCAGTGCTGTGGTTTATTTGGTTACCTTCATGCTTAAAGTAATTGCATTAGTATTATTGTGGTATTTGGGGAGTTTTTCAGATTCAGACAATCTGGCTTTACGTGGCCAGATGTACCACACAAATGGCATATAACCTGCTTCCCTTTAGGGTAAGAGGTTATGTTCTATAATCCCATGATCTTCTCTGACAGAACTGGACCTCGACCTACTTTTAAACCCTTCATTCCTTTTAAACTGGGGTTTAGACTTTTCATGATTTCTATTCTCTAGATAATCATCAAAAATTGCTGCAGCCCTTCAGAGTGAATCAGGTGCTCTAGCACAGATTGCTGCTTTAATATTTTCAGGATCTAGGCTTAATAACTGTTCCAAAGTAATTAAGTCTAGAAATTTATCAAAACTCCCAGAAGCTTTTGCTCCCATAACCCACTTTTTGACAAAACCCATCAATTTATGAGCACATTCCACAATAGTACAATCATTAGACATTTTAAAATTTCTAAATTTGAACCTGTAAGGGAAAGGTTTATGGCCTCCGTTATACAAGAGGTCAGACTAGATGATCACAATGGTGCCTTCTTACATTTGACTCTCTGAAAATAAGAAGACAGCTTTGGCTAAAGCCCATCCTGGTTCAGTGGTGAAGTGAGGGCATGAATTGGATGTTTAAACATAAATTAATATATAACAAATGGAAAAAAGGGGATAAATTATAGGAATTTATATAAATTAGCAAATTTATGAAGTACAGAAAATTGATAAGGAATGCTAAATACATCAGGGGAAAAATTTATGGGTGGCAGGGGTAAGGACAAAAATAAGTTTTAAAAAAAATGGTTTAGGACCAAAATAAATCCTCAGAACGTTATAAGCCCTTTACTAGATAGAAATGGTAAAATTGATAATAATGATGCAGAAAAGGTAGAAGTGTTCCATACATATTTCTGTAGTGTATATGGAAAGAAGCAGGAAGGTGTACTCATATCATATGAGAATGAAGTACTTTCCAGTCCATTAGTAACTGAGGAAGAGATTAGACAACATCTACTAGGGATAAACAATTTTAAAACAGGAGACCTGGACAACTTGTACCCAAGAGTCCTAAAAGAATTGGCCAAGGAGATCTCTGGACCACTAACGTGCATTTTTAAGCAAACTTGAAATACAGGTAAAATTCCAGAAAACTGGAAGAGTGCTAATGTTGTGCCAATATCTAAAAAAGGGAAAATGGGATGACCCCCAAAACTACAGAATGGGGGACTAGACTGGTACACAGTGATTCTGAAAGTTTGTTTTTTTAAAGGAGCCATACTGGACAAGCAACTGAACATGAGTTCCAGTGTGATGATGGAGCAAAAAGTACTAATGTGATCTTTGGATGTATTAATGGTAGGAGTAGGGAGGTGATTGTACCGCTGTATATGACATTGGTAGGTTTCTGTAACAGCTTTGTTTGTTTATTTTTATTTGTTTATTTACTTATGTACAGGAGTGGGTCATTAGCCCACTTTTAACCCCCTACCAGAAGGGCTGGTTTACTACCTTTGTTCTGGCTCCTACTCTTCTGGCATGAGTGGCCCTACTAGTTATACTCCTGCCAGCATAGCTCTCAGGGTCATGGAATCACACAAGCTTACCCAATACATGAAAAGACAGTACATGGGAAACCTAAACTACTGTTCAGCTCTACAATCCCAACTCGATTCAATTCAACTCAGTAAGACTGAGTAAAGAGATATAGGAAGTGGCCAAACCGATAAGGAAGCTACTCCACTGATAGATTTAGGAGAGAATAAATTTATAACCAAAATTGATACATTAAACATGCAGACACTATGAGTCTGGTAAAATGGCCCAAGTAACCAAAGAAATGGCCTAGATATACTAGGTCAAAGTGAAGTGAGATAGGTAACATCAGAACAAGTAATTTGTTAACTGGACAAAACCTACTATATTCTGGGCTACCGAATACCATAGAGATGGCATAGGTCAGATACTCTCAAGGATGGCTCCTAAATGTCTGATATAATCCTTTCTGAATTTGGTACCAATTCTAACAGCACAATTTACATAGAAGTTCCAGCAAGTATCAATTATTCAATGCTATGCACTAAACAAATCAAGCTATCCAAGAGGAAAAAATAAAACTTTAATAGACAGAGAATAGTTGACAAGTTCCCTAAAAGGGATGTCCAGCTAGTAACTGGAGACATGGATGCTAACGTGGGGAGAAACATACTGCCAGGGGCCTTCTTATGGAGAAGCAGGGCCTTGGTGAAATGAACAAAAATTGTGAAATGTTTGGTAATTTCTGTAGAATGAATGACCTGGTCATTAGAGGAACTATTTTCCCTCACTGTCCTATGCACAAGATAAATTGGAGGTCACCAGACCTCGGAACAGGGAACCAAACTGATCACATTACAATTTGGTGCAAATAGAAATTAACTTCAGAGGATGTACGTATCAGGAATGGTGCAGATGCAGGAATGGACCATGCATTAGTACTAACTATACTGAGAATAAATATAAGAACAAAAATTAGAACCAAACAACTGAGATGCCCACATTATAAAACCACCAAGCTAATACAGATAACACAATAAGAGTTTAGAATTGCTTTAGCAAACAGATACCAGGAGCATGAAGATGAAGATGATGCAACAGTAGAAGGCAAATGGAAATGCATAAAGGAAATTTTCAGCAAAACCCACAAAAGAAGTGCAGGGATTGAGGAAGAATGGTTTGTCTGAGGATACATGATCCAAAAATAGAAGAAAGATGTAAAATTAAATAAACTAACTCAAGCAACAGCACAGAAGCAATGACTCCAAGAGGAATATTCCACAAAAAAAGATCAAAAAGAGTGCCAAGAAAGACAAATGAGATTTTATAGACAAAATGGCAACAGATGAAGACACTGTGCAACATCACTAGGCAGTTGTCGGGAAGAACACCAACTGACCAGTCCAAGACAGTGAGGGTAATTTTAACCATGAAGACATCAGAAAAATTATATGAAGGCAGTATTTAAACAGCTACTAAATGGCAAGCCAGTGGTCAATCCCTAGCCATACAGGAAGGACAATATCTGGATGTTGAATTTGGACTTATCATTAGCGTAGAAGTAGAGAGGGCAATCAATTGTTAAAAAGTGATTTCCATAAAGCCTTGACACATGGATAGAACAATCTTATGGAAGTTGCTCTACGGATCCCCCAGAAATCTTTGATGATTAGTCAGAGCTTCCATGAAAAAAATGTCATGCCAAGAAATACATAACAGTGTATTAGCCTTTGAGGTAACTATGTACATCAAACAGGGATGTCTTATGTCACCCAGGACTTCCCTACTGGTAATAGACTAGGTAATGAGAGATCACAGAACAACCAAGAGGGATACAATGGACTTACAGACAGAAACTAGAAGAAGATGTCATCTTTACAGATGACATCAACCTGTTGTTCCATATTCACAGCAAGCTAAAACAAATCATCTTCATACCTATGCACAGTTAGTAGGGCTGAAAATCAACAAAGAAATCTAAAACAATGAGAATCAACGCACAACAAGAAACATCAATAACACTTTCTGGGTTAGACATAGAAGAGGTCTGACAGTTTGCATATCTTGATAGCATCATAAGCCAAACAAGTGGAACAGATGACGACATTAAAGCCAGAATAGTGACAGCCAGACATTCCCTAACATCCCCAAAGCTGATCTGGAGTAGCAGAAACTTGGCTGTCAAGGTTCCTCCCCCACTCTGAACTCTAGGGTACAGATGTGGGGACCTGCATGAAAAACCTCCTAAGCTTATCTTTACCATTTTAGGTCAAAACTTCCCCAAGGTACAAAATATTCCACCCGTCGTCCTTGGATTGGCCGCTACCACCACCAAACTAATACTGGTTACGAGCTGTTTGGACTCTTCTTTCCCCCCAAAATACTTCCCAAAACCTTGCACCCCACTTCCTGGACAAGGTTTGGTAAAAAGCCTCACCAATTTGCCTAGGTGACTACAGACCCAGGCCCTTGGATCTTAAGAACAATGAACAATCCTCCCAACACTTGCACCCCCCCTTTCCTGGGAAATGTTGGATAAAAAGCCTCACCAATTTGCATAGGTGACCACAGACCCAAACCCTTGGATCTGAGAACAATGAAAAAGCATTCAGTTTTTTTACAAGAAGACTTTTAATAAAAAATAGAAGCAAATAGAAATAAAGAAATCCCCCCTGTAAAATCAGGCTGGTAGATATCTTACAGGGTAATTAGATTCAAAAACATAGAGAACCCCTCTAGGCAAAACCTTAAGTTCCAAAAAAGATACACAGACAGAAATAGTTATTCTATTCAGCACAATTCTTTTCTCAGCCATTTAAAGAAATCATAATCTAACACATACCTAGCTAGATTACTTACTAAAAGTTCTAAGACTCCATTCCTGGTCTATCCCCAGCAGAAACACAGCATATAGACAGACACACAGACCCTTTGTTTCTCTCCCTCCTCCCAGCTTTTGAAAGTATCTTGTCTCCTCATTGGTCATTTTGGTCAGGTGCCAGCGAGATTACCTTTAGCTTCTTAACCCTTTACAGGTGAGAGGAGCTTTCCCCTGGCCAGGAGGGATTTCAAAAGGGGTTTACCCTTCCCTTTATATTTATGACACTGGCCCTCCGAACTAAACTTTGAATGTTTAACATGATTATAAAGTCTGTTTTACTATACGGGACTGAAACTTGGAGACTTATCAAAACCTTATCTAAATTCCAAGTTTTTATGAACACCTGCCTTAGACAAATCCTGAATATCAGAGGGCCCAAAAAAAAAAAAAAAATCAGAAATGAATACTGTTCGGAGAACAAAACAGAAACTGATAGATCAGGAAATTATGGAATGAAAATGGAGATGGCTAGGACACATGAAGGAAAGAACTGAACAGTATAACAAACCAGGCACTGGACTGGAACCCAGAGGGCAAGAGGTGAAGAGGTAGACCAAGAACAACATGGAAATGCAGAACTGAAAACTATTAAAATTACATGGGAAGAAGCTAAGACTGCAACAAGAGATCACCAAAGAAGGCAGTGGTGAAGGCTCTATGTTCCACATGGGATACAGAGGCATAAGTTAAGTAAGTCATATGGCATTGGTTAGACTGATGCTGAAGTACTGTGTACAGTTAGTTATGGTGTCCACATTTAAGGACTAGAGAAAAAGTCTTATATTGAAAGACTCAAAGGGCTCAATCAAAAAGAAGATAGAGAGTTGCGTTGATTAGTGTATAACAATCTTCATGGGGTGAAAATATTAGATAGGAAAAGGTTCTTTACTTGAGTAGAGAAAGTCATAACAAGAATCAGTAGCCAGAAGCTTAAACCAGCCAAATTCAAATTAGAAGTTAGACAAAAATTATTGATGGTGAGGATGATTAACCACTGAAACAAACTACCAAGAGGAGTGGTAGAATCAGGGCCAGCACTAGACCAAATGATGCCCAGGCAAGGAGTGTCTTTGGCAACGCCCCTCCATTTGTTAAAATTTTGTATACCTTACAGCACCCCAAGCCTGGCGTCCCCCAAGCCTGGCACCCGAAGTAGTCACCTGGGTCGCCTGCCCCTAAATCCAGCACTGGGTGGAGTCTCCATATCTTGTTGCCTTTAAGTCAGGACTGGGTGCCTTTCTGGAAGATATGTTTTAGCCAAACAAGTTATGCTTTAATCACGCACAAGTTATTGGACTCAATACAAGGGTAGCTAGGTGAGGTGTAAAGAGATATGCAGGAGGTCAGACTAGATGATTTAATAGTCCCTTCTGACCTTATCTCTATGAATCTAGAAGCTAACTCACTGCTGACACCATATTCTCTGTTCAAGCACAAGAAGAGAGAACTAACATTACTCAACATTAAGGCTGTACTCTCCCATAGAGCGTTTCTTAAAAGTTCCTAAACATTCTCTTGTGCATACTCTAACAACCCTGAACTGGAAGCTATCATAACACCAAGAGTAACCTGGACTCTTGCTCAACTCCTTCCAACTGGCTTTGGTGGCTTTGCTCACTCCCCACACATCCCACTTCCTCACAGTGGTGAATATCATGTATTCAACCCCTTTTCTCCCACAGTTGTCCAAAGTCCACAATTCCCTCTGCTTCTGCATAGCCCAAAGGCATAAAACTAGTCCTGTATTAGTAGAGTACAGTGTCTCATGGATAAAACTGAACAAATATGCTTTTCAGTGGTTCAGAGATAAGGTTATTCTATACCATACCATAATGGGATAAAACTGAAGATTACTAATGAATAGTATTGGCAGAGGAGGTTTTGATATTCTTTTTTTTTTTATTCTCCCTCACCTATAGTCTTAGTGTCTGAAGAAGTATGTTAGATGGGGCATAAAGAGTGAGACAAAGACACTCAGACACCGTATCAAAAACAACTAAAAGTCAACATAAATAATTCAACAGACTAATGTTCCTCTAATGCATTTTGTCCATTAAAGCTTTAGACAATTTTAGGACCAGTAAGAGTTTCTTTTTGATTCTTCCATTATTTTCTCCTATTTTCTTGTCAAAAGAGTGTCTGTTTTTTTGAGACAAACTCAAAGATTAGTTTGTTCATATGTCAAATGAGAGTGGTTTTCTAAGTAAAGGAACTATTTAAAATTAATAGCCTTCTACTTTTCATCTCTCTCTTCTTATTTGTATAAACATGCACAGTAGTAAAAAAGCTTCCCAAATTTTCCATAGCAGTTTAGAGTGGAATGAGAAAATAAATACCCATATCCTAGCAGACAAACATTTCCTTCCCGAGTAACTATCAGTGCAAGGTTTTATTACTCATGTGAGGCTGCTTATTGAACAACAGCTGTAGGAAGAACAGTAATAATAGGAGCAGCAAGATTCTGCTAAAATGACTGTATCTAATGCTGTACCAATAGTATTTTTGAAGAGTATTAATCCCTCATGCATTTCCACCTGCTGTAACTACAAACTAAGGTTCATCAACTCTTTGAACTCTCAAAAAAGAAAAGGAGTACTTGTGGCACCTTAGAGACTAACCAATTTATTTGAGCATGAGCTTTCGTGAGCTACAGCTCACTTCATCGGATGCATGCCGTGGAAACTGCAGCAGACTTTATTTATACACAGAGAATATGAAAAAATACCTCCTCCCACCCCACTGTCCTGCTGGTAATAGCTTATCTAAAGTGATCATCAGGTGGGCCATTTCCAGCACAAATCCAGGTTTTCTCACCTTCCACCCCCCCATACAAATTCACTCTCCTGCTGGTGATAGCCCATCCAAAGTGACAACTCTTTACACAATGTGCATGATAATTAAGTTGGGCCATTTCCAGCACAAATCCAGGTTTTCTCACATCCCCCCCACCCCCATACACACACAAACTCACTCTCCTGCTGGTAATAGCTCATCCAAACTGACCACTCTCTTAAATAGAGACTGGAAGTGGCTAAGTCATTATGCAAGGTAGCCTATTTCCTCTTGTTTTTTCCTACCCCCCTACCCCCCAGATGTTCTGGTTTAACTTGGATTTAAACTTGGAGAGTGGTCAGTTTGGATGAGCTATTACCAGCAGGAGAGTGAGTTCGTGTGTGTATGGGGGTGGAGGGGATGTGAGAAAACCTGGATTTGTGCTGGAAATGGCCCACCTTAATTATGCACATTGTAGGGAGAATGGTCACTTTGGATGAGCTATTACCAGCAGGATAGTGAGTTTGTGTGTGTGGTTTTTGGGAGGGGGGTGAGGGGGTGAGAGAACCTGGATTTGTGCAGGAAATGGCCCAACTTAATTATCATGCACATTGTGTAAAGAGTTGTCACTTTGGATGGGCTATCACCAGCAGGAGAGTGAATTTGTATGGGGGGGTGGAAGGTGAGAAAACCTGGATTTGTGCTGGAAATGGCCCACCTGATGATCACTTTAGATAAGCTATTACCAGCAGGACAGTGGGGTGGGAGGAGGTATTTTTTCATATTCTCTGTGTATAAATAAAGTCTGCTGCAGTTTCCACGGCATGCATCCGATGAAGTGAGCTGTAGCTCACGAAAGCTCATGCTCAAATAAATTGGTTAGTCTCTAAGGTGC
The DNA here is from genome assembly GCF_965140295.1 of Lepidochelys olivacea. Classification (NCBI taxonomy): domain Eukaryota; kingdom Metazoa; phylum Chordata; order Testudines; family Cheloniidae; genus Lepidochelys; species Lepidochelys olivacea. Next base: position 32,185,052 of record NC_140415.1, read on the forward strand.
CACAAGTACTCCTTTTCTTTTTTGCGAATACAGACTAACATGGCTGTTACTCTGAAATCTTTGAACTCTGTTAACTCTAACTGCTTGAGTTCACAGTCCATAATTGCTTCATGCCTTTTTAAAGTGGAAGGCTGAATTGATTAATCATTATACCTTACAGCAAATATGGTTTTAATTATTCTATCCTGCAATACACCCCTACACTATGAATTACCGTGTGATGCCAGAGGAGCTTGTGATGTTCATTGCTATGTGCTGAGTATGCTGGAACAAATCCTTGGCCACCTTGGAACTTCACAGCTGTCCCAGTGCTGCACATCATGATCACTCAGAACTTCAGAATGACAATAAGAATATAACTCAGCATCTCATTCTCCAAAAACACAGAGCCCTGTCACTTGATCTAAAGGACAGTCTCCAGAATAGGTCATGGGTACATACACACACCAGGTAGTGGCACTGTGGTAGCATGGTGTCAAGGTTCCTCCCCCACTCTGAACTCTAGGGTACAGATGTGGGGACCTGCATGAAAAACCTCCTAAGCTTATCTTTACCAGCTTAGGTCAAAGCTTCCCCAAGGTACAAAATATTCCACCCGTCGTCCTTGGACTGGCCGCTACCACCAAACTAATACTGGTTACTGGGGAAGAGCTGTTTGGACTCTTCTTTCCCCCCAAAATACTTCCCAAAACCTTGCACCCCACTTCCTGGACAAGGTTTGGTAAAAAGCCTCACCAATTTGCCTAGGTGACTACAGACCCAGACCCTTGGATCTTAAGAACAATGAACAATCCTCCCAACACTTGCACCCCCCCTTTCCTGGGAAATGTTGGATAAAAAGCCTCACCAATTTGCATAGGTGACCAAAGACCCAAACCCCTGGATCTGAGAACAATGAAAAAACATTCAGTTTCTTACAAGAAGACTTTTAATAAAAATAGAAGTAAATAGAAATAAAGAAATCCCCCCTGTAAAATCAGGATGGTAGATACCTTACAGGGTAATTAGATTCAAAAACATAGAGAACCCCTCTAGGCAAAACCTTAAGTTCCAAAAAAGATACACAGACAGAAATAGTTATTCTATTCAGCACAATTCTTTTCTCAGCCATTTAAAGAAATCATAATCTAACACATACCTAGCTAGATTACTTACTAAAAGTTCTAAGACTTCATTCCTGGTCTATCCCCAGCAGAAACCAGCATATAGACAGACACACAGACCCTTTGTTTCTCTCCCTCCTCCCAGCTTTTGAAAGTATCTTGTCTCCTCATTGGTCATTTTGGTCAGGTGCCAGCGAGGTTACCTTTAGCTTCTTAACCCTTTACAGGTGAGAGGAGCTTTCCCCTGGCCAGGAGGGATTTCAAAGGGGTTTACCCTTCCCTTTATATTTATGACACATGGTCATGAATGTGGGAAAAGAAACATGAAAAAATGGTGTAGTATAGTTTGATTTGGTTTTTAACAAATATAGCAGCAGACACAGACAGGAAAAGAAATTAAGAGTTCCTTAGGCTAATAACATTTAGCACTTATAAAGGCAATAGCTGCAGATAATATCAAATTACTTAGGATTATCAAGACTGTGGGGAACTCTAGAGGAACCTAATAAAGTTAGGTGACTGGTCATTGTGATGTCAGATTAAATTAAATGTTGAGAAATGCAAGGTAATAGGGATTAGAAGGAATAATCCTAACTACTCATGTGCCTTGTGGGTTCTAAATTAATTGCACCTACTAAGGAAAAAGACCTGGCTGTCATTTTACAAAGTCAGCCCTGGTCTACACTAGGACTTTAGGTCGAATTTAGCAACGTTAAATCGATTTAAACCTGCACCCGTCCACACAGTGAAGCCCTTTATTTCGACTTAAAGGGCTCTTAAAATCTATTTCCTTACTCCACCCCTGACAAGTGGATTAGCGCTTAAATCGACGTTCCCAGCTCGAATTTGGGGTACTGTGGACACAATTCGATGGTATTGGCCTCCGGGAGCTATCCCAGAGTGCTCCATTCTGACCGCTCTGGACAGCACTCTCAACTCAGATGCACTGGCCAGGTAGACAGGAAAAGAACCGCGAACTTTTGAATCTCATTTCCTGTTTGGCCAGCGTGGCAAGCTGCAGGTGACCATGCAGAGCTCATCAGCACAGGTGACCATGATGGAGTCCCAGAATCGCAAAAGAGTTCCAGCATGGACCGAACGGGAGGTACGGGATCTGATCGCTGTTTGGGGAGAGGAATCCGTGCTATCAGAACTCCGTTCCAGTTTTCGAAATGCCAAAACCTTTGTCAAAATCTCCCAGGGCATGAAGGACAGAGGCCATAACAGGGACCCGAAGCAGTGCCGCGTGAAACTGAAGGAGCTGAGGCAAGCCTACCAGAAAACCAGAGAGGCGAACAGCCGCTCTGGGTCAGAGCCCCAAACATGCCGCTTCTATGATGAGCTGCATGCCATTTTAGGGGGTTCAGCCACCACTACCCCAGCCGTGTTGTTTGACTCCTTCAATGGAGATGGAGGCAATACAGAAGCAGGTTTTGGGGACGAAGAAGATGAGGAGGAGGAGGAGGTTGTAGATAGCTCACAGCAAGCAAGCGGAGAAACCGGTTTTCCCGACAGCCAGGAACTGTTTCTCACCCTAGACCTGGAGCCAGTACCCCCCGAACCCACCCAAGGCTGCCTCCTGGACCCAGCAGGCAGAGAAGGGACCTCTGGTGAGTGTACCTTTTAAAATGCTATACATGGTTTAAAAGCAAGCATGTGAAAGGATTACTTTGCCCTGGCATTTGCGGTTCTCCTAGATGTAGTCCTAAAGCCTTTGCAAAAGGTTTCTGGGGAGGGCAGCCTTATTTCGTCCTTCATGGTAGGACACTTTATCACTCCAGGCCAGTAACACATACTCGGGAATCACTGTAGAACAAAGCATTGCAGTGTATGTTTGCTGGCATTCAACCAAAATCCGTTCTTTCTCTCTCTGTGTTATCCTCAGGAGAGTGAGATATAATTCATGGTCACCTGGTTGAAATAGGGTGCTTTTCTTCAGGGACACTCAGTATAGCCCATTCCTGCTGGGCTGTTTGCCTGTGGCTGAACAGAAATGTTCCCCGCTGTTAGCCACAGGGAGGGGGGAAGGTTGAGGGGGTAGTCACGCGGTGGGAGGAGGCAAAATGCGACCTTGTAACGAAAGCACATGTGCTATGTATGTAATGTTAACAGCAAGGTTTACCCTGAAAGAGTGTAGCGACTGTTTTATAAAATGTGTCTTTTTAAATACCGCTGTCCCTTTTTTTTTCTCCACCAGCTGGATGTGTTTCAATGATCACAGGATCTTCTCCTTCCCAGAGGCTAGTGAAGCTTAGAAAGAAAAAAAAACGCACTCGAGATGAAATGTTCTCCGAGCTAATGCTGTCCTCCCACACTGACAGAGCACAGACGAATGCGTGGAGGCAAATAATGTCAGAGTGCAGGAAAGCACAAAATGACCGGGAGGAGAGGTGGAGGGCTGAAGAGAGTAAGTGGCGGGCTGAAGAGAGTAAGTGGCGGGCTGAAGACAGGGCTGAAGCTCAAATGTGGCGGCAGCGTGATGAGAGGAGGCAGGATTCAATGCTGAGGCTGCTGCAGGACCAAACCAGAATGCTCCAGTGTATGGTTGAGCTGCAGCAAAGGCAGCTGGAGCACAGACTGCCACTGCTGCCCCTCTATAACCAACCGCCCTCCTCCCCAAGTTCCATAGCCTCCACACCCAGACGCCTAAGAACGCGGTGGGGGGGCCTCCGGCCAACCAGCCACTCCACAACAGAGGATTGCCCAAAAAAAAGAAGGCTGTCATTCAATAAATTTTAAAGTTGTAAACTTTTAAAGTGCTGTGCTTAAAGTGCTGTGTGGCATTTTCCTTCCCTCCTCCACCACCCCTCCTGGGATACCTTGGTAGTCATCTCCCTATTTGTGTGATGAATGAATAACGAATGCATGACTGTGAAGCAGCAATGACTTTATTGCCTCTGCAAGCGGTGATTAAAGGGAGGAGGGGAGGGTGGTTAGCTTACAGGGAAGTAGAGTGAACCAAGGGGCGGGGGGTTTCATCAAGGAGAAACAAACAGAACTTTCACACTGTAGCCTGACCAGTCATGAAACTGGTTTTCAAAGCTTCTCTGATGCGTACCGCGCCCTCCTGAGCTCTTCTAACCGCCCTGGTGTCTGGCTGCGCGTAACCAGCAGCCAGGCGATTTGCCTCAATCTCCCACCCCGCCATAAACGTCTCCCCCTTACTCTCACAGATATTGTGGAGCACACAGCAAGCAGTAATAACAGTGGGAATATTGGTTTCGCTGAGGTCTAAGCGAGTCAGTAAACTGCGCCAGCGCGCCTTTAAACGTCCAAATGCACATTCTACCACCATTCTGCACTTGCTCAGCCTGTAGTTGAACAGCTCCTGACCACTGTCCAGGCTGCCTGTGTACGGCTTCATGAGCCATGGCATTAAGGGGTAGGCTGGGTCCCCAAGGATACATATAGGCATTTCAACATCCCCAACAGTTATTTTCTGGTCTGGGAAGAAAGTCCCTTCCTGCAGCTTTTGAAACAGACCAGAGTTCCTGAAGATGCGAGCGTCATGCACCTTTCCTGGCCATCCCACGTTGATGTTGGTGAAACGTCCCTTGTGATCCACCAGAGCTTGCAGCACTATCGAAAAGTACCCCTTGCGGTTTATGTACTCGGCGGCTTGGTGCTCCGGTGCCAAGATAGGGATATGGGTTCCGTCTATAGCCCCACCACAGTTAGGGAATCCCATTGCAGCAAAGCCATCCACTATGACCTGCACATTTCCCAGGGTCACTACCCTTGATATCAGCAGATCTTTGATTGCGTGAGCTACTTGCATCACAGCAGCCCCCACAGTAGATTTGCCCACTCCAAATTGATTCCCAACTGACCGGTAGCTGTCTGGCGTTGCAAGCTTCCACAGGGCTATCGCCACTCGCTTCTCAACTGTGAGGGCTGCTCTCATCCTGGTATTCATGCGCTTCAGGGCAGGGGAAAGCAAGTCACAAAGTTCCATGAAAGTGCCCTTACGCATGCGAAAGTTTCGCAGCCACTGGGAATCGTCCCAGACCTGCAACACTATGCGGTCCCACCAGTCTGTGCTTGTTTCCCGAGCCCAGAATCGGCGTTCCACAGCATGAACCTGCCCCATTAGCACCATGATGCATACATTGGCAGGGCCCATGCTTTCAGAGAAATCTGTGTCCATGTCCTGATCACTCACGGGACCGCGCTGACGTCGCCTCCTCGCCCGGTATCGCGTTGCCATGTTCTGGTGCTGCATATACTGCTGGATAATGTGTGTGGTGGTTGATGTGCTCCTAATTGCCAAAATGAGCTCAGCGGCCTCCATGCTTGCCTTGGTATGGCGTCCGCACAGAAAGAAGGCGCGGAACGATTGTCTGCCATTGCTCTGACGGAGGGAGGGGCGACTGACGACACGGCTTACAGGGTTGGCTTCAGGGAGCTAAAATCAACAAAGGGTGTGCCTGTACATCAAGGAGTATTTCAGGCAGGACTGCACGGAGGGTTCCAATAAGAAATGGTGCACCAAAGTTATCGTTGTTATTGGAACAAGGAGGTTAGCCTGGCCTCTGATTGATACATGGCTAGATTAACCTCGCTGCGCCTTCTCTGTGACTGACTGCAGTGTGATCTAGACAGGGGAGGAGGAAAATGAGTACAAAACAAATCTGGTCTATTTCTTGTTCTGACCCACTCCATCTATCCTTTACATCTTTGGCTGGCAGCAGACAAAAAAGGCGCGAAATGATTGTCTGCCCTTGCTTTCACGGGGGGAGGGAGGGTGGGAACGGGGTCCTGACGATATGTACCCAGAACCACCCGCGACAATGTTTTAGCCCCATCAGGCATTGGGATATCAACCCAGAATTCCAATGGGCAGCGGAGACTGCGGGAACTGTGGGATAGCTACCCACAGTGCAACGCTCCAGAAGTTGACGCTTGCCTCGGTACTGTGGAAGCGCTCCGCCGAGTTAATGCACTTAATGCACTTAGAGCATTTTCTGTGGGGACACACACACTCGAATATATAAAACCGATTTCAAAAAAACCGACTTCTATAAATTCGACCTAATTTCGTAGTGTAGACATACCCTCAGTGAAAAAGACATAGCAGAAATAGACACAGTCCAGAGACAGGCTATAAAGTTGACTAGAATCATGTAAATACTTCTGTAAAAAATCCCAGTAGACAGGGACCAGAGTCAGCCCCTTAATATCTAAACAATCCTGTTAAAACAGTTTCCTTTTGAAGAAGAGTGTGTGTCCAGTTTCAGAGGGAATTATGGGTCCTAGAGCTAGGAGAGAGCGGTGTCTTTTCAGTCCCAATTTGTAGCTTTGTGGAAGACTGAGCCTCAACAAGCTTCTACACATAGATGGCTTTTGTCTGAAAAATGGAGTGCATAATGCTACTGAGTCTGAGCAGACTCCAAAATAAACATCTCTGACAAACACTCAGTAACTGAACACGCATATAGCATATACTCTCCTTTGCCTTCCTCTTACAAAGAGTTCAACACTTGTGAATCACTGTACTTTCCAATCTGCATACACAAATGCATTTTAGTCTTATAACAGTCTGTACTATAATTTAATACATCACATTCAGGTGAAAATGTTGCTAAGCTTCATAGATGCTGCTGATACTCTAAAGAGAGGAAATAAGTTCATATTGCTTTACATTTTGTGAAACTTTACTTGACTGACATAGTGTCCCCTGAACAATTAGGAACATCTTCAAGGCATATCAGAATTTGAATATATATTCTCAGAGCCACAACTGTCAATGAAATTCAGCATTTGATCAAATTTCATTTTGACCAAACATTACAGTCAAAGACAGCAATTTATTCGGTAACTCTAATGCAATTATCTCAGCATGACTACCATCTGCACCAGGCACAATTTCAAATCAATCCCATTCTTTTATATTGTTTTTTCTTGAAAGAGAAAAGCCTTTGTTAATCTTACATCACATTGGAAATAAAATAATTACCCGGTGCAACTCCATCTATCACAAGTAGAAAACAAATTGACTTGTTAAAGTACAGCCTTAATTTCCCTATTTGTGCATTCACAAGCAAAATATCCCATGCATGAAAGGGAAAAATATTCAGATTTTTGTTGATTCCTATTGCAGGTGACTTGATAGCCTGAGTTCAAATAATATGTTTTTGTAAGTTAAGAGTTTGTCTTGAAACAATACAGTATGTTCAGTGACCCACACATTTTAATATTATTTGTGTTTTAAGTCCGGATTCTGAAATTTCCAATACACCAAAAGACTGCTGTGCCCCTTGGGAGCTCTTCTGAAATCAGCAGCCTTGCTTCGCATTGTGAATTTCATGGTTGCACCTCAGATGCATAAGGCTTTACAAATATGGAATAAGACAGGTCCCTGCCCCAAGGAGTTTCCAGTCTAATTCAGACAATAGTGGGCAGGAATACTGAAAATACATAAATTACTCCAATGCATTTATTTGTGTGATTGTCCAGCTTGCATGCTAGACTAAGAATACAGGTCAAGGGTGATAGTAGGTGACTGGACACTGGGGCGGAGGGCACCCTCTTGCTCTAGCCTAAAGAGCCACACCGGGCATCACCCCTCACCTCCCTCTCTAGTGGTGCTGCATTGGCTGGTGCCTGGGGAGAACCCTTTTGCCCTTGCCTCTAGGGATATAGACCGAAGAGGCCTGAATGGTTTTAATGGAGCTCCAGTTTGTCTATCCTAATTCTGCATCAGCAGAGCAAAAACTCACAGATGGCTGAGGAGGCGCCTGAGCTACGAAGTCTAGCTTCAGATCTGAACTTCCCCTAGGTTTGGGGTGGGAGTAGAGGATGATTCAAGGACTGTAGCTGGCTCATCTCACCAGAAGACTGCTGTTAGTTTACAAAGTTTACCTGATTGCTAACTTCCTAGGAGAGTGTGTTGTCTTTTATTGCACAGAAAAAAATGCTCTGATCATTTAATCAACTGTCCAAGGATAATATGTAGAAAAATATGTACTAAAGTATATTGATGCACAAGTCATAGATAGTAATAAAATTATCTTGCACCATGCTGTTATATAGTTTCTTAATTTTAAGGATTATCCTTCGTAAGGTATTGAAAGAAGTGTTAAAGAGGTCATTTTACTTACCAATTGATCTCCCTTTGATCTCACATATTCGCATTTCTCATTCATCCTAATGGGAGTCATATATACACATACAGGGAAAAACACCCTCTTCACTGTGTATGCAGTTCTTTGGCATCATGCTAAATTTTGTGACTCATAGATGTAATGTGGGATTCAATTTCCTGCATGACTTTTCTTATACTGGAAGTATGGTCTGGACTAATACAAAACTTTCTTTAAAAAAAAAATCTAAAAGAGTAACTGACAACTTTATATATTCCCAATTTGTATTAACATATCTGATAAAGGAATCTGCCTCTTGAACTCCGCTAACCAGATGCTCCTCTCAGTAATGTCAGTTAGCTTCATTGGCATCAAGCATCTGCATGCTTAATGGGAGGAGGCTATATAAATCAGGAGGGAAAGCAATGGAGGGGGGAAAGCAAACACTCGCACACTTTGATTTTAGAGAACAATGGGGAGTTTCCAGGGTTCCTTTTATATCCATATAGTTGAAAAAACTTCTTACTTTGTTCTTCCTCTATATGTTTACTTTATATTGTGACTGGGGAAATCCTTTTTCTATAGCTTTTAGTCTTTGGATGAAAGAACCTTTCTCTGTCTCTGTGTTTGTGGCTTCAAAAGGGCAGGTGGTGCTGTTATCACATTCTATTTTTCAATAAATTGCACCTCACAGGTGCTCAGCCTCAGGCATATGAAGTACCTTGCATCTGTTTGACTGACCTGTTGTGAGTTTTACAAGTGAAAGATCTAGGAAGGGATTAGAGTCTGTATGTCAGGAACTGCAGATAAACACTGTTACTACAAATCTATCTTCACTTTCAGCCAACTAGCAGAGTAGCTAAACAGCAGCTGGAAAATGTTAGACTTAGTTTGATACTGAGAATGATAGGCATCAAGTACAGTGATGCCGTCTTTGTTATAAATTACCTAAAAAACATTTTCAGAGTTTTATCTAAGCTCCCAGGTTGCAGAAATCAGGAGGCAGAATGCCTTAAGTGTCACTTCCTGCTATGCCCTTGTTAGTGCAGTAATGGGAGAACAAAGATAGCTTCAAGCTGGAGCAGTGGAAGGGGGCTCTAGGGAAGTAGAAAATCGGGCCTACAATGCATAACTGAGTCTTTTCCTTATTAAGTCACTTGGCTTCTATTTACGTAAAACATCCTTTATGAGCTACTCTTTGGAAGCAGTCCAAAGGAAGATTGCAGTTTTCTCTGTGCCCCTGATATTCTATGGGAGTATTGCTCACTCTTTACTCTTTTCAGAGTAACAGCCCTGTTAGTCTGTATTCGCAAAAAGAAAAGGAGTACTTGTGGCACCTTAGAGACTAACCAATTTATTTGAGCATGAGCTTTCGTGAGCTACAGCTCACTTCATCGGATGCATGCCGTGGAAACTTTACTCTGATTTCCTTCAGAGACTAAACAACTTCACCTCTCCCTGAGGAATCAGCCAGCAACTGCCTCCTATAATAGACACCAATTTCACCTCGCCTTAAAGAAGTGAAGCATTTATTGGAGTTCTACAAATAGAGAGAGAGATGGTACTAGACAATAAGGTATAAACATATGAATAGTTAGATGGATAACCACAAAAGATAGGACTAGAAGAGACCTTGAGAGGTCATCTAGTCCATCAACCTGTGCTGAGGTCAGATTAAGTAAACCTAGACAATCCCTGACATATATTTGTCGAACCAATGAAGGGGATTCTACAGCTTCCCTAGATAACCTATTCCAGTGTTTAGCTATCCTTATACAGTAGTTAGAAAGCTTTTCATAATATCTAATCTAATAATATCTAATTAAGGCACAGAGAACATTGTTGGTGTGGTTCTAAATTTAAAGTTACAGATTATTCTTAATTACATTACATTACTTATTATGGAATATTATCTCTGGTCTCTTACTGCACAGAAAAAAGACATAAGAAAATGCTATGTTCTCAGATGACTATCCTGTGAGATTGTGTATAGCTCATCCTATGCTTATGAAACTTTCCTCCTTTCATGTAGAGATGTCTGCTATTATGACAAGAAGGTTATATCCTTAGTATTATGAAAATCCTAGGAGACTCTAGATGGAAAAATTATACCACTAAATACATGATAACTAAAAGGTGCCATCTTTTACAGAGCAATTTGTTGAGTTTCCCTTAATGCATACGTACACACACACAATTTGTGAGGTATTTAGGAGGCTAAGTGTATCAGCAAATATAAAATCCTTACCTGCTGGAAGAAAATGAAAATATATAAGATAAGACAGAATGTCATCATTAAATAAAAAGAATAATGGTTTGATGAAGGGCAAATATTTAGATTGAAGTGTTTTATTAATAATATGCACTTGTGTCATAATGCTTTGCACTGTCATAGTATCTTCCATATGAAGATCTCAGCATGATTAATCTACAGTAATTATTAAATCTGGTCTGAATGTTGAGTTTGTAATGAACTCACAACCATACCTGTTTTGCATGGAGTTCATGCAAATATTTCATGCATCCCTAGTCCTGTTATAAAAGAGGACCAAATTCTAATAGCAATGAATTGTTTTTAAGACTTAGGATAATTGTAAGATGTTTAGCAACAGATGAAAAAATGCTGCAGGATAATTCAGTATAGTTACACAGTAAGAAAAGATGCAACAGCAAGACTGGGAGAATGAGAATTCAAATAGCTGTCAACATTTATAAGTTATTTACTACAGTTGTTTAAAGTAGACTTTGCAAATCATTTAGCTGATTTAGCAGTGACTCTAGTATTATTTGTTCCTTCATTTCCACCATGTGAATGAAACAATCAGGAAGCAAAAGAACATAAGTGTCCATCTGTGGTAGCTTTCAGACATTTTGAGCAGGCAATAGAAACAAATAGTGTGCAGTTTTACAGTAAATTAGTGAGTGGAAGAGGAGGGAACTGAGTATGAATTAACATAGTCCCATAAGGCTTGGGGGAAGGTGGTATCGAGATAGCACCCATTCAACAAGGCCCTGCCCTCTCTTTCCTTTACCAATACTATGCAAACAAAATCCTATGGGCTCTCACATAGGAGCCTCTGGAAGAGAAGGGAAGGGAATACCATAAAGACAGCAATCCCCTGCACATCCACCTGGATCTGATTTTTGTTTCCATCATCCACAGAGCTAGAAGGGACAATATGGCCCTGTGTTTTTAAATCTCTATAAGTAGTATCTAATTGTTATGATGTCAGTCATTCTACGTATTATTGCTATAAATAAATAATGAATGCACAGCTTTGACCTCTAGTTATCCCTTAGATGGCTGAGTACAGCGGAACACCTGCATAACTCCACATATTTACAGACTAAATGAAGTATAAACAGTCAGGCTGAAATGGCAGAGCCTAGATGGAATGAGAGCAAATCAACCAGGCAAATTTTACTTTTTTATTACACTGTTCAGATTAACGCACTGCATTATTTACCACATTTCACTAGATGTAAACATCAAATTACAATTGTCTTTGTTGACTTCACCATGAAAGATTTATCATTCCTAGACATGAATATTATATTTGGGTGGTTTAATGGACTTTGATGGCATCTGACCTCTGCAATATGATTATTACTTCATTGTGATTTTTCTTTTTAGTGTGATACAAAGTGTATCTCTTATACATTGAGTATGACATTGACTCTTGTTTTATAAATTCTCCATTAATTTTATTTCATGTATAACCTGAAGGCTGGTGGTGAGTTGTATTTATTGATTGACTAAGAATGCTTGTTTACCCTCAGCTCTAGGTCTTGTATTTAGGTTGTAAACTCCTCTTTCATTTTCTGTATGTTTGTACAGCACCTAGCATTATGGGATTCCGATTTGTTTGGCCTCTAGCAGCTTCCACAATATAATGTTCAGGTTATCCATTAAGGAAAAAGTAACAATGCCATGTGATTTAGGTGAACTTGGGTCAAATAATGAATAACAAATGGCAAATGTTCAGTATTCATTTGGCAAACAATCCATAATCTAAAATATATTTGCACAAACTTGTCATTAAGCAATTGCAAACAATGAATACATTTGTAAAAATTGGTTCATTTGTTAATCTGCAAAATTCACTTATTTGCTAATCTGCAGAATTTGGTACTTTCCAATGCATCTCCTAGTACCTAGAATAATATACTGAAGAGCTACTGTATTAATTATTGTTTGTTATAGTATCATAAATATTCAAAGAGCCTTACACAGTATGTAGAAAGAAAAGCTCCTTCCTCTAAGATCTTACATTCCACCACAGAGAATTTGGATACACAGGTTAATGTCTTAAATAGAAGAGGAAGCGTGGAGACTTTACTGGAGAGATCACTGCAGGCAGGTTTTACAAAAGAAGGGCTACGTCTTGCAGCATAAAGTTTGATCAATTTTATTCATTTATTTTGCCTCACTACCTATTGTAAACTTGAAGGAGGAAATGAGATAAGGTCATAAAATAAAGACCTAGGTGTAAGTTATCTAGGCAAACTTTTCCTCTTTGGGATACCACCATGAGACCCCCATTTTATGATGATTCCAGGGGGACAGCAGTCATGTAGTCTTATAGCTGCTCACTTCAGTGCCATACATGCAACATAAAGAATACAATCATTTTAAAATAGCTTGCAACATTAAGCATTCACAGTTTGTTGTTTGTTTTTTACTGGCTAAGGTGCTTTATCTCTGATATGAAAATTTGTTTCAAATCAGAAAATGGTAGCCCCTGTTGTCATAGAACATGTCTGGAACTTTGGTGACTTTTCCTTCCTTTTGACAGGTTTTAGAGTAGCAGCCGTGTTAGTCTGTATTTGCAAAAGAAAAGGAGTACTTGTGGCACTCAGTGGAATGCATCCAATGAAGTGAGCTGTAGCTCACGAAAGCTTATGCTCAAATAAATGTGTTAGTCTCTAAGGTGCCACAAGTACTCCTTTTCTTTTCCTTCCTTGTATACATTCATTATGTCAGCATTCCTAGCCTCTATTTAGGAGGACTGAACTGAGATTAGTTCCTTCCAGTGTCCTGTTGAGTTTGCTGTCTATGCATCACTCCCAGTTCCTGCTGAATAAGGGGATGACAGACCCTATGGGTAGATTAAGAAGGTAGTTTTCCAAGTTGGCCTTTTCATGCTGGTTTTTCTTTAGTGTATCTTTAGTTATCTCATCTATAAATAATTGGGAACAGGCTACTTACTGGTGGACCTAGTGGTGGAGGATATGAAATAATGTGCTATAGACCCTTTCTCCTGCAAGTCACCAAGTCAAATCTAGCCCTCATAGGTAGTGACAAACTATGAGCTGGTTTCAGGTCAGGGTATCAAGAGTGAATTACCTTCTTTATGCTGGAGGTGGTCTTTTTAGGTCCAGGCTGAAGCACTGTTTTAGGGAGGCATGATTTCAGACTGCAGGGGTATTAATAAACAGTAAATTCTCTTAAAAATGAAAGTGTTGTTTTCAAATCTGCTGTAGCTGATAGCTTGTTACTATGCCACCGCATGCATAGAATATTAAAAAGTCACTTACAATGGACCTGATGAATCATTGCAATGATTCAACATCCTGTTTAGTTGTAAAGACAAATTATTTTCACTCATGCTTAATAAGTCACAAATGTCAAAATAAAGTGATCATAGTGCTATATGTTTTAGAGAGCTAAAAATATTTGCAATTACTTGCTAGGAGATGTGACTTACATGTTCAATACTCCTTGCCTACTGTGTGCAAGAGGTGTCCTTGGTAAGAAAGCAGCAACAACCCTACCTGCAAGCTGCCAAATGCCACATTCAGATGTCCCCAAGTTGTTTTACACATTATCTTAAATTGCCTTAATTAGCCATATGTACTGGATTCTTCCACATTTAATCTTTACTGACAATAAAATGCTCCTCCTATTTACTTGTAACCCAGACCTCAGTCTACCTGTAGCATTCCCCTCTTTTCCCAGGCAAATGGCCCTTTTGTCCAAACCCAATTTAGACAAATTCAGTTTTTCACGTTATTGAGTAAATGTCTATTAGAGTACTGAGAGGTATATGCTTTACTTTAGGGATTGGGGAATGAGTTTCTTTTCATGTCACTAGCTTACTTTTAGGGCTTTTCCTTTTACCTCACTTATGGATTTTCTTTAGAACCTATCCACAAAAATCCTATTTGTTTTACTGCCACATCTTTAAAAACAGGAGCTTTCTGCTAAAATTTTCATTGCATTTCTTGAAAAAAAATTTGAATTCCCCATGTATGTAAAATTCAGATTTTATATTGCTGTGTTCCACTTGTTTGGTTAAATAAGGCTTCCAAATTCTTCTCCTCCTGAGAAAAACTTTGCATTTTTCCTCTCTGTCTTTTTACTGCCAATTACTATTAACTTACCCTGCCACACAGCTTGGCAGCTTCCCATAATGCTCTGTCTAAAACACCCCCTGTACCATTGGTTACTAAGTGTTTTTAATACCTTCTTTGAAATTTTATATTATTCTTATGTGCAGATTATTTTAAGTCAAAGTTCAATGTTTTTGGCTTTCTTCTCTCCTAGAAGTTTAACTAAGGCCTATATAAGAGAATTATCAGAGATCACTGTAAATGCTGTTCTTCCCTATACAGGAATAACCCACTTAGATTAAACTCTCTGCAAGTTTTACTTCCCCTACTGCTTCCCACCATCAGGAATCAAAGATTTTTTTTTTATACCAGAACCCTTGGGGTCTGCAACAGGCAATGGATGTACATGCCGCTGCTCCTTGCCCTGCTCTGCCACCTGCCTCACTGTCTCCTGCGGTATGTCTATACGGCAATTAGACAACCACGGCTGGTCCATGCCAGCTGATTTGGGCTTGTGGGACTTGGGCTGTGGGATGTTCCAGCCCAGGCTGTAACCTGAGCTCTGGATCCTCCCACCTTGCAGGGTCCTAGAGCCCAGGCTCCAGCTGACCCCAGATGTCTACATGGCAATTAAACAGCCCCACAAACTGAGCACTGGGAGCCTGTATCAACTGGCATGGGCAACCCGTAGATTTTGAATTGCAGTGTAGACATACCCCTGGACAGCAACTCCTTGCAGGACCTAGATTTCTTTTTGCTGCAGCTCTTAACAAGATCATCCTAAAATGGAGTTTCACAGTGCTGAGAGGGAAGCATTGCAAATCAGTAGAGCCTCTAACATGCACTTGCTTTCCTCACTGATTTGGGGCTGTGACACATTCTGGAGAACCCTATGGAGAATATTTCCTGCAGCAAAGAGCTAGTAGATGGGAGAATAATACTGTCTTCTTCCCACTCGGGGTATCCAACTAATTTCAGATTGCATCTAAGTAGTTGAATCTCTTTTATTTTGTTGACAGTCTCATAACTTGATGACTCATCTTATTCACTGCATTATATTATTACTGGCCTCTGTATCCTCCAGGCCCCTAATTGTCTTTTCTCTCCCACCATTCTTTGTTTAGAGGAACCCATAAATATTTTCAACACCTGCCAAAGCTGGGGATACTATTTCTATTTGCCCTGTAAGTTGTTAGTAGTTTTC
The DNA here is from genome assembly GCF_965140295.1 of Lepidochelys olivacea. NCBI lineage: Eukaryota > Metazoa > Chordata > Testudines > Cheloniidae > Lepidochelys > Lepidochelys olivacea. The sequence goes on from NC_140415.1 coordinate 32,200,774, forward strand.
TGGATGCTGTGCAGCAACTTCTGGATTGGCTCTCCGATGTAGCTGCATCTGGGCCAGAACTGAGAGGCTGAGTCCTCTTTTGATTGTGCCATGGCTTTCCTAAGAAAAGTGGTAACCTCTTTTGCTTTTTTGTTTTCCTACTATCTTCCCCAAGGTTGTAAATGATGCCATCTTCTATTTTTAGGCATTGTAGCTTAGCTTGGTAGGCAGTTTGCCAGACAGGAGAGCTCCAAGATCTGTAGACTGCTACTATCTTGGGTGATATCATTTGGAAGCTTTTTGTCCTTCTTTAGACCCTGATTTATCAAGGTATCTAACTTGTATTTGAGGAGTTCCACTGAAGTCAATGGGACTGTTCACATATTTAAAGACAGACTGTACAGGTTCTTAAAGTTTTGCAGAATTGGGGCCTTAATTCATAACATGCATCTCCTTGCCAATGTCTTTGGGACTTATAGAAAATTAGAATATTGAAATATACAATGTGAATAAAATAACACTGTGGGAATAAATAAATATGCTACTGAAGAGTTTGGGGTTTTTTTTCTACCTTTACTTATAGATAACACTATCCGCTAAACAAAGGGTCTTGTAACAATGCCCACAGACGAAGGGCTAGTCTACACTGGCCCACGTTAAAATGCTGCCGCAGCAGTGCTTTAACGTGGCTTGGGTAGTTGCAGCAGGGCGCTGGGAGAGAGCTCTATGAGGGGCGCAGCTACCAGCGCGGGGGCACTGTCTACACTGGCACTTTACAGTGATGAAACTTGGTGCGCTCAGGGGGGTGTTTTTTCACACCCCTGAGCGAGAAAGTTGCAGCGCTGTAAATTGTGAAAGAGAGTAGCTCACCCCCAGTCAAGTTTTCCTGGCCCAACACTATTAATTGGACTTCCAATTAGGTTACCCTTCCTTCAAAAAATTTGGAAGTACGCACATAGGAAACTTGTTTTAACCTCAAGGAACCCAATCCCATCAAATGACAGACTGCTAGGAGGAGAGACCATGCAGACATCTGACTTTATTATAATTTTTGGTAGATCAACAAAGCAGTGCTGGGGCAAAAAGAAGCTGTGTGTCTTATCTTCATTTTCTCACAGCTAAAGAATGTATTTATATCTGTGTCCTCAGAAGCTTTGCATTGTTTCTCCTCATTTAGTGCCAGATTCTCAGCTGTGCCAAAGAGGACTGAGAGCAGCTGCAGAAAGTGATGCACAAAAAATCATCTTCCTTGGAGCCGGTTGTGTATCAGCCCAGTTCCTGGCATAGTTTGGAGCAGCCTCCATGGCTCTTCTAAAGTACCTCAGCAACCAGTGGGGCTGTCTGCTAGCTCAGGATCATGGAGTTTGGGGTGGGGATATTCTAACCACACTCCTTCTTTTCTGAACATTCCTTTACTCTTGGAAGCAGGTATGGCATAGGAGCTTCTACATCAGCCCAGTGTCACCAGATGATACCCATTCATGGATAGAATCCTCAGCTGGCTAGGCCTGCTAGGAACTGGCACAAAGCAAACTTCCCAGAGCAGAGATTTGAACCCATAATTTCAGCTACATTCCCTGAGCTGAGAATGAGAAAGAGGATTTTCCCCCCAAGAACAGAATTTGTTACTCCACGGCTTTATTCATCTCACATTTTTTTCAATAACTTAGCTTTTGTACACAATAAGATCTGATCTTCTTCCTACTGAAGTCAATAAGAAGACTCCTGTTGCCTTTCTGTACAAGTTCTTAAGCCTCTGAGTACCTACTTTAGTGAAAGCAGAATCAGACCTATAAAATGGTTGTAATGGATTTACAGAGATTTCTGAGGCAAAAAAAAATTATATTTGCATCCGCAAATCTTAAAAGTCTCATTCTCTTTAACAGAGCTTGAACCACTTTATAAACTGGATTACTTTTACATAATAATTGATACTTCAAATACTTCTAGCACAGTATAAGCAGTCATACTGCATGTCATTTGTTTAACCCCACAGATTCTAAACAATTTAGAAATCTTGTGGGGCGAATGAAGATTTATGGAATCGTAATGAAACAGAAGCAATCAAGATTTTTCATAATGATCTCAATTAAACCATTTCTCTACCTCTCCACCTGATCAGAATGAGAAGATACAGTTGGTCGTGATCTAAATAGCAATGTTGTATATGTCAGAAAACTCTTAATTGCTCTTTAGAGTGGGTGCTCCTGGAGAATTGAAATTTTTCTAATTAAACTGCTGACCTGGTTCCTTTAGCTTTTATATCTTCATCGTTGGTCCACTTTAGCTGAACTATTATGCAACAAATAGAGGCTTATGAAAGTAAAAGGGAAGGGCAGATCGAGATAAAGTAATGAGACAAGTGGCATTGAAATATACTCCGTTCTTATTGGACGGGACTCCAGTCTCCTATTTGAATTGCAGATTTTGCACATATATGATTGTTGTTTATCATAACTCACTGGTATAAATTAGATCGTTGTTGTTCTGAATGTAAAGTAGTAAAATAAAAACCTTTCATACTATAAATAATCCTCATAAATATTTAATGGATGTTAAAGATTTCTTAAGTACCAACTTTAAGCATCAGTCTTAATATGTTTATATTTAAATATTAACATAGATATGCAGAGCACTAGATAGACTCACATGATGCAACTGACTGGAATAGCATGCAATGAATTATTTATACTATGTTACAGGTGTTAGTTAATATATTTTATATAAGTAAATATACATCTTTTTCTAAAGGTATTTCTCACCATATCTGCTTCAATTCACAGCCCAAAAAGATAATGAAAGTTGCACACAGTGTATCTTGATAAATATTTGTTTTTGAATTGTCACTTATTAGCTTTTGAATTTTTTCTCTGAAACCCATATTTCCAGTGTATTTAATAATGTATTTACATTTAATAATATACCATATTAACATACATACACCATAAACTAACATGTTTAAACTATACATGAAACACAGTGTTATGGCTTGTGTGGGAAACCCATGAAACAAACATCCCTTCCTCTTCCCCTCTCCCCATGAATTTGTGTTCTTTTATTGTAATTGGTTTGCTTATATAAATCAAAATGCTGGACCAATATTTGAATTACTGAATAAGGCCCAGATTCCTCCCCCTATCCTCTTACTCATGTTGAGTAGTAAGCAGTCTACTTAAGTTACTACTTAAGTAACAGTAAGTTACTCTAGGAGTAGCTCCACTGAAGTCAATGTTGGTAGAATCTGGCCCTATTATTGAGTGTACTGAACTTATCCTTTATGGACATGCCCTTTAGAACTTAATAGGGATGAAACCAATAGGGTTGTATAGAGATTACTCTAAAAGCTACTGAATTAATGGATGAATTATATCCTAATTGTATATCCTAATTATATCCTAATTAGTTATATCCTAAAGGTACCTATAGGATTCAAAATCAGAGATGTATGTAATTCTCTATTAAATTCTAGAGAATGGACAAGGGTTATCGGTTCTCTCTTGCTTTTTGCCTAGAGAATAAAGGGCTAATCTCAGTGGGGCTTAGACAGAGTGGAGGGGTAGAGCTGAATAGCCTCATGAAGAGAGTCAGGGTGAGCCCACCCCAGCACAAATTCGGGCTGCATGGTTGAAGCCTTACTTTATGCCAGAGGAGGATTAGGATAGCAGAGCATGACTCTGCCACAACCACTCCCCTGCCTCTCCCACTCACACCCCATCTCCAAAAGATCCCAATGTGCCTCTGACTTCTCCTTTTGCTAGGGGAGTGCAAGAAGCAGCAGAGCTGTCTATACCTGCTTTATGACAACGGAGAGATTCCCTGCACGGGGGGGAATCCTGTACTGGCTTTTGCAGCTGTTTTAAGGCTGCTTAGCAGACCACAGAATCCAACCCAAATTGTTCAAACTGTACCTCAAAAAGTGAACTTTTGGGCTTTGCATCAGAGGTGATCCACCACGTGTAAAGCTGTTTTTTAAGGAAACCATACTGTGTAATGGCATGCTATAAAACAAGTAACATTTGGCAAATTGGTCAAACCTAAGAGAGAATACTTACCCCATGACACCAGCATGCCACCCCTGATTTAAATTGCTGCCTGTCTCCATGCTCAGAAATCTAGGTGAGGAAGGATAGAGTGACTAGGATACTAGCCTGGGACTTGGGAGAGACCTGGCTTCAAGTTCCTGCTCTCTGAGACTTCCTGTGTGATTGTGGGCAACTGTGTGTGTCAATTCTCCATCTAAAAGAACTGGGTGATAGCATTTCCCTACCTCACAAGGGTGTTGTGAGGCACTGATATACTACAGTAATGGCAGGGGCGGGGAGTTGTGTACATACCTTTAGATAGACAAGAGATTCCAAAAGAGGGAATCAGATCCATCACATAAGCCAATAACAATGGCTTGAATGGAAATAGAAGGAAAACATACAGAGTAGTTAAACTGCTATCACATTCTATAGAAGAATTAATCACTTCAGTGACTTTCTTTTACTATACATACAAGAAAGCCCTCCTTTTACCCCCCAGGCTACCCAAATTCTAAACTCTCTCTGTATAATTTATGGTGCATATGTCTACATAAATTGTTTAGAGCAATATACATTAAAATAGATTTCTTAGTTAAAATTAGATTTCATTCTGATTTCAGAGTGCAATGGAGACTTAAGAGAATATTTTCCTTATGGACTATATTTAAGGTTAATTCCAGGCTTCAACGCAGGACTAAGGACTACAAAGAAGCCAGAGAAGAAGAGAGGAGATGTTGTAACATACACAATGTTATTAACTGTGAATAGTTCCCTTCTGAGCCGCAGTAGTGAGTCAGAGGTATTTATTAAAAATGTGCAAAATACATTTTCAGATGCTTTATTTCAAAGCAGAAAAGTTTTATCCAACCACCTTATTTTAGATTTTAAAGGTGGCTATTTGATTGGTACCCTGCTACCACTTCACATATGCAGAATAAATAGAGTATGGATCTTAATTTATCTGATCAGTGTGTTCAGACCAGCTTAATGGCCACCATTTTTGGAATGAGGTCAGCTGCTCTTGTGGGCAGAGATAGGAGGGGGCATATTTCAAACATTTGACTATCTTAAGTGTGGAAAGGATTTTTAGTCCATCTCCATGGTCTAATTCAAATTAATCTGCTATCTAAATACAATACAATGGTAATTATCTTTCACAAAGTAAAGTGTGTTTCCTACATTTACCTTGTCCATCACTTGGGTTCATGACAGTTTTTAAAAGAGTATCCTGCCTCTGATCACCTGATAACATGCAAGGAGCCCTACAATGATTTTAGAGGTAGGTCAATTAGATAATGAGTAAATTGTAGCTGAGATGATCTTCCTGTGGCTCTTTCTCAACCCAGCCTTACTTGGGGCTTCTAAATAACCTTACTTTAGCTCAAAGTTTGCAAACTGGTTGATCCCAACTCTCCTTAAATTACTTTTTTTGATGTTCGCATTTGTAGCTCACACAGACAGGTGGAGCACCCCAAGCCATTTAAGTGAAGCAGGTAAAGTGGTGCTGGCAGGTTTCTTCTTCCCTAGGCAAACTGCTGTGTGTGTGTGTCCCCTCACAGCCTCCAGCTTCCAACTTAATAGGTCACTTAAAAGCATCTCAGTTTTAGGACACAGCCATGGTTTTTAAATAAAATGAGTCTAAACTATTTATTGTATCATATGTTACTTCTTATTTCCTCTGTTCTTCTAATGACACCAGCCTCATTACCCTATTTGTCCTCTTCACAGAGTTGGCTATCTTCCACAGTACTGCCTGCACATGTTAGATAATGTGTTAAGTTAATGTTGTTTTGTGTGTGGAGTTGCGGGAAGCAAAGACCCATTTTGTTGCTTGGAGCCACCATGGAATGTTCATTAAATTCCAAAAGTTGAATGAGAACCAGTGGAAGGGAGATTTGAGGTTTGCCAGCTGGAGGTGGGTTTTTCCAGGACCACGCTCAAGGTGCCAGGGAAGGACTCTAAATTAATTTATTCATGACTTTACTTGTAATTAGAAAGTAAGTGTTCATTAAACAAGTCCAGAGTGGAGCTCTGGAGGCTGGATTTTCCTTCAGTGACTTTCAAAAAGCACCTACCATATTTGTGAGTGAACACTCTCCTTCTGGGGACAGGGCCTTTGGAATAAGGGAGCAAAGCAAGGAGTGGCACAAGGTAAAATTTCCAAATGTGATACTTGGTGGTGGCAGCAGTTACTCAAACCTGGGGCATAGGAAAACTGGGGTTGTGACAATGTGGCACAACCTTCCTGAGATAATCTGCAAAGCCATTATTCTCTTCTCCTTCAAATCCTTCCTTAGAGATTCACTTCTGTCATTATGCCTCCATGAAATTAGCCAACAAAGTCCATTTTTATTCTGAATAAAAGTAACAAACCCTGTTAATAATGTCACCAGGCTGGACAGGAGGACACTGGAAAGAACCTTGACTCTACAAAGAATACTATAGGATCTTTAATGACTAGGTTAGAATCACCACCCTGCACTTTAAGCAGGAAGGGCTTTGTCTGGCTGGCCGGGAGAAGAAAGAAATGCTTTCTGGCTTGGGGGAGGAGGGAAGCCCTAAAGCTGCCGAAAGAGCTGTCAGCATGGTGGATGACTCACCACCTAGGAATGAGGGGTTTAAAAAGGTCAGTCTGGGCCTGGTCCCTCCCCTCATCACTAGGAGCAGGCTGGGCAGTACTTACCCTCACTCTCTAATTAGATCACAAATATACTGAGTGTTTAACTATATCAGCTGAGGGCATTACGCTAGCCCCCCCACTAAGGGGGGCTGGGAAGGAATTTTTCCCTTACCACCATATTGGCCAGGTGCAGTGTGGGGTTTTTTGCCTTCCTTGCAGCAGGTTCAGGTGGGCTCAGTTCATGCATAGCATGACGGGCAGTAGGCCATATGTTACAACTCTTTATTTAAGTATATAGCTGATGTTCAGCGCAAGTACTCCATAAATTAAGGCACAAAAGAATGGAGAAATGGCTTGGAAAAGGAATTAAGGAGAGGTGCTTGGTAATTGAGCTGGGAAAGTTGGGGACTCCTATGATTGGTACAGCAGGGAGCCAACCCCCGCATCATTATAGTCCACCTTAACCCCTCCTACGAGGGGGGGGGTGGTCAGTAAGGTCCTGGAAAGGAAATTGCTGGAGGGACCTGGATGAAAGGGCGGGGGGGACCTGGTGAAAGCTCCCCCCTGAATTGGCCAGGTTCCAGCAAGGGAATTGCTGAAGGGATCTGGATAAATGGGGCGGAGTTGTGTAAGACACACACACACACACACACACACACAAATTGGCTAGAAATTGGTAAGATCCCAGCAGTGAATCTGCTGGAGGGACATAAATTTTGCACCTGCACTGTACTCATCTTATCTGCCGGGTTAGTCCCTGACATCTGTCTAATAGTAAAGTTGCGGTCTGATTAAACCCGTATCTAATGTATCCTGTCATTCTTTCGTCATAGCCAGACAAGCAATCAGGACTAAAACCAGGTGAAATGACTTCTGTTGCTGTTTTAGAAATTTTCCTGAGCTCACAAACTAATACAAAACTGCATCAATTTTATGAAGCTTCCAAAATATTCAACAAAATCCTGTTATGTGAAATATTCTTCGTTACATGGCTCTGAACCAAACACTGATGTGAGTTTTCTCACCCTTGCTTCACTGTGAATAATTTTCATTTTCCCAGAGTTTGAAGGGTGTGAAAACCATGTGGAATCAACTGACAAAAAAAGTCACTCTAAGGTTAAAAAAAAAGTTTCACCAGTGTTAGCCAGGTCTAGTCCAAACTTTTGTTTTACATCCGTGTGAAAGAGAGCACCTCCAGCAGCACTGTGCTACGGAATCAGCAGGACCACTTTCTGTAACACTAGGGAGAGATCCTTGTGTATCTTGCAGCCCAATTTTCATAACTCGTGAGAGGTGATAGGATCACAGTGTTATGGTATGCATGGAAAATAATGGAAAAGAACTGACTGTTTTGTTTCTCAATGCATCTATGAAGAATTGCTCCCTGTAGTAAAGTTTATAATGATGTAATACAGTTCAGTCTGCCCTTGCAATTTTTAAATAATTAAAAAGATCAAAGAAAAGTATTGCACCTATTTTGGTAACTGCCGACTTTTACCAGCCACAGAAGTGCAGAAGTACTGAATTTCTAGAAGTGTTGAAGCACTCCATTTTTGCAGCACTCAGTGTTGTTCTCTCTCCTAAATTGCTGGTAATCCACTTCTTTGGGGTTTGTAGGTGGGAACAAACAGAATATTTCTTGCCAATAACAGATGGCAGTGAGCGGAAATATGGAATGTAATTCACTGATTCATTAGTTCAGTAGTTACAGTTTGGATAGACAGAATTATTTTTGTGAGAGATACATATCCCCTGGGGTATAAGGTTTTTCATCTGAATAGAGTTTTTTCTCCACGGAAATTCTTTTGGGCCCCATGGAAAAACAAGATAAAATACACAAGAAAAAGCATGACTTTCTAGCCCCTGCGACATGCCTTTTAAGATCAATTGTGGGAATACTTGCCCTCTAATTCTCTACTTAATATGCACACATTAAATTCTTTTTTTCTACATCAAATGAAAGACTAGCAACATTGATCATGGTGTATGCTGGTAAAGTCTCCAGGAAATGGTTACTTCACAGTCCAAATGCAGCAATACTGTTCATAACTGTTTTGCATAAACAATAAGCACCTCAGCCTCTGAAGCAGTGAAATTAAGCTTTATTCATATGACTTCAGTGTATCATGAATAAAAGATACATTCTGTATCCCTGCCTAGTAACTTAAAAAAGAGAAGCTTTAGTACTGTATGGTTGCCAAAAATAGCTGATCCCCCAGCTGCCTCAAGTAATCTAGAGTAGAGCTGTGTGAAACTTGCCAGTTTGAAATGGATCTATCTGTCTGTCTTTCAGTTTCTATAACAGCCCCTGTAGTATCTGAAAAAAGAAAAGGAGTATTTGTGGCACCTTAGAGACTAACCAATTTATTTGAGCATGAGCTTTCGTGAGCTACCGCTCACTTCATCGGATGCATACCGTGGAAACTGCAGCAGACATTATATACACACAGAGATCATGAAACAATACCTCCTCCCACCCCACTGTCCTGCTGGTAATAGCTTATCCAAAAACCACACACACAAACATTGTAGGGAGAATGGTCACTTTGGATAAGCTATTACCAGCAGGAAAGTGAGTTTGTATGTATGGTTTTTGGAGGGGGGTGAGGGGGTGAGAGAACCTGGATTTGTGCAGGAAATGGCCCACCTTGTTTATCATACACATTGTGAAGATAGTTGTCACTTTGGATGGGCTATTACCAGCAGGAGAGTGAGTTGGGGGGGGGGGGGGCAGAGGGTGAGAAAACCTGGATTTGTGCTGGAAATGGCCCAACTTGATGATCACTTTAGATAAGCTATTACCAGCAGGACAGTGGGGTGGGAGAAGGTATTGTTTCATGATCTCTGTGTGTATATAATGTCTGCTGCAGTTTCCACGGTATGCATCCGATGAAGTGAGCTGTAGCTCACAAAAGCTGATGCTCAAATAAATTGGTTAGTCTCTAAGGTGCCACAAGTACTCCTTTTCTTTTTGAGAATACAGACTAACACGGCTGCTACTATGAAACCTGTAGTATCTGAGCACCTCCCAAAGTTATAAACCAATGAACAGACACTTGTCATCACTCCATTGACTTGAATGGAGTGATGACAAATTATATAAGTTATGGATCTGTCCCCAAATCCACAAATATCCTATGACCTAATTTTTCTCCCCACTTCCCCTATACAGGCAATTTTGGGGGAGTTTTTATTTCCTTTTCGCTCTTGTCTTCATTCTTCTACTGTTCCTCATTTTCTTTCACTTCCTTCTTGCCTTCACTGTGTTTTGCCCCTCATTCATCCCTCTCTCCACCTTTCCTGTTGCACTTATGGGAAAGCAACATCAAGAAGGAGAGGTTCTCACTTTGTTCTGAAGCCCATGAGATTAGTGGTTATTCTAATTTCTTCCACTACTAAATGCCAAAGCCTTGGCCCTATTATTGAGAGAGCCTTGTTTCCTGCTGCCACAAACTTTAACCGCCAGGTGGACATGTTTCTAGGTCCTGATGAGTGAAGCTGCTAATGGAGATTGTCATCCTTTGGGCCAATTCCATGGGGAGCCTTGAAAATTAGGACTGTGATGTCTAAATAGTATATGGCTCATTATTCTATGAGGGGCAGTGTAGTGAGTGGAATCCTGGAAGAGCAACACAATAAAACAGTTCCAAGGAAAAGTTATCAATTAAACAACAGGTAGCTGGGTCAGGCCCTGTTGGTGACTGCTCAGGAAGTCACATGGAGTTAGTTAAGTCAGAAAGTAAGGCAGACCAGACTGACAATAAAATAGAGATGGGTCAAGGTGGCCAGATGAAGTCTATGTGCCCAAAGATGCTGGAGTACTTTTTTTACCTGCTGCATACCACTGACCAGAGGCAATGATGAGGGGGCCCCTAAATATGTTTATTTGAAGACAACTGTGTGGATTTAGAGATAATTTTATGAATTTGGAACTGTCTTCAGTCAGCCAGATCACAACTTTTATGTAAGACATATTACAAACACCAAATTCTAAATATGAAAAAATTGCCATATATGCATGAAGAGATAAAACAGATCCTAGTGAGTTACTCCAAGCATGTTTAGCTTGTGTGCCTTCAAACACCACACTACTAATAAAATAGCTTATTCTGGAGTATTGCTTTGGGAAATACGGTTTATGCAGCCAAAGCATGACATCTCAAATCATGTTTTTATTAAAGTTTTAAGGAAACAGATTATTTTCCTATATTGAAGTGTTTATCATTTTGAATCTGAGCTGTCAAGGTTCCTCCCCCACTCTGAACTCTAGGGTACAGATGTGGGGACCTGCATGAAAAACCTCCTAAGCTTATCTTTACCATTTTAGGTCAAAACTTCCCCAAGGTACAAAATATTACACCCGTTATCCTTGGACTGGCCGCTACCACCACCAAACTAATACTGGTTACTGGGGAAGAGCTGTTTGGACGCGTCCTTCCCCCCAAAATACTTCCCAAAACCTTGCACCCCCCCTTTTCTGGGAAATGTTGGATAAAAAGCCTCACCAATTTGCATAGGTGACCACAGACCCAAACCCTTGGATCTGAGAACAATGAAAAAGCATTCAGTGAAGAAGACTTTTAATAAAAAATAGAAGTAAATAGAAATAAAGAAATCCCCCCTGTAAAATCAGGATGGTAAATATCTTACAGGGTAATTAGATTCAAAAACATAGAGAACCCCTCTAGGCAAAACCTTAAGTTACAAAAAAGATACACAGACAGAAATAGTTATTCTATTCAGCACAATTCTTTTCTCAGCCAATTAAAGAAATCATAATCTAACACATACCTAGCTAGATTACTTACTAAAAGTTCTAAGACTCCATTCCTGTTCTGTCCCTGGCCAAGACGACTACAGACAGACACAGACCCTTTGTTTCTCTCCCTCCTCCCAGCTTTTGAAAGTATCTTGTCTCCTCATTGGTCATTTTGGTCAGGTGCCAGCGAGGTTACCTTTAGCTTCTTAACCCTTTACAGGTGAGAGGAGCTTTCCCCTGGCCAGGAGGGATTTCAAAGGGGTTTACCCTTCCCGTTATATTTATGACATGAGCCAACTAGCTCTGTGAGAATTCACTCTGTAGCTCCTAAAACTGGTAGAGCATCAGGTCTAATTAAAAGTAAGCCAAGCTTACATCTGCAGCTCTATGATGAAAAGAAAAAAAATAAGGATATTGGTTTTCCTTTGATCAGCCATTTCATATTATGTTTAGTCAGCCAGATGTTCAAAGGTTAAAAATGATGTTTTTTAGCTTTTGCAGATAATTAGGGTTGACTATTTATGCTGAGGTAAAGAAACCCTCAAAATGGTCTGTTTTTCAGATATTTATCAAAGTCTAATTTCTCTGCAGAATCCAAAGTGGAATAGCCAATGATGGACCTATCCTCTATTGACTTCTTAAATTCTTTTTGAACCCAGTTATACTTTTGGCCTTCACAACATTCCCAAGCAATGAATTCCACAGATTGGCTGTGTATTGCGAAAAGTACTTCCTTATGCTTGTTTTAAATCTGCTGCCTCTTAATTTCATTGGGTAACCACTGCTTCTTGTGTTCTAGGAAGCCAGTAAATAAAACATCCTTATTCACTTTCTCCGCACCATTCCTGATTTTATAGTCCTCTATCGTATCCCCCCTTAGTTATCTCTTTTCTAAGCTGAACAGTCCCAGTCTCTCTTCATATGGAAGCTGTTCCGTACCCTTAATCATTTTTGTTGCCCTTCTCTGTACTTTTTCCAATTCTAATGTTTCTTTTTTGAAATGGGATGACCAAAACTGCACATAGTATTCAAGGTGTGAGCGTTCCATGGATTTATACAGTGGCATTACAATACTTTCTGGTTTATTGTCTGTCCCTTTTCTAATGGTTCCTAACATTATTGTTTAGTTTTTTTGACTGTTTCTGAACATTGAGCAGATGTTTTCAGAGAACTATCCACAATGACTCCAAGATCTTTCTTGAGTGGTAACATCTAATTCAGACTATATCTGTATAGTTTTTTTTATATGTATAGTTGGGATTATGCTTTCCAATGTGCATTACTTTCCACTTATCACTGAATTTTATCTGCCATTTTGTTGCCCAGTTACCCAGCTTTGGGAGATCCCTTTGTAACCCTTCACAGTCAGTTTTGGACTTAACTATCTTGAGTAATTTTGTATCATCTGCAAACTTTGCCACCTCACTGATTACCCCCTTTTCCAGATCATTTATGAATATATTGAACATCACTGGTCCCAGCACAGATCTTTGGGGGACCCCACTATTTACCTCTCTCCATTGTGAAAACTGACTGTTTATTCCTACCCTTTGTTTCCTATCTTTTAACCAGTTACTGATCCATGAAAGGACCTTACTCTTGTGCCATGACTCAATACTTTGCTTAAGAGCCTTTGGTAAAGAACCTTGCCAAAGGCTTTCTGAAAGTCTAAGTACACTATATCCGTTGGATCATCCTTCTCCACATGTTTGTTGACCTTCTTAAAGAATTCTAACAGATTGGTGAGGTATGATTTCCTTTTAGAAAAGCCCTGTTGGCTCTTCCCCAACAAATCATGTTCATCTGTGTGTCTGATAATTCAGTTCTTTGCTATAGTTTCAACCAATTTGCCTAGCACTGAATTTATGCTTACTGGCCTGCCAGGATTACCTCTAGAGCCTTTGGAAAAAAATTGGTATCATATTAGCTATTCTCCAGTCATCTGGTACAGATGCTGATTTAAGTGATAGCCTACATAACACAGTTAGTAGTTCTACAATTTCGTCTTTGAGTTCCTTCAGAATTCTTGGGTGAATACCATCTGGTCCTGGTGACTTATTATTACTGTTTAATTTATCAATTTGTTCCAAAACCTCCTCCATTAACACCTCAATCTGGGATAGTTCTTCAGATTTGTCACCTAAAAGGAATGGCTCAGGTGTGGGAATTCCCTTCACATCATCTGCAGTGAAGACTGATGCAACAAATTCATGTTTGCTTCTCTGCAATGGTGTTGTGTTCCTTGAATGCGCCTTTAGCACACCAGTTGTGCAGTGGCCTCCCTGGTAGTTTTGCAGGCTTCCTGCTTCTGATGTAGTTTAAAAAATTGTTGTTTTTGTGTATTTTCATAGTTGCTCTTCAAATTCTTTCTTGGCCTGCCTAATTATAGTCTTACAGTTGACTTGCCAGAGTTTATGTTCCTATCTATTTTCCTCAGTAGAATTTGATTTACAGTTTTTAAAGGATGTCTTTTTGTCTCAAACCTCCTCTTTTACTCTGTTCTTTAACTATGGTGGTGTTATGGGTTTTTTTGGGCCTATTATCATCATTATTATTATTTATTATTATTATTTGGGGCATACATACAGTTTGAGCCTCTTTTATGATGTTTCTAAAAAGTTTCCACAAAGCCTGCAGGCATTTCGTTCTTTTGACAGTTCCTTTTAATTTCTGTTTAACTAGCCTTGTCATTTTTGTAACGTTTCTCTATTATATTTGGACCCAGCAGAGAAGGAGATTGACACAGACACAGAGGGAGCTGAAAGAAATACAGTTGTGCTTGTTTTATTGTTCTAGGATTGTGCTTGGCGGCTGTGATTGCAGAGCCATTGGCCATTATCTTTGAAAACTCGTGGCGAACGGGGGAAGTCCCGGATGACTGGAAAAAGGCTAATGTAGTGCCAATCTTTAAAAAAGGGAAGAAGGAGGATCCAGGGAACTACAGGCCAGTCAGCCTCACCTCAGTCCCTGGAAAAATCATGGAGCAGGTCCTCAAAGAATCAATCCTGAAGCACTTGCATGAGAGGAAAGTGATCAGGAACAGCCAGCATGGATTCACCAAGGGAAGGTCATGCCTGACTAATCTAATTGCCTTTTATGATGAGATTACTGGTTCTGTGGATGAAGGGAAAGCAGTGGATGTATTGTTTCTTGACTTTAGCAAAGCTTTTGACACGGTCTCCCACAGTATTCTTGTCAGCAAGTTAAGGAAGTATGGGCTGGATGAATGCACTATAAGGTGGGTAGAAAGCTGGCTAGATTGTCGGGCTCAACGGGTAGTGATCAATGGCTCCATGTCTAGTTGGCAGCCGGTATGAAGTGGAGTGCCCCAAGGGTCGGTCCTGGGGCCGGTTTTGTTCAATATCTTCATAAATGATCTGGAGGATGGTGTAGATTGCACTCTCAGCAAATTTGCGGATGATACTAAACTGGGAGGAGTGGTAGATACGCTGGAGGGGAGGGATAGGATACAGAAGGACCTAGACAGATTGGAGGATTGGGCCAAAAGAAATCTGATGAGGTTCAATAAGGATAAGTGCAGGGTCCTGCACTTAAGATGGAAGAATCCAATGCACCGCTACAGACTAGGGACCGAACGGCTAGGCAGCAGTTCTGCGGAAAAGGACCTAGGGGTGACAGTGGATGAGAAGCTGGATATGAGTCAGCAGTGTGCCCTTGTTGCCAAGAAGGCCAATGGCATTTTGGGATGTATAAGTAGGGCATAGCGAGCAGATCGAGGGACGTGATCATTCCCCTCTATTCGACATTGGTGAGGCCTCATCTGGAGTACTGTGTCCAGTTTTGGGCCCCACACTTCAAGAAGGATGTGGATAAATTGGAGAGAGTCCAGCGAAGGGCAACAAAAATGATTAGGGGACTGGAACACATGAGTTATGAGGAGAGGCTGAGGGAGCTGGGATTGTTTAGCCTGCAGAAGAGAAGAATGAGGGGGGATTTGATAGCTGCTTTCAACTACCTGAAAGGGGGTTCCAAAGAGGATGGCTCTAGACTGTTCTCAATGGTAGCAGATGACAGAACGAGGAGTAATGGTCTCAAGTTGCAGTGGGGGAGGTTTAGATTGGATATTAGGAAAAACTTTTTCACTAAGAGGGTGGTGAAACACTGGAATGCGTTACCTAGGGAGGTGGTAGAATCTCCTTCCTTAGAGGTTTTTAAGGTCAGGCTTGACAAAGCCCTGGCTGGGATGATTTAACTGGGAATTGGTCCTGCTTCGAGCAGGGGGTTGGACTAGATGACCTTCTGGGGTCCCTTCCAACCCTGATATTCTATGATTCTATGATCACCTTGATCTCGGTCCAATTCAACTTGAGCTTCTCAAGCCAAGATCTGCCAAGTAAAGGTGGATACTTTCCTTCAGTCACATAAAAGGGCAAAACAACTAATTGTCTATCTAGCTGAACTTTCACCTGGAGTATCCATAAATCTTCAAAACTGTGGAGGTTCCTTCTAGAGGAATTTGGGACAAAGTCTGGTAGTCTGGTGATAGGTAGATGCAGAAATCGGTGACATGGAAACTCCAGTATCAAGCTCAATTATTATAGGAATGCCTTTGATCAACAGTGTGATCTAGATGCCATCTCTGTCTCCAGCTTTCAATAACATGTGCAATGCTAGGTCATCAGTGTCACTATTGCTCTTGTCTTTTTCCACAGTATGAATTCCCGTCTTCTGTTGTTTCTTTGGTTTAGTATTGACTGGTGTCTTCTTGTATGTAATGTTACTCTACATTGTTAGCCATTGAACTGTGTTTCAGCAATGTGTCCTTTTTTCCGATACTTTCTGCAAATAACCTGGCACGCCCAGCAATTCTTCTCAGCACGCATTGTTTGTGCACAACAGCCACATGGAAATTTCTTACATTGCTGTGGTCCTCTATCCTGCTGATTCATGAGATGAACTTTTTGGTTACATTAATTCCAGAGAATCCTTTTCTGTGGCTTCCATTGCAACAGCCACTTCCATAGCCTGTCTGAATGTAAGCATGATACAGCCTATAACTTATTTTGGACCTGGCCATTGTGTAATCCAGAGACTAATTTGTCATGCAGGGCATCACCTAATGTTTCTTCCAAACTGACAATGCTCTGAAAACTTCGTTAGAGCCACAAACTGCTTCTGACTCTCCATTTTCATGCTGTTATTGATTAAACTGATATCATTTTGTTATCATCGGGATAGGAGAAAACTGTTCCTGAATTGCTGCAGTAATTGCAGTGTACATGGCAGTTTCAGCACAGTTGGACACAATAGGTCACACAACAGTCCATATGCCTTTGGACCCATCATTGTCAGCAAGGTCAAAATTCATCATCCATCTGGAATGGTGCTGCAGTGTACAAATTGCTCAAAACGTTCAATACACCACCCATGATTCACAGTTGTCATCAAATTCACCAACATTGCCCACAAAAGGTCCCATTTCACTGCTCTCCGCTTGGACTTGATGCCTCTTGGACATCTCATGCCACAGGAAAACTATTTGTTACTGCACGATCTGCACTTGAACACCTTCTGCTGGCTGTGTGCTCACACTGCAAACTGCAGAAGTCTTCCTTTGGTTTTACTTGGGCTCCCTCTGCTGGCAGTAAACCTTTGTTGCAGGCTAACCTGTTTCTCTGCCTCTGCACGAGGTAGGTCAAGATGGTTGCTTGCTTCCACTTCCCTGCTCTGTATGAATAGTTCCAGCTGTAACTGCAGAACCCTTATCCATTGTTCTATCTTTATTTGCCTGCCTCCCTCTCTCTAGCTGGCTGGTTCATGCTGTCCCAGGACCAAAAACAGCAGTCTGTCACCCTGTGTCTCTAGGTGAACTTTTCCCCCTTTTACATAGTAGTATGAAAGTCAAAGCCATCCTGCTACCTGTGGGTAAGGTTGCCATGAACTCTGCTATTTCAGGAACAGAGTCAACTGCACCAGACATTATCATCACTAATGAGGAACAGAAGATAATCATGATGGATGTCACAGTTCCCTTTGAGAACAGGATCCTGGCCTTCTGTGACACCCGAACTCAAAAGGTGGAGAAATACGACGGCTGATGTCTTGAGAACTAGGGGTTACCAGGTTCAAACACATGCACTGATCATCAGAGCAAGTGTTGTGGGAATGTGGAATTGGTCAGTGCTATGCTCGGCTGATGGGGCAACTCCTCGTGTCAGATGCCATCAGGTGATCAAGGCACATCTATTTAGAACATATCTCCATACATCAGCAATACCAGCAGAGATGAGCTGGAATGCTGTTGGGAAAGTAATTGAATACTTCTCTGATTATATTTACTGAGGCACAACCTACCCCAAATTCTCGATTACAGAGCGACAATCTACACTCATTGTTATATACCTGAATATTTGGATGCTAATACTTCAACTGTATTGTTAAATTTATTAACCTTAATTTTGGTTATTGCAGATTATATACTATACGTATGTTATGACTTTTAAACCAAACTTTGTACTTTGGGATAATTTAAGCATTATACACAGATATATACATGCTCTCTTTCCTTGACCTGTGTATTGGATCATTTTAACATTAGCCTTAATAAATTTTTTAGTTGCTTCATTTTTTTTCTTATTGTTCGGGCAGTGGGAGATCTGGAAATTCATGGGATATAAATCCTGTGTCACCAATGTTATATTTCGGGACCCTGTCAAGGAGGAGATTCACATAAACACAGAGGCAACTGATAGAAACAGCTGTCTGCTGTAATTGCTTCATTGTTTTTGAAGCAAAACTGAAGTGAAAATGAAATGAGGCTTTGCACTGGGCAGGGGAGAGTGCTCAAATATTGTAAGGGGAGGACATCATATACCCTTTCGGAATTTAAATGCTGCTGTGGTGGGTTCTCTTTGTATTTTCCCCCCTACAAGGATGTTAAAAATTTCATTATATTAAGGTTGTTGTTACCAAACGGTTCAGCTATATTCACCTCTTGAACCAGATCCTGTGTACCACTTTGGACTAAATCGATTACCTCTCTCCCCTTGTGGGTTCCAGGACTAGCTGCTCCAAGACACATTCATTAATGGTGTCAAGACATTTTATCTCTGCATCCCACCCTGAGGTGATCTGTTCCCAGTCAACATGGAGGTAGTTGAAATTCCCCAATATTACTGAGTTTTCTATTTTTATAGTATCTCTAATCTCCTTCAGCAATTCACAGTCACCATCCTGTTCAGGTGGTCGGTAGTGTATCCCTACTTCTGTACTTTTATTATTCAAGCATGGAATTTCTATCCATAGAGATTCTATGGTACGGTTTGACTCATTTAAGATTTTACTCTCTTTGATTCTATGCTTTCTTTTGCATCTAGTGCCACTTCTCCACCCGCAGCACAACTTACTCTGTCATTCCTATATATTTTGTACCCTGGTATTACCATGTCCCACTGATCATCCTCATTCCACCACGTTTCTATGATGCCTATTATATATGTCTTCATTTAATATCAGCCACTCAAGTTCACCTATCTTAATATTTAGTATTTAGGGTTCTTACATTTGTGTACAAGCCCTTATAACATATCTTAATATTTAGTTTTCTACCTTCATGTGATGTAATTGAATAGGACTCTTTTTCACTGGACTGTTGTGTTATGCTTCAGTTCCTACCTGAACTTTATCAACGTGGACCCACTGACCCAGGCAATCTTAATTGTGCCCTTTTTCCCATAGCTACTAGGAAACCCAGGTCTGCCCTCTACACTGGATTCCAGTCCAGGGACCCTACAACAAGCAATTAAGGTCTGCACAGTCCTATCCTAACTGCTGTATCCCTGGGCTACTTCTTACCTTATCTTCTGTCACTCTGAGACCCACCCCAGACCCACCTTGGCCCTGCAGTTTCTCTCTCTGCAACCCCCTTCTATGCTCAGCTACTGGGCTTTATACAGGCCCCTCTAGTTCCTGTCCAGCTGAGCCTCACCTCTAATTAGTCCTCAGGGCTCCCTAGCTCCTATTCCAGGTGCAGCATAGGTAGTTAATTGACCCCCATAGGCACCTTAAACCCTTCAGGCCTTGTATGGAGTGGCCATCCCATCACAGCTCCTCCTTTCTCCAAAGGTTCCCCAGTTCCTAATAAAGCTAAATCCCTTCTCCAAACACCATTATCTTATCCATGCACTAAGACCCTGCAGTTCTGCTGTCTAACTGGTCCTGCACATGGAACTGGAAGCATTTCAGAGAATCCTGCTGTGGAAGTGCTGGACTTTAATCTCTTTCCTAGCAACTTAAATTTGGCCTCCAGTACCTCTCTTTCAGGCAAAGAATATATATTGCAATATTTGTGAAGGCTGTTGTGCACATATTTATTGTCCTTTGTGTTATTAATAAAATAATATAATAACAAAATCACTACATAAGAATGGCTTAGGGAAAGGATCCCAAAATAAAATAGTATAATAGTCAGTGTCTGGACATTCTTCTGAATTGTGATGCAAAACTCTCTGTCTAAAAATAAAATCTCATTTAAAAACATATGAAAGGCAATTTTTAGTATCCACCAAAAGATGAAAAAGCATCTTTGAATTCTATTTTATCTCATCTACTCTAATTTTTTTTCAAAAGTATTTTCAGCAGTCTAACTGGGACTGCATTGAAGATCAAAATATTGATCATAACTTCTTAAAAAGGAGTCACATTATGTTAACAGGGCCACTTGGGGCCTTCTCCTGAACTATAAATACACTGTGACCTTATTATTCATTGATAGCTAGATATTCTCAGGTTACAATCCTTGACCACATGGCACTTTGTCAGACTAACTAATGAACGAACCCCTAATCTTTACTTAATTGAATGACACTGAATAGAGTTTATCTAAGGTTACCTAATCTTAGCCACTTGAACAACTTGCATAATGTCTAAGGTAATATTTAACCTCTTAATAGCCATATTGACATTTGGAAGACTTATTGATTCATCTAAAATCCAGTGGGTTATTTTTCTATGCGGTATGGCAATACTGTTGACTTGAAAGAATGTTTAATTGCCTGTTTCAATACACCTTTTAATACGGTAATATACTCTTCTTAGATGCAGTGTATATATCTCTTAGAATTATTCTACTGTGACTCAGAAATGCCTTCATCTGAAAAATTCTGCTTGGATTGCACAGGAAAAGAACCTGGCTCATTAAAATGTATTTTATCATATGTATGTAAATGCTGCATTTTCAGGACTTGAAAATATAGGGAATTATTCTGAACTGTCAGTAAGGGAATGACTGGATGACTTAATTAGTCTTTTCCATGTCTAATTTCTATGATTTCATGAATGCAGAAGAAAATACAAATTTTTTCTCTCTTTTCTCTTTCTACCATATGACACTTTTCAGTCAATCACATAAGACTTCATAATTATGGCATATTAAGAACACAGGCATAAATCAAAACCTTACAGTAAGTAAGTAAAGAGAGAGAGAACCAAATTCTACCACTCTTCTTTTATCCTAAAGGCTATATTCTGTCCCAATTAAAATCCTATGCAACCAAATAGTCTTCAATGGGATTTCATGGGGTGCAAACCAGTGCAAAATTTGATCCTTTATCTCTTTACTTGGCCTGTGGCCCTAGTCCAGTTGAGCACTAAAGCACATGTTTAACTTTAAGCATGTAAGTAATTCCATTGATTTAAATGGAGCTACTTACATGTTTAAAATTAAACACTGCTTATGTACTTTCCTGGGCTGAGGGCTATTGCCTGAAATGCAGGGTCTCTGGCTTGACTCTGTATTCTTCCTCTTATATGGCATCTCCATTAATGGAGCTTTGCAACCATCGTAGCCCATTTTGTACTATCCTTTGCTAATCTCTTTGTGGATGAATAATCCTTTTGATCCACCCACGATACTGTATTGTCCATCCAAGATCTTTTGTCTGCCTTGTGTTTTTCTGCCGCCAACTTTTCTTTCCAGTGCCCGTAAACTTGGATTGCCCACTGAACCTCTTAAAATGTATCCTGCAAAGTGAATCTCTCTTTTCATAAGATCTCTAAATAGCGTTTGCGGAGTTCCAATAATCTCCAAAACTTTTTTGTTGGTTACGCACTCTATCCATGATATTTTCAGAATTCTTCTATAACAATAATTCAAAAGATAGTAGTTTATTTACTATCAGTTGTTTGGTGTCCATGTTTCACAGACATAATGTAACATAAACCAATGTAAGGTTTTAAGAATCAGAATTCAGTCTTCAAATTCATGTCCCTTCTAATCAGAGGTTTATTCTTTCTGAATGTCTCTTTCACTCTTGCTATTCTGGTGCTAATTTCAGGCTCTGATCTTCCATCTTCTGTAATGATGCTTCCTACGTAGCAATAAATTTTCACTTGCTGTACAGCTGTGCCATTCTCTGGAATCACATGGTTTCCCATGTTCTCTTCATACCTCCGTAGTTGTTGCCTTGTCCACGTTCAACTCGACACCATATTCTTTGCCATATTCATATAAACTCCACTCACTTCATCAGACCTTCTTCTGAATCAGCCAACAGCACTGTGTCACCTGTATAGCAAGTAGAAAAGGAGGACTTGTGGCACCTTAGAGACTAACAAATTTATTTGAGCATAAGCTTTCGTAAGCTACAGCTCACTTCATTCACCCATTTTTCATTCTTCTTAATATCTTCTTCTGTTTCTTCAATTACTTTAATCAAACACTTTATTATAATGGGAGATGAAAATGAAAATCTAATAGAAATCAAGAGAGGAGTGAGACAATATTGTATAATGTCACCAACTTTATTCAACATTTATAGCAAGTTTTTGATTAAACTAATCAAAGAAACAGGATAGGAGATTGAAAAAATAATGGATCTGTCCAACGTTAAATTTACCAGCTAGCATAGACATATTCACACTTGATCTCATTGAGGTAGTGCACTCAAAACACTAGTAGAGCTGCGGTAGCATGGACAGCCGTAACCAGTGGTGCAAGCAGTAGCCTTGTATAAAAACCCAGCTGAACCTTGTGGTAACATACTCAGGAAAGCTAGCCTGTGCATCTGCTTATTGCTACTCATGCTAATGAAGTTATACTATTCTTTTTAGAATGCTAGCTGAACGAGAGCTAGCATGAGTATGTCTTCTCGACTTGGGAATCACACCCCCAGTTCCAAGTGTAGCCATAGCCACAGATTCCTTGCAGGGAAGATGTGGTTAATAGCAAGAAGCCATAGAATGCCTCAAGTAGCATTCCATAGCCTCTATCCAAGGGAAAATTACCCTTGAAGTTGTGACCAACTTTTGTGCCTGTGTGGCCTCATGAAGCCGCTATCACTGACTCTTTGTATGATATACTGTGGCCAAATTTTTTCAACACATTGTGTAAAGTTGGATGCTCCAGTCCATGCTTGCACTTCAGAAAACCAGCATGCTAAATGGAGAATTAGGTGCTTAACTTTAAACATTAACATTAGAGAACTTTGGCCCTCTGTTTATATTTGAATTAAGCCATTTTTCCATATACAAATAATTAAAGTGCAAAGTAAAATCTATGGGAATTATATAACTTGCATTACATAATTATAACAAAACTAGAAGTTTCTGAACTATCACTCACACAAACTCTTCAAATATTGATCTTCTCCACTTAGATCGTGATGATAGTTATTTCAGTGCTTTAACATCTTTCTCTACTGTCAAAATAAAGAACAGAGAGTCTGTCTCCAGTTTGTTTTACTAAAACAGAAAATCTGACAGCCTCAGAACTCCTGTCTGCTTAAAACCTTTTTATGTGCCTATACTCTTCTCAGCAAGCACAGTTCTTATTTTTAATTTTCTCACTTTCACATTTCTTTGCTAGCTTCTGAGACAGACCTTGTGGTGCACATTAATATTACATTTAATCTTTGACAGGCTACTGCAGAATTCCTTCCATTTCATGTGACTAGGCTTTAATTTGCGAACAGATTCTTTCCATCAAAAATGCTTCTAATTCTTCTCTCAAACAATATGAAATCAACCTAGTTACCATGGAAGTTCAAGTGGTCTGTGTGTATGTGTGTATGTATATCTTCAGTAGAAGAAATAAAAAGGAAAACAAAAGGAAACTGAATTAGCTGACAGATGTTAATCAGCTGAAAACTTGAGGCTCACAAGTGTGAGTGATACAGCTATGACAGGTTTCAGAGTAGCAACCGTGTTAGTCTGTATTCGCAAAAAGAAAAGGAGTTATTGTGGCACCTTAGAGACTAACCAATTTATTTGAGCATAAGCTTTCATGAGCTACAGCTCACTTCACCGATGAAGTGAGCTGTAGCTCACGAAAACTTATGCTCAAATAAATTGGTTAGTCTCTAAGGTGCCAAAAGTACTCCTTTTCTTTTCTTTCTTTTTTTTCTTTTTTTTTTTTTTTTGATACAGCTATGTGAGTCTTCCTGCTGTTTTGGTTACAGTGAGTATAGGATCCACAGGAATCCATCTGACTCTGTACCACATTCATGTGACCTCTGTGGCAGTAGTATAATAGACTGACTGATTTGCAGCCCTGGATAAGGACATCTAACCTCAGGGCCAGATTAAGGCATAGGCACTATAGGCTCCTGGACCATGATTACACCAGAGTTTCAGCTTTAATTTTTAACAAAGTTAGAAGTAAAGCCCTCCTGGTTGTGAAGAAAAGTTTGAAAATATAACCCAAGTGTGACAAATGCAATGATATTTTACTTGCTAGCTTGAACCAAAAACCCGTGAAGGTGTGAGCATCCCCATGCATCTGAATGTGGTATTAGCCCCAAGACACATTGGTCTGGGGGGCCCACCAACATCACCCCAGAAGATAACTCTGTATGTTGCAGAAGAAGAATGGAGTGGAATCAGCCAGCCCACCCATGCAGATGCTCCTCAGCTAAGTAGTAGGGAGGCTCTGCTGCCACCCTAGTTTTCCTAGAAGAATTCCTATCTGCTCCTGAGAGGAAGCGGCCCTGCTATCATTTCTGGGGGCACAAGGAAGTCCCATGGCACTGCCCATCTCTTTGGGAGGTAAGGGGGCCCTTTATCACGCCAAGAGGGAAGGGCAAGTCTATGGGGGATGCCTATGGTCAAGGTGTGCAATCCTGTCTAATCTTGGCTTCCTGTATAACAACAAACAGCAATCCAGACTAGGCCATAACCACTCCAGAATCTGGTTAATAGACGTCAGAGCTGGAGAAGACCCATTGCATTATCTAGGATCTCACCCAGCAAAATGCAGATCACCATCTGAAGGATGTTTCGCTTCCTCATTTCCCACTGAATTTCCAATGTGCTGTAAAGTCAGGTTGTGAAATCACTCAGGCTTGAAGACACTCAGCCCCTCCCAGGATCAGTCGCCTAGTCCATCTACTTGCAAGTGCCAGTTGTATTCCCTATAAAGGGGATAGACCATATTAGATGTAAACTAGCCCTACACTTGTTCTAAGCTGAAATGCTAACTCAGAACTCATGACAGTGTACATTACTGATTTCCATTTAGGAGCACACTGTATCCTAACTTATGTGTTTTAAAACGCTTCTTTCACAATAAAGCATAATTTTATAAATGTCATATTTATATCAGAAACATGTCACTCTGCAATTAGGCTTTTATATCACATGAACGGGGTACTTGTTAGAATGTATTGTAGATTTAAGATAAATTTTCGACTATTCTTGCTGTCAATGAAAAAAAAATCTTTAAAACTGTGCGTTAGAACCATATATAAGTGAGAAGAGACTGACTTTTGAAAGCTTAACACCTCAACCAATGGTGGGTCTTTAAATCACAAATAGAGCTTTTCCTGCCTTTTGCACCACTTTCGATATATTCCGCAAAACTTCAAAGGGTTTTTGTTTACTCAGCACCTACATGTTAATTGCAAGTTTACTTGTAAAGGGGGAGGGAGGATTTAATATACAAATTAAAAAATATGAAGAGCAGCAACTTCCCTGGGAAATCATGATTTCCCAGGTATCTTATTTTTTGATGTACAATGAAATTCTGTGATATCTCTCCAACCCCTTCAGTATGTAGTTTCTAAATTCATTGCATTAATATTATAAATGAGGTTGCCTGTCTCACCAAAGATTCTTCTGAATCTGAGAAGAGCCAAGTATGCAAGATGAGAATACTCTCTGAATTTTCATATTTAAAGAAAATTTATTGCTGCATATATCTACACCTTTCAGGTCAGTCTTACTTCTTTACATTAACTTCATTGACATCTGTACTTTAGAGAACATATAACTATGGAAGGAACATGTAGATACTGTTTGCTTTGCCCTGAAGAGGACTGAGACCC
The DNA here is from genome assembly GCF_965140295.1 of Lepidochelys olivacea. NCBI lineage: Eukaryota > Metazoa > Chordata > Testudines > Cheloniidae > Lepidochelys > Lepidochelys olivacea. Next base: position 32,226,436 of record NC_140415.1, read on the forward strand.
CATCTAGTACCTTTCCAGATTTGTTTATCTCACCCCAGACCCACCTTGGCCCTTGTCAAACCTCACAACACCATTTAAAGAGGAAGATGGTAGCTTCCTCTGAGTCTTGGACTCTTACCTATTCTTGAATCTGCCTTCCCCACATGTGACTCCCTGATCTTGGGTTGAACTGGGGGCCAGATGGTCACAGATCTTATGTAGAGCAGCCCCAAGGCAGGTAGACTCCCTTTAAATTATAATTTGGGCCATGAAATATGATTACTGCACTCACTGTCGATTGAATGCAGGGACTCCGTACTTGGTGTATATCATACCTCTATAGGGGGATACTTGTAATATGGCTAGGATGATGCTCCTCCACAAACTTCCCTTGAAGAGTTTCCTCTATATTCTTCCTTGGGAGAGTGGAGTTGGTCCCCTATTCCCCATGTCCCACCTGTGGCTTTCAAAGTGTCATCAGCTAGACAGTGACAATGCAGGAGTGCTGTGCATTCATGCCATGTCTCCTTCCACCTCCAACATTCCCTATGCTGGGAGCTGGAAACAGCGTGCTCTTGGGCTGACTATGCCTGCTTTATACCACCCAGGGATTGCCTCTGCATTGGGGGAGCCACCAATGGTGGCTGCTAAACCAGTGCTGTGAGTATGTTATGCCTTTGTGCACTCATCTACATCAGTGAAAGATGCTACCAAACATTTTACACCCACTTTGCACTTACATTGTACTTGTGTAATGGGCTACACAAAATGCAGGGCAGAATAGAATTAGGCAGCACAACCCTCAGTATAGCCGTCCCTTTAATCCACCGCACACTGCACTGAACGGTACATTTTAGTGGCAAATGTTAAACACATGAACCTTGAAACACATGAACATAGGCCTTTCCCCTGAAGTCTGAATTAAAAACAAATCAGGTTGTAACCTATGAGAATGATGAGGTTTGTCATAATATGACATTTTGCGTTGAGGATCGTCACAAGGTTTTTCCATGGGAAAGCTCAGCACCTCTCGGAATTTGGCCCAATGTAATCACATTAAAAGAAAGTTTAGGGTTTGATCTAATTCTACAAAAGAAAGGATCTGATAAGTTTGATGTCAAAATTATAATATCTGAACATGGCAGAGTTTAAGTATCTAACCTTAAAGTGGAATTTACCTCAGTTTGAAAGTCCAGGGGTGCTAGTCTCTTTTTAAAGGACAGATGCCTGAAAACTAATGGAGATAAATATTTGTCTTATGTCTTCCTGAGAAGGAAATGCATGAGTTTTGTCTGACCAAGCAATGATAGTATGTGTGCTTCAGACCTACAGGTATCTGCAAAACCGATGTTAAATGTGAAAAAGGAACATCATGACTGCAGGCATAGGGCCACGTTCTTGGTCTGTTCTAGCACCCTAGAACAAAACTGCTCTAGAGCTGGCAGTTCTCAGCAGTGGAGAAATCCTCCAGTGGTAATGTCCCACAATAATGGTTCCTTCTTCAACTCCCAACCAGCAGTAGGGGTGTGGGTCCAAGATAAAAGAGACATGACTAGTGTTTCTCAGCTGCTAGAATGATTCTTTGACTGTTCTAACTATACCTGCAAAACCAGCCCCAGGATCTGTCTTGGCGGAGAGCACACATGGCTTTTTGTGCCCTCTGCCATTGTTGTACACAGTGCTCCTTGAATGCAAGTGAGAATCTGGTCCGTGGAGTTTAATGCTTTTGTGGCAAACAAGCACATTTTTTTCTGAGCCTAGAGAGAAAGTGTAAAAGAATCAGAAAATTGCAGAAGAATAAGTACATTAAAAATAGAGAGTGGGTAAGATAAAAAAAGAAATAAATCATGTTCTTCATTTGTGCTTTGAATTTGCTCTCTAACAAATCACACATCGTGACTTCTAAGTGAAGCAATTGGCAAGTGGCATGTTTTGCAGATGGATCAGCCAGCCTGATTCTCCTCTCATGTTCACTGGTGTAAATCAAGTTGATCCCCACTAGAGTCAATAGAACTACAGTGCTGTAAAATTTGAGTGATTGAAAGGATAACTGGATCTGTCAGTTACAGGCTACTGCATCTCTGTCCCCCTCTCTGATCTCTCTCAGTGTACCCTCTCAGGTCTCAGGTCTCATGCCTTTATCTGTCCCAAGATGGAATTCCACAATTCTCCATTTCCTAGACCAGGCCCTGTATTACAGTACCCTGTGTATCAACTGTGCTTACCCATCAGTTCTGACTGAATTCAGGCCCCTGTAGTTCTTCCTTTTGGTACTCTGTGACCCTTAGTGTATAGGTATCAGACAGGCTTCTTAAAACAAAAATATTGTTTATTTAGCAGTAGGCAAAAAGCAGTCAGAGAAAAATGATTTTTAAAACAACAGTGAATGTATATCTCTCTTACCTAAAGCCCTACCATGGTTTGATGGCAAGCTTCGCTTCTCCAGACAACGGTAATGGGTCCTTATGTTTGTCTGGTTCCCCCAAACAACTATTGCTTCTCTCTTGAGAGAGTGGATCCCTTTTAAACCTTGCTATAGTTCTTTGGTTCTTCTGTTTTCCCAGGCTTTGGGTCTTCCAATCAAACCAAGTCCTGTAGGCTCAGCAGGAGATTGAGCCAGAGTCCTAAGAGCCATTGGCTCTCACATTGTCCATGAACAACTCTCACGAATTTGTTGGGAGATGTTTTATCTTAAGCCATCCTTTTCGTCCTGCCTGTTTTTCCAGACAGTCTTGTTGAGTTAAACTAATTAGTCATACAGTAAGCATCGCAGTAAACAGGCCAACATAATTATTCTTAAATTATTACAGAACCAATCCAAATCCATTTCAGTGTCCATCACACATTTCTCTGATCTTACATTTTCCAGCTAGTTAGGAGCAGCCAGATATCTGGGATATTCACAGCTAATACAGAGTACACCCCATGGTGTTCAGTGGCCCAATTTAGGTTCTTCTTTCACTGACACTCTCAGGCATGAATGAAGGAACAGAAACTTCTTAGTTTAGATGGGGTTGATGACCCAGAGATTACATTTCTTGCAGCAGCTTGCTGCAGCTGTAATTGTAATGACCTTTCAAGTTCAGAAAATATGTAGGCATCTGCATTCAGCAGAATCACCTGAGTATTCTAAAGATGATCACTCAGCACTTGAGTAGCAGACATCAACATACACTATTACATTCATTACGCTCAGATATTCTCTTTCTGCCACACAATACAAGAAAGGAAAGGGCTTGATCTTAAAATAAATTAGGAGCAAAATGCACATGCGATCATGTGCCTAATTTGTTCACATAATTACTGCAGTTATGCATTCTGATTGGACAACTGCACACAAAATAACGATCACTGGCCATCTGTGCATCCCCTGTGTATACTGTTAGCCCATATCCCATGTCATCATGTTAAATTCACATGCAAATCAGATATACAGTCTGTTCCTTCTGTTTGTGGGATATGAGGCCTTCACTGTAAGGTACACTAGTAGTGACCACAGGCACTAGGAGGTGCCAGCTAATCTCAATACTGTGTTTATTTCAATAAAAGTTACATCTTGAAGCCTTTAAGGCCAAACAGTTGTCTGAGAGTTTCAATGATGCTATTGCAAATTACATCTGCAAGGTCGCACTTGAGAGCTTATCTGTAGTATTTAGCTCTTTAAATATAAAGAATTGACTTTACTCTTTAGGAAGCATCTGGGAGAAGTAAGTTACATTGGCATTGTTCATTTTCACAATACCTGTTTAAATAGTAAACTAAAACCCCGGGCCTATTCCATTTTTCTCTCAATAGTGCTCCTAGCTAAATAAATTAGTTATTGATTAGCTTTCCTCTTCTTTCCTCAGATCAAAGAGAAGTCAGTAGAGCTATGCCTACATCGAGTAGCTGAGGATCTAGCCCCAGTATATATAACATACATGCTCAACAAAATGAGCCTGAGTTACTGAATCGTAAGAATAACGGAAGTGTAGGACTGTAAGGGACCACAATAGTCTACTCCAGTGGCATGCCTGCAAAGCAGTACTTAAGTAACTAGACCATTCCTCACCTGTGTTTGTCTAACCTGTTATTAAAAACCTCCAATGATGGAGATTCCACAACCTTCCCAGGCAATTTGCCCCAGTGCTTAACTACCCTGACAGCAATTTTTTCCCAATGTCCAACCTAAACCTGCTGCAATTTAAGCCCATTGCTTCTTGTCCTATCCTCAGAGGTTAAGGAGAACAATTTTTCATCCTCCTCCTTGTAACAATATTTTATGTAGTTGAAAACTGTTATCATGTCCCCTCTCAGTCTCCTCTTTTCCACACTAAACAAACTGGATGTTTTCAATCTTTCCTCACAAATCACGTTTTCTAGAACTTTAATAATTTTTGTTGCTCTTCTCTGGACTTTCTCCAATTTGTCCACATCTTTGCTGAAATGTGGTGCCCAGAACTGGACACAATACTCCAGTTAAGGTCTTATCAGCTGGGAGTAGAGTTGAAGATTACTGCTCATGTCTTGCTTACACCACTCCTACGAATACATCCCTGACTGATGTTTGCTTTTTTTGCAGCAGTGGTACACTATTCACTCACATTTAGCTTGTGATCCACTCTGACCCCCAAATCCCCTTTTTGCAGTACTCCTTCCTAGGCAGTCATTTTGTATGTGTGCAATTGATTGTTCCTTCCAAAGTGGAGTACTTTTCATTTGTCCTTATTGAATTTCATGCTATTTACTTCAGACCATTTCTCCAGTTTGTCCAGATCATTTTAATTCTATCCTCCAAAGCACTTGCAACCCCTCCCTGGTTGGTATTGTCCTCAGACTTTATGTCCTCAGACTGTATGCCATTATCTAAAACACTGATGAAGATATTGAACAGAACTGGACCCAGGACCGATCCCTGCAAGACCCCATTTGATATGCCCTTCCAGCTTGATGGTGAACCACTGATAACTGTCATTTGGGAATGGTTTTCCAGCCAGTTATGCACGCAACTTATAGTAGCTCCATCTAGGCTATATTTCCCTAGTTTGTTTATAAGAGGGTCATGCGAGACAGTATCAACAGCCTTGCTAAAGTCAAGAGTTTTGTATGCATACAACAAATGTTCATAACTTTCTCAGGGCAAGCTTGTCAGAATAAGGATTGTTCAGTATTGTGACGTCTCCAGCCACAAAGGTGGCTTTGCCTTTTTCTATGAAACTGAAAACATTTCTTAGCCAGGGTTTCATGCTTTTGAAAGGAGAGCGTTGTTGCGGGAGAGAATTTGAAAAGTTTGCATGCTCCAGCATGCAGCACTGCCTCTTGTTAGGCACTTTGTCTAAAGAGATGGGTGTGATATTCATTTCCATATTGCAAGCTCCAAGGACAAGACACAAAATGAATGGTGGTTTTGCCCTGGAAAACTCCTTGATATTAGCACAGGAGAATCTCAGAACCTCAGCAGCATGATAAAGGAAGTTCTGATTTGCCTCCTCCACACAATATAAACCGGTTGTGCTTTTTATCAATCTCGTTGTTCTGGGTTGGACATACTGCCGCCTTGCATTCAGGTTAAATGTACAGATGAGGCTGAAACAGTAACAGCAGCACCAAAAACTCAGGCACATGGAAAAGCTTGAGTAAAAGCTGAACCATGGGGCCCAATGAGTTTCAAATGCAAGGGTAGGGGCTTTGATTGGTGACCCTGTTTTTTTCTGTGCCTCCCCCAGATTTTTACCTTCCATTTAGAAACAGCTTCAAACTATGGGGCATGCCCCCCTAGGTGGGTGGGAGGAACGTTCTTGGGGGCAAGCAGCAATGCCAGATAGCTCGGGCCAGCCCCGCATGGTAGGGCTCGGGGAGGGAGTGCCAACTCCACCCCCTGACTCACCTCGTTGGGCCACCCAGCCAGTCTGCGTTGGGGGGTGGAGCACAACCAAAAACTCAAAGGGGAGGGGGGGGCAGAGGGGCTCAGTTCAAAAGTTTGAAAACAGCCCCCTTCCCCCCTGAATGTTCTTCCGCACCCCTATAGGGGAACATGTCCCATAGTTTGAAAACCTCTGGTTCTGAGTCACACAGTAGAAAGGAAATGTACACCAATGCATCTGCAGTTTTAATTGATAGATTAAACGTTGATTATATTGCCTGCCACACTTTATGAAATAAAATGTGTTGTTTGCCATTAAAAGATTTTTCTCACGCACCCCCTGATGAGAACGCGCATACCCCTAGGTGTATGTATACCCCAGTTTGAAAACTGCTTTTCAAATCCAATCCACACAAAAAAATGTCTAGCTCAAGTTAAGTAGCGCTTTAAGCTCCAACTAGCTGGCCCATCAGAAGAGGTGGGTTGAAGCCCCAGAGACGTTGACACTCACCAGCTACTGGTGTAGGTGGGATTGCAACAGCTCAAGTTACAACTACTCCTCAGCAGCTAATTCGATCACTCTGTGCTGCAATCAAATAATTTTCTGTAACTCTGGTATTGTGTTGATGTGTGGTCACGCTCACAGTTGTGAAGGCCAAACCTATAACTGCATTGAAAAAAGAATTAGATAAGTTCATGGAGGATCAGTCCATCAATGGCTATTAGCCAAGATGGTCGGAGATGCAACAGCATGCACCAGGTGTCCTTAAATCTCTGTCTGCCAGAAGCTGGGAGTGAACAACAGGGGATTGATGAATCAATAGTTCCACTGTTCCGTTCATTCCTTTTGTGGCATCTGGCACTGGCCACGGTGAGAAGACAGGATACTGGACCATTGGTCTGACCCACTATGGTCATTCTTATGTTCTTATGTAGATCACCCTACTCCCCACAGGTGAGGCTCATCTTGTAATCTTGGCTGGTTTGGCCGCAGACTGTTCAGACCGTAGGCAAGCCAGGAAGCCACCCAATTACACCCATCTTCTTTCTGAGCCTCCAAAAAGCCCTGTATGTAAGTATTGTGTGCTTGTGATTCTGTGGAGGTGGGAGGTTTGTGAGAAAGACAATGAGAGCAGGGTAAGGTACAGCTGGGTGACCGCTGCTGTCCTCTGATAATCCAGTAGAATTTCACTCTGCCATGAGCACATGTGTGACCATTGGAAGAAGGCTGGAGTGGAGGTGCTGGTGGATATAGCCCATGGCAGCATGGCTCCTGAGAAAGCCATTCCTTTTTTTGGCACATCAGGTAGGTTCCTTGGAATTAGTCTGAACATCAGACCTTCTAGTTGGATCCCCTGAGATCCACTAGGTTGACAAGGGGACAAGATTCCTTTCAAGTCTCAAGATCCACATGGTTAGATCCCAGGCTCCCTGCTCATCTGCATAGTGTTTTCCCCTCCAATGGATTTATCCTTGGGGTAGGAAATGATCTGACTCTGCATCAAATAGTTAGTTAAATCTTGCTAGCTTTTAAATACAGATGGTAAGATTCTAATCTCCATTAAACCAGTGTCAACTCAGAGTAACTCTAGTGACAGAAGCTGCTCCAGAACTTCACCTAAATAAATGAGATCAGAATCTGACCCAAATGTGTTTGTTATACTTACTGGATGGAATATTTTAATTTCATTAAGACATAAAATAAATCTGTTCATTCTGATTGATGAAATAGCCATGTAAACCTACCGCTGTGACATTATATATCACTACTAGCAAGTGTTAGCCTGATTCTTCTCTGTCTTAAAGCAGTAAAACCGCAGTCAGTCTGCTGAAGTCAACGAAGCTATACCAGTGTGAAACTGCAGTGAATGTGAAGAGAGTCAGGCCCTCTTTATTTATAACAACAACCTTATAATTTATCCGCTTTGCCTATCTTTGCCGTATGGCTTTTGATTTACACACAGCTAACTTATGTTCAGTCATACTGAAATGAAGCAGTATGAATTTTGCACTGTTATTTAAGAAGACATGTATCAATGACTAGTTTGATAAAGCATTTTTTCTGAGCTTATGCTCCTCCTTATCTGTATGCATAGCCATTCTCTTCACCCTGAATATATGAGGGTTAATTTGAGACCAATCTCATGTGGCTGAGGCTCACACGATCCTGGCCACCTGATATTACCTTACTCTTTTTGCATCTCCTGGCATAAATGAGAAACTTGGCCACCTGATATCCCTCTATTCCTTTTCCTGAACCTCCTCGGGTTATTGATATTGCTGTCTAGCAGTACCTGTTGAAATACCAGTAGCACAAGGGTTCTCAAACTTTTTCATTGTGTGCACTACATCTATATAGAAATATTGTCTCGTGGACCAATTTCCCTCTCATGCATGACTGTGAAGACCACCTCCCTCCACTGCATAACATCCTTCTGACAGATACAGCAATCGTCTACATGGAAAAGTAACCTTAGGAAAGCAATGAATGCATTCTTATATGCCTTTAATGTAATTTAGCAGGGAGAGGCAAGCAACAAAGCCAGCACAACTTGATCACTTAGAATTCTGAAGACAATTGTTTATGAACAACTGGTTGTAGCAGATCTCAAAAGGAAAAATTCTTAATAAATTTGTTCTTGTGTTCAGAGGCTGACATGAGGAGATTAGTTTATGTAAAGAGGAAGGAGAAACCGGTCAGGGCAAAGAAGTTTGAGGGGATTTTTTAATTATCTACAAAGAGAGATCTTTGTATTCATTATGGTTAATGGAGGGAGTAGGGAACAGATAGAATTGGTGCAGAAATACAAAGAGTTAAGGTAACTGCCACTACTACTGTAAGCTGTAAATACTACCATGACTTACACTATTGCAATCCCATTATTTTCAATAGGATTGCAATGGCTCAACAGAGAGCGTAGTTTGAGTTCATCTCATTTTTCTCATTCTAACCACTTATGTCTGATTTTCAGAGGTGAAATGAGTGCTCAGAGCCTCTGATAATCTGGCCATTTGCTAACATGAGAAAAAATAAAAGATGCCTCCAAATCTATCATACTGATGACTACAGCAACATGTCAATGACAAACTCTGCTTTTTGAATAAATGGCTTGTTGATGTCAGACTCTGAATTGGAGAACAAACCTCTAACAATTTCCACTTGTGTGATCTACTGTGCTATTTCCACTTGGCTTCCTAAACCCAGGCAGGGGTGTGTGTGGCTTTTCCCCTGCAAGTCTCTAGCTCACTTGCAGCCTGAAACAGTAATAGCCATTCTCATTATTTTCCAAAGGTAAGTGTTTTAGTCAATACCCATTCTTGGGTTCTCAAGCCTCAGGTGTGAGAGGTTGGAAGCTCACTAACAAGCTGAGAATTCAGGAACTACGGAAGAGTCACTGCTATACAACTGACGGGTGAAGTGGAATGTGCCAAGTCCTCAACTACCCAGTTCCTTTTCTTCCTCAGAAGAGACATGAGTTTAACAAGTGTCCACCTTTTATTGAGGGTAGAGTGGAGTGCTTTCTGTTCTAATTAGCGATAGCATCTCTTTTCTGTGTGAGGGTTATTGCTATATGTGGCTTTACAGTGTATGAATAGCCCACCTTACCTTTAACAGCTGACCTTAAAAATGATGAGATAGCCACAGACATCTTATCTCTTTCTGCTTTGCACAAAAGCAGCTTCAGAAAGGAGAGTTTGCTGAGTTGGAGGCTGGTGTCTCTCTCATTTATTTTGTGTTTGAAAGTTCACTGTAGAAAAGATTATTATTCCACTATGACTCCACGGGGAGGGAGGGGGAAATAACACAGGAAAATTGGGCCATGTTTACAAAAAGAGAGAGAAAAGGAATGATATAATGACTGGTTTTACCTGACAATAATAACAGTCAACTTTTGAGCTCTATGTATTTTCAAAGCCTCTGAAGGCTTGTAAGAGGGAAACCTCCCCTGATGAAAAAGAAGGTCTCCATCATAAAGGGTAAGGGATTTTGAACACTATTCAAATAACAGATAAAGAGCTACACCTTGAAAAAAAAGATAAAGGTATTAGTAGCAGAATGAATGGAATCTTGAGAGTTGAAGGATTGTTGCTGGTGGCAAGTGCGTCTGGGGCACCCCAAAGATAATATTTGTTAAGCAAATTACTATGATGGCAACTCTAACATGAGCTTTCACCTTATTACATAGTTTGATACAACTAGATAGACCAGGAACAAAATCATATACACTGTTTGCTCAACTACTTCTGTCACATTTGGCTGAGAGATTCCTGTTGCATTAAAAATAAATAAATAAATAAAAATGAGGGGGAAACATCCCATGGGAATCTAAACAGGCTCAGTGAACATTGTGAACCTGATGGATATGTTACATGACACCCCCCATGGCCAACTGGTCTGTTGTCTACTTAGGAAAGCAATGGGAAAATGACTGTTGTTTGACCCAGGCCTCACATACCGGAAGGCTATGGAAATGTTTTCTTTGGAAAATGCTGAAAGGGAATCTCAGGCACAGAATGCAGTCAGAAAAGTGCTCCAGATAAACAATGGACCTTTCAAACAAACTGTCAGATACTTGAGAATGTTACTGATGTGTTAAGGTGAATGGATCTTTCAATAAGAGGTGTTGGTATAAAGCCCTGGTGTGTCCATCCTGTGATAAGGGGGACCACAATGACTGTGCAGAATAAATCGACAGGAAAGACTGGGACAAGTAATGGGAGTTGGCATAAGCCAACTAATAAAGTATGGCAGGAAAACTTTGCATTCTCTGCCACAGGACCAGGAATTACATAGAGAGAAGAATTTAGCAGAAGAAATTGTTTTGTTAAGATGAACCTCTGGATATAGAACCCGGCCCTTGTTGCTGCCGACTCCATCAGGCAGAAAGGATACATAGATATATGATTGAGATAACCTTGGCAGAATGGGAAAACAACCAGAAGAGATGACAGATATCCTCACTCTCTCAGGGCTATCACATTGATTCTGGATGACTCTGTAATCAGAAGGAAACCTTCTTACAAAATATTCCTGGGTCTTGTCTAAACATAGGGGTTGTACCAGCTTAATTTATATTTGTTTTTAAACTGATTTAGTTAAACTAGTGCAAAATTCTGTGTGGATACTCTTATCTGAGTTTAACAGTGGATAGACCCAAAGAAGAGTAATTGCACTAGTTTAATGAAGTTAGTTTAAAAACACATCTTTAGTTAAACTGGTGCAACTTTGTGTGTAGATCAGGATTTGATCAAGGGGATTCAGTTCAGGAATGAATTTCCAGAGAAAGTCAGACTAATCCGAAGTCTGGCCACTTTGCCAGTATGCTACATGACTTTCCTTTTTGAGAAAGCATTTCCACAATGATGATAGCAACTTAAAATAATTATTCCTTATCCAGAGAAGAGAAAACAGCAAAGAAACCAGGCTGAAATCTAGTAGGTGCCCCAAAATGCAGATTTCATTTAAATTGGAAGCACTTAGACATTTTGGTGATTGGGCTACAAGAAAACTTTTGATTAATACATATGTGGTAGGTACAGGAGTGGCAGGATCACACTTATCAGATGTAATATGTCATAGAAAAATTAGTTCAGCTAACATTGTACTGTGAACGTTCACAGGGAATGAATGATCATGGTGGAATATATGGAGATGCGTTAATTCTGGCTTTTTCTACCTTTGGAGTGCTTCAGTTTGCAACTTATTAATTCTTTTAACACACACTCTTTTTAATATGGAATTATTTGTACAACAACATACCATAAATATACATGGTACTGCACAGAAATATAAGAGAAAGTTCCTGACCAGTATAAATTAGACATCACACCAGGCAATGCAACTGCAGACAATGGGAAAGCTGGAGAAGAGAAAATTATAAGAGTCTATTTGAGAAAAGACCATGACACTAACCTCAGCTGTCTGAGGAAGGACTGAGAGGAAGGAGTGGGTTTTAGAAATATGATCCAGGAAGAAGTGGCAGGATTTGGTAAATTCCTGGATATGATGGGGAAAGATTTTGGAGACCCTAAGGTTGTAGGCTCACCTGATTATGAGGATAGTGGAATTGTCAACAGTGATGGAGACTGGAAGGAAAAGGAAAGAAAAAAAGACAGGTTTCGTTGTTACAAATTAAGCTTATGGAATCAGCTGTGGACATCCCAAATGAGATGTCTGAAGGGCGGGCAGAGAGGTAGATTGACAGTCATCAGTGTAGAGGTGGTAACTGAGACCATCGGAACGATGTCACCCAGCAGACAAGTGTAAGGGATGAAAAGAAGACTGAGGACAGACAACCCTCCCCTCCCCCCGGAAACCTGGAAACATTGAGACAGCAGAGGAAATATTTGGGAAATATGGCTATATCCTTACATGGGACAGTTCAGCAGCAGGACTAGCAGAACTTATTCTACAAATAGTTCTGCTGTTGTGTTTGTTTAAGGATCTATTTAAAAGAAAAGAAAAGAAAAGAAAAGAAAAGAAAAGAAAAGAAAAGAAAAGAAAAGGTGGACCAAATCATTAATGTGAAATTTGTGTACCTTCTGAACCCAGAGGTGTTGTGAAGCTAGTGAAGAGGTCAGGTATTTTATCTGACCGGCCACAGTGCTTTTTGATTGACCTAATTTCAACAAGAAGTCCACTCAAATGCAGTAATTATAGAACTGACTTGATAGCAGCAGACATTTATGCCAAAAGCACCACCCAATCGGGAGCTTGAAAATAACATTTCTTTCCCTATTGATTTTTGCCTTTAACATTAAGGGATGACTGATTTCTCCCCCTGCTCCCTCCCCCTTGTGGGTGTGGAATTTTGTCAGAATGGCTCCTCTGTTTGTGTAGTGAGGGTCCACACTTCCCACCACCTTCCTTATGCTTTGATGGCTGGAATTAGAAACTTACTGGCTCTGGGGGTCTAGTACAACAGTTGTACTAGAGCCCCAGAGAGCACTGTCCCCCATCTCAGTAGAGAGAAGTCTGAGCTGAAAAGTTTGGTTCTGAATCTGAACTTCCACAATGTTACCCACTGAAATGAAAGAGACTACTCAGTGTGTAAAGTTAAGCATGCGGATAAGCCCTTGGAGGATTGGGGCCTAAATTCTTACATGACATGAGCAATGGTCACAAACAATAAAGAATGGGTGTAATGATAAGGCTTTTTCCTGTAGCCATATTGTAAGACCTAAGGCCTTTGTCTGCAGCCATATTAGGAGAGCAGCAGCCATGAGCTAAGAAGCAGAAAGTCGCATCCTCACATTCCATCTAAGTTACATTAAAACAATGTAATATCCGGCTGTGAAGAAGGAGATCCTGTCCTAATAGCACCCACTATCACCAGATAAAGAAACAGATCTTAAGATGGTTTAAGAAAACTTAGTTTGACAGCATCCTGTCTGTCAAGAAATTACTTATCAATAGCTGTGGTTGTGAAATCCTCATTTCTTTATTGTTTTATCTTTATGGTCCCTACTTCTCTATTGTTTATCTGTATGATCTCTGTCTGGTTCATTGATTGTTTCTGTCTGTTACATAATTAATTTTGCTAGGTGTAAATTAATTAAGGTGGTGGGGTATAAATGGTTAGAGAATTTTGTTACAGTATGTTAGGATTGGTTAGTAAAATTTTAGTAAAATGATTGGTTAAGGTACAGCTAAGCAGGACTCAAGTTTCACTATATAAATTGGGGTCCAAAAGGAAATTCTTGGGAACCAACTCCACAATACAGCTCCAAGAACAGAGCTGCAAGACCTCAATGCTCTGCCAACGACACCGTGCAGAAACTGGAGTCCCCCAGATGACCTGATCCTGACTGGCCATCAAGAAAAGTTAATCTGTCTCATTGGGAGTGGTGAGCATTGTACGTGTAGCGTATGCATTCTCTTTTGGTAATTGTTAAATAAATAGAGGTTTAAGTACAATATTACTGTATAAGGCTCTTTCACTGGTAAAAGATCCCACAAATCTGCAGCGTGTAAAGTTACACCCTGTGCCCATGTAAGGGTGGGTGCCCCTAGTGTGTACGAGTAACAGAGAATTTTGTGTGGGTAACAAGGGGGTAGCTAGAAGTGAGGACAAAGTTTATAATGATATGGTTATCTGGTTACTTGCTGTAAAATTGGTAATGTACAATTGTAGAACACCAGTTTGTTTCAGATTTAGGGTTGGTCACAACTGGACCTAAACTGCTTGTGGGAGCGGCTTTGTTGCAAATCCCTGTGTGAATTTTTCACATTTTGAAAAATGCCAATGAGCCTTTGTTAGCATGGAGCTTTATGTGATTCATGGAATTCCATAAATCATTCAATTCACCAGTATTTCAGTCATTGTTTGCCACTGCAGTATGTAAAATATATAACTAAAGAGACACTGGATGGTTTTTTGTTTGTTTCCAAAGTATGTCCAGAGAACTTTCTGTGGGTACATGTGCAGCAATGTAGAATTTGAAAAATATTGGTTTCCAAGGAATTTTTCAATATGGGATTCTTTCCAATGGGCTGATCAGACAGTGCGTGTAGGAACCCATTTGCTGGCAGAAATTTAACATAAAAAATGATCAGTGGTCAGCATGATGTTGTTAATGAGTGCATGTCAATGTATGAGGAGAGGCTGAGGGAACTGGGATTGTTTAGTCTGCGGAAGAGAAGAATGAGGGGGGATTGGATAGCTGCTTTCAACTACCTGAAAGGGGGTTCCAAAAAGGATGGATCTAGACTGTTCTCAGTGGTAACAGATGACAGAATGAGGAGTAATGGTCTCAAGTTGCAGTGGGGGAGGTTTAGGTTGGATATTAGAAAAACTTTTTCACTAGGAGGGTGGTGAAACACTGGAATGCGTTACCTAGGGAGGTGGTGGAATCTTCTTCCTTAGAGGTTTTTAAGGTCAGGCTTGACAAAGCCCTGGCTGGAATGATTTAGTTGGGAATTGGTCCTGCTTTGAGCAAGGGGTTGGACTAGATGACCTCCTGAGATCCCTTTCAACCCTGATAATCTATGATTCTATGAACTGTGCTTATTATTAATTTCTGACAGCATCCAAGTGATTCATGGATTCCTTTTTAAATTTACAAATGCAACTGGAGAAATATTCTTAAAAGAAATGGCTAAATGATTCCTTTTAATTAGTCCAATCCTTAATCGCAATAATCCCAAACAAGGAGAAAAAAAATGAGGCTTTAGGAAACCATCTAGTGATATTTTCACAGGAACTGTGGTATGTGGTTTTCAAACTGCAGGTCTCGACCCAGTACAGGTCTCAGAACATAAGGCATTGAGTAATGACGGCTCTGGTCAGCACCACTGACCGGGCCATTAAAAGTCCCATCGGCAGTGCTGCCTGGCAAGAAAGACTAGTTCCTACCTGTTCTTTCACCGCGCTGCACCCCAGAAGCTGCCAGCAGCAGGTCCAGTTCCTAGGTGGGTGGGCCATGGGGCTCTGCCCGCTAACCCCACCCCGAGCACCAGCTCCCATTGGCTGGGAACCAGCTGAGCTGAGGGGCAGTGCCTGCGGGTGAGAGCCATGCAGAGCCGCTTGCGCACCTCCGCCTAGGAGCCGGACCTCCTGCTGACCGCTTGTGGGGCGCAGCGCGTCCACGGTGCCAGGACAGGTAGGAAGCCTGCCTTAGCACCCCCACTGCACCACTGGCCAGGAGCTGCCCAAGGTAAGTCCACACCCCAACCCTGAGCCCCAATCCCTTGCCCCAGCCCCGAGCCCCCCCCAAACCTGGAGCCCCCTCCTGCACCCCAAACCCCTCATCCTGAGCCCCACACCAGAGCCTGTAACCCCAGTCCAGAGCCCTGACCCCCTCCCACATCCCAAAGCCTGCTCCAACACCCTGAACCCCTCATTCCTGGCACCATCCCACAGCCCTCACCCCCACGCCCCAGCCCTGAGCCCCTCCCACACCCCAAACTCCTCATCCCCAGCTCCATTGGGTCACAGGCATCAACAATTTTTTTTAACTGGGTCTCTAGAAAAAAAGTTTGAAAACCACTGGTATAACTGACTCTCTCTGGCACTCTATGTGTTTGTGCATGAGTGTTCTTTGCATTCAGGGTCAGCATGACTTGTATAGCAAAGTTATCAGTCATTGGGAACTGGACCACAGCCAGATCAGCTTTCAATTGTAAACAAACTCAGGCAGCCATTAATAAGGCTGTAGTATGTGCTTGAGGTCCCAGAAAAGCCCTCTCATAGACCAGTGTACTGTATGGGTTTCTGTTATATATGACGAGCTTCTCTACTGTCAATTACATGAAACGCAGCTGAACTACTCAAAGGTGATTCATAATATTGCACTGAGCTCCCCAGTAGATAGTGCTGTTGGGACACTGTGACCTAATGTATAAATGAAACTATTTCAGGTAGCTAACTGGCAGCCTGAGGATCTCTGAAAGCCTTAAGCCATACTTACGCCATTTTTGCTCCCCATCCTGTGCTGCTCCAACTTGGACACAGCCTAGTATCAGGGCCGCTATCATACGCAAAGGTACAATTTCAAAAATTGTAGTGCAATAGTAGTGCAATTTCAAAAAATGTTTCACACAGGGAAGTGTGAAGAGGTGAGGATTTTCTAAGGAGATGGCTCTAAAGTGAAATCTTGGATCCAGAGACCTGTAGACTTTGTGGTAAGTGTAAATCAGGATCTAAATTTATTAACTACCCTCTATCTCTAAACAAAGGGTAAAAAAGCACCTCCCATCAGAAGATCCTAAATTTGGGGAAAATTCCGTTTCAGATCTTAACTTTGTAGCTCAGACCTCTCACAAAATCCCCTTATTTCCAAGATCAACCACCACCACCTTGGTCAGTTTGGGTGGAATTGAAGCATTGGTAAAATACAATGAAAACAATATGACAGTTTGATCAAGTCTATTATTTACCCATGTGCATGAATCCTATCCCCTAAACCAAAATACCCTCCTCTTAAGGAAAATACTCTTCAAGACCCAAAGTAATATTATACTTTAAATCTGTGCTGCACTCCACAGCTGACACAAAGCCTCATTCGTTATCTGAACAAATTTGTACAACACATTCCTTCCTTGAAAAGTATGAATGATAAGAAATGCCCATTCCTGGATCTGTGGTCACAGTGTGTGATGGGTGGCAGTTGAACATATTAAGTGGTCTGGTGTTCAGAGATCCTGAGCATCCTCTTAAGTCAAGTACAGCTGCAAGTTCCATCAGTACCATTAGGTGCCTGCATATGGATTTAGGAGCCTAACTTTAAGCACCCAGATTTGAGAAGTTAAGACTATAGTTCTAAAGTTACTTAACAGTGTCCCCAATATGAGGCATACACACGCATCTGCTGAGCTGATATAGGAGTCCCTAATATATCTCACCATTCTCTTAAAACCAGTTCCTTTTTAACCACTGCTGCTGCAATGTTGCAGCAATTCTTCTCAGCTCCAGTCTCTTTGCTGTGTTCCTTGATATTTCTTAGTGGTGGGTTTCTGCCTTCTGATTTATCAAGATTTCCTATCCTAGTTTTTTTCCTACATAAGGAGGGCTAGATTCAATTACTCTTGTTTATTCTGCTTGCCTCTCTGGTGTTCAAAGAGGTTTTTTGCTGCAGAAACCATCAAAGCCTCTAAAGCTACAGGAATTCAGCAGCCCCTTTTTAAATTCACTCTGCACAAGCAGAGAATACAGGTGTCCACATTAAAAACCTTCATTATTGTTTTAAGTGATTATATTTGATGTTAATTTATTGTAAGTTTGGCTCTAACAGTGGTCTGTCATTTAATAAACACTTTGCCTTGATATTCCATTTATTATTGTAGATCAATATAGGAGCATGAAATCTAATTTCATTAACGCAACTTCATATACTCTATTGGAGGTATCTCCCTGATGTTACAAGAGTGTTGTCTCATCTGGGGAATAGTGGTGTAACAGGATGGTAGTGTTTTTTCATTGACCTACCCTACTAGCTGGAAGCCTACAGGAAGATGCTGACTAATTTCTCATTGTGGCAGGTGTGGCTTGTCTATTCCCTTTCAGGTCTAAGGTAACAGAAGCTCTTTTTCTGGAGGGATCTAAGTTTTGGGACATAGCTCTTTTCAAAGAAAGCTTAGGACAACCAAGCTTAGAGGGAAAACTTAGGCTGAAGTTTATGTTTTTGTTTTTGGAGTTATTAATATTCATATCCCAGCAAGACAGAAAGTTTGCACAGAATATAGTAAGGCAGCAGAGGTAAATTGGCATAGCTTCACTGTAGTCAATAGAACTACACTGTTTGACAACAGCTGAAGATCTGTTCTGCTGAGTGTGGACCATGTCCAGAGCAGGGTGGGAACTCTGCCTGCTTACAGGTTGTCTCTTTTGTTTTGTAGTTTTCTCACACATTCCTTTCAGAAGATAGCAGTCTCTTAATAGAAGGATAATTCCTGATGATATATATTAATTTATAGAGGATGACAGAAATCAAACAGAACAATTCTAAAGGAGCACTGAGTGAACAGGCAAAAAGGAAAAAAATAAATAAATAACCCCTGAATGCTACACACTGAAAATGTATTTCTAAACTGATAAAATGTACCACTCGTCTTAGCGGAAAATTTCCAAGCAACATTTCTATAGTTAGTGTAAAGCATTTCAGATGTCAAACATCGAAAGTGAAAAAATCCTATATACATATTTAGCTTTAACCTAGAGCTTACTCCAAAATTTGATCCTGTTTATTTGCAATAGCATATGTTCTCTGTGAATTTTTGCATGTAACTATAAAAAGCTGAGAAAATTTAAGCTAATATTCACAGGACTGGTAAAATGAGAAAACGAACATTTGTTCTTAGTTATTTGTAGTATGTTTGCTATCACAATGAAGAATCTGTATACAGTATGTAAACAGTGAACCTTAATTAGCTGATGTTTTACGGAGTTATGAAAACAAAAAGATCTAACACTGTACTTACATTTAAGAAAGAAGAAAAAGTGATCCAAGCAATTACAGAACTTCGTCTAACCTCATTGGTATGCAAGACTTTAGAACAAATTGTGAAGGAAAGAATAATTACATTTGTGGTGGATGGAAAAAGGGATGTAATGCAATGTGGATTTGTCAAAGGTAGATCATGCCAGACTCACTCGATTTATTTCCTTGAGAAAATAATTGATTTTTTAGATAAGGTAAATGTCGTAGATGTAGTATACTTGGACTTCAGCAAAGTAATTTCTCAAATGGGAAATTATTAGTTAAATTAGAGAAGATGGGAATTAGTACAAGAATTGTAAGATGGATAAGAATAAAGGGGAGAAGGCAATGGGTTGTGCTGAAAATTGAACTATTGGATTGGAGGGAGGTTACTAGTGGAGTTCTTCAAGGACTGCTCTTGGGACCAACTTATTCAATATTTTTATTGATGACCTTGACCCAAAAAGTAGGAGGGTGCTAATGAAATTTGCTTATGTTACAAAGTTGGGGGGCATCATCAATACAGATTAGGATCAGAATATTATACAGGCAGATCTGGATGACCTTGAAGGCTGAAGTAACAAAAATGGGATGAAATTCAATAGTGCAAAGTGTAAGGTCATGCTCTTATAGTAAGAGCATGGTCTAATAATAAAAATCTCTGCTACAAGCCAGGGCATCATCAGTAGGAAGTGAGGAAGTGAGGAAGTGAGGAAGAGAGATCTGAGTGTGTTGGTTGATCACAGGATGACGATGAGCCACCAATGTGATATATCTGTGAAAAAGGCAAATGTCTTCCTAGGATTTTATTAGGCAAGGCATTTCCAGTAGGGATAGAGATGTATTAATGCCATTGTACAAGGTGCTGGGAAGACCTCATCTGGAATACTGTGTACAATTCAGGTCACCCAAGTTAAAGAAAGATGAATTTAAACTGGAACAGATGCAGAAAAGAGCTACCAAGATGACCAGTGAAAGGGAGGGCCTATGTTATGAGAGGCGACTGGAAGAATTTGGCTTGCTCAGCTTAGCAAAAAGAAGGCTGAGAGGGGACATGATTACTCTCTATAAATATACTGGGGGGTAAACACCAGCGAGGGTGAAGAACTATTTAAACTCAAGGACAATGTTGGCACAAGAAAAAATGGGTATAGATTGGCCATGAGCAAATTCAGACTGGAAACTGAAAGAAGGTTTCTAGCTATCAGAGGGGCTAGGTTCTAGAACTGCCTTCCAATAGGAGTTGTGGTGCCAACAATTTAATTAGTTTTAAGAGGGAGCTGAATAACTTTATGAGTGGGATTGTATGATGGGGTTGCTTGTCATGGCATGGGGCAGGGATCAGCAGCCCTGTGGGTCTCTTCAGATTTATGTTTTAGGTTCCTAAAGCTCATGCTTCCCTGCTTCATCCTGTCACTTGTAAGCATCAGGAAGGGGTCTCCCCAGTGTATTCTGGGATTTTTTGTCTTCTTCTTCTGAAGAATTAGAGATGGGCACAGCTGGAGATGGGACACTGGACAGGATGGGCCAGTGTTCTGTGGTGGCACTGAGCATTCTCTCTCTCATATGCTTAGCTGGCTGGTTCTTGCTCACATTCTCGGGGTGTAACTGATTGGCATATGTGGGTTCTAGAAGGAATTTTTGCCCAGGTCAGACTGACAGTGACCTTGGGGTTTTTTCACCTTCATCTGCAGCATGGAGCATGGGTCACTTGTTGGGATTACCTGGTATATCTCACTTAATCAATTCTTTGCCATTGCAGAGGCCTAAGGCATTGCTGCACCTCAATGCCTCCCATTCTCTGACTGTGGCATATAATAGTTTAACCTCCTGTGGGCTATAATATTGTGGTCTAATTTTGATGGGTTTAGTGTGCAGGTGCTGGGTTGTGTTGGTGCCCTATGGTATACAGCAGGTCAGACTAGATAATCTGGTGATCTCTTCTGATCTTTAACTAAATGCTATGAATGCTAAGATTTATATTTATTTATTATTACTATCAATACATTATTCAGAGGTTTAGATTATTACCAAATATTAAATGTCTTACTGATAGAAAACAAAACATAAAATATACATTTCTTCATGTCATTGTACTACATTTTTATTGCATAAAGTGCACCTTTCAAATATACATACCTTTTGAGAGAAGAAATTCATTAATGGGCAGAAACAGAAGGGGAAAAAATGCAGTGAGCTTTAATGAGAATGCATTACCCAAAATCAAATCTCTTCTCCATAAAGAACAGAAACATTGAGGTCCTTAGAATTCTTGGGCCATATAGGTTTGATTATAATATATCTAACTAATTCTAATAATCCATGGTGAAGCTCTAGGAATCTACATGGTTTCAGACACCTGCTTAACATACTAGATTGTAACTAAAATTTTCACTTCTAGCTTCAAGATGTGAACTTCTAACCCAGAGCTAGATCAGAAGAACTTCCTCAAAGTTTGTGTGTACATATGTATGGGAAATTTGGCTTCAGGCCAATCACTACCTGTAACAGGGCCCCCTTGTAACCTGTGGTACGGAACATGTGCTCTGCATGAGATTGAGTAAAAGGGATCTTCTTTATGCGCTTTGTCAGGTAAACTTTTTTATTTATACCATTGTGCAAATTCTGCCCCATTGTGTAGGCATTACACTATCACATTTAGTCATGCTGTTAGATAATATTATTTCTGCAGAACTCTTACCTTATTCAATATGCAAGATGGACAGAACTCAGTGAACAAGGCACCTGATCAATATTTCTTTTTATCCTCATAGTTCAGTGTTGAGCCCCGTGTCTTATTTACAGTGCACTCGATAAGATTTTTTTTCTTTCTTTCTTTCTTAACAGACTTTTCTATAGCATTCATCACCAATACTATCTGAGTGCCTCATAAAAGTTAACAAATATATCCTCATGTCGCCTCTGAGAGGTTGGAAAGTGTTATTTATCTCCATTTTACAGATTCAGAACTAGGAATAAATAGATTATATGAGTTGTCTGAATATAAGAACAGCCATACTGGGTCAGACCAACAGTCCATCTAGCCCAGTATCCTTTCTCTGACAATGACCAGTGCCAGATGCTTCAGAGGGAATGAACAAAACAGGGCATTTCTGAGTAATCCTTCCCCTGCTGTCCAGTCCCGGCTTCTGGCATTTGGAGATTTAGGGACATCTGAAGCATAGGCTTTGTGTCCCTGACTATCTTGGCTAATAGCCATTGATGGACCTCTCCTTCTGAGATCACCTCACACAGGAAATCTGTAGTAGATGCAGTAACAGATCTCCTGAGTCCAATCCTGTGTCTTACTTATAAGACCATTTTACCTCTTACAGTGGATCCCTGCTTATTTCGCTACAGCTTCTGCAATAAAGGACACAGAGATGTTGCAGACACCTGCCTTATTATTGATGCGCCATGCAAGTAATGCAGGGATGCTCTGGCTCTCAGACTGATTCACTACACAACTTTCCTTTATAAATTATCCCTCATGCACACTGAATGAGAATGGGGTTCTGTGCAAAATAATATTAATCATGTAATTAAAGATTGTATTGTACAACATACATCTAAAGCACAGTTATTTCTCAACCTTTTGGGGTTTCATTTTGGATCCATAGATTCTTTTAATGTATGTTATATGGAGTTTCCTTTTTTAAGATAAAAAAATGAAGAAACAAAAAAATTCCATCACGTTACTCCTTTCTAGCGCAGAAGTAGGATGTACAATATGTACTGTGAAATATGGAACACTTGTATCATTCTGTGATAGGGGTTCACCCCACACCAGCATGGAAGGGTTTAAAAGCAGCTTGGAGAGGTTGTGCAGGGAGCAGCCAATCGAAGAGAGGCTGCACGGAGCAATCAGTCAGGGCTGAGCAGGCTTACATAAAAGGAGCTCCTGGGCCAGAGACAATCAGTTGCTGCAGGGAGCCCAAAGAGAGAGGACTATGTCCCTAGTGGGCTGCAGGAAGGTAACACCTTGGACAGAGCAGTTGCCTGCAGGGACCAGGGGAGCAAGAGGGAGCTCATGGCTGGCTGCTGGGACTTGCAGGCTCGAGGCTCTGAGAAGAAGGTGAAGAAGGTGCTGGGATCGCAGGGAAGTGGCCCAGAGAATTGAAGCAGTATTGGCAGAAAAGTTGAGGAGAGGCAGCAAGAGGCTTCTATCTACAGAGTAGTGGATGGACCCAGGTCCCTGCGCCCCTCCATTTGCCACTGGGGAAGTGGCTGGACTATAAAACTGGGAGATACTTCTCCCCGGAAGGGGGAAAACAGGGATGGTGGCATGGCTGGGGGGCCGAGTCATGAAAAGGATGCTGAGGTTCCTGGGCTGAGACAGGTCTACAAGTGGAGAAGGCAGTGGTTGAGGCACCACCATTACAGGCTGCACTGAGTTACTACAGAGATTTTTTCCCCCAGATGTCTGGCTGGTGGGAAGAATGCTCCCACATGCTCAGGGTTTAACTGATTGCCTTAGTTGGGGTCAGGAAGGAATTTTTCCTCCAGGTCAGAACGGCAGAGACCCTAAGGGGGATTCACCTTCTTCTGCAGCATGGGGCATGGATCACTTGCTGATTTGAACTAGAGTAAATGGTGGATTCTCTGTACTTTTCAGTCTTTAAATCAAGATTTGAGGACTTCAGTAACTCAGCCAGAGGTTATGGGCCTATTAAAGGAGCGGGTGGGTGAGGTTCCACGGCCTGTGATGTGCAGAAAGTCAGACTGGATGATCATGATGATCTCTTCTGGCTTTACAGTCTATGAATCTGTGAGCAGATCTGCCTCGTTCCGAATTCACCTTCACAAAACATGTTCTGCAGTACCTCACCTATAAAATCTGAAATTCCACTCTGCTTTATTAAGCAGACCAACCAAAGGAGCCCGAGACATCATCTAGTCAGTGTGCAGTGACAACAGAATTTTAGGAGATCATTACTTTTTAATTGTTTATCAGAATCCAGTGCACACATGCAGAATACATTTTTAATCCCTTATAGCTCAGCCAATTCAAACTTTGCAACAAGAAGCACATCTACTATTTATGAATTATGTCTCTGTCAAACCTACTGTCCCCATTCCACTGAGGTGCTAGAGTGATTTTAAAAAGATCAGAATGTTTTAATCCTTCAGCTGACAAAATGTCACTTTTCCCCTTTATAAAACGCAGCAAAAATCCAGTCCTAGGCAGAAAGCAGGTATGAACCAGATTTCAACCAGAAAGGCAAAATGTTGTGAAAGTTATGACCAACCGAAATGACCCTTAATACTGGAAATGTTCAGCCAATCTTAACAATAGGTAGTGCTAGTTACACTGCCTATAACAACATAGGAGTCACACTTAACTCTTGATCTTGTTTTTTTTTTTCCGTGCACCAGTACTGTTTTATGGGTATTCTGACTGTATGACTATTTCAAATAGTGCTACAGTGATTTTTGTCTTTATTGACAATACAACTGTACAAGTCTTAATGCTGATTTAACATGGTTTGGGGGGGCTAAGAGGGGCACAACTTTTATCCATAATGCAATGGAAGAAACAAGTAAATAAAGCCTTTTGTACATGATTTATCAGTGATGTAAAAACCTGTAGAGCTATACATCCTGTACGAGGAAATAAGGAAAGAATATTTTGTTTAGCAGTTTCAGAACATCTGTTTTTAAGGGAATTAAGATTGTGAATCACAGTTGAAGATAATGAAGATCAACTGCCCGCAGGAGCCTGCATGAGAACTTATTAGAACAGGGGAATTGATTCTTTGTCAATTACTTATGGCAAATATTCCCTTAAGAAACATGTTTTTTATTTGAAAGCAATCAAATCCAACCACATTTTCCTGCTAACTGACTAAATGTTTTCTGTTTTGATTTCTACTGAATAGGCCAGTAGGAGAATTAGCCCTTCTCTTTGTACCAGACCTACAGATAAACTGCTTTTGACACACTTCCAGTTATTCGCCCTTCTCCTTACTCTGGAATGATAGAGCAACATCAGTAGCCTGAGTCTTTCCACATCTAGATGACAAATTGAATGTCAATCCTTGTAAGACTTAAGAGGGCCACAATTTGTGAAGACTTACATGCTTTGCGATACCATTGACTTTAATGTGGTTCCACTGTGTGAAAGTCAGCAAAGAACGTGTAACCCAAATACTTTTAATTCTATGCTATAGAATATAGATAACATTGCGGTCTTCAAGAGGAATTCTACTCTTACAGGCATGTTGTAAGGCTGGAGAAGCATGGTGGAATATAATGAGTACACAGGGAGATTCAGACATGCATAGCAAGGTTTTCTCTGCTGTAGTCACAATAATATTTCTGTTCACTAGTCCTCATGATTATTTGATAATACTTACCTGTTTCTGTCTGTGACAAGCATTGTTGAGCTATATAAGCATGCTTGAATTTGTCCCTGCAGAAGGCATGGACTGTTTATGGCAGGTACATTTATTCCAAAGCAATTCTCCCTGAGAAACTGCTACCTTAAAATTTGCCATGTTCAGTAAGACCTGTAAGAATTAGAGGCAAATTTAACTTGAGCAACCAGCTTTTATCAGCTAAAGTTCCAAGATTTGTGTTTGTACATCAAAGTAACTTGCTCCCATCACAGTTCAAATAGGCATTATTTCAGGGAAGTTTGTGGCCTGTGTTATGCAGGAGGTCAGACAACATTATCAAGTGGTCCCGTCTGGCCTTAGAATCTATGAATCACCCCTCATTTCTGTCTTTAGCATTTGTACGCCTGTCCCCCTCTGCCAAGTACTGCAGTGGCTGGATGAGTCATAATAATGAGGATTACAAATAAATAAACAAAAACAAAACAAATAAGTGTTTTGGAAAGGATATAAACCGTCATGTTTCAGGGTGTAAGACAGCTTCTAATGAATGGTGGTTAGGAGTAAAAACTTTCCCGGTGGGCAGGTTATTCCATAACTGGCTACTCTAAGATTTCTTGCATCTTCCTCTGAAGTGTCTGATATTGGCCACTGTCAAAGATGGATCACTGATATGATCAAATGTGGCAAAATGACCCAATTCTTTATGAGAAACGGATGCTGAGGAGTAACACTTTAATGTTAAATTATACAGGAAAGTGGTATTCTTGCTTATGCTACACAAAGTTTCTGTGCTTCTTGTGCAAGATCAGTCTTGTCTCCAGTATATGGCCTCAGGAAGTGATGGAAACCATCTTGCTGGTTTGACAAGTGCTGTATCATCTCCCCCAAATATATATTGGCCCATGATTTTTAATCAACGTTTAGCCTTCTAAAAATAACATGCATCTGTTACGATTCAGATGTGAGCTGCACCTGTGATTTCTCTTCCAGTATCTCTGAGGCACTTCTTTCAAGTGTTAGACCTAAACCTGCAGCTCACTCACAATGGAACCCTATAGTTCACCTAACTTTTAGACTGCAGCGCCAGGTTACTGAATCCCCTGTTCTACCAATCATGTTATTCCAGCAGGGCCAATGGTGCTCAGGCCCTGCTATACACTTCTCTCCTGGAGCTGTGACTGGCTGATAAATGCAGTCACTTCGGACAGCTTTTTAAAAACAAGTATGATTTATTTGATCATAGGAACTTAATAAGCAGAGAGAAAGGGGTTAAAATAACAAAAGCCTACATGCATATTGTCTGTCTTAACCTTAGCCCTTCATTGTCAGTTTAAGCAAGTTCTGCTTATGCCAGACACCCCCAGCCAATACACTGGATGAGACTGATTGACTCTTGGACATTCTTACACCCTAGTCAGTATCTCCTCCCTCCCCTCAACACATAGGCTGGTGATTTATCTATTCCAAAGTTCCTTTGTTCAGAGTTCCCACCTGAAGATCCCTTGGGGTTTTGAACAGGACACATGAACTTGAGCTGACTGTTTTCTGAGTATTTCCAGCTGGTTTTAGAGGTACTCTTCACACAATGGATTCCTGGTATTGTCTTTCTGAGGACCAGGCAATTGATTATGTCCACAACCATTGTTTTTTAGTTCCTCCTGGATTCAACCCTCAACAACCTTTTAGCCAGCAATACCATAATCACCCAATCCACAGATACATAGAAATAGGTATAGATATGACTTTCATAACATTTAATACATAATTCCCACATTCTTCACCATACCTTTGTGTTTGTTATGGTTAAATAAGGCTATCTGTATAGTGTGGCTATTTGTACAGATTAGCAGAGAACCATATAGAATGGGCTACCATGGTGGCACCTCTACAGTAATGCAGATTTCACAGAAGAAGATCTGTATAATGTAGATTTTACTCTCTAAATTACATTTAACCAGTGTTCAGGAACTGAAAATCTTCTGGCCTGGTTTAAGTGATAGGTTTACAGTCCAAGGGCTTATTTCTTGATCTGGTAGATCTCAAGATACCAGACCTAAAATGGAAACATGTAGAATTTTGATTTTAAAGATGCCTAAAATTAATATTATTTTTTTCTTTTCACTGTGAGATCCATATGGTTGCACTACTGGTATTAGGCAGTCTGGCCTTACAGAGAGACGGGTGAGACATATATCAGGAAACATTTTAAAAACTCTCTAAGGGCCCTATCCTTTAAGGTGTTGAGTGTCCTCAATATAGTTAGTCATAGAATGTGGGCTACATTCTATAGAGCCACTTACATACCACATGGCAAGATTGAGCCCATAGCTACACTGCATTTAGGACAAAATTTGTTTATTAAAATATGGCATGGCAGATATGTACCGTACTATGGTAATAGGAGAAGTTAATTAAAGTTAAGAATCTGCCACATAACATTTAAAGTTCCAGAAAGACATTTACTGTGAATCTGATTATACTGACATAATGCATTTAAATCCTTGAAGCAATTCAAATGCAAAGAAAAATATTCAACATAAATATGAGCTGTTTATGTGAATATATTATTATTACACATAACGGGGCTGTTGTGTGTGGTTTAGAAATGAAATAAAGCCTGCAGTGCTATATACCCTGTATGCAAAATGATTACAAATAATGTTATATCATTTCCTTGTTGCAGCACCAGTGCATCTGCTCTTAGGAAATCAGTAGCATGCATTAGAATTGTAGATAGTGAAGATTTACTGCCCCCAGCTGTCTGTATATGGATTTTATTTGATTAGGAGGATCACTTCTTTTTGATTTGCCTGAAGCAACATATCCCTCAGGAACTCATTTCTTTTTTCTGTAAAAGAAATCAGACTCTGGACTTTTATCTTAGATGTCTAAAGCCTTTCACTTTGTTTTAGGATGTACAGTACATAAAAGATATCACTGCAAGTGCTGGAAATAATTAAAGATCATGTCCATCAAAATCAGTACAATATTCTTTGAAGAATCTAACCACGGACCCAAAAAATGAACTAAATTGTAACCAAGAGAGTTTGTTTCTGTTTAATTAGCGATAGGAAAACTCAGTTTGATTAATATCTAATTTGCCTAAGTGTAGTGGGTTCGAAGGTTGCAGCTGGACCAGAATGGTGTTCTTTCTGTACACTTAAAGAAAGACTGAAAACAGGAACACACAAGAGTCAGAAAGGAAAAAGGTAGAGACCAGAAGAAGGGGTTGGGGGCGGGCAAGGGGAAAGAGAGAGTATGATAAAAGCACAGAAAGGAGGGTAGAGAAAAACACTAAAGAAAAATGAAATGCAGTCTATAAACTGGAAGGAGTTCACTTTTGATGTCCTAGATGTTTGGGGTGGGTTGGGCAGATATTATAACCTTAGTACAGAGTGTACCACTGAACAGTGTGTGTTATGTGTCCCCTCTGTACTGTGTCAGTTACCGAGGCTGGTGCTTAACTCAGACTGTGGAGACCAGGGGCTAGAGCCACAAAAGGGACATAGACTCATCATGGCAATGTCTAACATTTAGGTGCCGTGCCTCCTAATGGAATTCTCAGTCCTTATTTAGGCACCTATGGGCCCTGTACAATGCACAGGGGGATAGAGGCACTGAAGGGTTGGATCCACAAAATCCAGCATGCAGAGTGGGGAGCCGCCTAAGATAGCCAATATGAAATGCTTTAGAACAAAGGGACAGAGGTGCCTAATTCCAGGGCAGAGGGAGGCATCTCCTTCTGCTTGGGATTCACAGCTGTGAACCCTCTCCTGGAGTTCGGCACCTAAGCCCTTTATCACAACAAATGAGAAGGTGGTGTACTCCCTTATACGCTTCTGTTAAAGCTGTTCTACCGTGTTAAATACTCACTGGTGCTGACACAGAGTGAGAAGAACTCTATAGCCCAATGGTTAGGGCACTCACCTGGAAGGTGGGAAATCCAGATGCTAGTCCCCCTGCTCAAATGAATATTCAATGATTTATACACAGTGGAATAGCTTCAGCAGGAGAGACTGAGGCATATCCCATATCTCAGTGGTTAGGGCACTTTCTGGGGAGGTGAGACCAGGTTGAAACCTATGAGGTAGAGGGGGAGTCAATTTATACCATGGCTACCTGTCCTGTCTAAGATTACTCCCCCTGCCGACATGCTTAAGTGCTGCAACATTTCACAAAGCTCAGTGAATCCAGGAAAACAGATGTCTTCCTATTCATCAAGACCTTGACAATGCCCCCGCCCCCGCAAAGTCTTAAGTCCCACAAGCCTTTCTGGGAACATTTGATTAGCCTCATGCAATCAGGCTATGATCAGAAGGAGGCTTGGAAAGCAAATTGGGCTCAACAAGACTTAAAAAATAAGAACCTTATGCCAGATCCCACACAGAAGGTTCCTGGGTTTGACCTTCCACCTTGGTCATCTTGGCCAACTCTTAACCAAATTTGAACCAAACATGGTAGTTGCGGATATCTAATGCACAAATGGAAAATCAAACACTCCCTGGCATGTGAATGTGGGTCCCCACAACAGACCATCAAACTGCCCAATTTATAAATATGAAGGAGGCATTACAGCAATAAATTCTGCTACGCCAGATGTAGCCATTTGGCTCAATCAACTTCAGGTGAAATTGTAGTTGTTGCTTTACACCAGTCATACGAAAGAAGAAGGTAGAGGGGGAAACTGAATCTGGGTCTCCCACATCCTGGGTGAGTTCTTTCACAGCTAGGCTAAAGATTTTAAGGGCCACCACACCTCCTCATTTGGTGGTGTTTTGTCAGGGTCCAACCTGGCAGATGGCTTCTGAAAATTTTG
The DNA here is from genome assembly GCF_965140295.1 of Lepidochelys olivacea. Classification (NCBI taxonomy): domain Eukaryota; kingdom Metazoa; phylum Chordata; order Testudines; family Cheloniidae; genus Lepidochelys; species Lepidochelys olivacea. The sequence goes on from NC_140415.1 coordinate 32,256,329, forward strand.
ACCAGATCAAGCCCTGAAGGTCTGATAGGTGGGGGAACACCTAGCCTGAGGATCCCACTGAGACTTAGGCATGAGCTAGACAGCTGAGGTATATGTGCATGTGCTCCTAGAGGACTTTACCAGTGGAAACTTAGGAATCCACAGGGTTAGATGGTAGCTGAGCGGGATGGGGAGGAGATCTAAATTTTGGACCTAGGCACTTGAAGTGTCAGTTAGGTCCCTAAATCGCTCTGTGGGCCCAGCTGTTATGCTTTTAGCTCTGGAGATCTCTGGTTCAATCATTGGTGTGTGGGCCAACATGGAGGACATCACAATAGCATAGGATTTTCTTTTAGTTAGGTTGGGGTTTTTTTGGTAGTAACATACAACAAACAAATACGGAAGTGACTGTCACTTGCCCTAACACGATTGCTCATGCTCTTCACGGTCTTACAAGCTAAACATGCAAGTGATATTGTCATGGGAAAAGACGTTTACCATTTAGCGTAATTTTCAGGGCCCCACCCCTTACACACATACACAGTCTACTTGGACATACACAACATTAAATGTATATGCAACACCATATTCAGTTTTCCAGCACTAACACGTCCTTGTGTATGTGATGGAATTTTCACCTGCATAAACCATTTATTCAAATAGGATTTGCACATACTGGGCCAGATCTTCAGCTGGCATAAATTGAGTTTGACTTTGATGGAGCTAAGCCAGTGTACATCAGCTCAGATCTGTCTAACATGCAATTGAAAATTCCAATATTTGTGCATGAAAAAGCTAAAGTCTATTACCTGCACTTATAGCAGTGGGGCATTAAAAATCAAGTCCATAATCATACGATGTACTGATGATTTCTTTAAATAAGATTTGAAAGGGTCTATAGCTAGCTGGATTGGTGAGTGGATTTATAAAACCTAATGTCAATTGTAAACAGGAGAGAATCTATGTATACATTTTTCTGTTGGCAGTTTGTGTGTAAATGAAGCAATTATTAATACATTAAAAAGCGAATGAGTAGAAAATTGGTTGGGAAAGTAAAAGAATCAATGTGCAGATGTTTTCCAATCTACCGTTTGATTTAAATTGATCATTTTTCATCTAGTTGTGTTATGCTCAGAATAAAGGCCTCACTAGTGGAGTTTGCCACTGGTACTGATTGTTTGTTTCAATATACAGGATATTTTCCATAGCTTAATTTACAGAGATTTTCCTCTCAGTTTTAACTGAATGCAGTTCACAATTCCCTCCTCTTCAGTAAAACTCTACATGTTAAGAGGGAATATCATCCAGACAGCGAAGGTGTCTGTCCTTCCCTTTGGAGGTATATCAGAGCTGTGCATGTGTCTATGGCTATGTCTACACTGCACACCAGTGGTGATGTCAGTAGGGTATGCATAGTTACGTGCCGCAGGGAAATGCAGGCTGCGACTATGCTGTAGTGTTTAGCTACATTTGTGAGTGAAAGGCTCTGGTGAGGGGAGGAGTGGGGAGAGTCTCTGGCTCTCCACTGCTTCCCCCAACCCCGCTAGAGCCTTTCTCCAGCAGCTGGGAGACAGTGGGACACTACACTGCTAAAAATAGCAATGTGCTTAGGGGAGGCACTGCTTGGGTGTGCGGAGAGCTATGTCGGGCAAATACACACTGGATTCAGGAGTGTCCTTACTAACCTAAGCAGCGCCTCACCCTCTACACAGGTATTTATTCCTGTGCTGGGGGCCATATAGTGTATGTATGGGGAGGGATGATGTCCCTAGCATCTGTTCAGAAGAGGCTGGGAATGGGCAACAAAGGATAGATCACTTGATGATTGCCTGTACTGTTCATTCCCTCTGAAGCACGTGGCATTGGCCACTGTTGGAGGACAGGCTGCTGGGCTGGATGGACCTTTGGTCTGACTCAGTATGGCCGTTCTTATGTTTACACCGCCATAAGGTGTGTGCAGTGTAGATGTACCTGCTAAGTTCCATCTCCAGGGTAAGGACCAAATTCTGAGAGGGGCTGAGTACTTGCTGAACTCCCGCAATCCACACTGAAATCCAGAAAATGGGGAAAAAATTAAACCAACCATTTACTCTATATCCACAAGGAAAGCAAAACTGTTAAATTCTTTCATGTATGGCATTCCTGCATCTGCTGGGACAGAGATCCCTTGACAAAGAGCATGTTGTCTTTAGTTCTCTGGAAGCTCTCTTATACTAGAGTTACCGACCATAACATTTTTAAAATCTTGACTTAGAAAAGAATTACCTTGTGATAATGATAAAAACTGAAGTGTACTCTCATCCCCAGTGCCACAAACTATATGCTTGAAATAGACTAGCTAAACACTTCTAGTGCTGTTTTCTTTACAGTATGACCTCGTTCACTCTGCATCCTTTGCTCTTTTATGTATGTTGACCTCCTCTCTCAAACTGGATCAGGATATAACTATTGTTCGGTATAAATGACAAAACTTGAAAGCACTTAATAATACCTAACTCTTTCCGTCAGTGGATTGCAAAGCGGGTCACTATAATTTTTCCCGTGTTATAGATGAGGTAACTGAGTCATAGGGAGGAAGAGCAACTTGCCAAAGGTCATCTGGCAAGTAAGAGGAGGCAAACTGGTACTAGAACCTAGATCTCCTCTGTTTTACCCCAGTGCTGTATTTGGTTGGCCATTCCATTTTCCTTATGTGTGCTGCTTATAACCAAAAGATACCGTATCCCAAAACACCTTCAAGTATGGTGATTTATCTAAGTGAGAATGCTAGCCAGAGACTTCATCATTTTGAGGGTACCTAATCATTATCTCTCACAGAGAGGCTCCCAGTCAGCCTACTTGTTAAGTCACTTGATGTAGCACCAGTTAACTTTTCCCCCATTTTATATTCACCTGCTTAACTATCTGTAAGTCTACTTTTAAAGAAAGATTTAAAACAGCACAACCCCTCCCCCAAATTTCCGTAGTAGCTGAACATGTACTAGATTTGGGAACAAATAAATCTGACTACATGTTTTAGGCTGCTCAGACCAATCCAATGTTGAGTTGCATATGCTGAGGCAAAAGGAAGTAAAGCCTGTTGTAATACCCCTGCCTCTGGATTACTCAGCTGACTTGGGCACTTCATTACCAAAAAGTTATTGACAAACTGAAGGGAGTTTACAAAGAGCACAAATTGTTTCAGGGTATAAGACATTGGTTTTTAAGGAAAGTTAAAAGTGCAAATATGTGTAGCTTGGCTAAGCAATGGCTAAGGAGGCGCCGACCATAATTTACAAATATCTGATGGGCTTAAACAACAAAGAAAAAGAAAATTTCCTGATATTGACATATATTATTTTATGGAACAATCTCCAAAGAAAGTGGCAGATGACCTGAGACTTGGGACTTTAAAAAAAAAAAATTAGATGAAACACTGGTTAATGTACATGACAGAACAGTCCAGCACTGGTAGGGAGAGGAACTAATTGGCCTAAGAAGATGAGAGGTGGTGTGATCTGATGCATATGGCACAGGATTGAGAGCCAGGAGAGCTTGGGTTTATTCCCAGCTCTGCCTTTGACTTGCTGTGTGGCCTGGGGTAAGTCATTTAAACTTTCAGCATCTCAATAGCCCAACTGTAAAATGGGGAAAACAGTGTTTACCTATTTTTGTAAAGCATGTTGAGACCTACTGTTAAAAAATTCAGTATAGCCCTACGTATTTTTGTTAATATTATTCGTTCGTTATTATCAGTCTGTGGGCCAGATGCTGATCTCCTTTATGTTGACACAATGATTCTAGTTTATGTGTTTGCCTGTAGGTGAGTTTTGTCAGTAATTAATGGATATCTTTAATTACATTTAATTTCTATTCAAAAATATTCTCCTTCTCAGTGTATTTCAGTATGGTTCCTTTCAGCAAAAGCCTCAGGGTGCTTACCTTTGAGCATTAACCTAACCTGTGGAAATCATGTTCTGGCTATTAATGTGATTAATTACTAAGTGTACTACTTGACAAGTCCTTGCGACACAAATTGCATTACATGCTACCACTTCATTCTGAATAAATAGGTGTTTGGCTCATTCCTAGAACACTCAGCCATTGTTTATTGTTGGAGAAAGTATGGAATGGAATTTATTTGCATGTTATGAAACAATAGGCATGCTTTTGACTAATCACATTTCTATTTTCTCCTTTCAGAAACAGACACCTCAGTCCACTTGCTCATAGATCCAGTTAAAATTCAAGTCTCTTTACAAGGACATATAAGTATCAATTATCAGAGGGGTAGCCGTGTTAGTCTGTATCCGCAAAAACAACGAGGAGTCCAGTGGCACCTTAAAGACTAACCAATTTATTTTGGTATAAGCTTTCGTGGGTAAAAAACCCACTTCTTCAGATGCATGGAGTGAAAATTACAGATGCAGGCATAAATATACATCTGCATCTGTAATTTTCACTCCAGGCATCTGAAGAAGTGAATTTTTTACCCACAAAAGCTTATGCCCAAATAAATCGTAGTCTTTAAGGTGCCACCGGACTCCACAAAAGCATCAATGTTCTTCACCCAAGATTTCCTCTCTTACTTTGAAACACTTCCTCAGGAATAACTATGTAACAAGAGAGTCTTGCTAAAGAATATGGTTCCCCATGTGTCGCTACAATCAGCTAAAGAATCTGAATCTGCAGGACCAACAAGCATGCCCCCAATACAGATTCTAGCCTCCTTGTAGAAAGCAGACTAAAAATATGAGTCAATTTCTATAGCACAGCAGCTTTCAAATAGGTTCTTTCATCTGCAGTAGCTGTGTCTGCTTTTGAAGACAAGCCTCAAAATAGTTATAAAGGAGGAAAAAATTATAAATGCCCGAACACTTTCATGTGCTCAGTGTAACACTGCAAGGAAAGAGATCTTGTGAAAATTAAACCTTGCTTTTTAGTTTCTGCAAAGTACTCCCACCCCTTAGATTAGAATGACATTTGACATCCTTAGCCTTGAGTCAGCGCTGAACAGCATAAATGAAGGGTTTTTCCTATTCTGCATTTGCATCCAATACAGCATCTAAAAACAGACAGTCGAAGTACTTGCCATCATTGCATAATAAACAAAAAGATTTAAATTACCATTTTAAATAAATAATAAAGCTTCACACTATTATTTCCAGATGTGTATCTACTCTACTGACTTTCAACCAGTGCTTAACCTGAAAAACAAACAAACAAACAGGGCTCCAGTGTTTCGCCCCCAATGCTACATGGAGTAGAACTCTCCCTCCAGTCTCCAGTGGGGATTTTAAAAAGTCTCCAGACCAATGAAGGCAACGGAGAGACTCTGGTTGGGGCAACAGAAAAAGCAGAGGAAAGAACAGGTCCTAACAGTCCTTTTATCTTGCACCGCCACTTTCTTATCTGCACCAGAATTGAACAATGAGACACTGTGTCCCTGGTTCCCAATGATAAACAATTGCAGAAAGTTGTTTTCTCGTCACACTGAACAAGAAGCTTTATTAGAATAAGAAGCAATATTATCCTTAAACAACTCTCTCTCTCTTCTGTTTCGCTGCAGAACTTCAGTCTAGAACATATCCCAGCCTCTCCTGTCTGGCTTTCATTGTGCATGCAAAGAAATCATGCAGATAATCTCATGTTGCCTCTGCTTTTTTTATGGATTCGGATGAGTCTTCAGATTGAAGTAGGACACAGATCTGATCATCTTCTGATCTTGAAGAGAGATTTGTCCATTTGATTCAATTGCACTATGAAGTCCTGAAGCTGTAGACTGTAGCTGTAGTCCAATAGTGTTAGGATTCTTCTCATCAGGATTATTTCCCTTCACTAAGACTGTGGTGTGAGCACTAGTGGTTATGTAACCACAACCAATCACTGTGGTGCTTTCTCCTCATCTAAGGGTGTCTGGGCCACATGCAGACGTTGATGAATGTGTTTGACTATTAACTATCTTAACTTAGGCAGTAAAGGCTCATGCCTTAAAATCCAGAGGTCCCAGGGTCAAACCTTATTCCAACAACCCACCTTGGGTGTGATGTTACACTTACTAGAGTCATGCAGCAATTCAGATAGATTTGGAACAAGCTGAGGAGGCCTGTTAGTTCTGTACGGAGTATCTCAGTCATCTGTATCTGTGCAGGATCTCAAGGACAGCAGTTAGTGGTTTCCAGTCATTTTCTGCATCCTGTTTTTCAGAAGTGGGTCTTTTGGCTTTAGACGGGGTAAGTTGCAGGCTGCATTATGACAGCTAAAGAAGAGACCCTGAGACCTCAGAGTTGGCATATCTCAGACTCACATCCTTTAAGCAGGAACATTGAGGATGAATATTCACCTGTAAGTTTTTCAGCATTGTTCTGATCTGTTAACCCATAAGCAGAGGTAGCTGGGTTTTCTATATTGACTTGTGACAGCTGCTCTATAACTCAGCAGAGCTAATATGGAGTCTTTTGCTTTAGGATTCCCTTAGCAATACTGGCATATCAAAATGAGACACAAGCCAAAGAGACAGAAGGGAAACTATCCAAACGAGACACAAGGAAACCTGACAGCTGAAGTGCTGAAAGTGAGACCAAAATTACAGACTTGTTGAGACACAAACTCAGACCAATTTAATAAAAAGTGTGTATTTAAACCACATTTACCTAACCAGTGCAAGTTTGTGTGAAGGCAAGGCCTTAAATATAACTTTTTATAATTCTCTCGATTAACCAATTAATCGTAACTTGAAGGCTTATCTGTCCTGGGTAGGCATTGCATATTATCAATGGTAGACGTATTTAATTTTAAATTATTTACTTTCATTTTCTCTTTTTTTCCTATGTCATATAATCCTACCTTTATTAAAGATCATAGGAATTGCTGGATGATTTTCAGGAGCCATGCGAAGAGAAGGAAACCAAGACTGAGGCCTCCCAAAGGCACAGGTGCTGGAACTACGGGTGCGGAGGGGTGCTGCAGCACCCCATGACTTGATGACTTCCATTATATACAGGGCTTGCAGTTTGGTTCAATGGCTCTCAGCACCCCCACTATAAAAATTGTTCCAGCGTCACTGCCCACGGGTGCTGAGTGGGGATCTAGGTACCAACATAAATACCCACTTGAAGGTGTAAGAACTGAGTCTCTGTGTAGCTATGGCAGTTTCTGTGGAGCAGAGCAGGTTTTGCTCCCTTTCCCATTTAACCCCTTCACTCGCCAGCTCAAAGTAACAGCCTGTCACCCTATCTACCACTCCTTATGAGACCATGTTCGCACATGGTAAAAGGCCTCATTTTCACCTACTGAGACAGAAGTCAGGATTCTCCAATTCAGGCTGTGTGTTTTAATGTCGACATTTAATTATGTTATGGAGGTTAGGAACTTTTACAAATGGATCAAGAATAGCAGCTGCTGTGATTTTAAACCAATCCAACGTAAGTGGTCTACACTTGTTTTACTGATATCACTATTTTCATTTGGGATTTATATTTAACCAAAATAGATTGGAAAAAGCTGTAGGGTGAATGCAGTTATACGGGTACAAAGGCAATTTATATCGGTATAGCTTATTCTGCTTCTGGAACTGGAATAAACTGTTCACTAGTATAAGCACTGTTATACTGGTATAACTGTATCCACACAAGGGGGGTTTGTTGCTTTAACTATCCCAGTGTATAAACAGCAAAACTTTCTAATGTAGCCTTCGTTTTTAAGATATGGGAAAGACAATGGCAGAGCAGAAACACAGACATTTTTATAAACATGAGTACAGGAATATGGTATGATTTAATGGTTAAAGCACAAAGCATTCCTGTTCTGAAACTTATTGCTTAGCATGGTGGGAACAATAATATTTCCAAACTGACTTTTCTATTTGGACTCTGCAAACAGCAAATGTCCTTTTTCTGACATTTCACCTATCAGTGTGTGTGCAAGAGCTTATCTTCTTGACAGAGGGAAACCAGCTTCACTCATCCTCTGCTGGATTCATTCCTGTTTGGACGGAGAAAGCTATCAATCATGAAACCTAATCAGTGTATGCTACTCTTAGCAGCTGCAAGTGCTATCAGAAATGTCTCTCATGCATACTAATGTCATCATTTTATTAAAGTCTTTGAACAAATATGATACCTGGTGGGGACACTGAGAAACAGGACACAAGTAATCAGGACTAATTATAATAAATGAGAGTGCTATATACTGTGGTCATGTGGTGAAAGTCTTTTAATCATTGTCCAATTTCTGGTTCCTCATGAAGAAACAATGGCACAAAGTTAATAAAAGGGATCCAAGCACACAAGTAACTCCATCTTCCCTTCAATAAATTATGACCAGTTTGATATTTCCCCCTGTAATTGCTGATACAGTGTGTAAAATATTAATCAGCTGCTACTCATACTTATCAGTCTGGACAGCTGGGGAGCCCTGAACAAAAATGCTACTCCAAGCTTCAGGTCATTTTCCAAAGATATCTCTGGGGACTTGTCTGAATTGTTCAGAACTGCAGGCCAAATGGGATAAGACATAGAAATTAGAGTGATTTCATTGGTTAAGTCAGCTGAGAGAGGTGGCTTGCGGGCTGCACATTAATTCCTATGCTGCCTTCAGGTCTGTCAGCTAAAATTAATGACTCACTCCGAACTACAAAGGACTGTTTTGTGTGTGGTGCTATAGAACAAAATTGCTTTGCAAGGTCACTGTGTGCAAACACCGTATACTTCATTAACCTCTGACTGGACCAATCTGTAGTAAAAAATACAATCCAAACTCTGGCACACGATAAAAATACAGTAGGATTCAGTTATATTTGGATCCAGACTGAGAGAAATGTTCCTAATCTGAAATTCTTTCGAGTTGTGGGAGCCAAATTCTGTCTTCAAATAAACACTCCCAACTCTGCTGGAGTCATAGGTAGTTGAATGTGCTTACTTGAGACTGGAATAGGGCCCTCCGGTATTAATGTCATAAAAAATTGTTAAAAGAATTATTTCTGGATTAATTAACAAAATGGACTTCTCTTTGGAAGCCTTTACTAATTTTCCAACCATCCAAAAATTTTGAGTCATAATGAATAACGGGGACTCAGTTCTGCATCTGTAAAATGAGGATAATAATACTTCCTTTCTCTCATCTTTTGTCTGTCTTGTCTATTTAGTGTATAGCCTCTCTGGAGCAGGGATGGTCTCTTCCAGCGTGCATGTATGTACAGTGCCTAACACAGTGGAACCCAATCTCATTTGAAGCCTCTAAGTATAAATGCAGTACAAAGATTAATGAATAATAATATTCACCATTCATCTGAAGACCTTAAAGCACTTTACCACATGAATTAATTAAGTCCAATAACACACCTGTGAGCTACAGGAAAAAAAATATTATTATTCTCATTTTACAGATGGGGAAATTAAGGCATGGAGAGGCTAACCCACTTGCTAAGTATCGCACAGTGAATGAGTTGCATAACTGGGAACAGAAAGTAGAAGGTAAAGGTGACTAAATGAAGTTCTGAGAAGTGCATGGGTTATGCTGTAGGCAAGGAAAGTCAAAATGATGCATGTTTGTGTGTGGGGAATAGAGTTCTAGAACATAAAAGTTACATTCCCTTCCTACATAACACATGAAATGTTAAGACTCCAGAACTGTACACAGTTCGTTATAGAAATTAATAAATGTGTTGTTCAGTCTTATTGGCCAACACAGTGATTTTTTCATGAGACGTATCATCAGTACTGGCACGAGCAAGTCTGGAACTCCCTATATGCTTATAATTAGATCTATGATTCCATAATTATGTGGACAGCCATAGAGAAGAGCAACAGCAGAGCAGAGACTAAGAAGAGCGGAGCAGGACCACACACTCCTTGTACTCAACTGGTATCTAAGCTCAAGGCATTTAAATTAAAGTTAAAGAGAAAATCACCCCACTGGTTTGATCACCTTTTACCCAGATGCAAGCACCTGTGGGCACTGATGGTAGCATTGACAATTTGTTTCCATTTGCCCTGATTTCCAAGCTGTGACATGGTTAATCACGCAGAGCCTCTGTAAGACTGGTCAGGTATGCTGGGTCTGAAGGGTGAATCTGTGTTTCTTGACATACATAATTGTATTAGTTCTCTTCTATCTTGGTCTGAACTCTGATGCAGAAAATCTGTATGTCTTGACAAGTGTGAGTTAGTGCATAATTATTTTCCACCAGATTTTAGTATTTAATTTAATCCCCCCTCCAAAAAAAGTGCACCTGAGAATCTTTGAAGCAAATGATATGGAATCACAATACCAAACTCAGAGCCAATGCTGCCAGTGCCAGTGATGTTTTACAATGAAAAGAGACAATTCCACACCATTTGGTTTGGTGCATTTCATCAAGTAACTTTTTAAAAGGGCACAAGCAGGTTACTCAACCAAGGGGGAAATTCATCTGGGTGTGGAGGGTCTGTGCACCACATTGCTGTTATGCAAGTGTGGGGAAAGGCAATGTAGGAAAGTCTCTGCCTGTAAGGAAGTGGTGTTTCATGCTAGCCCTGAATAAACCAACATAAAGGAGGCCTTTGTAGGTAGACTGAGGCAAGGCGCCAGGATTTGTTCCCCCCAGGAAATTCATGGGCCTATAAACCCCTTATGAAGGGTGTGGATGGAGCAGTGGCTTCTATTCCAAATAGTCTATTTAGATTGCAAGCTCTTTGGGGCAGGGATTGTCATTTAGTATGTGTTTGGACAGTGCCTAGGACAACTGGGTCCTGACTTGGTTGAGGATTCTAGGTGCTACTGCATTAAATTAATAAATAATAATAATGGACTGTCTGTGGTTGGGGATACAGATGCCTTCCCACCCTCAGCCTCCATGGAATTCCCGATGCAGAGCCTGATAACTTGGGCTTTGTGACGAATGAATGGGAAGATGGGAAACATACACATACGCATTTATCAGTCTCAGTCCCAAAAACTCATGGAACCCAGGGGAAAAAAATAAATCCATATATAAGCAGGCTTTCTTTCTTTCCCAATAACTCTTTCTAATAACCAAATGTGGAAATTTATGAACAGTCAATATATTGTTCTTAGGTTACTGATCTTGATATTCAGTTTTTTGCTCTCTCCCATTTTTGTTTATGCACTATGGAATTTTGTATTGTCAATGCATATTTGCATTGTAAGAGAGAATAGGAGAAAACTGAATGTGTGGGGTTCTGGGTAGGGTTCAGCTTTTGGTAAACTGGAATGTGTGGTAAGCGCTAAGGAAGTGATTGAGGGTATTGGCAATGAGGAGGGGTTGCATTTCCTATTGGGGTCAAAAATGACTTGAGAAGGTTTATTTAGGGAAGGGGGAGAGAAGGTACTTTGCATCCCAGTACCCCACCCTAGGAGCCTGTGACCAAGACCACCCTCCCACTCTAATACTCTTCATGAAAATCGACAGTGATGGATGGACAAGGATACCAGCGGGCTATTTCTTTTTAAACGATCAGTAATGTAATAGTTAAAATCAATAACTTTCATATTTAAATGAATGGAAGCAACTCACATATGCCATGGAGTGATTCTTCCTGGCTGTCTGCAGACTTAATGGCCTTGTCTACACTGTGCAATGAATCTGTTACATAGAAAAACTGAGTTCAACAATGTTTAAAGAAACAATTAAAAATCCCTCTCTTCCTTTGATGCACTTATTGCTACTGTATTGGAATTCTTTAAGCCTGGTCTACACACAGTTTATGTACTGATATAATTATGTTTGTTAGGCATGTGACTTTTTACTGATATAAACCTGAGTGTGAATACAGTTACATAAGTATAAATATTTGACTACTAGTGTAGCTTATTTCCCTTCCTATATACATGTAAACAAGGCCTAGTCCTCTTACCATCCTACCCATAATACAGCAGCACAGAAAAGTCCAGTTAAATTGATTGGTTTTAAATTTCACTTAAGCAAATTGTAATACTGTCACTAATTTACACCATGTATAACATTCTTGGCAAGTTTCCCACTGCAAATATTACAACTAAGTCAACATTGTCCATCCTGGCCTCTAGAGGGAAGATCACTTGTCTCAAGTTTCATAAGAACATGGCTAAAGCTTTGAGAAAATAACACTTTAATTGGAATTTAACTCAAAAGAAAACAGATATTGACAGGTAAGTAAAATAGGAGAAAGGAGGAGAGAGAAGATCAGTAGAATAAACATTAAACAAGAGAGCAAAGAGGAAGACAGAAGAGAAGTTAAGGAGAAGAAAGTGTTCTTTGCCAGGAAAATAGTAATGACTTGATCTTTAGCCAGGGCTGTCTGCCCATAATGACTTGGAAGACTGTAATAAGAAAAGGAGTACTTGTGGCACCTTAGAGACTAACCAATTTATTTGAGCATAAGCTTTTGTGAGCTACAGCTCACTTCATCGGATGCATACTGTGGAAAGTGTAGAAGATCTTTTTATACACACAAAGCATGAAAAAATACCTCCTCCCACCCCACTCTCCTGCTGGTAATAGCTTATCTAAAGTGATCACTCTCCTTACAATGTGTATGATAATCAAGTTGGGCCATTTCCAGCACAAATCCAGGTTTTTTCACCCCCCTTACCCCCCCCCCCCCCCCGCCCCCACAAACCCACTCTCCTGCTGGTAATAGCTTATCTAAAGTGATCACTCTTCTTACAATGTGTATGATAATCAAGGTGGGCCATTTCCAGCACAAATCCAGGGTTTAACAAGAACTTCTGAAGGGGGGGGGGTGATCTTCTACACTTTCCACAGTATGCATCCAATGAAGTGAGCTGTAGCTCACGAAAGCTTATGCTCAAATAAGTTGGTTAGTCTCTAAGGTGCCACAAGTACTCCTTTTCTTTTTGCGAATACAGACTAACACGGCTGTTACTCTGAAACTTGGAAGACTGTGTATATGTTTGTACCTTCAATTGTTTTTGAAACTTCATCTTAGAACTAGATTATCTCTCAAATAGCAAAGGAATTGTGTGTGGCAGAGGGGGACAAGACAAACTAGTTTAAAAAGGTGAAACTAGAGGAATAAAGACAGACAATACTTTCCTGAACAATAGGTGTTAATCAGAAGGTGTTACAGGGAAGAAGAAAGAAATAAAGCTTATAAAAATAAAGTATTGAGTTCAGGTTTATGCTGGAAACTTTTACCAGTACAGTAATGTGGAGTATGGTTGTGATTTTTTACAACATTTCTATACCACCAAACAACCTAATATAGACACCATTATACCATTATAGAAGCACTTTTGCTGGTATAGCTTATTTTTCTCAGGGAAGTACTATACCTATACTGGCCAAAGCCCTTTTTTCCTGGTATAAACTTGGTTTGCCAGTATAGCTATGCTGATGAACTTTTCCTAGTGTAGGCCTAGTTTTATATATCTATATGTCTACCTGCTCATCATCTTGGTGTATATTATTGTAAATGGTAAAGTGATCAATAAGGTTACAAATGTCATTGCACTCTGAAATTTAGCAAATACTTCCAGTTAGTGAAATTTATGAATGAATAGTTCTGCCTTTCCTTAATGCAGTGGATTTGTCTCTTTTATTGGACATGCGGACACATTCCATGTATTAGGCATTCATTAAATTCTACAGAAGGTACAGAATTGGAGGGACTATCATTTGAAATTTAAATAGTTTCTTTTAAACAGTTTTATCAGAAGTCCAGCCATGAAACAATTATCTGTAACACCCCTTCTGTGGAAACAATAATAATCTAATTAACTTGTGTTATTTTGTTAGCTAATTCAAGAGAGGTTTCTGGCTTCCACAGATATGGTAGTTAACGTATTTGCATTATGGTAAAACTTACAGACCTGAACCAAAATCTGGACACCATTGTGCTAGCTACTATACAGACAAATAGCCAGAGTCTAAAGGGGACAAGACAGACAAAGGGTGGGAGAAAGAAATATAATTAGCTCAATTTTTACAGATGAAGAACTGAAGCCGTCAGATTCCTTGCCTAAGGTCCCTCACACACCTTCTCCGCTCCTCAGGGACCATTACAATCTTCAGGGATGAAGAAGCTCCTATATTATTTAACTTCTTTCCCTCTCCATGTGACAGCATGTGCTGGAGAGGCTGGAAATAGCTGCCCCATTCACTCTCTCTCACCCCCTTCTCTGCTCTACAGTCCTCCCATTTGATAAACAGCTCCATATGGACCCCAGAGTAGGTCAACAGCAGTGGGGATGGAAGCTGAGACCTCTAGATCTTAAAGCATGGGCCTCTACTGCCTGAGGTAAAAAACCCAGCTCTGTTAACCAAGGCTGTCACAGACTCGTCAATCTCTACATATGGCTCAGTCCCACCTTTGCTATGATTGTGACTCTCACATTAGAAAAACGCTTCCTTAGCTCTCATCCCCTAACACCCCTACTCTACTTGCACTACATTGATGACATCTTCATCATCTGGACCCATGGAAAAGAAGCTCTTGAGGAATTCCACCATGATTTCAACAATTTCCATCCCACCATCAACCTCAGCCTAGACCAATCCACACAAGCGGTCCATTTCCTGGACACTACTGTACTAATAAGCGATGATCACATAAACGTCACCCTATACCAGAAACCTACTGACCTCTATACTTACCTACATGCCTCCAGCTTCCATCCAGGACACACCACACTATCCATTGTCTACAGCTAAGCTCTAAGATACAACCGCATTTGCTCTAATCCCTCAGAAAGAGACAAACACCTACAAGATCTCTATCAAGCATTCTTAAAACTACAATACCCACCCTCTGAACTGAAAAAACAGATTGACAGAGCCAGAAGAGTACCCAGAAGTCACCTACTACAGGACAGGCCCAACAAAGAAAATAACAGAACACCACTAGCTGTCACCTTCAGCCCCCAACTAAAACCTCTCCAGTGCATCATCAAAGATTTACAACATATCCTGAAAAATTATCCCTCACTCTCAAAGATAAGCAGTCAGTCCTCAGACAGACCAGTCCTCGCTTACAGACAGGCCCCCAACCTGAAGCAAATACTCTCCAGCAACCACACACCACACAACAAAAACACTAACCCAGGAACCTATCCTCACAACAAAACCGCAATGCCAACTCTGTCCACATATTTATTCAAGTGACACCATCATAGGACCTTATCACATTAGCCACGCCATCAGGGGCTCGTTCACCTGCACATCTACCAATGTGATATATGCCATCATGTGCCAGCAATGCCCCTCTGCCATGTACATTAGCCAAACCAGACAGTCTCTATGCAAAAGAATAAATGGACACAAATCTGACATCAGGAATCATAACATTCAAAAACCAGTAGGAGAACACTTCAACCTCTCTGGCCACTCAGTAAAAGATTTAAGGGTGGCAATTTTGCAACAGAAAAGCTTCAAAAACAGACTCCAATGAGAAACTGCTGAGCTTGAATTAATATGCAAACTAGATACCATTAACTTGGGTTTGAATAGAGACTGGGAGTGGCTGGGTCATTACACATATTGAATCTATTTCCCTAAAGTTAAGTATCCTCACAACTTCTTGTCAACTGTCTAAATGGGCCATCTTGATTATCACTACAAAAGTGTTTTTCTCCTGCTGATAATAGCTCAGCTTAACTAAGTAGCCTCTCACAGTTTGTATGGCAACTTCCAATTTATCTGTATGTATATATATATATATATCTTCTTACTATATGTTCCATTCTATGAATCCGATGAAGTGGGCTGTTGCCCACGAAAGCTTATGCTCTAATAAATGTGTTAGTCTCTAAGATGCCACAAGTACTCCTGTTCTTTTGCGGATAAGGACTAACACGGCTGCTATATAGGAATCAAATATTTTTTGTCTAGTGGCCTACAGACTCCAGTGTGGCTATTAGTGTAAATTGCACAATACTTGGCTCTCATTTTAACAATGAAAGCTGCTCAGATTGCTAACATAAAATAGAATTTAATGACCCAGTTATAATTTTATGATATCTCTGATTATTTCAATCATTTTTAATTCTGGACTGTTGTGGCTGAACTACAGTTAATAGATACCATAAACCAACATATTCAGAAACTACAGAATTATCTTCAGGGTTGGTAAAGAATACTCAGCTGTTAATGGTAATGAACTGGAAATTCAAAACAATGTTTTACTTCCAAATTAAAAATATCTTTTAGTGGCAAATATTTCCATAAAATATCATTTCAGAGAAATAGTGAATGTTTATAGGATCTCTTTTTTTTCTCTTATTGTAGGTTTGTCACAAATAATATCTCATTTCCTTTATTACATTATAAAGGAGACAAAGAGACTGGGTGAATTGGAGTATGGTTCATAAATTGCAATATGAGAAGTCATTTTTATCTTAATTGACAAAATGCTCAGTAGACGTTTCTCTGTATGTCCATTGTTTAAGGGTACAGTACATTTTCCATATTGCTGTTTTTATAGGAATGACATATTTTGCCCAGTGCACAATTAAATCTATTGCAGAAGTTTAATGGCTTTCCTCATTATCACGGCATCTGTCAGCCACAGGGTATATAAGTGCAAATGTATCAGAATGTCAGGATAATGCCATTCCTGCTGAATCTAACCAATTTTGATGCTGAGTATTTTGAAATTTTATGCTGTGACTATGCAATAGGTAACAGAAGGACTCTTCATCTCTCCCAGAGCATTTGAAAACTTTTGCTCAGTCGAACTATTCTTAGAGGTTTGATCCTACTTTTCATTTACAGAATCAAGCTTTTCTTGCTGGAAAGAATGTTCTTGTTACTCTTGTTGAGGATAGATCTGTCAACTGCCATGGTAGCAAGTTGGTGCCTTGAGTGGAAAAAAACCCAAATCTACTCTCCTTGATTTTTGGCCAGATGTACATGATGTTTCAAGTCACAAACTGTGAGTTGAATTCTTATCCTGAGTGAATCCTTGGTGAAGGCCAACAGGAAAATACTGAACCTATTGCTAGTATCACACTTCTCAAATGTTTACAGGGACATCACTCATTTTAGTCACAAAGCTCCCTGCATTCCACACACAGATTGCCCTCACACTTACTGTTGAAATGTATTTACATCAGAAACAAAGTATCATGACAGGAAGGTGTCCCACTGTCTGGGATGGCTCATGACTGTGAGTGCCTGCCTCAGGCCACACTATCAAAAACAGGGCAGATGCATCAAACTGGTGGTATGGTCTATAATCAGACTTTACCAACTCAGTAACAAATGTGAACTCCTGGATCACTATAATAGTCTTTCCATGGTGCCACAGATAGTCCTCTTGGACTCTCCACTCTATCTCGCCACCCAGACAAACTGGACTTAGTGATAAATGGTCACTGATACCAAAAAAACCCAAACCAAAATACACTTTATTCAGGGCGTATCCAGTCCCAAGAGACCAGTCACTTAGCTAATGCCTGCAGGCTTGGCAAGAGCTGGCACCTGGTCTGGTCCCTGCATTCCAAACACCCCTTGTGCCCTCACTTTGACTGTTGAAAATTATTTACATGAGAAACAAAGAATTAGGAAAGTAAAATGGTAGTCATTTATTTGAAAAGCAGAACTCTGACCTAATGTGAAGTGTAATAATTTGTGTCCCTCATTTTTAGCCTTTGTCACACATTGTGTCCTATCTTTGGGCCTTGATAGGTTGAGAATTATGATCGATAGAAATTATCACTGTCTACCTATAAGGGGCAGTGTGACAGTAGCTATTCAGGAAACTATTGTGAGGCCTCTCCTCATGAAAGCATCTTTGAGGCAGACACTTTTGTTAACTATGGACCGGTTTCTAATCTTCTGTTTAAATATTGTAATGGCAGTTCACTAATGATAAAATTTTAATTCCTGTATTTAATTTTCCTTGAGTTTATCTGTGGAGACTAGAATATGAGAGAGATGGGTGTAGTTAAAATCTAAACAAATAATGTGAAATTTACTGAAAGCTGGAAGCTAGACTGTACCGACAAGATTCTGAGACCTTCAGAGGAGGGCTCCATGGTGGCATCACTAATTCAGAAAATGGCCAGGTCAGTGTAGTAGTGGGTCAGAGAGCGGTTACTCAGTCACTCTGTGGTCAGGACACTTTGAGGCCCAGAAGAGGACAAAGCAGCTCATACAAACAAAATCCATGCCTCATCAACCTGGTTTCTGCAGATTCTGACCTGCCTCCACCCCCAACCTCTTAGAGAGCGATTGCAGGATGTAGCCCCCATTGAAGGACTTCTGTGGAAAACAGGAGGCCTCAGAATGGGTAGAGTTTGGGAGGCTCATGTAGGAACATGGGTTTCTGTTGGGTCTCCTGTGCTTGCAAAAGGGAAATGAGGGTCCAGGAACTGGTTATAGTTACTTTAAGAACTACTTGTAGTTCATACAAGTTTCAGATAGAAAGTTGACAATGTCCTTTTAAAGTACCTAGAAATGACAATCATGGGATCTTAATAAATATGCACATAATAATTAAATAATAATTATTAATATCTAGCTTCTAATGGTCTCCTGCCCCATAAAGACTCTGAGCCCCTGAGGCTATTTAAGGGTTCCCTCACTGCACCAAACTGCAAATTCACTCCTAGAAGTTTTATTGCTGAGCATTTAACAGGGTAGAGATTAGGGAAGTTCTGTTGTACTCCTTTCACTATTGCCTGGCATCTGGCTCATACATTTCCTAAGTATACAAAGGGGTCCTCTGAATGCACTGTGCTGGAGATGGTGGTGGTTTTCTGCCTACTTGGAGAAGACTAATCCCACTCTCTCCCCCTCATGAGAAGCTGCTTCTCTTCTCCCCTGCACACTCAGTGTGATCCACTGGCCTCTCAGGCTGGTTCCTTACCATTCAGTCAAGTTGGAAACCAGCAACGTGGAAGAGGCTAACAAGTAGAGTTGAGGCTCAGTAGTGGATAAAGCTGACATGTAGCTCAGAGGAGATCAATGTATGGAAGAGAGACTAGCAGTCTAGGCAGGGGAGGAAAGGCAGAGTTAGGGAACTGAGAAGTTGGCATAGCTGAGGGTGATCCAGAACTTGGTTTGGAAGCAGTATCAAGGAGATAAGAAAGAATGGAGGGGCCATATTTTGCTCAGAAGAGAGGGACAGGGGCTCTAGGTAGTGGATGACAACAGAGAAAGAAATGGATATGAATTACAATGAAGACAAGTTTACTCATCTTCAGTACCCTAGGGCAAAGTTTATAATCTGCATTTAAAAAGCCCCTTACCTGTCACTGTGTGCTAGCTCCACGTACCAGTTGAATTCATGGTACAGTACCTGTAACAGTGATGTCACAATGCAGCTGCTTGGTTGACTTTGGGGTGAAGTATTTTTCAAAGATTACTTTGTCACTTATATTCTGAATGCCCTCTGCCCCATACCGATGAGGGATACCATTCTGCAGCACTTACTGATGCATGTAGTCCTCATGCATAGGAATAATCCCTGAACACACCTCTAGTGAGTAAGAGTTGCTACAATGAGTAAAGGTGACAAAACTGGGCTCATATCCCCACTATTTTTCCAAAATACTAGCAATTCATCTTTGAACTTAGATTTGCAAATGATGGTAAGAAAGTGACATCTTCTGGTCAAAGGACAAGTTGCACAGCACCGAGACATTTTTCTCTGTAGCTGGAATGTAACACAAGGTAAAAACAGGAAGTTTTCGGAATTATACAACAAACAGAATAAGCCATTGATATCCTTGCTTCTATTTTTCTTTTCTTTTCATTTTTCCCCAAAATTTTGTTTTTGACTTTTAACTACTTTATGCTGATATCTCAGCACTTCCACTGACAGATAATTATAATACTTTACCATTCCCTATATTTGATTATATTTAGAATTAGATTGCATTAAACAAGTGAATATTTGAGAAGTGAAACTGTTATTTTTTCAAATGCTTTTACCTTTAAAAGGCATTTTATAAAAATTCAGGAAATGGGACCAAACTAAAAATATATCACAATTGATACGATGTGCTAGTTCAGGTTTTACTTAATATTCCTCTTCCTGTTATCTTGTTGGATGCAAACTGATTCTAATGTACAAGTACTCAGCATGAGACGAAGACTTGACTTAGCATGCAAATCAATGCAGCGTAATGTCACCTAGATAGTAAAGTCTAACTTTCATTTTTCTTTCTACAGTACAGTATCTGGAAATTGGTGGATAGCTTAACTTGCTGATAGGTTTCAGAGTAGCAGTCATGTTAGTCTGTATCCACAAAAAGAAAAGGAGTACTTGTGGCACCCTAGAGATGAAAGCTTATGCTCAAATAAATTTGTGAGTCTCTAAGGTGCCACAAGTACTTCTTTTCTTTTAACTTGCTGAGTATCTGATATGCCCTTGGATAATTCAGTTCGACTCTCCTTTATTACTTCTTATCCAGTGAATTGCCCTGTATTTTCAGAAACTCTCCACAAAAACCTCATTGATTGAAATGACATCTACTGTTGCAGACACTGACAAATGGAATCTGGTGAGAGCAGAGGGAATTCAATTGCAGGTTCTTTTGTTGCTTGGCTCAGACTTGTACTCTTTTAGGTCTACAGAAACTTTTTGAAGAGCCATATTGGAAAGCTGCCAGTATCCTTGAGATGACCTGATACCCAATATCTCAAATTGATGATTCACTCCAAGGTACCTGCACTTGAACAACGGCCACCAAAAGGAGAAAACTTAAACAGATTGGCATGTTTTTTCTGCTCACAGTTAGAACAAATAGGAATGTTAGTGGTCAAGATGACCAAAACGAATCGCTTTAGAAAAAGAAAACTGACTTCTATTCTTTTTAAATGTGTATAGATAATAAAATGCTGGGCCTCAGTCCCATTTAAATCAATGGGAGTTTTGCCATTGACTTCAAAGACAGCAGGCCTCCTAGCTAAACACCTCTACTCAAGGGAAATTTCCATAATCAGTGACTCACTGAACTAAAATCTAATTTGTTTTCCTAACAGTGACTTCTTTCAGGAATCGTTTCTGTCCTGTTCTCTTCAACAGTAATCTCTCTTTTCCCTCCCTTAGCCAAACTCTTGCCTATTAGGGTGTATCTACACTTAACACTACAGAAGCACATCTGCGCCGCTGTAGTTCTTCAGTGTAGATGCTATCTGAGCCATCGGGAGATTCCCTCCCGTTGGTGTAGGTAATCCACCTCCCCAAGAAGTGGTAGCTAGATCAATGGAAGAATTCTGTTGACCTCGTGCTATCTACACAGGGACTTAGGTCAGTTTAACTTTTTCACATCCCTGACCACAGTTAAATGGACCTAATTTTGTAGTATTAACAAGGCCTTATATTATCTTGTCTTAGAACATATCCTGTCTTAGATTTTTGGCTGTTTTGACTTTGAAGAGATTTTCTGTGACTCCACCTGAACCTGTGTTATGATTGTTATTAAACACTCACATTATGGTAGCATCAAAAGGCCTCAGTCAGAATTGAGGCCCCATTGTACTACAAACACAGATGAAGAAAGAATCCCTGTCCTGGAGTCCATGGGACAATCTTGGTCGTCAGAGCTGTGCTTGCAAGTAAAACTTTGCAAACTCTGATCCTAGATTATCAAATGATCTGGCTCTGCTGGTATCGATAGCAGTGTTGTTTTCTTTCTTTGTCTTAGCCTTTCATTGGGTTCAGGAACAGAGGATGATGCTGATGGGAGTCATTTAGTTTTGCTGGGGTTGGTCAGAGACTCTTCTTCCATGTGGGGTGAAGTATCTAGTAAAAAAAAAATCACACTGTTTACAAAAGGATACATATTCTCGTAATAAAAAGGAAACTGAGACACAAAAATGATTTAAACAGGAATTACCTAATTTGCAGAATGTCTTGTTTACTTTAGGGCAGCCTTGAAGAATTCTAGTCACCTTCTTATTAGGTGAGTATAATCTCATTAGCTTTTTCATCATCATCATGGAAAGGGCAGGTGAGTAGCATTTTGGCCTGAGCTAGCAAATCTTCATGATGATTTTGCAAATCTGGTGAAGGTCTCGCTCCGATCCTATTTTTTGTTTAATTTTCGTAGTCTAAAAGACATTCTGAGAAACCCCTCAGAGTTTCCTGACTGACCTCACAAAGGAGTTATCCACTTCTAGCTGGTAGATCACTTAGTCAACTGGTTAGGAATAATTTAAAAAATGAAAACAAAAAACCTCTTTCCCCAGGAGTCTGGACTGTATGTTTTCCAGTACACAAGTTTGCTGCATCCAAGGTTCACTTTGTAAATTCCTGTTTCAGAGGGATGAGAAGAAACGATTTACATGGTGTGCCAGGGCCCAGAACTGGGAAGAAGAAGATCTGGTTCTTTTTATAAGTAACTGTAGAAAGGTAGTGGAATGTCTCCTTGTGGCACAGTGGCTCTCTCTCCATCTGGTACCTCCTGCCACCAGCCACTCTTATCCTCTGCTGGTCTGCCTCTTCCCGTGACTTGACCTTCTGGGCATATCACAATTTGTTTCCACACATTCCAAGGTTAGAGAGTTTTTTAACCAGTCCAACAGAAATATAAAAGTAAATCTTCAGCCCAATCAGCAAGCCTCTCACTAAGGTGAATCTCAGCTATTGTGTGACTTCTTCACATCTGTCTGCAGTCTCCTGTGCCCCACTCTAGATGCAGGCCATCATTCCTCAGCTGCTCCTGATCTTCCTAGAGCCTTCAGGCTCACCTCAGGAACAGAGTGTCTGCTTCTGTACCCTCCCAACCTTCTATCAGATCCCTTCCCAGAGAAAGGGCACTCCCTCCCTCTTTCCTTTGGGTCTCTTCCTCTCAAATGATCTCTCACTCCTTTGCTAATTCCATCTGCTTCACCTGGCCATGGTCTCCCCAGATACAATCAGCAAGGTTACTTGCACTCTCAGGCTCATTTAAGAATTTTGGTGCCTGCATGGGGCTTACACCCATCACAGCGACATTTTTAAATGCCTGATTGTCTTCTATAGAATTCTCTCTTTGGGTCACATTGGCCAGGGGAAATCACTGGAGTTTTGCCCAAATACGTAACGTTCCAGCTGTCTTGGACGCTGTTGGGTTAAAAGAGCAATGGGAGCAGTGCAAGTTGGCTGCCCAGGAGAAGCCTCATGGTATTTGGAATGTTTGTTTGTTTTTTTAAATGGGGAGACCAAAACAGGTGCTTTGGGGGTGGGCATAGGGGGTGGGGGTCAGCATTAAAAGACCATTTTATCCTCAGGGCCAGCATTTCCAACCAGTAAGTGAACAAAGGTGACGAGTTATGTTTACCACAAGTAAGAGTGCTGATGCTTTAATAAAGTATATAAATAATTACTAGCCTGTATCCTGCACTAGGCTAGATTAAGCTACGCCTGAATGGTACCATTGACTCCTTTTCTAGTAACCTGGTTATTTGACTTTCTTTAACCACCCTTGGTTGGAAATGCTGGCCCTCAGGATAAAATATTTCAACCTTGCATCATGACATTTTCATGCAGCAAATATCTCACTACCATGAGGTCTCAGTTCAATCATTGTAGTGTTGAACTAGGCCACTTTTAGGCTTAATCCAACCCAAGGCAATGGTGTTATAAATGGATAGAGTGAACAATTTACGACTATATCTACAAAATATTGTTTGTACTTATGTTTGCTTTGCCTTAGTTTCATTTTCATCCCACAGCAGGTTTAGGTCCACTCAGAAGTGCCATTGTCTATCACATGGAAGATTTTTCTCCAGATGCTTTCTATGCTTCAGGGTTTAAAATGATCTCTAACTATTAGAAAGCAGAATAAACTCTATATGGGGCACAGAATACACACATCTGTCTAGTGGGAGGTTCTTGCACCTGTCTCTAAAGCATCTAATGCTGGGCGCTGTCAGAGGCAGGATACTGGACTAGATGGATCTCAGATCTGATTCAGCATTGCAATTCCTATGTTCCTCAATGAACTACTCTGGACTGAGGAGGGTGTGAATAAAGTTTGTCTGAATTTACCACCATGACTGATACTGACAACAAAATCTCGTGACATTTCTCTAGACACTCACCCATCCACCCACTCCTTCCTTCTGCTTGGCCACTCCCTTTACCTGCACCCCTGCTCTAGAGATCTCACAATCTCTCCTTCCTGCTGCTTCATTACCTCCAAAGGCTAACTGATCTGACAGATATGCTCTTATTTATCTCTGCTGAAGCGTACTATGTCAGAGTACATCAGTTTTAATAAATTACAGTATATATATATATTAAAGGATGGAAAGAGGCTGGGAAGAACATCTAGGTACATCCCACTTGTTTGAGTTGGTGTATCTTACAGGATTGCCTTCTTCCAAGTATTTCTCTAATTCCATAGATACATCATGTATATCCATGGGGGCAGTGACTTGTGTGGCCCTTTGGACCCACAACAAAACCCAAAATTTGATCAAACCGCTGCACCAGCAAAACCTAATTGTGCAGCAGCATGTCATGACCCAGCTGTGGGCCAAACTGTGTCCATAGTTTGCCTTGGGAGTCACACCACCATCAGAAAAATGTAATCTTCAAGGAGCACAATCTCTCCCCAGTGCTCGAGGAGAACAAGTGCACTGCATCATCCCTTCAGATGACTTCAGTGGGACGTGTGGATGCTCAGCATCTCTGAAAACCAGGCCATTTACTTAGGTCCCCCATATGTAGATTTAACATTAGGCTCCTGAGGTTAAAAATGTTGGCCTTAATAAAGATTAATTCTGCACCAGACCCTTCATCCATAAATATTATGTCATCAAGGGATTAAACTACAAGCTTTGTACAATGTATAGTATTTACTGCACTGCTGCCATTGGCAGTTTACTTCTTTTTCTGAGCTCCGTGGAAAGAATTTGTTTCCAAATTCCTTGAATGCCCTTAACTTAAGCTGCCATATTTTTGGTTTGTTTGTACCTGGCATTACTTTAAATATCATCTTTTTTTTCCCCCTCAGATCCATGTGCGCCTCAGTGAGGCTCTGTCTTCATCACTATATTATCACTAGTAATAAAAGAGCTCTAAAGAATATAGACCCCATTAATCTTCTCTTTCGGAATAACTAAGATCCTTGAGTCCCTCTCCTGTTGTAGCATCCCCCAGCACTTCCTTTTTCATTTTTATTATATATTTATTTGATAAAGAAATGCAGAACAGCACATGATATTCCAAATGTGTGTCTCCATGACATCTCAGATCTGTTTTTTGTACCTCTATTGCACATCTTACACTTGTTCAGAGTGTGGAGTTCCTACTGATGTCAATTAGCCTTACTTATCCCTGGTGTAGTTCCAGTCATACACGGAAATAGAAAGTCACAGAGTAAATCTGAAAGAATGAACTGTTAGGAAGATCCTACAACTGTTAGCTGTATCTGCATCTCTCTGTGCATGAGCAGATGAGTGGCAGGTAGATCTTAGGTTTCAGAGTAGCAGCCATGTTAGTTTGTATTCACAAAAAGAAAAGGAGGACTTGTGGCACCTTAGAGACTAATAAATTTATTTGAGTATAAGCTTTCGTGAGCTACAGCTACATGCATCCGATGAAGTGAGCTGTAGCTCACGAAAGCTTATGCTCAAATAAATTTGTTAGTCTCTAAAGTGCCACAAGTCCTCCTTTAGGTAGATCTTAGTGTTGCATATCTAGCTGAGGGAATGTTTTCACCTCAGTTGTATACACCTCAAAGAAGTGGTCAAGACCAAGTGGCTGCAGCTCAGACAAACTGGTTCAACTCTAGCCTTGAATATGAATCAATATTTACATGTGTGCTTAATAGAAGCTGATATGTTTCAGCTTCCAGCTGTCAAATGTGCTCTGTATTTTCCCTGTCACCTGATTGCATGCAAAATACCCTTCTAAGACTGATGCACAGTTGTGCGAGTGTAAATGGCACCCTTGTGAGCCCACCTCAAACAGCAGACCTTTGGTTGTTGTTTACTGAAAGCCTGAGATGATTGTTTAGTTGTGGTACATATGATATCATGTGCTGCATTACCCAGTGAAGAACTCGGGAGTCAGATATTTAATAGGTAGAGCTGTTTGAATAATTTGTAACAAATAGTGAGATGAATTTTCCCTTTATTGCTTTTGTGGAACATCTATGGACAGATCTGTATTTTCTTGAGTGTACACTATTCATTACTCTAAATTATTCAGTGACTTTGTTACATATTTCTTCAAGACTATGGCTTTCATAGTTGAAATTTGAGCTGTGTTGCACCGCTTGGTAATCACATAGTATTATTTCAGCTGTCTGAGCAGAATACAGGGTTCAGGGCAAGTTTACAGCGGTCAGGACAAAATATAAAATGACCGGCTTCGACTCTCTTGCCATCTTCCCCTCATCTCCATTTTTAATGTAGATTCATAGAATTAAGGCCAGAAGGGACCACCAGGTCATCTAGTTGGATCTCCTGTAAATCACAGGCCACCTCTACCACCTACTCACAAAACACTAAAATCAGCAACCAATACTAGACCCTGGGGAGATTAAACAGTGGTTTCAGCAGGGGGTCATTTTTATTATTATTTTAATCGTCCAGCTATCAGTACAGCTTTTTGTTTGTATTTGTATTTACCCCAGTAGACAATCTCATGTGAGGCAGCTGTTGTGGGAGGGACAGCAGGCAGAAGAGGCCAACATCAGGGCCCAGCGATGTTGTTCAGTTGCTGGAGAATACTGAGCACGACACCTTATCCCTCCTCCCCCCAACCACTGTTATCCTATCACTCCCCCACAAGCATTCACCTCACACAATCAATTACCCCTACCACCACTCCCCCTCCCTCCAATTCCCTTCAGTCAATCCCCAAATACCCATGTGCTCATCCTCACAGTTGCTCACCCCAAACTCTCACAGGCATCAAACCTACATGCTTAATAAACCAGGACAAGAGTTCTTCCCTCCTTACCCCACGGTTCAGTGGAAGGGAAGCAGGAGCTTGTAGCAACAAGGATATCCCTTCATGGTCCTATCTAGGAGCCCTAGGGGTTCTTTTTTCTTCTCCCCCAAAGACCAAGAAAAGGTTATTCTTTACCCTCTCTTTTCCCATGGGGATAAGGAATTCATCTGGTGGTGGAGGCCCACTGGGCTCAGAGTACGCTACTTCCCTTTTCAAGCATCTGTCTCTCTCCCTGTGCCAGGGGAAAACAGCTGAAGGGGCTGCCTAGAAGAGGATTCTGGTGACCCTTGCTACTGTTTGCAGGATATTAGTGGCTTCAGATCAGTGAGACTATTTGGGTAAATAAGGCAAACAGGATTTGGCTCTGGACATATTATAGGACTGAGCTGTTACCATGTTGTTGTTGGGAAAGAAGAGAAATAAAAGATACTAAGAAAGTCCCATGGAAAATCCACTTTTAAGCCTGCAATAAAGAAAACAGTCGGTCACCTCACACAGAATTATTAAATCCCATCTGAACATACCTATGGGTTTTTGAGAAACTTCTAGGTAACTTTTTGAATTGTAAATGCTGCCATCTACAGGTAGACACTATGTGGTAGCTCTCAAACCAAGTATAAAGAAACAGTGCAGAGAGAGTAACAATAGTTATTGTATGTACACTTACTTTGAGAGCAGGCAATGTAGCTTGTCAGTTTCTACCATGCAGCTACATTGTCTCATAACATAGGCTGCATGAGTGTGCAGATGTGACTAATGCTCTATGGGTGTGTTGCCTAGAACTGTGACTGGGCAGTTGTGAAATGATCAGATGAAATGGGATGCATTCCTTGTGCTCAACGTGTAATAGAGTCTTCTCAAAAACAATATACAATAATAGAACATAAGAGCCATGGCCTGGTAGTTTGTTTGATTGATTCTTGCATACTTGCTCTGTGCCTTCTTGATTGAAGTTTACAGTGTGGTCTGTTTGGGGGGCTGTATGCTGAGTTTAGTGGCCTGCTAGGCAAGGCTGAGAGCTTCCTAATGAGGCTCTAGCCTGCCATCCTTTGAACCCTAATTCCTTTAGGATCCCTGGAGGGGGGGGGCAGGGCTATTCAGGGAAAATGGGAGTTTAAAAAGCCAGCTCCTAAGTAACCAGAGGAGCTAGCGAACAGGAGAAGCAAATAAGGAAGTTTTGCAAGAGAGTTTAAAGAGGGAGCGTGAAAGCCAGATACACCTACCATTCTCTAAATCAGTGGTTCTTAACTGTGGTCCACCGCTTGTGCAGGGTAAGCCCCAGCAGGCCAGGCCGGTTTGTTTACCTGCCACGTCCGCAGGTTCAGCCGATCGTGGCTCCCACTGGCCGCGGTTCGCCGCTCCAGGCCAATGGGGGCTGCGGGAAGCGGCACGGGCCAAGGGATGTGTTGGCCGCCTTTCCCGCAGCCCCCATTGGCCTGGAGCCGCGAACCGCGAACTGTAAACAAACCGGCCTGGCCTGCCAGGGGCTTTCCCTGCACAAGTGGTGGACCACAGTTGAGAACCACTGCTCTTGGGGGAAATATTTGAGGGATTGCTGATTGGAGAGGGGGCAACAGAACATCTCCTGTGAGTAAGATAAGCAAGGTTTAGCCTTAGAGCGCAAGATGTGTTAAACACTAAGTAGCCACAGTCAGCCCATAAATACATGTCAACTATTACAGCTAGCTCCAAGCCAAAGGATCTGAAGAATTAAATGCCTGCAACTAGAACTAGGTGTATGTTGTGTTTTAAGGGAAATTGGTTTAAGGATTGATTTGGCTTTGACTCTGTATTGCTTCCCTTCATTACTGGAACTAGATCTTAGTATTATTTTCATAGGATTTTTGTTCTTGATGGGTTTTTCAGGGTCAAAATTTCAAAACTGGTGATCTAAATTGTCCTGACTAAATCTACATTTGCATGTTAAAAAGGTATACATAAGTAACTGTTTTGTGCATATAGAAATTGGGTTATACTTTCTCATGGAATATCCAGTTGCCTATCTTCTTGGTTTTCTGATTCACAGAACACATACATCATGATCTTTTGCCTATAGCAACTATTCTACATTCTGTGGTGGTACTACAATGTCAGATTATAGTGGACCAGAAACTGTGAGGTGGTGTAGCAAAGTGAGACTCACTGCCACAGTGCTTCCTGCTGGTTATCCTGGGAATTAGGTCTTCCAGCCCAGAGCACCCTCTGCAGGCCAGTGACTCACCTGCCTTAGGGCCCCCATGTCACTCCCGGACCCCGGTGCCCCTTACCCTGGTGTTGTGTCCCTGCAGTACCCCCACACTATGGGTCTCCCCTCCCAGGGGGAACCTCCACCCTCTAAACCCACCTTGCCTCAGTGGCTACAACCAGTCATTCATAGAATCATAGAATATCAGGGTTGGAAGGGACCCCAGAAGGTCATCTAGTCCAACCCCCTGCTCGAAGCAGGACCAATTCCCAGTTAAATCATCCCAGCCAGGGCTTTGTCAAGCCTGACCTTAAAAACCTCTAAGGAAGGAGATTCTACCACCTCCCTAGGTAACGCATTCCACCACCCTCTTAGTGAAAAAGTTTTTCCTAATATCCAATCTAAACCTCCCCCACTGCAACTTGAGACCATTACTCCTCGTTCTGTCATCTGCTACCATTGAGAACAGTCTAGAGCCATCCTCTTTGGAACCCCCTTTCAGGTAGTTGAAAGCAGCTATCAAATCCCCCCTCATTCTTCTCTTCTGCAGGCTAAACAATCCCAGCTCCCTCAGCCTCTCCTCATAACTCATGTGTTCCAGTCCCCTAATCATTTTTGTTGCCCTTCGCTGGACTCTCCAATTTATCCACATCCTTCTTGAAGTGTGGGGCCCAAAACTGGACACAGTACTCCAGATGAGGCCTCACCAATGTCGAATAGAGGGGAACGATCACATCCCTCGATCTGCTCGCTATGCCCCTACTTATACATCCCAAAATGCCATTGGCCTTCTTGGCAACAAGGGCACACTGCTGACTCATATCCAGCTTCTCGTCCACTGTCACCCCTAGGTCCTTTTCCGCAGAACTGCTGCCTAGCCATTCGGTCCCTAGTCTGTAGCTGTGCATTGGGTTCTTCCGTCCTAAGTGCAGGACCCTGCACTTATCTTTATTGAACCTCATCAGATTTCTTTTGGCCCAATCCTCCTATTTGTCTAGGTCCTTCTGTATCCTATCCCTCCCCTCCAGCGTATCTACCACTCCTCCCAGTTTAGTATCATCCGCAAATTTGCTGAGAGTGCAATCCACACCATCCTGCAGATCACTTATGAAGATATTGAACAAAACCGGCTCCAGGACCGACCCTTGGGGTACTCCACTTGATACCGGCTACCAACTAGACATGGAGCCATTGATCACTACCCGTTGAGCCCAACCATCTAGCCAGCTTTCTACCCACCTTATAGTGCATTCATCCAGCCCATACTTCCTTAACTTGCTGACAAGAATACTGTGGGAGACCGTGTCAAAAGCTTTGCTAAAGTCAAGAAACAATACATCCACTGCTTTCCCTTCATCCACAGAACCAGTAATCTCATCATAAAAGGCGATTAGATTAGTCAGGCATGACCTTCCCTTGGTGAATCCATGCTGGCTGTTCCATGTTGTGCCATTATCTAGCCCCCACTCACTGGGGCAGACTGCAGTCTGTAAACCACTCATCATTGGCAATGGGGTAGGACCTGCTGTCTTTGCCTATTCCCAGGCTACACCTTTGCAACCCCAATACCTTTGACCAGGCTCGCAGCCTGGGGGTTTGCCAGGCTGGAGCACCCCAGCTCCTCCTCCCTTTCCCCAGCACTGCTCTGTCCCAAGTACCCTTCTCTCCCAGACAGTTAGGTCCACCTCTCAAGAGCTAGAGAGAGAGTGACTCTGCTCTTGGCTCACAGCCCTTTTATAGAGCCAGCTGTAGCATAAATGGGCATGGCCCCAGCTGTGGCTGCCTTCCCAGTCAGCCTATTCTTATTGGCTCTCAGCCCCAGCCCTCTCCGAGGGCTGGCTTTTAACTCTTTCAGGGCCGGAGTGGGGTGACTGCCCTGCTACAGGTGGTTGGACACTAGAGACTCCAATTACTCTGGAGATTCTGTGAAATGGGAAGCCTAGTTACTCATAACTGCATTGTCCTTTCTTGATAATGGATCACATCCTGAGGTGTGCTGAGCATCTGAGACACAATCCTATGAGGTGCTGTACTCTCAGTGAAGTCAACAGGATTGCAGGTGCTCAGTCCTTTTCAGGATTTGGCCTAGTAATTGTAAAGTTAGGTGATGCTATAACAGCAGTTGTAATGAACAGGCATCCTCACTTGGGGGGAAAATAAATGTAAACGGTATTATTCTTTGGGTTCTTACTCACAGTTGCCATCACCACCATCTTTTAAACATGCCTAGGTATTTTCTAAAGTGCAGGCTGTTCTAAAATATAGTGAAAACACGCTATAAAATATTACTGTTTTTGTTCAGTAATTTTGCATTATCTTGTCTCCCAGTCTCTTTTCCCTGATGCACTGTCACAACTATAAAGTGTGGTATTTATGCTTTAACCATGAAATTTCCATTGGCCTTAACAAATTTCAGACTAAAGCTCCATGGTTCAAATTCAGAATCCACCATTAGTGTAAATACTTTTATTTATTTATATTCAGAACAAACTAATTATGTCTAATGTGAAAATTTAGAGGGCTGTCACTGATGGCAAAGTGAATACTAGACACACAATGTAACTGTTCACCTTAAACCTCTCCTTCTAGTACTGTCTTAAATTGTCTTGCCTGGATGCACTCTTTATAAGGACACTTGCAACTGTATAAAGCAAAGTCTTCGTGTTTGGTTGTTGTGCTTTGACTGTCTTGGAGAAACAGCATGTAATTATACAGCAATATGTGAAAGCTACTATTTAAAAGAAGAAAAACTTCTTTTATATTCTTCTCTAGGAGCACATGACTCCCACTAATGTTAGTTTGGGAATTACAAGCCAGTGTCAAGAGAAGAGTATAAGAACATAAGAACGGCTATACTGGGTTAGACCAAAGGTTCATCGAGCCCAGTATCCTGTCTTCTAACAGTGGCTAATGCCAGGTGCCCCAGAGAGAATGAACAGAACAGGTAATAATCAAGTGATCCATACCTTGTTGCCCATTCCTGGCAAACAGAAGCTAGGGACACCATCCCTGGCTATCCTGGCTAATAGCCATTGGTGGACCTATCCTCCATGAATTTATCTAGTTGTTTTTTTAACCATGTTATAGTCTTGGCCTTCACAACATCCTCTGGCAAGGAGTTCCATAGGTTGACTGGGCATTGTGTGAAAAAATACTTCCTTTTGTTTGTTTTAAACCTGCTGCCTATTAATTTCATTTGGTGACCTCTAGTTCTTGTGTTATGAGAAGGAGTAAATAACAGTTCCTTATTTACTTTCTCCAACCTGTCATGATTTTATAGACCTCTATCATATCCCCCCTTAGTCGTCTCTTTTCCAAGCTGAAAAGTCCCAGTTTTATTTCTCTCCTTATATGGCAGCCGTTCCATACCCCTAATAATTTTTGTTGCCCTTTTCTGAACTGTTTCCAATTCCAATATATCTTTTTTGAGATATGGTGACCACATCTACATGCAGTATTCAAGATGTGGGCATATCATGGATTTATAGAGGCAATATGATATTTTCTGTCTTATTATCTATCCCTTTCTTAATGATTCCCAACATTTTGTTCGCTTTTTTGACTGCTGCTGCACATTGAATCAATGTTTTCAGAGATGTATCCACAGTGACTCCAAGATCTCTTTCTTGAGTGGTAACAGCTAATTTAGATAATTTTATATGTATAGTTGAGATTATGTTTTCCAATATGCATTACTTGGCATTTATTGTATTGTATTTGTAGTATTACATTAACACTGTATAGTATTAACATATATCATAGACGCAATAGACACAATGGACCAGAGTCTCCACTTCTTGGAGTGCACTCCTAGCCTTACTGAAGTCAAAGTCAATGGCAAAATCATATTGACTTTCGTGGGGGGCCAGGTTTTCACCCCTTAACTTCAAGGTGACTTTCGAATGCACCAGCAACGCAGGACTAGGCCCTGTGTAGAACAGTTTATCATCATGAATAAACTGTCCTTATCTCTAACAAATGGCTTTTTCAGATATTTTCTTTATCAGAATATTATCCATGCCACTATTTTGTTGCAAAAAATATATTCAGTCTGCATTATACAGCATCTAATACAAAGCTTCTTAATTAATCATACTTTTTAGTTACTATGCTTTCTACAAAAAAGCCATAATCTTAGAATGTTATATTTTCAGATGATTAATATACAAGAAGCAAGTCAAGTATTTTCTTTTTTTTTCTCAAGTTGCATATATGTTTACTTGTTCTAACAATAAATGCAAATCTGACCATGATAAAATTTCATGTAAAAACCTATAATTAAGTTTTGCTTTTGGTTTGATGTGCAGCACACAGAAAGTTTGAGGCTGAGTATAATTAAGCACAGTATCTGGACTAGGGAAATCTTTATCAATGATCTTTATCCAAGTATTTCAAACTTCTGTTCTGCTCATTGCTTTTATTTAGGCTTTTAAATGTGTGCTGGTTAGGCTACAAATCATTAAACTCATATTCTTTAGTTTCATTTAAAAACAGGTCAGACTGGATATCGATTTCCAACAACCCACAATACAATCAGCAGCTACAATTTCCAGACCCAGGAAGATTGTAAATGAAGTTTTATTCCCTTCCAATTCTCTGCCTGGTGTGTTTTAATGTGGTTTCTTTTCTCCTTCTCCCTCTCGAGGGCAAAATGACAAAAGGCCATTTTGGGCTGTGCAATTTAAGATTTTAAGAGATGCTTTTGTTTTCTCCTGCAACAGGAAACTTGCACATAATTATGTGTGTTTGCTTAAATTATTATTTTATTTAAAATATACAATCAGGACAAAGAGGGAATGGTTTTTGATGATTGTTTTCAAATGAAGGAGAAAAATAACATGCACAATGTTCCCTTGGTATAAACAAGGGATTCTTAAATTTTCTGTGGAATAAAAACCAGGAGCTTGCAATAGAAAAGTAGTTGATTATATAGCTTGTACGTTTTTTATTTACTGAGTACATACTATAATTAACTAGCACACTTTAAAATTAAACTGCCACGACTCTCAGCTGTTCTATGATAATACCATAAGCCATAATGGCAATGCTATATAATAGTGCTATCTGCAGCCATACCACTTTGTGCTGTGCTCCTTATTCCCAGGGGAATTCTGCACCAAAAAAATAAAAATTCTGTGCACAATAGTTTCAAATTCTGAAAAATCCTGCATATTTTATTTGTCAAAATAATACAATATAATCACCAAGTTTCAATTATTTTGGTAATTTATTTCAAAATACTAACTAGCAAGTATGTTTGTAACAATACAGACAACAAAAAAGATTCAGGAAATGTTTTTTGACAAATAGATACCTTACTTGACATATCAGTACAGAACTCTGAGTAATAATTCATTTAAATTACTATACAGAAACATATTGCAAAAGCTTGGGGGAGTCAGGGATAACCAAGGAGCTGAGGGAGAGGGAAATAATTGCTGGGAAGGAGCCTGGGAGTGAATCTGGAGGGTTGTTGGGTGTGGATGGGAGAAGTATGGAACAAGGTTGTTGTTTGTATTTTTTGGAGGGGGGGATTGTTAGGGGCTGGGATGTCTCCCCCATGCAGATCCTGGCTAACCCCTAGCCTTTCCCATTCAGGCAGGCTCATCTGCCCCAGTCCCCATGTGTCCCTGCACCCCACCTGACCTCATGTGTCCCGGCAACCCCCAATCCCATTCAACCCCTGGCTCAATACTGTCACCCCACTAGCTCCTGTGCCCCCACCCCAGTCTGTCCCCCCCACTAAACCTTCTGAACACCAGTCTATGTGATCTCCCTCCAACAGCCCCATGTGCCCTGCTCTGTTTGTCCCCCCCATATCCTGTGCCTTCTCAGATAGCCCTCTGGGCAGGGTGCTGTGAGGAAGGCAGCCACTGCCCCCTCCATCTCCATGGCTGGCTGCTCTGGCCCTCAGCTGGCTGCCCTTTCTTATGGTGGCACAGCAGCCCCTTGAGGGCAAAAGGTGTAACTGCAATGTCTCCCTGGCAGAATCTATTTTCTGTGGGGGGGAAATCTGCAGGGGACATGAATTCTGCGCGTACACAGCGGCGCAGAATTTCCCCAGGAGTAGATCCTGCCAAATCTCAAGAGTTAAGCGGAATTAAACCTGTTCTGTACTTGGATGGGACTCTACCAAAGAATAGTCAAGGATGCTACAACACAGAGGTACATATAACAGTGCTCCTGGAAATGCTGTCTTTTGGATAAGAACTAAGAGTGGAGCCCTCTCAATTTGTGGTCATTGAAGATTTTATGGCAATTTGCGTAAGAGTAGGGACATTAACCCAAATGTTCTGGTTACATTCAAGTTTGTTTAATTACATTCCACGTAGACAACATTCTCCCTGGATTTTAAATTGGTAACAGGTTATTTTTATTTTATTTCAGATTATTTATTTTCATTCACTTCCTGCCCTAAAATAGCACTTTGGGATTCTTTGGAATGAAAGGCAATATGTAAATTTGCAATACAAATCTGTCTTAAGTGTCCACTAAAAGGATGGCCAAAAATGGTCACTTCAGGTGCGCTGTCTTCTAGTAAAGATAGAACAGAACTGAACTCATTACATGTGATGATATTTTGTCAAAACATGAGGTTGCCTAGTAAGGGAATTCTCTTGATATATAAATCAATGCTAGGACCTTTTAATGTCAAGCTTATTTATTCGTTTGTTTAATAATTTATAAAGTACAAAATGTCACATTATTGTACAAAAAATGGCTCTTTGTTAGGCCAGGAAATCTTAAGGCAATGTGCATCATCTTAAATTTCCAGAGTTCACCATCTATTTCTTCCTAATTGCAAATGATGCTAATCAAATTTGGGTTTAAGAATCTTCATAGGAAATGATAAAACCCTTAATATTGTGTGGAAAATATGATAAAGGTCCCTCTTTGATTATTCCTTTGGTGTAAAAAATGGCTTTGTGTGTTGTATTTGCTCTGTCTACCAGTAAAAGATATTTTCTCTAAGACGTTGTGAATCTGAACTTACATTGTAAAATTTACTGTCAGCTTATAGTGATTCTTATCTTGCATCATCTGCTCACTCTGTGAAATCACTAAAGTGTTGGGTGATCTATGAATGCGGGATCAGGCCCAATGTAGGACGCAAATATTATACAGGTTAATCTTCTTAACCAATTGGACTGAGGCCAGAAAGTCTCAGTAGCATAAAGATTGACTTTTACCAGTAAGGAGACACAAACACAACAACAGACATTTGAGAGTACATATGTATAATGTCAGGATACAATATAGTCTTTATAGAATAACTATTTGGCAAAGAGGCAGTTTCATGTTTATAGTTTAAAAGCAGAATAGGAGATCTTCATTATTTTTGTTACAAGTCTAATGAGCTCTAATTAGAAGCATTGTAGATATTTGAAATGCATAGCCAGGTACATCTTCCTGTCGTTTTGTGATGGTCAAATGATATTTCCTTTTTGTTGGTTTAAAGTCTCCTGAATTAAACAGAACATACATATTATTGTTTACTGACACAGATGCATTCTATTAATTGTTTTATGCCTGCAGTTTACATTCTCTAATTTCTTTATTTGATCTCAAACTTCATTTTGACTCAGTGTTGGATTTGGGGTAAAAAACATTTAGAAGTGCCTAAGTCCTATTTCCAAGGCCCTTAGGAATCTATGTTTCATTGAAAGTCAGTGGGGGACTTAGAATCCTAAATCAGTTAGGCACTTTTGAAAATTGTACCTTTAATCTCATTCTGATCTGGTCACTCTCTTCATGTGGGACTCACTTCCCAGTCCTCAAATGCAAAGGGGGTGGAAGCCTTCCACAAGTCCTCGATTATGGGGGAAGAGCCAGTGAATGTAAAGCCAGGGGAGCCACCTTGAATGCCAATGTCCCATGTCAAAGAAGACACGTCAAGTTCCAGGAAGGGTGAATAGGGGGAGTAGCTAAGTGCACACTATTGTCCTCAGCTGTCAGACAATCCATTGGGAAAGATTGCCAGTCGGCACAAGTTAAAGTAGTCTGTGCCAGGACTGTGATTGGAGCAAAGAATCAGGAAGGTTGAACCCGTCTCTGAATTTCCTCTCTTTCTCACCACCACCACTTGCACTCCTTCAGCATTCTCATCTACCCCTTCTGTCACTCACTTCTTTCACAATGACCAATTTGTTACTTCTCTCTCTTCTCTGTTGCTCATGGTCCTCTACCTCCCTCTCTGTCTTTGCTCCCTTTTGCTGATGCCATGTCACCTACTTTGAACTCTGCCCTTCCCACTATCCTTGACTCCTTCACTCCCTACCCTCACTGTGCTATCTACTCCTATTGTTTTGGGGCCTAATCCTGCAAACTCTTAGTTATATGAGTAGTCCTTATACAAGTGAGCTGTCACACTGACTTTAATGGGACTGTTGGTATATTTAAGGACTACTCACATGATTAGGGTTTTTCATGTTTGGGCCCCATTTTTTTAAAAGTGCTGTGCAAATTTACAGTGTTATGGAGATGTAGTAAAGTAATTATGATGGTAATGATGAAGATAATAATAATGAATTAAAATATAGCTCTGAAAACAGCACTGAACTTGATTTCTGAGTTAAATACAAAGGGCCCTTCAGTCATGAATGAGGTGTACATATTATTTGTTCCAGTTCTGTGCCACTCCCACATAATGTATACTGAAAATGTACTAGATAAGGACAGTAGAAAGATTTTTTTTTGTCCTTTGAAATATTCTGCTCATAAAGAGCCTAGTAAGTCTCTAATATATCTTCTCTTTTACTTACCTTCCTTTAGGAACTGACTTAAACTTTTCGGTGCCTGGTAGTGCTATTTTCTACACCATTGCTATCTTCTGATTTACTGAAGAAAGAAACAAGTTTAAATCCAAAACCCAAAATAAGCTTTTAACATGCATAGACTGTATAATAAAAATCATAGTGTTCATCCCAATCCAATGATTTAATTACCTAGCATGCACTAAAAGCATTTTACATTTTTCCACTGTGATATTACTTGAAGGCATGAGAAAAAGGAAAAGAACAAATATGTATTTTATATTAAAATATTATTATAGCAAAATAACCTATTCAGAGACCTTTACCAATCAGGTAGTGACTAGCCTAACCATACAATGCTTTCTGCATTCATTTCCTGAAGCCATAAAACCCTTGGAAAGGATTATTACAGTGAAAAATTTACAATGTTTTTTTAATAGGTTGTGCCAGTGTTCCTACTACAATAAATCAGTAGTATAAATTCATTTTGTGCTGAAAATCAGGATATAGGGTGTTGTTTCCAAGTGGAGGTATAATAAAAACACACTTAAAATTACACTTCTGTAAACAAAACATAAGAAAGATACTGATTTTATTATTATTAAATTATTTTGCAAGTGTTCAGTATGGTTCATCAGTTCACCAAAAACTGAGGAAACAGTGTATAGTATGGTTCATCAGTTTCTGGTATTTTGGCTTAAAAAGGGCCAAAATGTTAAGCTTTTAAATATTAATAATATAGGGCCCAATCCTTCAGTTGTTACTCTGGAAAAATCAAGAAGGTTTTTGTCTAGCTACAGGACTGAATCTACTCAGTGGCTATTTTCTAAAGGTTTTTAAAATCCCTTGTTCTTTTTGAAGTTGGGAGTGAAATCTGTTCTTATGAAGAATGTCAAAGAGGCAGTCCTGGAATCCAGTCCTATCTGTTAAAAACATGGTTACACTACAGGCAATGAAAATATGATTCCAATATGCGCAACCCATTCTGGAGGGACCACCTAAGGACGAGAGTGTAGTTTAGGCTCCATAGCATTCAATCCTTAGCCTCTCTCTGATGACTGTGCTAAAAAGGGGCACATTAGCACCAATTGTTAATGTGGTTTTTGTGTGATGGACACTTGTCCAGCAGGAAAAGGACTAAAACTATCATTTCATTTCATGTAGTCTCCCCTTACAGTGCCTACATCTATTATACAGCTAACTGCTGTTGGTCAACTCAGACCTGGGCTAGATTTAACTAGTGTAGACAAAAAGTTCTACTTCTCCCATTACTTACACCTGAACCATCCAGTCCCCCTTGCAATACACTTTTTTGATGAGACTATTATTTATGACACCAACCATAAGGATTCAGGACAGCAACACACATCACAAAAAGTTAGACTCTGATGGAATGGCTCCAAAGGAAAAATTCCAGGCCATCTGCTACATAACTCTTTGCTTTAAACAGCTACTAATATATAGCTACTTAATTTAATACCAGAGAGCTTTAGCAATCACACAAACAGTACACACTATAAAAACACCTTAACTGTGTATTTATCCAGTAGGATAGAACTCCAACCTTGTAGATAAATAATGTATTCAATAAAGATCAAATGGCTTCAAAGGAGACTTTGCAGGCTTTCCAGTGAAAATAATGTGCATTTTATATACTACGAGTAAGAACTTATTTTTTTCTCTTTTAAAAACAATGAATCCCAGTTTCAGTTGGATTGTTTGTGATGAAAGTACAGCAATGTAAAGCTAACACAGCTACTCAATCCTCAACATAAGACATACCCTTGGTATCCCAAAACACTTTCCAGAGTAATCAACATAATTACAGAGTTAAATAAATAACAGCAGCACTAAAGAGGAACTAAGAGGTATAATCAAGGAAGAAAATACTATATTTTTAGCTGCCTTTGGAAATGTGTGGGAGGGGGATGAGCAGGAGACTGCTCCAGATGGTAGGAGAGGTAGAGGAAAAGGCGCTTGCATCAGCAGTGTGGACATCATATAGAAGGACAAAGAGGAGACCAAGCTCTTGATGAATGGAAGGAGCGAAGAGTGGAGTAGAGAAAAACAAAGTTCATGGGAGCCTAGAGCAACTCCATGAAAGGAAGAATACTTTTGAATAGGATCTTTAAATAAATGGGAAGCCAGTGGAGGAGTTTGGGGAAAGTTATTGTGCTTTTTAAGGTAATTATAGTTTATTTCAATAAACTAGTACATTAATCCTGGTATAAGCATGGGTATCAAAGAAGGCTAAAGCTTGTCTTTACTGTACATCCAGAGTTCCATAAGCCTCTGGGAGAAGGAATTCACCCATAAGCTACAGAGCAGCAGCCGAGCTGCCTCCCACCTACTTCTTCTGTCACAGTGTTGCAGTACTTCTTGTGGCTGGTGTACTCTGCTACACTGCATGGATGGGAAATTGGCTAGTGCATCGAACTAGCTTCATAACCTCAGCTCCTGCCCATGACCTTCCCTAAAAATCCTCTACCATGGTGGCATGGTGATCCTAACTCCCAATAAAAGCTCCCCAAATCATCACCACCCCATCCCCCCACCACAAAACCTACCCACACCAGTTCTACTGTATGAAGGGTCTTTCATGTACTATATACAGAAGAGCCTTGTGTGTCCCATAATGCAGACTAAACTAGAAACACAGTACAAGTGAATGGACGGAAACATTCTGGACGAGTTTTCTATCTGAGAATTATCTCCCTCACCCTGAATAATCTTTGATGGGAACAGTATCAGGCCATTCTACCAGGTCGATTCTGTGATAAACAATAAATGAAAACACCCCCTACCACCAAAAAAAAAACCCAACAAAATATATAAGAGGGAAGATGGCAGCATTTTACAAATGCTGGACTTACAGAGAACTGGGAGCTAGGGATGTATTAGGAAATGAAATTAAAACAATACTTTGGCATTCATACTTATACCTTACAATATCTTATGTTAAGAGCAATATA
Organism: Lepidochelys olivacea; assembly: GCF_965140295.1. NCBI lineage: Eukaryota > Metazoa > Chordata > Testudines > Cheloniidae > Lepidochelys > Lepidochelys olivacea. The sequence goes on from NC_140415.1 coordinate 32,297,034, forward strand.
TATTTCTTGGCTCTAAGTTACCTAGTTTCAAAGTTATTTAATATTCCATTAAATGTTAGTACAGTCTAAGTATTGTAAAAATATTAGTCACTACTTACAGTTGCTCAATTTGTTCAAATTCTTTTTCATCTTCTGTGGGACAAAGAAAACTGTATGTTATTATATTATGTGTTTACTGTTAAGAAGTTATTTGACACTGAAAACTGTTTCACTTCATTTTTATAATAAATTAATTGTCTAACATATAAAAGAATCAGTAAAACAGTAAACAAGGAAATTCTATACTAATCGGCATACAAGATACACAGCTGAAGTACAATTTTACTATTCTCCCTTTTGTTCAAAATTCCTTCCTGTATCCTGCCTAAGATTAAGCTGTTGAACTTCCTACAGACTTCTCATTTTAGGAAAGTTTGGGGAATCTCCAACAGTTTATAAAACTGAGCATTGAGCTTTTTCTCTGTACAGAAGTGACTTTTAAGTTACATCCCATCAGTTGTCCTGAACACATGGCAGTTTGAGTCACATATACGTGCTTTTAACTTTTCAGACCCTGGGGATAAATTCAGCCCTCAGGTTATGCAAATGCCTGAAAAGTCACCACTAAACTATGGAATTCAACTTAAGCATCCTATTCCAAAATCCACTGAGATCACACTCTGCAGGTCTGTCCCAGTTCATATCACAGAATGGATATCTGAAAGGGATATTTGTGCACAGGGGCTGCGATCAATGCATTTTGTTTTAATACATTGCTACCTTCCCCCTCTCCACTATAATATTCTTGACATGAGTAATCTCCATCAGTGCCTGTGAGTGTTTGTGCACTCACTGTTCTGGGAGCATTTAAAATCAATCGTTGAAATCCTTATCTGCTAATTTTACTTGTGTGAGTAAGGTTGGATTAGACCCTATATAGGCACCTGTGTCCCTACTAAAAGCATTTAGGACATGAATTTGACCCTAAATATTAGGAAATTAAAACTGAAATAATGATTAATACTCAAAAGAAGATATTTTCATTTAGAGAAAAATATATAGACAACTATCATGCAGAATTAGGAGCCACATTTTGTCCTTGACTATAATTTAAATTGAAACGGTGTGTAGAGTATGCCTCTGTATCTAACAGATTATAGTATTACAAAGTGCAATAAGTGTTACTTAAAAAAACAAACAAAGAGATCATACCTGCATGCTTCTGTTTCTTTTTGGAGTACATCTCATACAGGAAAATAATGGCTACTAAAATAATAACTTCAGCAGCTATTGCAAGAAATGGTTTGAGTGGTGTCATATAGGTGAGAACTTTAAGGGATACTTTCCCTTTGCTCTCTCCTAGTTTAAATACAGCTTGGCACCAGTATGATCTATCATCTTTCTCTGAGATCTTCAGAATCTTGAGTTTTGTTATGTTGGCATATTTTTCATCGATTATATACTTATCTGGCATCAAAGAATCATTAACAGCAACCTAATATAAAAAGATATTTGAAAATTATATGATTGCACTGTCAAAAATGTTTAATAAAATCCTTTATACTTTGAAAGTGGAAAATCCCTGTATTTACAACAGGTAATGTTAGTTATAACATTAAATGGTGTTGCATATGATCAATTCAAGAAAAGGCACTAAATAATAGTAAGTGAACATTTAGTTACTGCACAAAGACCATATGCTCCTCTAGATATCTGCGTAAACCATTAAGTGATACCAGTGGGCATTTCACTTGGCACTGTGTGGCGCGTATAGGCCTGAATTTATATCCCAGCTCACAGATAATAATTAAACATAGAATTTTTCCCTTTCTTCCAAGATAAGTTTGACATCCCTGCTTTATAGACTAATTACAAGCTATGTCCACACAGCCACAGTACACAACTGTTCAGTTCAATACATAACAGCACAGGTGAAGAAAGAATACCTTATTTAGTTCAAATAAGAGGAATTTTAGCTAGGCAACTCCAAGGAAAACAAAAGTGCTACAAGAATCAGGGCTTGTCTACACTTAAAATGCTACAGCGGCACAGCTGCGCTGGTATTGCTCTCCAGTATAGACACTGCTCACACCGACGGGAGGCATTCTCCCATCGGCGTGGGTGATCCACGCTCCTGAGAGGCAGTATCTAGGTCGATGGAAGAATTCTTCCGTCGACCTTGCACTGTCTACACTGGGGGCTAAGTCATTATAGCTACGTCTCCCAGGGGTGTAGACATAGCTATCTATACCAGTGTAAATTCCTAGTGTAGACCAGGCTGAATTGTACCTTCAAAGTCATCAGTGAATTAATTGCTCAGTGTTCTCCTAGAGGTGCTCGCTTCTGGATGAGATGTAACACCTTGTTCTTGATCACTTAAAAATACCATTGCACTTTTGGCAGAGTCAGTGCTCATTCCTGATTAAATTCTTATTGGATCATCAGTCTGCCTGGCTAAAATGCCTCTTTTGTGCATCCCCATAACACCTCACTGAGCAGTTAGTTCATGCATGACTCTGAAGGTAGAATTCAGTCTAGTGAATTACCAACATTGATTCTACCAGCATTTGTTTTTTCCCTGGAGATTATTAACCTGGCCCAACCCTGCTTGGTTTATGTGATCTGACAATAATACTGCCTGAGGTGGTACAGCTGCAGATAAACTACACGTATTCAGGGATAGAAAATGGGAAGCGTTGAGTACTTGATGCATCCCTTGAGCCTGATCTTCTGGCACTTGCCGGACTCTATAGGAGATTTGCTTTTGACTTCACTGATGTACGATCAGGCCTATTAACTAAAATAAGAGTTGGAAGTGCTCAGCACCTTCAGGACTTGGTCTCAGAACATACATTATTTTCCGAATGTGATCAACATTTTTGTTTTGATCAACTTCATTTGTTGCTGTCCTTTGCATTTTGCCCACTCACTGGCACAGTTTCTTTGATGTTGAAACTTTGGGCCAGATCTTCAGCTGATGTAAATTGGCTTATCTCCACTGAAGTCAGTGGAGCTACACTGGTGTAAACATGTGAATTCAAGTATTTGTAAATAATGGGAATTGGGAGAGTGTGATGGCCACTTAAATAACATCTCCAGGTTAAAAACTGATCAATCATCAAAGCGAAAAGTTGGCAAAAATGAAAAATGTAATCAGTCCTAATTATTACTTAGGATGAGACCTGGTATAAATGACTAAGGAACATTATAGCTGTAAGGGTTAATGTGGCTGGGTTGGTCTAGAAATTAGAGCAAGGAGTCATATGGATTTGGGTTCTAATCAAGGCTGTACTTCTAAATTACTGTATACAGTTGGGCAGAACACTTATCTTCTTTTGTCTTAGTCATCCCGAATGGATAAAAAATCAAGATAACTTGATTCTGCATTTTAGTTAAACTTTGTTAGGAAACTAAAGCCTCCTGTCTTTCCTATATAGAGTTATCCAAGCTACTGAAAAATTAAATATCTGCCCTAAATGTACTGTAGTGGTCCTTATTCAGGACCCTGGGCTCCACCATAATTCTCCTAGAAGACAGATGCTGTAGGGGAAGGATGGATGGTGTGGAAATGTGGAAGCAGTGATCTTCCCATAGGTCTTCAGCTCCACAGTTGTGGATAGTTCAGGCAGATCGTCACAGATGTCTTCCAGGACATCATTCCTCACACCAGTGGTGATACAGCAGTATAAGACAATGATTATGCTCTCGGCATTACCTTGTGCTTCCTTCCCCTCTGTGTTGCAAAAAATCTGAGAGATTATTTTAGACAGCAACAAGGTGGGAGACCATCTCTAGATGGGTTCTGAAGAGAAGCCATGTTGTGTGAACAAAAAGGTAACCCAGGGTATATTGTGGAGACACTGGAAATACTGTGAAGCCATTGGACTTCACACAAAACGCCTGCCCTCCGGACTCCTGAGGATTAAGAGAGATGGCTAAATAGGTCCCACAACAGGATGATTAGGAGGAAATTGTAAGTTGAATGAATAATACATATTTTTCCCTATGGAGGACACTATGTCTCTCGGTTCCTATTCAGAAAAAGATCCCACAGGAGTCAACAGAAGTTTTGACTGAATGTGGATAAAGTGAACACCTCAGGATTGGGCCCACCCATCTGATTTGTTTTGAGTACATTTGATTGCGTAATCATATGGTGCAGGTCCTCAGTAAAGATATCTATGATGTCCGATACTGATAGATTATAGTTTTATCATTTGGGTGAATTCATATAAACTCTATCTAAAGGATAAGGTAGGATTTGTGAAAGCTGCTGTAGGTCTACAAAGCATGAATTAATTATACCCTGCAAAATGACAATGTGCTTGCAATCAATTGTTTCATTGTTTTGTGTGATCAATTAAGGGAAATCTTACCTTGTCACTTCCATTACTCATGTACCAGATCCAGTTGATGGGAACATATTTGATACTTTTACATACCAGAGTAACAGAATCTCCTACATAACTGACTACGTGATGTTCTTTTCCTTCAATCTGAGGTACTAAGAATAAATAGAGAAAATTTACTAAGTTAGCTCTAAGGGTTTTAACTGAAATATATATCACATCAAAGCTTTTAATTTTTAAGAATGTATTAGTAGCAAGTCCATTCTCTTTTCATATCCCCAGTTAATTCGCAAACCATTGTGTAGCATATGGCTTCTAATGTGTGAACTATGTAAGGGTTACTTCTGGCTGGTGTTCCACATACAGAATTTTTATTGATATCTATGGGAATTCTGCTTGCAGAGCAGTTGCAGGATTTGGCATCAGTGCAGTAGCTATCATAAATTAACTTTAAAAGCTAAAGTATTAACTGACTTGTGGTATTTCTACCCTCCCACCCCCATACCCATCTGTGAGAAATCCATGATTCAGATTCTGCTACAATCTATATGAATACATAAGCTAAGCATAAAAATTCATATAATTTCCAAAACTGCAAGACTTCTTTTCAGACTATAGTAACATAAAATAATAGTATTTGGTCAGTTTTGTGTGCTGAGAAATATTGCTTCAGAACAGTTTTCACTTCATCTTGATTGAAAAAAATGAAGGGGTGATGGAAATGTTATACTTTCAAACACTGACTACTAGATGTAGATGCCAAGTGAAGTGCCAGCCCAAGCCTGCAAGACACAGTACGGGGCCACAAGAAACAATGAATAAGATGTTAATTTGGAATTACTTGTGCTATAATTTTATCATCATTCTAGATGACCTAAAGCCTTCCCAGAAGCCCATATCCTCTGTTGAACATATTGCTGCACCCCCGATATAATTAGAACTGAGCAAATAAACCATGACAGATCATTTATCTGATGAATGTCACCTCTTTTTTTCCTGTTCTTGGAATGTCTACTAGCCGATCATGATTTTCTCAAATGTATTTTATTTCTTACATTTCACTGGCTCTGCCTTGCTATTTGGAATATGAGATGACGTGCTTAGTGATGCTACGTCACCACACAAGACATAACAGGCCAGATCCATGCCTTCAATGGAGCTATGATAATTTATAACAGCTGAAGATTTGCCTCAAGTAATTTTTTTCTCTTCCTTAATAGGATGAGTTTAAATTCTATACGTTTTCTGTTTCAATTTAAATAAATAAATGTAATATTCACTTTCTGTGAGTATTCAAGCTTGAAGTCTTCAAATTCACTTTCCAGGAGCATTCATGCTAGTATAATGTGATTGCTTGCATACTCTGTGATTGCAGAAAAGTGTGCAAATGTGACTGAAGAGAATTCATAAAAAATTCAAATGAATATTCAAGAACATTTCTCACTACTTGCTCAATTCTAGATGAGTCTTACTAGTGGAAGCTTAGTTGTTACACACGTTAGCAATGTACACCAATCCAGCTGTCACCGTGTACCATCATTCCATATTTTACTCATTATATCTTTAAAAAGGGCCTTTAAAGTCAGAGTAACTTTACTCATTAGCCTGTTTTAGTAAAAAGGGACAGTATCAGTAAAAACTGTTGCCAATCCTGCGCAATTTGGGAGAAGAGGGCAAAAACAAAACTAAAAGATCAGAGCAAAGGAACTGGTACAAATAATAAAGGTGGCAAATTTGAGTAAAAAAATCTGAAAATGCTTGTATTCTTCCAGAGGATTTTTACTGAATTAAGAAATATTTTCGCATGCAATGGCAGAATATAGTTCTAGGTATTACAAGTACAGCTGCCACTGGCAGTTTATGTGACTAACACTATACATCAGGGAAGCCATACACATAATTCATGCAGGGAAGAGAGTTTGGAGTCTTCGCCCAGGCTTTTGCATGGTCTTCTTGAAGGACACACAGAATTACAGCTCAGGGAAATGCAGTGGCCGTTACCAAATTGATCCACTTATGCAGCGCCTTGGAGGCAGAAGGGGTGCTCAGTAGGCAATGACTTTGCCCACCTCTACTTGCACTAGGGTTAGAATGCTGTGTTGCTTAAAGTCCTAGATTGCTCCCTTCCTGTGGGGAGCCACAATATAGCCCTAAATAAGGATGAACAGTTACAACTGAAAAATAAACCTCTCCTTTTAAGGAACAGTAGGATTTGAACTCAGGCTTGGAGGGGAACTAGGTAACAAACATCCCCACACTACATCAGTGGCAGATATAAGCTAGCTCCTCCTTTTGACCAACAATCCGCAGAGGTGTACTAAGAAGTGTTCAAATTACAGTGTGGATCCTGAACTGGCTGTCATGACTGCCCTGCTGCTGAACACCTAGTAGTGACCGTGCTCTGACTTGGATTCTGACCCCTGGAATCCTAACACAGCCCCCAATACCTGGTTCTGATCCTTGGCCTGATTCCTAAGTCTGGCTCTGACCCTTGGCTGACTCTTCACTCTGACTCCAGCTTGACCTTCAGCTTCACTCTTGACCCTGATACTGGCTCTGACCTCTAGCTTCAGTTTCTGGACCCCAAACTCCTGAAACTAGTCCTGCCTACGTTTGCCCAGGATCCTGATGCTCCTATATCTTCTTGCTTATTGTAGATATGTATATGTGTTGTGTGGACATTTAATATTAATGAATACATTAGAGCACTCTCTGAGTGTTAGATCCTATGGTCTCTATAATCTCTTTCTCTTAGCTTCTCTTACATTCCTGTTATTTCTTGTAGGCACCCTGGGTGAAATCCTGGCTCCAGTAAAGTCAATGGAAGTTTTGTCATTGACTTCAGTGGGACCAGGATTTCACCCTAGGTCTTTTTCACAGAATTCTAGCATTCAAGCTTAAGTGCTGTTAGTGCTAAATTCATCCCTTGTTTGTAATCATGGAGTTAATTTTAGTCGTGTGGACTTTAAACCACAGTGTTTAGCAATCAGATGTACTAGCATATCTGTCATTGCTTGTGATCTGGAAATTATTCTCACCACATTAGCAACTGGAAGATTCAGATCTCACTCTTTCCCCATTTCCCGCATATTGGCATCAATCTGAGAGCATGTCAAATCAGCAGCTTTTATAGCATCAAAAGTGGCAGCTCTTGACCATTCTGAAGCAATTCTCCCATCTTATGGTGATAAATCAACCAGTGCCTATTCATCGTGTTTTGACAGAGGTGACTTCTCTGATTAACTTTTCGCAGTAGCTATTTTATACTTTCAAAAGAATAAGAGTTCCTTTGGCCTATTTAAAATACACACTAGAATAGGCACTCAGCTAAAACTTATTCAGATGCTCATAATGAAAAAATATATTGCCATTTCAGACGATGAAAGAGAGTTTGAATAAAACACTATGCTTCTTTCTTTCTTTTATTATCAACCCAGAAGTAATTGCACTGCAGCAGTCTTGCTCTCCAGTGGTTGGAGATTTGAAAGCAGATGTCGTGCTTCTATGAAAGACTGCAGTGTAAGGGATAAAGTTTCTTCTTTTTTATTTTTTCAAAGTTATGTGGCCAGGTCCTCAGCTGATGTAAATCAGCAGAGTTCCACTGATTTCCTTGGAGCTGTGCTGGTTTCTGGCCCCACCGATTACAAGTTCTGTATGGTTTATTTTTTTTATTTTAAAGAATGTCTCCAAGCAGAGTTCTACCCAGTGCTGCATACTGGCTCCACTGGTTTTGTTAACAAACCAGTGAGTGCTAACCTCTTTCTTGTTTGTTTGCTTGCTTGCTTATTGGTTTTGGGTGGTGAGGGTAGGGGAGCTCCTCAAGAGCACTTTACATTTCCTTATTTGAGCATCTCTTTTCATTTTAATGGCTCCAAAAGTTAGCAAGGGGCAGAATGTCTTTTGGATTAAATGTCACTAAATTTTACAGTCCATTTTACCTGTTTCTCAGTCAACTGAATTTCACCTGCCAGTATTTAGGGTACATCCTAAAATTTCTAACATATTCTAAAATGCATATATTTAATGGACACACTAATACAGTCTATTCAAATAGATTGCAAATATATGTGTTTTTATATATATATATATATATATATATATATATATATATATATATATATATTCTTTGTAAATTCGCAAATGCTCATTTGAATCTGAAATTGCCAATATTCATCCAAATCTGAATTTATCCCAGATCGGTCTCAACTGTACCAGTCACTAGTGATTTTCCTATTAAACTCAATTATGTTTTGAGGTTTACATTTTCAAAAGTGACTAGTGATTTGGTTGCCTCAATGTCTTTTGCAATGTTTAAATTGAGACACCATTAAGAGGTCTGATTTTTCTAAGAGTAATGAGCCTCCACTCTGAAAATCAGACCACTTTAAGATGCCTCAAGCTGGGCACTTCAGAATTTAGGCTTACACCCTCTTTTAGCCTTTTCCATGTAAAGAAAGGAACTAAAAGGAAGGAACTAATTTAATCCATTGTTAAATAAAAGGTTAGCCTTTGTTCAAAACTCTTCATTTCATATCTTTGGAAGGGCTAGCATGGATAATTACTCAAGATTCTCACTATGGCCTGGTCTACACTGGGGTGGAGGGGATCAATCTAAATTATGTAACTTCAGCTACGTGAATAACGTAGCTGAAGCCAATGTACTTAGACCTACTCACCGCGGTGTCTTCACTGTGGTGAGTCGACTGCTGCCGCTCCCCCGTCGACTCCGCCTGCGCCTCTCGCCTTGGTGAAGTACTGGAGTCAACAGGAGAGCGCTCGGAGGTCGATTTATCATGTCTAAACTAGACGCGATAAATCGACCCCCGTTGGATCAATCACTGCCCGCCAATCCAGCAGGTAGTATAGACATACCCTTAGCTTAAGAGGCTTAGCAACTACTGCTATAGTTTTAACCATAAAGAAATAATAACGGTTTTCAGCTTTAATGGCCAATTATTAATATGATTAGCCAACTATGATTATAGTTCAATGTGTTATATTGTAGGTCAGAATAGATGATCACAATGGTCCCTTCTTGCCTTATAATCTATTAATGTTTATATGATTTTCAAGTGAAACAACCAAAGTTAATACAACTTGCCATGTAAATGAAATGTGGCTTTAACTTCTTGGTCCCTTTTAAAAACACAAGTGTAATTTCCCATTTGGTTTCTATCTCTGATCTTCAACCTAAAAAAAAGCAAAATAATTAATGCCTATATCTTTGCTGTCTCACATTTAAGACACTAGACACTTATAGAAAAAAAGGAAACTAGAAAATATTAGTACTGGAACATGAAATACAAGTTGCTAAAAGGGTTGGGTTCAGGTTTCATGCAGTCTGACAGAAAGAGAATAAATAAACTCTATGAAATATAAAAATTAGAAAATGTATGCATGGGTGAATATGCACATATATTGTACTCTTTCTGTATTTCACAAATTCACACATAGATACACTCTCAAGATAGGAGGTCTTTCTAAATGCTCTATTCAACCACAAGTTACTGGGTTACATGCAAGTTTACTGAGTGAAATCTAAGGCCTGTGTTATGCAGGAAGTCAGACAATATGAGTTCCTTCTGGCCTTAAAGTCTATGCATCACCATGAAGCCTATGGATTTTGCAGCTGTAGATCACCCTACAGAATAATTTTTAAAGGGATGCCATACAGTAGAGCAAGTGCTGGACTCCCATTTGGCTCTGTCACAGCCAGTATGGAAGTCACGCGTGTAGACTATGCATGCACATGTGCAGTAATGGGTAGCTGCGTATGTGCACAACCCTGATATTCCCTATCCCAATTTCTACCACAATGGAGAATTTGTAGTGTTATAAAAATGGTGGCTCTAGAGTGTTCTTCTCTGGAAACTTTTGAAATACCTGATAAAACTCCCTTTTAGAAGATTTAAATACAGTTCAATATTTTCCCCCAAAATATATCCACCAATATATGGAGGAGGAGTTAGTGCAGCGGATGGAGTGGAGGGAAGAGAAAGGCAAAGAGCTCTTCCATCTCTTCTTCCCATGGTAGTGAATACAGGTGGTTTAGAAGAGAGGCTAACAGGTAATATAGAGCAGTGGTTTTCAAACTTTTTTTCTGGGGACCCAGTTGAAGAAAATTGTTGATGCCCATGACCCAATGGAGCTGGGGATAAGGGGTTTGGGCTGTGGGAGGGGCTCAGGGCTGGGACAGAGGGTTGGGGTGCGGGGGAGAGGGCTCCGGGATGGGGTCAGGAGTGAGAGGCTCTGGGTTTGGGGGCGCTCAGGGCTGGGGCAAGGGGTTGAGGTACGGGAAGAGGTCAGGGCTCTGGTCTCTGGGGTGGGGCCAGGGATGTGGGGTTTGAGGTGCAGGAAGGGGCTCCGGGTTTTAGGGGGGCTCAGGGCTGAGGCAGGGGATTGGGGTATGGGGTTGGGGCGTGGCCTTACCTCCGGCAGCTCCTGGTCAGCAGCGCAGCCGGGGTGCAGAGGCAGGCTTCCTGCCTGGCATTGCAGACTGTGCTGCACCCCAGAAGCAGCCAGCAACAGGTCCGGCTCTTAGGCGGAAGCATGCAAGCAGTTCCGTGCGGCTCTCACCCGCAGGAACCGCCCCCTCCCATCTCCCATTGGCCGGGCCGGTGCTCGGGGCAGGGGCAGTGTGCAGAGCCCCGTGGCCTCCCTGCCTAGAAGCCGGACCTGCTGCTGGCTGCTTCCGAGATACAGTGCAGGGTTGGAACAGGTAGGCACTAGCCTGCCTTAGCTGGGCAGCACTGCCAACAGGACTTTTAACATCCCAGTCTGAGGTGCTGACCAGAGCCGCTAGGGTCCCTGGGTGCTGAGCAAGGCAACCCAGTGCCTTACATGCCATGACCCAGTACTGGGTCACAACCCAAACTTTAAAAAACACTGGTATAGAGGCTGCTCTAGTTAGTTGAGCGAAGGGAAAACCAACTTCTCCTCCCTAGCCAGGCACCATCTCCGCCTACTACTCCCATTTCAGATTCCGCTGCCTGGAGCAGTCCTCTGTTTACCAGACAGAGAGGAGAGGGGACTGAACTACCTCAAGCCAGGAAGAAGCGACAGAGCTAACCCCAACCCCTTACATAATCCTTGGCTCCCATGTATGGGTCATGGAATTGTTCCTCATTCAATGTGACCTTTTTAATGTCTATATCTTTTGTAACATACCTGGTTTTATAGATATCACACCTTTACATGGAAAACATTTTTCATCAGATATACTACAGCACATACAGCCCAAGCTGATAATGGTTACCCAACAACATATGTATTTGATTTAATTCCTTCAGTTGTGCCAGGCAAACTGTAAAGAAGACTCACGTATATTGAGTACTCCAGACATTTTTGGTTTCATTAACGGTGACATTGCTACTTTTGACTGTTTCATTATCCTTCTTCCACATCACTTCAACAGTTCCTGAATCAGTGGATGGGCGAGTCAAGTCACACGAGAGTGCAATGTTAGCTGGACTGTATAATATCACATTTTTTTCCTCTGGAGCACTGGAAAACCCTATCAAAGAATAAAACAAATGAAATTATCTGAAGGAAACATAATACTTCCTTTTGGGGGGTTGGGATATCTTTCAATTATTGGGCCAAATTCTGGTTTCATTTACACTGGTGAAAATACAGAATAACTGCACTGACAGCAATGGAATTAATCTGGATTTTACCAGCATAAATGAAGGCAGAATTTGGCCCCATTTTTTCATATATATGCTGCCTAATATGGACAGAACCACAGTTTTAAGCAACTATCCTTTAAGACAGTGTTAATGGAGAAAAGAGTGCTTTGCGTAAGTAAGACCATAGAACCAGAGCTTTAAATTACAAAAGAGACTATGGTTGTCACTTTCAAAAGTGTCCAGTATGTGTGACTGTCTTGGGGGTCACACATGTGACTGTTTTGCTTGTGTGCCTAAGTCACTTAGGCACACACATCCCACTGAAAGTCAATAGTATGTGTACTCCTAAGACATTTAGGTGCTTTTGAAAATTCCACACTCTGGTCCTTTTGGGCCTACAGTTTTAGATAGTCAACAGCAAAACTCCCAAATTCAATGCTGCTGAATCAGGCCCCAACACGACTGTTGCTTGAGCTGATCATGTGTTGTTTAAGCTATCTTTAGATCCATCTGCTGCTGCTGTTGCTGCTTTCCCAATGGCAAACTACCAATAGTGCAAGCGGCAATGTGAGAACATTCCCATATCCACAGTGAAAATGACACATTTTTGGCTTTTAACCAGTTCCTTTCGGGTGTAATGATTTGCAGAACCAAAAGGGTTTTGACTGCAAATAGACATTTTCTACAGGTTGAAAAACCATGTGAACAACAAGCCTTTTGATCCTGAAAGATATAAATAAATCTTCATATCCCCAAGCCCTGTGTTGACATTGCATTCCATCCTTGCACCTTCCTTCTTGGCCTGCTGCCTTAACTGCTGTTGGCCTGACTGTATGTCTGATGGAGTTCTGCTCTCTGGGAGCATACCCTGCAGCATACCTTGCATATAAGAGTTGCACTGCATTGCACAACTCAACTCCTTTTTGAGAAGAACAGCGGTTGAAAGGAAGCCATAAAGCATGCCCCACTAGTTCATCAGAGAAATTGGAATCTAAGAGTCAAGTAAGATACAACACAGGAAATGGAAAAGCATCATTCCAAGGCACACAAGGCCTCACCACAAAACACTTTTTTTTAATATGCTTTTGACATAGGCATTTGAGGCTTATAGATCAAGGGAGCTTAAAATTCCACAGGTGGAATGTTAAAGCCCCAGATCAAGGAATATTAAACTTTAAGTATAAGGCCTAGGTCTTGTGTTTTCTTCTGTAGGAGAGTGAAGTCATAACCACAATCCATTTACTAAAAATAACTATCTATTTCTGGTGACATCTCTTAGATGCAAAAATATAATAAGAGCATTAAATCTGCCAGATTTGTGTATAATCAAGAATCAAGGTGATTCTTCAAATGGATATTAGTGTAAATTTTGCAATCAGATGAATCATGAAGGCTAAAACAATATGAGTGACATTCAAGATTTGTTATTTTTAAAATGCTGCACTCCAGATGAATGGGAAATTATACTTCTCTGGTGTTAGATGCAGGAATTTCTATAGTGCCAATCACCATAGCATCTGAGTAGCTAGAGGAAAATGTACTGAGAGATGTAAAAAGATAGAGATAACTGTTAGTGAAATATTAAACTCTAGTGGCTTCACATGGAAGTCTAGCACAAGGTCTATGCATCACTTCCATCCCAGTTCAGCCTTCAAAATATTACACTGGCCCAATGTACGGCATGAATTTCACCCGATGGAAGTTGAGGATGCTCAACACCTTGTGGAATTGGACACTTAGAAACCGCTGTCTATTTTAATCTGCTATAGTTGGGGATGGCTTGGGGTTTTTGTTTCTGCTACTAATTTGTTATAGCTTCCAGTTCGGTAACTGGAAGTTTCTGCCTTACATGATCCATCTGTGGCTCTCCGTTCATCCTCCCAGAGTGCCCACTCCTGTGAAATGCCGAGTGTCTCCTGCAAGGTGCAGTATGCCCTAAACTTATCTATAGGTGGATTCACTAGAACAGTGTATTTCCCACGCCTTAAAGTGATTTATGGTTCACACATTTTGTCATTCCTAGCAAAGAAGACAAAATACTTATTTCTCCAACTTGTGTTTTTAATAAAATGCTGGAGTCTGATTTTCTGCAGCATAAGTGGCTATTAGAATGGAATAACAATGAATAATGGGCCAAGCTTATTATTCTTTTCTCTCCTAGAAGGCATGTAGTGTAAGATTTTGCCTACTGTGGTATTACTAGTTAAACTGTGGATAAGAGACATGCCTACCTTAAATACATTTTAGGCATAAAGATGAAGCAGTACAAGCAAATAATTTTGTACCACCACAGCCATTTGATGTTACAGAATAACTGGAAAAATAATTCTAACATTAAACATGCTACAGGGTGAAGAATAAGCACATTTACCATCTATGGATATGCTATACACCACTAATGTGAGATTAGATACAGTCTCCTCAGTCTGCTGATTAAAATCTTGTGTGGTGAGATGTGAACCTATCAAAAAAGAAAAGTTGAAGTGATTATCATACAGCTGTCATTATTCAGCAGAGTGTTATTGTTGTAACTGTTTATTTTAATAATCTTAATAGAAATGCAGGGACATTATAGAAGACTAATTTCCACTCAGCTTTTTTGCCATAATTGTCAGAATATGAAATTAGTGGTGGCGTGAGATCATCATTATTATTATGCCATTTTAAAATGTTAATTTCTGCCCGCTGGCTCTTGCTACAACACTGTAGCCATGACCATGACAAGTGGAATATCTAGCTATGCTAGGACTTGATTCAGCAATGCAGTTAAGCACCTTGATGAAATGGGTCCTCTATGAATAGCTGGGATTACAGTGAAAATAAGAATCACCACGACTAGACATACAGTCCTGGGGTAAAATCAATGACAAAACTCACATTGATTTCAATGGAGTCAGGATTACATCCCTGGTCCATAAAAATTCCTCCTATCATGAAGAGAATCTCCTGCTCTGCATAGTGATCCTATTAAATAACATTGCTTTCATGTTTAAAAGACACTTCCTTCCTGCAGGAATAGAATTCCAGATTTTCCACATAAGAAGTTAAAACTCCTGTGCCATTAGACAGGAGACAATGAGCTGTTCTGAGGCTGCCTTTTCAGAGCTCTAGATAGCCTTACTAATGGAGGAAATAAGCAGCTGTCATGCAAACAGTAACCACTGTAAAGCACAATTCTATTTCTTTCAAATTCAATAGTGCTGTTTGCTCTCAGGTGTTGTCTGTATTTCAGGAATAAAGCAGGGAAGTAACTAAACCAAAAATTGCATATTTGAACAACAAATATATTTTGCACAACTAAAAAGACATTTTCTGATTAAAAAAACCCACAAACTGAATCTGTACAATATTATCAAGACCGACAAATGTGCGCACGCAGATCACTAATAAATAGGAGCCCAATCCTGAGAGGTGTCAGTGACTGTCAATAGAGCCATTAGAAATTGAGGCTGGGGAATGGTCAGCGTGAAACCTCTGCAAAATCATAGGAATTCAGAAAAAAATGACTTGCAACGACTGAGGTTTGCAAAACTGTGACCTAGAGGGTTAGTGCAATTTTTTTTTTTTTTTTTTTAAGAAAAAGTGTTAAGAGGGGGGAATTAAAACACAGAGGTTGAGCAACTTGCTTAAGAGACATCATGGTGTAGCTGATTTGGCCTGGCCCAGGACGTCAGAGATATGGGGTAAAATCCTAATTCCACTGAAGCCAAGGCAAAACTCCCACTGATTTCAGGGTTCAACCCATGAGTTCAAATTCTGATTCTTACAATGACTTGTTGTATGACCTTGGACAAGCTACTTAAACGTTCTGGGCCTCAGTCTCCCCTTCTGAAGAATGGAATTCATGAGAGGTACTTACTTCATAAGACATCATACTGTCACGGCCATTTGAGAAAAGGGATAATGGGGGAAAAGAATTATAATCTTAAACATACTATAGTATAACAATTAAGATTTCTGTTTTTTACCAGGGGTAGATAAGTCATGTCCCTTTTCGGTATAATCTGAAATGCTCTCTCGAGTTTGCTGATTGATATCTCGTGTTGTCATAGCTGTACCTATTGGGAAGAAAAAAGGGTTAAAACTATTTTATTTCCTTTCAGTTGAAATGATGGGACAGATATAACTGAATTAGAAATTAGTTCTTTTCATGACCTAAATAAAAATATTGGCTGAATTTCTTTCAAACAGCTGTCTGGCTCAGTGTGCACAGCTATAGTTACCTTGCAGAAGAATTCCATTCAGTCAGTTTCCTTTACCACATACATGTCAATTGTCAGGGTGTGATATTAGTGGTAAAGCAGTAGTGTGAAGTCTTCATTAAAATTGCTATGGGCCAGATTCTGACTGGCCCCACATTGGTACACAGTAGGCAGGGAAACCACAAAGATCCTCCCTCCCACCAATTAATAAGGGATAGAAACATTCCAGTATGTATACTTAAGATGGGGAAGGGGTTGCTCTGTCACTCTTCTCTTGAGAATGCCTGATGCCCCAAGGTGGTGGAGAAAGATGAGGAGGAAGTAAGGTCATGTCTTCAGCTGCTCCCATACGCTGGCTGACAGAATGTGCCAGTTTTGCAGTAGGCTTGCTATCTCTGCGTGCCTAGGAGCTCCCCAAAGGGGTACTATGGCTCCCCTAAATGGCATAATCTCACCTCAAGTTATTTAATAATTATTATTACATGGGCAATAACCACAAACAAATGATTGCTACATTTATGACTAAAAAGCACGGAAAGAACAAAATTTGTTCATGTCTATAAGTAGATGAGATTGAAACAAAAACCAGGTTTTGCTAAACAGCCAGGACTGTAGCAAAAACAGGATGTGAAAAATTGCTGCTGCCCTTTGAGCAACTGTGAGCAGGCGTGTGTCTAGATGGAGTGACACTGTGTACTACCTTCAGCAGAAGGCAAAATCAGAACATTTGCCAATTCCATAAAGTACTTTCCTCTTCCTACCAACAGCACTGCTGTCCAATATAGATTGAGAAGGATCTCTTTGACCTCTCTCACAGGTGTCTACAGCACAGAATCATATGAACTCTTTGTGCCACAATCAAGTTCAGACCAGACTTGTCTGACGCCATTTGTACTAGTTCTTTTCCTTCACACTTCAACCAGTCACGGTCATCAATGAACCAGTTTGATCGGAGGGATGATGTTGAGGGACAATGCAGCTAAGGGCCTGGGTATTAATGGGGTTGACACCAGGTATTTAATTGTATCTTACAGATAATCAGTACATTTGTTCCATAGCCAAACAGCTTTCTCCAACAAAGCATCAGACTCTGGGTTTTGTTTTTGTTTTTTCCATATTTGCTATATCCCTAGAGTTTTACAAATTCTTCAACCCTCTTTACTAGAGTGCCAGGACCATGCTTGAGGAAGCTGGCTGATTAGCAAAGCTTGGGATTTGGCCTGCCTCTTTTTTTTCACAACTCAGGCTGAGTTAGGTCCACCTGCCTCTATCAAACAAAGACCCTGGCAGCACACGGTGGAAGCAAGTAGGGTTAAGAACATGAGGGCATCACTGCACATTGCAGGAACTAATAAAGAAGGGATGGAAAAATCCTAATCCATCAGCTAAATGAGGTAAGTGTTGTTATTGCACTTGGAAGCCCAGAACTGCTGCAGGGGACCGGTCTGATCAACACAAGGATTGCCTGGAATTGTGTCTGGCAGCAGGGTTCTAATCCTCATGGAAGGACAGCATGTACTTGCTGCTGTATAGACATCAATGCACTTAAAGACACAGTAGGTTTTGAAAGCTTACAGAAGACTTAGTAGAAAGGGACTCTTTCTGGACTTTTTATCTTCTCACATTTTCATAATAAAATTATGACAAGGCCATACCATATCAACCTGAAGAAAAATATGTGGGGACGAGGCAGAAGACGCCAAGAAACTACATGAGTTTCATATTGCATAGACTGACTCAAACAGCCCTATCAGAGTGGAGAGGTTTGTGAAGACAGTTCTCATCTTACATGCCTCTGCTCAGTTTTTATCAGTTCCCCCCACAACTATATGCATTAGTAGATGGGATTATAAAATAGTTTTAAAATTAATAAACCATAAATAGCAGCAATACAATGTTCATTTATATAGGCCATGTCTTTTTGGCTGTAGTACAGGACACTCCAAATAAGATAGAAAGTGCCTTGTGTCAGAGAAGTCACTGACCAGAGCTTTCCTTCCACTACTTATCTATCCAGCACTGACACACTTAATTCAAGAGAAAAGGAGTACTTGTGGCACCTTAGAGACTAACCAATTTATTAGAGCATAAGCTTTCGTTAGCTACAGCTCACTTCATCAGATGCATATCGTGGAAACTGCAGCAGGCTTATATATACAGAGAGAATATGAACCAATACCTCCTCCCACCCCACTGTCCTGCTGGTAATAGCTTATCTAAAGTGATCATCAGGTGGGCCATTTCCAGCACAAATCCAGGTTTTCTCACCCTCCACCCCCCCACACAAATTCACTCTCCTGCTGGTGATAGCCCATCCAAAGTGACAACTCTTTACACAATGTGCATGACAATCAAGTTGGGCTATTTCCTGCACAAATCCAGGTTCTCACATCCCCCCCACCCCCATACACACACAAACTCACTCTCCTTCGTGAACATGCTGATCTTTCCTCCGAATAGACTGGCAGGCCCTGGAGTTGCTGAAAACCATGTCAATTACCCACAGGGTACAGACCATAGTCTTTGGGTCCTATTTCATGCTCCATTGTTTAAGTGCTGAATTTTAAAATATCATGATGCCCAAATAAATAAATAAGATCTTCAACAGCTGCCAAAAGTAGGCTGTCATGGTTAGTTTACATGGAGTTTTTCCAACAATAGCTTTCAGAAAGTGCCTCTTTTATAAAACAAAGACTTAAATAATAGTTTTGGCATTAGACTAGGGTTCTCGATTAATCGCAGGTAACTCACGCAATTAACTCAAAAAAAGTAATCATGATTAAAAAAAATTAATCACGATTAATCACAGTTTTAATTGCACTGTTAAACAATAGAATACCAATTGAAATTTACTAAATATTTTGGATGTTCTTCTACATTTTCATAGATATTGTATTCTGTGTGTTGTAATTGAAATCAAAGTGTGTATTATTTTTTATTACAAATATTTGCACTGTAAAAAAGATAAAAAATAGTATTTTTCAATCCACCTCATACAAGTACTGTAGTGCAATCTCTTTGTCGTGAAAATGCAACTTACAAATGTATATTTTTTTGTTACATAACTGTACTCAAAAACAAAACAATGTAAAACTTCAGAGCCTACAAGTCCCCTCAGTCCTACTTCTTGTTCAGCCAATTGCTAAGACAAACAAGTTTGTTTATATTTACAGAAGATAATGCTGCCCTCTTCTTATTTACAATGTCACCAGAAAGTGAGAACAGGCATTTGCATTGCACTTTTGTAGCTGGCATTGCAAGGTATTTACATCCCAGATATGCTAAACAGTCGCATGCCCCTTCCTGCTTCGGCCACCTTACAGAGGACATGCTTCCATGCTGATGATGCTTGTTAAAAAAATAATGCGTTAATTCAATTTGTGATTGAATTATCTGGGGGAGAATTGTATGTCCCCTGCTTTGTTTTACCTGCATTCTGCCATATATTTCATGTTATAGCAGTCTCGGATGATGACCCAGCACATGTTGTTCATTTTAAGAACACTTTCACTGCAGATTTCACAAAATGCAAAGAAGGTACCAATGTGAAATTTCTAAAGATAGCTACAGCACTCTACCCAAGGTTTAAGAATCCGAAGTGCCTTCCAAAATTTGAGAGGGACATTTGTGGAGCATACTTTCAGATGTCTTAAAAGAACAACACTCCAATGCGGAAACTACAGAACCCGAACCACCACCACCAAAAAAAAAAAAAAAAAATCAACCTTCTGCTCGTGGCATCTGAGATAATGAAAATGAACGTGCATTAGTCTGCACTGCTTTGGATTGTTATAGAGCAGAACCCGTCATCAGCATGGACGCATGCCCTCTGGAATGGTGGTTGAAGCACGAAGAAACATATGAAACTTTAGTGCATCTGGAACATAAATATCTTGCGATGCAAGCTACAACAGTGCCATGCAAACAGCTGTTCTCACTTTCAGGTGACATTGTAAACAAGAAGCGGTCAATATTATCTTCTGCAAATGTAAACAAACTTGTTTGTCTGAGTGACTGGCTGAACAAGAAGCAGGCCTGAGTGGACTTGCAGGCTCTAAAATTTTACAATTTTATTTTTGAATGCAGGTTTTTTTGTACATAATTCTACATTTGTAAGTTCAACTTTCATGATAAAGAGATTGCACTACAGTACTTGTATTAAGTGACTTGAAAATACTATTTGTTTTGATTTTTTACAGTGCAAATACTTTTAATAAAAATAAATATAAAGTGAGCACTGTACACTTTGTATTAATATATTTGAAAATGTAGAAAACATCCAAAAATCTTTAAATTGTATTCTACTATTATTTAATTGTAAAAAGAAAAGGAGTACTTGTGGCACCATAGAGACTAACCAATTTATTTGAGCATGAGCTTTCGTGAGCTACAGCTCACTTCATCGGATGGTGTGATTAATCGCACAATTAATCGTGATTAATCTTTTTAATCATGTGATTAACTTTTTTATCATGCGATTAATTGCGATTAAGTTTTTTAATCGCTTGAGAGCCTTACATTAGACTGCTGATTCTTAGACCTTTTGCAGCACTTGACATTTTCAAGTACCCCCATTAACTAATGAATCCTCCCAATAAATCTGTGAGATAGGAAATTTAAACTCTTAGATTAGCCCCTGGATTTTAGTATCTAATATACCTATGTGTAACCCCACACCCGAGAAAAAGAGGAGATTGGCTACTAAATAGACTGTGACATGGAAGATGCTCTAACTTGCAGTCAAATTAGGTCTCCTCAAAGATCACAGTGCAAGAACTACTTTGCACTTTCTACTGGTACACACTGAGACTGTTCTTAAAGTTTCTAAGGAGCAAGAACAATCCCCAGCCACTGCACAAGCACAGAAGGAAGGGAGGGTGATTGAAAAAAAAAAAAAAAAGTCTAGTGCAAAGCGGCAGGAAGCGTCGGTCGCCTTCCAATTAATGCTCTAGTTTCTTCTGAAGAGGAACAAAAACAAAACAAAACAAAAAAATACAGTAAAAACCCCCGAACCCCTGCATCAGACAAATCTGACGTGCCCATATAAAGTGATTATTTTCTCATGGGGCGTGTGGGAGAATTTCACTATCTAAGCTAGCTGCTTCAGGGCGGAGGGGATCTTTGCTGGGCTGCAGTTAACAGAGACAAGAGAGCACGTCCTCACTCCCAGTACGATCCAAAGAGGGGATGGATGGATGTCCTGAAGTTAGCCTAGCGAGACCGGCGGCGGCTGGCGACGCCACTTGCAGGAGACCCGCGGGCTTCGCTCGCCTCGCTGCCCTCCAACACCCCCTGAAGGACGCAGCTGCCGGGGGCCGGTGCGGAGAACAACAGGGAGGATGCTCATATTTACCTGCTTCGTTAGCATCCGACAGCCACAGAGCGGCCAGGGAGAGCAGCAGCTGCAGCCGCACGGAGCCCGCCCCGGAGCCGGAGACGCGCATGGTGCGGGCCAGGCAGCTGCAGTAGCTCCGCAGCGAGACTCCTTCTGCGCCCGGCTGCCGCGCCCGAGTCACGCAGCGGCGCCTCCCGCCGGGCTGGTGCTCAGCACGCGCGAGGGACAGGAGCAGGCTCAGTGCGGACAAGAGAAGCCGCTGTACTGCGCCCGCCCTCACTTGCCGCCCGCCTCTGCTCCGGGAGCAAAATGGGACAGAGGTAGGGGGCGGGAAAGAGTCGGAAGGGAGGGGAGGGAGAGCAGATGGCTAACAATGGGGGGGGGGGGCTCAATCTGGGGGCAAAGGGGGTTTGTGCTCCTCTCCAGCCAGTGCGGCTCTGGGCTACTGCCTAGGCAGGGATGGGGCATGATACCCACAGGCTAGGCCCAGCTTCCTGTAACCCTGCTGCTCTATCAGCAACGCCAAGTCTTTGCCCAGCACAATCCCCCTCCCCTGGCCCAGCATCACTACGCCTAATGTTGGTATTTAACTACGGTTGCCAACCCTCCAGCATTGGCCTGGAGTCTCTGGGAATTAAAGATTAATCGTCAAATAAAGATTATGGCATGTGGTGAAATCTCCGGGAATACACCTAACCCAAATTGGCAATCCTATATTTAATAGCCTGGAGCCCCTACCAGCAGCCTTTTGAAAGCATGGGGCAAATTAAACAACATTACGTGCCCTGGAGAAGGGAGACCTGGAACTGCAAGGAAGTGGCTGCATCCGCCCGTTCCCCCAGATACTCGATAAGTGTGAGAAAATGACAGGTATAAAGCATGGAAGCCCTTCTATGACCAATCTCCATGGCTATGTGTGATCTCTAAATGTGGATAGAGGCCTCAGTAAGATGAATAACTAAATTAATTTAGAAATTTAGACTAGGGTCCTAAATCACATGAGCTTTTAAAAAAATGTTACCTTCAAAGTTTGGGCTCATCTAGACCGACTATTCCTCATTGATGGCTCTGGTCAGAGTTATGTGGGGATCCTTAACATTCCGTTTTCTTTGAGAAAAAAATGTTTTGCTTCAAAGCAGTAGTGCTGGAACTAGGCGTGCTGGAGGTGCTGCTGCACCCCCTGGCTTGAAGCAGTAATAACAACCACCAAATACATAGTTTCCATCATCAGCACCCCCACTTTAAAAATTGTTCCAGCACCCCTGCTTCAAAGACAATCCTTTATTTTTAAATAATACATTTTAGTTTTGTGCGTAACTTCATAATTGTTTGCAGTGTTGTAGCCATGTTGGTCCCAGAATTTGAGACAAAGTAGGTGAGGTGATATCTTTTACTGGACCAGTTTCTGTTAGTGGAAGGGCCACGCTTTTGAGTTCCACAGAGCTCTCTTTTCGGGTCCAGGGAAGATAACCTGTATTTGGCTAAATACAATGTGGGACAGATTGTTTAGCATAAGAGGTTCACACATGCTGTAGGAGATCTGTAACAAGGCAGGGCCCTGCTCCTCTGTCTTTTTAAGTTACATACAGTTTGGAAACCTTCTGGTAAGCACATCATGTTGTTTATTTCACTGTCCTCCCCACCACCTTTACAGACTGTGCAGCACCATATTTACAGTAACGTGTAGTTCTCCTCAGTCTTAATCAGGCCTACTCTAGTGCAACTAATTGGAGCTGTAGTGACCAGAGTGCTGGATCAGTGGGTGTTTCCCAGCACTCTGTCACATACCTGCCCCCTTTCATAACAGAAAGGTTTTTTCTTTCCCCATGTTCTCCCTCCTCTCCCATCCTTAGGGTAATTATACAGGTCCCCCTTATGAGGGCCTCTCAGTCTCCTCCCACAGAAATCACATTTGGTGGGGCAAGGTTGCCCCCACAGCTGTGTTTTGGCTCACAAATCTTCATACCATAGGCACCCTGGGGAGCCCATCTCTCCCGAGAATGGTTGAATGGTCTCTCCTCACCTTCCTGATTACTCAGGGACTTGGTCTCCTAACCCTCCAATCTGCACCTCATCTTCTTTTCCTTGGCATTCTAGTGTTTCATTTGTGTTTCATTTCCCCCCTTCCAGGATTCCTTTCGGACAACTTTGGCCCCTACATCAGCTCGGTTTCCTATTGGGAAGGGGCTTCAGTCAGTGCCCAACACAACGGGTAGAGCAACCCCTCCACTATCCCAACCTGTTTTCAAGGAGGCACCTTTGTCACAGGGCAGCATTTCTGATCCCCATGGATACATTCAGTGTTCAAACTTGCTCCTGGAATTATCCAGTGGGGTTTCACCAGCTCCTACCAGACCAGAGAGCAAGCTGAGGCAGTATATACGAGATCCCTTTGAAGTTTTCTCCCCAATATTACTGAAATGCGGGACAGTTTCTGTCCCTTTTCCTTTCCTCCAGTCTTGGCCCTGCCACAAACTTGGCAAACCTGCATTCCATGTACGGCCAATCCTTTTTCATTTGTTCCTGATACCCACACTGGTAACATGTAATGGACGCAGCCAGAGCTGCTCTGGGATCTTCCTCTCTATACCCTTTCCAGGTGTAGGTTCTCTGGTCCTCCTCCCAAGCTCCAATCCCCTATACAGTTGGCCCTCTTTCCTGGGGTCATCTGCCTCTGAAAATTCCTCTGTCAATTTCATGGCTGCTTCCACAGTACCCAGTAAATGCCACCTGACCCACTGCTGTATATTCTTATATATTCTACGTCTGGTTGTCATTCCCCACCATGGGCTTACCACCTTCTGCAGACATTGCTGCTGCATGTTGGCTTGTTCTCTTACAAAGTCCTATGAACTCTTTTGCTCCTCCACCTGCCAGGCGACCAAGGCCTACCGTCCCAGGTGGCGGGAGCATTGGAAACTTTGCAGGGTCTTCTGCATTTCCTCTTCTTGTTTCACCAGCCATTGCAGGGTCTCCAGGCCACTGAACCTTTACACCAGCTTCCCACATCCAATTCTTTGTCTACTCAGACACAGGAGGGATCTCAGACAAGCCCCCATGTGTGATGGGGTGGGGAGGGAGTCCCACTCCTCTCTCTTTTCAAGTTGCAAACAGTTTGGAGACTTCTGCTTGTGTGATTTATTTCACAGTGTTCTCCCCAGCACCTTTAAAGACTCATGCAGTCCCTCATTTACAATAACATACAATCCTTACCTTCCTTGGCCAAGGATAGGGGGAGTTGGAAGGGATCTTCCTCCTTAGAGATCCCTTGGACTCTGGAAACCTCCCTTTCCCCTTTTGCACTTCCTCCCTGAGTCTTTTCTACCTTCTGCCTAATGGACTAATTGTCTTCTTAGCTCTCCTCCTCCCATTCCAATCTATCAATTAGGCACAGCTCTTAAGGCCTACTCTAGAGCACCTAATTGGACTTGTAGTGACCAGAGAGCAGGGTCACAAGACCACTTAAAATGAAGTGGGCAATTACAGGACAGCAGGCAGGGGTGTTAAAAATTGTTTAATGAGTCATAAACCAATATCTTTATTAAGTCCATGGTTTTTAGTGTCTAACAGAGTTATGAATTTCAGTTCTCAGGCTCATCTCTTTAAGGTTTTGTGCAGGTTTCCTGTAAGTAGAAGTAGAATGACTCATGAAACGGGCCATCCAAATGCCCTGAGAGAATCTACTTCTATATGGGAAAAAACCTCCAAACACTAACTGCACACCCCTAGTTGTCACCTACTACACCCACTGGAATCCACACAAGCTATCATGAAACAATTAAAACCATTACTCGATGGGGACCACATCCTGAAAGAAATCTTTCCTGAACTTTCTCTCCTGGCATTTAAACAACCGCTCCAACCTCACCAGGATCATCATCAGAAGCAAGCTCCCCACAGACCGGGGCACACCAACCAAAGCAACAACAGACCCTGCCATAATAATAGATGAAAAAGCTCCAGACATATCTCCAGCACTACGAGGCTCTGTATTCCCCCAACACACCTTTCAAGGTCTTTAATATGATTCACCACCCCTCCCCCCAACCCTACACTAATTTCTCTGCCTCAGTTTCCTCATCACTCCAGGGCATTCTTTGGGCTGGGCTCTGAGTCCTTTTGGCACAGGCAGAGTCCTACTGCAGTACATGGCTTGTATTCTGAAACATGGAGCCTTCTCCCTAAGTCAGCTTGCTTGCTCCCTCTGACATTGGTAAGTCTTGGTAATGGCTTTGGTAATGGCTTCCTCTGCCCAAATTTCCGGTATGTCTTCCCCACTTCTCTCCTATGACATTTTCCAACCTTTTGCTGTGGTAACCTGTCTTTGTCCTGTTTTGGTAACTTTCCATTGTTCCCCACTTCCTACCTTACTTCCCCCTCTGTCTGAAGGATCTGTTCCCAGCTTGAGCAAACTCCCTTAGCATATATATTGTCCAGTCAAAGCACTGTCATTAAAATAAAGTACGTATTTGATTTGATTGAAGGCCCGATGAAGGATAGTGGATACACTTTGACACGGGCTGTGCATGATACAGCAGTTCATAATAACTTAATAAAACCAACCAGAATTTGTATGTTACAAAGAGAGATCTCCAAATCATTGCTGTACTGAAATGTAGACATCATCTGTGAAAATAAATCCATTTTTTATTAAACATTGGATCACTAGGTTTTAGAGATGGGTTTGAGCTACTAAGTTTGGATCTGAATGTGAATGTCTTTAAAGTTCAGAGATGTTTGAATCTGGACCTTCAAGTTCATTTGGGTTCAAGTCCATCTGTAGTTTTTAATCAGACACCTGATGTATTAAATAGGCAGTATATAGCAGATTTAATCTGATATGTTAGATACTATAGTTGCAATGTCTCTCACTCTCATCATCTGACTAATGGTTACTGTTTAGGTCCCATGTTTACATGGAACCATACAAACTTCTATTTACAGGATAAGCACAGTCTATTAACCATTCCTTCATGAGCTACTGGATCCTGCCACTCATGATATCAGATGGGGGAAAGCAGGTAGTAGGGGGGAGAAACAGCAAAACTTAAAGGACTATCTAACAGATTATAGCACAGAGGTAGGGGGGAAAATGTTTTCAGCAGGATTTAAAAAATATTCTGGTTTAAGGTCCAGAACTTGCAATATTGAATAGTGGATTACTCTCAGATAAAATAGCTTAAGGAAAGATATCTCACAAACCACCAGAGTTCTAAACAGTCAGACACCACTGAAAAACTGAGATTCTGGCAAAAAAAATGGGTTTAATGAATTAGATGTCACCTTTGCTTTAAGGTTCAAAACGTTTTGGCAGACCCATGATTCAAGATGCGGAGAGTGCGATTGCTGCTTAAACAGTGAGCTAAATCCATCCTTGGTGTAATTCATGTCCATCTAGAAATGTCCACAGAGTATTTCCCTGTTCTTCCCTGCCTACCTACTTCTCATTCCCATCACACTAGAACTATATTAGGACTTTGGGGAGACTTCTTTTCACAAGGCAATCATTAGGAAACTGTAACAGTTTCAGATGGGCAGCAATCTCTGAGTTGGAGCAGATGCTTGACTATCAAAAAATCTTGAAATCAAGTATAGCATCCTGAAAACTGCTTAATGTTGATTTGTGGATTTAGTCACCTGGAATGTCTATGCTATAACTTGTCATGTCAGCTGAGTGAAATGAGCCCAAAATGAGCTTTGAAAATAGCCTCAATATATCAGATATTGCTGAAAATAAACATTGTGTTAATAATTAATACTTGCAGCATTTTATCCAAGTACCCCTCTCTAAGCTCATGAGAATTTTTGGTTCATCAGTTTCTTTTTATCGGTTACTGAAGCAAGAAATTCAACCCATTCCTCCTGATAACCAAGAAACCTTCCTGATCAGGCAGGCTGACAGCACTGCTAGTCCAAAAAAGTAACATGTATTTATAAAAGAAGTTAATGGGGCAAAAATGCAACTACATGGAACGATAACAAAGGAATTGTCAAAAGTGATTGGAAACCCATTGACCTGGCAATACCCAAATGTGTATTAGAGATGATGCCTGGTCTTTGTCTCTGAAGCTGAGTGATCAAGCTGCTCATTAGGACCTGGTGGGATTTTACTGCTCCAATAGTACTGAGTAGGGGGGACAACTTGTGGTGATAGTCAGAAATGTGGAGGAGTGAGAGTGAAGGGAAAGAGGATGAATGGGGAAGAGAGAGAAGGAGCAAAGAATACAGCGATAATCTAGGGGAAAGGTATGACATTATTGACATGAACTGTGACTGTATAGATCATTGTTGCAACCATGGTCCTATAGTTGCACCAAATCTTGTACAAAGGAGGTCAAGTAAGGTGTCTGTGGAAAGGCTGTAATTTGCTGGTTATGATTATGCTGTCTGTGTGTGTATCATTTTTGTATTTTAAGTTATGAATATTGGCTAGTATTTGTATCTCATTGTGTTTGATTTGAAGTAGCATCAGTGAAGCATTTGGTCAGCTTCTTGAGAAAGGTCTATTCTGAGTAAGTGCCCAATCAAGGAACACTTAACTGACAATGGACTTTGGGAGACGCCAATCTACATCTGAGTTTTCTGGGAATGTTCAAACTAAGATGTAAACAATGGTGTCAGCCTGCAAAAAGCAGCATCATTCATGGACATGTGACTTGCCCAGGTGGCTACAAACTCCATCTTGTTGCTTTGATTTTGCACAGAAGAACAAAGGGGTTTCCATGCACAAGAGAGAGAATATAAAAGGCCCTGGAAGCCCCTCCATTTTGTCTTCAGCTGGCTCAAGAGATGACCTCTCCACCCCAAAGAGATGCCTGAAAGAAACTAGAACAAAGGACTATAACTACGGGGATGTGAGTGATTGTGGGACCCAGACCATAAACCACAATGTTGGTCTGTAAAGGATTGGGCCCAGACTAGGAAGGATTCAAGTCTGTGAAAGAAGCTTATTGGAACATCTCTGAGGGTGAGATTTACCTGTATTCAGTTTCCTACTGCATTAGGCTTAGACTTGCATGTTTTGTTTTGTTTTTGCTTGGTAACTTACTTTGTTCTGTCTGTTATTACTTGGAACCACTTAAATCCTACTTTTTGTACTTAATAAAATCACTTTTGCTTATTAATTAACCCAGAGCAAGTAATTAATACCTGGGGGAGCAAACAGTTGTTTGCTATCTCTCTATCAGTGTTATAGAGGGTGGACAATTTGAGTTTAATCTCTATACGCTTTTTACAGAGTAAAACAGGTTAATTTGGGGTTTCGGCTCTCAGAAAAGACTGAATACTGGGTGCTGGGAAAGTCCCTGTGAACTGAGAAGCCCCTGGGCTAAGTGAGTCTTACTTTCTGTGTACTGCAGCGGCGTGTGGCCCAACCTCTTGATCAGTACTGTAGCTGACTGGAGTGTCTAACTCAGCAAGACGGGAGTGGAGGGAAGCTTTCTCTGGCAGGGGGGTTTGTACACAGTGGTATCCCAGCACATATAGTGACAGTCTTGAGGGAGTCTCTGTGACCAAACCTGTCACAAAAGGGAATGGCTGCTTTGAGTGAATAGAGGGAGTGCACAGTTGGCTACGTGTATATTTGGAGTGGGGGGCTGATAGACTGGGTTTTATTTCTCTGGACTCCTGTCAAAGACAGGTAACTGGACTAGATGGGACCAGTGCTCTGAATCAGACGTGCAAATAACGCTTTTTTTTTGGAGGGGCCAAAATAAAAAAATTTCAAGTCATGCAAAACCAAACTTTTTTCATCATCATCTCTTTTTTCCAATAACAAGGTTGGTTAGGGATGAGGTTATGAACAGATTCCATTCATGGCTGTTTTGAATCACTATTTGAGCCTGTTGGGGTTTTGCCTGGATGGTTTTATATACTATGTTTTACCACTGTCTCCTTAGATGTCCATGGCCATCTCACCATGCACTCTTCCATAGAGAACATTTTTTTAGGCAGTCAGTATAAAGTGATTCTAGCAAAATGACTAAACCACTGTGACTGGTGCTGTCAAGGTTCCTCCCCCACTCTGAACTCTAGGGTACAGATGTGGGGACCTGCATGAAAAACCTCCTAAGCTTATCTTTACCAGCTTAGGTCAAAACTTCCCCAAGGTACAAAATATTACCCCTTGGACAGGCCGCTACCACCACCAAACTAATACTGGTTACTGGGGAAGAGCTGTTTGGACGCGTCCTTCCCCCCAAAATACTTCCCAAAACCCTGCACCCCACTTCCTGGACAAGGTTTGGTAAAAAGCCTCACCAATTTGCCTAGGTGACTACAGACCCAGACCCTTGGATCTTAAGAACAATGAACAATCCTCCCAACACTTGTACCCCCCCTTTCCTGGGAAATGTTGGATAAAAAGCCTCACCAATTTGCATAGGTGACCACAAACCCTTGGATCTGAGAACAATGAAAAAGCATTCAGTGTTTTACAAGAAGACTTTTAATAAAAAATAGAAGTAAATAGAAATAAAGAAATCCCCCCTGTAAAATCAGGATGGTATATATCTTACAGGGTAATTAGATTCAAAAACATAGAGAACCCCTCTAGGCAAAACCTTAAGTTACAAAAAAGATACACAGACAGAAATAGTTATTCTATTCAGCACAATTCTTTTCTCAGCCATTTAAAGAAATCATAATCTAACACATACCTAGCTAGATTACTTACTAAAAGTTCTAAGACTCCATTCCTGTTCTGTCCCCGGCCAAGACGACTACAGACAGACCCTTTGTTCCTCTCCCTCCTCCCAGCTTTTGAAAGTATCTTGTCTCCTCATTGGTCATTTTGGTCAGGTGCCAGCGAGGTTACCTTTAGCTTCTTAACCCTTTACAGGTGAGAGGAGCTTTCCCCTGGCCAGGAGGGATTTCAAAGGGGTTTACCCTTCCCTTTATATTTATGACACGCCCCCCAAATCTCAGCTAGGGTGAAACACTGGCTGGGATTTCTTCCTGGAGCTCTAGGAAAAACAGAGTTAATAAGACACATGCATCTCTAAATATACTACCAAGTACATAAAGACTAACAATATTTTCCACATCTCAAGGACGATTTTAACCAGTTGATTCTGGGAAACTTTCACGGGAGAGTGCATCAGCCACTTTGTTAGAAGCTCCTGAGATGTGTTGGATGTCGAAATCAAAATCTTGGAGAGCTAAACTCCACCGAAGAAGTTTTCTGTTAGTTTCTTTGACGGTGTGAAGCCACTTTAGTGCAGCATGGTCGGTTTGCAGGTGGAAACGCCGTCCCCAAACATATGGGCGTAGCTTTTCCAGAGCGTAGACAATGGCATAACATTCTTTTTCAGTGACTGACCAGTTGCTTTCCCTCTCAGACAGTTTTTTGCTGAGAAACACTACAGGGTGGAATTCTTGATCAGGTCCTTTCTGCATTAAAACTGCTCCCACACCACGCTCGGATGCATCTGTGGTTACTAGGAACGGTTTGTCAAAGTCTGGGGCCCTTAGTACAGGGTCAGACATGAGTGTCGCTTTAAGCTTGTTAAAGGCCTTCTGACACTTTCCGGTCCACTGAACAGCATTTGGCTGTTTCTTTTTGGTTAGGTCTGTCAGTGGGGCAGCGATTTGGCTGTAGTGCGGTACAAATCGTCTGTAATAACCGGCCAAGCCTAAGAAGGATTGAACCTGTTTCTTTGACTTTGGGACAGGCCACTTTTGGATAGCATCCACTTTGGCCTGTAGGGGGCTGATAGTTCCTTGACCCACCTGGTGTCCAAGGTAAGTCACTCTGTTTAGGCCTATTTGACACTTCTTAGCCTTAACAGTTAGTCCTGCCTCCCTTATGCGCTCAAGGACTTTTTGTAGATGTTCCAGGTGGTCTGCCCAGGAATCCGAAAATATGGCCACATCGTCAAGGTAGGCGACTGCATATTCTCCTAATCCCGCTAGGAGACCATCTACAAGTCTTTGGAAAGTGGCGGGTGCATTTCGCAGCCCGAAAGGGAGTACATTAAATTCATACAGCCCGAGATGTGTGATGAAGGCTGACCTTTCCTTGGCAGATTCATCTAGCGGTACCTGCCAGTACCCCTTGGTTAAGTCCAAGGTAGAGATGAACTGGGCCCTTCCCAGTTTCTCTAATAGTTCATCTGTGCGTGGCATGGGATAGTTGTCTGGGCGAGTTACAGCATTTAGCTTACGGTAGTCCACGCAAAAACGTATTTCCCCATCTGGTTTGGGAACTAGAACCACTGGAGATGCCCATGCACTTTCAGAGGGGCGGATTACACCCATCTGTAACATATCCTGGATCTCCCGTTCTATAGCAGTTTTAGCTTGAGGAGACACCCGGTAAGGTTGGACCCTAATTGGGTGAGCATTACCTGTGTCAATGGAGTGGTATGCCCGTTCAGTCAGTCCTGGGGTGGCTGAGAACGTTGGCGCGTAGCTAGTGCACAGCTCCTGGATCTGCTGTCGCTGCATACGCCCAAGGGTCATGGAGAGGTTCACCTCTTCCACACCACCAGCACATTTCCCTTCGTAGTAGACACCTTCAGGCCACTCAGCGTCGTCTCCTCCCTGGGCTGTAAACTGACAAACCTTTAATTCTCTGGAATAAAAGGGCTTTAGAGAATTAATATGATACACCTTAGGCTTTCGGTTGGAGGTGGGGAATGCTATGAGATAATTAACAGCTCCCAGGCGCTCCTGGACCACGAATGGCCCTTCCCACGATGCTTCCATTTTATGGGCCTGGAGCGCCTTTAAGACCATGACCTGGTCTCCTACTTTGAAGGAACGCTCTCTGGCATGTTTATCATACCAGGCTTTTTGCTCTTTTTGAGCATCCTGTAAGTTTTCTCTAGCAAGGGCTAAAGAGGTTCGGAGGGTGTTTTGTAGGTTGGTTACAAAGTCCAGAATGTTAGTTCCTGGAGAAGGTGTAAATCCCTCCCATTGCTGCTTCACCAACTGCAATGGCCCCTTAACCTCACGGCCATATACAAGTTCAAATGGGGAAAACCCTAAACTGGGATGTGGTACAGCTCTGTAGGCAAAGAGCAACTGCTGCAATACTAGGTCCCAATCATTGGAGTGCTCATTTACGAATTTACGTATCATGGCCCCCAAAGTTCCATTAAACTTCTCCACCATGCCATTTGTTTGATGATGGTAAGGAGTGGCAACCAAGTGATTTACCCCATGAGCTTCCCAAAGGTTTTTCATAGTTCCTGCCAGGAAATTAGTCCCTGCATCTGTGAGGATGTCGGAGGGCCAACCTACCCTGGCAAAAATGTCTGCTAGTGCCTGGCACACACTTTTAGCCCTGGTGTTGCTTAGAGCTACTGCTTCCGGCCATCGGGTGGCAAAATCCATGAAAGTCAGTATGTACTGCTTTCCTCTGGGTGTCTTTTTCGGAAAAGGACCCAGAATATCCACAGCTACTCGCTGAAATGGAACTTCAATGATGGGGAGTGGCTGGAGAGGAGCTTTGACCTGGTCTTGGGGTTTTCCCACTCTTTGGCACACCTCACAAGACTGGACATAGGTAGAAACATCCTTGCCCATTCCCTCCCAGTGGAATGACCCCCCCAAACGGTCTTTGGTCCTGTTCACCCCAGCATGGCCACTAGGGTGATCATGGGCTAAGCTCAAGAGCTTGGCCCGGTATTTAGTTGGAACTACCAACTGTCTCTGAGGATGCCAGTCTTCCTGGTGTCCCCCAGAAAGAGTTTCCTTGTATAAAAGTCCTCTTTCTACAACAAACCTGGATCGATTAGAAGAGCTGAGAGGCGGTGGGTTGCTCCGTGCCGCCGTCCAAGCTCTCTGGAGGCTTTCATCTGCTTCCTGTTCGGTCTGGAACTGTTCCCTTGATGCTGGAGGCATCAGTTCCTCATGGGATTGTGGACCTAGGCTTGGTCCCTCTGGAAGCGATATAGGGGATGGAGCTGTTTCTGTTGACTGTGAACCGCTCTCCGCTGGTGCACTATGTGGGGATTCAGGCTCCGGCTGAGCCTCTTGTGTAGGGTTATCGGCTGCTGCCAGTTCAGGTTCGGTGGGGCCCTCTGGTGTTGAGGTTGCAAGTACTGGATTCAGTGCTGACACGGGGTCTGGTGTTGGTTGTTCGGCTGGTTCCGGTTCTGGGACTGGTTCCGTCTGGGTCTCTGGGACTGGATCCACTACTGCTGTTGCAGACATTGGCCTGGGGTCCAGGTCCATCACCTCTGACTGGGTCCTGATAGAAGTTTCCGGAACAGAGCTAGGCCTCACGGCTTGTTTAGCCTGGCTGCGGGTGACCATTCCCACCCTCTTGGCCTGCTTCACATGATTGGCCAAGTCTTCCCCCAACAGCATGGGGATGGGATAATCATCATAGACTGCAAAAGTCCACATTCCTGACCAGCCCTTGTACTGGACAGGCAACTTGGCTGTAGGCAAATTGAAAGAGTTGGACTTGAAGGGTTGAATCGTCACTTGGATCTCTGGGTTGATTAAATTGGGGTCCACTAAGGAAGCATGGATAGCTGACACTTGTGCTCCGGTGTCCCTCCACGCGGTGACCTTCTTCCCACCCACACTCACAGTTTCCCTCCGCTCCAAGGGTATCTGGGAGGTATCTGGGCCTGTGGACCTCTGGTGTGATTCCGGTGCAATGAACTGTAATCTGTTGGGGTTCTTGGGGCAGTTGGCCTTTACATGCCCCAGCTCGTTACACTTAAAACATCGTCCAGCTGACGGGTCACTGGGGCGAGGAGGGTTGCTGGAGAACGGGGTGGTGGGACGATAAGGGGTCTGGAGGGTTCTTTGGGAGGTAGGTGGGGCTTTGGGCAGCCCCCGGTAATAGGGTGTGGTCTGGGGTGGTCCCTTCTGGTCTCCGCTCCAACTGCGACCAGTTTTCTTCTTCTCTGCCACCTCCACCCATCTGGCTCCAATCTCTCCTGCCTCAATTACAGTTTTGGGTTTCCCATCTAGGATGTATCTTTCTATTTCCTCAGGAACACCCTCTAAGAATTGTTCCATTTGCATTAGGAAGGGCAAATTTACTGGAGATTCAACACTTGCTCCTGATATCCAGGCATCCCAATGTTTTACAATGTGGTAGGCATGTCGGGTAAATGACATGTCTGGTTTCCACCTTAGGGCTCTGAACCTCCGACGAGACTGCTCGGGTGTTATCCCCATTCTGACTCTCGCCTTGGATTTAAACAGTTCATACTTGTTCATGTGTTCTTTAGGCATTTCAGCTGCCACCTCAGCTAAGGGTCCACTGAGCTGCGGCCTCAGCTCTACCATGTATTGGTCAGTAGAGATGTTGTACCCAAGGCAGGCCCTTTCGAAGTTTTCTAAGAAGGCCTCAGTATCATCACCTGCCTTGTAGGTGGGGAACTTTCTGGGATGGGAAGTGGTACCTGGAGAAGGATTGCTAGGGTTTGTTGGTATATTCTGCTGGGCCTTTATCCTCTCCATCTCCTCCACATGCTTCCTCTCTTTTTCCCTCTCCTCCTCCACATGCTTCCTTGCCTCCATTTCCCTCTTGTGGGCAGCCTCTTGGTGTTGTTCTGCCTCCCTTTCTTGTTCCTTCTTCAGCTGCATGAGTTCTATCTGTCTTTCATGTTCCCTTTGTTTTTCCTCAGCCTGAAATTTGGCTAATTCCAGTTGTAGTCGAGCTGAGGATTTGGCCATTCTAACCTCTCTGTTTTTAACTAACTTTACACCCGAGGTTTAGAAATAAACAAACAAAACTTGGCTGTAAAATTTTGCTGTGCTGGAATAGAATACCTATTCTCTGATAGTGATTGTCAGCCTACAGAAAAAGACAATTCCCTTGTCTCTGCTCTGGGCCCAAATTAAAGCAAAAAACCTCCAACTACTTGGAAACCTGCTTACCCAGCCCAAAGAAGAAAAAAATTTCTTTTCAAACCTGTGCTCCTTGTAAAACAAAAAAAAAAAAAATCAAAATCCTAAAAAAAACCCTGCCACTTTTGTCTCCAGGCAAATGGGTAGAGCACACACCCCCTATTTACTTTTAGGAAGAAAAGAAAAAAAAAAAACCTCTGGGTTGGAAGACTGTGAATTTCCCTGCAGGAGTTAAGTACCCTGCCTCCAGGCAAAGAAAACCTGCAATTCACAAGATAATCCCCTTTTGTCTCTGCTTGGCCACAAAGCAGAGAGAAACCAAGCTGCTTTCAGTTTCAAAGCTGCCTTCTGGACTTCCTAAAAATTCCTTTTTAAAATCTGTATTTCTAGTTCAAAAAATCTCAACTGGATCTCAAAATGATTTCAGGTTAATCCCACCACTGTGCCACCATGTCAAGGTTCCTCCCCCACTCTGAACTCTAGGGTACAGATGTGGGGACCTGCATGAAAAACCTCCTAAGCTTATCTTTACCAGCTTAGGTCAAAACTTCCCCAAGGTACAAAATATTACCCCTTGGACAGGCCGCTACCACCACCAAACTAATACTGGTTACTGGGGAAGAGCTGTTTGGACGCGTCCTTCCCCCCAAAATACTTCCCAAAACCCTGCACCCCACTTCCTGGACAAGGTTTGGTAAAAAGCCTCACCAATTTGCCTAGGTGACTACAGACCCAGACCCTTGGATCTTAAGAACAATGAACAATCCTCCCAACACTTGTACCCCCCCTTTCCTGGGAAATGTTGGATAAAAAGCCTCACCAATTTGCATAGGTGACCACAAACCCAAACCCTTGGATCTGAGAACAATGAAAAAGCATTCAGTGTTTTACAAGAAGACTTTTAATAAAAAATAGAAGTAAATAGAAATAAAGAAATCCCCCCTGTAAAATCAGGATGGTATATATCTTACAGGGTAATTAGATTCAAAAACATAGAGAACCCCTCTAGGCAAAACCTTAAGTTACAAAAAAGATAAACAGACAGAAATAGTTATTCTATTCAGCACAATTCTTTTCTCAGCCATTTAAAGAAATCATAATCTAACACATACCTAGCTAGATTACTTACTAAAAGTTCTAAGACTCCATTCCTGTTCTGTCCCCGGCCAAGACGACTACAGACAGACCCTTTGTTCCTCTCCCTCCTCCCAGCTTTTGAAAGTATCTTGTCTCCTCATTGGTCATTTTGGTCAGGTGCCAGCGAGGTTACCTTTAGCTTCTTAACCCTTTACAGGTGAGAGGAGCTTTCCCCTGGCCAGGAGGGATTTCAAAGGGGTTTACCCTTCCCTTTATATTTATGACAGGTGCCTTTTGATGATTGTAGTTATGTATTGTACTTTCAATCTTTTATGGCTATCATCATTTCTTGGTTTATCTAGCCTTGTCATGCCCAGGATATGCCACAGTCCCCTAATTTACAATGTTTACAGCTTTTGCTCCAGACACTTTGTCAGTACCCATGTATCATGACCAGAAAGTAATGTGGGTACAATGAGTATTGTATATAATCTGGCTTTAGCTGACAGGGACATTGATTTAAGGTTCCAAACATTTATATTCAGAAATACAAACTTTCTGCTGGCAAGCTATCCTCTTGTCAATGCCCTCTTCATATTGGTTGTCATTTGTTATGGTGGAACCTAAGTCAGTGAACGTGCAAAATTGGGGACTGCTGAACTCTGTGCAGGTCTCCAAGATATGACAAAAAATAAATATCTGATCTACAGTGGAATGTCCAGGTCTAAAGCCAATTTATGACTCAGAAAGGATTTACTCTACTCTTTTTTCATTCAGCCAAAAATCACTGTACAGAATACCTTGCTAGGAATGCTTATGAGACTTATTTGTCTGTAGTCATTGCAGTCTGTTGCAGGGGTGGCCAGCCTGAGAAGGAGCCAGAATTTACCAATGTACATTGCGAAAGAGCCACAGTAATATGTCAGCAGTTCTCCTGCCCATCAGCTCCCCCACTCTGCTCCCAGAGCCTCCTGCCCACCAGCAGTCCAGCTGATCAGCCTCCCCATCCCTCCCCGCACCTCCCAATCAGCTGTTTTGTGGCACGCAGGAGGCTTGGAGGAGTGAGGGCATAGCAGGCTCAGGGGAGGGGGTGGGAAGGTGTGGAGTGGGGCAGGGCCCCTGGCAAAGCCAGGGTTGAGCAGTGTGCACCACCCCCGGCACACTGGAATGTTGGCGCCTGTAGCTTCATCGCCGGAGTCGGTGCCTATACAAGGAGCCGCATACTAACTTCTGAAGAGCTGCATGTGGCTCCGGAGTCACAGGTTGGCCACCCCTGGTCTATTGGGCCACTTTATTTAAAGATTGTCAATGCTCAATCATTGTATCAATCTTCAGGGATTTCCCCTTTCACCCTAATGAGGTTAAATAGTCTGCAAAGGAGCATGACCATGCCTCTTGTGCCCTATTCTAACACTTCAGATGGGAAACCAACTGGACCCAGGTGCCTTGTTTTTCAGGAACCTGATTGTGGCTTCAGTTTCTGCCTCCGATATGTGGTGTTCCTCTTGTTGCAGTTGATAGCCGCAAGGACAGCTGTGTCTACTTGACTATACATGTTCAATAGCTGATGAAAATATGCTTTCCATCTTTTCAGGTTTTGATCTTTATCTATTACATAGGTCCCCTAAACATCACATAGCTTATTTAACACCTGTAACGCCTTTGATAGTAATCTTTCTGAAAAAGCCCTCTCACATTACTTTTTTGTAAGTGTGGTTCAAGCTCTTCATTTTCTCTCTCAATCCAGTTTTTCTTTAGCCTTTTTAGTTCCTTGTTGAGCTGTCTGTACTTTCTCCTTGGGGCAATCTTAAGCTTTCAGATGTTCTTGATATGCTTCCTTTTTTATTCTTGGTAGGTTTTTTTTCCTCAGTTTCCCCGTCTTTTCCGTTTTGCATCCCTAAAATACTCCTTGCTCAAGGTAGGAATGATGTCTTTCATCTCTGCCCAGAGAGGTTCTACTGTTGTGTCCTTTAGGTCTAAGAGGGACAAAGCAGCCACCGATGGTGTTCTGAAAGGTTACCATAGTATCTGTGTTTTTCAAAACTTCACCACTATAAAAAGAACAGGAGTACTTGTGGCACCTTAGAGACTAACACATTTATTAGATCATAGAGTCTCTTGTCTAAAATAATAATAATAAAAAAAAATTAAGGACTGGTCTGATCCTGACTCTTGCAACCAGTGATGGTCTGAGTCTGCATTTAGGTGCCTGTAGACCTTGCAGTCTAGTCCACTTGTTTTCCAGCATGGCCTTACTAAGATGAAGTTGATCATGTTTTTTGTAGTACCATCATTAGAAATCCATTCTTCTATACGGACTTACCTGTGCTGAAGTGCAGTATGTCTTATAAACAAGTAATGTAGAACTGAAGCAAAAATCAGTCTGTCATCTCGCTCACTTCTTAATTCTATTCCTCCTTTTCCTTATCCACTTTAATCTTGGTATTAAAGTATCTCATTATGAGCAAAAAATCTCTAGATGGGGTTTGAGAAGTCTCTGAAGTTCACTGTACAATTGGTTTATGACATTATCTCCTGCATCGTGTGGGTGCATAGGTTTGTATTATGTCACAGGGCCATATTTCCCCTGTAGTTCAATGCTCATAATGTGGGCTGGTCTTCACTATGGGGAGATTGATGCTGCTGCAGTTGATGCAGCAGGGATCGATTTAGCAGATCTAGTGAAGACCCATTGACGCAGAGCAATGAAGACACTGGAGTAAGTCAATGTGACGGTTCCCTGGTGTTATCTGGACTGGTGATCTCCTAGGTCACTCCAATCCTTGACTCTGGGAGCCAGCCTTACCCTGCTCGGCTGTGAGAACTCCTGGGCTGTTCAGGCACAGCCTCTGGCATGTAAGATGCTTGGATTGTGCAATCGAATGACACTAGCCAATATCTACGGTCCCAGACACAACCCTAGGAGTTTTGCCTGGGCTTGTTTTAAGCCATGAGGACACATTTTCAGACTCATAACTATATAAAAGAAATTACAACCTATAACATTACTGTAACAATGCTCAGTGCATCATGAGCCTTCCGAAGACACCCGACATGACAAACTTTGCATTGGATACCATACAATCATATTATAAGGATGAACATGGGGGTACAGGGTATTTCCCCGAGATAGTGTCACACCTGCCCCACTGACTATCTCAAAGGCAGTTTGTGTTATAGTTCTCTTGGCATCCTGCCATCAAGGCCATGAGGCAGAGTGCCTCAGTTTCCCCCTCCCCCAGCAAACCAGGTTTGTTATGGTTTCTCTGCTGTCATAAGCTGTAAGTCTGTTTACAGGTATTAATTGAAAAGTTGCATTATCATAAGGTTTAACATCCATGTAAAAAATTCTTTCCCAAAACTCAACATTAATACCAAAATTTTTATCACAGATGTGCGTTTACAGGTATCTTTCATACCATGCCCTCTGTTCAGATATGTTAGTTTGTTCCTTACCCATGGTGTCCTTTGACTCTCTCCCATGCAATCAGTTACTGGCTCTTCTTTCCCTCCAGTGCTCCCCTCTATGTAGGCTCTTAATTTAATCATGTTTCTGGAATTTTGGTGCCTCAGGGTCTAGCAAGATAGGTGTTCAGGGGGATCCTGCACATTGGTTGGCCCTTTGGTGAGCAGTCTCCCAAGCCCAGGACTGTACATATACAGACAATTCAGCTCCCTTTTTTGGGGTTACCTGGTGTTTCCCCCTCCCAGCACTGAGTCCTTCCCTGCCCCATAGAGGGCTGTGATCTGATTCACCTTTTCCCAGCAGCTTTCCCATAACTGTTCTCTGTGTCTCACCAGCCTGGGGGAAAACACCCCCTTCTCTGTCAGTTGGGTCATTTGTATTCTGGCAAACTACCACCCTGGCAATTTCCTGGTCCCAACTCCTCTGTTACCACAGGCATTGGAGCTGCATCTTGATTTAAAGAAACAGTTACTTTCCAAAAACTTATCAGAAATAGCATCCTGAAAAATTGGGACCTGGATTGGGGTACCCTCCGCCACCCCTTTCTCTGTCCCTGAGAAGTCAGCTGTGTGACTGCTCCCCTCCAGGAGATCAGTTACACAGTTCCGTCTCAAAACCTGGGTCAAAGGCTGAGTGCCTGGGTGCACGGATGCTGACCCAGCCATCCTCCTAGTGTCCTGGGCATCCTGCTTCAAGTGACTAGTGAGGAGACATTCCTGTATCCCCACTATTCCTTCCCCCGTTTCCACCTCTGGGCCCCCTCCTAAGACACATTTCGCTGTGCTCCGTAGGAAGGGTTCTATCCCTTGTTCAACTGCAAGCTAACAACTGGGACAGTTTCCTTAATCATTGAAAACACCTCTCCTGCGCCTGAGGGCATGTTGCCTTCTGCTGGAAAGGAGCTAGTCTCAGTCCCTCCCATACTTGGAAGTACACTGCTTCCCTGTGTTAGAGTCACAGGAATCCTCATCCACCTCAGTGGTTTCTGAGATTCCCTGCCCCTTCTTTGGGCTCTCCTCTGGGACATATTTCTCTTTGCTCCCTAGAGCTGGGTTTGTCTTGGGTTCAGTAGCGACCTGCTGGCAGCTAACAACTGGGCCAATTCTCTTACACCCCCATCCCTTCCTGATGTATTGCCTCCAGCTGCAGTGTAGGAGTTGGTCTCAACCACCCTCCCACCTGGAAGCATGTGGCTTCCCCCTGCTGCAGAAAAATCCAGGAGACACACTCCCATTCTCTCAGCAATTCCTGAGATCTTACCCCTTCCCTCGGGGGTCCAAGCATAAAACTCCCTCCTGCTGCAGGCAAATACTTTAACCTGAGCTCCACAGAAAAAATTATTACCAAGAAGCAGGTCAACTAGGAGATGTTCCATTACCCCCACAGTCAAAACACTTTCCAAACCTTCCCACACCACATGGATTTTAGCTAGTGGTATGAGGAATCTGCTTTTGCCCACCCCCACAATCTCTGCGATTTGGCCAGATATACTGGCCTTTGGGACCACACTCTGCTTAACCAGAGAGATCTGGGCCCCTGTATCCCTCTACTTTAAGCATTCCCTGTCATTAATTTGGACAGCTTTAACATGCTCCATATCTGGTTCTGCAGAGGCTAATCTCACAAAACCAATATGATAGGTTCCAATTGCTTGGGGTGTTTCTGTGTTGAGGAGAGCAGAACTAACATGAGGTATTGGTTGCCTGCTTCCTCTTAGCACAGGGCATTTATTCCTCAGGTGATTAGTGGAATTACACTGATAGCACCTTTTGGGCTCTTCTGCTTTTACAGGAGATTTGGGATAGGAGTTACCAGTAGAGGGATTTCAGAGTAGCATCCGTGTTAGTCTGTATCCGCAAAAAGAAAAGGAGTACTTGTGGCACCTTAGAGACTAACCAATTGTAGGGAGAATGGTCACTTTGGATGAGCTATTACCAGCAGGATAGTGAGTTTGTGTGTGTGGTTTTTGGGAGGGGGGTGAGGGGGTGAGAGAACCTGGATTTGTGCAGGAAATGACCCAACTTTATTATCATGCACATTGTGTAAAGAGTTGTCACTTTGGATGGGCTATCACCAGCAGGAGAGTGAATTTGTGTGGGGGGGTGGAGGGTGAGAAAACCTGTATTTGTGCTGGAAATGGCCCACCTGATGATCACTTTAGATAAGCTATTACCAGCAGGACAGTGGGGTGGGAGGAGGTATTTTTTCATATTCTCTGTGCATAAATAAAGTCTGCTGCAGTTTCCACGGCATGCATCCGATGAAGTGAGCTGTAGCTCACGAAAGCTCATGCTCAAATAAATTGGTTAGTCTCTAAGGTGCCACAAGTACTCCTTTTCTTTTAACTTAGGGAAATAGATTCAATATGTGTAATGTTGAGTCAGCAGTGTGCCCTTGTTGAGTCAGCAGTGTGCCCTTGTTGCCAAGAAGGCCAATGGTATTTTGGGATGTATAAGTAGGGGCATAGCGAGCAGATCGAGGGACGTGATCGTTCCCCTCTATTCGACATTGGTGAGGCCTCATCTGGAGTACTGTGTCCAGTTTTGGGCCCCACACTTCAAGAAGGATGTGGATAAATTGGAGAGAGTCCAGCGAAGGGCAACAAAAATGATTAGGGGACTGGAACACATGAGTTATGAGGAGAGGCTGAGGGAGCTGGGATTGTTTAGCCTGCAGAAGAGAAGAATGAGGGGGGATTTGATAGCTGCTTTCAACTACCTGAAAGGGGGTTCCAAAGAGGATGGCTCTAGACTGTTCTCAATGGTAGCAGATGACAGAACGAGGAGTAATGGTCTCAAGTTGCAGTGGGGGAGGTTTAGATTGGATATTAGGAAAAACTTTTTCACTAAGAGGGTGGTGAAACACTGGAATGCGTTACCTAGGGAGGTGGTAGAATCTCCTTCCTTAGAGGTTTTTAAGGTCAGGCTTGACAAAGCCCTGGCTGGGATGATTTAACTGGGAATTGGTCCTGCTTTGAGCAGGGGGTTGGACTAGATGACCTTCTGGGGTCCCTTCCAACCCTGATATTCTATGATTCTATGATTCTAATGACCCAGCCACTACCAGTTTCTGTTCAAACCCAAGTTAATTGTATCTAGTTTGTATGTTAATTCAAGCTCAGCAGTTTCTCCTTGGAGTCTGTTTTTGAAGCTTTTCTGTTGCAAAATTGCCACCCTTAAATCTTTTACTGAGTGGCCAGAGAGGTTGTTCCTGGGTAGGAGAATGTTTAGGCTCCCAACCCGCTTCTCTCTTCCCAGGGGCAAAATGGGATCTTCCCTTCCCACCAGTTTTAAACTCCTCTTTCTGTGGCCTGCCCTCAATAGACACCTGAGTCTGTTCAAAGGCATTAGCTAAAAAAGCCATCTCAGCCAGTCTTTACATCTTTGTCCCATAGACACTGCTTTACATCAGTCTTACATATGCTTAGGAAATGCTCTTGAGCAACAAGAGCCAACATTCCTTCGAAACTTGCCACCTCTTTACACCTCACCCATTTTCCCAACAAATTTTTCATTTTGTTTACATATCCCCCATTATTCATCCCAATATCCCTTTTGAGATTCCTAAATTTAATTCTCTGTTTCAGGGGGTAATCTGAAAATTTTGCAAAACCAGTGTTTTTAAATTTACAATAATCTAAAGCATCTTCAATAGGAATTCCATTGAATACATTTTGAGCTTTACCAGTTAATTTCTCAATCAGGGTAGGAACTCTCCTATCGTCGGGGATTTCATGTATTATACACAGCCTTTCAAAGGTAGTCAGATATTCAGCAATATCATCCTCCTCACTGTATGTAGGACATAAGTGTTCCCATTTGTGGATTTTTGGAGTGATGGGAGTCAATGGGGACGGGGGAAGGGCTCTGGTTCTGCTTCTCTAGCAGGTCCAGCTGGGTTTTCTCTTTTTCTCCCATAGCCCTTCTGTGTGCAGCCTCCTCTTCTTTAAGACTCATTTCTGCCTGCCACATTTGAAACTCATGGTGCTTTTCCTTCTCTTCCACTTCCAGTCTGGCCAGCTCTAGTTTTGTAGCAACCTCACTGGGAGTAATTTTTCTGCTTTTGTGTGCTTATTTCCCTCACCCGAAATTAACAGAAAATAACAAAACTGTGACCGTGTCCTGACTGTTCTTAGCCACTGCACTTAAGACTCACTTAAAATCACAAATATCAGTGCTTAAAGTGTGAACTTCACTTGGAGTAACAAGCTGCACATACACCCTGCCCGCTGCACCACTGTGACATTCCCCTGGTGTTATTTGGACTGGTGATCTGCTAGGTCACTCCAGTCCTTGACTCTGGAAGCCAGCCTTACCCTGCTCTGTTGTGAGAACCCCCACTCCTGGGCTGTTCACACACAGCCTTTGGCATGTAAGATGCTTGGATTGTGCAACCGAATGACACTA
Source organism: Lepidochelys olivacea (assembly GCF_965140295.1). Lineage (NCBI taxonomy): Eukaryota > Metazoa > Chordata > Testudines > Cheloniidae > Lepidochelys > Lepidochelys olivacea. Next base: position 32,341,294 of record NC_140415.1, read on the forward strand.
GCCAATATTTCTGGTCCCAGACAGAACCCTAGGAACCTCCAACTTGCAGTGTCCACTTATGCCTGCTGGACACTGCAAGCTTATATGAGTGTGTCAATTCAACAAAGAAATTGATATGCACCAGGCTTGTTATACCAAGGGGAGTCTCTGACATGCTTCAAACCAAGCACACTGCTTCAGGTAGAATAAACGAATTTATTAACTACAAATGATAGATTTTAAATGATTATAAGTCAAAGTACAAGAAGTCAGATTCAGTCAAATGAAATAAAAGCAAAACGCATTCTAAGCTGATCTTAACACTTTCAGTGCGCTTACAAACTTAGATGCTGCTCACCACAGGCTGGCTGGTTGTCCTTCAGCCAGGCTCTCCCCTTTGATCAGCGCTTCAGTCGCTTAGTGGTGGTGTCTGTAGATGGAGCTGGAAGAGAGAGGAAAAGCATGGCAAACATCTCTCACTTTTATCATGTTCTTTCTTCGCTCTTGGCTTTGCCCCCCCCCTTCAAGGTCAGGTGAGCATTACCTCATCATAGTCCCTGACTGACCAAGGAAAGTGGGGGGTGACTCGCTTGAGAGTCCAGCAGATCCTTTGTTGCTGCCTAGGCTAGTGTCCTTTGTTCCTGTGAGGCTGGCCTGGGTTTGTCCCATACATGCCCTGAATTAGGTTTGAACTGCCCCCCTGTTCCTGGAGAGTTTTGCCTGGGCTTGTTTTAAGCCATGGGGACATGTTTTCAGCCTCATAACTATATATATGAAATTACAACCTGTAACATTACTATAACAACAATGCTTAGTGCATCCTGAGCCTTCTGAAGACACATGACAAACTTTGCACTGGATACCAAACAATTCTATTATAAGGATGACTATGGGGGTGCCGGGTGTTCCCCCGAGATACAAAGTGTCACAGTCGACCTAAGCTATGTCGACTCCAGCTATGTTATTCACGTAGCTGGAGTAGCGTAACTTAGGTCGACTTACCCCCATAGTGAAGACAAACCCTGTGTGATCTGCACCTTTAGATTTTGAAAGAACAATCAAAGAATTTCTTTTCAAATTCTTGAATTATTTTCAAAGAATTTTAAGCTTTTTCTGATACTATGAAAGCAACTTTCTCTGTGGGCATTCTGTCCTTTAAGAAGAAAAATATTTTACATCAGTTTATAAAAAATTTGCCACTGCCAGTCCAATGTTTCACAAACTGGTATCTATGGAAAAGGATGTAGCTCTAGTTTTTGAGTTCACCATTATCATTCTGGCTCTGCCACATTGATATAGAGTTCTCACATTCTATGTTCCAATGTGCACTCATGTTTTGGTAGTGAACAAACTTTTCTTTCCTAGCCAATTTTTTTGCAGCAACCAAAGTTTCCATACTGCTGGAATGAACCTTTTTGGGGCTTGGTGTTGTCTGATCTAGTATAGTTTTTTGATTTCTTGCTCATTTTGTCAGTTTCTTGGTTTAAGTAAGTGCCTAGATTGCCAGCCATCTGAAGTCTAGGCACCCCCCTCCTATTCACTTCTCATTAAAAATACCTATGTTGCACCATGAGGAGATCAAAGTGGGTATGTCTACACAGCAAAGAAAAACCCATGGCTGGCCCATGCCCACCAACTCAGGCTTGTGGGGTTCAGGCTGCAGGGCTATTTCATTGCTGGGAAGACTTCTGGGCTCAGGCTGGAGCCTGGGCTCTGGGACCCTTCCAACCTGCAGGCTGGCATAGGTCAGCTGTGGGATTTTCTTTGCTGTGAAGACATACCACAAATCCAACATCTACTGGGTATGTTTGGGTCCTTGCTCTCACTTAAAGTACCACAGGATTGGCGCTGCCAGTGTTTGAGCCATGAGCAAGATCAACTAACAGGAAAAATCATTTGGGGTTGTACATAACGTTTTGTTCAATTTGAAATAATGTTTTGTGTTTTGACTTTTTTCATCCTTTTTTAAATTTTTTAATGAAGTTGAAGTGATCTTCAAAACAAAGTCACTTCCAATCAAACAACTGAAATATTTCTTTCTGAAAATGTTGAAACAAAACACTTTTTGAAATCTTTTTTTAATTGACGCCAATCTGCAGTTTTGGTTTAAAAAAATTGCCCTGCTGTATTCTGAATGGTGTTAAATTCTCTAATATGTAACTTTATTTTATGAAAATAACAATATCTCCCTGTAATAAATATTGTTTCCTAAAGCCAGAATAAGTATTACGTGCTCTAGTAGTGACAACTTTAAGACTGCAGAACAATGTTACAGAAGCATTCCCAAGAATTAACTCCTTGTACAAAATCTTTCCATACTCATTTGCTACTCAAAAGTAAACTTGAAGAAATGAACCAAGTTTGAAACTTGAATCTGAGCATGAAATACAGGACTGATCTTGTGAATTCCTGTGGACTTCCTGGAAGGTTCTGAGTGCTTTCAATTCTCATGGCTTCCCAGGTAGCACTCAGTAACTAGCAAGACTGGGGAGGTAGCCTTCACTAAGACCTCCTATATTTCCTGGGTTTCAGGAATGAAAATGTTAGAGGACTGAAAAACCACTCCTAAGTGTGCTCCATGTCATTTACTACAATTTAGGTAGGCCTCTATATGGACATAGTGCTAGATCCACAAAAGGACTTCAGTGCCTAACTCCCTTTGAGGGGCAGAGTGTAGGCCCCTACCTGTCTCCTCAGCATTTCCAACTGGCTAGCTTAGGCAATTCCCTGGTTACTGTGCTGGCTTTTGCAAATACCACTTAAATTCCTAACTGTCCCTATTCATTTTATAGGGAGGCAAGACACCTAACTCAGGACTGTGAATTCCATCGAGTGGCAAGGCACCTAAAAGTTAGGTGCTGCAACACTCAGCATTACAGTGCTCAGGTGTCTTTGGGGATCTATCCCATAGTGCCCGTGGGGGTGTGGATTGTGGTGCCGTCATTAGAGAGGTGACCTCCACCTAGCAATCTTAGTTGGGGTGGTATGAATGGGCTATGAGAGGAAAGCTGGTGTTTCAGGAACACATTTAAAAAAAAAATCCACAAACATACAGAGCAGGTTTTGTTTCCATGGAAAAGTTTTGACTTTTCATCAAAAAACTGAAAACCAAAAAGTTTGCAGCCAAAAATTTTTTTTTTATTTTGAAGTTTTCTGCCAAAAAGAAGTTGAAATTTACTACAAAAGCAGATGCTTTTCAATTAAATGAACATTTTCCTAGAAACCCAGCATTCTGTGTGTGGGGGGTGGGAGAGAGTTAAGATGGAAACCTGATCAGCCCTACAAAGGTACTGTACAAGCGTCTATAGGTTTTGATAGGGATTTTATTAAATCTAAATCTAAAAATAATGAAGCTTTTCTCCCTTTGTGACATCAGTGCATATGTTTTGTCACAGGGTCTGATGCTCTGAAACACACAGCCTTGTTTTCCAAAATATCAGCTTTAGTATCAGGGCGAACAGAAAAGCATGACTTTGATGATAATCTCCTTCCTGTGATCGCTGCACTTCTTCCTGAATTTTTTCTCAAGCATCTGCATTCTTAAGTTTTGATCTTCTTCTTTTGCAAAGATAAAATCATCAAAGGTCTTGCAAGTAGTAGACTACATTGGGAAATCTCCCACCATTGTGCTATACTGCCCTTGAAGCACCATCGGGAGTAGGAATGGTGGGGGCATGAAACTTAGACCTTGTCTACATTACTGGGGTAAGCTGACCTAAATTACACTATTGCAGCTATGTGAATAATGTAGGTGGAGTCGATGTACCTGAGGTCGACTTACTGCGGTGTCTATTCTGCACTGTGTCAACGGGAAATGCTCTCCCATCGACTTACTTACTCGTCTTGTTCTGGTGGAGTACTGGAGTCGACCGGAGAGCGCTCTGTGGTTGCTTTAGTGAGTCTTCACGAAACCTGCTAAATCGACCCCTACTGTGTCTATTGCAGCAGTGTCAATCCCTGGTATGTATAGACATGGCCTGAGACAACATCTGGAGACAGGCCGGAGTATGCACAGTCAGGAAAGAGATAGGTCTGAGTATGTCATAAATATAAAGGGAAGGGTAAACCCCTTTGAAATCCCTCCTGGCCAGGGGAAAGCTCCTCTCACCTGTAAAGGGTTAAGAAGCTAAAGGTAACCTCGCTGGCACCTGACCAAAATGACCAATGAGGAGACAAGATACTTTCAAAAGCTGGGAGGAGGGAGAGAAACAAAGGGTCTGTGTCTGTCTATATGCTGGTCTTTACCGGGGATAGACCAGGAATGGAGTCTTAGAACTTTTAGTAAGTAATCTAGCTAGGTATGTGTTAGATTATGATTTCTTTTAATGGCTGAGAAAAGAATTGTGCTGAATAGAATAACTATTTCTGTCTGTGTATCTTTTTTGTAATTTAAGGTTTTGCCTAGAGGGGTTCTCTATGTTTTTGAATCTAATTACCCTGTAAGATATCTACCATCCTGATTTTACAGGGGGGATTTCTTTATTTCTATTTATTTCTATTTTTTATTAAAAGTCTTCTTGTAAAAAACTGAATGCTTTTTCATTGTTCTCAGATCCAAGGGTTTGGGTCTGTGGTCACCTATGCAAATTGGTGAGGCTTTTTATCCAACATTTCCCAGGAAAAGGGGGGTGCAAGTGTTGGGAGGATTGTTCAGTGTTCTTAAGATCCAAGGGTCTGGGTCTGTAGTCACCTAGGCAAATTGGTGAGGCTTTTTACCAAACCTTGTCCAGGAAGTGGGGTGCAAGGTTTTGGGAAGTATTTTGGGGGGAAGGACGCGTCCAAACAGCTCTTCCCCAGTAACCAGTATTAGTTTGGTGGTGGTAGCGGCCAGTCCAAGGACAACGGGTGTAATATTTTGTACCTTGGGGAAGTTTTGACCTAAGCTGGTAAAGATAAGCTAGGAGGTTTTTCATGCAGGTCCCCACATCTGTACCCTAGAGTTCAGAGTGGGGGAGGAACCTTGACATGGTGGCATAGTGGTGGGATTAACCTGAAATCATTTTGAGATCCAGTTGAGATTTTTTGAACTAGAAATACAGATTTTAAAAAGAAATTTTTTTTCCTTTGGAAAGGAAGTCCAGAAAGCAGTTGAAACTGAAAGCAGCTTGGTTTCTCTCTGCTTTGTGGCCAAGCAGAGACAAAAGGGGATTATCTTGTGAATTGCAGGTTTTCTTTGCCTGGAGGCAGGGTACTTAACTCCTGCAGGGAAATTCACAGTCTTCCAACCCAGAGGTTTTTTTTTCTTTTCTTCCTAAAAGTAAGTAGGGGGTGTGTGTTCTACCCATTTGCTTTTTCTTTGGGCTGGGTAAACAGGTTTCCAAGTAGTTGGAGGTTTTTTGCTTTAATTTGGGCCCAGAGCAGAGACAAGGGAATTGTCTTTTTCTGTAGGCTGACAGTCACTATCAGAGAATAGGTATTCTATTCCAGCACAGCAAAATTTTACAGCCACGTTTTGTTTGTTTATTTCTAAACCTCGGGTGTAAAGTTAGTTAAAAACAGAGAGGTTAGAATGACCAAATCCTCAGCTCGACTACAGCTGGAATTAGCCAAATTTCAGGCTGAGGAAAAACAAAGGGAACATGAAAGACAGATAGAACTCATGCGGCTGGAGAAGGAGGTACAGGAGGCTGCCCACAAGAGGGAAATGGAGGCAAGGAAGCATGTGGAGGAGGAGAAGGAAAAAGAGAGGAAGCATGTGGAGGAGGAGAAGGAAAAAGAGAGGAAGCATGTGGAGGAGGTGGAGAGGATAAAGGCCCAGCAGAATATACCAACAAACCCTAGCAATCCTTCTCCAGGTACCACTTCCCATCCCAGAAAATTCCCCACCTACAAGGCAGGTGATGATACTGAGGCCTTCTTAGAAAACTTCGAAAGGGCCTGCCTTGGGTACAACATCTCTACTGACCAATACATGGTAGAGCTGAGGCCGCAGCTCAGTGGACCCTTAGCTGAGGTGGCAGCTGAAATGCCTAAAGAACACATGAACAAGTATGAACTGTTTAAATCCAAGGCGAGAGTCAGAATGGGGATAACACCCGAGCAGTCTCGTCGGAGGTTCCGAGCCCTAAGGTGGAAACCGGACATGTCATTTACCCGACATGCCTACCACATTGTGAAACATTGGGATGCCTGGATATCAGGAGCAAGTGTTGAATCTCCAGTAAATTTGCCCTTCCTAATGCAAATGGAACAATTCTTAGAGGGTGTTCCTGAGGAAATAGAAAGATACATTCTAGATGGGAAACCCAAAACTGTAATCGAGGCAGGAGAGATTGGAGCCAGATGGGTGGAGGTGGCAGAGAAGAAGAAAACTGGTCGCAGTTGGAGCAGAGACCAGAAGGGACCACCCCAGACCACACCCTATTACCGGGGGCCGCCCAAAGCCCCACCTACCTCCCAAAGAACCCTCCAGACCCCTTATCGTCCCACCACCCCGTTCTCCAGCAACTCACCTCGCCCCAGTGACCCGTCAGCTGGACGATGTTTTAAAAGTAACGAGCTGGGGCATGTAAAGGCCAACTGCCCCAAGAACCCCAACAGATTACAGTTCATTGCACCGGAATCACACCAGAGGTCCACAGGCCCAGATACCTCCCAGATACCCTTGGAGCGGAGGGAAACTGTGAGTGTGGGCGGGAAGAAGGTCACCGCGTGGAGGGACACCGGAGCACAAGTGTCAGCTATCCATGCTTCCTTAGTGGACCCCAATTTAATCAACCCAGAGATCCAAGTGACGATTCAACCCTTCAAGTCCAACTCTTTCAATTTGCCTACAGCCAAGTTGCCTGTCCAGTACAAGGGCTGGTCAGGAATGTGGACTTTTGCAGTCTATGATGATTATCCCATCCCCATGCTGTTGGGGGAAGACTTGGCCAATCACGTGAAGCAGGCCAAGAGGGTGGGAACGATCACCCGCAGCCAGGCTAAACAAGCCGTGAGGCCTAGCTCTGTTCCGGAAACTTCTATCAGGGCCCGGTCAGAGGTGATGGACCCAGACCCCAGGCCAATGTCTGCAACAGCAGTAGTGGATCCAGTCCCAGAGACCCAGACGGAACCAGTCCCAGAACCGGAACCAGCCGAACAACCAACACCAGACCCCGTGTCAGCACTGAATCCAGTACTTGCAACCTCAACACCAGAGGGCCCCACCGAACCTGAACTGGCAGCAGCCGATAACCCTACACAAGAGGCTCAGCCGGAGCCTGAATCCCAACATAGTGCACCAGCGGAGAGCGGTTCACAGTCAACAGAAACAGCTCCATCCCCTATATCGCTTCTAGAGGGACCAAGCCTAGGTCCACAATCCAATGAGGAACTGATGTCTCCAGCATCAAGGGAACAGTTCCAGACTGAACAGGAAGCAGATGAAAGCCTCCAGAGAGCTTGGACGGCGGCACGGAGCAACCCACCACCTCTCAGCTCTTCTAATCGATCCAGGTTTGTTGTAGAAAGAGGACTTTTATACAAGGAAACTCTTTCTGGTGGACACCAGGAAGACTGGCATCCTCAGAGACAGTTGGTAGTTCCAACTAAATACCGGGCCAAGCTCTTGAGCTTAGCCCATGATCACCCTAGTGGCCATGCTGGGGTGAACAGGACCAAAGACCGTTTGGGGGGGTCATTCCACTGGGAGGGAATGGGCAAGGATGTTTCTACCTATGTCCAGTCTTGTGAGGTGTGCCAAAGAGGGAAAACCCCAAGACCAGGTCAAAGCCCCTCTACAACCACTCCCCATCATTGAAGTTCCATTTCAGCGAGTAGCTGTGGATATTCTGGGTCCTTTTCCGAAAAAGACACCCAGAGGAAAGCAGTACATACTGACTTTCATGGATTTTGCTACCCGATGGCCGGAAGCAGTAGCTCTAAGCAACACCAGGGCTAAAAGTGTGTGGCAGGCACTAGCAGACATTTTGCATTTATGTAGTTTGTTGCATTTTTTTCTGAAAATGTAAACAATTGAATTGTTTACCCTCTGTAGGATATATCTTTTCCACCAGAAGACTGTAGAACCGCCACTATAAAAGACACAATAGCAGCATCAGTTAATCAAAGTTAAAAGTCAAAGAATGGACAAAAGTGGATAGGGATTGCCAACTCTATGTTAAAAAATCAGTAGTCGGGCCTAAATATTATGTGAGTAAATAAATACATTTCGGTTCATTTTCATTTGTGTTTTGATTTTTGAGCCCTTACGTTGCACTTGGATCACATGTTCAAGCTTTTATCTACAATCTGTAGGCCTAGAAGGTTTGTTTGTTTTTTATTTGCTTGTTTTTTTTAATGAAAAAGAAACCTGAGATTCTCATGTAATCACAAGACTCCATGAGCTGGAGCTTTGAGTAGAAATCTCAAACATCACAAAACTCATAATAAAATCTTGAGGTTAGTCAAAGTGTGGGAAGCAGAATTAGAAGTGGTTTATCTCTGTAAGGACTGAAGCACATTTGGAAGGAATGAGGAAGCTTGCACCATCATTAATTTTAGAGCATATGTAGCTCATGCAATGCACATTTCTCCCTGTCCTGCAGAGTTTACAGACTAAGGCCCCGGTCCTGCCAACAGTACTTAATTGTAAGCATGTCAGTAGAAGAATATGCATAAGCATTTTCAGGATCCAGGCCTAAATAAAGCAAGAAAACCATTAACTTTTCATGCAATTTCAGCTTTTCTACAAGTTGCAGCACAGTTGCCAACTTTCATGCAGTAAATAAGCACCCCCACTTTCACAATAAGCCAAAAACCAAGCTAAACTCATTTTGAAACAAGGCCAAAAAATCCCTATATATACATACAGAGAACATGAAAAGGTGGAGTAAGAGGCTAATTAATTAAGATGAGCGGTTTATTTCTCCAGCTGATAATAGCTCATTTTAATTAATTAGCCTCTTACTCCATCTTTTCATGCTCTCACGCCCTCTCTCTCTCTCTCTCTCTCTGTGTGTGTGTATATTTTTATATATATATATATATATATATACATATATATAAAATCTTCTTATTATATGTTCCATTCTATCCATCCAATGAAGTGGGCTGTAGCCTACGGAAGCTTATGCTCAGATAAATTTGTTACTCTAAGGTGCCATAAGTACTCCTGTTCTTTTTGTGGATACAGACTAACATGGTTGCTACTCTGAAGCCAATCCCTGAGAACCCCAACTCTCTGTGACTAGATCTCATGCAGTCTGGAACTGTGGTGGGCCTGCTGTGCACCCCTGACTCTTTCTTCTCCCTCCCCCTGCCCCCCGCTTGCTGGGAGCCAATCAAAAAAAAGAAGCAACAAGCCAAAGAAGCAACAAGCTGCAAGTCAAAAACTAGCCAACAAACAACTCACAAGCCAATTAAGCCAAAAACTAGCCCAATTTCTGTGATTTTTTTTCGTGGGTTTGGCATGCCTTGTAGCGGTCACTCGCTGTGTTATCCCTGTTCTTTTGACAACCCCAACGACTGAAGGTTTCTCTCTGTCATTCTGGTATTTTTCACATGCACTAAATTCCCTCACTGGTAACATCGTATATAACAGACACAGATATATTGAAAAATACTTATTGACTTTGAAATGATGCATGTATCTTCACTAAGCAGTGAGAGCTAATGTAGAAACAAAATTTATATAGCACACAAATGGAGTTGAGGGGCAGAGTTTTAGACTGGTTAAAATGTGTCCGATTCAGTCAAGCATAATCTTAGATATTGTTCTTTGGGAAAAGGTGTTTAAAACAACAAACCAACCTGCAAATATCTCTAGTTCCTTGCACCCAGAAAAGCCTCTCTTGGAGAGCCTGCATGCTTTTTGGTCTGCAAATGTTTTGCCTGTGGTTGAGGAAATTGCACACAGTGACAGTAGGGTTTTGAAAAAGGAAGGAAACCCACAAAACTGACTCATTTGTCTGCAATAAGAAACTTTCAAAAGAAAATATTTTTTGTCTATAGCCAGTGAATAACTTGTGAATAACATTAATGGAAAATGTTGGCATTTTAAAATCAAATAATCAACAGAAAATTTCCCCATGTAGCCAAGGCTTAAGAAAGACTGGTACATCGTTGTTTACTTCAGAATAAAACATTAAACATGAATATTAAGATGGAGCTCTTCTCTCACAGTCTACATTTCAGGGGTAGGATTCTGAAACTCTTGATAATTTTATATATTTTCCAACTATGCCCTAAGCTAAATTTTGGGGGGATAAGCAAAAAGAATGATCTATTTTCCCTTACTTCTCTCCTAGCTTATTGTATACTGCCTCTTAAAGGACCTTCCACAGGAAAATGTGGAGCTACAGAAAAATATATAGGATACATCTACACTGCAATGAAACACACATGGCTGGCCTCGGTCAGCTGACTTGGAGTTGTGGGGCACAGGCTGTGGGACTATAAAATTGCAGTGTAGGTGTCTGGGCTCAGGCAAGGGGAAAGGGCCCAGAGCCTGGGCTCCAGCCTGAGCCCAAATATCTAGACTGCAGTTTTATAGGCCTGCAGCCTGAGCCTGAGTGAGCTGACCCATGTCAGCTGTGAGTGTTTTATTGCAGTGCAGACATACCAATAGGGTTGGATACTCAGCTGGTGTAAATCGGCATAGCTCCATGGAAGCCAATGGAACAATGCCTGTTCTGAAGTCTCAGATTTTGCAACTCCTACAAGCAGAAGAGAAAAGCAAAGGGTTTTCTCCTAGTTTCTCATCATCACAATTCCCTTGGCAGCTATTGGATAAATTATCTTCCGTCTATTGGATTGTCACAACTTATATCATTTGATACAATTTTGTCTACAATCACATTTTGATCAATTCAACTTGAAGTTAGTTTTAGAGACTACCAAATGGAACTTTTTAGAGGAGTATGTTTAAAAAACAAAACAAAACACCACCTAGAGGAGACTGCACCAAGACCATAGTAGGTGCTTTGATTAAAGATAGCATCAAGTCTTAAGAAACTTGAGGTTTGTGAAAATAATATAAAACAATTAAATGCTATGCTCTTGGGTCTATCTGAGCATTTAGATGACTCAGATCCCTGTGACACACTTCCTCCATTCTTTGAAACAATCTGTAAGCAGAAACTTTGCGCTATCTAGCTCACGTGGCTCTGTCCTACCACGCCTGTGAAGCATGCTGGACTTGGAAGAGGAGCCTTGAAAGAGAGAACCCCAGCCTAGAGATCCCTAGCCCTTGGAAGTGGACAGCTCTCTCCTTCTTAACTTCCAGAGAGGAGCACAGCAGAAAGCCAAGCTGCTTTAAGTATCCTGAGAGCGCGGAGGGTTCATACAGATGGCTGGAGGGTTCTTGTGGGACAAGAGGCCTAGTCCTCTTTTTTTATTTGTTTAGTTTTCTTTGCCGTATGGGAGCTGGGGCCCAGAAGCAGAACCCTGCTGATAATGCAAGCACCCTGAGGAGAAAACAGGCTGACATAGGAAGTAGTTCAAGAGCTCTGATGAGACAGGTCTTAATCACTTATTGTAAGGTCCTGGAACTGGACTGGGCTGGAACCTAGGATAGAGGGAGGGACTGGGTCCCCCTACAGCCTCACTGAGGAGGTTAGCATGAAGACCCCAGACATAAAGGCCAGCAGGACTACTGGGCCTGGACTTGAGCCAATGATCTGATTTGCGGTTATGGGTCTATTGTTGAGTTGAATTCTGGTTTACCCTGAAAGGGGCTGGACTAAGTGACCAGGCTGGAGGGCCAAGTTACCAGTTGAAGGGGACCACAAGCAGATCTTAATGGCCAGTCAATGGGACTATAAAGAGGAAAAATACCACACTGGGGCACAATGGCTGAGGAGGTACTTTGTCACGGGAGGTACTAAGTGACCTTGCCTAAGATTACATAGGAAGACGGACCCATTAAAATGTTTTCCTCTAGCAGCTTCTTCCTTGTGCCAAACACTAATAGTTACTCTTGCTTCAATAAATGATAAAGATGAAAATTCCTGCAACTAAAACAATTTGCCATCTTAGGAGGTAATGAAAATGTGGAAGAGTCAAAAGCTTCCACTGCTGCATGAGCTTTGTCACTTAAGATCAGGTCCAGGATGTGGTCAGCTGAGTTTTTGGCTCAGCTGGGGATGGTTGTGTGAATCCATGGTTTTCCACACAGGCAAAGTGTTTGGGTGCTCTCATATCATTGGCATTGTCTATAGAAATTACAGATGCCAAGTTCAATCATCACTTGATAAATTGCCCTGTTCTGTTCATTCCCTCTGAAGCATCTGGCACTGCCACTATTGGAAGACAGGATACTGGGCGAGATGGACCATCAGTCTGACCTCATGGGGCCATTCTTATGTTCTAACTGGAGTGTGTACCGTCCCTTTAAGGGACAGGTTGGAGCCTATGGCCAGGAACAGCCCGGAGTGTAATCAAGGAGACCCTGCCCTAAGCTGGGCTTTCTGAACAGGAACATGAAGCTGAGCAAGGGAGAGGGGAAATAGAAGCGGTGTAGGCTGAAGTGGGTTGTGGTTTCTCTCTCAGGCTCCAGGAAACTAGGCTGACCAAACTCAGACTTTATTTGAGGACTTTAAGTTTTGTAGTTTTGAACCAGGATCCTATGGTGAGGGCCTTATGAACTGTTGATTATAACTGCTCCTCTCATAAAACCTTGTTAAAGGGGACATGCTATTTTGTTAATATGTGTTAGCTTCTCCTTGCCCAGACCTGTTAAAGTGAATTTTATTGATGCCCAATCAGGGAATGTAAAGTGGGGCTCAGCTGCTGTGCCACACCTGGCCACAAGGGAGCACACAGGGACAGACTGCTCCTTTCAACTAAAGAATTCCAGTTGGGCAGCAAGTCACTATTATGTTTCACAGCATACAAACAGAAGTTAGATCAAAACAGGATTCCTGTGGGAAGGTTATAACCTAACATTCCTCTAATATTTAGAATGATAACAACACAAGAACCTGAACAGACAAATCAGGCTGCTCCCTTAATCAGAGGCACAACTCCCGCAACCTTACTCTCGGCTGGCTGGCTGCTAACTGCTGCTACACCCACTTTGCACACTTCCCTGCAGAGCCCCCTAGCCTGAAAGCAGGACTAGGAAATATTTCTGAGCATCTCAAGTGACCGCTTACAGTTTTCAATAAACAACAATAAACCCTCCAGGACTTCTGCAGGGTCTTCCTCTAATGGCCTGTTAGGTCTTGGTTCCTTTTCTTTTAATCTTACAGAAAATGTGGGGTGCACTTAAGGAGTGGGCAGTGGATGCACTCCTCTGTGCACCAAGATGCTCCAGGAGGCTTTGTGACACTGAGTTTTGATGCCTCCCATTGTAGTATTTCTCATATGGTCACCTGTTCAGGGGTCCCAGGTAGGCACAGTTTGGCTCTTATTGTGCAAGTTATACTAACTTATCAATGACACCCACTTTATCACTAACTTCAGATGTGTGACTTATCCCACTGCTGAATTTGGCCTGTACAATGATCTCCTAATTTAGAAACCAAGTTTCAGTTGTTTCTCAGTAATACATGTTTCATTTAATTGCATGGCTGAATGTTTCATAAAATATCTAAAACCTCTTGCAAAGTTCCCTAAGTAATTTAGAATTAATAGGCCTTTTTTAAAGATTTTTCCCTTCCCTAGGTAATACACCCTTCAGGGTGATAGTATATAGTTATTTCAATACATAATACCTGGGAGGCACAGGTATTAATTACACTTTTTACAAGTAATTGTGAGATGGCTTTTTCTTAGCATGGAGACCTAGAGCTTCATACTGTAAGTACTACTGAATAAAACAGAAAACTAGAGGAATATATTGCTAAATAAGTCACCTACATAGATTCCATGAACAAAGTGGCTGGAAAATATGCCCCTCATCTCTTCTGACTCCCTTAGTCATTGTTTTACTCAATCTTGATTAGGAAATAATAGACTCATAGACTGGATAGGAAGGGACCTGCTGGGTCACTTCGTGCATCTCAATTTATCACTGCAGGATAGTTGATCATTATTCTTACAGTCAGTACATCTGAAGACTGCAACCTTGTCGTGAGAAGGGAAAAGAAAACCTAAAGAAAGAAAGATCTTATTATAATTTATATTTTCCCCAGCTTTTGTGTACAGCAGAAGTCACCTGGACCACTGAAAATTCATGAGTCTTCTTGTCTTCTGACATCCAAAAAAAGTCAAAATAAAATATTTATTTTAGGCAAGGGCTATCAAACAATACATATAGAATTTGCAAAAGAAAAACAATTCCTCTAATTTTTAATAATTTCTGTAGACAATAAAAGTGGGAGTCAAGAATATTAGGCCAGATCTGAGGATTCCAGCCACCGGAACATACAGAGCTAATGGAATCTGTGAAGATACAAATATCCATGCGAGAGGTTTGGGACTCGAGAATAGCTCTGGTGCTCTCTACCTCCTTCACCTCGAACTAGCTTTTCCTGCCAGGCCTAGAAACAAGGAGGAGGTAAATCTGTGTGGAAGTGGAGAATGTGATCTGGCCTGCATGCTATTTAACTTAATCCACCGGTTGACTAAATAGTGCATCTTTTCATATACTCTGCTCTTCTGCAAGCCTGTTTGTATTGCTGCTGACAATCTCTTGCTAAGTAATCTCTGGTATCATTAACCTGATGTGAGAGAGGACAGGTTCTGTGCATCTCCAGTAATAGATCACAGAACCTACCAAAAAAAAAAAAAAAAAAACGAGAGTCTTACAATAGAGGAACCTAAAAAAAGTCAGAATCTTGCAACCTGGGCCAATTGTATCTGGAAACTACATACTTTCCATTCCCTTGTCTTTGTGCCAGCTGTACAGCTTGTCTGATCTATGGTATGACTAACACAGTTAGTAAAGCGTGCATTGTGTTCCCTCACTTGGTTTAAAAAAAAAAAAAAGCGTTCTGGATCTTTAAAGGAAGCAGGGCCATAAAGAAAATAAGTGGCGAGGGGGTGCAGGAGTAGTGCAAGATATGCACCATGGTATGCAGAATTTCTCTATGGCCTTAGATGGACACTGGTACTATTGGAGAGCCACCCCCAGATAATGCCTTAAACTTATTCAGGGTTAACTCAAGAAATTTTGTGAGTAATTTTCCCCTCTTGTGGGAAAGGGCAAGGGTTATAATTTACATGTTAATCTATTTGTTCTCTATAAATAAATATGACCCATCATAGCTTTATTGCCATATTTTCCTGTGCCTATGTTCTACTTTAATGCTACTTTCTCTCTATCCCTTTTGTTCAAGAAAGGTTTGAAAATAATAGAGAAGATGAGATAAAATGTGTAGGTCATGTGAATATCCAATCACTACTATTTTACTTATTGTTTCTATCATAAAACTTCCTGTGTAGTCCTAGATATTTGGTTTGTACAACAGATCTTGATAACCAGCGTCCCAAAAGAGGCTGGCGTCTAGGAAATGTGAGTCTGTGTACTCCTCTTTAGCTCTTGAGGTGAAGAGTGTATAATCCAAACTATGGATGTGTTGGATCATATTAAAGAAGTTCTGTATTAAAATCTCAAATGAGTTTGATTCCCCATAGTTTAAATTCCAGGGTATTACTAATTAAGAGGTCTCTTGGTTTTTGGCACTGTTTCTCTCCCTTTATGTGTGAAACTTGCAAGCTGCTAATTGTGTTAGTACATTCTAAGACAGAGTCTGTTCTCAAAGCAATTCTTTGTAACAACAACTACTCACACAGAGAGAGACTCAAAGCAGTACTCCGTAACAATAGAAACAGCACCCAGAGACTCCCTGCCCTTTTGTTGTATTCATCTCGCTTTGTTAACAATTGTGATTAAAGTAGAGATAGAGGATGTATGTGGATGGATGCTTGGTGTGGATAATAACTGAATGATCAGGGAGGTGCCAGCCTAAGAATGCAGTGTCCATCGGCTGAAGAAGGCGTCAATTGGAAATAACCAGAGGACCCCTGGAGGGCAGACTGGAATCCACCCAATAGCCTCAAGAATGGGAGAACCAAAGAACAAGATAATATCTGGCAGCACGGAGCTGTCAGGAATGTGACATCTTCTGATTGATTCAGCAATAGCATGATGAAGCAATTCCCATAGACTGACATAGAAAGAAATTCCTATAAAAATGGACTCTGGAAAGTGAGAACTTTGGGGTCTGATTCTGCAAACCAACTTCCAGGAGCATCAGATGTGCATCTGATGAGGCCCTGCTCCCTCCTCATGTCCAGGCCACCTGGCCAGTGGCTTGGCATGAGCAACTCTAAGGCTGGTAACTATGATAACAACCTTGCAGAACCTGTGTGTATGAATGAATGAATGTGTGAATAAATATGAGATTGAATGGAATGTTATAGCTATAACTAACTGCTTACTATGATTCTTTCTGTATTCACAATAAATGTGGTATTTTGTCTTTTCCCCTTTAATAAGATCCTACTGGTTTTTATTTTATTGGTATAACAGATGGGGAAGCCAGTTAAAATAAGAAACTCATTTTTTCCCAAATTCAATGAATTTTTGCAAGTTTTGCAAGCTTCGTTAACTGTCCTATGCTGCGTATTTGCCTCTGGACACTTAACTGTTCGCACTGAAAATTAAAGCGCTCCGTATATCTATAGGAAACAACAGTGCAGGGCTAATGTGATCCTTGGATGCATAAACAGAGTAATCCTGGGTGGACAAATTACCTCTGTATTTGGCACAGTGTAACCACTGCTGGAATAGTGTGTCCTGATCTGGTGTCAACAATTCAAGAAAGATGTTGATAAATTTGAGAGGGTTCAGAGAAGAGCCACCAAAATGATTACAGGATTGGAAAATATACCTTATAGTGCAAGACTCAATAACTTCAATCTAGTAACCTTAACAAAGAGAAGGTTAAGGGCTGAATGGATCACATTGAAGCACTTACTTGGTGAACAAAAATTTAATTATGGATGTGATAGGTTCCCCCCTGGGGTGCCACCTGGAACTGGGGTACCACTGAGCCCTCTGACCCACCAGCCTGGGCTCCCTCTCACACTGTGTTCCTGTGACAAGGTGTAGACCCGCTCCCGGTCCTACACTTCCACCAGCATACATATAAGCATAGGTGCTGACTCCATCAGTGCTCCACGGTTGAAGCACCCACAGAGAAAAATTAGTGGGTGCTCTCCTCCCTCTCCCCCATTCCCACCCACCACGGGCCCCCGCCAAGCAACTCTCCCCCTCCCTCCCAGTGCCTCCTGCATGCCACGGATCAGCTGTTCAGCAGCATGCAGGAGGCACTGGGAGGGAGGGGTAAGAGTGAGGACAGGGTGTGCTCAGGGGAGGGGGCAGGCAAGAGGTGGGGTGGGGGTGGAGTGGGAAGAGGTTTGGGGCATGGTTGGGGCCATAGAAGAAGGGGTTGAGTGCAGGTGAGGCCTGGGGTTGAGCACCCCCAGGGAAAATTAGAAGCTGGTGCCTGTTTACACAGGGAGGGACACACCCAGCTGCAGTGACATGCATGCTCTCTGACTAGCCATTGCATGAACCAACAGTAGAAAGGCTAAAGCTGTCCAGGCATGTACTCCCTCTGGAGCATAAACCCAAAATTATACTGTCTTGTGCTGCACAGGGAACTATATAGCGTAAGCTCATAGAGTTCCCTCCCCCCCACCCTTTTTGGAGAGGAATATGCAACAGACTTTCTCAGCTAAGATTCCTAAGCACTTCACTCCAACTCACTGGTGTAGATAAAGAAAAACAAGTTTATTAACTACAAAAGATAGATTTTAATTGATAGATCTATTTGCTATCACTAATAAAGTAGATTACCAAGCAAAAAACACAAACTAAGTCTAAGATACTAGAAAGATAGTATATGAATTAGCAAATTCTCATATTGAGAGATGGTACAAGCAGGCTTGAAGATTCTTAAGGGACAAGCTACACTTGCTTTACAGCTTAGAATTCCCAGGTCTTTCATACACAGGCTAGATATCACTTTAGTCTGGGTCCAGCACTTCCCCCAGTTCAGTTTTTGTTCCTCAGGTATTCCCAGGAGTCTTCTTGTGTGGGGAGTGAAGAACCACAGATAATGTCACTCCTTGCCTTATATAGCTTTAGCATATGGCAGGAACCCTTTGTTCCAAAGCTTGGGTCCCCGGCAGGTTTGCGGAAAAATACTGACATCCCAAGATGGAGTCCAGAGACATGTAGTCTCATCACATGTCCTTGTAGAGTCATAGCAGCCATTACTCAGAGGATGTCTGGAGTGTTCTCAGAAAGGCTCACCAGGTGGGAGATAAGCTTCTCCTAAGGCCTATTGTTTTCCCTAATGTCTCCTTGCCCTGAATAGGCCCTTCCCAACAAACTGTCGAAACTAAAAGCATCATCTAGTGGGAATTACCCAGGTGTGACTACATTTGATGTACAAATACATAGCCAGTATTTATAACTTCATATACAAAAATGATACATGTGTACAAATAGGATAACCATATTCAGAAAATCATAACTTTTCCAATGACACCTTACATGACCTGTCTTGCATAAAATACATCATAATTCTATAATCAGATAATAATAGCGCTATGAAGAACATAGGGTGCAGTGTCACAATAGGCTCTGTAGTCTAACAAGATCCAAAAGTGGAAGTTGAAGCTAGACTAATTCAGGCTGGAAATAAGGCATGCATTTTTAACAGTGAGGGTAATTAGTCACTGGAACAATTTATCAAGGGTTTTGGTGGATTCTCCCTCACCAGCAATTTTTAAGTCAAGAAAGGGTCTAGTTCAAACAGGAATTACTTTTGGGAAATTGTATGGCCTGTATTAAACAGCAGATCAGACTAGGTGATCACAGTGGTCCTGTCTGACCATAGAATTTATCAATCTGTGAATGCCCCACTGTGGCAAGGCAACGTGATTTAAATCTGTTGTGGAATCACCACCATATGTAGTGGGCGAGCACCGTTTGATCAACTTGGTTACTCAGGCCTTAGTCTTACTACTTGGCCTACCTACGAGGAATCTGAGCTGCTTTGGTTATTTTTGAGGTGTGGACACTTCCCTACTTGGAAATAAAGTGAGATAATCTAATGCAGAGAAACTGGAGATGAAAAGACCTATTGGATGATCCAGTCCATCCCCTGGAAATGCATGAATGTTCCCTACTGTATATTCTGGATTCCTTTAAATATTTTTAAATATGTTTCAATTCAGAGAGCCATTTTGGCATGACAGCTATACAAGTGTTGACAAAGTATAAGAAAAAACAGACCTGACAGGTATCTGTCTCAAGTGATGAGACATCCACTACTTTTGTTAGGAGATGAAGCTACAGTGTAATTGACCTCAATGATAGAAAGATTTTCCTACTACTTAGCCTCAGTTTTCTTTAACTTAAAGGGACAAAATCAGCTTAAAAATCACACTTCTGCTTGATTTTTATTTCTTACCTACTATTACTACAAGTGATAATCAAGATAGGAAATAACTGTAGATTTCCTCTATTGTTTCAGCTTGTGTACTTTGTGCATTTTGCAGTACTTTGGTTATAGTCAGTTAATCACTTCGCCTTTTGGTGCGTGTGTGTATCTTTCTGAGACCAAAACAGGAAAACATGACTTTTAAACCACAGAAATTGGCAGGGACACTCCAGGGTATTTGCAATACCTGATGCTACTTTAAATTCATTTTTTGAAATTGACAAGATTTCAAAGCTGACGTTGCCTCAATTTTTTTTTACGACTAATTATAGCATCTTCTGACATTAAATAGAACTCTTGTATTCTTGGGGTGTGTCTACACTTGGGTATGAATAAGCCACTCCCCTGAGTGACATAAGTTACACCCACCTAAGCACCAGTGTAGACAGTGCTATGTCAGCGGCAGAGCTTCTCCCACCGACATAGCTACCGCCTCCCAGAGAGGGGATTTTATTATGCCAACAGGAGAGCTTACTCCCATTGGCATAGAGTGTTTTTGCCATCAGTAGCTGTAGCAATTCTAGTGTAGACTAGCCCTTGCATTTACACCCTTGAGATATTTGTAGACTGTTAGCATGTCCTACCCTCAGACACTGGATAGCTATGTATTTAGCGCTTTATTATTTTCTCATAAAGACCTTCTCCTTAGTCAGACAAAGAGGCTATTCAATTTTGTTTCCCTTCTCTGAATTCTTTCTATTTTTTTTCCACTAAGGCAATGTCGAAAAGTTGAATAGTGCAGCTGAGTTGCGCAAGGGGAGAACTCTTATCCCCATACAGTGTGGAATAATGCTTCTGTGTCTGGGCCTCAAGCTTTTTTTGTGGATTTGACATAGGCCACTGAACACTTACCTGATACTAGCAATGTTCAGTTACTGCTAATGGAGGCTGGATTTGAAGCAGTGAGCTAGCAGGGAAAAAGCTCTATAAACCATTACTGTTCCCCTGAGCTATCCAATCCCTACTGCATGTTTTCATGTCAGAAACTTTCATCATTACTTACTGAAAGAATTTTTTGGACAATGATGCCCTGTTGTAGTGTACCAATAGCTTACTAACCTGTGACCATACACAGTCTGCCTGTATTCAGTTTCTGATAATACTGACCCTTTAAGTGCCAACTTTGCTGCTGATTTATATAAAATTTAATTGTGTTGAAGATTGGGTGAAACCTTGTTGAAGCTTGTAGGCATAATAGCCACCCTTCATTCAGGATAAATTTAAAAAGCAAATAAAGCCTATTGTGGAATAGATAGCTGAAACAAGAGGACCCCTTGTCTAAAACACTGGCCATATGATAGACCATATGGGTCAACTCCTACTCTAGCCTGAGGGTTTGAATGCACATGTGGGGCTGGGTATTGTTTGATGAAGTGTGTGTAAGGAAACACAAAAGTGCACAGAGAAGGCACCAAGGATGCCCAGAGAGTGCCAAAGAAGCACTTGTAGTGTGACCATTCAAAAAAGTGGAGGCATACTCTTAGCTGCCCCACAGCTTGGATTGTAGCAGGTGTAAATAGCAGTGAGCAACAAAGTGCTGGACTGTAACTCTCCTGTCTGGATGCCACTGGCATGAATTAAACGGTTTCTAGTTTGCATTAATCTTATTCTGTTTATCTTATCTTATATGTTAAGCCCTAAAAGATAGCTTTTTTGGGTGGAGTGCTGGCTGGAAATAGACTTGGAATTGTAAGCAGAGAAATGGTCTCTGTTGTTTTGATTCTTATGGTGTTCAGAGAAACTTGATATATTCTTTGTAAATAAACAGGATTGCCTCAAAGAAATACCTGACTTCATCAGTTTCTCCTCCTAACAGAAACAAAACATTGATTTACAAAACAAACTGAAGATTGGTTTAGTACTCAGGTAAAAAGAGGTAAGTATATAATCCACTCTGCTCTTTTGGATCACTTTCCCCACTAATAATTAAAATCTAACATTTAATATAGAATTGGTTATGTCTCTTCTACCTGCTGCAATACCAGCTTGAGGCTGTGACCTCTTCAGATCTAAGAAGTTAAAGAGGGCCAGGTTCATTTTACATAGATAGGAGTCACCAAGGAAAACCCAGACTGCTGCAGGAAGTGGTGTTCGTGATTAGTTTCTTGATATGCTTCCCTCAGAATCTGTACTGAACCAAAATGGAATAAGAGAGAACTATTGTGTTAGGCCTGTTGTTTTTTGAATAAGATGTAAAACTCTGGTTCTTCCACTTGTGAATAGTAAGACAAAAATTTTCAGTAAGGGGAGTCCTCAGGTTCCCATGCAGTTGTTACCTACATTTTTGCCTGCATATAAACATGCTATTGCTGAGACAATCCATATAAATTGGGTGATTACCAGTATGTTAAAATTATTATTTATTTATTTGTTATGTATAGAGCACCATAAAGGTACATGTTTCTTTAAAAAAAATATGAAAAATTATGGTCCCTGCTGTCAAGGCTGAATCCCCACTCTGAGTGCAGAAGGTGGGGGGCCCGCAAGGATTCTAAAAACTAATGCTTGCCACTCCAGACTTGTAGTGTCCAAGGTTACAGCTTTCCTCTGACCTTGGTTTGGTAAACACTGCCACCATCCAAACGCCAAAAAAAACCAAACCAAACCCTTGGACACAGGAAGGAGCACTTGGGAATTTCTCCCTGTGGGGTACCCTCAAGCTCTTTCACCTCACCACCACCCCCTCCAGGGAAGAGCTGAGAAAGAAAAAAAAGGAAATTAGCTGTTGCCACCCGCTAATCAAACAGCATGTGCACAAACCTCTTCGGACACCAAAAATCCAATCCTGTTCTTAAAAAAGGTAAATTTTAATAAAAACAAAAAGGAAGAAAATACATCTGGAACTTAGGCTTTTGCTAGATTTTAAAAGATCAATTCCAAAAATTAAGCACCCAAAATAGCTTTCTTGGGGGTTCAGCTTAAAGGTTACAAGCAAACAAAAGCATCTGGGGTTAGCACAGAGGAGTCCATAAGCCTTAAAAAATAAACAGAAATAAACCTAATAGCGTCTTCCTAAACTTTCCTAATTTACTTACATATTTGGGTTTTTAAAAATAGTTCTAGATATGATCTGATGGTTTTCATATCTGGTTCAAACTTCACACAGCATTCCTGCTTATAGCACTGCTGCTTCATGTCTCCTTCTCCTGAGAACAAACAAAGGGAAAGTTTCTTTCCCAATTTTAAAAAGTTCTACCTTTCCATTGGCTCTTTTGGTCAGGTGCCCACTTCCTTTTCTTTACCTGGGGGACTTTTAACCTTTTACAGATAAAGCAAGCAGAGAACAGCTACCAAGAGGGATTTTACAGCTAACTGGCTGGCTGGGTGTCTATCAAAGCGAGCTATTCCCCACCACTTCATTTATCACACCTGCCTTGAAGATTTTAGTCTAAGGGCCAGATTTCAAAAGTTTTTTTAGGCACCTAAAGATGCAGATGGTCTTCTAGGAGATTTACAAAAGTGCCTAGGTGCTTAACACCATGAGAGAGAGGCACCTAGGCACTTTTGTAATCCAACAATAAAAGCTTATCTGAATCTTTAGGTGCCTAAAATACCTACACACACACTCTCTCTCTCTCTCTCTCTCTCTCTCTCTCTGACCTCCCGCACCATAATAAACAAACAAACACATAAATAAAAGAACTATCAGTGAATTAAACTGCTTTCCCCTTTTCCTCCTGCAGGAATTTTTTTTCTTTTGTATACCTTTCTCAAGTCAGGGCTTTTGTTTGACCTTTCCCACCCTTCTGTATGTGTGGTTTATGTTATAATTCAAAGGCCATCCCAGATTTCATCTCAGCTGTCTAGTTTATTTTTTTTGAAGCAAGAAGTCCACCTTCTGTACCTGAAAATCTGCTCACCCACCATTACAAATTGCATTTAAAACTGCTGATGTGGTACTACAATCAGCAATTTGCCTATATTTTTATGCATGTAGCCTGTCATCAATTTGTGTCTCCTACAGGCTTAGCAATTTGGTGGGAAGAAGTATTTTTTTCTCTAGGTTTTTATTAGAACTCTGAGGAGCCCCTTGTCCTCCCTTGTAACTCTCCTCCCTCACTTTGACCAAGTCATGACAACATATCTTTGACAGGTTTCAGAGTAGCAGCCGTGTTAGTCTGTATTCACAAAAAGAAAAGGAGTATTTGTGGCACCTTAGCGACTAACCAATTTATTTGAGCATAAGCTTTCGTGAGCTACAGCTCACTTCATCAGTATGCATCCGATGAAGTGAGCTGGAGCTCACGAAAGCTGATGCTCAAATAAATTGGTTAGTCTCTAAGGTGCCACAAGTCCTCCTTTTCTTTCAACATATCTTTGCATTTTTGTAACAGTAATCGTTTCTATGATCTGTAATGTGTCCATCCCTCTAATATCTGGCTCTGGTTACAGACATTTAGAGATACACGAATACCCTGAAGGAAAAGGAACAAAGCTGCCATTCCCTGCCGTCAGATAAGACCAAACAGGGATTAAAATGAGATAACCAGGTATCAGTAGCTCAGACTCAATGGAACCTAGAAGTTGTTGATTATAACCAGGCATAGCAAGGCACTGTGAAAAACTCTCTTTATTTCACGTGTAGGGAGAACAAATTTGGAAATACCAATCCATATCAGTGATGGATACTCACTCGCATTTGGCATTGAGACCGGGCACTCTGCTCATTTGTATGAGTATACTGATTTGAAGTGACCCCTCCCAACGTCAGCAGCCAGAGCTTCAACGTGCACAGGCAGAAATTGTGGAAAAACAACATCGTTTGCCTCATAACCTAAGTTGTGCAGAACGCAATGCCATCCACAGCCTCAGAAACAACCCTGACATTATAATCAAAAAGAAAAGGAGGACTTGTGGCACCTTAGAGACTAACAAATTTATCTGAGCATAAGCTTTCGTGGGCTACAGTATGCATCCGATGAAGTGAGCTGTAGCTCACAAAAGCTCATGCTCAAATAAATTGGTTAGTCTCTAAGGTGCCACAAGTCCTCCTTTTCTTTTTGCGAATACAGACTAACACGGCTGCTACTCTGAAACCTGTCATTATAATCAAAGAGGCTGATAAAGGAGCTGCTGTTGTCATCATGAACAGGTCTGGCTACCAGACAACTCTCCAATACCAAATTCTACAGGCCACTTTCCTCAGATCCCACCAAGGAATACACTAAGAAACTGCACGTAGAAAATTCTGTAATGCAGAAAAAGCTATGAGCTTTCTGCTTCTCATGGGTTAGCACAATGCTACTGTGTTTGGGTTGCTTTGCAGGAAAATGTTTACATCTAGATATGAGGTTTAATGGGCATGTGCCAAGGGAAGCTACTTGAACTGCATGCTAAGTTGCCAAGGAAACTAACAGGATGGACACCTGTGGCACAAGTTTTCCTAGGGCCTGGGGCGGAAGCATACATCAACAAAGGCTCTCTGCAGGGTGCATCATTTGGAATAGAATCAAAATCTCAGGCTCATCTGGTGAGTGGACTGAAGACCTCAGTGCTTAATTTAAGGTTCTCCCAGGCAGTGAATAGCAAGTCAGGCTTGCCTGCTGAGGCTACAATTGGCATAGCATCTCCTATTCCTAAGAAAGAGATGGGGGAGTAAGAGAACCTTAGTATCAAATTTTAGTTTGGTATCTGTGCACTGTATTTAAGTGTCGGTTCTCATAGTGTCTTGTCCCCCCCCCCTTTTTTTTTTTTTTGGTTGGTTGGTCTTTGAAGCTTTGTTCTATTTTCTCATTCTGTTTATTTTTGTTAGTCTAAGACTTTGTCAAAGTTACTATTCTCTCTCTCCCCACCCCTTACTATGTGGAGCCTCTTTATGTAAAATATCATAGTAACATACTAAGGAGGAAGTACATTCTAATGTGGCTGCTTTCAGAGTATGCTACTCAGTGTTATCAACCAACTCCAGAGAGATGCTGAGCATCTGCTGAGTCTCTTACTTTAATGGGAGCTGCAGGTATTCAGTAACTCTTATGATTTGGTCCCATAAAAGGAATTGAACATTAGCTCTGGAAGAGTTAGGCCCAAGATCCTTGAATATGGCCAAGGACTGCTTGACTTTAAGCCAGCTTTGTACACTCCCTCTCCTGCAATTGCCATACATTGAATCTGTCTCTCCCTTCCCTTCCCCGTGAATTAATTACAGCAGCTCAAAACTTCAGCCAACTGTCAATGGTCTCATTATGGGTGGGTTTTTTACCCACAAAAGCTTATGCCCAAATAAATCTGTTAGTCTTTAAGGTGCCACCGGACTCCCCATTGTTTTTGTGGATACAAATTAACATGGCTACCCCTCTGATACTTGGTCTCATTCTGGCAACCAGGGATCACCAGGGTGCAGCATTACCAACTCTTGTGGTTTTTTTGTGTTTGTTTTTTAATCACGAATCTCACAATATTGGTGTTTTTCTTCAAACCTCTGCTCCTGGAGGCATGTGACTAAGTGAGAATCACAGCCTTCCTTAACAAAAGCTTGAAAACATGACCTGGGTGTACCATAGTGGCCCAGAAACCAAACATGGCAAACAAAAGGAACCAAAACTCTGGTGTTTGACTTTAAAACCAGGAAATTTTAAAACAATCTCTTTATTTTGAAGGCCCGACTCGTTATTATTGAATGCTTGGGATTTGGTGATACTTTGAAGCCTTGACAATACTGCGTTTTGCACAACCTTACCCCAGCCCTACCCCAGCCCTGCTTTGGTCAGATACACCAGGTTTAGAACAAATTTGCACTGGTGATGCAACATAGTGCCCGGAAAGCAAGAGAGAATCTGGGCCTACATCTCTAACAAGGTTAATTTAATGTCATCAAACTTTTTTTACTTTACTCTATTGAAAGATCCATCAAATTGGTTGGCAGTACAATGCAATCGGCTAAGGTTAAGGGTCACCATAATTAAAATTTTGAATGATCTATTTGAAAATGTTTCTCAAAATTAGATTTTGTAATGCCTTTATTAAAACAAAAACACACCCCAAATACTAATTTTTGATCCTGAGCTTCAACGGATAGTGTCGCTTTAATTCTAATCCAATGATTATATTGTGCACCTCTAAGAGCTTTTTCTTTTCTGAAAGCAATTTACACAGTCATCTATAAATATACAGTTCATTGTCCCAGGAAAAGCAAACTCTTCAATTATTAATTACTGTGAAGCTCCACAAAAGTACAGTAAATTATAACCCTCTAAGTTCCCTCTTTATTCCCACCCATTTAAAAAGTAGATTTGATGTCAGTTCAGATTTTTAATATTTCATTTCTATCTGAAGAAAACGAACGGTAAAGATAATGCTATTCGTTTAAGTAAAGTGGTAGGTGAAATTTAAGACACCAACACAGTATTGTCTGAAGTAAAATAATACTACCTGTAATCTTAATGTTTTAGCAGTTCGTAGAGCAAAAATACATCAATATGTAAAAAATTTGCTCATCCACCACTTTTAAGCTGCACTAAAAACTGCCTATCTGGTACTATAGTCAGCAGTTTACCTATATACTTATGCATGTAATTTTTCATCCATTTGTCTCTTTGGGATTTGGCAATGATTTCTTCCAGTTATAGCATTCATTTCAAAACCTTTTTTTCCCCCACCCCTCTGATGCTCCTTGGTAATTGGCAGAGGAAGCAATGGGGGCCGAGGTATTATAAACTAACAGGTGGTATTTCAGCTGCTGTGAATATAATGAATGTTGGATCCGCTGCTGCAAAGTTAAACTACCCTTGTTATCCATTATCCCTCTCACTCTATGTGGAAGATCTGCCACTACTGCCAGACTTTTCAAGGAGGAAGGGCTTTTCAGACTCTGAGAATAAATGAGTAAATGATCTACAAATAGAATAATTTCAAACAAGAACTATGAAAATCTGAACTACTAAAATACTTAGCTTCATATTTTAAGATTTTTATGTAGCTCAGTCTGATTAGTGTTGCCAATCCCAAGAGTTCAAATATCAAGACACAGGACATTTATGATTTGAGTTTGACTCTGAAGCAAACATCCAATCCCTTTGGTTATTGTAAATAATACTCTTCAGTCAATTTCAATAAACATATCTTTTTATAACTTGGGCTAGATTAATTCATCATCTGAGTAAGGGAGAAATATATGTTTATTATGGTCAGGACTTTAAGGGGCTGCCTTGGTCCTCAGACAATTTGGGATTCTTTATGGTTTCCAGCTGTTTCAGGGTTGTTCTATTTCATTGGAGATTATTCTATTTGTAGAATCTATTCTATTTCTGTTTGTAGATCATTTATGGGTAAAAATGGGTAAGAGGTCTGCTATTTTTGGTACAGAGTCTAAAATGTTATGTTATTCCCATTACTTATAGTCAATAACTGTATATCAAGAGAGGGGCATAAGGATATTAGAAGTGAAGAAAGAATCTGCATAGGAGAAGATGAGGTTTAATTATGGAGAGTTTTTGCATGTTAAAACTAGGGGTAGGGCGACAACAAAAAAACCTGTTACATACTTACTATAACCCTAATCACTTTCCTTATATGTTGCATCCCTTTTGCCCACACCCTTCATTTGTCAGCTTAGGGTATGTCTATACTGGCAGAGTTACAGCATTGGCAGTTACAGCGTCGCTCAGAGAGTGCTGAAGGGAAACCCCTGTTGTGTGTTCACACTGTCAGCTGCCTGCGCAATAGTGTGTTCACACTTGCGGCACTTGTAGCAGTATTCGGAGTGGTGCACCCTGGGCAGCTATCCCACAGAGCATCTCTTCCTCTTCTGCCACTGAGAGTTGTGGGAAGGCAGAGGGGGTCGTGGGGCATCCTGGGTCCTGTCCCAATGCCCCGTGATTCATTGCTTTGCATCCCAGCAATCCCTGTGCTTCTGTCTGCATTTGGCATCATCTTTCAACAGTTTGTGTACTGCGCGTTCTGCCTCTTCAGTCTGCAGGAATAGATCCCACACTGTTGGCCAATAAGCTGCTTGCTCTCACTAACATGTCACAAGTGGCAATGGAGTTATTCCTTAAACTACAAAGGCAAGAGGAGTTTGTCATTGATCTCGCCACATCTAGTAGCTACAACACAAGATTGCTTGTGACATTCACAGAGGTGCTGACCACAGTGGAATGCCACTTTTGGGCTCGGGATACAAGCACTGAGTGGTGGGATCACATCATCATGCATGTCTGGGATGACGAGCAGTGGCTGCAGAACTTTTGGATGAGGAAAACCACATTCATGGGACTGTGTGGTGAACTCGCCCCAGCCCTGCGGGGCAAAGACACGAGAATGAGAGCTGCCCTGCTGTTGGAGAAGCACATGGCAATTGCACTGTGGAAGCTGGCTGTTCCAGACTGCTACCAATCGGTCTCTAACCAGTTTAGAGTGGGAAAGTCAATCATTGGACTCGTGTTGACAGAAGTGTGTAGGGCCATTAATCGCATCCTGCTCTGAAAGACCATGACTTTGGGCAACGTGCATGACATTGTGGATAGCTTTCAGAGTAGCAGCCGTGTTAGTCTGTATCCGCAAAAAGAACAGGAGTACTTGTGGCACCTCAGAGACTAAAACATTTATTAGCGCATAAGCTTTCGTGGTCTACAGCCCACTTCATCGGATGCATAGAATGGAACATATAGTAAGAAGATATATATATATATAAAATATATATATATACAGATAAGTTGACAGTTGCCATACAAACTGTGAGAGGCTAATTAGTTAAGATGAGCTATTATTAGCAGGAGAAAAAAAAACTTTTGTAGTGATAATCAAGATGGCCCATTTAGACAATTGACAAGAAGGTGTGAGGATACTTAACTTAGGGAAATAGATTCAATATGTGTAATGACCCAGCCACTCCCAGTCTCTATTCAAACCCAAGTTAATGGTATCTAGTTTGCATATTAATTCAAGCTCAGCAGTTTCTCGTTGGAGTCTGGTTTTGAAGCTTTTCTGTTGCAAAATTGCCACCCTTAAATCTTTTACTGAGTGGTCAGAGAGGTTGAAGTATTCTCCTACCAGTTTTTGAATGTTATGATTCCTGATGTCAGACTTGTGTCCATTTATTCTTTTGCATAGAGACTGTCCAGTTTGACCAATGTACATAGCAGAGGGGCATTGCTGGCACATGATGGCATATATCACATTGGTAGATGTGCAGGTGAACGAGCCCCTGATGGCATGGATAATGTGATTAGGTACGATGATGGTGTCATTTGAATAAATATGTGGACAGAGTTGGCATCGGGCTTTGTTGCAAGGATAGGTTCCTGGATTAGTGTTTTTTCTGTGTGGTGTGTGGTTGTTGGAGAGTATTTGCTTCAGGTTGGGGGGCTGTCTGTAAGCAAGGACTGGTCTGTCTCCCAAGATCTGTGAGAGTGAGGGATCATTTTTCAGGATAGGTTGTAAATCTTTGAAGATGCGCAAGCGGTTCAACAACAGGCTGAACAAGTGCAGAATGGCTGTTGAGTGTGCTTTTGGATGATTAAAGGCCCGCTGGTGCTGCCTATATGGGAGGCTGGACTTGGCTGATGACAATATTCCTATGCTTATAGCCGCGTGCTGTATGCTCCATAATATTTGTGAAGGGAAGGGTGAAAGCTTCACTCAGGGCTGGACTGCTGAGGCTCAGTGCCTGGAGGCTGAATTTGAACAGCCAGAGACCAGGGCTATTAGAGGGGCACAGCACAGGATCATAAGAATCAGGGATGCCTTGAGGCAGCAATTTGAAGCTGAAAAGCACTAATATTTGTTGCTATGCTTGGGCGTGCAGTGCTTTTAATGCTAGGAGGTGGTTGTGATTGGTGCAGATGATGCACTATGAAGGTGTAAGAAAATTGCTTGTTGCTTTGCAGGTCTCTGTTTGCTTTCAATTAATAGAATAAAGATTGCTTTCAAACCAAAACAATTATTTTATTAAAAAACAACACCTGGAGGAGAGACACAAACAAAAAAACACATCAGCACTGAGGGGGGATGGGGGAAGGCAGGGTGTTAGGAGGAAGTGGGGTCCCGGGACGGTTAAAGATTTGTGTATGTCCAGATTTCATATCCAACCTTTTCCTTTGGAGATCAGTGCAGTGGGTACTGTACTTTAGCAGGGCTAAACTGCAGAGGGATGGGTATTGAGTGTAGTGGATACTGGGAGTCTGCAGGGCTGGACTGTGATGGGGCAGGAGTGGAATGCGGTGGGTACAGACTGGAGCCAGGAGGTTGATAACAGTGTGTTGGCGGTGTCTGGGAGGCACATGGGAAAGAGTTTTGTGACAGCAGCTGCAGGCGAGGGTGGGCACGGAGCTACTCGGTTTGCAATGCTAGTAGTGCCTGGAGCATGTCCACTTGGCGCTCCATAACATTTAAGAGCCCCTCCATGGCTTCATTCTAGAGTGCCACGTTCTCCTTTCAGTCCCTCTTCTCGCTGTCCCACCACTCCTTCAATTCTTGTTTTTCGGCCATGGAGTGCATCATGACATCATGCAGAAAGTCCTCTTTAGTTCTTCGTGGCCACTTCCTAATTCTGAGCAGCCATTCAGCTGGCGATAACAAAGATGGAGGCTGGGCTCCCAAGGTCATACCTGTGAAGCCGAATTGCAACGTTTTCCCAAAGCAGTAGTGTTTGTAGCAGACAGACCACTGATTCAGTGATTTAAAACACAGCCACTATTCACATACCTATCACTAACTGGCTGAGCCCAGGCAAGCAGACATGAGCCACAAGACCCGCAAAATGGTGAGTAACCGCAGGGGCAGGAGAAATGAGTGTTCCAGGACCATACTGTACATTGGACACATGGCTGTTAGGGAGAGCCAGCACTGTAGGGGGAGGCCTTATCATTACCGTCCTCACATTTTCCACAAACTGTGTTCATTATGGAAGATATCTCACTGTTGAGGGTGAGCAGGGAATCAAGGGAGGGTCTTCTGCAAGACTGCAGCTTCTGCCCTGGCCCTTATGTAGCTCGCCTGCGTGCAGCAATGGTCCCTCCACCCTGTGATGGCAGAGTGGTGTGGGAAAGTTACCCTTAATGGGGCAAGAAACAAACAGCTCTTCCAAAGAACATGCAGCAGTGGATTGCCCAGTATCTCCATGAGAGTTTATTGAGATCTCTGAGGCATATTCCCGTGAAGAGGGGGAGTCAATCAACACCCTGTTCCACCGCTCAGACTAGGCATGTGGTGGTACACGCATCATACAGACAAAAGCCTGCTTTCTGCAACCCTCCTCCCCACAACAACTTGCTTCAGCGATTCCCAAAATCAGAGCCACATACCAGGGGACTCCTCTCCTGTTTGCACTTCACCAAGCTCCAACAGCTGTGACTGGCTAGTCTCCTCTGAGGTAGAGAAGAACTCTTGGCTGCATGCATCTCTGACCTCCGAGTCGTCCTCTGCCTCTGGGTCCCCCTCCCCCTCCACATCCTCATCCAAGATTTCCTTCTCCTGGCTCTGTCCACTCTCAACTGGCACACGAGCCACCGAAGTATCCACTGGGGCCTTTGCAGTGGAGGTGGGGTCGCCCCCGAGTATCACGTCCAGCTCTTTGTAGAACCGGCAGCTCGTGGGCGCAGCACAGGAACAGCGGTCTGCCTCCCATGCCTTGTGGTAGGCATTCCGCAGCTCCTTCACTTTGACCCTGCACTGCAGTCATGGCCCCTTTCTGTCATGCATCGTGAAACCTGTCCGTAAGTGGTATAATTCCTACAGTTGGAGCGCAGCTGGGACTGGACAACCTCTTCTCCCCAAATGCTGATGAGGTCCAGCAGCTCGACATTGCTCCAAGCAGGGAACCAGCTGGTGCATGGAGCAGGCATGGCCACCTGGAAAGATGCGCTGAGACCACTGCCCATGTCACCGAGCAAACAGGAAGGCGACATTCAAAATTCCTAAGGAATTCAAGGGGTGGGACTCATGGATGGTCACCTGAGGTCAGGGCAGTAGAGTTCAAACCGATGACCAGAGAGGTGAGAACAGGCATTGTGGGACACCTCCCGGAGGCCAATAGCAGCGCTGTAATTGACCAGGATGTATACACTGGCACCGTGCGCTGAAGCCCCGGTGCAGAAAAGTTTTACACCTCTTGTCAGGGTGGTTTATTACAGCAATGCAACTGCGCAGTTTCTCCCACAGTAAGTAGTTTGGCAGTGTGTACACCTCGGGAGTTACAACGCAGAAAGTTGCTTTATTGCACAGAAACTTGCCAGTGTAGACAAGGCCTTAGATTATATACTCGTTGGTTAGGTCTACTGCTTCCTATGTGCTTAGCACACAATGTAGACTGCTATTGCAATCTACATAATTACTAACACATCATTTTCTTTTGCTAATTTGGAATGTGTAATATTTCTCCCTGGCACACATTGTTAAATACATTCTAAAATTAACAATAGTGCTACACAGTGAAGAGTCTTATCCTGCACTCCATGTCCAGCAAAAGCTACTCTTGATGTTTTGCTAAATGTGTACTTCACAATTGTATTCAAACTTTGTATCTAACTTCTGGCCTGCTCACAACAGTGTTTAAGTTGCTTCAGTTGAGCAACTTCCATAGGAGGCCATGATCAGAAAACAGTGCAACCTAAAGGTAAGGTATGGGTGGTCACATGCTAACAAGAAGTTGATAGCTTACACAGAATGTTTTTCCTCAGGCTTTGCTTAAACTACATGTAGTCACTTCAGCTTCAAAAACAAAGGATTGATATTTATCTTTCTTTTGTACTCTCAAAACAAAACAAGTCGCTTCTAAGAAAAGGAAAAAGAAGCATTACAAAGCAGTGCTTAAATTGTAATATAAGAGGTGCTGGGGTTCAAGCAATTAGGTGCCGGTACTCAAGCAATTTATTTACATTCATAACTGATGCAGCAAACCCAGAGGTACTGGGGCTATGAATTGCTAAGTCTACAGATGCTGGTGCTCAGTCAGTT
This sequence comes from Lepidochelys olivacea, assembly GCF_965140295.1. Taxonomy (NCBI): domain Eukaryota; kingdom Metazoa; phylum Chordata; order Testudines; family Cheloniidae; genus Lepidochelys; species Lepidochelys olivacea. The sequence continues at coordinate 32,374,548 of NC_140415.1, forward strand.
GGATATGAAAAAATACTCAATACAAATATATCCTAAAATGACCATTAATAGGGGGCATGGATCAGTGTTCATGTTGCACTCCCTGTCAGTACCTCGCCGAAGCCAGGGAAGCTAATGATCCTACCAGCAGACCAAATTCAGCTATGAATCCTGGTCACCTGAGGCATGTTGCGCATACACTAAGAAGAAGACCCTTAATCACAGGATATATAAAAGTATAGCTTGATTGGATCACTCAATTAATTTGGTGAAAAATATTTATAATTACCACAAGAATCATCTACATTCATAGAAAGATATACTCTGAATAATACTTATGGAAGTCCACACTATACTTGAGTAAGGATAGCTGGCAAGGCAGTGTACTACAAATGGAGAGATTTGGTTAACCAAATCAGTCATAGAGCCAGATTTGGCCCAGGGACTTTATAAAAGAGAAAGTCACAGTCCTTTCCCTTCTTTGGCAGTCCTTGCTGTGCTGTGACTAATTTGGGGCCTTCTGCAAATTAGTTCTTACTCATGCATAGTGTCCTGTTGAAGACAATGAGACTATTTGTGTGAGTAAGAGAGTGTGCAGGATTGGGCCCTTAAATGGCAATCTCTTATTTGGTCCTGATCCTGCAATCTTTACTTGTGTGGATATTCTCTTACTCAGACAAGTCAATACTCAAAGTCCACACTTTTATAGATAGAGTAAAAAAACACTAATCTAAGTCTTTATACAGAATATCTTGTTCACTTTCTGATTCTGATGGAAAGATCATATTGCTGAAGTTCTTTGCACAAGTGTTAAGGAGCACTGCCTTGGCAGACTGCGAGGAGTAGGTAGCAAAGAGATTAGAGCTGTGACGGCAGATATTGAAAGGAACCTAGAGACACCTTCAGTCCACCAAGGAGAGGAGGAAATGTCCAGTATACCACCCCCCACAAAGACACTTGTGGCCTGTCAGAATGGGGGAGAGTCTGTTTTCAGCCAGTCAATGAAAGGACTGCTTGCAGAAGTTTAGGCAAGAAATCAGATCAGGGAGTTGGGGGAATGAGGTTGTCTTCAGCAGCCTGAAGAGACTCTCACCCTTCACTCATTCTGGCTCAGTCTGCTGGCCCTTAAAGTTAGGCATCCCAAAGAGCATGAACTGCTGTAATAAATCTGTGGCCCCTCCATGTTTTCCTATAGTTATTACTGTGCTGCACACTTGGAATTCTTTGGCATCTGTGGGTCTACAATTCAGATTCCCCTTGTACAAGCACAGTCCTTACCACTGTAGCTAAAGAACTAGCTCCTGTAGATTTTGGAAGTACCGGGCCTGTGACACACTTCTGAACAGTTCTAATTATATACAGTTAGAGGATAGTAGGACACATCCTTCTGCCCCCTTTCTGAAGATATCTGTATGTTTTATGTATTTTATGCCGTGATATCAAATACAATAGAAGTGCCTGGTGTGCTATGGTATTGTTTAACTCGCAAAGTTCTCTTGCATTTAAAATCCTTTTTATACTTTGTACTATATATTTAAGATCCCTAAAATATGACATGTTAAGACAAACACTAGAATCAAATGAGATTTTTTTCTGTTATTTCTGGATGTGTAACAGGCAACAGATTCCTATAGTTATGTGCAATCTGTAGACTTTGCTGTGTCCATGTATTCAGAACACTTACTTTTGCTTTGTTACAGAGAAAAGGCTTCCATGGCCCATGAAACAAATTATTTTTTAAATTAATCAGAATAAGCTTGATTCCAATATATTGGTAACAACTGGAAGAGATACTTATAATTTAAGTATATTAAAATGTTCAAAGCTGCACAGATTCACAAACAGAATACATAAAACTATATTGATGTCCAGATTTGTTAGCTTCTAAACAATTAGAAACATTACATTTATCTCTTAAAAGATATTAAAAATCTCTTTCTCTCTCTCTCTCTCATATACATACATATCGTAAAATATTTGATGGGCCCTATGGTACTAAAGGAAATATAGACTTCTGTGATCTATATCTATCTATCTATAGATAGATATATAAAAATATAGATATAGATTTCTGTGATATAGATTTCTGAAATTAGGATCAGATATATGAGTAAGCATGTTTTTCCCGTGTATTGGTTTTCTTCATCACTTACATTTGTTGTTCAAAAACAATTCATAGAGTAATGTTCTACCATGTTTAAAGAAGTAAGACTAAAGGCGTAGTCCTGCAACCCTTATTTGTGCAAGTAATCCTCCATGTCATAGGATGAAAACTCACTTCAGCCTAATGTATTTGGAGTTGATGCAAGTTGGGAAGTAACATTTATCTCCCAGGGGAAAGGGTATGAGCTACCATAGAACCTACGATAGCAGCTGCATCCCTCACAGCCAGTTACTTGGGGTACTTGGACCATTGAATCTTTGGAATTGTGAATCCACAGGCTTGCTGTCAGCCCACCCCCAAAGTGGCTGTAACAGCAGTGATCTTTCTTCTTTAAGGGGGTAAGGGTCAGCCAGCCTGACCATGGCATGCCCTGTCAGGTTTTAGGAGTTTTGATGTACACAAGAACTTCGGAAATGGCAGAGGCATATACTAGGAGAGAGGAAGTGGATCTGTGGGAATAATTAGTGGTTGAGGAAAAACCTGTGCTACTGTTCCTTCAAGGGTCTGAGACCTGGAGCCCAGTAGGACAAAGTTCCCCTCTTTCCCAGCCAAATAGGAGAAGCCCTGGGAAGGAGAGCAGTGCATGTGCTAACTCTTCCCTAATAACAAAGACTCAAGCAGGAGGAGGTGTGCTGACCCCTCCCAGCCTAGGGATGAAAGAACTGAGTGGAAATGGACCTGCTGGAAGAAGCTGGCTGCTGACTGAAGCTGGCTTGAATTAAACCCAGCTCCAGAGGGAGGGCTGGGGGACTTCTGATCCAAGGAGAGGAAGCCTACCTGCACTATTATACAAACCCCAAAAGGAGAAGTGTCAGACTCCTGAACTTAAGTGAGGAAGCCTGTTTGAATTAACACCTGGACCCTAGAAGAAGGTGTGGACTGGAGGGGTAAAGTTTTGTATTTGTAAAAAAGTTAATAAATAAGACCCCACAAAGGGGATCTTGTTCTCAGTACTTTAGTCTGGAGTAAATTATTGCAAGAACCAAGGAGCTGTGGGCAGTATGTCTGCAGGACCATCCTGTGTGTCAAAGAGGGGTGGTTGGAGACAGAACCCTGCTACAGTGGTCTTTATGGGGCCAGCATGGAGACCATTTCCTGGCACCTTTGCAGGGCCACACAGCTGACTGACCCTGCAAGGCAACCCAAGATTGTGAGGCCACTCACTAACACCTGCCCTCAGTGTGAGAAACCTTGTTTGTACCTGCTAGGGATCAGCTCCCTGACACTCCCAGCCACAGGCAAAAACACAAGCACACCCATCTCCGCAGGTCCGCTGACAGAAATTCTGGGCCTCAGAGCTTTGGGGCGGGGCCTGGGGCACAAGTGACAAATCTGTCACTTCTGGGACTGCCCGTTACTCCTAGGCATGTGCAACCACTCCGGGCCCCGCACTTTGGAGGGTTCCGTGGGCTGGCACGATTGGCCAGCGCGGTCACGCGTGTGCCTAGGAGACCTGTGGCCTGCCCGGGTGATTTAAAAAGGCCCGGAGCTCCTGGCCGCTGCAGCAGCATTGGCTGGGGGCCCCCAGGCCCTTTTAAATCGCCTGGGCTCCTGGGCAATTGCCCCCTTTGCCCCCCCCCCCCGCCCCGTCTGTGGACCTGCATCTATGCCCAAGCAGGCTCCGCTGTCCCTCCAGGCTAGCAACAGGCACACTCCAGCCTCCAGGCATCCCCCTGTGGTGTCCAGCATCAGTTTCCCTGGACGCTCTCAGAATTACCAGCTCCTCTGTTCCAAAAGGAGCAGTGCACCATACACAGCTTACTAGTTACACTTAGAACACAACTCCACTTAACACAAAGCACTTAGATTTGTTTATAGAGAAAAGCAAGTGTAAGTTTATTTAACAAAGAACTGAGATTCATATGCTAGCAAACAGAAATATAGGAAACAAAGGGTTGCATTCAAAATGAAACCATAATGCACATTCTATAGCTGAAACTCAACAAGAAGCTATCTTGTCTAATAAGATGCTGTTTACCCAAAAGTCCTTTTCTGTGTTTTTTAACCAGGATGGCTGAGGCTCTACTTTCAAGAGACAAAGGCCACTGGCAGCTTATTTCCCCCCAGGAAGGATTCCATGGTGTATTTTTGCACCCCCTAGAGATTAGATCAGTTCTCTGTTGTCAGCTGCAAAGGAGGGTGTCCCCTTCCCACACTGTTTACTGTTAATTTTCCTTCTGAAGTCACCACAAACTCTTTATTAGCACTTGACTCAATATGCCAATAGACTTCTATTGTAAGACACACAATACACAATGGTCAGCTAGGGAGATAAGTTACTCCGACCTCCTGTCTGTGAAATCTGTCTCAACCTGCAATTCACTACAAGGCCTTGAGAATGTAATTTACAATCTCTCTCTCTCTCTCTCTCTGTATGTGTGTATATGTGTGTGTATATATAAATAAATCTCCTTGCATATTATCTGCACCTGTTTTGCAAAGATTGTGAAGACCAGTGTGACACAGGCTTTCAGTAGAAACCATACATGATCGCTTTTAACTAGAATGTCAATACCAGACCAAGGGGATTCCTGTAAGCCCTAGGCCCTTCTGTCTTTATTCAGGCCTAATTAGACTGGGACTGGATCGGTCACTACAAAAAGTAATTTTCTCTCTGCTGACACTCACACCTTCTTGTCAACTGTTGGAAATGGGTGACGTCCACCTTTATTGCATTGGCCTTGTTAGCACTACAAAAGTAATTTTCCCTCTCTTGATATTCACCCCTTCTTGTTAACTGTTGAGAATAGGCCACTTCCACCTTAATTGAACTGGACTCGTTAGCAGTGACTCCCCACTTGGTAAGGCAACTCCATCTTTTCACGTGCTGTGATATATATATACTGTTTACTGTATTTTTCACTCCATGCATCTGATGAAGCGATTTTTAGCCCACAATAGCTTATGCCTGAATAAATTTGTTAGTCTCTACACTAAAAACTCCTCATTGTTTTTAGTGTAAATCAGGAGTAACTTCACTGTAGTCAGTGTAAGAGAAAGCATAATCAGGTGGTAGGACTTTGTGTAGTCTTCAGAATAGCTAGAAACTATAGCCACATTCAAACAGGAAAAAATCAAGCACACGATGATTAGGTGCTTTGTAGTGCTGGGCAAAATAATTTTAATCACTAATAGCTAATTTGGCACTCTTCCTGTTCCAAATTATCCTTGAAGAGATATGAGCCAGATTTCTAACTCTACTCAATCAACACTGGATGCAGCTTTGGGGTAGGGGACATAAAGACTCTACTGGCAGTTCCTTAGTTATGTCGCTGACTTGATGCCAGCCTGCTCCCTATCATAATTTAGAGAAACCTCAAGACTGCTTTGAACTATGCCAGGCAAAAACAGCTATCAGGGACTGTTCTGCCAGCCCTGAATTTCTGAAGAGCAGGGAAACTCACTCCACCTGTACCCATTGTTCCTGGCCTTGTTTCCTACACTTCTACATCACCTAAGGATTCCCCAATGCCAAGAAAATCCTCAGCTGGTTTAATCCATCAGGTTTTCTAGCCCCTTTTCTTTACTGGACAGGTGCAAATGGGTCACAACATGTTGGAGTCTGATTTTTATGAATGTATGTGTTATGTTGCGTGTCATTGTTTAACAACTACTTTGGGAACATATTTGAGGCAGTGGGTTGCTTGCAAATTATTCGCTTCAACCATATATCTGACTATTTCCTCATGAAGTGTGATTGGTCAGCTGTGTCACATGTTATTATATCGGCCCCCTGATTGTATGACCGACTGTATAAATAGGCGGTCAAACATTTCTGCCTCAAATGTAAATATATTGATATGGTTGCATATGGGTATTACCCAGAAAACAGCCATTCCCTAATTTTTTTTTTGTGAACAAGCAAGTAAAAGGGGTGGGAATGTTGCCAAACTGAAAAAAATTTTCAAGTGTGTTCATGAAAAATTTTTCACACTATTTATCCAGCTCTTATATTGTAACTGAGTTTACCCAAATGCATAAGTCAGTTCCCTGAGTATTTTAGGAGTCTATCCAGCTACATTTCTCTTTAAACGTTCCCTTGTCAGTATACAATGTTGTGCCAAGAGCTATATCTGTGTAGTTTAGAGAATTTAGATAATTATGTAGGAGGATGGAAAATTAATTTAATAAAAAATAAAATAGGGTTTATATTACTGAACAGTCTGTTGGTGCATAGCAAATATCACCAAGGCATAATGACTGAAATAAATCTTCTTATGTAACATTTTATCACTGCTCTGCACACCATAACCTAAACTATAATAAACAGCATCTCTGTAAAACCAGAATAGTTTAAGGACAATGACTGACAGATTAATAATTGACTTAGGAGAACAGCAGATATATAAAGAAAAGCTATCAACTTCCACTCAAAGCAAGCATTTATTTTCCAAACATTCATATGTGCAAAGATTAGGTGTGACCGTGCAGTTTGCATCATTTTGGTGATAATGATTCATCAAATCTAAAACACAGCTTTAAATATCTACTCCATTTTTAAACAAGGAATCTGTAAAAAATGCCCTGGTTTTCAATGGTGACTTCTTGAGATATAGATATATAATCTCCCATTCCAGATTTGTCTATCATTGATTAGAGTTAGTTTGTTAATACTATTATAAATATTTGTCATATACTGAATAGAGCAGAATTTGGTTTTGTAATACAAGATCCACAGTGTTAGATACACTAAAATCCATGTGAAACCACCTCATAATTCATAGGCCATCACACCAATTAATTATGAACATGCACCATTTGTACTGATGGGTCTGGTGTGAGGTCAGGGAATACAAGATTCAACCAAAACAGATGGCGGCTCCAGCAGGATTTGCAAAATAAGTAATTCAGGTGGTGACCACTCAGTTTCATTTAAGATAAAAAGAGGCGCTGCTCCTAGTGACAGTGGCATTTGGGAAGAGAGGAAGAACAGAGAAAGATATGGAAGAGCTTGAAAATGCATCAAATCCAGGTACGTATAAAATCAACAAGACAAATTTTCTAATTTCTGTGAAAGTTTATAATTCTTTCGTAGGATTCTAGTGATTACCCAAACCTCTCAAGCATCAGTCTTGGTTTTATTGCACTGCCAGAACTCCTTGATAGAATTATAACTTCTGAATATATGATAAGGACTGAGAAACGAGGAAGATAGCTCTTATTGTGGTAAGGCAAAGGAATAGTGTGGTGGTTAGATGTTGATTATAATTATTAGAATTGGGAGCACTGGCTGTTGGGAGTCTGAAAGGACAGGAAACAGGAAGGAGCAGGGAGGAGTTGAGAGGCTGAGAGACAGCTACAGAGGGTGCAGCAGCAGCTTGGTAAAGAGGTTTCCACTTTGAAAATAAAGTCCCGTTGAAGCTTGTTAGTACCTTGCCTGGTTGATACAACAAATAGGTGACAGGAGAGCATCTTTGCCAGGTACTTAAGGTGTGACCTTGGGCTTGCCACATAGGATTCTGCCTTGTGTATTGTAGAGTAACTTCTGCATGGTCAATATGAGCACCACAGAGAAGTCAGACATCATCTTGATTTTCAAAGGCTGTCTATACATCTTGTGGCCTTTCTCCTTGAGCAAAAGTTTATGCCCACAAATCAAACAGTTTAGCATCTAAGAGCTAATATTTACACCCAGAATGAACCCACTCTTTTTTGGGGGGATGGCAAGAAATTCAATTTACATCTCCAAACAAGAAGGCTGGTCTTATCCCAGCTAAATATCTACCCCAAAATGAGTCTCTCTGAATTTGGAACATAATATAGTACATTATAGTTGAGAAGACAAATCAAAAATGTAATGGTTATAAATTCACTTTCTGCTCATTGATATTCCAAGAGCAGATCAAGATTTTTCCTGAATTTATTCCTTTTTCAAAATTATTCAATTACTTTTTTGTATTTTCATGGAATATTTATTATTCAAGCTGTGTTGGTTAGTTGTGGTTAGTCAGAAGTCACATGATTGTTTCTAACCCCTGATTGGTAAAGAGTCCAAGAATTTCTGGTTCAAAATCTCAAAATCCACCTGGCCCAACTTGATTATCATACACATTGTAAGGAGAGTGATCACTTTAGATAAGCTATTACCAGCAGGAGAGTGGGGTGGGAGGAGGTATTTTTTCATGCTTTGTGTGTATATAAAAAGATCTTCTACACTTTCCACAGTATGCATACGATGAAGTGAGCTGTAGCTCACGAAAGCTTATGCTCAAATAAATTGGTTAGTCTCTAAGGTGCCACAAGTATTCCTTTTCTTTTTAAAAATCAAAGTGACTATTCACGTTTTGCACTAGTTACTCAACTCTGTCATACAACATGTTTTTACCTAATCTATCTTTTTCATCTGTAGCAGCACTCAAATAAGAGTCTTGAAGTATGTTGTAGTCATCAATAAGGTAGTCTAAAGCAAGGCTAAACAAATACATTTTTAAAATAGACTTGACCATTTCTAGGGCTATGGGGCTATTTGACACACAATATATGTTACAGTATAAAGCATCACACAGGAAGCTTGAATGATGAGGTTTACTAAAAGCTTTGGCTGAAGAAAGTACAGTGTTTGGTTAAGTTCTGATTGCCTTGAAGATTGAGAACATAAATAAATCTTACTTAATTTTAGCAGTATTATGGCTATGAGAGATTGCAAAAACCTGTCTGGCAGGCAAGTAGCACTCTTTCAAAGCAGAACAAACAAACAAAAAAAAAACATGTGAGCTCTCAAAGTTGAGAAATTTTGCTGGCTTTGGATTAACTTCTGTACCACCAGCACAATAAATGTTCTGTAAATTTACAGCAAGAAAGAGCTTTTTCTTGTAACTAGTTCTCATTTTCCTTTGCATTTGCTTTATAAACATTGAGGGTCATTCAGTTTTCTTTCATTAGTTCCTCCCCCTTCAAAAGCACACTACTAAACTGCTCAAGAGAGTTAAGACCAAAGGAGACTGTGAAGAACAAATGGCAAATGAAATTTAATGTGGATAAATGTAAAGTAATGCACACTGGAAAAAAATAATCCCAACTATACATACCATATGATGGGGGCTAATTTAGCTACAAATAATCAGGAAAGAGATCTTGGAGTCAAAGTGGATAGTTCTCTGAAGACATCCACACAGTGTGCGGTGGCAGTCAAAAAAGCAAACTGGAAGTTAGGAATCAATAAAAAAGGGATAGAGAATAAGACAGAGAATATCTTATTGTCCTTATATAAATCCATGGTTTGCCCACATCTTGAATACTGCATACAGATGTGGTCTCCTCATCTTAAAAAAGATATACTGGCATTAGAAAAGGTTCAGAGAGGGGCAAGGGGTTTGGAACGGGTCCCATATGAGGAGAGATTAAAAGGGCTAGGACTTTTCAGCTTGGAAAAAAGGAGACTAAGGGGGAATATGATATAGGTATATAAAATCATAAGTGGTGTGGAGAAAGTGAATAAGGAAAAGTTATTTACTTGTTCCCATAATATAAGAACTAGGGGCCACCAAATGAAATTAATGGGCAGCAGGTTTAAAACAAATAAAAGGAAGTTCTTCTTCACACAGTGCACAGTCAACCTGTGGAACTCCTTGCCTGAGGAGGTTGTGAAGGCTAGGACTATAGCAGGGTTTAAAAGAAAACCTCCATGAATTTATCTAGTTAAGTCCATTAACGGCTTTTGGCCAGGATAGGAAAGAATGGTGTCCCTAGCCTCTGTTTGTCAGAGGGTGGAGAGAGATCACTTGATCATTACCTGTTAGGTTCACTCCCTCTGGGGCACCTGGCATTGGCCACTGTTGGCAGACAGGATACTGGGCTGGATGGACCTTTGGTCTGACCCAGTATGGCCATTCTTATGTTCTTATGTTCACTGTTCTAATCATTGCTGTCCCTGTTTTATGGAGTGGTACTAGTTCCTCCATGTGAAGGTTGAACCCTATTTTTAATGTGATTTTAAAACCACTCCCTAACTTAATGAAAACAAAAGCCATCCACCTGAAATATCATAGGTGTGATCTAGAGTACATCATCTGAAGGGTTTAAAAGTGAAATGAACTCGCTTCTTCAAACATTCTCCTTTTTTTGGTTCATCTTAATTCCATATTGGGCTTGGCCTAGGAACTACAAATTTGTTTCTCCTTGGTTTTGGCAAGGACTGGTATCTTTGACTTGTTTAGAGTCTGTGGAATTGTTTAGTCTTTAATAGTGTTTTCCATGTGCTGTGCATTATGGACACAGTAAAACTTATAAACTCAGCATGGGCCTGATGTAGATGGTTAACTAGCCATAATGGGGGGAAGTCGCTGTGAAGCACACAGAAATGTCCTGTAATTTATGAATACTGTATGTGACATGCTTATTGGAATAGTCACTGTATGGCTTTATTGAATCATTGAGGTGATTATTGTATACATATGCTGGTTTAGTTTAATATCAGGTGGATGGGAAATAAGCAGGACAGCCAAATAATGATGCCAAATAAAACACTTCCTGGTAGATCCTTTAAGGGTTAAGAGACAATGCCTGAGCTACTAACTGTGAAGAACCCACTTCCTTGGCTTCAGCCCAGTTACTCAGCTGTTTTGCCAAGAATGGGAAAGAACAGACCAAAAAGGACTGTAAATAGTTAAAAACCCTTTCTATCCAGGGGTAGGGAGCTGTTCACAGAGAACAGACAAATACAGGCATCGATGAAGAGATGAAGAAGTTAGGCCTGCCTGTGCATCTAGGTAATTGTGATCTTTGGGTAAGAGAGACCTGCATGGAGCCCTTGTTTTGTTTTAGGATCATGGGATTCCATCCCAAGAAAGGTAGAGGCATGGAGCCTAACATCTGAGGGGGTGCACTCAGAGAGACCAGAATGGGGTTCAGAGGTGCAGCTAGCTTTGTAGCCATAACAAAACCACACATGGGGCACGTTGCAGGAGTGGAAGATAAAGAACCACATGGAGCAAAGAGCAGTCTGGGAAAGAAAGAGGCTAATCTAGCAGTCTTGAATCTGTTTCCCAAATTAATCCAATAAATCTACTATACATATCTAGCATGCGGGTCTCTATGATGGGTAGACAGGTGGAATAGAGAGTGCTCTGTGAGAGGGAGAGGTGTAGAAGGGAGGAAGCCACCGGGGCTCACTGGGGAACTATCCTTGTATAGCTGCAAACTCCACAGGGACTGCATTCATTGAACAATTCTTAACTGTTTCATAAAAAAAAATATTATAGTTCAGGCTAGGTTTGTAAATATCTATTGATTACTTAAGAAGAAAATCTCTTGAATGAGCAGTTAGGCTGGAAATTCAAAGTTAAGGTTTTACTTAAAAACCTCCGATTTTAGAACATTTGGAAATACAGGCAAAATAACCTTACTTCTGACCTAGTATCACCATAGAACTCCCAAAAATCCTATTATCAGAAAATATACATTTTTAATATTAGGAGCTCTGAAAACTGAGCCATGATCAAACTGAACTATCTTACTTCTATTGACAGTCTGAGAGTGTGTGTACTGCTGTTGTAGCATTTAAACTGAAGTTTATTGGTCTTTAAATCACTACACAAACTTTAAGATGTGCAGTCACCAGGAAAAGACAGACTTATAGATTTCATCCATAAAAGCAAACACATTCAGGATAATTGTTCAGTACAATTCACACAAACTATACTGAGTTTCAAATGTAAAATTATTATGAGATTTAGAATAAACATGTACAATAACTACTGTACATTGATCAGTGAAACTCCTAAAATGAGAACCTAATTTAGGTGCCTTATCCAAGGTCACAGGTGGTGAGAGAATTACTTAAATATCATAGATCTGCATATACCAAATTAAAGGCATATATTCCAGTGTTTCTCAACTAAAATGACATCAAATAAAGTGGATTTAGGCTTCCAAGACTGCAAGCTGTAAAATTCTTAAGGTCCTAATCAAAAGATGCCTCTCATAAGTCTTTACTGAAAGAGGGCTGGGGCCCTCATTTTCACACCCCAGGGACCAAACTTTGGACTCCTGAATCTGTATTTTGGCAACTATAAAAAAGTGACCTGATTTTCCAATCTGAATACTCTTTGTTCTCACTGACTTCAGGGGGAGCTATGGATGCTTAGCACTTCTTAAAATCAGGCCTTTTTTATTTAAATGCCAAAAATATGAATTTAGAGGTCTAACTTTAGTCATCCAGGTTTGAAAATTTTGGCTTGGATCCCTATCTGTGGCCAATATATGCTTTGCAGAGCTGAGTGTGGAGAAGTGGGGGAAAGTGGCTTTAAGCCACCTTTGCATTGTCCAGATCTTGTGGCTGGTTGGAGACTGGGGCTTGTTCCCAGAGTAAGGCAGAAAAGACTGAAGGTTGTTCTCTATTATGCCATGCTGCCTATGTTTCAAGGGTTGTTCTGGAAGTGAGAGATCCGGAGCTGCAGCATAAGTAAGACTACCCATCCATTCTGCCTCTGCTGCAGAAGCAGCCTCAGCGCCACCACTAATCTGCTCCACACTCAAGTTGCCTTCCTTAATTCAATGTTGTTCAGATTGGAAGGATCATATAGTATATACAATACATGTAGCTAGATTATCAATAAAACCCATGTCCAGAATGATTAGCTTTCCTTCAGCCTCTTCTTATATCAAGATCACAGCATGTGAATAATGTCTCCTGCATGACTTGGGAGTTTCCAACTCATTGTTCCATTCTGAATAGTGGTGGGGAGGGGAGGAAAACAAGGTTTTCCCTTTTCCTACTATCTGCTCCAGAACAGGGAGAGTAGTTGACCCCCAACACCCATGGATCTTCCAAGACGTGCTGAAGACTGGAGTTATCTGCACAAGGAGCACTGTACCTCTATACTAATTCCCATACCTCTGCCCACCTGGAAGCATGGTTCCTCTAGAGCTCTGTTCCCGTGGGTCCTGGAACAGCAATCAGCCTCTGAATGATTCCGCTTGTGGTAAGGAAACCTGAATGATCCCCATCACTGGAGGTTTTGAAGAACACGTTTGAAAAGCAACTGTCAGTCTGGGTGCAGATAAACTTTCCACTAAGGTTTATTACTAGGATTTTTTCCTATATGTTTGTTTGGCAATTGAAATTGTCAGTGTATAAATTGCTGGTGTAAATGATGCATTAATGTCATAGATTTTAGAAATAGTTTGTGTGCAGTAGAGTAATTCAATGAACATTAAAGATCCCCCCCTTGCAAGGTGTTGAACACCTCACTGACCACCCATTAAACTTCCCTTAAAAGTTCTGTTTTTTCCCTTGGTTTCATTAACCTTAAACTTCTAAAATTATAAAAAACTAGAGCAGCCATCAGCCTTTTCTGGATCCTTGTCAGGTGAGGTGGTGAAGAAAGCAGAGAGCTGCTGAAACTCCCCTTGCCTCTAAAGGGGAAGAGCAAGCTGCACTGGGCAGCTCCTGTCTCTTTCAGGGCAGAGTTAGAGAAGATGCAACTCATTCCCCTCCCAGTTCACCCTAAAGAACAGGGAAACATGAGGAAGTGAGGAAATTAGATGGGGAAAGGGGAAGGGAGCGTGAAATGGAATTGGAGGGATGGATGGGATGAAGGTGGAGGGAAAGAAGGAGGGTATGAATGAACTTTTTAGAAAAGGGATACAATGAGAATTGGGTGAGTGATTAAAGATGCAAGGGTGGGAAGAATATGGGTAATGGGGAGAGACAGGGGTTGTCGAAGATGAGAAAGAAATGAGGTTAGTGGCGGAGGAAAAACAGAGCAATTACTAAAAGAAGGAAGATATAGTAAGGTTAATAGAATCAGAAAGTTTAATTTTAAGGTGTAGTGGCATCTTGAAGTGTGATCCCAGCTCCCACTGCAGCAGAAACTACAGAGATAGGATTGTCACATATGACATCACTAATGTGGCCCTTTGTGGTGTCCATAAGATGAAAATTGGCCTTTGTACAAAAGTTAGTGGTGCCACTGTCATAGCAATACTATACGTCTGTGCCTGGGCATTAGTGCTTTCTTTTGACTTATTTTATATGAGATGGTCCTTGCTGTTGAATATGATGCATTAAAAAAATTACAGCCATTTTGAATATTTCAGCTATGAATTTAAAAAAAGTCCTTGTCCCTGGCTCATCTTTTAATGCTTTGCTATTTTTTTCCGGTTACTCAATAAAGTTCAAAGAGGTCTTGGACTCCATCTCTCTCTGTCATATTCCCACTTGAAGTCCATACAGACAAATGAACTAACACTTCTACTTAAAGTGCTCAAATTACCTATTTCACTCTGAAGAACTTCATCACCTCAAAGTTTTCTTCTGAAACTACGTTGCTTTTCTTTTCAGGTGTGCTAGTACTTAATCTTGCTTGGTTGCATTCAATTTCTGACTCACAGGACTCTAGAATTCATATACTGTTTCTTGTCCACTTTTTGTGAACACAGCTTAAAGGCTCTTATTGAGTGTTTCAGTCTTGGTGCATGATTATTTTATTTAATTTCTAATTTCAGTTTCTAATCCAAATCTTTCCATTTCTGTTTCTCATTAATTTGTTTTATTATTTATTATTTGTATTACAGTAGCACCTAGAGTCTCCAGTCAGGGATTGGAGTTCTATTATTCCAGGTGCTGTACAAATGTAGTGTAAAACTAGTCTCTGCCACAAGGAGTTTGCAATCTTGGTTGAGCTCATTTATAATCCCAAGAAGTTTGTCGTCAATTCCATTAGCTTCTTTATCATTGCATTTTCTTTTCAGATCTTGTTGCTTTAAAATGTTCTCATATTCATCCTCCTCTTTCTGCGTCCACTGTGTTTTGTTCCATTTTGTGTTTCCTCCCTCAACCTTTCAACATAAAACTTTCAGCCTCACCTGGTTTTCCTGCATTCATGTTATCAAGTCATCTGAGGTTTGTGTTGAATAAGATAAAAGGTGTGCTGTTAGAATGTGTTAGCTATAAGGGCCTGTTCATTTGTGCTGGGTGGGAAACGGTTTTTACATCCCGTGAAATTTTTTTGAGATATTAAAAAACTTTCTTGTCCAGATTCAGGACAAAAAGTCAATCTCAAATTATCACAAAAAAAATTGGTTCAGGTCAATTGAAATACTTCATTATAATAATTTCAAAATGTTTAGTATTATTTGAGATTTTTTTAATTTAAAAACTATTTTTACTATAGCTTACATTCTGAAACAAAAATAAAACACTTTAAACCAGAAAACTGGAGTATTTTTTTTTAGAAAATGTTAGAAATAAATGTTTAGAAATAAAACATTTTGACAATTTTGAAACTTTTTTCTCATTTTTTTAGGGTTGAAAAATTCATCCAAACCAAACCATTCCATGAACAGTTTTGGTTTTCACAAACAGTATTTCCAATGAAAAAATCTTTTAGTTGAAAAAATCCCATCCAGCTCTACTGGTTAAAAGATGTGCTTTAAAAATACATTAAAATCTTAATGCAGACAGGACAGGTTGTACCTTAACATGTATTAGCTGGTTGTGTATTCTAGACTTACCCCCAAATGTTCTGCTTGACCTGCCAACATATGTTAAAGAACAAGTTACCCCATCTCTCCTGGGTTACTAAATAGTTATCTCATTAGTGATCATATTTTAAAAGACACTTTTTATCCTAGTGTATAAACTGCCTTATCTACATCAAACTTTTAGAGTGTTAGAACATATTAACACCTCTTAAAATCATAGTCAAGACCAATAGGTTTGAGTGATGGCCAAGAGGTTCAAGAATGTAATGGTTCTAGAATATTTATCTGAAGATGCTGAATATTCTTTCTGCAAAGTACAAACATATAATTGTTTTTAGCAGACTTTTGGTGAAAGTTATTTTAATGTCACAGGCCAAATATTGCTTACTTAATTTTTGGAAGATATTTTTACAATTCACTCACAGATTCTGTGATGGTGGGAATGAGAGGAGCATTATTGTTACAGACCTCACAATTCAGAAGCTGGAATTTTTGTGTCATTGGCATAGCCTATCTGAAGGTTTGGTAGGAGCTGTACTTCCCCAGGAGAGCTCCTGGAGGCATTCTGTCTTCCAGATCTCTCAGGGCACAGAGGCTGCATGTTTGCTGCTACCCCCTTTATGGTATGCAGCTTACTACCATCTATATGACTGACAGGTGTATTGTAGGATGTGGCCATCCCCATCTGCTCACTGCCTTCTTACCCCTCTTTGATTTTCTGTGTGCCCCAAGGATTGCGGAATTTGAACTTCCCCAAGCAATCCTGCTTGTCCTTACATTGTACACACAATTTTTAGGAAAGACTCCTTACATTTTTTTCCTCCACCCTCACCGCCATGCACTCACATAAAGGCCAAGCACAATTTGGCCTTTTCTGAACAAATTTCATGGATAAGGCCCTACTTCATAGCAATACTGCGGAAATTGCGAATCCTGCAATATTAGGCTTCCTCTGCAATTTTTATTTTAATTAGCTTACTTTGCACAGTCCACAATTTTGCGTACATTTGGAGAATGCAATTAGCACTGCACCAACATTCAATACCTGTAAAATGTAAAAATCTAAAGTGACTGGACTTGATTTCTACAGTAGTTGTGTTAAGACTATTAGTCTTCTGAATTTTATATTGTAACAGTCACTTTTTAAAAAATGAATTTAATATAGCTGTAGCAAAATGTCTGGTCATCAAAAAAAAATTAGCAGGTATAACATAATACTTGAGTGTTCATATTGTTCCAGCAATTTTTTCTTAAACAAATAGGTCTTCTCTGGCTTTTCCAAATCACCACAATTAATAAATACCATTATTACTTTTTCACGATTTTCCATGTCTTGTCCGCAACTTTGCCATAATTATTTTTAGATCATCCTGTGATTCAAGTAGGCCCTTATTCATGGATTATTTTATCAGGGGTTAATAATTCCCACTGGATAGTCTACAACTTTACATTTGTTATCCTGATTACAGCAATCAATGCCCAGCAGAGATAAGCTCCACATACTATTTGTGGTTTGCACCAGTGCAGCAACTTTGGTGCAAGGTGATCAATGGCTAGAACTGGGGCAAATTCCCTAGATACAAAAGTCTTAGAAATTTGTATCTCACTAGTGTCCCTCTTGCTCAGAGCAGGTGTCATAAATATAAAGGGAAGGGTAAACCCCTTTGAAGTCCCTCCTGGCCAGGGGAAAGCTCCTCTCACCTGTAAAGGGTTAAGAAGCTAAAGGTAACCTCGCTGGCACCTGACCAAAATGACCAATGAGGAGACAAGATACTTTCAAAAGCTGGGAGGAGGGAGAGAAACAAAGGGTCTGTGTCTGTCTGTAGTCGTCTTGGCCGGGGACAGAACAGGAATGGAGTCTTAGAACTTTTAGTAAGTAATCTAGCTAGGTATGTGTTAGATTATGATTTCTTTAAATGGCTGAGAAAAGAATTGTGCTGAATAGAATAACTATTTCTGTCTGTGTATCTTTTTTGTAACTTAAGGTTTTGCCTAGAGGGGTTCTCTATGTTTTTGAATCTAATTACCCTGTAAGATATCTACCATCCTGATTTTACAGGGGGGATTTCTTTATTTCTATTTACTTCTATTTTTTATTAAAAGTCTTCTTGTAAAACACTGAATGCTTTTTCATTGTTCTCAGATCCAAGGGTTTGGGTCTGTGGTCACCTATGCAAATTGGTGAGGCTTTTTATCCAACATTTCCCAGGAAAGGGGGGGTGCAAGTTTTGGGAGGATTGTTCAGTGTTCTTAAGATCCAAGGGTCTGGGTCTGTAGTCACCTAGGCAAATTGGTGAGGCTTTTTACCAAACCTTGTCCAGGAAGTGGGGTGCAAGGTTTTGGGAAGTATTTTGGGGGGAAGGACGCGTCCAAACAGCTCTTCCCCAGTAACCAGTATTAGTTTGGTGGTGGTAGCGGCCAGTCCAAGGTGTAATATTTTGTACCTTGGGGAAGTTTTGACCTAAGCTGGTAAAGATAAGCTTAGGAGGTTTTTCATGCAGGTCCCCACATCTGTACCCTAGAGTTCAGAGTGGGGGAGGAACCTTGACATGGTGGCATAGTGGTGGGATTAACCTGAAATCATTTTGAGATCCAGTTGAGATTTTTTGAACTAGAAATACAGATTTTAAAAAGGAATTTTTAGGAAGTCCAGAAGGCAGCTTTGAAACTGAAAGCAGCTTGGTTTCTCTCTGCTTTGTGGCCAAGCAGAGACAAAAGGGGATTATCTTGTGAATTGCAGGTTTTCTTTGCCTGGAGGCAGGGTACTTAACTCCTGCAGGGAAATTCACAGTCTTCCAACCCAGAGGTTTTTTTTTCTTTTCTTCCTAAAAGTAAATAGGGGGTGTGTGCTCTACCCATTTGCCTGGAGACAAAAGTGGCAGGTTTTTTTTTAGGATTTTGATTTTTTTTTGTTTTACAAGGAGCACAGGTTTGAAAAGAATTTTTTTTTTCTTTGGGCTGGGTAAGCAGGTTTCCAAGTAGTTGGAGGTTTTTTGCTTTAATTTGGGCCCAGAGCAGAGACAAGGGAATTGTCTTTTTCTGTAGGCTGACAATCACTATCAGAGAATAGGTATTCTATTCCAGCACAGCAAAATTTTACAGCCAAGTTTTGTTTGTTTATTTCTAAACCTCGGGTGTACAGTTAGTTAAAAACAGAGAGGTTAGAATGGCCAAATCCTCGGCTCGACTACAGCTGGAATTAGCCAAATTTCAGGCTGAGGAAAAACAAAGGGAACATGAAAGACAGATAGCACTCATGCGGCTGGAGAAGGAGGTACAGGAGGCTGCCCACAAGAGGGAAATGGAGGCAAGGAAGCATGTGGAGGAGATGGAGAGGATAAAGGCCCAGCAGAATATACCAACAAACCCTAGCAATCCTTCTCCAGGTACCACTTCCCATCCCAGGAAGTTCCCCACCTACAAGGCAGGTGATGATACTGAGGCCTTCTTAGAAAACTTCGAAAGGGCCTGCCTTGGGTACAACATCTCTACTGACCAATACATGGTAGAGCTGAGGCCGCAGCTCAGTGGACCCTTAGCTGAGGTGGCAGCTGAAATGCCTAAAGAACATATGAACAAGTATGAACTGTTTAAATCCAAGGCGAGAGTCAGAATGGGGATAACACCCGAGCAGTCTCGTCGGAGGTTCCGAGCCCTAAGGTGGAAACCAGACATGTCATTTACCCGACATGCCTACCACATTGTGAAACATTGGGATGCCTGGATATCAGGAGCAAGTGTTGAATCTCCAGTAAATTTGCCCTTCCTAATGCAAATGGAACAATTCTTAGAGGGTGTTCCTGAGGAAATAGAAAGATACATCCTAGATGGGAAACCCAAAACTGTAATCGAGGCAGGAGAGATTGGAGCCAGATGGGTAGAGGTGGCAGAGAAGAAGAAAACTGGTCGCAGTTGGAGCGGAGACCAGAAGGGACCACCCCAGACCACACCCTATTACCGGGGGCCGCCCAAAGCCCCACCTACCTCCCAAAGAACCCTCCAGACCCCTTATCGTCCCACCACCCCGTTCTCCAGCAACCCACCTCGCCCCGGTGACCCGTCAGCTGGACGATGTTTTAAATGTAACGAGCTGGGGCATGTAAAGGCCAACTGCCCCAAGAACCCCAACAGATTACAGTTCATTGCACCGGAATCACACCAGAGGTCCACAGGCCCAGATACCTCCCAGATACCCTTGGAGCGGAGGGAAACTGTGAGTGTGGGCGGGAAGAAGGTCACCGCGTGGAGGGACACCGGAGCACAAGTGTCAGCTATCCATGCTTCCTTAGTGGACCCCAATTTAATCAACCCAGAGATCCAAGTGACGATTCAACCCTTCAAGTCCAACTCTTTCAATTTGCCTACAGCCAAGTTGCCTGTCCAGTACAAGGGCTGGTCAGGAATGTGGACTTTTGCAGTCTATGATGATTATCCCATTCCCATGCTGTTGGGGGAAGACTTGGCCAATCATGTGAAGCAGGCCAAGAGGGTGGGAATGGTCACCCGCAGCCAGGCTAAACAAGCCGTGAGGCTTAGCTCTGTTCCGGAAACTTCTATCAGGACCCAGTCAGAGGTGATGGACCTGGACCCCAGGCCAATGTCTGCAACAGCAGTAGTGGATCCAGTCCCAGAGACCCAGACGGAACCAGTCCCAGAACCGGAACCAGCCAAACAACCAACACCAGACCCCGTGCCAGCACTGAATCCAGTACTTGCAACCTCAACACCAGAGGGCCCCACCGAACCTGAACTGGCAGCAGCCGATAACCCTACACAAGAGGCTCAGCCGGAGCCTGAATCCCAACATAGTGCACCAGCGGAGAGCGGTTCACAGTCAACAGAAACAGCTCCATCCCCTATATCGCTTCCAGAGGGACCAAGCCTATGTCCCCAATCCAATGAGGAACTGATGTCTCCAGCATCAAGGGAACAGTTCCAGACCGAACAGGAAGCAGATGAAAGCCTCCAGAGAGCTTGGACGGCGGCACGGAGCAACCCACCGCCTCTCAGCTCTTCTAATCGATCCAGGTTTGTTGTAGAAAGAGGACTTTTATACAAGGAAACTCTTTCTGGTGGACACCAGGAAGACTGGCATCCTCAGAGACAGTTGGTAGTTCCAACTAAATACCGGGCCAAGCTCTTGAGCTTAGCCCATGATCACCCTAGTGGCCATGCTGGGGTGAACAGGACCAAAGACCGTTTGAGGGGGTCATTCCACTGGGAGGGAATGGGCAAGGATGTTTCTACCTATGTCCAGTCTTGTGAGGTGTGCCAAAGAGTGGGAAAACCCCAAGACCAGGTCAAAGCTCCTCTCCAGCCACTCCCCATCATTGAAGTTCCATTTCAGCGAGTAGCTGTGGATATTCTGGGTCCTTTTCCGAAAAAGACACCCAGAGGAAAGCAGTACATACTGACTTTCATGGATTTTGCCACCCGATGGCCGGAAGCAGTAGCTCTAAGCAACACCAGGGCTAAAAGTGTGTGCCAGGCACTAGCAGACATTTTTGCCAGGGTAGGTTGGCCCTCCGACATCCTCACAGATGCAGGGACTAATTTCCTGGCAGGAACTATGAAAAACCTTTGGGAAGCTCATGGGGTAAATCACTTGGTTGCCACTCCTTACCATCATCAAACAAATGGCATGGTGGAGAAGTTTAATGGAACTTTGGGGGCCATGATACGTAAATTCGTAAATGAGCACTCCAATGATTGGGACCTAGTATTGCAGCAGTTGCTCTTTGCCTACAGAGCTGTACCACATCCCAGTTTAGGGTTTTCCCCATTTGAACTTGTATATGGCCGTGAGGTTAAGGGGCCATTGCAGTTGGTGAAGCAGCAATGGGAGGGATTTACACCTTCTCCAGGAACTAACATTCTGGACTTTGTAACCAACCTACAAAACACCCTCCGAACCTCTTTAGCCCTTGCTAGAGAAAACTTACAGGATGCTCAAAAAGAGCAAAAAGCCTGGTATGATAAACATGCCAGAGAGCGTTCCTTCAAAGTAGGAGACCAGGTCATGGTCTTAAAGGCGCTCCAGGCCCATAAAATGGAAGCATCGTGGGAAGGGCCATTCGTGGTCCAGGAGCGCCTGGGAGCTGTTAATTATCTCATAGCATTCCCCACCTCCAACCGAAAGCCTAAGGTGTATCATATTAATTCTCTAAAGCCCTTTTATTCCAGAGAATTAAAGGTTTGTCAGTTTACAGCCCAGGGAGGAGACGACGCTGAGTGGCCTGAAGGTGTCTATTACGAAGGGAAATGTGCTGGTGGTGTGGAAGAGGTGAACCTCTCCATGACCCTTGGGCGTATGCAGCGACAGCAGATCCAGGAGCTGTGCACTAGCTACGCGCCAACGTTCTCAGCCACCCCAGGACTGACTGAACGGGCATACCACTCCATTGACACAGGTAATGCTCACCCAATTAGGGTCCACCCTTACCGGGTGTCTCCTCAAGCTAAAACTGCTATAGAATGGGAGATCCAGGATATGTTACAGATGGGTATAATCCGCCTCTCTGAAAGTGGTAAGGCAGTGGATCTAATTTATTTAGATTTTAGTAAGGCGTTTGATACTGTGCCACATGGGGAATTATTAGTTAAATTGGATAAGATGGGCATCAATAGGAAAATTGAAAGGTGGATAGGGAATTGGTTAAAGGGGAGACTACAACGGGTCCTACTGAAAGGTGAACTGTCAAGTTGGAGGGAGGTTACCAGTGGAGTTCCTCAAGGATCAGTTTTGGGACCAATCTTATTTAATCTTTTTATTACTGACCTGGGCACAAAAAGTGGGAGTGTGCTAATAAAGTTTGCAGATGATACAAAGCTGGGAGGTATTGCTAATTTAGAGAAGGACAGGGATACCCTACAGGAGGATCTGGATGACCTTGTAAACTGGAGTAATAGGAATAGGATGAAATTTAATAGTGAGAAGTGTAAGGTCATGCATTTAGGGATTAATAACAAGAATTTTAGTTATAAGCTAGGGACGCATCAACTAGAAGTAACGGAGGAGGAAAAGGACCTTGGAGTATTGGTTGATCATAGGTTGACTATGAGCTGCCAATGTGATATGGCTGTGAAAAAAGCTAATGTCGTCTTGGGATGCATCAGGAGAGGTATTTCCAGTAGGGATAAGGAGGTTTTAGTACCGTTATATAAGGCACTGGTGAGACCTCACCTGGAATACTGTGTGCAGTTCTGGTCTCCCATGTTTAAGAAGGATGAATTGAAACTGGAACAGGTACAGAGAAGGGCTACTAGGATGATCCGAGGAATGGAAAACTTGTCTTATGAAAGGAGACTCAGGGAGCTTGGCTTGTTTAGCCTAACTAAAAGAAGGTTGAGGGGAGATATGATTGCTCTCTATAAATATATCAGAGGGATAAATACCAGAGAGGGAGAGGAATTATTTAAACTCAATACCAATGTGGACACAAGAACAAATGGATATAAACTGGCCACTAGGAAATTTAGATTAGAAATTAGACGAAGGTTTCTAACCATCAGAGGAGTGAAGTTTTGTAATAGCCTTCCGAGGGAAGTAGTGGGGGCAAAAGATCTATCTTGCTTTAAGATTAAACTCGATAAGTTTATGGAGGAGATGGTATGATGGGATAACATGGTTTTGGTAATTAAATATTCATGGTAAATAGGCCCAATGGCCTGTGATGGGTTTTTAGATGGGGTAAGATCCAAGTTACCCGGGAAAGAATTTTCTGTAGTATCTGGCTGATGAATCTTGCCCATATGCTCAGGGTTTAGCTGATCACCATATTTGGGGTCGGGAAGGAATTTTCCTCCAGGGCAGATTGGAAGGCCCTGGAGGTTTTTCGCCTTCCTCTGTAGCATGGGGCACGGGTCACTTGCTGGAGGATTCTCTGCTCCTTGAGGTCTTCAAACTACAATTTGAGGACTTCAATAGCACAGATATAGGTGTGAGGTCTTTTTTAGGAGTGGTGGGTGAAATTCTGTGGCCTGCATTGTGCAGGAGGTCAGACTAGATGATCATAATGGTCCCTTCTGACCTAAATATCTGTGAATCTGTGAAAGTGCATGGGCATCTCCAGTGGTTCTAGTCCCCAAACCAGATGGGGAAATACGTTTTTGCGTGGACTACCGTAAGCTAAATGCTGTAACTCGCCCAGACAACTATCCCATGCCACGCACAGATGAACTATTAGAGAAACTGGGACGGGCCCAGTTCATCTCTACCTTGGACTTAACCAAGGGGTACTGGCAGGTACCGCTAGATGAATCTGCCAAGGAAAGGTCAGCCTTCATCACACATCTCGGGCTGTATGAATTTAATGTACTCCCTTTCGGGCTGCGAAATGCACCCGCCACTTTCCAAAGACTTGTAGATGGTCTCCTAGCGGGATTAGGAGAATATGCAGTCGCCTACCTTGACGATGTGGCCATATTTTCGGATTCCTGGGCAGACCACCTGGAACATCTACAAAAAGTCCTTGAGCGCATAAGGGAGGCAGGACTAACTGTTAAGGCTAAGAAGTGTCAAATAGGCCTAAACAGAGTGACTTACCTTGGACACCAGGTGGGTCAAGGAACTATCAGCCCCCTACAGGCCAAAGTGGATGCTATCCAAAAGTGGCCTGTCCCAAAGTCAAAGAAACAGGTTCAATCCTTCTTAGGCTTGGCCGGTTATTACAGACGATTTGTACCGCACTACAGGCAAATCGCTGCCCCACTGACAGACCTAACCAAAAAGAAACAGCCAAATGCTGTTCAGTGGACCGAAAAGTGTCAGAAGGCCTTTAACAAGCTTAAAGCGACACTCATGTCTGACCCTGTACTAAGGGCCCCAGACTTTGACAAACCGTTCCTAGTAACCACAGATGCATCCGAGCGTGGTGTGGGAGCAGTTTTAATGCAGAAAGGACCTGATCAAGAATTCCACCCTGTAGTGTTTCTCAGCAAAAAACTGTCTGAGAGGGAAAGCAACTGGTCAGTCACTGAAAAAGAATGTTATGCCATTGTCTACGCTCTGGAAAAGCTACGCCCATATGTTTGGGGACGGCGTTTCCACCTGCAAACCGACCATGCTGCACTAAAGTGGCTTCACACCGTCAAAGAAACTAACAAAAAACTTCTTCGGTGGAGTTTAGCTCTCCAAGATTTTGATTTCGACATCCAACACATCTCAGGAGCTTCTAACAAAGTGGCTGATGCACTCTCCCGTGAAAGTTTCCCAGAATCAACTGGTTAAAATCGTCCTTGAGATGTGGAAAATATTGTTAGTCTTTATGTACTTGGTAGTATATTTAGAGATGCATGTGTCTTATTAACTCTGTTTTCCTAGAGCTCCAGGAAGAAATCCCAGCCAGTGTTTCACCCTAGCTGAGATTTGGGGGGCGTGTCATAAATATAAAGGGAAGGGTAAACCCCTTTGAAGTCCCTCCTGGCCAGGGGAAAGCTCCTCTCACCTGTAAAGGGTTAAGAAGCTAAAGGTAACCTCGCTGGCACCTGACCAAAATGACCAATGAGGAGACAAGATACTTTCAAAAGCTGGGAGGAGGGAGAGAAACAAAGGGTCTGTGTCTGTCTGTAGTCGTCTTGGCCGGGGACAGAACAGGAATGGAATCTTAGAACTTTTAGTAAGTAATCTAGCTAGGTATGTGTTAGATTATGATTTCTTTAAATGGCT
The DNA here is from genome assembly GCF_965140295.1 of Lepidochelys olivacea. NCBI lineage: Eukaryota > Metazoa > Chordata > Testudines > Cheloniidae > Lepidochelys > Lepidochelys olivacea. The sequence continues at coordinate 32,399,783 of NC_140415.1, forward strand.
GAGAAAAGAATTGTGCTGAATAGAATAACTATTTCTGTCTGTGTATCTTTTTTGTAACTTAAGGTTTTGCCTAGAGGGGTTCTCTATGTTTTTGAATCTAATTACCCTGTAAGATATCTACCATCCTGATTTTACAGGGGGGATTTCTTTATTTCTATTTACTTCTATTTTTTATTAAAAGTCTTCTTGTAAAACACTGAATGCTTTTTCATTGTTCTCAGATCCAAGGGTTTGGGTCTGTGGTCACCTATGCAAATTGGTGAGGCTTTTTATCCAACATTTCCCAGGAAAGGGGGGGTGCAAGTTTTGGGAGGATTGTTCAGTGTTCTTAAGATCCAAGGGTCTGGGTCTGTAGTCACCTAGGCAAATTGGTGAGGCTTTTTACCAAACCTTGTCCAGGAAGTGGGGTGCAAGGTTTTGGGAAGTATTTTGGGGGGAAGGACGCGTCCAAACAGCTCTTCCCCAGTAACCAGTATTAGTTTGGTGGTGGTAGCGGCCAGTCCAAGGTGTAATATTTTGTACCTTGGGGAAGTTTTGACCTAAGCTGGTAAAGATAAGCTTAGGAGGTTTTTCATGCAGGTCCCCACATCTGTACCCTAGAGTTCAGAGTGGGGGAGGAACCTTGACAGCAGGTAAGGATGGAGACAGTGTTTTTGCTTTCTGGGAGGTTTGGGGTGAAACTTAAAATCCTTGTTTTTCTTTCTTTAGGAAATCCTCTTGTAATAGAAATACAAAAAGGACTGGTTTTAGAGACAAGTCAGTTTAGTTTAGCTTGAATACAGCTAGAGTGTTCTCACTTAGACTAGAGTGGACTAACTGGTGAAGAATAATTCACCATGATTCTATTAACTAGCTAGAAGGTAGTATCAAGAAAAGCATCAAACACATAAAGTTCTAATTATTGGAAGATGTTCCTTACGCATCACCTATAAGTCACATTAGCCTAAGCTACATGCAATCCCTATAATAGTATGACTACATATTTTGGTCTTTATTAGGATTTCATTAACACACTTCAGAAATCTTAATAAAAAATTTGCAAAGAAAATAATTTAACATAGCAATTAGAGTGGTGATTAATCACAGTTAACTCATGCAATTAACTCAAAAAAATTAATCACAATTAATTGCAGTTTTAATCATATCATTAAACAATAGAATACCAATTGAAATTTATTATATATGTTCTGATGTTTTTCTACATGTTCAAATATATTGATTTCAATTATGACAGAATACAAAGTATACAGTGCTCACTTTATATTATTATTTTTATTACAAATATTTTCACAATAAAAATGATAGACCAAAGAAATAATATTTTAATTCCCTTCATACAAGTACTGTAGTGCAATCTCTTTATTATGAAAGTTCAACTTACAAATGTAGATTTTTTTGTTACATAACTGCACTCAAAACCAAAACAATGTAAACTTTGATCCAACAAGTCCCCTCAGTCCTACTTCTTGTTCAGCCAATTGCTAAGACAAACAAGTTTGTTTACATTTATGGGAGATAATACTGCCCGTTTCTTATTTACAATGTCACCAGAAAGTGAGAAAAGGCATTCACATGGTACTTTTCTAGCTGGCATTGCAAGGTATTTACATCCCAGATGTGCTAAATATTCGTATGCCCCTTCATGCTTTGGCCACCATTCCAGAGGCCATGCTTCCATGCTGATGATACTCGTTAAAAAAAATGTGTTAATTAAATTTGTGACTGAACTCCTTGGGGGAGAAGTGTGTATCTTCTGCTCTGTTTTACCCACATTCTGCCATATGACAGGTTTCAGAGTAGCAGCTGTGTTAGTCTGTATTCGCAAAAAGAAAAGGAGTACTTGTGGTACCTTAGAGACTAACCAATTTATTTGAGCATGAGCTTTCATGAGCTACAGATCGCTTCATCGGATGCATTCAGTGGAAAATACAGTGGGGAGATTTATATACACAGAGAACATGAAACAATGGGTGATATCATACACACTGTAAGGAGAGTGATCACTTAAGATGAGCTATTACCAGCAGGAGAGTGGGGGGGGAGGTTGTGGCGGGGGAAGAAAACCTTTTGTAGTGATAATCAAGGTGGGCCATTTCCAGCAGTTAACAGGAACGTCTGAGGAACAGTGGGGGGTGGGGGGAGGGGGAAATAAACATGAGGAAATAGTTTTACTTTGTGTAATGACCCATCCACTCCCAGTCTCTATTCAAGCCTAAGTTAATTGTATCCAGTTTGCAAATTAATTCCAATTCAGCAGTCTCTCATTGGAGTCTGTTTTTGAAGTCTTTATGTTGTAATATTGCGACTTTTAGGTCTGTAATCGAGTGACCAGAGAGATTGAAGTGTTCTCCGACTGGTTTATGAATGTTATAATTCTTGACATCTGATTTGTGTCTATTTATTCTTTTATGTAGAGACTGTCCAGTTTGACCAATGTACATGGCACAGGGGCATTGCTGGCATATGATGGCATATATCACATTGGTAGATGTGCAGGTGAACGAGCCCCTGATGGCATGGCTGATGTGATTAGGCCCTATGGTGGTGTCCCCTGAATAGGTATGTGGACACAGTTGGCAACGGGCTTTGTTGCAAGGATAGGTTCCTGATTTAGTGGTTCTGTTGTGTGGTGTGTGGTTGCTGGTGAGTATTCGCTTCATGTTTGGGGGCGGTCTGTAGGCAAGGACTGGCCTGTCTCCCAAAATTTGTGAGAGTGTTGGGTTGCCCTTCAGGATAGGTTGTAGATCCTTGATAATGTGTTGGAGGGGTTTTAGTTGGGGGCTGAAGGTGACGGCTAGTGGCGTTCTGTTATTTTCTTTGTTAGGCCTGTCCTGTAGTAGGTGACTTCTGGGAACTCTTCTGGCTCTATCAATCTGTTTCTTCACTTCCACAGGTGGTATTGTAGTTGTAAGAATGCTTGATAGAGATCTTGTAGGTGTTTGTCTCTGTCTGAGGGGTTGGAGCAAATGCGGTTGTATCGTAGAGCTTGGCTGTAGACAATGGATCGTGTGGTGTGGTCTGGGTGAAAGCTGGAGGCATGTAGGTAGGTAGGAATGGCGGTCAGTAGGTTTCCGGTATAGGGTGGTGTTCATGTGACCATCGCTTATTAGCACCGTAGTGTCCAGGAAGTGGATCTCTTGTGTGGACCGGTCCAGGCTGAGGTTGATGGTGGGGTGGAAATTGTTGAAATCATGGTGGAATTCCTCAAGGGCTTCTTTTCTATGGGTCCAGATGATGAAGATATCATCAATATAGCGCAAATAGAGTAGGGGCATTAGGGGATGAGAGCTGAGGAAGCGTTGTTCTAAGTCAGCCATAAAAATGTTGGCATACTGTGGGGCCATGCGGGTACCCATAACAGTGCCGCTGATGTTATAGCAGTCTTGGATGATGCTCAGCACACGTTCATTTTAAGAACAAGTTTTTTCATGAAGTTGATAGATTTCCACTCCATACGACTAAATTAGGTGCCTTGCATAATGACAGGTTTCAGAGTGAAACTGCTACTCTGAAACCATTTTAAGAACACTTTCACTGCAGGTTTGACAAAACGAAAAGAAGGTACCAATGTGAGATTTCTAAGGATAGCTACAGCACTCAACCCAAGGTTTAAGAATCTGAAGTGCCTTCCAAAATCTGAGAGGGACGAGGTGTGGAGTATGCTTTCAGAAGTCTTAAAAGAACAACATTCCAATGAGGAAACTATAGAACCCAAACCACCAAAAAAGAAAATCAACCTTCTACAGGTGGCTTCTGTCTCAGATAATGAAAATGAACATGCCTCGGTCTGCACTGCTTTGCACATTTATCGAGCAGAACCGGTTATCAGCCTGAACACGTCCTCTGGAATGGTGACTGAAGCATGAAGGAACATATGAATGTTTAACATATCTGGCACGTAAATATCTTGCGACGCCAGCTACAAGAGTGCCTTGCGAACGCCTGTTTTCACTCTCAGGTGACAGTGTAAACAAGAAGCGGGCAGCATGATCTTCTGCAAATGTAAACAAACTTCTCTGGGCGATTGGCTGAACAAGAAGTAAGACTGAGTGGATTTGTAGGTTCTAAGGTTTTACATTGTTTTATTTTTGAATGCAGTTTTGGTTTTGTACATAATTCTACATGTGTAAGTTCAACTTTCATGATAAAGAGATTGCACTCAGTACTTGTATTAGGTGAATTGAAAAATACTATTTATTTTGCTTTTTATACGCCAAATATTTGTAAGAAAAATAAATATAAAGTGAGCACTGTACACTTTGTATTCTGTGTTGTAATTTAAATCAATATATTTGAAAATGTAGAAAACATCCACAAATATTTAAATAAATGGTATTCTATTATTAACAGAATGATTAATTCTGTGATTAATCACAATTAATTATTTTAATCGCTTGACAGCCCTAGTAGAAATCAATGGGACTACTCACTAAGTGGCCCAGTTCTGCCACCCTTATTCACTGTTAGGTAGTACCTTCCTGTGCAAGTAGTCCACTTGGGTGAAAGGACTTGGTCAGTGTAAGGGAGACAGAATCAGGCTGTGTAAGGAGCTGCCAGATTAAAGTCTTATTAGACGGCTCTCTTATTCACTGGTCACTCATCATTTCAACGTGCTTCCTTTTGGCCATCTCTTAACACTCCTTCTCTCACACTGATTTTACAGTGGTATAACTCCATTGACTTCATCTGAATTACCTAATTTACACTTGTGTGAACCAGAGAAAAATCTGGCCCACAGGAATGCAAACCTGTTTCATTGACTGACAGAGCTGGACTCAAGGCTATATTAGAAATGACATGCATTGAATATCTCAGGATAGAGACCACTCGACTCTCAAATGATATTGCTTTCATTGTTCTCAGTTGTCCTTGAATCTGAATTCATGTGGAACCTTAAATTATTTGTAAAGCTTTTGTTTTTAAGATTTTGGTTTGACATTGGTATAATGTGCAACATCACTCTGGTTACAGCATATGGTGTTGTGGAGATAGAGGATCATTGTTACAATAAAATTTAGGATATTAGGTCTGTTCACAGTTTCTGAATGTTTTGAAAGATGGGGTTTTTTTTATTTTTTTAGCTCTACAATACTGTCTCCTTAGTTTTACAACAGGTTCCATCTTCAATCAATTTTTATGAATTTGGCTGATCATAAATCCTAATATTGTTATGATGGGCTCAGTTGTCCATAGTGTAACTGCACTAGAGTCAGCAGAGATATTCCAGAGACCAAACTGGCTCATTATCTGGAAATTTAGACTAAGGCACTGAGCTTGGTTCATGATTAATAAACAAAATACAGTATGTTGATACAGACATTTGCACCAGGCTTTCTACTTTATTTGAGTCCAGGTGGTGACATCATGAACCAAATTCATCTCTGTGTTAGCTCCACTGAAGCCGTGGTGTTGCTTTATAGATAAGTTTTTATTCACTTGTGTCTGGTCTATGAAATTTTACTGTGGCTGAACAGGGAAGTCATCAATCATGTTAAGGGACATGATGCTGAAAAAAAGGGTTGGTCAGTGTAGAACAGGACAAATTCTGTACAGCATCATGTCAGCTAACTATTTAAACCCTCACTGTGATTAAACCCCTAGTCTAGCAGGAAGGAGGAACAAGTGGCTTCTCACAGGACTTTAATCACAGTTAGCAGATGCGATCTAAATGTGGTTTATCCTGCTTTGTGCTGAGCACTATCCTGCAGAGCATTGGGAGAAAGGAGAGACGCAGCAGAGATGGCATTGCACTACATAGCAATCTGACACCTGATCAGGAATGGACACTAATGACAAACAGACACGGGCCAAAACCACAGCGTAACCTTTGAAGATACACAAGGGGTCTCTTTATACACTTTGACCAAGCTTGTATAACATATTGTGCCAATAAAGTCTCATTAAATTTTGTCAGTAAAAACAATTGTTGTTAACTGTATTCAGATACAGTAATATCTTGCAGGGTAGCCTACACTCTGCTGAATGACCACATCACTTCAAGCATCACTGAAGTGTTTGGAAGGCCAAATTCTGATATAACCCTTCTTTGTTTAGTGGTGGAGATTATATATAGTATTTCTAGCACTGTATAGCATTTCTATCAACCTAGAACTACTCTGTTGTCTTTGAGCTGTATCTGTTCACTTTTCTCACTAATCTCTGTCCCCTCATTACCACTTTTTCTTGTTTAATGAAATTGGAGCAAGGACAAATATGGACCCCCAGAAAATGTCATTTTTATGGCATTTTTTCTAAATGTATTTACACTTTAAAACACATAATAAAATAAAGATCACATTTATTCCCCTGTGCCTGAAATCAACAATACATGATTAATACAAATTTGCCTAATGAAAATGCACCAAAGCAATTGTGCTCAATAATGAATAATCCATGGTAGCTGATTAGAGCTGGGTGAGGACTGAAACAACAAATTCTATGAATATTCTTTTGAATTTTTAAACAAATTGTCTTCTGTTATGTTCATTCCCATTTATTTATTATTAATTATTCACCTAGCTCTTGGGAGGATGAAGGGTAATTGGTTTTGGAGGCATTGAGTGAGACTTCACCATTCCTTCTGAATTGTGTTATAATGGTTATTTATTTACTTGTATTACAGAAGCACCCAGAGGCTTTGATGTGGACTCCATGGTGGTAGGCACTGTACAACAGAGTAAAAGTCCCTTTCCTGAAGAGGTTACTATCTAAAACAGGATTGTCAAAGAGTGGTGGATAAGGGATGTGATATATACCCTGTGTAATCAGAGATGGGTGACAAATTTAATAGTAGTTCCATAGGGTTGATATATACAAATAAACCCCTACCTTCCCCACCCACATAAATAAGGGGGTGGGATGAGCAGGGAAGTGTAGGGGATGAGTTCATTGGAGCACAGGAATACAAAAAGAAGTAATGACTGAGGGAGAGGGAAGGAAGATGAAATGCTGACAGAACTGGCAGAGAAAAAACAGCTAGAGTCAAAACAGAAGAAAGTAGTCCGACACCACTGCTCCTGCAAGCTTTATTCTCTGCTAGTCCATGGGGCTTGGGGGTACAGGCCCACTTAAGTGTGTCTCCCCTGTTGGACCAGGTTCAGGAGGGATGGGGAATAAGTGGTCTTAGTCACCTCAGGGATGCTGGAACAATTTTTAGTGTGTGTGTGGGGGTGGGGGGTGGGGGGTGGGGGGTTGCTGAGAGCCATTGAACCAAATGGTAAACCCTGTATATGATGGAAACCACTTCAACCCAGAAGTTGCAGCAGCACTCCTAGTTCCAGCACTTATGCCACCACCCTTCTTCCTGCCAGCCTGCGACCTCAGGAAAACACCTCTGCTGCTGGGGAAGAGCTCCCCAGTGCCCCTGGCTGTGGGAGAGGGGCAGGCCACAAGGGGCCTCTTGCCCCAGCTTGTTGGATCAGCAAGAAGGTCCCCTCTGTTGGTCTAGGGAGAAGGCAGGGCCCTGACTGGACTGCAGTCCCGTCCCCCTTGGCCAGCTCCCCCTTCCCTCTCACAGCTCCTAGGGGTGAGGAGTATGTTTACGCCAGTGGCCGGGTGCACCCCCTGCTGCCATGAGTGTAGGGGGACCTGCTGACGTGCTGGAGCCGAACTGCCCCCGCCTGGGGCTTTGAAGCGCTGCTGCCCCCTTGCGGATCCTGGTATTTTTCCCCCTTCCCACCTGAGAAATTGCTTTATAAATATTGTCTCTCTCCCGCCCCCGTACTACCTGGCTTCGTGCCAGCCCGGTAGCTCTAGGTGACGGTTCCCCCCCTCGTGCCCCCGAGGTCCGGTCGGCCGTTAGCCCTGTGCACGACCGACCCGGGCTGGGTCGCGGGACTCTTGCATCGGGCGCCGGGTGGCGCCAGTAACCTCTGCGCCAGAGGGAGCGTCTTGGTGGCGGCGGCTGTCTCTGTGCACATGCCGTTTGACTGCCAGCCTTGGACCGCGCTGGGCAGCTGCCTCCGCTCCGCCTCTGCTGGGTGCCTTTGCCCTGGGCGGCGCCGGCTGTTTTGACACCCCCAGCTTAACAGCAGCAGCCGGCAGCGGCGGAGCAAAGGACGTGTGGCAGGCGGCGTGTCTGTCTGGGGCTGGGAGCAGCGGCGGCGGCGAGGGGAGGGTCTGCGGCTTGGCGTAGCTGCAGCAGCCGTCTCGGCCTCTCTGGGAGTGATCGTGTGTGCGCGCCTCCAGTCTCCGCCGCTCGCCGAGCTGCTCCTGCCACCGCTGGTGACTGTTGTCGCCGCTCTCTTCTCCCCGGCTCAGACAGCCCAGCACGGCCAGGGGTGGAGGGGCAGGAATGTGAACGGGTTTTGTGGGGGTGTGTGTGTGTGTGTGTGTGTGTCAGTCACCCCCGCCACCACCAGCATCCTCATCAGCTGGATCTATTGTCAGGAAAGGAGGAAATTGCAGTCAAGCAGAAGCAGCAGCAACATCTGGGCTGTCACATCTGGGCATGCAACATCGGCTTCCTCCTCCTCTTCTTCCTTCACCCGAGTGGATCACTTTGGGGGTGGAAATACTTCTGCAGTCAAGCCAGAGGTTCCATCTTATAACTGAATATTGAAACTGGAAGAGAGGGGGGTGGGCTGGGGATAAAGGCTGCTTCCCCCCCCCTTTGGGATTTATTTCATGGGGATGTGTTCAAGACAAGAGAGGATTCAGAAGGATATTGACGTTGTGATTCAAAAGTGCAAGGCGGAGAAGGACTGCCTGTTTACAGGTGAGTTTTCCGGCTGGGCTCCAGGTTACCAGCTGCCACTCTCTTCCCCTCCCTCTCTGCCTGCTTCAGACGTTTCCCCAGCGCGACATGTTTGGTTGGGGTTCCCTTGTCCCATTTCTGCTGTCATTTTGCAACAGTTACAGTGACGATCGCTGACCATTAAGTCTTCGTGTGTATGTGTGTGAAATAGGTCTCCTTCCTTTCCCCCCCCCCCCCCCAACACACTGGCAAGAGAAGGCAGAACAGGTACTGTATGAGAAAACAGATACAGAAGTGGAATGTATCTAAGCACAGGGAGGAATGCAATACACACAGAGAGAGCAATTTATCTGTTCTTAGCATCTGCTACCACGACAGTCCTCAGATCAGAGGGAGCCCCTCAGCCCACGGTCGTTTTTAATGCAAGACTTTCGGTTTGGAGCCGAGTTGTTTTGCGCAGTTGGCGGTGGTGGTAGAATACAGCCCGCTTTGTAGCTGCTCAGGTTAGGTCGTTGCCATTTGGGGCTGCTTAGCTCTTGCTGTAGGGGAAAATAGATTTTTTTGGGGTCATCTAGTTCCCTAAATGCATTGATCCAGAGCTGGAATATTAGCAGTCATAAATGAGTCCTTTCCATGCAAAGCCTTGGTGTTTGCTTGTTGCTTTATGGTGTTCACTATTTACAGTATTTGATTTGCCAGAGCTGCCTGGCTTGTTGCTGCCTGTTGCCTTCACTGACAATGGAAATTCCAGCCGTTGCCATAGCACCAGGGCACTTGTTGCAAAGGGGAGGGGGGGTTCCCTGCTGCAGGGTGCTCTGATGGATGTTAACCCCCCTACCAGTAGCAGAATGAGGGCGGGTGAGACTTCAGCTATTTTAGACAAAACCAAAGAACTAGAAATGATCACTGATAATAATGCAATTCTTTGTATTTTAGATTTCAGGTACTCAGACTCCACCTTCACCTTCACCTATATTGGAGGCGCCAAAAGGTACTTCTCTGTAATAATGAGTTACTTCATTTCCCATTCACTGGCTAGTGTCTCTTTTTTTCTTAATTGTTGAATAGTAATTTCTTTTTCTTTTGCAATGAAAGCAAATGATTAACATCCAGTGGGACATAATTAACTAGAGAGAGAGTGTTGGGTCTGAGCAGGTAATCTATGAGGTGATCCCATTCATCAGAGACCTATTCATCAGAGTTTTCCCTCTGTGTAATTTGTGTGTCTTGATATTCAGTCTACAAAGATAAGTAAAATTAGTGCCTGGTGCAAATGGTATAGAAAAACAAAAAACATTGAATGCAAGATGTTTAAAAAAACTGACTATAAGAACTAATAAAGAAGAATAGGCCAAATTTTACTCTTACACCAGAGTAACACAGAGAGACCAGAATTTGATGCTAATAGACGCAAATCATTTTGCAATAGAACAAATTAACAGTATAGAGGAATTAAATGAAAATGTCAATAAAGTTTATGATGCAGATAATCATTTAAACAACCAAATATAAATCTAAATATTGCTTGTAAGCACACTTTAGTATATTCACAAATTAGGGTGTATATGTAAATGGATACTCATTTTTATTATTTGCATAGGGGGTTGCAATTTATATCACTTCTTCAGTTGCATTTCATTGCTTGTGTTATATCATTAGCCTGGATTCTGCATACCTGTCTGTTTTCAAAGTAACTCAGTTTTTAAAAAAATTTCCTGTTGGTGAATGGATTTTTTCCCAGCTGTTTGTTTAGTTTGTGAATTGCTATTGTATTTGTGTTCATATTAAGCCAAATAATAAAGCATAGCTAGGTTTAGTAGAATTTATTTTTTTAAAATAATTCTGATATAATCAATATTTATTTTTAAGCATTTTCCATTTTTATTGATTTTAAATTTTCACAGTTGTAGGAAATTATGGGGGGAGTGTAAAACAGTAATTATTTAATGCTAGTAGATATTGAGATTCAGATTACAATATCACATGTCAAAATATACGAAGTAAATATTTTTAAATCAAACTAATAAATTTTCAAGCACAATTTTACTTACTTTGCCTATATATAGAGAGAGTTCAGTTATTAACTATGGGAATATTTTTCATGAGTTTGTGTGTGTATGGTGAAATTGACATTCACTGACATTTACTTATAAAACTATAATCCTAATCCAAGACTAAATATAGTTTATCAGGTTTAAAAAGAAGTATCTTGATTTAGATAGCTTCAACAGTTCACTATCTTTGGTGCTTACTTTTTTCAGGCCACCTCAGTTTAAAAGGGAATGGATCATTAGGAGTTATAGGCCTCTATCCTGCAAGATGAACTTTGCAGGTGGATACCTACATCTGAACAGGGCGCTGTTGACACCAGTGGGTTCTGTGCAGTTTCATGGATCCACCTGCCCAGGTCAGCTTGTAGGATCAGGACCATAACTGGTAAATGGGTTTGCAGTTTGTTCAAAAAATATTTTTGTCACATTAATGACCTCCACATGCTCCTACTGAAGGGGGTGGCAAAACTTCCTGTTATTAAGGGGACCATTATCGTGTGCCTAATGGTTTAGAATTAGAGATATTCTCAGGTTGCTTAAGGCCCAGATAAAGGGGTTTTAAAATTTTCTTTTGCTTTAAACAAAGTTTTTATAAGATGTAATATGAGCATGAAATTATTATTCTTTAATTAAAGGATACAGTCGTTCAGATTTAAACATTCCCATGCAGTGTTTGCAAGCCAAATGTTTCAGCATGGAACCGGGAAGTGAAACAGACTGCTGTTTCCATTGTCCAAACTGAGTGCAGTAAAAATGTAACAAAGCATAACTAGTGGAAAGTAAGCTGCATTGTTAAAAAAATGCTTTCACTTTTACTAATCAGATCTGGAATTTAGAACACATAGTGGAGTCTTACTGGACGGGCCACTGAGAACCAGTTTCAGGATCTGGAAAATTCAAATTGAATTTAAAATCTCATGTTATACCTTGAGAAGATGATACAAATAGGTTTCCATAGTGCATGTTCAAATTTTACATTCCTTCTGACATTTAAAGGACACTTAAAAATAATCAATAGCTTAAAATAAGGGATTCATACTGACTTCTCATCTTTCCTGTGGGTTTTTCCCCCCCAATCTTTCAGAATATCCATAGTACACAGAGGTGCACTGGCAGCTGAGTTTTCTGTTTGCTTTCTTTTTGTATAAAGTGCAAAGCATTAAGGGCCAAATTCTGATTCCCATGCCAAAGCTGAGTAAACGAGTTTCATGCAGGGAAACGATGCATGGCTGCAGAGGATGTAATACTTCCACATGTAACCCAAAGCCAGAGGTCAAATCAGCTGTGCAGCCACTAATGCAGACTCTGTAGAGGGCTGTAATAGTGGCCTTCTGTGTATTCCCTACTTGGGAGTGTATCCCCTCCAAGTTAAAACTGGGTTTATTGGGCATTCCCCTCCCTGAGCTTGGCCACCAACCCCATCCCTGTCCACAGTACAGCAGCTATAGGTTCCCTGCCACCCACTGGCAATTCTTCTGTGGTTTGAGTACTGTTGGCAGGAATTGCCCCTAAATGACAAACTTTATTAGCTCATGGTACATAGCAGCTTGTAGAATAAGTATCAGGTGATACTCCTGATATTATCACCTCAGATACTTGCAATTGTCTGATTTTATATCTTTTGTGCTGGCACCGCTGCATGGTTTCAAGAAATGGGACAAGGGATGTACTCTGGGCTTTTTTACTGAGAAATAAATTTTGATGGCTAAGTCATGGATCAGTTGGTAAGGAAGATTACAAGATACTATCTGTAGCCACATTTTGCAATTCTATCCTTTAGTGCTTTATTTCCCTTAGCTATTTTTTTAGCGAGCCCTGGAAACTCAAAGCTAGTGCACAGTATGGTTTTACTTTGTCTACAGTGCAAGAGCAAAATACATGAAACAAGAAAATATGTTTTATGTCTGATGCTAAGTAGAGTATTTTTTGTTTAACTGATTGATGACCTTTTTCTAGGACTGCTCACCCTTATGTAAAGGCTGGCCTATAAAATCATCAGGTTAAACGGACCTAGGGATTTCTTCTGCATATCATTTGTGTCCATTAGGCATATTAAGTCTACTTACTAGTGGTCTTAACTTCTGTACTCAGAGCCAGATTCTCAGCTGCTATAAATCAATGTAATTCCACGAAAGTTAGTGTACATTGCTTCATTGCTAGCTGAAGTTCTGGACCTTGGTTTTCTTTTCTTTTCTTTTCTTTTCTTTTCTTTTCTTTTCTTTTCTTTTTAAAAACTGTTCTAAGGTTCATATTTGTGAGTTTTTTCTACTTAGGGAGAGATTTTCCCAATTTAACTGCATTGTACCCTTTCTTCTTGGACTTGCACTGCCCCATCACATGTTACTAGTTCTCAGTGTGCTGCTGGAAAGAGCCAGGAGGCACACTACCTATCTCAGGTCCTTGTCCTGATACCACTTACACTGCTTTTACACTGATTTCAGTTGAGTTATTTTTAATTCTCACTTGTGTGCAAGTACAGAATCAGGCCCTGTGGGCATGATCTTGCTATCATTCTACATACAGAGCAATTCCAGCATATGTCTCTGTAAACTATATTGAGCTGCTATATTATTTATACCAGTGGTTCTCAACCAGGGGTACACAGAGGTCTTCCAGGGGGTACATAAACGTATCTAGATATTTGCCTAGTTTTGCAACAGGCTATTTAAAAAGCTCTAGCAAAGTCAGTAAAAACTAAAATTTCATACAGACAATGACTTATTTATACTGCTCTATATAATATACACTGAAATGAAAGCACAATATTTATATTCAAATTGATTTATTTTATAATTATATGGTAAATGAGAAAGTAAGCAATTTTTCAGTAATAGTGTGCTGTGACACTTTTGTGTTAAGCAAGGAGTTTTTAAGTGAGGTGAAACTTGGGGGTACACAAGACAAATCAGACTCCTGAAAGGGGTACAGGAGTCTGGAAAGGTTAAGAGCCACTGATTTACATAATATGAGACTAGTTTTAGGCTAGGCATAAATATGACTACAGTGGACTGGCCAGCCATTTGAATGAATTCTCTTGAAAAGTTACAGGAGGGGGAAAACATTTCTTTAAGAACAAACATATTTCTATTGCATGGATTATCATAAATAATCCTTTCCCTGTGAAGCACGAACAATCATTTTGGTCTCTGCTTGGGCAACACTTCATTTTTCTAAAATGAACTGTGTTCACATCACATTTCTAAATTATTAGTTTTTTTGACAGTCCTGGGGTGCTTGCCGGTTTTGAAATCCTGTGTGACAAAGTTCCTCCTCTGCCTCGGTGGGTCCTGCGCTTATTGGTGGATTTTGTTTGCCTCAGAGGTTCACAGCAGCCCTCAGTTTGGCCACTCTCATGGCTCAAATCTGCCGTTCACTCAGTTAGCCTCATCACTGGCCAGGATGGGGGAAAGGATGAAGAACAATCTCTGCAGTCTCTGCTGATCCACCTAGTGGATCGGGGAACAGGCCAGAGACCTTCCCCACTGGTGGAACCCACAGTCCCGGTCAAATCCTCTGGTATCAAGTATGGAGTTGGGGGGATAGGAGGAACCCGGGTCCACCCTCTACTCCGGGTTCTGGCCCAGGGCCCTGTGGATTGCAGCTGTCTGCAGTGGCTCCTGTAACAGCTGCGTGACAGCTACAACTCCCTGGGCTACTTCTCCATGGCCTCCTCCCAACACCTTCTTTATTTCTCACTACAGGACCTTCCTCCTGATGTCTGATAATACTTGTCCTTCTCAGTCTTCCAATAGTATACCTTCTCACTCTCAGCTTCTTGCGCCTCTTGCGCCCAGCCCCTCACATGCACGCCACAACTGAAGTGAGCTCCTTTTTAAACCCAGGTGCCCTGAGTAGCCTGCCGGGCTTAATTGATTCTAGCAGCTTCTTGATTGGCTGCAGGTGTTCTAATCAGCCTGTCTGCCTTAATTGTTTCCAGAAAGTTCGTGATTGTTCTGGAACCTTCCCTGTTACCTTACACAGGGAAAAGGGACCTACTTAACCTGGGGCTAAAATCCTGGGGCTAATATATCTGCCTTCTGTGGAGAAAAGAAGAAGGGGAGATCTGCCATCAATGAGGTGGTGACTAGGGAATATACCATCAACATTCACAAACGGATCCATGGAGTGGGATTCAAGAAACGCGCCCCCCGTGCTCTCAAGGAGATCCGTAAATTTGCAATGAAGGAGATGGGTACTCCTGATGTATGCATTGACACCAGATTGAACTGGGCGAAAGGGATAAGGAATGTTCCCTACTGCATCTGTGTACATTTATCCAGAAACGCAGTGAGGATGAAGATTCATCCAACAAACTATACACACTGGTTACCTATGTACCAGTCACCACTTTCAAAAGTCTACAGACCGTCAATGTACATGAAAACTAAACAAATTTTCAATACAAAAGTGACCAAAAAAAAAAGTCACTCTCCTGTAGCCATCTGGCCTGACTCTGTCACACATGTAATTAGAAATTTATTAGTGAAACCCATCTTTGTTGTATAATGTGGTCACTAAGTATGAAGCACATTATATGAAAATTTAATAGTTTTTAATTTTATTTTTAGAAAGCGATAGGCAAATTGGGAGATATTTCTCACAGAGTGACATGTTCCTTCAGGTGCTGTGACTGAGCAAGATTTACCCATATTTAACTGCTGCTGGCAGAATATCAGAAACATCTGGATTCTTTCTTTATTCTTTAGGGTTTGTACTGCAAGAACTAACAAGGATGTTAAAATGATAACACATTGAGAATCTTGGTTTTTTTAGAATCCCTTCTTATTTCTGCTGTCCTACAAACTGACTCCTTTTGTGGCACATTGCTTCTTCCAAAACTCAGCAGACTGAACAGATGTGCTGACCTATCACCTTAGTAATGAAGCCACATAATGAATGCCCTAATGTTGTTTTCAGGTTATAGATATAATTTGACTTAGTTTGCAAGAAAAGAATGCCTGGTTGTCCTGAGAGAATATAATTCTTTTTCTCCTGATAAACAAGATGATCAAGTCAAGTGCTCTTCACTCATGTATGTGCATAACTCCCATTGGCAGTGAGGGACTGTGACAATGAAGACTGTGCATGAGAAGAACAGATCTTTTACGGAGGCATTTTTTTTTAAAGAAACAAGACAAGGCCTAGGAGAACTAAACACATAGATTAATTTTGTCCACAAAATTCTCCCTTCCAGTCTGCCTGGCAGCTCTTTGACTCTGATGTTCTGTCCTTCCTACATGAGCAGAATGATGATAACAATGGCAGTTTCGTGCATTCAAGTAAAGCTGAATTTCTGTATGGAATTGATCTAAGACGATTGCTCAGTTCTGAGAGGAGAATTTTCCTCTGTAGTCTTCCTTAAAGTTATGGTAAAATGTAAAGATTTATTGTCTTTTTTTTTTAAGTTTTGTCTCTGATTTTTATATAATTATAGGTTTTTCTATGGTGCTTGTTACTGTGATATGAAAGCACTTCACTTAAACTATTGAATTAATTCCTACCTCAGTGAGGCATAGAAATATCTTCATCCCCATTGTGGCATATAAAGGGTAAGTGACTTCCCCAAAGTCACACAGGAAGTCTGTGGCAGAGCTAGGTACAGAACCTAGATGACTGAAGTTCCAGTGTAGGGTGTTAGCCACAAGACTTCTCATTTGAGCAACCTGAGGATAAGTGGATGTGATTAATTTTTTTTTTTTTTTTTTTGCTTTAATGGGGTACTGACAGGAATTTTAGGTCTATCTACATGGCTTCTTAAGTTAATTTATTAGAGCTCTACAGAGGATGGAAATTCTGTTTCATGAAGGATTTTAGGATTTTGAAGTTTGGCTTTGTTCCAAATCATAATGAAAACCAAGCATTTCTAAATTCTCTCTGAAGGGAAATTTTGTTATGTTTGTTTTTGATAGATCAAAAAGTTTTGTTTTTATTTTGACTTTTGTATTATAATATATAATACACAAAATAAAAAAAATCCAAAACAAAAAATGAAAAGTTGAAATGTTTCGTTCAAAAAATGTCAAAATGAGACCTTTCTATATTGTTGGAACTTGCTTCCTGATTTTCTTCTTAAACAAAATTCTGGAAAAATCTACCTGATTTCATGGTGATTCAATTTTGATAGAATATGGTTCCATTCAAGTTTCTCTGACCAGCTCTAGAATTTACCTTGCCATAATTTTAGCCAATGCATTGCAACAGAGATTTTGGTCACCAGTGCTACCATAGCAATTCTACTCTTTTTTTAAGCCGCGTTATCAGTGAGGAGAGCTATCAAAAAATATTGTACAATACTGCTGAAGGTCTTGTGACAAGGCAGAAAGGTGGTCCTCAAGCCTCTGCTCATGAGGGGTTATGACTCAAACCCCTGCTTGTCACATGTGTGGTTGAGGGTGGGGATATAAAAGTAAAGGGGAAAGGGCATTGGCATTTTTGGTGGGAGAATATATTCAATACATTTGGATTGGCATTTTTGGTGGGAGAATATATTCCTGGAACACTGTAGATAAACCTGCAATATGAGATGGCTGTCTGCATAGGCTAGTTAGATAAAACAGTCATGGGCCACAGACTGGTATTGATTTTTATTTTCATGCAAAACTTGCGAAGACTTCAGGGGGAATTCTGTACAAGGAGTAGTGGCAGGACATGGCCCCATGACCATATTCCATTAAAAACAGTTTTGCATAAGGGTTTTAACTAGAGTTTATTTCAGCTTTAAAATCTCTCTTTAAAGCAGAGAGTGTGCGTCCTCCTGCTAATAATACCTGACAGCATTATTAATCTGTATTTATTACTAATTACTACTAATGATTGGATATTCGGGGCATTCTTTTAATGCATCCAGCTATTAATTAAACACTTCTCCATAATACTCATTGGTAGAAAATTAAATGCAAATGTTAAGGGATCAGGGAAAGTAAGAATTCAGCTTTACTCAGCTAATGTTACTCACATTTTCTTTCTGATATTCAGTTTGTCTTTCTAGAAGGTTCTTATTTCTTTTTGATGGCTTTCTTTCCTTGCTGTTAGAAACTCATTAATGTTTGAAATAAATTGGATCATCATCACTACCTGTTGTAAAAAATAATCTGTTTTAGAAGAATTATGGTGTCCATCATGGTCCTATGGAGGTCAGTGGATGTTTTGATGCTGCAAAGTGCTGTGTTCCTCTAGCAGGGTGCTCAGACCAAAATATTCAGATTTGGGTGCCTAATTTTAGGCACATAAACTTGTATTTCTAAATATGTGATCTGATTTTCAGAGGTGATAAACACCCATAATTGCCACTAAAGTCAATGTTACTGTGTGGTTGTTCAGCACGTTTGAAAATGAGACCATTTATTTAGGTGCCTAAATATGGACTTGGGTGCATACATTTAGGCACCAAAATTAGAACATTCTATCTAAGCATGCAGCTTGGAAAAGTGATTAAATATACATGCAAAAATATTTTCAGCAACTTCTTTGTGTGCTTTCATCATATTTTAACACATCAGGTGCCTAAAAATAGACCTCTGGGCCATCATTGTTAAAGAGTTAATATGATAAGACAAACAAATTTAAAAGCCAAGTTCACTGTGACAAAATTTATTTAGATCACTTTTGTCTGTAAAGTGAGCAATACCATAGCTGATTTTTACCCTTAGACCATAGTAATGTGCAGTGGTTTTCAGTGTTCACAAATAAAGACTTCTAGATACCTGTCAGTAGGCATATACATATATATATGCCTACTAACAGGTATATGTAATACACAATAGTTTAGTTTTGGATTAGTTACTGTAAAATAACATAAAGTGGTTTGGATTTGAATAATTCTCATAGGTTTTTGTGTGAGAACCTAATAATTTAAAATCAAAATAACTTTCTTAATTTATATGCTGTAAGCAAAGTAAATCTTAAATTACAGAAGGAGTTCAGTTCACGTATAATTTATAAAAAGAAATTATTGTATTGTGAATAAATCTAGAAAGTTTCCATGATATAATTTTGCCTTAGCATTAAAAAAATCATGGCTAAGTGTGTAACTATCGAGAATGAATTAACATTATTTCAGCAAGAACATCTTAATTATTTGCTTATAACTATTAAGGATTTTTACATCAATTTTCATTGAACTCACACATGCTGGCCTCTGTCTTCATGAGAAGGAGCCCATAATCAGCATGTTCCC
This sequence comes from Lepidochelys olivacea, assembly GCF_965140295.1. Taxonomy (NCBI): domain Eukaryota; kingdom Metazoa; phylum Chordata; order Testudines; family Cheloniidae; genus Lepidochelys; species Lepidochelys olivacea. The sequence continues at coordinate 32,418,705 of NC_140415.1, forward strand.
TTATTCAGGAAAACACACACTGAAGGCTGATGGCATCTAAAAGTGGATCGATTAGTTAAAAGTCACTCTTAAAGATAAACTTAGAGACTGTTACAGTAGTGGGTAAAGATCACAGTATATGTGACTCTACGTAGGGTAGGTAGAATCCATCTGCTTACCCTATGGATAGGACCCTACCAAATTCACGGGTCCATTTTGGTCATTTCACGGGCATACGATTTAAAAAAATCTAAAATTTCATGATTACAGCTATTTAAATCTGAAATTTCAGAGTGTTGTAATTGTAGGGATTCTGACCCAAAAAGGAGTTGTGGGGCGGTCACAAGGTTATTGTAGGGGAGATTGCAGTACTGCTACCCTTCTGCGTTGCTGCTGGTGCTGCCTTCAAACCTGGACAGCTGGAGAGTGGCAGCTGCTGGCCAGGAGCACAAAAGTAAGGATGGCATGGTATAGTATTGCCACCTGTACTTCTGCGCTGATGCCTGCAGAGCTGGGCCCTCAGTCAGCAGTCACCACTCTCTGGCTGCCCAGCTCTGAAGGCAGCAGCTCAGAAGTAAAGGTGGCATGGTATGGTATTGCCATCCTTACTTTTGTGCTGCTGCTGGCAGGGCGCTGACTTCAGAGCTGGGCGCTTGGCCAACAGCCATCGCTCTCCGGCCACTCAGCTCTGAAGGCAGCACAAAAGTAAAGGTGGCAATACTGCAACCCCCTAAAACAACCTTGTGACCTCCCTGCAACTCCTTTTTGGGTCAGGACCCCCAATTTGAGAAAGGCTTGTCTCCGCTGTGAAATCTGTATAGTATATGGTTAAAGCGCACAAAAGACCAGATTTCATGGGGGGAGACCAGATTTCACGGTCCGTGATGCATTTTTCATGGCCGTAAATTTGGTAGGGCCCTATCTGTAGAGCCCCCAGTGCAGTCAAACAACTAAGAGACAGATTGTGTCCAGCCTTTATGCAAGAGAACAAGGGTGGGGAAGAAGAGTATCCCTCCTCCCCCACTGCACCGTTGTGTAGGAGCTGGGCACAGTCATCTTTATGAGTTGGATTCTCAATCGAAAGACTCACATTAACTTTATTGGGCTTTGCATTAGGCACTATACTCCCTGAGCACATGGACAGCATAACATCAGTCCTGCTTTCGGTGCTATATGTCCCAGTGGGAGCGATCTATGGCCTTGCCCTCGTCCACGCCAGCTACCACGTCCACGTCCGACTGGTTTATGCCAGCAATGCCCCTCTGCCATGTACATTGGTCAAACTGGACAGTCTCTACGTAAAAGAGTAAATGGACACAAATCAGATGTCAAGAATTATAACATTCATAAACCAGTCGGAGAACACTTCAATCTCTCTGGTCACGCGATTACAGACATGAAAGTCGCTATTTTACAACAAAAAAACTTCAAATCCAGACTCCGGGGAGAAACTGCTGAATTGGAATTCATTTGCAAATTGGATACAATTAACTTAGGCTTGAATAGAGACTGGGAGTGGCGAAGTCATTATGCAAGGTAGCCTATTTCCCCTTGTTTTTTCCTACCCCTCCCCCCCAGACGTTCTTGTTAAACCCTGGATTTGTGCTGGAAATGGCCCACCTTGATTATCATACACAATGTAAGGAGAGTGGTCACTTTGAATAAGCTATTACCAGCAGGAGAGTGAGTTTGTGTGTGTGGGGGGGAAGGGGGGGTGAGAAAACCTGGATTTGTGCTGGAAATGGCCCAACTTGATTATCATACACATTGTAAGGAAAGTGATCACTTTAGATAAGCTATTACCAGCAGGAGAGTGGGGTGGGAGGAGGTATTTTTTCATGCTTTTTGTGTGTATATAATAAGATCTTCTACACTTTCCACAGTATGCATCCGATGAAGTGAGTTATAGCTCATGAAAGCTTATGCTCAAATAAATTGGTTAGTCTCTAAGGTGCCACAAGTACTCCTGTTCTTAAAAGAAGAATTTTAATTGAAGAAAAAGTAAAAGAATCACCTCTGTAAAATCAGGATGGTAAATACCTTACAGGGTAATCAGATTCAAAACCTAGAGAATCCCGTTAGGCAAACCTTAAGTTACAAAAAGGCACAAAAACAGGAATATACATTCCATTCAGCACAACTTATTTTATCAGCCATTTAAACAAAACAGAATCTAACGCATATCTAACTAGATTGCTTATTAGCCCTTTACAGGAGTTCTGACCTGCATTCCTGCTCTGGTCCCAGCAAAAGCAACACACAGACAGAGAGAACCCTTTGTTTCCCCCCAGCCCCTCCAGCTTTGAAAGTATCTTGTCTCCTCATTGGTCGTTTTGGTCAGGTGCCAGCGAGGTTATCTTTAGCTTCTTAACCCTTTACAGGTGAAAAGGTTTTTTCGTCTGGTCAGGAGGGATTTAAAGGTGGTTAACCTTCCCTTTATATTTATGACACCACCCTCCCACAAGACCCCTGGAGACAGTTCCTGCATGATCCCCTATGGTGGGTGGTGGCTTAAAGTAGCAATGGGGCTGTCACTATTCAGGGCCAAATTCTAAGTCTGTTAGACAGTTTTTGAGGCAGACTTCCATTGTGCTTTCTCAGAACTTGCCTTGATTAAAGAACTGGAAAAGAAAAAAACAAGCAAACCTTCTGGCTTTCACCCTGAATAGTAGAAGCATTGATCAAACCTAAACCATAGGCATGCCTTATATGTAATGAAATGTAGCATTGCAGAAAGAAGACCCTCAAGTGGTAGATAATTAAAGAAATAAGTTCTACTCCATCAGTATAACAGTCTAAGCATTCAACAGCATTTGATCAAATATGATCTAGGATGCAATCTTGAAGTCTTGGTTTCTTAAATGTTACAAATGGTGATTTCATTTTCTGTTCACAGATAGGAATTTCTAATTTATGGATAGTTCTAGAAAATTACAATTTTGCACTAACTGTTTTTTTCCACCTAATATGGCATTTACGGCAGACAACATTTGCTTTCAAGTAGAAAAGATGGCCTAAAGGATAGAGATGGCATTCCAAGTCATGGACTTTTCTGCAAATGATAGAATGTTTTCTTTCTTTCTTTTGCTCTTGTTCATGCTTCCTCTTTCTTTTCCCACCATCTTCAGTGTTGATAAATTCATCTTGGATCAGGCCTCTCAACCATCCATGCTCAGTGAAGATATAAAATTAATTGCGAATGCTTTTGTGTCAGATTAGGAGCTGGAATTTATGGAGGATGTGTTTAAAAACCTTGAATGATTCTTATGTCATAAAAACACATACTGAGGGAAAACTCCTGATCTCAGTTACACTAACGTAAATCTGAAATAACACCATTGATATGAGTAGATCTACTCTGGGTTTACAGCAGGATAAGTGAGAGTTTCATTTGGACCTGAATGTTTCAGTGAATCAACATGCAGTTGATTTTTCACACTAGGGGAGCTATGAAGTACAGCATTCTATTTTATTACTGCTGTTTTTGAAGACATGCTCATTTTGGAGTACTTTCTTAAATGGTGAGAGACCTGCAATTTAAGAATGAAAGCTTTCTTTCATGCATTCTTATCAAGTATCTGCCAATGCAGAGGGTAAAGGTAGAATGCCAATTGTCAAAGCTGTACTTTTTTTTTCTGAATCTTTTTGAGCCTTGGTATCTAGGTACCAGATTGTCACTGAAGCCATTCTTAAGAACATAATTTGTTAGGCCATATGAAAAATCCTTCATATGTCACTCGTATTGAATCAGCATTCAGTGTTAACCAAAACAGCGTCATAGCATTTTACAGGTGAAATCATTAATTGAGAATAAAAATGACCAATTTTTAATATAGAACAATCTGTGAACATGCATAAAAGGGCTTATATTGACTTAATTGGCAATAATGTGAGCTCTGGTCATCTCAGAGTGTGTTAGTTCCAGGGTGTGGAAATACCATAAAAGATCACATCTCTAACCTTGAGTGGATATAAAATTTGGATCCACGTCCATCTGCGATCTGCAAACATGGTCCACAGATATCCGCATCTGCAGAGATTGGCAGATATAAAGCGGATATCCACAGATTTTCATGACTCTACACATTATTTTAGACCCATAAAGAGCTCTCTGAGGCAAACAAGCCCATGAAATCCATAAACACAAATACTGAGATAATTGATAATCTGTGATGGCTGCAGTCTACAAGGGAAGGGTCATTCTTTCCAGGACAAGTCCTCCAGAATTTACTAATTATTTAAACCAATAAGATTTTATAGAGATTTAATGAGGTGCTATATTTATACCATGCTATAGCATTTTATACTTAGGAGGCTCATTTGTCTTTCAGGGTGGTGGAATTTTGCAATGTGGTTTACATGTCCAAAGAGGATCTTTTATAGGTCCAATATGTGAGTTGAATGGGGAGAAGAGAGAGATTGGGCAAGTTTTTAGGACAATAGAAGGAATATTCTGAAGAAGGAAATTACTCCAGAGGTTACGATGCCAATAGGAGTTTCAAATGAGCTCAGTATGTGGTGTCAAACTTCCAAATTAGGGAGTCAAAAGAATCAGCTAGCCAAAGGGACTTATTCTATCCTTTTGCAGACCTACTTCCACACATCTCATAGTTTTGCAAATGTCTGAATGACACAAGAGCAGTATACTATTTGGTATATTACCCTGGCTTTCTAAATGCGCATTTTCCAGAGTTAAATAGTGATGGGGTCTGTGGGACAAACTGCTCTCAGTTACACCTGTGTAACCTTTTTAACCTCAGTAAGGTTGTGTAGGTTTAAATGAGACCACAATTTGGCTCTTTATCTTAATTATTTTTTAAATTATTATTGATCAAATAGGACCTTACTACCCCATAATTTTTCCATTCCATTGTTCTTTGCTTAATTTGTTTTCTGTCTTCATTGTTCTCATTGACAAATTCTACTGTACACATTGTGCTATATTGTGGATAGTGGATTAAAAGAAATGCAGATGTCTCACTTGCGCAGGCCTTTGTATTTCCCCGCTAACCACAAAAAACCCAACATACAAACAAATAAACAAATAAAATCTAGACAAAACAAAACAAACCTCACTAGGGTTTGGTAAATCTAAGTCTAAATCTTCTATTAAACTACCAGTTAGTCTCTTGTTTGATTTATATTATCCCTCTTGTTTTGGATATTTGGGCACCGTATTGTGTCCATGTATTAAACTTCAATATATAGATATTGTAAAAAATACCACTGTGTAAAGAGTTACCATTTATTCAGGCATGAGAAAACATACATTGATCCAACAATTCAGCCAAAATCTGCCTTTGTCAAGGACAACAAACACACACATGTTGAGCATAAATACTTTTGGCAGCTAGCACCATCTGGCTTCAAGGCACAAATGGATGAGTGGAAAGCCTCAGTATCATACTGAGCTAATAAGGATTAGGCACTTGCTGTATAGGAAGAGAATAGGAGTCACAGTTACATTAGTCAGGATAAAAATTACAAAAGCTATTGATCCTTCTGCCGTAGGGCATAAGCTGATCATAAGCGGGGGTCAATTAGTAGTTTTCACCCACTCTCCCAGAATTAGTATTGCATAATCATAGAATCATAGACTGTCAGGGTTGGGAGGGACCTCAGGAGGTCATCTAGTCCAATCCCCTGCTCAAAGCAGGACCAGTCCCCAACTAAATCATCCCAGCCAGGGTTTTGTAAAGCCTGACCTTAAAAACCTCAAAGGAAGGAGATTCCACCACCTCCTTAGGTAACGTATTCCAGTGCTTCACCACTCTCCTAGTGAAAAAGTTTTTCCTAATATCCAACCTAAACCTCTCCCACTGCAATTTGAGACCATTACTCCTTGTTCTGTCATCTGCTACCACTGAGAACAGTCTAGATCCATCCTCTTTGGAACCCCCTTTCAGGTAGTTGAAAGCAGCTATCCAATCCCCCCTCATTCTTCCCTTCTGCAGACTAAATAATCCCAGTTCCCTCAGCCTCTTCTCATAAATCATGTGTTCCAGTACCCTAATCATTTTTGTTGCCCTCCGCTGGACGCTTTCCAATTTTTTCACATCCTTGTAGTGTGGGGCCCAAAACTCCAGATGAGGCCTCTGTTCCCCTCTATTCACAGTGTCCGGGGCAGCCTGGAGGGTTAGCAGGGGGGCCTGGCGCCAGCAGCAGCAAGCAACCTAGCCCCAGACTGCTCCGTCCTACCAGCTCCTAGTGTCGCTCGGGGGAGGGGGTGGAAGTCGGAAAGAGGCGGGGCGGGGGCTTAGGGGAAAGGGTGGAATGGGGGCAGAAAGAGGTGAGGTGGAGGTGGAGCTGGGGCTGGAAGAGGTGGGGTGGGAGCTTGGCGGAAAGGGAGGAGTGGGGGCGTAGCAGGGGTGGGAGGAGGCAGAGTGGGGCAGGCTGGGGCTGGGTTGCTCGCTGCTGTTGGTGCCAGACCCCCGTTATCCTCCCTCCCACTCTCTTGGATCCTGCTTCCCCCTGAAGCGTGGAGCCCCTCAAAGCGTGGGGGTGTGGCCAGTTGCCCCGGTCCATCCTATGGACGGGACGGCTCTGCTTGGACCTGTTCTAGACACTACCAAAAATTATACAAACCTGGCGCCCTATAGCTATTGTGTGTTGCTAATTTATTATGTAAAACTAGCTCAGTTCAATTATTTATAGAGAATATTTCATGTTTCTTAACAGCGTGAGCATTCTGGACTAAATTCAGTCAAGGTACATACCAGCTTTTGCCAGTATAAGCTTCCTGAATATTGGTGGAGCACGGGCACCATGGGCCCATATAATTTGCCGCCTTTGGATGTAGATGAGATATTCATCAACTATCTCCAAATTATATTTATATCCAGAGATATTTAAAAGCCTGAGAGATTTTATATAACAGAGGGTACTCAGACTCCTAATCCGATAGTTCACACGTTCACTAATACACATCATTCTGTTTCTGATGTCTAATATATGTGTGGCTTTCGCTTTATAATGTTGAAATATTTGCAATTGGAGTCTGGGTACCTGCCTGCTTTAGGCAATGATAAACATTTCTGACTAAAGTGAAATATCGCTAAGATTTCTGTAGTGCCTAAATAAAAATGATGGAAGATGTTTTAAAATTAATTTCCAGTTTTTAATCTTTTTTGTGTGTGCAAAATATAGCAATACTTCACAACTAGTTTCTTATCTTAAACTGATAAAGGTTGTATGGTTTTACACATCAGAGAAAAATCCTGAAATAACAACAAAGCAACAACAAGGCTTGTTTTTTATGTAATTCCCCATTCCTCTACTTGTGTATAAGTTGAACACTCTCACCTTCTTTCCAGCCTTTCTGTAAAATGCATTCTTCTCTCAGAGTCTTTAGTGATGACCCACCAGTTACCATATATTAACTGTATTATTGTGTTATTTATTAAGCACTGAACACAACATAATAATGTAACTATCATAGAATATCAGGGTTGGAAGGGACCTTAGGAGGTCATCTAGTCCAGTCCCGTGCTCAAAGCAGGACCAGTCCCCAATTTTTACCCCAGATCTCTAAATGGCTCCCTCAAGGGTTGAACTCACAACCCTGGGTTTAGCAGGCCCATTGTCAAACCACTGAGGTATGCCTCCTCCCAAGGGATAGGATCAGGATCAGGATCAGGATCAGTATATGCTGTAAATGAGTAGCCACATGATGTTGTTAACCTTAACTCTGAATTTCCTGAGTTTGTAATGCTTGTGTTGGAGATAATTACAGCATCCCTTTAATGTTTTTACCCTTAGTATAAATGATATGTACTCGATCTGAAATCCAATCCAGAGTAGTTTTATCTGGGGATTTAATTGATGGGTTAATCTCTCTCTCTCTCTCTCTCTCTCTCTCTTATTTGATGGAAATGGTTTTTCTGTCACTACTGTGACCAGAGATAAATCCATTGAAGTTGATGGAGTTTCACTGATGTAAAAGCAGGGTAAGTGAGAGGAAAATCAGACTTGCTGAGTCTACCTGAGGGTACCATCTTTGATGAGGAAGATTTTGAACTGAGATATATGATCTTTCTTGGCAAGGAGAGTGAATCCAGCATGAATAGTGTATTTCCCTGGTAACTGCCACTCTCCTACAAGCTTCCGGTAGTGGGTATGTGGGTCAGAGACTGGCATCTTACTGTTACCAGATGGGCATCATTTTAATCAGTATTTTCCAGTGGTGTCAGTAAAACATGATACTGGCTGATGGAACCAACAAACATGTCTCTTGCTGAGCCTCACTGACAAATGCAACAGCTTTGCTGAACCACACAATTGCATACATTCTGCTACAATTAATAACTTCTATCCCAAAGTTTTAAGAAACATTATGACCAGAAAACAATTGTAATGTGGCCAGCAGAGTGACAACAGAAGCAGTAGAGAGAGTGCTGAGCTCTGAGGCTATGGTGTTTGGAAGTAACTGAGGGAAGTGGGACCACAGCTCCTTGTATAGTCTCCCACTGAATTTTCACGGCTTTCCAAGTTTCAGGTTGAGAATGGCTAAGACCCAGATTCTCAAAGGTATTTAGGTGGCTAATTCCCATGAAAATCAATGAAAGTTAGCTGCCCAAATACCTGGGAGGTTCTGGGCCTACGTTCCTAAGAATAGAAAGCCTTGCAGAGAATGTTTGAAGAAGAACAGTTCTTTTGTATTGTGAGTCAGAGCAGATCAAACCCCACAGCAGTTGGCTAATAGACTCAAACCTGCAATAAGTAGGATCACCTCAAGCAGTGTCAAACATCTAAGTTGATTTTGGAAAAGCCATACCAGCCTTCTCATTGATGCTTCTTCCTTTTGTTCTTCCTGTGTTATTGTTTTTTTGTTTTTGTTTTAAAGCACTGTGTATATTCATAATGCTCCACAAATGGTAAAAATATTTTTGCATTATCTCTGATCAACATATTTGTGTACAATTATGTAAACATATATGCAAATTGGTTTTGCCTCTCAGACTCCTGGTAAGTTGCCACAGCGGCCACCAGTGCTGCAAAGGTTGGGCACAATTGCTCCAGGAAGCGTTAATATGTGACTGAACATGTTAGAATCATGCCACTGGAAAAGGTTCACTGTTTCCTTTCGTTATTGTTGGTGTAGCATTAATAACTCATTGAAAAGAAAAATAGAGGAAGTGGTAAAAGAATAAAGCCTCTGGGTCAGATTAAGCTATGAGTTACACCAGTGTAAATCTGGAGTAATTCCATATACTTCTTGTTGGCTGTATATGGCTTTCTGTACTCATGCTAAATGGACTGCGTTCATTGTTATAGAAAAGGTAAGTACAAGCAGCATACATACTTATTTACTTAAATTGAACTAGAACCTTTTTATATAATAACAACCACAATATAAATAACTATTATATTGCCTATTTACATATAAACTTTCTACTGTGTTGCTTATTGGTTATTGCTGGCAGAGAGCTTGTTAACCAGAGAGAATCCAAACGTTAAACACACTGTAAAGAGATCTTACGCCTGAGTTCAGTTATTGGAAGACAATACTCATGTTGTGTGTGTCAGAGTGCAGTCTCCTAATAGGAAGTCACCTCTTCCAATTGTTTAGTGCCCAAAAAGTTTAAAATAAAGGATGGTTTTATGGTTAAGACACCAGACTGGGTCTCAGTATTTAATTACTGGCTCTGTTATAGACTCCTTGTGTGGCTTTGGACAAGGCACTTAATCCATTTGTGTCTCCAATTCCCATCCCTTAAAAAAGGGATAATAAGATGTCCCTTTTCTTGTCTATTTAGGTTGTAAACTCCCTGGGGCAGGGACTGCCTCTTCCTATGCATTTGTACGAAACCTAGCATGAAGGGGTCTTGTTTGGGGCCTGAAGCCACCACCATAATATAAATAGATAGCTTAATAAAGAATCATATAAAAATTAATGATAAATCATTAATAGTTCCTGTGCCATCTTGGAGACAGGCATATCTTACATTGGTACAGTCACAGTATTTCATTCTATATTCATTATATCAGTTAGAATATGATGCCAAATTTTCATTTCATTTCATTTTGGGGAAAGAATGGGATTAGCATTACATCTTATTCTAATATTTCTATATATCAATTTTGGTATCTAGCTGAAATGCATTAAAGGTTCAAATAGGTATAATACACAAACTGTTCTGCCTGCAGTATTTCTAAGTTCCTTGTTAGATTAGTTGATTATACTGTATTCTAGAATTACAATATAGTTGGCTGGGATCAGAGGTTGCCATGGTGAAAGTCTGTTACGACTAGTAAACTTCAAGCTGATTTCAGTATCTGGTGATTTCAATGGTCTTGTGATTATTTAGACATAATTCTAGAAAGTGAATGACATTTTAAGCTGGAGGTTGAATACTGATTGGCCCACAATGATGTTAGGACTTTCCTACTCAGCTGTTTCTGTTTTGAGGTCAGTTGGTCATAACTGACAAATATATTAATATTGGGCATATCTGTGTTACTGCTGTCCTTGATAGGTCAGTTTGTAGCTGTAATGGTGGGTCAATTCACGTTTCTTAAAGCCTGAATATAATGCAAACATTTGTCTTGCTACTGACTAATATTTTAATGAGAGACAAGGTGAGCGAGGTAATATCTTTTATTGGACCAACTTCTGTGGATGAGAGAGACAAGCTTTTGAGCTATAAAGTGCTCTTCTTCAGGTATGGTAAAGGTATTCCTAGCCTCACAGCAAAATGCAAGGTGGAACAGATTATCTAGCATAAGTAGTTCGCACATACCGAAGGGAGCAATGAAGGTATAGTCACCCATTAACACCTCTGCAATCATAGGACAAAAAGGGCGGGTTACAGATTGATGTAATAGCCATAAATGAAGTGTCTCTGATCAGTCCATGATTTTTAGTATCTAGTAGAGTTATGAATTTAAGCTCCCAGGCTCGTCTTTTGAAAATGTTGTGCAGGTTTCCTTTGAGGGTGAGTACTGATAGGTCAGATATAAAATGATCACTTTGTGAAAGCATTCATACATAGACGTTATGGTGCTTTTGCCTTTTATCATTTTCCTGTATGATTTCATTCAGGAGCATAGTGATTGTCTGGTTTCACCCACATAGTTGTTACTGGGGCATTTAGTGCACTGGATGAGCTATAGTACATGTTGTAATAGGCATGTGTAGAATCCAGGGATCTTAAAAGATGTGTTGTGGGGGGTATTGAGTATAGTAGCAGTGGCGATATAGCTGCAGGATTTGATTCTGTTGTTCTGGCAGGGTCTGGTGCCACTTTGAGTTGGTGTGTCCTGCTCTCTGGGGAGCTTTCCTCTGATGATGAGCTTCGAGAGGGGTTGTTTGACAGCTGGAAGAAGGGTTCAGGCAAGATTTCTTTCAGGATGGGATCCCCATCGAATATGGGATTGTAATTGTTTGATTCCCTGTATGGGTTTCAGTGTGGGGTGCTAGGTTTGTGATCAGAGGGAATTTTATTTCTCTATTGAAGCAAGATCTCTCTCCGGGTATTTGGGTGATCCATTCCATGATGTGATCTGCTTCTTTGATGGAGTGTCCTTGTTTGGTAAAGGTGGTTTTAAGAATGTGAAGGTGTATATACTGGTATTTTAATGGAAGTTGGATGTAGAAAGGTTTACAGATTTAGCCTGTTTCTCTCTCCTATCCCCCACAAGACTCTAGAAGTTAATGGGATTGCATAGGTGGGGGAAGAACTGAGCCTAACTTTCCTAGTACTGGCCAAATTCTGCCATCAGTCACACGTGCGACACCTCACTCATTTCAGTTAAGTTACACAGAAGTAACTGAGGGAAGTACTGAACTCAGTTGGCAAAATTCTGCTATTCTCCCTGATCCAGTGAAACACTTAACACATGCTTGCTTACCTTTAAGCATATAAGTAGTCCCATTTCAAGTTAGGGTTGTGCGTAAGTGTTTTGCTGGATCAGGCCATCTGGTTACTGTTCATCAGAGTAAATCTGGAGTTTGGGCCATTATATGTCTTTGGCATAGTTTTCAGATACTCAGTGTGTGTCTTTGTCATTGTTATATTTTCATTAGCATTTACCATCTCAGAGACTGTGAATAGCATTACCAGAAAAAGAATTAATGTGCTGCTCAGTCTCCATTAATTAAAGGACAATCCTCAACAAAGTTTATATGACCTTTGCCCATATTTTCAGAATTCTCCATCAATTAATGTGGTTTAGGATTCTCTTGAGGCACTGGAGTTTCAGCATTATTCAGATAATAACCAGCGTTCAGCTGTTCACTGTTACAACAGTAAGACAGTTAATGATAGAGTAGATATGCCCTGATAAATAATATTTGATACCTAACATTAGCATTTCTTAAGAGAGAAATCTGAGGCTTCATTTGTTATGAAAAGTAAAGATGATTCAAGTCCTTAACAATCTTTGGAGTTCATAAAAAATTACTACAAAATGCAATATAGAGTAAATAAAACTTCTCTAATTTGCAAACTTTATAATTCACACAGGGTTACTGTCTTCTTCATACCTCTAAGGAAATGTTTTAATATTAGTGTGCAGCTTTTGTAACTGTATTTGTTTTATTTACTAATTGATAATGAGTCTCCTAGTCAACAGTCACTGGAGTCAATTAATGAGTTACTACTCTTGACTAAAATTCCCTACAGCTGCATAAAAGACAAAGTATTTGTGATTTGTTGACCATATCCTCATTTCCTGGTGGAAATTTGCATACCTCCATTGAACCATATGTCAATGGAGTTTGACTCTATGTGGGCAAAATGTGAAGTGGCTGGGAAGGTTAAATCCACTCTTCAATACAGAACCATGATGCAGTGCTAGTATATGGGTCCATTCTCCTTTATTATCTATTGAGTAAAATAGTATCCACAGCCCCTTTATGCCACTTGCATGAGATCCTGGGGCCACTGAATTGTAAAGGATATGACAGTCCTCTCCATTTGGGTGAGCCTCACCCATAAAGAAAAATGGTTAGTTCTTTTTATAACCTGATTCCGTGTATTCAGAGTGCAAAATAAATATAGTCAAGCATACAATTTACCTGAAACAACCTTATTTCACCATTCTTTACAAGCATCTTCCATTCTGATGTGCTTTCTAACATGGTGTTCTTAAAAAGTTACAGAGAATGGAGGATATGAAATCTAGATTATTTTTTACAGATGGAATACTGCATTAATGGAGCAGTGTAATCCAGTCATGAGTTTATGGACCCCAGAAACGATATGATGTGAGAGCGAATATTTGCATTTAGATATCTGAATCATGCTGAAGGTATTATTTGTGGCACATATTGTTATATCAGTATGGACATCTCTGGTTTTCAACAATGAGTAGCACTGTTAGGTTAATTCTAAAACGGATCCTTAGAGTCAATTTGATTATGCAAATATTGCCCTATCTATCATAACTCTGGTATGTGCCTTACAATTGAATGTATTCTGTTGTGATAGTTCATTATATGGCATAAAGACTCAGATGTTTAGTTTTCAGAGTAACAGCCATGTTAGTCTGTATTCGCAAAAAGAAAAGGAGTACTTGTAGCGCCTTAGAGACTAACCAATTTATTTGAGCATAAGCTTTCTTGAGCTACAGCTCACTTCATCGGATGAAGTGAGCTGTAGCTCAAGAAAGCTTATGCTCAAATAAATTGGTTAGTCTCTAAGGTGCCACAAGTACTCCTTTTCTTTTTTCAGATGTTTAGTGACATCACTGGAAATACTAAATCTCATTATAACCTGTGACAAAGTGGGAATTTTGTAGAATATTTTTGATTCCTGTGTGTGCCTCAGTTTCCCTCTCTACTTTGCACTGCTCTCCAGTGGGTGAAATGGGGTTAAAAAGCTTTTCTTGGGGCAGGGCAGGAAACATGAGCTGTTGTGTCACTGTCTGGGGAGTAATCAGTGGCCCTTAAAGGACTGGCTGAAATTGACCCATAAGAATCAAGGATCTGCAAAGACAATGGGAGTGCCGGTGACTGAACAGTTGACACTTATCCATGGGACTCTCTGGCTGGCAGAACATGTGAACTCAGCATGCGTATGAAGGTTTTGGACAAGGTACCAAAGGTTGACATGTGGCTGGGAAAAGAGTTTACTTTTCGGAGGGACAGAGCAGCTCTCACCTTGGACTGACAAAGAGACAGGAGGACATGGGCGCTGCATGCCCCCTCCTTTTAGGGAGGCTAGCCCCTTGTCCCACCTCTTCCACCCAAGACACCACCCCCACTCTACTCTCACCTCCCCCGTCTCGCTGGGCAGCCTGCCGCCACAGCCCCAAACCTAGTCCGGCCTGCTGGCGCCCGGAGCAGCCCCGAACCTCAGCCGGCCCGCTAGCATCCAGAGGAGCGCAACCAGCTGGTGCCGAGCCCTCAGCTCGGGCCACCCAGAGGAACTCTGAGCCTCACCATAGCCTACCCCTGGAGCTGTGGTGGCAAGCATTAGTGTAGGTTTGGAGAGGCTTAGCCTCCCCCAGCCTCCATTACGTGCTGTCCATGGAGGGAGAGAGAGCCAAAATGGGTTCCATGGCAGCTGGGCAGGGTGGAACGCTGTCTTGGCCAGAATGGACTATGTCTTAACCTTTATTTCTCTATGCTAACCTAAGGACTTTCTGATGCTGTGTTCCAGTTGACTAATAAACCCTACTCTGTTTTGAAAAGACTCTCTGGTGTCACTTTTTTTGCTGAGCTACACTGGTCCCTGAAGAGTCTCTGACAAGAAGTCTATCTCGGTTGGAATTGCTGGGTAGAACTCACAATGTGGAACAGGAGTGCTGGAGCCCTGCAGTTCAGTCTCGGAGGTGTTGAGGCCACATGGCCTACCCTTAACGCAGAGTAAGACCCCTAGAGGGTCTGGCAAACTGAAGGGGTTCATCTGAGTAACTGTTTAAAAGCTGGGGCATAGCACAGATCCCGTGGATCCGTGACAGAACCGTATTGGGAATTGTTGGTATAATGATCATTCACTGTTAGTATTGCTTTTTGTCTTTCAACAGCTAAATAGAGATTAAAAGTCGAACTGTGGTCATATATGGTCTTTGGTCCATGCACACAGCTAATGCTAGTTGGAGTTGCCTCATTATAACCAATGGCAAAACTCGGGTAGAGAGGGCCCTGAGAAGAAGGAGAGAATGGGGGTGGGGGAACTTGAGGACTCTGGGGAGAAGAGGAAGGTTGGAGAAGGATATAGAGAAAAGAGAAAGAAGAATATAATTCTTAGGGGGAGTGAGAGGGGAAACCTAGAATTGAGAGAGAAATGGAAAGATGAGAAAGAAAAAGGTGAGGTAGTAGAGATCTCTATTGAGTCAGAGAAAAATCATAGCAGCTAAAATGCTTTTCAAAGAAAAGGTGTCAAGAATTTTTAAAATGGGCAAAACAATGTATTTCCCCCTATCCTTGTTCTTGGAACAGCTGGACCATTTTGACTGAATTTTTTTTGGGGGGGAAATTCAGCCTGAGGCAGATGACCAATATGGAAAATTTCAGTAGCTCAAGCAGTTAAAGTTTTGCAAAATTGTAAGCAGCTGAAAACAAGGTCTTATCATGGGAAGTGGCAGGCAACCTTAATAATAGGTCATGATACCGGCCATGCCTATAATAAACAGCTTCAATTTTTGCCCTAGCTTGTTAGTTTGCCTCACTCTAACTTTTGTTGTTGATTGTAAATTGTAACAGGAACCATTGCATCTAAATCCTGGCTGAATTACAAACCATTTTGATTTTAGGTAAACAAATTAAAACTGAATTAATTAAGGAATAGTTTTTGGCTACAACAGGCTCAGTCTGCCTATTAAAATGCTTTACTTCTTGGCTCCTGTGCCAAAATTGAATACATACTTACGTTATGGAGAGAGATGAAAGAGGAGTTTGCAACATCTTTCTAATTTCAGTGGGACTTTAAATGCATTCACCAATCCTGCTCCAAAGGAAGTCAGTGAAAGTTTTGTGGAAGAGAATGGAGATGTATTAACATAGCGGATGTTCATGTCTGTAACCAGAGCCAAGGGTAAAAGGATACAAATCTGAATTCTATAGCAAGACTGCAAATAGAGGGCTCCCCTCGCTGAAGAGTCTTGATGATAAATAAATAATAAATAAAGGGTGGGGCTGGGATCTAGGCTGATCAGGAGGAGAAATGGAGAAGAAGACAAGACCATCTCTGTTGTGAAAGGCAGGGGAGCAGAATGTGGATTTGATTGGAGAGGGAAGTGGGGTGATTTTGGAACCTAGAAACATGAACCTGCTCCATGAATTTTCATTTTGTGTTGGATCCCAAATCCCAGATGAGGGTTCTGGTTTGGAAGATGTTTAGGAGTGTTTGGATATGGTTCCATCTTTAATCTTACAGTGAATATAAGTTCATACCATATATTGTAGATGAGACCTGCTTCTTACCTTTATATTTGTCTTTCATATAAAAATCTTAATTTTTTAAAATTACAGATTAAAGGAAGGTGAGATCATAAGGGTTCTTATTTTTAGATATTATAAGTGATTTTTTTATAACAGTAGGAGGAGAGAACTGGCTTCTAATTCTTTCTGAATTAGATGAGTTTAATTTTCCTCTCACTGATGCCATTGTAAATCAGGAGCAGCTTCCACTGAAATCAGTGTAATCCCCAGAGTAATGAGAAGAGACTCAGGCCCTCCACACCTTCCAATTTTGTCTTTACCCTTGGCTATTATTAATGTTAGTAAGAACATTGTGGGTTATGCATTCAGCTAACATGATCAGAAACCATTTTGTCTCTGGTCACTGATCCACTATGCATATTAAAATAATCCTTTGAGCAGTTCAATGTGATACAAACATGTGGGAGAATCTAGAGAATAATTTAATGTATTTCAAATGCCCTTTTTGATTAAAGACTTTTGGGAACAATCAGAAGTCACAGGTGATTCCATGGATCTGCAAGAAAGATGAATTAATACTTTTTAATACTTTTCATGTATTTAAGCAGACACTGTTAAGTCATTCAGGATTAAAATATGCAACGGTTTTGTTGCAGTTCTCCGAAAGAAGTGTGAGCTCCACCTACACCAGTCTCTGCTAGCTGTGTGTGCAATGAGTTAGTATATGGCATTGAGGCACTTTTCTACAGCCAGAGGTAGTGCACACCAGCACCCTCTGACTCCTCCAGTTGTGATATACTGTATTTTGGTACTGACAGAGAATTTGTTGAAATGTTTGCTAAAAGGAAAATTGAGAGTCTTAGAGTTGATATTTCTCATTAAGTAGGAAGAAGTCTGTCTGTTTATGTTGTATTCAGAAGATTTCTACATGAAGAGTTCCATGTGATTCTCAGATCTGGTTATTTCATCTTGATTTAGTATTATGAAAATCTTCTATTTCACAGGTAGAATGTCTGAGGGAGGAAGAGAGAGAAGGCGTAGAAAAGGCACAGACCCTTTGGAGGTTAAAATAATAGAAAATTAGAGTCGGAAAGGACCTCAGGAGGTCATCTAGTCCAACCCCCTGCTCAAAGCAGTACCAACCCCAACTAAATCATCCTAGCCAGGGCTTTTCCACCACTGAGAATAGCCGAGCTCCATCCTCTTTGGAACCCCCCTTCAGGTAGTTGAAGGCTGCTATCAAATCCCCCCTTACTCTTCTCTTCTGCAGACTAAATAAGCCCAGTTCTTTCAGCCCCTCCTTGTAAGTCATATGCCCCAGCCTCCTAATCATTTTAGTTGTCCTCCTCTGGACTCTCTGCAATTTGTCCACATCCTTTCTGTAGTGGGTGGTCCCAAAACTGGACACAATACTCCAGATGTGACCTCACCAATGCCAAATAGAGGGGAATAATCGCTTCCCTCAGTCTACTGGCAGTGCTCCTACTAATGCAGCCCAATATGCCATTAGCCTTCTTGGCAACAAGGGCACACTGTTTCTCATCCACTGTAATCCCCAGGTCCTTTTCTGCAGAACTGCTTCTTTGCCAGTCGGTCCCCAGCCTGTAGCAGTGCATGGGATTCTTCTGTCCTAAGTTCAGGAATCTGCACTTGTCCTTGTTGAACCTCATCAGATTTCTTTTGGCCCAATCCTCCAATTCGTCTAGGTCACTCTGGACCCTATCCCTACCCTCCAGTGTGTCTACCTCTACTCCGATTGCAAACTTGCTGAGGGTGCAATCCATCCCATTATCCAGATCATTAATGAAGATGTTGAACAAAACTGGCCCCAGGACTGACCCGTAGGGCACTCCACTTGATACCGGCTGCCAACTAGACACTGAGCCATTGATCACTACCCATTGAGTCTGACAATTTAGCCAGCTTTCTATCCACCTTATAGTCCATTCATCCAATACATACTTTTTTAACTTGCTGGCAAGAATACTATGGGAGAACGTATCAAAAGCTTTGCTAAAGTCAAGGTATATCACGTCTGCCACTTTCCCCATATCCACAAAGCCTGTTATCGCATCATAGAAGGCGATCAGATTGGTTAGGTATGACTTGCCCTTGGTGAATCCATGTTGACTGTTCCTGCTCACCTTCCTCTCCTCCAGATGCTTCAAAATGGATTCCTTGAGGACCTGCTCCATGATTTTTCCAGGGACTGAGGTGAGGCTGACCAGTCTGTAGTTCACCGGATTCTCCTTCCCTTTTTTAAAGATGGGCACTATATGTGCCTTTTTCCAACCGTCCGAAACCTCCCCTCATCACCACAAGTTTTCAAAGATAATGGCCAATGGCTCTGCAGCCAACTCTCTCAGCACCCTCAGATGCATTAGATCCAGCCCCATAGACTTATGCATGTCCAGCTTTTCTAAATAGTCCTCAACCTGGTCTTTCACCACTGAAGGCTGCTCACCTCCTCCCCATACTGTGCTGCCCAGTGCAGCAGTCTGGGAGCTGACCTTGTCTACGAAGACCAAGGCACAAAAAAGCATTGAGTACTTCAACTTTTTCCTTGTCATCTGTCACTGTGTTGCCTCCCCCATTCAGTAAGGCTCCCACACTTTCCCTGACCTTCTTCTTGTTGCTAATATATCTGTAGAAAACCTTCTTGTTACCCTTCACATCCCTTGCTAGTTGCAACTCCAGTTGTGCGTTGGCCTTCCTGATTACACCCCAGCATACTCGAGCAATATTTTTATACTCCTCCCTAGTCATCTGTCCAAGTTTCCATTTCTTGTAAGCTTCCTTTCTGTGTTTAAGCTCACCGAATATTTCTCTGTTAAGCCAAGCTGGTTGCCTGCCATAATTGCTATTCTTTCTGCACATCAGGATGGTTTGTTCCTGCGCCCTCAATAAGGCTTCTTTAAAATACTTTACTTTAAATACTTTAAAAAGCTCTCCTGGACTCCTTTCCCCCTCATATTAGCCTCCCAGGGGACCCTGCCCATCAGTTTCCTCAGGGAATCAAAGTCTGCTTTTCTGAAATTCAGGGTCTGTATTCTGCTGCTCTCATAGATTCATAGACTCAGAGATATTAAGCTCAGAAGGGACCATAATGATCATCTAGTCTGACCTCCTGCACAATGCAGGCCACAGAATCTCACCCACCCACTCCTGCAATAAACCTCTCACCTATGTCTGAGCTATTGCAGTCTTCAAATCATCGTTTAAAGACTTCAAGGTGCAGAGAATCCTCCAGCAAGTGACCCGTGCCCCAAGCTACAGAGGAAGGCGAAAAACCCCCAGGGCCTCTTCCAATCTGCCCTGTAGGAAAATTCCTTCTTGACCCCAAATATGGCAATCAGCTGAACCTTGAGCATGTGGGCAAGATTCACCAGCCAGATACCTGGGAAAGAATTCTCTGTAGTAATTCAGATCCCTCCTTTCTTTTGTTAGGATCTTGAACTCGACCATCTCATGATCACTGCTGCCCAGATTGCCACCTACTTCTACTTTCCCTACCAATTCTTCTCTGTTTGTGAACAGCAGATGAAAAGGAGCATGGCCCCTAATTGGTTCCTGTCAAGGTTCCTCCCCCACTCTGAACTCTAGGGTACAGATGTGGGGACCTGCATGAAAAACCTCCTAAGCTTATCTTTACCAGCTTAGGTCAAAACTTCCCCAAGGTACAAAATATTCCACCCGTCGTCCTTGGATTGGCCGCTACCACCACCAAACTAATACTGGTTACTGGGGAAGAGCTGTTTGGACGTGTCTTTCCCCCCAAAATACTTCCCAAAACCTTGCACCCCACTTCCTGGACAAGGTTTGGTAAAAAGCCTCACCAATTTGCCTAGGTGACTACAGACCCAGACCCTTGGATTTTAAGAACAATGAACAATCCTCCCAACACTTGCACCCCCCCTTTCCTGGGAAATGTTGGATAAAAAGCCTCACCAATTTGCATAGGTGACCACAGACCCAAACCCTTGGATCTGAGAACAATGAAAAAGCATTCAGTTTTCTTACAAGAAGACTTTTAATAAAAATAGAAGTAAATAGAAATAAAAAAATCCCCCCTGTAAAATCAGGATGGTAGATATCTTACAGGGTAATTAGATTCAAAAACATAGAGAACCCCTCTAGGCAAAACCTTAAGTTACTAAAAAGATACACAGACAGAAATAGTTATTCTATTCAGCACAATTCTTTTCTCAGCCATTTAAAGAAATCATAATCTAACACATACCTAGCTAGATTACTTACTAAAAGTTCTAAGACTCCATTCCTGGTCTATCCCCGGCAGAAACCAGCATATAGACAGACACACAGACCCTTTGTTTCTCTCCCTCCTCCCAGTTTTTGAAAGTATCTTGTCTCCTCATTGGTCATTTTGGTCAGGTGCCAGCGAGGTTACCTTTAGCTTCTTAACCCTTTACAGGTGAGAGGAGCTTTCCCCTGGCCAGGAGGGATTTCAAAGGGGTTTACCCTTCCCTTTATATTTATGACAGTTCCTCCAGCACTTGCACCAGGAAGTTGTCCCCAACACTCTCCAAAAACTTCCTGGATTGTCCCCCATATGTCCTTCCTGAACAGTTTATATCCATCCATGACAGTGCTCCAGTCGTGTGAGTTACCCCATGAAGTCTCTGTTATTCCAATCACATCATAGTTTCTTGACTGTGCCAGGACTTCAAATTCTTTTTGCTTGTTTCCCAGGTTTCTTGCATTCGTGTACAGGCACCTAAGATAACTAGCTGATTGCCCTGCTTTCTCAGTGTAAATCAGGAGGCCTCCCCTGTTGCACACTCCTCCCTGTGTTTTCTCCCGGTATCCCACTTCAGGAACAAAGTCAGCTCCCAGACTACTGCACCGAGCAGCACAGTATGGGGAGGAGGTGACCAACCCTCTGTGGAGAAAGAAGTGGTTCAGGACTATTTAGAAAAGGTGGACGAGCACAAGTCCATGGGGCCGGATGCACTGAATCCGAGGGTGCTAAAGGAGTTGGCTGATGTGATTGCAGAGCCATTGGCCATTATCTTTGAAAACTCATGGCGATCGGGGGAGGTCCCAGATGACTGGAAAAAGTCTAATGTAGTGCCCATCTTTAAAAATGGGAAGAAGGAGGATTCGGGGAACTACAGGCCAGTCAGCCTCACCTCAGTCCCTGGAAAAATCATGGAGCAGGTCCTCAAGGAATCAATTTTGACGCACTTAGAGGAGAGGAAAGTGATCAGGAATAGTTAGCATGGATTCACCAAGGGCAAGTCATGCCTGACTAACCTAATTGCTTTCTACTATGAGATAACTGGGGTCTGATGTTCAGAAATGCTGAATGCTCAGAGCTGCAAGTGAGGTCAGTGGGAACTCTGCTCTGAACATATGAAGTGCTATAAAATGCTAAACACGGGGGGAAGCTCTGGGTGTGTCACACTGAGCACCCACTCCTGTCATTCCTGTCCCTGTTTTTTCATTAGTTGTCCCCTGGAATCATTTAGTTTCCAGGTCCTGTGGAACCTCCCCTTAGACTGGGGGGAGGTCTTTTAGCAGTGGGCAGGCTTCTGCCCGCCCACCTCCTGGATCCCAATAGAACTATGAGATAACTGGCTCTGTGGATGAGCGGAAAGCAGTGGATGTGTTATTCCTTGATTTTTAGCAAAGCTTTTGATACGTTCTCCCACAGTATTCTTGCCAGCAAGTTAAAGAAGTATGGGCTGGATGAATGGACTATAAGGTGGATAGAAAGCTGGCTAGATCATCAGGCTCAACGGGTAGTGATCAATGGCTCCATGTCTAGTTGGCAGCTGGTATCAAGTGGAGTGCCCCAAGGGTCAGTCCTGGGGCTGGTTTTGCTCAATATCTTCATAAATGATCTGGAGGATGGTGTGGATTGCACCTTCAGCAAGTTTGCAGAGGACACTAAACTGGGAGGAGTGGTAGATACGCTGGAGGGTAGGGGTAGGATACAGAGTGACCTAGACAAATTGGAGGATTGGGCAAAAGAAATCTGATGAGGCTCAACAAGGACAAGTGCAGAGTCCTACACTTAGGACGGAAGAATCCCATGCACAGCTACAGACTAGGGACCGACTGGCTAGGCAGCAGTTCTGCAGAAAAGGACCTAGGGGTTACAGTGGACGAGAACCTGGATATGAGTCAACAGTGTGCCCTTGTTGCCAACATTTTGGGATGTATAAGTAGGAGCTTTGCCAGGAGATTGAGGGACGTAATCAATCCGCTCTATTTGGCATTGTTGAGGCCTCATCTGGAGTACTGTGTCCAGTTTTGGGCCCCACACTTCAAGAAGGATGTGGACAAATTTCAGAGAGTCCGGCGGAGGACAACTAAAATGATTAGGAGGCTGGAGCACATGACTTATGAGGAGAGGCTGAGGGAACTGGGGTTATTCAGTCTGCAGAAGAGAAGAATGAGGGGGGATTTGATAGCTGCTTTCAACAACCTAAAGGGGGTTACAAAGAGGATGGATCTAGATTATTCTCAGTGGTAGTAGATGACAGAACAAGGAGTAATGGTCTCAAGTTGCAGTGGGAGAGGTTTAGTTTGGATATTAGGAAAATCTTTTTCACTAGGGGGATGGTGAAGCACTGGAATGGATTAACTAAGGAAATGGTGGAATCTCTTTCCTTAGAGGTTTTTAAGGTCAGGCTTGACAAAGCCCTGGCTGGGATGATTTATTTGGGGATTGGTCTTGCTTTGAGCAGGGGGTTGGACTAGATGACCTCTTGAGGTCCCTTCCAACCCTGATATTCTATAATTCTATGAATCTATGATTCTAAGTTTAAAAACAGATTCTTCTTAAGTAGAATAGATAACAAATTGTATGGAATAGATAAGACTTTGCAGTAAGTAGCCATGCAAATATAATTGCTTTGAATGTTGTTGAAGCATTTTGCAGCGTTGTCATAATAAGGTAAATAATAGAGCCTGATGTTTAGCACAGGGGTTCTCAACCAGGAGTCTGGGGCCTCTAGGGGGCTTTGAGCAGGTTTCAGGAGGTTGGCCCAGCATGGCTGGCATTAGATTTGCTAGGCGCAGGGCAGAAAGCCAGACCCCTGCCATACGGGACTGCAGCCCGGGGACCCGAGCTCCACCACCACCTCCAAAGCCTGAGCAACTCAGTTTTGCTTTGCTTGCTATGGTGTGGGGCCCCAGGCAATTGCTCTCCTTACTATCCCCTAACACCAGCCCTGGATTTTGTATGCAGAAAAACAGTTGCTGTGGTACAGCTGGGGCCATGGAGTTATTATAGCATGTTGGGGAGGGGCCTCAAAGAAAAAGGTTGAGAACCCCTGGTCTAGCAGACACAGGCCTGTATTCATCCAGAAGTTCGTAAGCATTTTGTGGGAAATGCTTGCAGTTTCATCAGCCAAGATGAAGGTAATAGTTTATTGATATTATGGAAGTCTTGACCCTATGCTTTGAGTTAAAACAGGTTAATAAGGATAAAGATGATGTGGAACAATATTCATTTTGGGAGAAACTCACTCCCAGCAGCACCAAGTCTGAGTAATCCTGTGATAGAAAGGGGAAAAAGGATATTCCCGCTCAGGCTCTGAGCAAGAGTAGAGCATCTGCAGCCCTAGTGGTGGAGGACTGGAGGGTCTGAATAATAGCAGAGACCGGTCTCACTTCCCTGTGTGCTCTCTTGCACAGGAAATCCCTATGGAGTTGGGCTCTGCGCTACACAGAATTGTGCACTCCCTTTGTAAATTCCTCTGATCCTGCACCTGTTTTCACAGGAATGCACTGAGTCCACTGATGCACTCCTGGAGAAGGGAATATTTGTGTTCCTAGTAGGAAAGTCTTTCTGGCCTATAAAAGGCATTTACAGGGACACTCATATTTTCCTTGTATCAGCTGGGTTGTGTTTCCTTATATCAGTGGTGTAGCGCCACCATTCACCTTGGAACCTGAGCGCTTTCTATGTAAAATAGATTGCTTAGTGAAGTTCCTTCATAGACATTGCGGAATTTCTCCTCCCTTTAGATATTAGAGGTGGTTGATGTACAGAATATCATTCTGGTTATGGTGGAAAAGCTTTATCAAATAGGAAGGTTTTGCAGTATTTCCTAAAGATGATCAGACTCTGAATTAATCTAATCTTTGGCAGTTTGTTCCTCAGCCAGATCTCCTCAAATGAGAATACTTTGTCCCTAGCTTTTACACACTTCATTCTGGCCTTGTGATCTGTGCTGTTTCAGAGGACCACAACTGTCGTTGGTGGTTTATGGATGGAGAGGGAAATGTTTCTCTGTTGGAGCTGAGACTTGATCTGTTTCTGAGATCAAAATAATTTTTTGAGAACTCAGTGAATGCTGATAGAGATCCTTTTAAAAAATTGGTGGTTGTGCTTTTTAAAAAGTCTCTCTCTCTCACACACACACACACACACACACACACACGCAGACACACTTTCTCTGTTTGGGATTTTGTTTGCAAAGACGTATATAGAGTTTATATAGTTTATGTTCTGTATTCTGTGCAGAGAAGAGCTGTTTCCAGGCTAAGGATAGCTACAATTTTTGATTGTGCTAGCTCCTTTACTTCACCTTGTTCATCGGTTTGCCCACTCTCAGGTTCACTAGGGTTGTGTGATTACTGGAACAATTTTCCTCATCTGTCATAGTTTCACTAGTATGAACCTTTTTGTCAACTCAGAGCCAGCTTCCAGTCATCTCATACAGGTTTTCTGTCATTCTGAGTCTTTCAACCTTCCTTTCCAACTCCCTCTCCTGCACACTGCTTTCTGTATCATTTGTTGTGTCTGTTTCTTCATTTCCTTGTTCAGAAATACCTTTTATAAAAAATGCATCTGTCAGTTTGCCACACTGTCATAACTCATCTCATTCAAATAAAAATCTGAACTGTGCCCAACATCATCCAGAGTGAACCTTTCACAGAATAACTGATCAGGAGTGATGGTTCCAAAAGTTTGTGCAGTATGTTTTCATAATGATATGTTTTAGGAAAGAAACTACAACTTGATCTGAGCGGTGAATACATTTTTGAAGAAGGAGAATCAGTAATTTCATCATCTCGTTTTTTGTAGCTGTGATTATTGTGTGGGCAGAATGAGTTTGACAAGCAGGAACATGGTGACAAAGAAAGCTTTGAAAGAGGGCAAAGTTCTTCTTACATTAATCAGTTTAAAAAAAAGGAAAAAAGGGTTTCTGACATCTAGCTGTGTACACAGTGACTGTATTATAAAGAAATGGCAGACATGTTAATATAGTTTAAACACCAAAACGTTTTACTCTATGGGAATCAGCTGCATTGCCAAAAAATTAAAAATCTCAAGTTGTTTTGGTGGTGCCACTTGGTGGTGGCAGCGTTTTACCTAATCCAAGGGTAAAGACTTTGTGGGGAGACCAACGACAAGATCCTCAACTGGTATAAAATGGTATATCATCCTCATCCTCCTGGCTCTTAGAGTAATGACCGTCTAACCCACTTCCCCACATTATAAATTATAGGTCCATTGTAACATTCTCTCCACCAAACCTTGTATTTTTCGGTGAAGGGGACTCGGGGACAATCCCTCAGCTCATACGCCAGCAGTATGTAGTGTAGGTGTAGTAGACATTCATTGTTCTTCTTCATACAGACTATAAACATACACAGCTGCACTAGTCTCTGGTAATAGCCAGGTTCCCACCTTGCCAGCTATCAGCATAATTCCTCAGCCTCAGTGTGGTAATGATTCACAGTGGAGCAGCAGTGACAGGATTATCATTTTTGGTTTCTGCTATAGCTGATGTGCATGGACTGGGATGAGAGTAGGACTACAGTGGGCATCAGAAAAAAGTCCAATGGGCTTGCCCACCCCCTGGTAAATTGGTGTCACAAGGTGTTGAATGATGAGGGAATAAGTTTGTTGGAGACACGTTATCTTCTGGGGAGCATAATCCAGCTGAATCTTTGGGTTCAGGAACACTCTGTCTGGTAATAATCTTTGAAATAAAATCAGGCATTTACGATCTCAAAGTCCACTTCCATCTTCTGTTCCTTTGCAGCCTTAGCTGGTTGATTATGAGGTATCATGTGAAAGTGTTTGTGTCCCTCTTGATCCTTGACACACTGTGCTAAATTCCATCTCCTGAGTTATTCCTGCATTTGGTAGCTCCTGATATGGTTTGTTAAACTAGTAGCAAATGCTTTCATATTCACCACAGGCATATTAAAATATCTATGTTTTAAGAGCGGGAAACATTCTAAGTTTGAGGCTCACACTTTAGGACTGAGGGAGAAAAGCTGCTCATCCTCATGCTCATCCTCATGCCTACATTTCAGACACTCTCCAGCTGGTAAGGATTTGAGCCCTTTTGGACTTGGACAGTTCATCTTTCATTAACCTGATATGTCATAAATGAGCACATTTATGTTTTTATTTGAACCATGTGTTGTTATTAGACATCAGTACAAATTAAGAAACTTTGTGTCCTTTTCTGGCACTGTTTGTGTATAATCTGAAAAGGGTAATTCACAAACTCCCTTGTATTGAAGGGAAATGCCAAAAGAAAAGGGTTCACTTTTTGAGGAGTGTGAAAGTTCACTGTTAGATTTGGTGGTCCACTTGTCAAATTTATTTACTTTACAACTTGATGAATGGTGCTGGCTACTACATGAGGTTGTAATTGTAGTTTTGTCTGACTGTCTGGAAAGTGTATAAACAAAGATAGTGTGTTCAATAGAGATGAAGTTAAGATGGGGGATGGTTTGTATCATTTTTATTTATGTTATTTTTTCCACTTTTCTGGAGATTTTAAAGAAATTATGCTGTACTTTATGGAGGTTTTATTCATGATAATTTCTCTGAGATGCTGGTGGGAATATATAATTTTTTGTTGCCGTCGCTAATAAATGCAAGGTTTTTGTACAGTTATGAAACCATGGTTTCCCCCGTTACTGTATTTCATACTTTCACTTGATGTTATGTGCACGACAGAAATGTACTGGGGTTTATATAGACTGGATACTAACTTCTGCTTTGCAAATTAAGGGACAGGTCCTCCATGGGAGTAAATCACTGAAGCTCTGTTGACTTCAAGGAGCCATACCATTTTATACCAGTTGAGGATCTTGTCGTTGGTCTATATTTCATTTAGAATGTAAGGTCTACCAGAAAAGGGCTTTGTTATCTTATTTGACTGGAGAGCATTCAGGACATTCTTGACATTCGATTTTAATCTGTGAGGGGATGAGTTATTTAGTGCATCTCTTTTCTGTTTTTTCCACTCCACTCCTTGCCCTGCACACTTTTCCTATGTGACCTCAGTCCTATGTTTCTTTTGCAGAAACAAATATGGCTATGTGGAGGGGGAGTGACCTACATAGGCTGCTTTTCTGTCTGCACAGCCCCTCATGGCTTTCTCTGTTTCTGCTTCTGTCTCCTGGATGCAGCTGACGGGGAAGTAGAGAGGCCTAAGTCACTCTCTCCACATAAACCCTTCAGATTGCTGTACTGAACAATATAGGTGTTGTTTTCTTTTAAATTATGGCTGTTTATGCCTCATGTCAAAATTAGTTAGTGAAGAATCATCCTTTACCTCTGTGTGAAGAGTTAAATGTTGCTTTATTAGGACTGCTGTTTTAGTTACACATTTTTAGGTAATAAAGGAAAGATAATTTAGCATTGTTGACATAGAATATGTTCACGTTTGAGCTGTGTCAGTAATATGCTTTCTTGTACACAGTGATTAATCAAAGGAGGAACTTTAATAATGCATGGGGGAAGATAGAATTCTGCTAAGGAACAGATTTCAAACTATTCGAAACAATAATTTTACTAGAACCCATTATCATATATTTATCAGTAGGCAAAATGTTAAACACTCCTCTGTAACTCTAGGAGGATCATATTAAATTGCCTAATAGCTTTTCCACCAAGTATAATAATTTAGTGAATGTGGGGAGAGTGGGATTTGCTTTTTGTGCTTTAATTCCTTAGGTGATCAAAATAGCCTGCGTGGCAGTCCTCAAAGGTTACCCTGCAAGATGTGCATATATTGCCCTGGTCATACCAATATTATTATTGTAATAACTAGTTAGGCTAGATGTATTTCTAATTGCTGTGTCTGAATATGAATTGAGAGAAATGGAAAATTTTGATTTAATGCAGAAGTCTGTGCATTCTCTAATTGGGCTTGTGCACCCCCTTTCACTGCTTTTGTGTAAATACTTTGTAATAAGTTGGAGGATAGCTCAGGGAGAAGTTTAATTGAGGAGTTCATTTTTCAGCTGAAGTTTGTTATTCTTTTCCCACTGAGAGAAAAAAAAACCCTCTTCGCGTGAATCTGGTGCTGGGGTAAGTCATAGAATGACTGAGCTAACTGAAGCTGGGCATAGTGCAGTGCTAGCTTCCCTGTCAATGTATGTCAAGCCTGCTTTGTAATATGCCATCTTATGTCAGTTCTTGACCCCCTCCTGACCAGAAACTGTCAGTTATGATGAACTGTGTTACACTGTGCAATGGTTTTGCGATGTGCAAAAATATTCCCTGGGTGCTGTTGCACTTCTGTGCACTGCCTAGGTGCCTATAGCTTTAGCTATCATAATGGAAATTTATAAGTGATTCTCCAACATTCTCCTATACTAGCACAGACAAATCAGTTTACTGCAAGGTTAGTCAATTCTTTTTTGTCAAGATCCAAATTTGTTGGTCAAGGTCCAGACTCCAGAGAAAATAATAAAAAAAACCCCAATAACGATAATAAGTAAATGAAAAGATTTTGGGGTCTGTTCAAAAGCATCTGGCTGTCTGGATTTGTCCCATGGTCTGCCTATTGACTACCCCGGTTTACTGCTGCCTACCAGCGGATGGACGCTAGAAATAAAGCACGTTTCTTTCTTGACAGGGTCACACACACTGATCAGTTTTGTTGTCGTCACCTGTTGGAGATAAGGAAGGAACTAAAAGTGTGAGCCAGCCATCCCCATATATGTAGGGCACTCTAAATTAAAGTCACAAGAGCTGTGTTTTGTGTAATGCTACCTTTTCATGCTGGAAAGTGAAGGATGTGTTTCCATACAAACATGCCTCACACATGCAGCTCCATGAATTTCACTCATACTGTAATACAGTGTACTGTGCATTTTTACAGGATAGTACATTAACACTAATGAGATTGTAAATTCTTTGAGGCAGGTATTCTCTTACTATGTGTTTGTGCAATGCTTAGCACAATGGGACCATGATCATGATTTCAGCTTGTTGATGCTACTGTAATACAAGTAACAAATAATAATTATATACAAATGTATTATAGTTAATACGATGCTTTAGGACCAACTGATGATTAATAGAAAGAGATGGAAAGCATTTTAATTTTCTCTCCTGCCCTCACTCCTTCCTTCCTTAAGGAAGTTGGAGAGAAAACAAGACCTTTGTTCCTTATGATTTATTGTGCTCCTTCTGCTTATGGTACTGAGAAGCACAGTGGTCCAAATTTATCCCTGGTGTAACTCCAGAGACATAGCCAGTGTATTCTGGTTATCCAGTGTTACCCAGTTGCTTCTATGGAACTTCTGCTCTTGATTTGCTCTCCGGGATTTGTTTTATTTGGTAACCTTTTGATAATATACAGGAATAAGAGTCCAAAGCTGCTTTTCTTATGTGTCATATGAAAGACGTAGTCCAGCTGGTGGAACATAATCCATAGAGGAGAATGATGACATGAAGGAACAAACTACAACTCCCATGAGGCTCAGCAGCAACATTTCTAAATAAAAATACTTTAAGTTTTCAGGTGTTCAGTTTTTAACCAAAAAAAAAAAAAAAAAAGAAGAAATTTTCCATGGAAAACAGACTCTTTTTGTGGGGAAAAAAAAATTAGTTGAGAACCCAAATTTCTATAAAAATTAGTTTAATTGGATTTTTTTTCAACCAGCCCTAGCTACCTAATTTGGGGTTGTGTATTGGGGTGTGTATGTGTGAAATATGGAAATTTCAGAAGGCCCTGGAAACAAGAAAAAGAAAAGAGACTGAAACAAAAAGAAGATGAGGGAGTGAAATATAGAACAAAGTGGTGGAGAGGGAGAATAAGACCATAGACAAGATAAATCGGAGACTGGGGAAGAGAGAGAGAGAGAGAGAGGCTTATTAGGGAAGAGGTTTCTGACTGCCAGACCAGAACTATGCCAGAATCAATCAATTATTGCCAATAAACCAATAAGTGATTCATGACAACAATAAGAAACAAAAATTACCAGTTCAGGAATTGTAAGGTAACAACTTAAACATGTTGTAATCCTTAGTGAAAGATTTTCTAATGTGTTCTTCCATAAGCGTGCCCCCTTTAAGATTGTAAACAAAAAAGAAAAAGGGGTTTTATTCAGTGCTTCCCAGAAACCGTGTGCTGCAGAGTTCTGTTTTCATGAAGGACAGTGCTTTCCAGGTTTTATTTTATATCTTAAATCTAGTTTTTTTAAAATGTCAAAATAATGTAACAGCAATGTTTTTTCCATAGGCAAAAATTCCTACAGGGTTACATATTTCATCTTAAAACTGATCCAAAAATGATAATTATTTAGGTTTACCACTGTAAGTATGAGCTGGAGTTGATATGCATTATCAGTTGCATTTTTAGTGTAGTTTATCAGGCTGCTTTGTTCAGGGGAGTGGATGCAATAGAGATTGGGAAAGAAGTCTTCTTCATCTTTAGTGGCTTTCAGTGTCAAAAAGCTTTATGGCTCTTTGGGTCCAGTTTAGGGGAGAGAGTCTGTTCGGAAAGTCATGTGTGAATTTAATCTAAACAAAAAGATTTATGATGGTGGGGATTGTATGAAATCATGTTTCACTTAGTTTAATCCTAAATGGAATATTCCTGATCATCATGGATTTGTCCATCATATTTACCAGTTTGTTTTCTATTCATTTGTTTCATGCCTCAAATTTCTTTTCCTCTTTTTCCGTTTTTTGTCTATTTCTCATAATAATCATCATGAAATACAAATCAGCGTAGAAATCTCTGCCAAACCTCCAACCTCAACACATCTTAGTTAGGTGTTGAAAGTATAGCGTTTATCTCCTCTGCAAAGGATGTGACAGCCTATCAGTAAAAGTACAAGATTGTCATCCAGGTCAATTTGAAATTGAGGGAAAGATAAATAAATCACCGTTATTTGCCCTTCTCCGTTCCAAAGTGTTACGGTATAGGACATAGATGGATTTAGAAAAGTTAAAAGATAGGTATCTTCTAATCTTTCCTATCAATCATCAGGCTTTAGGGCTCTGTTCTGATGTTTGTTTAAAAGAAAATATCTTGAAAATAGGTGGAACCCTAAACCCTATATGGACCAATCCTATATTTCTTAGTCCATTGGAGGTTTTTCTCTACATCCTTATCCTGCTTAGGACCATTTTGAGAATTGAAGACCCAAACCTGCAGACGATAGATTAGTGGTACAACTCAGGACAGTAATGGTAGATAGGCCATTCAGGTCCTGAATGAGAGCCAAAGATTTGTCTTGACATGATTCCACAAGGAATCTAAATGTACTCTGCTCCCACTGACTCCCTCACCGTGGATGTTCTATCTATAGCAGTGGTCCACCGCTTGTTCAGGGAAAGCCCCTGGCCGGCCGGACTGGTTTGTTTACCTGCTGCGTTCGCAGTTTCGGCCGATCGCGGCTCCCACTGGCCGTGGTTCGCTGCTCCAGGCCAATGTGGGCTGTGGGAAGCAGCGCGGGCCAAGGGACATGCTGGCTGACATGCTGACACTGATGGTGTCTGAAAGGTTATGAGAGCATGAGGGAGGGGATGGGTTTCAGGTAGTCCCTGAAATACAAGGGGATGGGATGCCCCGTTGTGTTGTGCTCTGTCCATTCTGAATTTCAGTTGCCCAGAATTTGGGGGATGGGGACGTGGCAATCTCCATCCATGGTAGTCACTGGCCTGATTGGTCTCTGGCTGGCATGTCCATTTTGGAGCTATTGTTTCTGCAGGCGGTGGATTGTTTTGCCTCCCCAGCTTTCAGACAGCTGTGGAGATCCTTTCTCCCATGCTGGGATTTCAGGGAAGGATCTACCTCTCCTTTCATCAGGCCTCATTTCCTTCACTGCCGCATACAGCAAACGGTGTGGAGTGCTCAACTCCACTTCAGGGAAAGGGGGCTGCTGCTGCTTAGCGATGTGGGGGTCCTCCTTCAAGAGTTCATTCGACCTGGGCTGCATGGCCAAGCCAGACAAGGAGGATTTGGGGAGGTGCTTCATGCCACTGGCAGAGTGTTGTTCAGAATTTTGGCCCTTTTGGAAATCTTGCTCCCATTGAAGCGAATGGGAGTTTTGGCATGAGAGAAGGATCAGGCTCATAATAATAAGTGAGTTAGAGAAAACAATGCAAAGCCCATTCAGGTAGACTTACGCATGGAAAAAACCCTTGGCTTCAATTTGGTTCAATCTTGTTCTGGTGTAGAACAACTGCAGGATCAAGCTCTAAGTGTGAGTGCAGCAATGTTTATCGGTTCTGACAGTGATATCCGTCTGTCTCAAAATATTTGATCACAAAAGGGATCACAAAATAGTATTGTTTGATTAACCTGCCTGGAGCAACTAGCAGAATTGGGGCCTGTGTCTGCTTCATGCTACAGCTTAGAATTACTGCACTGTTGACTTCAAGAGAAAAGTAAACAGAAGCACTTCAGCTTCCATTCTTCCACCAGCAGATGCATTTCTTTATGGCATATGAGTCATCCAGAAAAGATATTTTTAGATTGCAACAGATATTAAAGAAGCTTTTAACTGCATGTGAATTGGTTTACCAATCAAAAGGCCTGATCCTGCTCACACTCCCTTTATGGAGTTGAAATCACAGGGTGATTTTACTGTGTAGCGTCTGCAAAACAAGAACAGCTTTGCAAAAGAAAAAAATCTGTTTCCTGTCAACAATGAATACTGATTTAGAAACTGAATTTTTGGAATTCTGAGCTAGAATTATTGGATTTGTGGGGTCAGACAACCAGCTGGTGTAAAGCAAAATAACTCTGTTGAAGTCAGTGGAGTTCTGCTGATGTATGCAAGATGAGAATTTGGCTTGAGGTATTTATACTTTCGGACACAATTCTTCACTTAAGAAGTTTTATAATAATAAGAATTAAGTTTTATAATAATATTTAGCACTTTTAATGTATAGATCTCAAGAAGAGGAAGCTGAGGCACAGAGCTAAGCAACTTCCACAAAATAATATCAATAGTTAATGATAGTGCCAAGAATAGAATTTAGGCCTCTTGAGGGCCAGTTTTGTTTTTCTACTTGACCACACTTCCATTTGCTTGTTCCATGCAACCAGGCCAGTAGGTTGGAAATATTATTTTTTTTATACACGTTTAAAAAAACTCTCCAAATACAGCACCACAAACATGTATCTAGGCAAACTGACTTAAAAGATCCTTGAGTTAGTATTTCCAGTAAAAGTATAGAAATTGTATTATTAATTGTTAATTTGTTTACCTTGTAGGTTCAAATGAATAAGAGCTTTCACAGCCAGAACAATTTAGAAAGCATTACTGGATTATTCTGTGTTGCTGCTTTGCATAGGCTCCTAAGTAGTGATAATTACAAGGGAAATTAGAATTACCTTGATCATAGTTTATTGGGTGCACAGGGACCATTTGTCTTTGGAAATAATAAATGGGGAACTGGTAATTGTTTGTTTGCTAGGGGCTTGATCTTGTACAGAGCTGAGCGCTTGCATGAAGTGCTGAATAGCTTTTTATTTCTATTGACTTCAGTGTGAGTTGAAGATGCTCAGCATCTTTCAGGATCAAACCCAAAGAGCTATATTCTGCCAAAGGCCTTATATGTAAGATGCACTTTTAATGTGGTGCGGTCAAGGAATCGCCCACAGTTTTCTGAATCTGTTCTAATCAAGGAGTTTCTCTAGTGGCTTTGTCTTATAATTAATACTACCTGCACCACTTTCATTTGTAAGTAGACAAAGCCAAAATCCCTGAACCCTCTCAGAGGTTTGTTTCAATGCGGTATGATTTGAGGGCAATCCAATTTGGGCAAATTATCCTTTTTTCCCCCGTTTGATCTGTATGAAACTCTTCTGAATGAATCATAAAACAAAAAGAGACAATTGACTTTCATCTGTCTTGCTCAGCAACCAGCTTTTAGGACTTGTGCTCACCTGATTACTTGTAAAGTTACAGAATATGCATTGGTGATAAAGAATATTTAAAAAGCCAAACAAAAAGATACCAGACTACATCCTCCTGAGTTAGCCTGGTTACCCCTCGGTGCTATCCTTTAAGATGTCCCAAGGCCACAATCCTTAATTTATCACCATATGTAAAACAATGTGTGATGTGATATTTATCTACATATAAATAAACGACATCCAATTTAGAGCCAGGAATAGGGCAGCATTGTGGCTGTGTTATGGCAAAGGCTTCTTCACTGTCTTCCACCCTGTTGCCTAAAAAATTATTGGGCAACATTGTTGTATTGAGCTGCAGAGCTGCACCACGGTAAGGAACAGGTCACAATCCTTGTCTGAATGCACAGAAAGGAGGTCAGGTAAGACTATCCCTTATAGTAGTGCAGCCTGCTGTCTGTGCAGATGTGGAGAG
Organism: Lepidochelys olivacea; assembly: GCF_965140295.1. Classification (NCBI taxonomy): domain Eukaryota; kingdom Metazoa; phylum Chordata; order Testudines; family Cheloniidae; genus Lepidochelys; species Lepidochelys olivacea. The sequence continues at coordinate 32,453,593 of NC_140415.1, forward strand.
GGATATGGCCCAGTCCTTTCCACACCCCCTTTGGGTAGGATAGCTGGACTCCACTGAAAGACACCTTTTTATTAATTCTTTTTGTTCTATTAACAAATATTTTGTTTAGGAATTTCCCAGTTTTATGAATGCCAAGGGTGAAATCAATGACTGAACTCCCTTAGACTTCAGTGGGGACAAGTTTTGCACCCCCAAAATTCAAGCTGTATTGGTAAATAAGGTTAATATGAAGGGAGCCGATGGCCCACCAAAGCAGAGCACCCCATTGTGAGGTGTGGTCAGGAAATTTGCCAGAGTGGCATATGGTGAAGGGGAATGGGCAGAGTGAGGATGAGACTTTTATCCACATGGAAAAATCCTTTGCCCATTTAAATTAATGTCAAAACTCCCATCACTTTCAGTGGTGGTGTATCAGGGACTTTAAGTTCTATACCTAGGAAATGTTAACTATTTACTGTTCCTGTCCTTTTCTATATCTCTCCTGATCCCCAGCCACACCCACTACACACACACACACACCTCCCCAGTCCCCTCACACAACCCACCATGCCTCATTCAGACTCTTTCTTGCTATTCAGCATCTCATTCCCCTCCTGCAACTCCACGTTCCTCCATTCTCTGTACCACTTCCAAGCCAGGGAGAATTAGCTTCAACAAATACATCTACCAAAACAAATGTTTTTCATTTCTTTATTTTAAAATAGCTCCTAGTGAAAGACTCAAATTCTTTGATGCAGATTCTTTCTAAAAATCCATTTACATATCACATTTGCAAGAAGAGCTTGTTAAAGGAGATGCCAAAAATCTTTAAATTAGAATTCTGTTCTGTCAATATAAAACACGTGGGGGTGAGATCCATTAAGGTCAGTGGGGGACGTGTGCAAGCATCGAAAGGAGAATAGAGTCCTAAGTTGAATTGTTTAATTTTGTAGTGCTTTATGTGGCCAAAGAGGATATACTCTGCTTTCCTACATTTAGATTGCATAATTTCTGCTTACACAAATATTTTAATGCAGGCAAATATAACTTGCTGAAAATACATTGTGTATGTGAATTGTTGATTGCCTGAATTTGCCTGCTTCATTAGGCACATTTACAGTGAATTGCTACATTTACAGTAAATACTTTCCCCCTTAAAATACACTTAAACTAAGTCACATTTCACTTAAAAAAAAAGACACACACACACACACACGCACACAGCTTGTTTAACACTAAGTTATATACTTCAATTGATATAGCTTTTTCCACCCAATTTTGTTTTTTCTCTTCTGTACCAGTGTGTATCTATCTATTATATGTATATTGCATTTCAAAACTATCAGTTATAATAGAGTCTCTGAGACTATGACTAAACCAGGATACTCAAGTAGAGAGAAAAGGAGTATTTGTGGCACTTTAGAGACTAACAAATTTTGTGGATACAGACTAACACGGCTGCTACTCTGAAACCTGTCATTATGCAAGTAGAGAGACCTCCTGTGTGACTGCAGTCTTGTAATTAATGCCTGTTTATAACATCCACAGCCCTTGGCTCCCAATAATGGTAATAAAATGAGAATGAACTGCATGATAAAAGAGTAATGGCAATGATAGAACAACAGGAGTGTGACCAGTCCTGTAAAACTCAAACCAATTATTATCCCTCTAATTCTATTTGTAGTCATTTTATCTGGTGTGGACTCAATGAAGCAGAATTCTCTTGAGATGGGAACCAATGGCAATCAAATAGTCACCTGGGTTCATTAGGCATTCTCACTGAGATGAAATGGACTCTTTGGTTGGGATAAAGTTTCAGTCATAAATATGAAAAGGAAGTTCCAAAGACAAAAGCAGAAATCTTAAATATATTATAAACATGTAACAATTTTCTGAATCAAAATGATTCCACTTTGTTATCTTGGAAGCTACAATGCCAGATTTTTGCATCTCAGAATTGGAAACAAAGTAATTTTCTCCATATTAGCCATGATTCCATTATGTTGCACCACACTTACAAGAAAACCACTATATTCAGTAACATTTATAGCTTCCTGCATCTGAGGGTGTTATGTTGTTTTACTGATATTGGATATTACCTTTCTGGCTGAAATAGTTATAAACAAATTCATGCAAGTTTCTGCAGCCATAGAAATCTTTACAGGAGAAAGGGTGGTCTTAGAGCTAACGATCATAGAGATCTGAGTTCTGTTTCTGTCTCTGCCACAGCCTTCCTGTATGACCTAGGGCAGATCGTTTAATTTCTATGCTTCTATTCCCCATCTGTAAAATGGAGATAATAATTGCTTACTATTTCACAGAAGTGTTGTGTGGGTACATTCATTAATATCTGTGATGTTCTCAGGTATGGTGTGTGTAGGTCTGCATAAGCTATTTAGCAATTATAAAAACCAGTAAAAGATTAAGATGGGATTTTTCAGAGCACTCAATATGGACTTAACTCTGCTTCCATTGAAGTCAATGGGAGTTTTGCCATTGACTAAAATGGGAGCAGAATTAGGCCAAGTCTGGACTCTTTCGAAAATCTTCCCTGTAATTTTTTTTATTAGGTTTGATGTTGCTAACTTGTATGGTAAATTGTGTTATCATTTAAAGCTGTTCCATGATTGCTCCATTTAGGCTGTGTTTTCATTTAAGCATTTAGACCTTGATCCTGCCAGGTGCTAAGCTCCCTAAATTCCCACTCATGTAAATAGTAGTTGAGGGCCCACAGCATCCCCCAGGAAGTGTTCTGCTTGGTGTAGAATAATTGTTAAAAATATCTCCAGAAAAATATTGACGCTTATTGAATGTGTTGCTTAGTACATCACAAAAAAGGGAAAAAGGGAGGAGGGGTTGCATTATATATAAAGGATATATACACTTGTTCTGAGATCCAGAAGAAGGTGGGAAGAAGGCCAGCTGAGAATCTCTGGGTAAAGATAAAATAGTTAAAAATAGAGGTGATGTCATGGTGGGGGTCTACTGTAGACCACTAAATCAGGAAGAGGAGGTGGATAAGGCATTTCTAAAACAAATAACAGAAATATCCAGAACACAGGACAGGGTAGTAATGGGGAACTGTAACTACCCAGACATCTGTTGGGAAAGTAAGATGGCAAAACACAAGATTTCCAATAAGTTATTGGCAAGTATTGGGGACAGCTTTTTGTTCCAGAAAGTAACAAGGGGGACAGCCATTTTAGACTTGATTCTAACTAACATGGAGGAGTTGGTAGTGAATGTTAAAGTGAAAGGCAATGTGGGTGACAGTGATCATGAAACAACAGATTTCATGATTCTAAGGAAAGGAAAGAGTGGGAGCAGCAGAATAAGGATAATGGACTTCAAAAAAGCAGACTTTAAAAAACTCAGACAACTCAGGTAGGTAAGGTTCCATGGGAAGAAAATCTGAGGACAAAAGGAGTTCAGGAAAGCTCAAGGAGACAATATTAAAGGCACAACTGCAAACTATTCTAGTTCAAAGGAAAAATAGGAAGAATAGTAAGAGGCCAATATGACTCCATCAGGGGTTTTTTAATGACCTGAAAACCTAAAAGGAATTCTACAAAAAGTGGAAATATGGTCAAATGGAGTGAAAAAGAACAGTAAAAGCATGTAGGGACAAAATCAGAGAGGCTAAGGCACAAAATGAGTTACACCTGTCAAGGGATATAAAAGGCAATAAGAAGAGGTTCTTTAAGTACATTAGAAGCAAGAGAAATATGAAGGAAAGTGTAGGTCCTCTACTAAGCAGGGAAGGAGAACTAATGATATCAAGAAAGCTGAGATGCTCAATGCCTGTTTTGCTTGAGTCTTCACTAAAAAGGTCATTGATGGCCAGGTACTCAACATAATTAATATTAACAACGGGGGGAAGGAATGTGAGCCCAAACATGGAAAGAGCAGGTTACGGAATATATAGCTAAGTTAAATATATTCAAGTCAGCAAGGCCTGATGAAATTCATCCTAGAGTACTTAAGGAACTAGCTGAAGCAATCTCGGAGCTGTTAGCAATTATCTTTGAGAATTCCTGGGGGATGAAAGAGAAGAGTGGAGAACTGCAAACATAGTACCTATCTTTGAAAAGGGAGGACCCCGTCAGCTTAATGTCAGTACCTGGAAGATACCGGAACAAATTATTTAACAATGAATTTGTAAGCACCTGGAGGGTAACAAGGTTATAAGGAATAGTAAGTATGGATGTGTCAAGAACAAATCATGCCAAACCAACCCAATTTCCTTGTTTGACATGGTTACTGGCTCAATGGATGGGGGAAGCAGTAGGTGTTATATCAGGATTTAATAAGGCTTTTGACACAGTCCCACTTGACATTCTCATAAACAAACTAGGGAAATGTGGTCGAGAAAGATGAAGTTACTATAAAGTGGGTGCACAACTAGTTGAAAGAGGATACTCAAAAGAGTAGTTATCAATGGTTTGCTGTCAAATTGGGAGAGCATATCTGGTGGGTCCTGCAGGGGTCAGTGCTGTGTCTGGTACTACTCAATATTTTCATTAATGACTTGGATAATGGAGTAGAGAGTATGGGTTTTAAATATCCATGACACCAAGCTGGGAGGGGTTGCAAGAGCTTTGGAGGACAAGTTTAAAATTCAAACTTACCTTGACAAATGAGAATATTGGTCTGAATCTAACAATATGAAATTCAATAAAGACAAGTGCAAAGTACTTCACTTAAGAAAAAAATCAAATGCTCTATTACAAATGGGGAATAACTGTCTAGGCAGTAGTACTGCTGAGAAGAATCTGGGGGTTATAGTGGACTACAGACTGAATATGAGTCATCAGTATGATGCAGCTGCAAAAAAGGCATATATGATTCTGGGGTTTATTAACAGGAGTTTGTATGTGAGACATAGGAGGTAACTGTTCCATTCTACTCAGCACCAATGAGGCCTCTGCTGGAGTACTGTGTCCAATTCTGAGCATCACAATTTAGGAAAGATGTGGACAAACTGGAAAGAGTCCAGAGGAGAGCAACAAAAATGATAAAAATTTTAGAAAATCTGACCTATCAGGAAAGCTTAAAAAAGCTGGGCATATTTAGTTTTGCGAAAAGAAGACTGAAGGGGGAACCTGTTAAGTCTTCCAGTATGTTAAGGGCTGTTATAAAGAAGACAGCGATCAATTGCTCTCCATATCCACAGAAGGTAGGACAAGAAGTAATGGGCTTAATCTGCAACAAGGGAGATTGAGGTTAGATATTAGGAAAAACTTTCTAACTGTAAGGGTAGTTAAGCTCTTGAATAGGCTTTCATGGAAGGTCATGAAGTTTCCATCCTTGGAAGCTTTTAAAAACAAGTTGGACAGACACCTCTCAGGGATGGTCTAGGTCAGGGATCTCAAACTCAAATCACCACGAGGGCCACATGAGGACTAGTACATTGGCCCGAGGGCCGCATCACTGACACCTTTTCATATAAAGATACAAAAGCCCTACCCCGGGCCCCGCCCCTACTCCACCCCTTCCATGAGGCCCCCATTCCAACTCCTTCCCCAAATCCCCACCTCTGCCCCGCCTCTTCTCTGCCTTCTTCCCTGAGTGTACAGCTCCCCGCTCCTCCCTCCTGGAAAGCACTAAGTGCCACCAAACAGCTGTTTGGCGGGGGGAAGCACCTGGAGGTAGGCAGAGGAGTGGGGATACGGGGATAACTCCAGGGAGGGTGGGGAGCTTGGCGGGCCACAGCAAACAACTCCGCGGGCTGCATGTTTGAGACCCCTGGTCTAGGTTTACTTGGTCCTGCCACAGAGGAGGGGGCTGGATTTGATGACTTCTCGAGGTCCCTTTCAGTCCAACATTTCTATGATTTTATGATTCTATGAAACTATGCTACTGTAATATATTTCTCAGCTTTAATATATCATTGTATCTTTTTAAGCAGTAGAGTATTGCTTATTTTTCAAACCTTCTGCTATATACATTCTAAAGTGAAAATAACTTGGTATTTTCTCCCTTAATTTTCCTGGTGCAAAAAGCAGCACAGCTTTACTTTTCCATTTTACCCCAGGCAAAACGCTTCCCTAGAGCTTAATGACACCATCAGGTGTCCAGTTTTCGACTTGAACGCCTGGTTCAAAAGGGACCATGGAGGCTCCGGTCAGCACCACTGACTGGGCCATTAAAATCTGGTCAGTGGCGCAGCAGGGGCCATGGCTAAGGTAGGCACCCTGCCTGCCCTGGCTCCACATGGCTCCCGGAAGTGGCCACCAAGTTGTTGCATCCCCTAGGTGCATGGGTGGCCAGGGAGGCTCCACGCAGTGCCTCTGCCCCTAGTGCTGGCTCTGCAGCTCCCATTGGCCAGGAACCGCGACCCATGGGAGCTGTGGGGGCAGCACCTGCAGGCGCGAGGGCAGTGCATGGAGCCTCCCTGGTTGCCCTGCACCTAGGGCCTACAGGGACCTGGTAGTCACTTCCTGGGAGCCGTGATAAGCACCGCTGAGACCCCACACCCCTCCCCCCGAACCCCTCAACTCCCTGCCCCAGCTCTGAGCCGTCTCCTACTCCCCAAACCCCTGATCTCCAGCCGCACCCTAGAGCCTTCCCCCTAGCTGGAGTCCTCACTCCTCCCACACCCCAACCCCATGCCCCAGCCGAGAGCCCTCTCCTGCACCCTGAACCCCTCATTTCTGGCCCCACCCAGAGTCCACGCCCCCTTCCCAGACACCATACTCCCCCTCTCCCCCCACACAGTAACCCCCTGCCCTAGCCTGGAGCCCTCTCCCACATCCCAAACTCCTCATCCCTGGCCCCACCCCAGAGCCCGCACCTCCAACCAGAGCCCTCACCCTACTCCCGCACCCCAACCTCATGCCCCAGCCTGGTGAAAGTGAGTGAGGATGGGGGAGAGCAAGCGATGGAGGGAGGGGGGTTGGACTGAGCAGGGATGGAGCCTCAGAGAAGGGGTGGGTCCTTGGGGAAGGGATGAGGTAGGGGGTGGGGCTGCAGCGTTTGGTTTTGTGCCGTAAAAAAAGTTGGCAACCCTACTGTCAGATGATGGAAGGTGAGTGACCTTTCCAAATGGAATGAACTATAATTGTTGTCTCCTGTGGGCCTAATTTTCAGTGGGATTCCAATTTATGATATCTTTGACAATTTGGCCCTCAGTATTTAGGCACCTAAAGTTGCAGATGGGTGCTTAGTAGGATTTTCAAGCAGGATAAGTGCCTAACTCTCATTGAAATAAATATGTTTACAACTTTAGATGCCCAAATACCTTTGAAAAGCTAACCCCTCAGAACTCATTTTCTGAGATGTTGAGCACCCACAGTCCCCAATGACTTCTGCTGAAGTTTCAGTTGTTCAGCATCTCTGAAATTTAAGCCTACAGTTGAAGACCTCTAAGTTAGCGTATGCTTTTGAAACATAGGACTAAGAGCCTGGCCCAAGGGAATACCCCATCTCAGTGGGATAGAACTGGGAATATAGCTGTCTCTACCACTTCCTTTGGGAGACTGCTTCACCATTTAATGAGGCTCACCATTAAAAAAATATTCCTGGTATTCAGCATAATTACATTTTTTTTAATTTCACCCAAATATAGCTACTTATTTCTCCCCTGGACCATCTATAAATATATCCTTTTCTCATGTTTATATCCTACAGTTACTTTCATCATATTCCCCATCCCCCTTAAGCAGGTCATTGCTTGTCCAAGCTGTAGCCAATTGGTTTTCTGAACCTATTTAGTTTCTACACGTATTTAGTTACTTTCCTCATTAGCCTGTTCTTCCAGACCAACAATCATTTATGATGTTGTTGGCTGAGCTTCCTCCAATTTGTTGACATCTTTCTAATACTAAAGTGCCCAGAATTGAATACAGCATTTAAGGTGCTGTTTCACATGTACCTTACAGACTGGTGCTATCACCTCCCTGCAAAAAATTTTCATGGCCTTTCTTGTCCCCCATACCACAAACTTATTTCTAATTGGCTGTCTACTGTTACAGTTGGTCCTCAAATCTATATGGCATTGGAGTCCAGAAGAGGCATCCATCATTACCAAGAAATAAAAAGCATACAAAATTTGCTTCTGTGCTCCATACTAACCCTAAAAAAACTCCATACTAACCCTAGAAAAACCCACGAAAGCTTATGCTCAAATAAATCTGTTAGTCTTTAAGGTGCCACCGGACTCCTTGTTGTTTTTGTGGATACAGACTAACACGGCTACCCCCTGATACTTGAAACCATACTAACCCTGTGACTTTAAAAGGGCCATAAGGAAATTCATCTATTAAAATATTCTGGAATTTTCCTCACAATGGCCACAATGAAGAGCAAAGTTAAAAAATGAGACTGTACAGCGGATATGAATTACTCTGTGATTCTGAGAGAAAGCAGAATTTCTGCTTAAAACATTTGTGTGTTGTTCGTAATGCCACAGGTTTGGTCTTTTAAAAAACATACAGTTTATACATACTATCGACCAAATTTTAAAAGCTAGGCACATGTGATTGCACATGCCTAATTTATGTGTATCAGTCCCAAATGTGGTTACTAAGCCAGGAGTCTGTGTGTGCACATGGGCAGTTAGGTGGGTAATTGGCCATGTGTGTATGCAGGAATTCAAATTGTATGCACACATATTTGCATGAAAAAATCTGGTGTATGCATACATATGTGTGCAATTGTACATGCCTAACAGAAAACAGGCTCTACATGATTGATATATTGAATACAGAAAAGGCCAAAATAAAATTCTTTTCTCAGTTAAAAATGTATATCCAAATGTATAGTTTGAAGGCCAAATTCTGTCCTTGAATGTGTTCATTCAGCTCCTATTGAAGTTAACAGGCCATAGATATTAACCTAAAGGAAAAAAAAATAGCCTTTAGTCCACAGATATGCTATGTTCACTAATATCTGGAAGTATTGTGGACTAGATTCCTGGGAAATGTAAAATTACTGTTGCCATTATACTGATATTGTCCAACATACTGAAGGATTGGAGAGTAAATAGCAAAAGGTTTCATTTTTTATTATTTTTTTTCAACACCCATACTAGCAGAGGCTGTCAGACACCTCATTAGATAAATAAGCAAAATGCCAATGAATTTATAGAGTGATCTCAGAAGGAGAATTAGAACATGGCTCCTTAGCCAAATGCTTTGTCATGTAAGGAAAAGGAGCATCTCCATTGCTTTATGGCATAATGGGATTGTACAGTACATAGCCTCCATGGTTTCTTCTACATAGGTTTATTTATTGGCCTTTGTGTTAGGGTTGTGCCTTTTCCAGGGATATGCCTTTTTCCATTCCTGTGAAAATCAGCCCAAATTTGTCCAAGTTATAAGTCTTTGACAAATTGCAGTTCAAGCCTGCTTGGTAAAGACTTCCTTGATTTTAGCAGCTAAGTTCCTTGAGGCTTCTGTCCACAGAGATCAGGTTTCAGAGTAACAGCCGTGTCAGTCTGTATTCGCAAAAAGAAAAGGAGGACTTGTGGCACCTTAGAGACTAACCAATTTATTTGAGCATAAGCTTTCGTGAGCTACAGCTCACTTCCTCAGATGCATATCGTGGAAACTGCAGCAGGCTTTATATATACACAGAGAATATGAAACAATACCTATTCCCACCCCACAGAGAAGTATTCAAATGCCCCATTCAAATGCAAAGGAACAAAAGCTGAACCTGTGGGGAAGGGGGTAGGGTTGGAACACTGGGATTTGAAACAAGCAGGAAGGGAGAGGGAAACTAGGGAGTGGAAGTTGGGATGAGAGGGGGAGACTAGGATTGGCTGGGCAAGGAAACTGGATCTGGGAGCTGAGGAGGAAAATAGGGTAAAACATTATTAGGAGCCAGTAGGTGGCTGAGAGATTGAGATTCGTTGAGGAGCAAGGGAAAGACTGGAAATGAGAACCATTAGGACATGGGGAAAGAGGTGAGGGGAGACAGACTTGACAAGGAACAGTGGCAAGAGAGGAGAAGTGGGCCTAGTTGGGCAAATAAACTGGGTCAAGTAGTTGGTGGGGGTAAGAGGATAGAAAGACACTGATATTGGACGAAGATCCCAGTGTGGGAGATTGGAACTGAGAGCCAGTGGGAACATGTTTGGTGGCAGAGTGAGGGGGGTAACTGGAGGTCACTGTGGGGAAGGTACACAGATTGGATTATGAGCCAGGATGAGGAGAACTTGGACTGTCTGGACAACGCGACTGAGGCTGGGGCAAGAAGCTTGAGAAGTGAATACTGGGACAGGATAGGCAAAGAGAATGGTAGTGGTAAAAGGATCCAGGAGTAGGAAAGAGACTGGGACAAGGACAAGTTTGAAAGGATGGGGTCAAGCTTGGGTAAAGGGTAAGAAGAGTCTGTGTCCACTAGAGCACACCCCCTTCCAGAGCCTGGACTGCAACCCATGTTTCCTAAGTCTCACCATTCCTCTGCTGTCAGCAAAAATCTGTAAAGCCCAGTGACACAGTGTGTGTCTTTATTCTAGTGCTTTTCCACATAGAGGATGGCACCCTACTATCTCTGTCAGTTACTTTGTTAGTTCAAGTTGCAGAGGTCTGGGTGGTGGATCTAAAGGTTCCAACCCTGTTGATGACCCATATTGGTGCCAATATGTTGCCAAATGATGGAAATTCTGTCTTTTTTATTTTTTTCAGTTACGTTTTAAAAAAAAACCTAGGAAATTACACACAAAAATGTTGTTAAAACAATATTATTAAGGTTACAAAGTCAAGCTCTCAAACAATGGGAAATGCCACAATTAAAGTTGTCTGTGCAATCTTAATTCAGCCCTCTTGTGATATGCATTATGATACAGTCTTACATTCTTTAATTATATGATCACATACTACTTTCTCCACAGGTCCCCTGCCTCATTCATTGCATAGGTTAGGGCCTGCTCTGGGAATGAATCAGAGTTTTGTGGTGAAGGAGCCTGTTACCTGTAGAACTGTACCTAATTTGTTGCAGAAGTTGGAAGGTGTGTTTATTGTAGATACTGGGATGAGTGGGCCAAGGCCTGCTCAAATTTAAAGTCACGCATCCTCAACCAAGGGGCAGGAGCCACTGAACCCAGGCAGCAAATTAATATGAGAGACAACAAATTAAAAAAACAGGGATGGGATTGAAGGGCAAAAGTTGAAAATCAGGGATACAGATGGGGACGCTGAGCAAAGAATTCCCAACAGCACCCATTGCTCCTCAAAGGTGTCTAAGGATTCAGTGGACACTACCCTGAGGAACTCTGCCAAGAGACGTGATCAGACCAGTAACTGGAACTAGGCCCCACTTTTTCAGAGCACCTCATTTTCAAGCTTCCTCCTTCCGGTTTGGTGGATGGCCATCTTGGTCAACTTCAGGAGGAGGTTGATGAGGAGGTCTCATGCTTTATGTGGCCATGTGCTAGGATAAACAAGTGAGGGGAGAAGTGCAGCTAGAGCCTCAGTAAGAAATTATGGCGGAGTCAGAAGAGGGGCTGCAGCCTGATGCATTCTGTGTAGATGTGCTCCAGGGTCTCCCTCTCGCCCACAGAAAAGACAGGTGTCAGGGGATTCTGTGAACTGTGCCAAATACATGCTCATTGCTCACAGCTTGTCAAGGTTCCTCCCCTACTCTGAACTCTAGGGTACAGATGTGGGGACCTGCATGAAAAACCTCCTAAGCTTATCTTTACCAGCTTAGGTCAAAACTTCCCCAAGGTACAAAATATTCCACCTGTTGTCCTTGGACTGGCCGCTACCACCACCAAACTAATACTGGTTACTGGGGAAGAGCTGTTTGGACGCGTCCTTCCCCCCAAAATACTTCCCAAAACCTTGCACCCCACTTCCTGGACAAGGTTTGGTAAAAAGCCTCACCAATTTGCCTAGGTGACTACAGACCCAGACCCTTGGATCTTAAGAACAATGAACAATCCTCCCAACACTTGCACCCCCCCTTTCCTGGGAAATGTTGGATAAAAAGCCTCACCAATTTGCATAGGTGACCACAGACCCAAACCCTTGGATCTGAGAACAATGAAAAAACATTCAGTTTCTTACAAGAAGACTTTTAATAAAAATAGAAGTAAATAGAAATAAGGAAATCCCCCCTGTAAAATCAGGATGGTAGATATCTTACAGGGTAATTAGATTCAAAAACATAGAGAACCCCTCTAGGCAAAACCTTAAGTTACAAAAAAGATACACAGACAGAAATAGTTATTCTATTCAGCACAATTCTTTTCTCAGCCATTTAAAGAAATCATAATCTAACACATACCTAGCTAGATTACTTACTAAAAGTTCTAAGACTCCATTCCTGGTCTATCCCGGGCAGAAACCAGCATAGAGACAGACAGAGACAGACACACAGACCCTTTGTTTCTCTCCCTCCTCCCAGCTTTTGAAAGTATCTTGTCTCCTCATTGGTCATTTTGGTCAGGTGCCAGCGAGGTTACCTTTAGCTTCTTAACCCTTTACAGGTGAGAGGAGCTTTCCCCTGGCCAGGAGGGATTTCAAAGGGGTTTACCCTTCCCTTTATATTTATGACACAGCTCCAGGGAGGATCTGCCAGTTAATCTCCCCAGCGGGCCATAGAAGAAGAGTGGAGTACAGACTGGCCTACCGGGGCTCCCCCACCCCATAGATGGCAACAGGTCCCACCAGTTGGTGTTGCGGAGGGACATGAGGGCAAAGAAGTGATTGGTATGGAGCACGAATGTATACAGATATGCTCGAGGCAAGGTTTGGAGATGGACTGGCTCGATGGCATTCAGCAGATTCAGGTGGCATGTTGGGGATGCTCATGGAACTGGGGCCCAAAGACAAGCTCCAGCAGGCAAAGGATTAGGGATGGACCAGGAGCACACTCCCATAAGACCCGCTCAAGATAAAAGCAAAAGTAATGGGGGTCAAGGCTTCCCTCATCTCCTGGAGCACTTGGGGGACTTGCAGGATGGGCAGTCCCGTGCACTAGCTGAGCACTACGGGATGACCTGGTCCCTCTGACAGTAGTGCAGGAGGTCTCCGAGTCTGGTGATATAAGCCAGGACCACCTTCCGGTGCACCAATGGGGACTCTACCACCTGCGTACAAGAATGCGGGTTATATAGCGGGGGTTCTGCAAGCAGATCCTCTCCAATGGTGGCTACTATAGACCTGGTCTCAGAAACCAGCTTGCAAGTCCTGAGAAGGTCGTGGTAAAAGACTGACAGCTCAGAGAGGTCTCGGGGAGACCTCTCAGATGGAGATAGAAGAGCTGCTGGTCATATCGGAGCCCTTGGAGACTCTGGAGGAAGGCATGCACCAGCACAATCCATGTCAAACTGTGATTATCATAAAAGCATCTCTGCAGGGCTTCAAGGCAGAAGGCATGGACCTGGCTGGGGATGCAGACCAGGCCCTGTCTGTCCTCCTCCAGAGACTCAGGACATCTACAGAGACCCAGTGCACCCCTGTCCAGAGAAACTCAAGTATCTTCTGGAGGCTGGCCAGGGTCCCCTGGAGCAGGAGCAGGATGTTGAACTGGTGCCAGAACATGGGCAGATCTAGCTGGTTGATCACCAACACCTTCCTCCAAAGGGAAAGGCACCACAGCAGCTCCGTCCACGTCTGCAACAATTAGACACCCTGACCTCCATTTCTCTAGCATAGAGGGATCAGTGGTGGAAAGGTACACACCAAGCTAGAGCAGAAAACGTGCACCCCATTGGATGGCACAGAGCGTGGGTGGGAGGAAACTCACCTACCACTCATCACCAACCACCAGGCCAGAGCTCTTCACACAGTTGGCCCAGACAGAAGAGGCTGCCAAATAGATGGCATGGCAAGCCTCCATCCATGCCACATCTCCTGGGTCATGGGCGACGAGGATCACGTGGTTTGCATACACCGGCAGGTCCAGCTCTTGAAGCACCAACCCCATCATCCTGTTATGGAGGAGACAGAGGAAGGGCTTGATGGCGATGACACACATCTGGCCAGAGAGCACACAGTCCTGATGTACCCCTTGAACAAAAGTGACGGAGTTAGTCAAGGCGTATAATGAATGAGAGAGGGGGACTGTAGGAGGAGAAAAAGTTGGTCTTGTGGTTAAAGCAGTTGAATGCTGCCCTGGAGAACTGGATTGTATCCCTTCCTGTGCAACAGTGACTGTGTAATGATATAGGAAAGTCACTTAAGGCAAACTTTTCAATGATTGCATGTTCCTTATTTCTGAGTGCCTAATTTGAGACACTGTGGTCTGAATTGCAGAAGTGCTGAGGGTGAGCACTCACTGCTGCAACTGAAAACTATGGGAGCTGTTCTTTGTACATTTAAAGTGTTATATAATGCTAAATATTCTGAAAAAATAGGTCCCAGTCCTCTCAACTGGATACCCAAAATTAGTGGATACTTTTTACTTTAATTGCTCTGTGCCTCAGTCCCTTTTGTGTAAAATGAGGGAATTAGTACCTGCTCACAGGGGTGTTATGAAAATAAATCCATCAATGTTTGTAAAATACTCTGATATTATAGTGATGAGCGCCATAAAAAAAGTCTATCAAGAAACTGATAATTCTCTGTTCTGAATGGGGTTTGGAAAGTATGCAGTAAATAAGACATGTAGCCACATTTTGTACAATGAGAAAACAAAATATTGAATAACTGCTCTTTAAGTAAACACTAATCATTCTGTGCTCTGAGTGGGGCAGGGATCCTGTGGAAAAATTATGTTATTATATAGTTTGACTGTTTCATAATGCATACACATAAGGGGGGAGGGTGAATTAAATTTGCCCAGGCAACTGTAAATCTGGCATTTCCTAATGTTTGAGTATTTGACTTTGTAACTTTAATAGAGTTCTTTTAATGTAGTTCTCTATATGTAATAATTATGTAATTCAAATGAAATATTTGGACAGTTTTTCAATTCTCCCAGATTTAGTTATTTCATTAATTTTTATTATTTATATTTTAGAAATACCCTCATCCAGTGTTCCTGTCAGATGACTAGGAGCAATTGAGACCTAGAAGCTGTGTATGTTTACTAGAAGTTGAATTGCCATGCTTTTGCAATGGAAACTCTGCAAAAGGGAAATGGTTGAGCTGCAGCATTTTGTATTCCTTTTATTTGCATAACAGGCTAAATCAAGCACTGTTTTCTGAATAGCTTTCACCACTTGATTCAGATGCAGTTGGGGTGTGTGAAAGGGCCAGTGATATAAATTATTCTTAGTGACAAATGCAAACTTACAGTACGTTTGACTCAGCATCTCTGTTTCCCTTGAGTTACTGCAGGAAATGAAAGGAGTAATATTTTCAATAAATGACAATGCTTGTATCTTTTTTTAATGGTTTTAATTTGTCATGAGAAAGAAATGATGTATTTGTCTGGAACAGATGATCACATGTACATTCTCCAACACCTGTATTATCAGAGGAAGAGATTACTCAGAATAATTTATGATGCTATTGTGACATTGGCAAGTGAGGTTTAAGGAGATTAGGAGTTTACTGAGGATAGGAGACAGTGTGGTGTACACATTTCAAGTGGCTAGCAGCATACCTTGCTAATTCTGTCTGCAAAAATAAAGATTGATCCTCGCTCATCAAGTGTTGGATCACAAGAGATGTTAACATTTATTGAACTAATACATTTGTCCAAGTGTGATGTTAGAGGGTCTGTATTTCTGAGGACAAGATGCAGGGACACAAAAACCATTTTCATACAATGTTAAAGAAGTTGAGCTACCTACAAATTCATGATCTTTGTTTTAATGCTGAGTGTGGAAGATTATGTAGATGTATGAGCTGATATAAGTCATTACTACTGGGCTGGTGTCTGCGTAAAGACTACCTGAAATAGTTCTTGGAAGTTTTACCAGAGAGGTTAAATATTTATTTATTCACAGAACAAAACAGAAAGCAGGAGTGTGTTAGGCATCAGTAGTTGTCTCCTCTCTGTTGTTAGTCTATAATGTTTTGTTAAGCACTAAAGACTACCACTGTTTTCAGTGGGCTTTGGCTCAAACCATCAAAAAGTAAAAGAACAAATATTTTAAATAATTAAAACACTCTTGTTGCAGTCATTTAATACTCCCCTTTTCCATACCTTCCCATAGTTCTCAATAGCGAGAAATTTAATGAAGCTTGTTTCAGTAATTGATTTGTATCTTATTACCTTTATTATTATTATTTTATTATTTATTATTGTTAATATTATCATTTGGGGAATCATTTAGCTTAACGGTTTCCCTAAATAAGTAAATAAAATGAAAGAAATGATTCATTTATAAGTCATTTTTACTTTTTAATTATATTTAATTTTAATCCTCCGCAGGGAAAAAAAATCCTCTTTAAAAATAATGTTTTGATTCATGTGGAAGACTGAACTTTAAAAAAATCTATATATTTTATTTTTGTTTGAAAAAGCCTTGATGCAAACTTTTATTTTCAGAATTAAGTCATGTCACATGATGTTCTTCAGTAAACACCATGAGATTTTCTAACTGGTATAATTTAATTCATTTTGTATTTGTATTCCACATTTTGAGATGAACTGCTAAGGTCTACACTGCAACCCAATTCTCAGGGCTATATAAATATAGGATGATGGCGGCATCATAGAATTATTATGAAGTAAATGTTTATCATAACATAAGAACAGTGTTTAACATAACATAAGAACAGCCATAAAGGGTAAGACCAATGGTCCATCTAGCCCAGTATAGTGTCTTCTGACAATGGCTGGTGCCAGATGCTTCAGAGGGAATATAGTATGTGCATGTAGGTATGTACTTTTGTGGCAGTCATTTTATGTAACTGAAACTGATTTTTGTCCTGTATATATTTTACCACCTAATATTGTGCTGCTTTCCTGTAAAGATGTCATGAATGAATGACTAGTAGTATTTGCTGATCTTTTCAGCTGGTAAATTTAAGTCCTGATTGCTTTCCATGCTAATATGATTTCCAGTCTATTAAAGATTATATTGGGGAGTTAGTACGTTTGGCTAGAGATACTGTAAACTAAATACTAGCAATATTTCATAAAACATTTACTTCATAAAAGTTCTATGATGCTGCCATCATCCTATATTTATATAACCCTGAAAACTGGGCTGAAATGTAGTCTTTAGCAGTTCACCTCAAAATACGCTGCATTCATTTAAGAGATCCAGAATAGCAAGGAGGCTATAATTTAGAAGAGGTCTTTCACAGAGCTGTCTAAGAAGTTAGTACAGAGCTTGGTGTCACAAAGTGTGGCTCTAGTAAGTAATATTTTGCTTGTTCATCATTCTTAAATTATTTTACTCAAAATATTTAGCATTCACTTACAAGTATAATTGTGAGATTTTTCAACACTGAAAGACCTTCACAAAGCACAGCCATTGAGTTGAGGTGTTGTGACATTTTAACTTTAAGTAATATTTTAGTGCTCTAATTGTTTTTAAATGACTTATCTCTGTAACCAGGCAGCCATTTTGTCTGCACTGTGTTCATTATGAGATCAAATATTTGTCTCCAAAGTGGCATTTTGGTAGGGTCTGCCTGATGGCAAAGTTCAATAAGTAGTAAAAGAGGTCTTTTGTCCTTATAAGGTAACCTGCATATGGCTGCAGGGTCTATTCTGCTCTCATTTGCATGGCATGCATGCCACATTTATTAACAAGCAAATTAAGAGAGACATGAAACTGAAGCCTTCTGTAAACAGAATATTTTAACTATTAATTTTGAATTGACATATTACTCTTCTTAATGAAGTGCTTAAGACTAAAACTATGTCGATTATACTTTTAAAAATTTTCCACTGTGTATTCCAAATGAAGAGAAAAATCACCTACTCTTGGGAAAACTGACCATTTTCCAGGTGACTAGCACCTTAAAATTGGTATCACTTCCCGCTCTTCCCCCCCAAGAATATATATGGAACACTTATGCCAAAGATTAAGCATTACAGAAGGGTGAGCTGAGACTCCCTCTTCGAGTTAGTCCAACTTTTCTTCTTTTGGAAATAGTCATTACTTTTCTGCGTTTGTTCCTCACGTGACTTACTACCCAGTTGTCAGTTGTCAATCTGGGCCAGTAACCAGAGATGTGGAGGTTTTCTGGCCAAGAAAGAATGTCCAAGATGGAACAGATATGGAACCAAAATGAATCTGAGTTATGGAGCTGATGCATAGGTGATGTGTGAAAAACACATCTGAGCCAGATGCATAGGTGATGTGTGAAAAGTGGGAAGGAGTTGGCTTGGTGAGTCCTGACCAAATTGTAATTCTTGGTGGGGCAAAAGGGGCCTTATTATGATGTGGATGAAGTTAGAGAGAAAAGCTGAAGATCAGAATTTTGTAGAGGATTTGGGTGCCTTCTTGAGACAGAGAGAGCAAAGAGGTGAAAATTGGAATGGAGTCATCATCAGTATAATAAATTGACAACGCCTGTGTGAGAGAGACAAGCTTTCAAGCTATACAGAGCTTTTTTTTCAGGTCTGGGAAAGGTATTTTGAGTGTCACCGCTAAATGCTAGGTGGAACAGATTGTTTAGCATAGGTAGTGAGCATGTATTATAAGGGACCATTTAAGGTGGAGTGGCCCCAACACATCTACAGTCACAGGACAAAAAAGGGTCAGGGGATTAGTGAGTTGCTGATTGTTGTAATAAGCCATAAATCCAGTATCTCTGTTTGGGCCATGATTTTTAGTGTCTAGCAGAGTAATGAATTTAAGCTCCCAGGCTCATCGTTTGAAAGGGTTGTGCAGGTTTCCTTAGAAGACGAGGACTGATAGGTCAGATATAAAGTGATTGCTTTGTGAAAAGCGTTCACTTTCAAATTAGGATGTTTTTGTCTTCTATCGTTTTCCTGTGTGAGTTCATTTGAGAGCGTAGTCATTGTCTGGTTTCACCCACATAGTTGTTAATTATACCACATAATTGTTGAGTGCACTGGATGATATCACATGTTGTGATAAGCATATGTAGGATCCATGGATCCTGACCGGTGTGTTTGAGGGGTGTTGCAGTACATTGTTGCAGTGGAGATATGTCTGCAGGTTTTACGTGTGTTGTTCTAGCAGGGTCTGGTGCCACTTAGAGCAGGTGTGTCCTGGAAACTGGCACAACACTAATTCCCCACCTCCTTTTTTGTCCTATGACGGCAGAGATGTTAACGGGCCACTCCACCTTGAATGGTCCCTTAGACTATGTCTATGCTAAAACAATCTGTTCCACCTTGTATTTAGCTGTGAGATGCAGAGTACCTTTCCCAGACCTGAGGAAAAGCTCTGTGTAGCTCAAAAGCTTGTCTCTCTCACCACAGAAGTTGGTCTCCTAAAAGATATTACCTCACCCACTTTGTTTCTCTAATATCCTTGGATGAACACGGCTACAACAACATAGTATAATTCAGTGACATTCATGAAATGTTGTTAAACAGTTGTACAGTACATGAAGATAATTAAGACGAATACTATTGCTACTTGTGATAGTTCATGACCAAATTCTAATCTCAGATACACCAAAATAATTCCACCATACTTTCATTGATGTCAATGAAATTACACCAGATTTACATTTATGTGAGAGCAGAATTGGATGCTTGTTCCTTGTTCCTTCTCTCCACCACATGTAATTTGTAGAAACTAAAATATGTATCTTACTTCCAAAATACAGAGTAAAAGTGTCTGTTCTAAATAATGTTATCTTTTCAAAAGTCATGAATAGGTAATTAATTAGACACTTTGGTCCAAAGTGGTCCCTTTTGTAATTCTGTGGACTTCAGTGAAGTTACACCATGGATCTTTTTGGCACTCCAGTTTTTTTTAACGTAAGCCCTCAGTGTAGTCTTATTGATGTATTTGAGGTTGTAAATCTGTCCTTAACTCATTCTATTGAGTCTTCCTGCATGGACTAGATGACCTAATAAGTCTTTTTTCATCTCTAACATTTATTCTTTGATGAGGATAGATCTAAGGTTGTGAATGTGTCTTAAGCAAAAAGAGCTTCATTAGAATTCTGTAACTCCAAATTTCTAGGTGTCAGAAACTGTAGAAATGCTCAGTTAAGATTGAAAACCAGTCTTCACTCTCTTCTCTTAACCCTGCCCCTCCAATGCATATCGGCAGGAGACCTTCAGAGCTGTTACAAGAGAGAAACTTACGTTTTCTTTCTTCAGTATATTTATGACAATAGCAAGTGCTTTAGTTGTGTAATGATATTATCTGCACCCGCACTTCCATTTTCTGTCAGCCATAAGCCTGTATTACAAAAAATGCAAAGGGTTGGCCTGCCACCCATGAGTACAGGAAGAAGATGATAAAGATTGATCTCAGACTAGGTCAGAGGCATGGGATCTCTAACTAAAATTGAGAGGCTAATTAGAACAGGGCGGTGGATCGGGCACAGTATTATGTATGGCCCATATGTTGAGATACATGATCCATGCACAATGGTGAGGCAGGTTTGGATCTCCAGTCTGTAAGTAATTGGTAAGTTTATAGTTCTCGAACTGGTATGCAGAGATTTTTGAGGGAAATGTGGATGTCTGTGGTCTGAAATTGAATGATAGAAGATGGTACTCAAGGGCAAAGGGATTGAGTTAGAGCTGGGTTGGAAGCTTAGATGAGTATCTCACTTTGGAAAAAGTCCCAGTAAAGTCCGTTTGCTTGAAAGTATGCAGCAAATCTGATTAAACTATGTTACAAGTATTCTTAGGCCTAGTTCTCATGAGAGCTTCATCTGCTTTCTACCATTCCTGCTGTGCCATACAGCTGGAAACCCAGTTTAAAGGGCTTCATGAAGGAGAAACCTACAGGTGGGCTAGCGCTGGGTTAGTGTGAACTTGATGGACTACATATGTGCATAGTATTTTCAGGATTGTGGCACTTTAGGAGCGTAACTGGTGTGGCTCTAAGACAAACCTATGATTTTTCAAACTACATAAAACCTGCAATATTTAGACACAGGATGAGATGTTGAGAGTTGATATATAGCTGTAAACCCAAATGCATTTGTTTTTGCAGGTTTAAATCAGACACTTAACATTATGTGAGAACATTGCTGTGGTTTGTTTTCCCTTTTAGAATCATAGAATCATAGAATATCAGGGTTGGAAGGGACCCCAGAAGGTCATCTAGTCCAACCCCCTGCTCAAAGCAGGACCAATTCCCAGTTAAATCAGTTTTATTTGTTTTTAATCCATGTAAAACTCTAATGACTTGAAATCTTAAAGTTCAAAAATGCAACAACTGTTAACTAATTTTTCTTGTTGTTTAGCTGTTGTGCTTCAGTAGACGGTTTTGCTACTTGAGCATTATTTTCACTGGTGTTGTCTATGCAGAGGAGTATTGTTTAAAGGTTTTACTGTCATAGGCCTGATCCTATGTAGCCAGTGGACTCCACACAGGAGTAGCAGTACACCTGGGCATACTTCTTTGCAGGACTGGGGCCACCGTTTGCAGGTGTGATTTTGGTACTGCATCACAGTTGTGGGTCAGGAATGAGCTGCTTTTAATCAAATTAGTATAAACCTGTCATCTTTTTCTTTCCATATAATTATCAAGTGAAAGAGATTGAATGTGTTTGCTAAGAGCCTGATCGAGCATTCATATTGATGGCAATGGTAGCCTGTGCATTGCCTTCAATAAACACTGGATTGAACCCTAAGCCCCTTGGGGCAGCGTTCTGAGATGTCAATGTATTGTCAGATTTGTTATATTTGGAAGCCTTTTCTTCAGTGGACCATAATCTAATTTTATATATACACACACAGATATGGTATCTGTCTGTGAAATTCAGTTCTATATACATACTACATGAAAACGAAATAAAATCCATACCTTTCTACCCACAAACCTTTCAACCAACTTAAAAAAATACAGTAATGCCAAATCACAGATGAGGCTGTATATAAAAATAGTCAATTAATCATAAAAATAACTACTTTTAAAAATCTTTGGTGGCAAACATAGAGTCTATTACAAATGTGCACCCAAATCCAGTTTATGAACTCCCGTCAAATACACATAAGGATTTTCAGGATAATCTCTGTAAATGGAGAACTAGTACAATGTACACTTAAAACCATTTGCATGAAGCGTACCCTGCATAAAATTATCATTAAACTGGGGCTGCAGCTATAAATGTGGATATTTATTTTAAGCAATAAGAAGTTTACTTTAAAATATTGTAAGCAGTGAAACATGACATCTTGCTCTAACTTCTCATATGCTCCCTTAATGTTGTCTGCAAAGTAACAAATGTTTTGTAATAATATTTCTATTATAAAGGTTGTTCAGAGCTTCAAGGTCAAGGAATGTATTTGCTTTAGGATGTCTTCTTCAAAGGAGCTGCTGTCTGTCACTGGAATAAGCTAAAAAATGATGCTGAGATAGCATCCTCACTAAGCCCATGCTACCACCGAAAACTTGTACCACTTTAACTATGCTGTTATTGTCTAGGGGTGCAACCTTCCTAACGCGGATGCAATTATATCAGTATAAATTTTCTTATTCCTATATGAGAAGGGAAATAAGCTATATTGGTATAAGTAGCCAAACTATCAAATTTATGATCCATTTTGGTCAATTTCACGGTCATGGGATTTTAAAATTAGTCAATTTCACGGTTTCAGATGTTGACATCTGAAATTTCATGGTGTTGTAACTCTAGGGGTCCTGACTCAAAAGGGGTTGTGGGGAATCACAAAGCTGTTGTAGGGGGATTGTGAGATTGCCACCCTCACTTCTGGTCTGCCTTCAGAGCGGCAGCAGCTGTGGAGCTCCTTCCTGTAGCTGCGGGAGGTTCCTGGAGGTGGGTCTGATCTGTTCCTGGCTGGGCTAGGGAGGGACAGGCTGACTTCTTCTCCTGCATTCCTCTGTTAGTACTTCTTCCTTTGCATTCCTCCGAGTACCTCCCTCAGCTCCAGGAAGCTCACCAGTGCACTGCCTAACTGAAATAGTAATACTGTGTGTAGACCAGGCTTAAATTAATTTCAATTGCCTCTCTCTGAGCACTGACAAAATAAAGTACGGAAGCTTTTTTGCTCTCTAAAGTTTTAGTCCTGTGGGGTGCTAAACATCCACAATGTTCTTTAACGTTAATGGCCATTAAGGTGCTCAGATTTAACTCCACAATCTTTTGGTTCTCTCTTGGCCCAAACTGCCTTTGAAATCAGTTGGAGATTGTTTGAGTAGTGTTGCCAATCTGAAGCTCTTTAAGGGAGATTGGTCAAGTCTTTAATTGCTTTAAGGGTTCAATTAAAATATAGCAGGTGTACCATCAGTAGGAAGTAGCTTGCCGTTAATGCATTAAAAATAATGTAGCTTTTCATGCATAGAAATGAGAGAGATGTTTTGGCACTGAAAACAAATTCAGTTTTTTAAACATTTTTCCGGAAGCTGAATGTAACTTATATATGATTACAAGTGTAAGCATTTTGCTACTTCTCGCCACAGGTTCAAATGAACAACTTTGTTGTTCCCTAACTACGGGCTCAATTGTGCATGATAGGCAGAGCAAAGTAAAGGCCGATGTGGAGGCAAACTGCCCCAGTGGGAGCTACATATGGCACAGTGCCTCTGAGTGCTGCAGCATACATGGGAAGCACCCCATTAGTATGCCCTTCCAGAAGGGCAGCACAAATTCCCCTGCATGCTCAGAGAATATTTAATTAAAAGGGGGAAACCACTATTTGCAGTGAATTTAATTAAATTTTGGTGGGGAGGGTTCAACATCAGAAGTAAGAAATCTATAGGAAACAGACAGATTTCCTACTAAATTTTAGACTTTAGACTAGATTGGCAGTGTTTCTCATAAAAAATGCAGACTTTATTTTTTACTCCAAATAAACGTCCCTTACGTTTTTAAGCATTTATTTATTTTTAACCTTGTGAACACATCTGCCTCTTTAAACTGCTTTTTCCGTGTGACAGCTCATCATTTAATTTTAGTCTGGCAGTTAGATTTTCTCCTTATACTCTCTCAGATGGAGGAAACTTCAGAATTTTGTGCAGATTTTATCTAGGAGTCCCCCTTTCCCACTCCAGGCTATTTTAGGAACACAAAACCCTTTTTTCTTTTCTTTTCTTTTCTTTTCTTTTCTTTTCTTTTCCATTACTTCAAGGTTTCCAAGCATCTCTGCCTTTTTTTCATGGTTTATGCACACATCTGTCCTCTGTCCCACTCTCCACTGCGACAAAATCATAGTTGCAAGGCTTCCATTGACTTCAACAGGCTTTGGATCAGGACCTAAACTTGGTTGTAGTTGTTTGCAGAATCTGGCCTGAGGATATTTTTAATCCAAGGACCTGATCCTGAAAGCCCTGTACATGTAGAATCACCTCTTGATTCCACTGGGAGTTCTGCCTATGGAGGACCAGAACTATATTTTTTTCTCATCATGCACTGTGCACACACCAGAATGTATTATTTAGATATGCAGGTAGACACATATTATATATAGGGGTCTGTGTGTTGCCCTGGCCACCCCTCCAGGTACCTTCCCCGAAGCTCCGGACCGGCGTGCACTGGGGGGCAGGGCAGTCTCCCTCCCTGCCTGCACTGCCCCTGCACCACTCCAGGAAGCAGCCGGGACCTGGGGGAGGGCGGGGCACAGGGGTCTGTGTGTTGTCCTGGCCGCTCCTCCAGGTACCTCCCCCGAAGCTCCGGCCCGGCATGCACCGGGGGCAGGGCAGGCTCCCTCCCTGCCTGCCCTGTCCCCACACCACTTCAGGAAGTGGCCGGGACCTGGGGGAGGGGAAGGTACCTGGAGGAGCGGCCAGGGCAACAGACCCCTGTGCCCCTCCCCCAGGTCCCGGCCACTTCCCGGAGCGGCGCGGGGGCAGGACAAGCAGGGAGGGAGCCTGCCCTGCCCCCGGTGCATGCCGGGCTGGAGCCGCTCTAGGTAAATGCTGCGGGGGCTGCGGGGAGCTAGCAGGCCAGAGAAAATAACCCCGCGGGCCGCATGCGGCCCACGGGCTGCGTGTTTGAGACCCCTGTTCTACACCTATACAATCCCACTGAAGTCAGTGTTATGCCCACATGGAACTAATTGTAGGATTGGGACATATGTATACATTTAAACAAATAAAACATAGTAGGCTCAATGGAGGCAGTGAAATATTACTGTAGAGAGAACACTTTGTAATGAAATCATGATATTTTTAAGACAGTTTAATTTAGACCTGAGCTGGTTTAGCAGAAGTAAACCTTTGAAATGGGGCATTACATTTTTTTAGCTAAGCACTTCAAAAGCTGTCAAAGTAGCTGTTGCCTCCTGTCTTAGAAACTGTCAGAAATCTATAAATAAACAGATAATACAGAAGTAGAAAAATTCTTATGCTAACTGTTATTGTTATTAACACCCTTGTTTCTTTCTTTTTCTGTTTCTTTCAGCATATCCTATTCAGTACATGTCTCGGAGGATTATCCAGGTACAGTGCAACATTCTTGTGCTTGAAGCAAATATCATTGTTAGAGCAATATTCAGAGGTTCAGATGAAGATATTTGAAACTGCATTAATGTGTTCTAGGAGCTTCTTTTAGCTAATCATTTCCTGTTAGTTAGATTGTTTTCACAGTCATTCCTCCTTTTCAGCCTTGATTTGTCAGCCAGGTCAGGGTGAGAAAACCTGATTCACGAGTTTAGCGAGAAGGGGGTTGTGACGCTTACCATGTCTAAAGCCGTCAATGATGATAATCTAAAAACAACCTAACTCCTGTTTGGTATGAAATATATGGCTCGATCCAGTAAAGGGCTGAACATTCTGGCTCCTGATTCAACAAAGCACTTAAACATGTTTGTGAAGTCAATGGGACTACTCGTGTTCTTAATCTTAAGCGTGTGCTTAGGTGCTTTGTTGCATCAGTGCTGCATCTTTTAGGATCAAGACATAATATGTCTTAAAGGTCAAAACTGCTATAAGTGACAAGAATCTGTATGCTCTTTTTGTAATATTTTTCATTTTAATGTGTATTCCACCTTTTAGAAAACTCCTAAACAAATGACTAAGGCCCTAATCTTGCTAATTTATAGGTAAGAGTGGATCCATGTGCCCATGCAGAGCAAGAATAGACTGTGATCACCAAACAGACTGCTAGTATGTTTAATAACCCAGAACAGATTGTTGCCCTAGATGTTTGGGTGTTAATTAGACTGAAAGAGAATCCTCAGCCGGTAAATTTGTAGATATTATAGGAACAGCTCAGGGAATTATGGGTACATCAGTTTCATACATTTCTGTTACCTATGTCACATCACCACTATGGCACTAGTAACAATGTTGAAATCATCACCTAAAACTGAATGAATTGCTTCACAAATCTCTGAGTGATTGGAAACAGCTGAACATTAAGCTTAAGTCCCTGAACCAATATGATGCGGCAACTGTCAGTAGTGGCAGCTATTGAAAAGTTTCATAGTTGTAAGTGAAACTAAAACTATTTTAAACAGTAAGGGTGTCTCCACATTGTTTATACATTGCTAAAGTCATGAAAGTATCACTGATATTTTTAGATGTAGTATTAATGGCACTGAGCATGATCTTTGAAACCATTTCCTCATCATGGTAACATAATATTAGGATAATTATGCTCCAAAAGAGCTGTATATACTGTCAATGAGTATACTAAATTTCCATTAATATGAATTGATACAGTGTATCTGCATGACTCCTGTAGGAGACATTGAGTATTTTGCCAGTAAATAAATGTCCATAATGATACACATTGGCTGACGTAGAAATGTTATTGCCTATTGTTCCATTGATCTTTGTATGTTGTGTTAACTAACACATGCTGTGATGATGCCAAATGAGCACCATGTATTTATGGTTGAAAGACACAGTCCTGCGAGAAGTGGATCACTGGACCAATGCATTGCCTTCAGTGGGACTCTGCGTGGCACAGGAGGTCCATCCTGCTTAGATCTCATTGCAAGATCAGGGCCAAAGGAAGTTAACCTTCCTTTCTCCTACCCTTTACATGTTTTGCATATTTAGGCACTTCAGTGCACAAAGGAGACCCACAGATAGGAAGTAGTTCCTTTATGTCACTTATGGAAGCATACCAGTGGGGCAGCCTGGGAGACTGCTTGGATGGTGTCATTGGACTGTGGATCAGGCCCTTATTATGTGCCCATTATCCTAAGAACTGTTTCTCTTTTATAGATAACACATATGTTTCCAGTTCAGATAATGATGAAGATGTGTTAGTTACAACAGAGTCAATTCCAGTAATTTTCCATAGAATCGCAACAGGTAATATTAAGAGTCACAAATGATTTTTCAAGTTAAAGTTTTGTGGGGGACTGCAGGATACTGCCCATACATAAAAAATGATATGCCAATACGAATTGCTGTGCATCTTGTAGTTTTCGCACAAGCTCATTGTTGGGTATGGTCATACCTTTTGGAATAGAAGCAACTAAAATATTTCTTTTGGGGAGTGTATAGGCAATGTATGTTTTTTACACATTCCATGGCTTGCAATCATGCTAAAGCAATCCTATTTGAATGCAATGGGACACATTTGCTGATCATTAAGGCTGCCCAACACTTCCCTTTGTAAGACCTCATTTTCATTTGCTTATCACTTTGCTAAATTTTAACCATTTGGGATGAACATTTCTATGTCAGGTATCTACCTCAGGCTGAATTTTTTTAAATGTTCAGCATAAATGGTTTAGCCATTTTCGAGAACAAAGCTAGGGAAGAACACATTGTTTTGACCTTGTTAAAAAATTCCAGCACCCTTATCTTTGAAAAGCTCTAGCAACCTCATGCTTTGGAGCAGAGACTTGAAATTTGCCCAGGTAGTGTCAGGGATGTACGTTTTGCCAACCAACCCCATGAAAATCTGCCCACATTTGGCTAAGTTATAAGCTTTTAAAAATCGCAGTTCATATATGCTCAGCTGCTAAATTCCTTAAATATCCTGTCCACATTAAGCATGTTGCAGCACAGGACTGACTCCCTACAGTTGCAGCTCTGAGGTGCTGCAAGCTGTGCTGGGTTTGGGTTTGGACATGTGAAATGAGAGTAGGAAAATTCTCTCTTCTGTGCTCTCAGTGACTCCACTGCAGGACCCAGGCAGTGTGGAGGAGGAAGCTGTCAAATTGGACCGCAGAGGGGACAAGAACTGGAGTGGCAGGAGTAGATTGGGATCCTGGGGGTAGTGGGAGATTGTAACTGGAAGCTGCCAGGAGGAGAGAAGAAAACTGGGAGTGGGAGCTGAGTTGGGATGAGAGGCAGGGGTAGAGGCTGAGACTCAGAGCTGGGGGACAAGCTGGGATTGGCTGGGAAAGGGAACTGCGACTAGCTGGACAAGGAGACTGGGACTGGAAGCCAGGGAAAGAAACAGGGAATGGGGATGGGGGACTGGGAGCAAGTGGGTAGAAAGGAGACTGCACAGGCAACCTTAATTCTGTCATTTCCTAACTTTTGAGTGCTTGATTTTGCAACCTTAATAATGTTATTTTAACATAGTCTTTTGTGTTTAACGTAGAATTATCCTGAAAAATATACTCTTGGTGCAGGAATGGAAAACTGTTACAAAGTTGCTAGAAAGCAAACATTTTAGGCCTGAAATCTGATCTCACTTAAACTGATGTAAATCAGTGGAGTTACAGAGAAGCAAAACAGCTATGAGATCGTAATCAGACCTTTAAGTTAAATATTTTTCTTTAAAGATATTCGTGTTATACTATTTTAAATCAAGCGTGAAATTTTATATTAAACGTCAAAACAAAACCTTTGTCTTCATAAAGAAAATGAAATGACTTTATTTTGCCAGTTTCTTTTATTCTTATGTAAAATCCGATTAAAATCAATATCTCAATTGTCATCTTGTAACATTCCAGCATAGAAGAAATTTAAAATGGCACCCAATTACGGTGACATGTAGAGTACAGACATGGCACACCCAGCTAGCACAGCTATAAATAGCAGTGTAGACAGTGAGGCATGGCTTGGGCAAGTACAGTAGAGTGACACACCTGAACCTCCAGGGTATATACTCTACATGGCTCTCTAAACTCCCAAGCAGTGCCTCCCAGGGCATCTACCTGGCTATTATAATGTTCTGCTGCCTGCCCTCTGCTGGAGCCTTTCCCTGTTGTCTACACGTTGGCCAGAGCCTTTCACTGTGGCATACAACCACAAACCGCAGTGCTAAGTGTGGACACAGCCTGCCGTTCACTGCAGTGAGTAGCTACATATGCAGGTCCTGTACTCTACACACCTCCATAAGTGTGGACATAGCTTAAGTCTAGTTTACAAGTAAATAAAAGTGATGGGGAAATATCTATTTATGCAGCATTTTGTATTGTAGAATCATGGATTCCTGAGGCATCTTGGCTTCTTGTTTTTATATTGCTAGATTGTAAGCTCTTTGGAGCAGGGACAGTCTTTTTGTTCTGTGTTTGTACAACACCTAGTACAGTGGAGTCCTTGTCCATAACTGAGGCATCTAGATGTTACAGTAATGCAAATACTACTACTACTACTATTATTATTTCAGTTCTGTTTTTTAATTACATAAATAAAATGATTTTAGATTTGTCATGGCTATTAACTATTTTCCTTTTTAATTATTTTTTTTAGAATTAAGAAAAACCAGTGATGTTAACTGTTGCTTATCTATAAAATCAAAATTACAGAGGGAAAATGGAGAGGTATGGTATTGCTTTATTAATGTAGTCCTTATACATATTTTCATTGGAAGGTAGAGTAACAAACTACAAAACGACAGGTTTCAGAGTAGCAGCCGTGTTAGTCTGTATTCGCAAAAAGAAAAGTAGTACTTGTGGCACCTTAGAGACAAACCAATTTATTTGAGCATAAGCTTTCGTGAGCTACAGCTCACTTCGCATCCGATGAAGTGAAATGTAGCTCACGAAAGCTCATGCTCAAATAAATTGGTTAGTCTCTAAGGTGCCACAAGTACTCCTTTTCTTTTTGAAACTACAAAACATAACAATATTTCTTTTGCATTTAATTTGTTAAAATAAACACAAGGATAAAATTCTGGCCCCACCAAAGTCAATGAGACTTTTGCCGTTGACATCAAAGAGGTCAGGATTTTACTCCAGATGTTCACAAACAATCTATAGTTTTGCAAGGAGGTTGTTAAAAGATATGCAAAGTGTTATCAATCTAGGATGACTGAACCTTTCCCATAAAATAGACGCTTTCTGCCTTGGAAGTACAACTGTGTCAGAGAAGCTGGTCACACAGCAATTGTCTCCTAACTTGGTCTTATGCACAGGACCAGATATTTTAAACATTCACTTCCTAGCTTAGTGCTTACTAATGTGAGCATGACAGTCCCATTGAAGTCAATGGACCTGTTCATGACAGAGTTAACAATAGGTGTTTTTTGGCGTATCAGGCCCCATGATTTCAGTGTGTAATTTATACTTCGTTTCATAACTAGGTCTGATCAGGGACATAACCTAGTTAAGAAACAGCATTAAGATGAAATCTTTGGTGAAAACTGACACACACGCAGTCTGGCAAACCCTTATTACCAATCATACTGCTTATTACCACATTACTGCCACTGTAATCAAAGGGCTTAAGCACTTTATGGCCCTGATTCAGGAAAGTGCTAAAGTACATGTTTAGTGTTAAATGCTTTCTTAAATAAGGATAAGTTCCTGAACTGTAGTCTACTTTTGGTTGTAATGGTTTGCTGGTTTCATCACGTTTTATACTGAGATAGAGGACAGCCCTGTTGCAGCGAGGTTTCCTGATGTGGTTGTGTTTGCAGCATATAGGGCCTTATTTTATATAAGAAGTTGCAGTGGAAATTTTTGACTATCACAGAATTTTATTCAATGATCTTTAAAGCTTAGAGAACCAAAACAGTCACAAATTGCAAAGTATTGTGGAGTACATTCCTGGTGAAGAAATATTTTTATTTTTAAAAATGTTAGTTGAAGTTAGATTTATTTTCACGATGAAAAGCTTGAGATAGGTTTAATTTTCATGGCAAAGAAATTGAACTTTTTATAAATTTTAAATTGAATTAGGATCCAAGTAAGGCATTTATTTAAGAAACCCTGTTAATGAAAATCTTTAACACCAACCATGTCTGTGAGCCAGACAATCATAGTCTTTACTTCATTGTGTGATTATATCATATATGATGAGTTTATTACTCTTCTAGTATGAGGAGTTCCATTTTTCTTTGTTTGTATAGTTGGTGTATTTATTTTGTTTATATTTGCAGCATGCTTCCCATGGAGCTAAGGTTATTATTAGGCAGAGGAAACTGAATACATCCTTTTGTTTTTCTTCAGTAAAATACCAGCAAAAAATTCTTAAAATTGCTATGAAATTGGCTGAAAATATGATTTTCACTCAGTATACACGTGCACAGCATATAGTATGAATTTACAGGCAGAGGTAAGGAGATAAGATTAGAATATGAGGCCATGGAATTGGTGGCAAAAGTATATCTGACTTTTCTGAATATATAAGATTAAAGGAAAAATTCTGTTCAATTCACACAGTTGATTTCTGGGTCATTATGGAAGTTTTGTGCCTCCTGTGAATGCAAAATGTGCAATAGATAAAGTGTGGGTCAAATAGGAGAATTTAGTCTTTATGATTTTATCAAGTATTCAATTTATGTGAGCTCCTGTTAACAGATGGGCTGTGAATGACAAATGGATTGTGGGAAATCAAGCAATAATGTCCTTAAGCAGTTGAATGACATTAAGCAAGAACTAAAGTGTGACTTTCTAACTTACATTGATAAAATGGTACCTTTTTCTATGAGTCGTCCCTATTGTGAGTGTAAACTAATAAGTTAATTCTTTTAAAGGTATTTGAAGATGAATGTTGTTATGTAAAATCTAAGTGTTATTTATGTTGTTGACAAATTAATATAGACTATTATAGTTGATTTGCCAGAATACAATAGGTTAATGTCCTCTAGGTAGAGACCTACAAAGTTCATGGTCCATTTGGGTCAATTTCATGGTGATGGGATTTTAAAAATTGTAAATGTCATGATTTCAGCTATTTAAATCTGAAATTTCACAGTGTTGTAATTGTACAGCTCCTAACCTAAGTTCCTTCTAAGCTGCGTGGCCACGCAGCTGCCTATTAAGCCCCGCACAGGGGCTCAGGACTGTGGCGGGGAGAGGCGCCCTTCCCCGCCTGCCAAAGCACGGACCTACCTTGGTGGGGAGAGGCACCCCTCCCCGCCGGCACAAGCACCAGCACGGATTTGCAGTAGCAGGGAGAGCCGCCCCTCCCCAACGGCCCCAGCATGGACCAGCCCTGGCTGGGGGCGAGGAGCCCCTCCCTCGGCCCGGCCGAGCCCCGACGAAGCTGGCGTGGCCAGGGAGAGGCGCCTCTCCCCTGGCCCCGAGCTGCTGTGGCGAGAGAGGGCTCGGGGGAGTCATCTCTCTCCCCACTGCAGCCCGGGGGCAGCCTGCACCCCAAACCCATCATCCCCAGCCCCACCCTAGAGCCCGCACCCCAACCCTCTGCCCCAGCCCCCTGAGCCCCCTCCCGCACCCTGAACCCCTCATCCGCAGCCCCACAACAGAGCCTGCACCCCCAGCCAAAGCCCTCATCCCTCCTCACCCAAACCTCTGCCCCAGCCCTGAGTCCCCTCCCACACTCAGAACCCCTTGGCCCCACCATATGAATTTTGTTATGTACACCAATATGAAGGTGATGTGTCATACATCACCTCCATATTGGTGCATATAACAAAATTCATTCACACATGGACGTAAAAAATTAGAGGGAACACTGGTCCTGACCCAAAAAGGAGTTGTGGGGGGGGTTGCAAGGTTATTGTAGGGGGGGTTGCAGTACTGCTACCCTTACTTCTGCACTGCTGCTGGCGGCGGCGCTGCATTCAGAGCTGGGCAGCTGGCGAGTGGCGGCTGCTGGCCAGGAGCCCAGTTCTGAAGGCAGAGACACAGCCAACATCAGCGCAGACGTAAGGAGGGCATGGTATGATATTGCCACCCTTACTTCTGCACTGCAGATTGCAGAGCTGGGCCCTCAGTCAGTAGCCACCACTCTCTGGCCGCCCAGCTCTGAAGGCAGCAGCGCAGAAGTAAAGGGCAACATGGAATGGTGTTGCCACCCTTACTTCTGTGCTGCTGCTGGCATGGTGGGGCGATGCCTTCAGAGCTGGATGCCCGGGCAACAGCTGCTGCTCTCTGGCTGCCCAGCTCTGAAGGCAGCGTAGAAGTAAGGGTGGCAGTACTGCAACGCCCCTAAAATAACCTTGTGACACCCCCCCCAGAACTGCCTTTTGGGCCAGGACCCCCAATTTGAGAAACACTGGTCTCCCCTATTAAATCTGTATAGGATAGGGTAAAAGCACCCAAAAGACCAAATTCACAGGGGGAGATGAGATTTCATGGTTTGTGATGCATTTTTCATGGCCATGAATTTGGTTGGGCCCTACCTATAGGGGAAGACTTGAATTTTGCCATTCATTGTTTCAGTCAGGCCCACAATCCTCTTGCCTATACATTACTAATGAAAACTCTAACTAAAGTGTGTGAAGTGTTTATTTGTAACATACATAATTACAAAAAGCAGAAAAGCAAATGTAATTCTCCTGTTTCATTTGCTAACATTTATTTATTTATTTAAATAAGGACTCGAGGCACAATAGTGCAGTTGAAGAAGATTCTGAAGGAGATAATGATTCTGAAGAATTTTATTATGGGGGACAGGTAAGGGAGAGCATTTTCCCAATAATTTTAAAGTTGCAAACAATGTCATTTGAAGGCTTCTGAGATTATTTATTTTGTGTTTTATATTGATCTTCAAATTTGTGCAGTTGTAAGGACAAGAAAACTAATTGTAACTTGGATGTTTTTTAAAATGGGATCTATTTTTTAGCTTCCAGGAAATAACTGTTCCCTCTATAAAGCATATATCCTATTGACATCAATGGAGCAAAATGGGGTTGTAAACTCTTATGCGTTGAGGTTGTCATCTGGTAAAAATAATAGCACTGCATTTTAACAGTAAAAGCGGAAGCTACAAAACTCTTGTGATCTATATTACACTAAATTTTATCCTTTCTGAGCTCTGTAGTCTAATTCACCTAGAGAGAAGCTGTTTTAAAAAAAATTATATCTCTGTATATTTCCCTCTTGTTCCCTCAGCAGAATTATTTATTATCATATCCTAGTCCCTACTGGAAATTAAAATGTTCCCTTTGTACTTGTTTCTTTTGAGAGGTCAATGGAGTGTTTAACTAGGGCACTCTCTTTACTCTTGATGTTTCAGAAATCATCAACTAAGGGACCAATAAATGCAAATAGTGTTCATTCATGGGGGTGGTTTTTGTTATATAGGCACTCGGCCACCAGGAATCAGACTGAGAACACCATTCCATAAGCTACCAATTAGCTGTTAAATAGTAACAGGTTTTGGTCAATATTTGCCTGGATTGTGTTTGAACTGGTAACATTACATTCTATTTATGTAGCACCCTGGCTCCATGGAAAGAGAGAGGGGAATAAAATACAGTAATCACCAAAAGCAAAAAAAAAATCAACAGCTGTGATTGTCCTGAATGAGTACAAAATATTGGGTAAGCAAAAAGAGGAAGAGAGAAGACGAGAGATCATTAGAAGTGCATTAATGAGAGGAAAAGAAACAGGTTATGAGATGGAGTATAAATTGAGAGAGTGAGGCATGGTCTACACAACTGCAGTAAATAGATATAAGCTACGTTACTTCGGGTACGTGAATAACGTAACTAAAGTTGCCGTGGGTAGATCCATTGACTGTAGTGTCTACACTGTGCTGTGTCGACAGGAGACACTCTCCCGCCAACTTACCTTACACTTCTTGGGGAGGTGGAGTACAGAAATCAATGGGAGAGCACTCTCCCATCAATTTGGCATGTCTTCACCAGACTCACTAAATCAATGCCACCACATCGATTGCAGCAGCACCCATTTAGCTCCATAATGAAGACATGCCCACAGAAAGAGAAAGTGAGTTCTAAAGAGTTTTGTGTAGAAAAGAAAAGCATGAAGAATTAAGGCAATAGAAGAAGTGTGAGATGAATGAAGGGAGCAAATAGGAAGACAAGTAATAGACAAGCCCCATAAGGAAGTGTTATGTTAATTTAGATAGAATAAATGGACCAAAGGTGTTAACATAACCAGTCACTGACTGTCATTAAACAGTGTTAAACAAGGTCTGGCATTTGGCATAGAGAGACCTCAGCCTGCTTAGTACGATGGCAAAGACACCATTAAAAAGCCTTTTAACCTTTTATTAAAGATATAGAGAAGAAGAGAAAACAGTTAAAGCATTTTAAATGTAAAGTACTAAGTAAAGCTTTCATTCTGATGACATTTCTTGTTCCCTTTCCCTTTATCTGGAAAGAGTTTTAAAAGGGAAAAAATAAAAACCTTGTTTGATTGTCTCTTAGATGGTATCAGAGAAGGTAATGCTTTCCTTTTGGATAAAAGAGAAGAAGTTAGTTGAGATGAGCTGGAGTGGCTGTTGCTGCTGCTCTTGTTAAAATCCTGTCCTATTTCATCCAAAGTGGTGTTATGGATTCTGCTGGAGTTGGTAGAGGTGGCAATGTTATCTGTGTCCCTCTCTTTGGCCATCAGGACTAAGACAAAGAAGATCTTTGGTAGGGGTGATGGAGATGGTAGGGGTGGCAGCCAATGGTGACACTCATGCCAGTAGCTTCCATCTGTTCTTCTGTATTCTTCTCCTTAAGGCGTTATCTTTAAGAACCCAAAAAAGACAGTGATTAGTGGAATAGCACATCCCCTCATTATTTGGTCTATTGAGTATGCCTAATATCTGATACACCAATTTTGGTTCAATAATTTCTGGTTCTACATCTTTTTTTCAACACAGTCATTGAATTATACAAACATGGCCCTTTTTTGTTTGGACTAATTTAATGTCTGCCTGATCCTTTCTTTCTAGATACTCAAACTGTTTAGAAAGTGATAAATGCCAATTTAACCACATGAGAAATACAACTGGAGAAGAAATTGCTAGTCAAAGATAATCTTGCCATTTTTAACTGGTGACAACTGAAACAATGAGAGACTTGATTGTGAGAAAAAGGGAAAGTAGGAAAGAGGAAAGGGTTTGGGAGTGGTGGTAAAGAAAAGACATAGGCTATGTCTACTCTACAGTCTATGTTGGCATAACTTATGTCTCTCAGGGGTGTGAATAAGCCACCCCTGAGCGATATAAGTTACACCAACATAAGCGCTTGTGTGCACAGAGCTTTTCCCATCAACATAGCTTCTTCTGTTCTGGAGGTGGTTTTATTATGCCTAAAGGAGAGCTCTCTCCTGCTGGCATGAAGCCTCTTCACTAGATCATCAGTACAGCTGCGCCACTGCAGCTCTGTACTACGTGTAGACATGCCCATAGTGTCTCAGTCCATAGTGGAAAGGTTTGCATCACCTGTATAAAATTTCCGCAAAAGATAAATTGAGTAAACAGTTTAACAGTAGCTAAATGACTTAGGCACCTAAGTCCTATTAATTTTCAGTGGGAATGAGGGCTTGTCTACATTAAGAATTCGATCATGCCAAGGTGGGGTGTGAATCTACCCTGTGTTAGCTTGCTGCAGACTAATTGTCTGTGTGAACACTGCTGATGCACAGTTTGTTAATGTGCTTTGATGCACTCCTCTTTGAAATGGGATTTAGGAGTTATCTTCCTAAATCATTTGAACTCTTTTTAAGAGTTCTTACCTATTGTTGTTATGTTGGGACAAAAAAAATCTGTATCATGTCTGAGATTAAATGTGGAGACAAGCCTTTCAGATATGGCAAACTTATCAGACCTTTTACTTTTGGGACCTTTAACTCTTATACTTGCTCTCTGTGAGAGTCTTTATGAGTTCTTCCTTTGAATCTCTACCCTTTGTACATTTGCAGAAGATAACAGCAGATCAGCTCTTGTTGGAACAATAACACCATTGATTTTAGAGTAACAGCCATGTTAGTCTATATTCGCAAAAAGAAAAGGAGTACTTGTGGCACCTTAGAGACTAACCAATTTATTTGAGCATAAGCTTTCGTGAGCTACAGGGAGCTTCAGGGAGCTGTAGCTCACGAAAGCTTATGCTCAAATAAATTGGTTAGTCTCTAAGGTGCCACAAGTACTCCTTTTTTTTTTTTAGCATTGCTTTTGGTTCTTATTCATGCTGCTCTTACGGTGTAAACTTGCAAATGCAATTGTAAAAAACCTCTGCCTTTAATCAAAGTTGCCACTCACTTCTGCACGTTCATAAATGTGGCTAGGGTTGTATCACAGGGATGGGCAATACCTTATATGATCCTAATATGGTGTTCCTCCTTGCCAATAGGGGAACACAGAATTGCTGCCCTTTCCAGCCCTTAGCCATCCATTGCCAGAAATTGTTTGGGGAGGCATTATATTGGGGAGCCAGGCAACCCACATATTGTTCTGGACAGATTTTTGTGATGCTTGATATAATAGGGAGAAAAAAGATGGCAAGTCAAGTATGTTGTGATTCACAGGATGATCACCCTTCTCTGTTCATAAGGCAGGACTCCATAATCATCAGTACATGCTATAAAAATTCCACGACCCACCTTTGCCTCAACTCTTTTTCTGCGTATCAAAGCCAGGGCCTACATCGGCAAGCAGGGAAATTGCCTGGGGCCCCACGCCACAGGGGACCCTGCAAAGTTAAGTTGCTCAGGCTTCAGCTTCAGCCCAAGGTAGCAGGGCTTGGGACCCTGAGCTTCAGACCCATGCGTTGGGACTTTGGCTTTCTACCCTTGGGCCTAGCAAGTCTAATGCTGGCCATCCTTGGTGGACCCTCTGAAACCTGCTTGTGGCTCCCTAGGGGGCGCTGGACCACTGGTTGAGAACTCTGGAGTATATATATGTGGTGTCGGAATTTTTATTTTTTAAAAAAGATAGTTTTTCCCTCATCTAACATGAAAAAATAAAGAATGAGCTTATGATTATGTCAGCAACTTGAGAGAGTGATGGGTCCTAGTTTTTTTTACTTCTTGATGGGGGATGTGTAGGGATGGCAGTCCTGCCACCCTCACCTTACTCACCCTCTCCCTGACAACTGATTCTGTCTGATTCAGCAAAATGCCAGTACCCCAGCAACAGCATCCTTTTTCCCTTCCCTATATTAGACCTAGCTTCTGCATCATAGAGGATAAGAACAAGACTCTTTCCAGAGCTACGCCTTCCAGCTTTGACCAGAATAAGTCAGTGATACACTAGCTCAGATCCCTCCCTTTTCTAAATGTTCTTAGTACGTCTGGTAACCTTGTGCTGCTGCTACATTGGTGGGTTTCAGATGGGCTTCAGATTCTTTGATTAATTCCAAATGTGGTCAAATTATCATTGGCTAATTTTCACTTATAAAGGGGGATCAGATGAGTACTGTTTAATTCAGTTGAAATACACATCTCTAAATGCCAGACTTGATACAGACCACTGAATCTCAGATTTAGAATCCTACTACATATGATGTACAAATCAAGGGCCCAGTGCTGCCATCAGTTAAGCCTGTGTAACAAGCGTTGTCAGTGGGAAGTCTACATGGATATTTAAGGGCAGAATTGGACTCTAGTGCTTCATTCTTTGCCTTTCTCTGTGAGACAAAGCCAAATTCTGCTCTCATTTCATTTTGTACTAGTCCAAATCTGGGGAAATTGACTTCTGTAGAGTTACTCCAGATTTAAACTAGAGTAACAGGATACAATGTGACCACACCATCTATAGGCATTCACTATAACTGTAAAAATATTTATGGATTACAGTATTTTTTCCTAAAGGACAATACCTGGTACCTTTAAAATGATATATTGTAGATCCTTATAGAGTATAGACAAATATAACTTATTTGGACCTCATACAGTCTAACCAAACTATCAGTTTTGTTCTATGATCTTAAACTTCCATTGGCTGTTTCTATATGCAATGGAGGTGTGCAACGATACATTTCCTACTATATTATTCATACATTTTCAAGAGGAAAATGTCATGTTATGTCATGTTTCAGAGTAGCAGCCATGTTAGTCTGTATCCAAAAAAGAAAAGGAGTACATGTGGCACCTTAGAGACGAACAAATTTATTAGAGCATAAGCTTTCGTGACCTACAGCTCACTTCATCGGATGCATACAGTGGAAAATACAGTGGGGAGATTTTATGTATACAGAGAACATGAAACAATGGGTGTTGCCATACAGACCGTAACAAGAGAGATCAGGAAAGGTGAGCTATTACCAGCAGGAGAGTTGGGGGGACGACCTTTTTTAGTGATAATCAAGGTGGGCCATTTCCAGCAGTTGACAAGAACATCTGAGGGACAGCAGAGGAGGCGGGGGAGGAAATAAACATGGGGAAATAGTTTTACTTTGTGTAATGACACACCCACTCCCAG
Source organism: Lepidochelys olivacea (assembly GCF_965140295.1). Lineage (NCBI taxonomy): Eukaryota > Metazoa > Chordata > Testudines > Cheloniidae > Lepidochelys > Lepidochelys olivacea. The sequence goes on from NC_140415.1 coordinate 32,492,921, forward strand.
TCTTTATTCAAGCTTAATTTAATTGTATCCAGTTTGCAAATTAATTCCAATTCAGTAGTCTCTCAATGGAGTCTGTTTCTGAAGTTTTTTTGTTGAAGAATTGCCACTTTTAGGTCTGTAATCGAGTGACCAAAGAGATTGAAGTGTTCTCCGACTGGTTTTTGAACGTTATAATTCTTGACGTCTGATTTGTGTCCATTTATTCTTTTATGTGGAGACTGTCAAGTTTGGCCAGTGTACATGGCAGAGGGGCATTGCTGGCACATGGCATATGACATTGCTGGCATATATCACATTGGTAGATTTGCAGGTGAATGAGCCTCTGCTAGTGTGGCTGATGTGATTAGGCCCTATGATGGTGTCCCCTGAATATATATGTGGACACAGTTGGCAACGGGCTTTGTTGCAAGGATAGGTTCCTGGGTTAGTGTTTTTGTTGTGTGGTTGCTGGTGAGTATTTGCTTCAGCTTCGGGGGGGGGGGGGGCTGTCTGTAAGCAAACTATTTTCCCTTGTTTATTTCCCATCCTGCTGTTCTTGTAAAGTGCTGGAAATGGCCCACCTTGATTATCACTACAAAAGGTTCCCCCGCCCCCAGCTCTCCTGCTGGTAATAGCTCACCTTTTCTGATCACTCTTGTTACAGTGTGTATGGTAACACCCATTGTTTCATGTTCTCTGTGTATATAAAATCTCCCCACCATATTTTCCACTGTATGTATCCGATGAAGTGAGCTGTAGCTCACGAAAGCTTATGCTCTAATAAATTTGGTCGTCTCTAAGGTGCCACAAGTACTCCTTTTCTTTTTATCTTGGGTCATGTCACTTTTCTCTATATGGTTTATGGTGTTGTAGGCTATCAGTAATAATAACAAAGCGACGAGTTCTAAGTCACTTAAGTGCTTTTGAAAATTATATACTATATCCCTAATTAATTATTTTCGAGGTGATTGATTTCCTTGTCTCATGTGACTTTTTATCAGTTTATATTTTTGTTTTTAAAATGAAGTGGTTTTAGATTGGAGAAATATTAGCAAGTAGAGTTATACAAATCTAGGAAGAAAGGAGGACTTCAGTGAGACCAAGATTTCATACTGTATTTTTGGGTAGTTTCTATAGATCCCCATAAATTTCATTCCTATTAAATTCAATAGGATTTTTCGATAAGATATATTTATTATTATTATTATTACTACAACTACTTCTGCTACTGGTATTACTGTAGTGCTTAGGAACCTGAGTCAGGGACCAAGACCTCCTTGTGCTAAACACTCTACAAAAACAGCAAAAAAGACAGTCTGTGTCCCAAAGAGTTTACAATCTAAGCATAAAACAAGAGCAAACAGATAGTTACAGACAGAAGGGGGAGTACAAGGAAACAATGAGACAACATGGGTCAGTATGATAGAGAGTGGTCTCAGCATGCGAGTGGCCTAGCCTTTTCAAGTTTTTTGTAGGCATCATGCCAAAGGAGAGTTTGAAGGAGGAATTTGAAGGAGGACAATGAAGTGGCTCTGCCTGTATTTGAACTTGGAATGAATTTTGCCAATTTTACACAATTTTTGCAAATAAGTTCCTCCTTTCCTGTTGCACAGCCAGTTTGTTTTTCACCAGAAAAAAATGAAATTGGTCAAGTGCTAAGATGCCAAATAAACTCACCAACAGACTGACTTTTATCTTCATAGAAAAGGAAATATTGAAAGTGAAGCTTTCACTTTTTTCACAAAAATCCCATTGTCAATTTTTTCCTTTCTTTTTTTCATATGGCCTTAACAGCAGCTTGTGTTTTGGTAAAGTACCATGGTAAACATACCATCAATGGAACATGGAGGCGAACAATAGAAGAGAAAAGACCAGATGAAATTCACGAAACGACTTGAGTAACACTACCACATTGCACTTAGAATACTATGAAAATGTTGCTTCTAGTAAAAAAAATAAAATAAAAACACCCCCCATATTACATTTTTCTGCAGGTTAACTACGATGGAGAACTTCACAAGCACCCACAGCTGGAAGCTGATTTGACAGCAGTGAGAGAGATCTATGGGCCTAACGCAGTATCTCTCAGGTACATCATTTTATTGGGTAAAATTCTTGTCAGTTCTGTGGCTGGAAAAAGGACATGAAATTGGTAATCAGCAGCATGAGTTCAGGGAATGGAAGCTAGTTGGCTATATTCTGGCATGCTTGACATGTTGCAGATAGGCTTTTATGCAGGATCTCCATCACAAACTATAGAAAGGGCCATAACTAAGGCGACGATTCAGTCACAGGTATTTTTAGTAAAAGTCATGGACAGGTGCCCGGCAATAAACAAAAATTCATGGCCCATAACCTATCGATGACTTATACTATAAATACCCCTGACTAAATCTTGGGGGGCACCCTAGGAGGATGCTTACGGGGGTGCCCTGGGAGCCCGCTGCTGAGGGGGGCCCGCGGCACCAGCTGCCGGGGGACGCTAAACAGTGGCTGCTCCAGCCACCCTGGGACCCCTGCCAGAGGCCGCCCCCGGGACCACTGCTCAGGCAGTCCCCAGGGCCAGCCGCATTGGTTGCTGCTCGGGCAGTTCCCGGGGCCAACTGCCCGGGACCACCTGAGCAGTGGCCAGGGCAGCTGGCTCCAGGGCCGCTCCAGCAGCAGGAGCCAGCTGCTTGGGCAGCCCTGGGGTCAACCACATTGATAGCTGCAGAAGTCTTGGAGGTTGCGGAAAGTCACGGAATCTGTCACTTCTGCGATCTCCGTGACAAAAACAAAGCCCTAGTCATAACCTACAGATTTCTAGGGGGATAATTTATATCAACTAAAGGAAAGTGAATGAACATTATGATGTAGCAGTGATGATTCTGAGCTCTGCTTTGTAGTGTTGTTGAACTTACTAATACAGCTGCCTATGCTCAGAACAATTTCTTAAGGCACCATCTTGTAAACATTAAAGTCAATGAGAGTGTTGCTTTTAACTTTAATGGGGACAGGATTGGGCTGTTATATTTTGATTAAAATTACTGTTAAGCATAATATAACTCAACATATTTGTTAAATTATCTTTGCTCTGTCATGTAGTCCATAATGTTTTCATGAGGTATTATTTTAATAATAATGATAAATACATTATGACCAGTAGGCAAGATTTAACACATCTGGTTGCAAAGTGATAGAGAAAATATCACCTTGATAATATGATATGAGACAAGAAATAAAAAACTACACGGGACCTAATGATCATCTTGCATATTTTGCATATAACAATTTCCATGAACCTATATAATATGTTAACTATTTTATTCTAAGAAAAGAGATATTGTTTAAAACTAAGTTGTGTGGTGCTGCTGAATAACGTGCCCATTAATTTATCAAGTGTACATTTTAATGACATATATTTAATTCCTTGGATGATATTCCTAAAAGAAAAAAGTCTTCATTATCTGCCGTTTGAAGTTAAGTGGAAATTCAGTTGATTTAAAGGACATTGGAAATTTAAATCCAAGCAGTTGTACATGACTTAAGAAATGAATGAGATAATCATTTAGTTCTCAGACTGTTAACTGCTACACTGTGTGAAACTCTGTATACCTTTATAATATGTTCCCTCAGGCACTTAACATTACAACAATGAATATAACCTTTTAAAAATGTTAATGCATTTAATTTATTGAATAATCTGCTTCATTGTGGGCTATGCCATCTCTTAGGGCTCAATTCATTAGAATTTGGTATCTGTGACTGCTTCTGGCATGTGGAAAACTTTTGTGCCTCCTATGTTCTTCAGCAGTTGAGAATACCCATATATCTTTGGCAACCACAAAATGCAACGTTAGGCATTCAGTTTCATCCTCTTCTCTAATCCTAATTCCCTTACTGCACCAAATCCAGCTGACAGTGACATTGGGGGCACCCGCTGAATGAGACTATATCTAAGGGCATGTCTACATAGCTGCTTGGAGAGCACTTTCCAGTGTTGGTAGATAGACATACACTAGCTCTGCTCCAACTAGCATGCTAAAAATAGCAGAGTGACTGTGGCAGCACTAGTCACCCAAATACAATCCTGACCCTCTAGGTACATACTTGGGAGGCTAGCCTGAGTCACTGCCCATGCTGCTATGGCCACACTGCTATTTTTCACCTGGTAGCTCAAGTAGAGTTTACGTGTGTCTGTCTGCCCATTCTGGGAAGCACTCACCCAGCTGCTGTGTACTTATCCCCTGTGAGGGTTGCCTCTTCCCCAGCTGTCTAATTATCGATCAACCAGAGAACTTTAAAGGTAAAAAGAGGAGTTTCTGCAGACACTAGGCATGCATGGTATATAGCTCCTCATCACGGAGCTCTGGATGCTAGAGGTGGGCAAACCCTTCACACGTTGTTTATTTGCCACATGAACCAAACCCCTCAGAGTCCGTTCACAGTGATTATTGAGGGATCAGCCTCTTGAAGGTTTGTTTGAAAGATCTCAAGAGCTGCACTACTACATCAGGACTATGGGATGACATCTGCTCCTGCCTCGCTGTAGGCTGTTGTAGAAGTATTTCCTAGCTCCTGCAGCTTTATTAGGGGGGGTAGCCCTAAAGTCCCTTATGAATGGGGGGTGGGCTTTAGAAAGCATGAAAATCCCTTGGTTGTACCCTTTTTATCTTCTCTTATTTCACTCAGCTTTTGTGTGTTTTGTCGTTTTGCCTACATTTTTATTTAATGGTGGGATTTTGCTCGAAGGCCCAGTCCTTCAACACTCACTCACTTGAGTAATATTAGCACTTGAATAGTCTCATTCAGTTTCATGGTCCTGCTTGCATAAATAAGCATTGCTCATAGGCTTTCAGGATCTGGCTTTCGGTTCTTCAAGCAATTTAATAAAAAATGTGAGACCTTTTGCACTTGTTGCATTTTAATACATGTTAGTGAGCTTAGCTACTTAGTACACACAGTATTGCAACATCTTAAATTTAGACCCTTTTCCAGCAGTGAGTTCCATGAAGCCAATACAGCTCCAGCTTCATAAAGCTCTGCCTTCACTAAGTTCATTGAAGGATCAAGTCCTGTGTCTATGTAGGCCTGGACTAAGCTGCTGAGCAATTGCCCTGTGGGCTGGTTCCTTCCATTGTCTGCAAGGCCAGTCTGTTGCTGTAGTTTGAAGTATATTGACAAAATATTTTCAAATGTTAAAGTTAATTTTTTGGTTTAATTCTTGCATGATTGTCAATTTATGCAGTCTCAGGCCACTGTTAAATTTAATAGATTGGCAGGGAGATCTTTCTTACCACCTCTACCTCAGGCTATGGAAGCAGTGGAAAAGGGGTGAAAAGAAAGCTATCCCATTTATTTGTGACAGCAAGCACTGGTCAATTATGGTTTGAAGAGGGACCATTTAATGAAAAAACACAGCTGATTCTGCTCTAAAATACTATCCACTTAAGTAATTTAGGTGGAAGAGGAACATAACACAAATTTTATGTCTAATGTACGTGAAAGGTAGTTGTTCTAGCCTATATTTTTCAACAGTTTTTTGATATGCTGAGGGAAGGTCACTGAAAGGAGACAAAAAATCAGAGGGGAATACAAAAGAGGAACCAGCACAAGCAAACCCATCACACATTAAATGTGAAAGTTCAAGCATTTTAAAATACTTACCTATGTGCACAAGTTAAAACTGCGCCTTGGGGAGTCCAGCACTAACTGCAAGTGGGAGATAACACAAACTAACACTGACCTTGATGACATTACAGGGTAGTCTTCAAGGTTCCGTTATTCTTTAGCGGTTTCTCCAAAATACTAGACAGACATTCAGTGGGTTTTGGGGGGAAGGGAGGTTGGGGAGGAGGGTGTTTCATCACATCAACTACACCTGTCACCTTGGTCTTAGCTTTTTTCATTTTTCTGAAACAGTTTGTAGACACTCTTTTTAGTAGCCCTTAGGGTTTCCCAGAGAAGGAACAGGAGTATGATTTCTCTCCTCCCCCCAAAAGGCCCCCAAACCTCTGGCTTTCTTTTTGCATCCCTCTTCAGCACATTAGTACCACAGAGGAACTATTTGGCTTTAGAGTGAGGATTTTCAGAGGTGTCTAAATGCAGAGGTCAATGAGAAGCCCTTAGGTACATTTGTAAGACTTGTAACGTCTTTTTGTATCTTTAGAGATTTAGTTCTTCCTTATTTTAGCGTTTCGCATACAAAAATTCAGGCTGTAAACCATAACCCTCTCTGAAATGAAATGAAAGAAATGCCCATCTATTCAGTCTACATTTTTATTTAATGCCCATCTATTCAGTCTACTCTTCCTTGAAACTTGTCTCTAAGCTGCCAAGGATAATGTCTGAAATTTGACAAACAGACAAACTTCAGATATATGGGAATTCATTCAGTATTGTTCAGTTGATGAAAGATCCCATCCCCTGAGTTGTAACAGATCATAAACAAATAAAGTCAAAATGAAATTAGGAAAATATTACAGAAATCATCTGTGTAACCTTCCTCTCTGAACCCTCTCCATAGACCACTGGAAGTTAAGGCAAGATCCTGTCCTTACTCAAGTCAAAGGGAGTTTGCTACTGACATGAATGGGAGCAGAATTGACCCATACTGTTGTCCTGTGTCTTGGTCTGTCTGGCCCACATGTGAAATAAATATGGCACATTGGAGCAATAGTGGAGGCAGAACATTTTGGCATCAGTATGAAAGTATTAGTCTGCTTACACAGCTCGTGTTCAAGCAATTTTTCTACCCTCTATCAAGAAACCTACCATTATACATTTCATTAGTATTATGCACTTTGCTACCGTTGTACACTTTACTGCTCTCAGAAAAGTGTGCTCAACTTGCACAAACTTTAGAAACTTTAAAAACTGCATCAGAGGGCATCCAGTACTTTTTCAGTGACAGTTCCATGTCAATATAGCTGCTGCTTTGTTGTTGAACACTAGGTAAAGGATTCATTTGGCACTGTTACCTTATTCCACCATCCCCCTCCACCTCCAGCCCAATAAATAAATAAATAAATTAAAGAAAGAAAGAAATAAAAGGCTGAGCCAATGTCTGAAATCCACTTTTATGATTATAGTCAAAAGACTTTGCCCATCATGCTAGCACACAGAATACAGAAAAGATACAGGCAAGTAGATCTGAATAATCAGAAAGGAGCCAATTGGTTTTCTTTTTGTCTCCCTGTACTAAAGGAGTCAGCTTTTAACATGATGCGCATTATGCATCAGAACTATGATTTGTGGTGCAAATTCTTGGATTTTTTTTCTTTTTAAATTTTTTTCCCTAATGAAATCAATACCATTTAAAGGGACTATAATTTGTTCTGGGTTGGCCATACAGATGCACCTTACTATTGTGGCACCCAATGGAAAATACAACTTTAAAAAAAATCCTTTTGTAAAGTAAATTTAGTGTTACACTGATGTTACTGGAAAATGAAGTCCCTTTTATCTTCAAAGTAATCCAGAACAAACAACACCTGCTTAGACTTCCCCATGCTGCCTGACCAATGTGTCCCAGTTTGGTTCTGCGGGGACCAACTTTGTACAATGCAGTACAGCTCCCAGTGAGTTTTATAGAATTCAGTAATTCAAGATGGTGTGCAGTATATATGGTACAGCTGCAAAAAACTGAGGTATAGATACATGAGGCCAGATGTGCTCTTGTAGGTTCAGGGAGGCACAAATAGCACCTCCCTGCATCAGCCTGACCTGTACTGTTATAGGTGGATTCACCCCAGGGAGGCCAAGTGGTTATAATATTGAAGGTTTCCTTTGGCAAGGGGAGCTTTAACCTCCATTAATGTATACAAAGAAGCTCTGTCAGTGGCAGCTGTTAAAGGGAGGCAGTTAATTAACCTCTTCTCCCAGCTGTCCAGCCAGCATTGCACACTTTCTGAGATGGGCTAGACCCCTGTAAGCCTCTCAGGACTGGGGAGGTTGTAGGTGCTTTATGCAACTCATAGCAGACTTTCCATTACTAGGAGCCTTATACAAAGATCTGTGCCTGTTTCCATAGGTGAATCGTATCTATTGTTTGGGGAACAAACCCAAGCATTTAAGCGTGAATGATGGTTCAGTTTCTGTTCCTGTTCAGTCTTTACCAGTTATGATGCTGTTTGTAGCAGAGTGGATACCTTGTTCACTGAGAACTGGAATGGATTCAAACACTTCATTACACAAAGGCTGTCATTTCATTGCGGCCATGAGTTGTTAATGGCTTTTGGTCACTAAAAACCAAATGTGAACCAGTGACCTAGAGGTAAATAACTGTCATTTACCCAGTGATGTCCATTACAGACTATCCCATTATAATTCCCTTGAGCTATGCAGTTCCTCAGGTGTGATAATCTGTGTTACTGAGGGCTTGGAGTATTATTTGCAGAGGCTGTTAGTTGATCCCTTTCAATACAGCAAAAAGTCACCCATTATGGAAAAGTTCGCCTAACGTGAACTTTAATATCCATTACTGATTTTATTCTTAATACGATCTCTCCTCTCATAGATGCTCTTGGGCTGAACAGTAGCTGGAAAGTAATATAAGTCTTTACTTTCAGGGAATATGGAGCCATTGATGATGTAGACATTGATCTGCATATTGATGTTAGCTTTCTTGATGTAAGTAATCTAATCATATAATTATATAATGAACATTAGTACCCATTTAATTCTGTCCTATATGAGATTCTTTACAAGCTCCTGTCACATTATTGATTGCTACTCAATTCTCAGTGGAAACATTTTGCTGTCAATCTGCAAACTCATGACTAAGATATTTTTAGCTATTTATTTGCTACTTTCATATAGAATTGCCTTGCGAATAAACAAGGAGGACAATCTACATGATCACAATGGTTCCTTCTGGTTTTGGAACATATGAATTTGTGAATTCAGGCAAAGGTACTGCCACAGGGCCTAAGATATGTGGAACCACATCATATGCTCCCAGGGGGGAGACAACCTAGGATGAGTTTCACTTTGCATAGTTTGCCACCAGTGCTCCCTTCTAGGGAAAGGTTTGAGTGGCAAAGGACATAGATAACAGTGCTGCCCAGTCTCCCCTTCTCCCTGGAAACATAGTTCTTCTTCGAATGCTGTTCCTATGGGTGCTCCACTTCAGGTGTCAGTGCGTCCTGGTGCCGTCGATCAGAGTTTTATGGTAGCAGTGTCCATGCGGGTCATGCATGCCCAGTAGGTGTCTTGCAGTGCCACTGGTGTCGCATCCAACGCGCGTACAGCCCGAACCCTCCAGTTCCTTCTCAACCATCCTCGGCTGAAGACACAACTCTGGGGCAGTGTTCACTCTTCCCATACCTTTAGAAATAATAGTTAGGCAGTTAGAAAGCTGTACTTAGTGTTAGTGTTAGTTTTATTACAAAATTTTTTTTTACTTCTCCCGGTTTTACCCTCCCCATAGTTTCCTGCAGCGGGGTCAGTTAACTGTTCAAGATGCTGGCTCCCCAGGCTTTCAACAATGCGGTTCCTGCCTTGTGTGTTCAATGTCTCAGTGAGGCGCATATCCCACAAAAATGCACCCACTGTAGCAACCTAAAGGCGAGAGCCCGGCGCAACTGGGATCTCCGCCTCAAAATGGAGAAATCTCTCCAACCAGAGATGGACCACCGGCCTCCTCTCCGGGCACCCCCCCTTTAGGGACAGGAGACACGCCTTCCTCTAACAGACCGCAAACTTGCCTGTAAGGGACTTGATACTGAGCGTCTCCTCAGGCACCATGCCCCTGGCACTGATATTGCAGTCTGCACCAGTAGAGAAAGCCAAGTCAGCACCGACCACCCCGACTAAACCGCCATCACATCTGACAGCACCAGCGTCGGCACCAATGGTACCGACCTCAGAAATGCCACTTAATCTGCTGCAACAGAGAGACTTGGCTACCTTGTTGGCACCGCAGTCCCCATGCTTGGTACCGAGGCTCTCCGGAATGTTTCAACGGGAATCCCTACACTTCTCAGACTGCTGTACATTTGTCCAGTGAAGACGATCATGATGATGTGCCAGAACCATGCATCTTCTCACCGCACCACTCATCACTAAAAAATTGAAGACCACCCTGGACCTATATGAGGTCCAAACATCCTTATAATCAGATGAGTTAACCTTCGTACAGACCATTGTGGATGTACCCACCAATGGCCTTCCCAATGCATTTGGCACACTGGGAACCCTGGGCAGCTTACAGAGGCTGTCACTCTAGACCACCCACAGCTCACAGAGGAGAGATGAGATGCACCCCTCGTCCCCCACCCCACAGCCAATGGAGGCTCAGGACATCAGGGAGGACACTGAGATGGGCGCAGATCAGGAAGCGAATTCTCCTGCACACAACTCTTCCTCCTCACCCGACAAAGCAAATAAGCCGCCACAGCCTACCTCGGCGGATGACTTCAAACAGTTCCTGGAGCTGTTTAAGCAAGTCGCCCAGAGCCATGACATCCCGTTGGAGGAAGTTCAGACGAACCAGCACAAACTGGTACAAATTCTGCAACCTTCCTCTACTTGCAGGATCGCTCTACCCATTAATGATGCAATTCTGGAACCGGCAGAGACAGTCTGACAGACACCAGCCTCAATAACGCCGACATGCAAAAGGGCAGATAGGAAGTATTATGTACCCACCAAAGGGGTGGATTTCCTCTTCTCCCACCCTCCTCCCAGCTCCTTGGTGGTCGATGCCGCCAATCAACACAGCAAACAACAGTTTAGATCAACCCCTCAAGATAAGGAACACCAGAAGTGCTCAACCTCTTTGGACAAAAAGTTTACTCCTCAGTGACCTTACAGTTGAGAGTCACCAATTATTCTGCTCTGTTAGCAAAATATGATTGTGATAACTATAGGATATTGAGCTCTTTCACTGAGGAGCTTCTAGATGAGAAGCAAGCACAATTCAAGCACTATGCAAACCGTGAATAATGATCTTCCCCTACCTGGACAATTTCCTTTTCAAAGGTCCAACTCAACAAAAAGCACCGGACGCTGTCCAGAGGACGATCACACATCTGTTCAGGGATCTTGGGCTACAGATAAGTAAACGAAAATCCACTCTAGTCCTTCTCCAGCAACTGGACTTCATTAGGGCACATCTCAGTGCTGTAGAAGCCAAGACATTCCTGCCCCTGAACAGATCCACAACTCCGACAAATCTTATCACAGAGGTAAGAATCAGCCCCCAAACACCAGCTCGTACTGTCCTACAGCTGCTAGGACACAAGGCAGCCTCAACATTCGTGGTACAACATACAAGACTACATATGTGCTGCCTTCAGGGCTGGTTGAGCTCGGTTTACATACCCAGGAAGCACAGCCTGCACAAACGACTTACAGTACCACCCTGTGTCCTGGACTCTCTACACTGGTGGACAAGACCAGAAAATGTACGTGTGGGCATCCCATTCCAACAGGAACCCCCATCAGTAGTAATCACGACAGACATTTCGCTGATAGTCCGGGGGGCCCACATGCATCAGCATATGGTTCAAGAAAAACTGTCTCTTGCGGAGACTCAGCTACACATCAGTCTACTAGAGCTATGTGCAGTCCGCAATGTCGGCAGACACTTCCTACCTCACATAAAGAACAAATCAATTTGTATAATGACCAACAACATTGCCTGCATGTTTTACATCAGTCTGCAAGGAGACACTCAATCTCACTCACTGTGCACCGAAACCATGAAAGTGTGGAACTGGTGCATACACCACAACATAAACATTTCAGCCTCCTACCTTCTCGGCTGTCAAAACACAATGGTGAACACGCTAAGCAGGTATTTCTCTCAAGACCACAAATGGGAATTGAACGAGGGAGTCCTGCTATCCGTATTCTGCTGGTGGGGCACTCCACTCATTGACCTGCTCACATCCCCGACAAATCACAAATTCATAATTTTCTGCTCGAGAGCAGGAATGGAACCACGATCACTGGGGGACACCTTCCTCATCACATGAGATGCACAATTCATGTAAGCATTCCCACCAGTTCCCATGATATCACACATGATACGCAAGATATGCCTAGACAAGGCCAGGGTCATCCTCATAGTTCCAACATAGCCCAGGCAAGCCTGGTACCCTTACCAGATGCATATGGCGATATGCGCCCCTCGAGCTCTCCCTCCCCATCCAGACCTGCTGTCTCAGAACAACTGTCACGCTCTTCACCCCAATCTGCAGAAACTCCACCTTCAAGCATGGCTTCTGCATGGTTCCACTATGGCGAACTTGCCTGCTCGGAACAAGTCAAACACGTATTACTAAACAGCAGGAAAGTGACCACATGTAATACTTACCTTCAAAAATGGAAGAAATTATCCTCCTGGTGTCAAGAAAAACACGTGACAGCCTCCACAACACCGCTACCATTAGTGCTGGAATACCTACAGGAGCTGAAATGCTCGGATTTAGCAGTGAGCTTGATCAAAGTCCACCTCGTGACCAGAACAGCATTCCATCATGAGATTGATGGGACATCGATCTTTGTGCACCCCATTACTAAACACTTCCTCGTGGGTCTCCAGAACATTTACCCAGAGGTTTGTCAACCTATTCCAGCCTGGGACCTCAATGTGGCATTGAAATGCCTCACCAGAATGCCATTTGAATCCCTAGCCACCTGCTCCCTACTACATTTATCCATGAAAGTGGCCTTTTTGGTCACTATTACTTCCACCAGATGGGTCAATGGGATAGGGGCTCTCATGGCCGATCCTCCCTACATAATATTCTTCAAAGACAAGGTCACTCTGTGCCTGCATCTAACATTTCTACCGAAGGTAACATCATCCTTTCATATGAACCTACCAGTCCATCTTCCTACATTCGATCCTAAGGCTCACAAGACTCCAACAGAGTCCATCCTGCATACATTGGACTTCAGGCAGGTGTTAGCATTTTACCTGGAAAGGACCAAACCTTTCCGGAAGTCTAGACTTTTTGTTCCTACTACTGAGTGTTCAAAAGGCTGCACGATATCCACTCAGAGATTGTCTAAATGGATCTCCACATGCATTCAACATTGCTATCATATTCAAAACTTGGACCCTCCTACACACATCACAGTGCATTCCACATGATTCTTTATAGCATTCCTAAACAATGCTCTGATATTAGAGATTTGCAGGGCGGCCACTTGGGCCTCTGTCCACACATTTACTGAGCACTATGCTATCACTCAAGACTCTAGGGCTGACGCCCAACTGTGGCTCTAACCACAGTTACCTCTGTGACTCAAATGAACCCGAAGTCCCTCCTGCCTTCTGAGGGGCACTTCTCTACAGTCACCTGAAGTGGAGCACCCACAGGGGCAGCACTCGAAGAAGAAGAGAAGATTACTCACCTTGTGCAGTAACTGAGGTTTTTCAAGATATGTGTCCCTGTGGGTGCTCCACTACCCACCCTCCTCCCCTCTACTTCGGAGTTCACCATTAGGACTCTGCTGTAGAGAAGGAACTGAAGGGCTCAGGTGTTGCACGTGCTAGACATGGCACCAGCAACACCGCAAAATGCCTGTTGTGCATGCGTGACCCGCGTGGATACTTCCACCATATATCTCCCATTGATTGTTCTGGGACACACCAACACCTGAAGTGGTGTACCCTCCCAGACACACATCTCGAAGAACCGCAGTTACTGCACAAGTTGAGTAACCTTCTCTTTCTCGTGCCATTATTTTCTCATTTTGCCATCACATCTGTGCAGTAACCTCCCTTTACAAGGGTGGAAGTTAATGATTCTAGGAACAGCATCTGTACTGATATAATTTCCCCAGGTAAATGTGGTACACAGGATGGTTCTGTCTGCCCCTGAAACCTCATGAATACCTGACTCTCCTGTGATGGGATTTCTTTAGTCTCAAGGGAAGGGGCAATATGCCATCTGGTTTCTTCTAGCCCTCTACTGTGGGACCAGTTGTATTTCCCACCCTGTTCATTCCTTTTGCTCTCCCCTTGAGCCAGTATCTCCTAGTGGATGGAGCATAGCCGAGGAGTGGGCAAACAGATGAAAATAATAGCTTAGATGACTACATTCCATTGAATATTTCACCAGCATAAGGGTTGACTGACAAAACATAAACAGTTCCTGAGGATGGCTAATGATTTTTGTTGTTTTTCTTTTTCTCTGGAATCAGGAAGAGATTGCTGTGGCTTGGGATGTAATCCGTACAGAACCTATAATAGTGCGATTGCACTGTTCACTTACACAGTACTTAAATGGTCCAGGTTAGTCACATTTGCATTTTTCCTGTGCCATGTACGATGTTGTAGTTGTGAGCCATGTAGAGAGTAGCAGATATACATGTTCATTGCTAAAGCCCCAATTCTGAAAATATATCTGCACATGTTTAACTTCACTATCATGAGTGGTCCCATTGATTTCAAGTTAAGCCCCTGGGTAAGCGTTTGCACAATCAATAGTAAGGGTATGTCTACACTGCCCTGCAGTTTGGACTAAAAGGGTGTTGACAGCAGTACACACCAAAGTGCTGCGCTATAACTCCCCTATGTGGATACTGCGAATGTGAATGTAAAAAGTCTTGGGTTTGCACCTCTTCAAAGAGGACTACATTAGTGCAGACTCGGACCTGCATATTCGTGCCCATAGCATCCACACGAAGGAGTTACAGTACAACAGTTTTATGTGAACTGCTATTCACACCCACTTAGGTTTCCAATCCTGCCTCTCAGTTCAGATCTATGTGAGAGAATTCTGCCACTGAACGATGAAGATATTTTTTCAGTCATGATTTGTCTGGGAAAAATACCCTCGTAATCCATTTCTTAGGGAGTCCATTGTCTGCAGCTGCTCTTTGCAAGCTGTGTTCCGTTCATTATATCAGTATCTTATTTGTGTTTGGCTTAGTGTCTTGTTTCACTACATCTTACTATTTTAATATATTTTTTTATAAACGTTCAGGTGTTTATTTATTGCAAATAGCTATTGTAACTTTATGTTAACATTTATTATTGTTAGCCAACTCCAATATGAAATCAAAATTCTAATACACTCAGCAACAGAGAGTAAACTTTGCAAATCCTTATCCAGCTGGATATGTTCTAGCAAGACCATAAACGACAATAAAACTTCTGCACTTTTGGCAAGGCTAAAACAGGACTTATAGACCCCATCCTGCAGCTAACTTTGTGCAGAAGCTCCCTTGAGCCTCATGCAGTCAATTGCAGGATCAAGGCAAGAGACAGGTGCTTTGCCGTTATTGATCTTATGAGTCTGGTGCAGTTGCTGTTTCTGCCAGTGATTTTCAGTAAAAAAGAACAATGAGATCAATCTCACATATTAATATATGAGGGAACTCTCTCTCTCTCTTCAACCTTTCCCCATGAAACACTGTTCTGAGTAATAACTTGTTATTACCTTATGATATGTATATCTTTCCTTTTGTGTCTGCCATTCACTGATGGAAGAAACAGATGTACCATATGCTCAAAGAGAGGCAAAATATGTCTGGCTGCTGTTTCACATGTGTTATACAGAATACAAGTGTTTTGAAACTTCTGTTCTTATTTAGTACCTAGCCAGATTATTACCAATGTGTTCTTTTCCATTTTTTATGAGTAGCATGGAATTTTTTATATTGATAAGATACCTTTAGGTTCCTGTTTAGGGACTAGATGGAAAAAATGAATATATGTATATGTGCAAGGTAGCCCAACACATGCCATTAAAAGATCCTGTTTTCACTTGCATATAATTTGCCAACTTTAACTGTTTAAGGTGAATATATATATTAAAATGCAAAACAAAACCCATTCAGTAGAGTATAGTTTATGGATAGAAATAGATATTTGTCAAGAATTCATTTATCTGTACTATGATCCGTACTAGAAACAATATTAGGAATGGAAGCAATGGCTTTTCCTTACTAAATGATATCACTGGTCTATCAGGCATAGGTGCTGGGGGTGCTGCTGCACAGCACCCTCACTATACAAATTTTTCCAGCTCCACTGCCATCAGGTCTGGTATCCTGCTTCTGGCAGTGTCCATTACCTGATGTTTAAAAGGAAGTGAAATGCACCTGGCAATTCTGAAATGCAGCACATCCCATGCTAATTGTGTGGAAAGGGGCTCCTAAACCCTTCAGGCAATCATCTTATGCTCTGAAATATGAGATTTAGTTACACTTTAGAATTTATAAATCTAAATACATTGTTACTGCTAATCACATTATCCATCTTTTTGAAAATCCAACCACAGTTTGTCTCAGAAAGATTAAACAGCATTTAAATAATAGCACTGCACAAAAGGATAAAATAATCAACTGATGTTTCTTTGAAAGAAAGGATATTTGAGGGAGACGGAAGATATTTTTTGAATTATTTGCAAATGAAACAATCATTCTAAAGAGCACCTGGCAAACAGTGGCATTTCAGATTAGAACTGGTATTTTTATTGCCTTTTTAAAAAAAAAAATAATGATCAGAATAACATATGCTTAAAAATCATGATTTCATTCTGATAAAAGTTAACTTCAAATATTGAGCCAAATCTTTAGGATCTCTTTTTTTCAGTGTAATCATTATAGTTCTTTTCTTTTCTTTTAATAATGAAATGCACTTGTTTTGACCACATCAATGCTTGTAATATATGCTGGTTATTATCCTGCCTCAAAGAATTGAGATTTTTTCAGTAAGTGCTTGGTGCCATCTGCCACTTCAATCTATTAAATGTTACAAAAGGATTTTGGTAATGCTAGAAGTGGAAGCTTGTTTCCAGCCTCCATGTCTTATGTTTTCAATTATCTGAGCCAGTAAATATGGGCGTGCTGATGGTGGGAATGGTATGAGATCTGTACCCTATCGCATGAATGGCGATGTCTGAGCTTCCTTGATGAAAGTTCATTGGCTATTGGGATTCATACATGATGCAGTCAGATGATAAGCACTATGGATCTTTTACTGAAATGCCTTCAAAAAAGAAACCCTACAGATAAAATAAATTGGTAGGTTTTCTTTACATTCTAAGAAATAGAGACAGGGAACAGAAAAATGCCTGAGTAGAGTTTGACTGTCTCTGCATGCTGACAGAATGGGCTAATTCTACTGTCCTGTAATGGTTCAGGGAAACTTGAATAAATTAAATTTTCATACAGAAAAGGTTTTTTCTTCCAAGCAGAATTACCTTCTGCAACAAAAATATTCCAGTTTTCCTGCGCTTTTAAAAAGGTCTGGAATGAGCATTGGGTAGGAAGGCCTCTCAGAGAGGAAACACTTTGCTCCAGAAAATATGGTGTAATGCTGATGAGATACTAAAGGACCTAAGGCAAGTCCTCTTTCGGGAAGAATCTAATTCTACCCTCAGTCAGCCTGTTGTGAAAACAGGGGAACACTGTTGATTTCAGTGAGGTCGCTTTCCATTTACATGGTGTAATTGAGGGCAGAATTTGGTCCAAAGTCCCAAAGGGCTTTTAAAGAATAGTGAACAGTAAATAAAGAAAGCCAAGTAATGGAACCTCTACTTCTGCACCAAAAAGAGATTAAATGAGTAAGTAAATCAGTACGTCTTTTGAAGGTGAGGGAAGGTAATGCTCCCTGCAAAAAGAGATGTAAAAGACTAGGACAGTTCACTTGGAAATGAGATGGCCATGGCTGGAGTTGGGTTGCTGAACAGGGTGGGCCGATACTCTGAAGTGGTACTCAGGTTCTTGGCTGGCTGGTTCTTGCTCATGTGTTCAGGTTCCAAACTGGCTCAGACAACAGTACTGCCCTCACCATTGTTTCCATGGTGTTTCCGAAGTATAAATTAGCACAGAATACGGCCTGTAAATATCAAACCACTAATAGAATAAGTAGGTCTCTGTGATACCCTGTTCTAGCATGGCAATTCCAATTTACACATATCACCAATATCACATTTTCTGCAGTACCTACCGTGGATGTATTTCAGATCTCTACTAAGGAAAGATTTGGGTTGGGACATCAGCTGAAAAAGTAAGTTCTGGAAGAAATTTGATACGATCTTGCTTAATGCATTGTTGTTATAATCATCTTATGTTAGCTCTTGTGTTGGGTCAAGAAACATTTAACAGATGAGTTGTAGTTCTCTTTGGACCAAATGGCTCCTGACTGCTTTTTCAGTTAAAAAGTTCACCCCTCACCTTTTCAAATTGTTTTGACAGTGGTGAAAAATAACAGGTAGTCCCTGTAAATGTTTCCCTTTCCCTTTACTGGAGTTTTATAAACTGTACTGTCTAAAGTGTGTGAAATTAAAGAGGATGCAGCTAAGAATCACAGAATCGTAGGACTGGAAAGGATCTCAGGAGGTCATCTAGTGCAGTAATAACTAACTGTTATTAGTTAAAATTCTGACGATGCATCTTTTTGCAAATTCTCATTATTGAGATTAATTAATAATATGAATAATTGCTATTAATAAAATGACAAGAATGTAAGTTTAAGGGTACGTCAACACAGCAAAAACAACTCTGCAGGCTCATAGCCTGGGTCAACTGACTTAGCTCGTGGGGCTTGCACTGCAGGGCTAAAAATAGCAGCATAGACGTTCAGGCTCAGGATGGAGCCCTGGGCTGTGAGGCTCCCCTCCCTCCCCCTGCCAGGTTTCAGAGCCTAGGGCTCTGACTCCCAACAGCTACACAGTTATTTTTAGCCCTGAAGCACAAGCACAAGTCAGTTGACCTGGTCTCTAAGAGTCGCTGCTGTGGGGATTTTTTTTGCTGTGTAGATGTATCCTAAACATCTACACCTTAAAAAAAAAAAAAAAAAAAAAGGCAGTTTGCTTCCATAAATAAATCTTTCGCTGGTAGGTTTAAAGAACCAATCAGAAATAATCAGCACAGTGTTTTAATAACCTTGCAGATTAATTAACATTATTAAAAATCTGTGCAGTAATTTGAAATTGAGAAAAAAGTAATCAGTTCCTAATACTACATTTCATTCCTTATAGTACCGATGAGTTGTACATTAGATAGCCTTTACAAGAGGCATACACAATGCATTTTTGTGTAATACATTTTGTCAAGCAGAGGGGGGAGACCTGTGATTGTACATCTACATAACTATGCAGTTAAGTCAAAAATTTTGAATAGCCACAGGTCTCATGGTCCCTCATCACGTTTGAGGGCAAGAAGATCTTCATCTTTTGAAAATCAATGAAATAGCCAGTTAAGCCAACACTACCATCTACTTTAACAGTACCACCCATACATCTCAAATCTAAACGCTCTCACAGTTTCTGCATCTCTATGACAAAGATACTTTTACGTCTTTCATCTTTGATATGTGTATGATGTATACTTATATAGCTTTTATCAATAACATTGTCATTTTTTAAAGAGCCAAGTACTGGCCTCAATCCACCCATGTGACTCTCAAGTTCTTCATTTAGAATGAGGCCACTACATGGCTTTAAATGATGAAGGTACAGTTGTTGGCTTTACAATTACTGTGACTTGGCTATGATTGTCTTTTCCTCCTTTACAGAATAATGCAGACGTTTGTTACACAGCAATGGAAAAATAGCAAAGAAAAATCAAATTGTACGCACAATAAGAAAGTGTCTGAGAAAAAGGTGAAATCCCCTCTGCACATCTTTTCTACATTGCGCAGGTAATACTAAGCAAAATGCTTTTATTATCATATGCTGTTCAAATTCCACAGCATACTTAACAAGATTTAGCAGTTTAGCAGAAATGTTGACTTTTCTCCAAAGAGAAGTATTCTGTTTATACCTTACCTCTTGGGTCTTGTGCCCTCACCTTGTATGATTTCAAGAACTAACTAGGAACTTCAGCTGTTGTCAAGATTATTCCAGGGGGGAGCGTTTTCATGTCCTACACTCTAAAAGACCCTGACTCATCTAGTACAGGAAATCACTCATTTTATACTGTTAAACTTGGCTGTGTGTGCTATTATTAGTTTAGTAGGCAGACTGTTATTTTATTAACCATAGTTAAGGCTAAAATTTTGTCATGGTTATCTTTAGTAAAAGTCACGGACATGTCACAGGCAATAAACAACAAAAATTCAGGGAAGGCATGACCTGTCTGTGACTTTTGCTGCTGCAGCTCCATGGTTTCTGGTGGCGGAGAGCTGTGAGCTGCAGGGTGAGCATAGAGAAAATGGGACATCCCAGCCACTCGCCCGAGTTGTTACCCCTCTCCACACACACACATTGCTGGAACCCTGTGGAGGACCCCCTCAGGAGTCTGTCACTTGTCACTGGAACTTTGCAGGGGGTCCCGTGTCGCTGTTGTTGCCTGTCGCTGGAACCGCCTCAGGGCCCGCAGGCTGAGTCCGGCAGTCCCTGGGGCTGAAGCAGAGAATGTCAGGGAGGTCTCTAGAAGTCGGATTCCATGACCTCTGTCAGGGCTCCTTCCCCACTCTGAACTCTAGGGTACAGATGTGGGGACCCGCATGAAAGACCCCCTAAGCTTATTCTTACCAGCTTCAGTTAAAAACATCCCCAAACTTTGCCTTGGCCTTGAGCAGTATGCTGCCACCACCAAGCATTTTAAACAAAGAACAGGGAAAGAGACCACTTGGAGATGTCTTTCCCCAAAATATCCCCCCAAGCCCTATACCCCCTTTCCTGGGGAAGGCTTGATAATAATCCTCACCAATTTGTACAGGTGAACACAGACCCAAACCCTTGGATCTTAAGAAAAATGAAAAATCAATCAGGTTCTTAAAAGAAGAATTTTAATTAAAGAAGAGGTAAAAAGAATCACCTCTGTAAAATCAGGATGGAAAATACTTTACAGAGTATTCAGATTCAAAACACAGAGGCTCTTCCTCTGAGCAAAATCTTAAAGTTACAGAAAACAGGAATAAACCTCCCTCTTAACACAGGGAAAATTCACATAAAACAAAAGATAAACTAATCCGCCTTGCCTGGCTTACCTATACTGGTTGCAATATTGGAGACTTGGATTAGGATGGGTTGGAGAAGATGGATTTCAATCTGGCCTCTCTCAATCCCAAAAGAGAACAAACACCTAAGCAAAGAGCACAAACAAAAGCCTTTTCCCCTCCTCCGCCCCCCCCCCATCAAGATTTGAAAGTATCTTGTTCCCTTATTGGTCCTTTGGGTCGGGTGCCAGCCAGGTTAGCTGAGCTTCTTAACCCTTTACAGGTAACAGGATGTTGCCTCTGGCCAGGAGGGATTTTATAGCACTGTATACAGAAAAGTGGTTACTCTTCCCTTTATATTTATGACAACCTCCATGACATAAACATAGCCTTAGCCATAGTATCCTGCTAGTTTTATTGTGTCCAAGTTTCCTTTTCATAATTGTATTTTTCTTCACTTTCAGAAAAAATGTGTATGATATTTCAAGGGGTAAGGGGCCTGATTTTCAGAGGTGCTGAGCAGTGACTTTATTTGGAGGCATGCATGCTCAGCACCTCTGAAAATCAGTCACCAGGACTTGAAAGGCCCAATCCTGGAAGTACGTATACACATGAATAACTTTCCTCATGTGAATAGTCCTTTTGAATCCCATGGAGTTCATACTACCATGAGTAAAGTTATTCATGCGCTTAAGTGCCTTTGTGTCTTTTAGGGGTGTAGTTCACCTGATGTAGCACTTTTTTCTAATTTTGAGGGATTGGCTGATCACCCCCTCTTTGGCTTTGGGTGATCGTTTGAGCATCTCTGTTGCTTGATGAATTTCTTGTATTCTAAGTTTCACATGTAACAGTGAGTGGTACAACAGAAACAGACTGGCGATGGGTTGGATACTGTATCCATACAGAGGTGTCAAGGGGTATTTATATTGACAGGAAATAAAAGAGGAAGATGGAATTGTGAGCCAGAGGCTTTCGCACTTTGTACCAAACATTCACACAGGTTATAGCATGTCAAAACACACACACACACACTCTTCCTGGGGTTTGGTTTTATTCACAAAGTGAATACAAAAGCCAACCCAATCTTTCTCCCCTAGACTCAGCTGCAACTAAAATTCCTCTCCAAAGACTGTTTAGCCCGTACGCTAAGCATCCTTTCTTTGTTAGAGTACCACTCTCATCTCCCTTATATCCATGTATGGTAATGAATCATTTACAAGAGTGAGTCAGCATATTTCACTGAACATTTTCCAGCAGGATCACCATTTGCTAACAGTATGGATAAACACTGCCAGCCTGTTAAAGGGATGTTTTCCCTTGGGATTTTATTTCTCTGCTTTTTGAGCAAACCAAAAAAGTTTCACTTTGGTATGAGGATGGAAAAATTATTCAGGAAGATTTAATTTTGCCTGATACCAGCTCTCTTAGTACTAGGCAAACAAATTTTAAATATTAGAAAAAACGATCCAGATCATATGAATGTTGCTTCATTTGTGTGTTGATTCTTTGTTTTCTTGATACGCATATTAGGCCTGATTACTCTCTTACATTACGCTGCTGCCAATCAGGAGTACACCGAAGTAAAACCACTTGAAGTGAGAAGAGAATCAAGCCAAATTGTCTTCTACAAAATAATCAGATTATTTGGGGGGAGGAGGTTTGGTTTTTTTTGTTTTGTTTTGTTTTGTTTTTTTAAGAATTGTTTCAGTTGAGATAAATATGAGTGACTGGATACAAGCTTCTGCAGCAGTTAAAATACTAAGAGCCCATTATGACCTGCAATTGATCTGCATGCAGAACTCCTCTGGCTTGTGGTGTCTAGAAATTAGCATGGCTTGAAAGAACCATGCCAAAACAATTGTTCAAGAAAAGTAGATTTACCCTTTTGATTGAAGAAGTCCATTGCTCTACGTGAAAAATATGGCCATGATTCTCAAAAATAGGTGCCTAAGTAAATGGCCTGATTATGAATTTAGGAGCCTAAATTTAGGCACCTATTTTTTTTTTAAATCATGGCCTATGCCTATAGCTAGTCAGATACACAGATATACATGCTACTTATTATATACTTTTAGGAATTAAATCTGTATACAAATTTGCATAATCCATAAATGTCAGTCTTTCTTCTGCTTTAAACAGATATTTTTAAATAATACCTTGTTTATATGTGTGTTTATATGTAAAGTTGCTTGTTTATTGTTTCATGGAGTTTTTTATTGTTCCTGTACTAGGTTTTCCCCTTATTTATTTTTAAGGTCGCCAAGTTATCCTCCACCTGGCTGTGGTAAAAACAAATCAAAACTGAAATCTGAACAAGATGGCATCTCCAAAACTCACAAGCTGCTGCGAAGGACTTGTTCTAGCACAGTTAAGGCTGAGGATGTGTGTGCCACAAAGTCTCACAGAACTTTTGGCCATTCATTGTCTAGTGATCCCAGGGCTGAGCAGACAATGGCTATTAAATCACACAAACTGTTGAATCGTTCTTGCGCTGCAACTGTCAAGCAAGAAGAATGCATCACTCTAAAGCCCCAAAAACTCCTAAGCAGATCGTGTTCTGGGGATCCTCGATGTGAGCACAATAGCACCTTGAAGCCTCACAAACTGTTAAGCAGGTCTTATTCCAGTAATCTTAGAATGGAAGAATTAGATGGACTGAAGAATCACAAGTTACTCAGCAAGTCTTACTCCAGTGCTCCTAAGTCATCCAAAATGGAGTTTTTCAAGGAACCCACCATAGCAGAGGGCAGGAGGCTCTCTCTTACCTCAGGGCTTATTGGTATCTTAACACCATCTTCCTCATCACCTTCACAAGCTACTGTGCGTAATAATCATTATTCTTTCTGTTTGTATGTTTTTCCTTTCGTTTGTTTTTTAAAATGGATTAATATCCAGGGCATACGTAAATGCATACATCAAGAAGAATTTAACATTAAATAAAACACATTGGAAATTACCTTTTTGGCCAGTATTGAACAGTTGCCTGCACACATACACATCTGTCATACTGACTGGGACCACAGAGGCTAAGACTGAGTTTTTATGTCTCCCCCTGAGTAAGGGGCAGCATGCTGCTGCTGTGCCATAGGAGCAGCACAGTCACATAGTTCCTTCCCTGGTTCCTCTCTTGCTCCATGGGGGAAATAATCTGCTGATGGCCCCATCCGGTAGTAAGTTCTTTCTCCTTTCATGCTGGTCAGCACATTGAAGGGAGTGTAGTTGAAGCTGTACCCACTCCTTGTAGGCACTGGTGTAGGTGAAGAGTAATATTCAATGGATGTATGCTTGCTCCATAGCCTGTGCACAGACTGGTGATATGGGTAGGTTGAGCAGGGGATTGAAGCCCATTTTTCCCCCTTGCAGCCACCTGGGGCAAGTCCCATACATGCCCATAGAGTTGTTCTTGTTTTGGGTTGGGAAATCCAACCCAAAGGGTTAACATGTATTTTACTAAACATAGAAAACACACTTCAATGTTAGTTCTGTCTGTAACTGATCACTACAAATAGGAAGGATGTTTACTGTAAGCGTAAGTAAGAGCCAGTTTGCTTTCCTGTTTCAAGACATTGGGAGGTGGTGCTTGTTGTCTTACATGTTAGATGTGGGGAGCTGGAGTCAGGAGACCTGGGTTCTAGTCACAGCTTTACTATTGATAAGTATGGTACCTCAGTTTCACCTCCTCGACAGAATTCTGAGATCCTTGGTCGAATGGTGTTATGTAAGTCTAAAATATTATTAAATATTTTAACTGTAATGAAATTACATTAATAGTGCTTCAGCCTACTCATGGTAAATTAGGCTAATAAGTCAACTATGAGCAACTTTTGCTGTATCTAAAGGCAATAATATAGTGTGACTTATAAAGCTGCTATGTACATGTTACTTGGTTGTTTCCATAACTTGTACAACCAAAATTAATGAAAGGTGAACTAAAAAGCTTTACGTGCTATCACCTATGTTTGGGATTCATTTTTCACTCTGAACTGTCTCTGCTTTAGGGGCCTGAATAAACTCACACTTAAAGTCAATAGAAATAATCCCACTGACTTTGGTGAAATCAAAACTACTAATAAATATAATATTATTGTCATAATACATGAATATTCAGGGAAATCAGCCTGTATTCAGTCAGGTGCAACTCCATTGACTTTAGTGGAATGGCAATCAGGACTTAATTTGGCACTTTACTTGTTAAAATCCTAGTTCCTTTCCACTGCCTTGCCAAGATACTTGGAGTGCTGTGCAGGAAAAGAAGCAGCAGGGGAAGGAAAAGAAAAGTTCCACAAAGCAGCTTGGTCCATCTCCCACTGAAGTAAAAAAGATGGTCTGAGACAAATGTCAGGGGGGAGGGAGTTCCACATCTTAGTGGCCACCGTAGCAAAGATACCTTCCAAACTAACACTTTGAAATAAAGTGTCAGAAAGAAGGTCTAAGCATAGGTACTTGTTACGATGAGGCTCAAGGAAGAGGTTTCATGAAAAATATTGTGGAAAGAGATTTTCTATTTTTTTGTTTTAAAGGGCATGTTAGTAATTCAAGTCTAAACACATAGTCCATATTATATATGTATAGAGAAGCAGGATACACACAAAAATAAATAATGCTATTCATCTTTAAAATAATTGCTTAGATGTTTGTACATTGACATGGAGTCAAAGTACCAGTGCTTCTTTTGCGTATTAGAGTTTTTAGGGTGTTTACAGGTAAAGCAAAAACTCCCTAGGCAAGAGGTAAAGAGACAGATGAATTTATTTTGGCTGATCTATGCAAACTAGAGATATTTCCAGATGCCAATATTGTTTAATTCTCAGACCTTCATAGAAAAAAATAGAAATGTTCTTACCATTTCCACAAGAAACCTGCACCATCTCTTCTAATTAGCTCTAGCACTGAAGTTGCTTGACCTTTTTTCTTACAGCCGAATTATGGTGCAAAATGCATTCCAATACGAGACAATGGCTTTCTTGTGCAGGTAGGATGTCATGCTTAATCCGTTTTAGAAACACTTTGGAGCAGGAGCTGTCTGTTAATTATTTTTAAGCAGATGTTATTGTTCTCACTTCCATTGTTCTCAGACTATTGAGTTTGCTGAGCAGCGGATACCAGTGCTGAATGAATACTGCGTAGTTTGTGACGAACCACATGTGTTTCAGAATGGCCCCATGCTGAGGGTAAGTTGAATGTGGCTGAGTTATGTGATGCATATTTTTTATGTCTTAAATAGCCATAGACAACAAAAACCTGTTAGAATATTCTCAAGTTATTCTGGTTGCACTGCATCACAATATTCTATTTGGATAAGATTTTTTTTTTAATGCACATTAGGCGGAACAAGCTGTCTCAAGCCAAACGCATGCGGATAACATGTGTTCATGGGAAAGTTAATTACTGCCCAGCCATTCCTGTACAAATTGAAGTTCAGGAAAACACAAGGGAAACAGCAGAAGTGGTCCCTAAACTCGCATACCTGCTGCTCATAGGACAAGACTTCCTAGGGTTTGTAAACCTACTTCTGGTAGAGGGGTCAGAAGAAGGTTCCCCAGGCTTCCTCCAGGTTTTCCCCCTTTAAATTGCTATATGGCCCAAATTAACCACTGAACAACGTATAGAGTTCATCAAAATGATTGAACAGCACCATGATATGTTCTAGGAAGACCCGTACAAATCCATCACCACATCATCACAGATCCAGGAGTAAAGGTGAAGGTTAAACCATATCGGATCCTGGAGGCTAAAAGAGAAGAGATCAGTATTGAAGTTAAGGGGATGCTGGAGCTGGGAGTCATTGAGTAGTCCCAGAGTCAATGGTCCAGCTCAATCACTCTGGTACCTAAACCAGATAGTACAATGAGATTCTGCAGTAACTTCTGAAAAATTAAATGAGGTGTCCCAGTTTTATGCCTCTTCCATACCTTGTATTTTCAGTATTTCCCAGATTTCCCTCTAAAAAGTACAGTAGAACCCCTATTTTATGAACTAATTTGGAACTGAGGAGTTCCTAAAATCAAAAAGTTCATAAAATTGCACACCTCAATTACAGTGGGTATAGTGAAGTTTATGGTGCATTCCATTGCTTTCTTCTTGTCCTTCAAACCACTGCACAGTGATTTCCAGTGCCCCAAAGGTATCGGTACATGAAGTGATAAAGACTTGTTTCAACATCACTTTCATTATGTGATTTTGTTCCAATCCCTGACCCCTGCCATTGAGAAAAATGGTTCATATAAATGGTCATTTTTCAGACTGATGTTCATAAAATCAAGGTTCTGCTCTATGGGGAATTTTCAATGGTTTCATAGATTTTATGTCCGGAAGGGACCATTAGATGTCTAGTCTGACCTCCTGTAAAACAGAGAACATAGAATTTCATTCAGTTACTCCTCCATTGAGCCCCTTAACTTGGGATGAATCCGAGACAAGAAATCCTGCATAAAAGGGTAACAGTTAAGAGACTGCCTTGTGAAAATCAGCTTTGGGATTACTTTACTTGCGGAGCACTTTTTTGCCTGGATAAAAAATCTCAAGAGAGTCTGACTACACCTTGCTGAAGAGTTCTGTTGTGCTGCAGTACAGCTGGTCCCCCTTAAACACTGAGTTCTGGAGTAAACCCATGCTCAGTGTTGAGAACATGAGGTATAGGTTGGGGTGGCTCTGTGCTGGGAATAAACAGTGAAAGTAATCACTGTAAATGTGCTGAGAGTTCTTTGGTTTGAGCCGAATTTCTAAGGTGAAATTCTGTGTGTGAAGCTTTGCCTTTTGCCTCCTCTGTTGAAGGTAAGCAGGAGTTGTGAATATTTAGTTGTATTTGCGCCTATGGGGGGGAGCTCCATCCCAGGGGGAGCTCAGGGAGATAAAATTCCTCACTGAGCTTCTTAGCATGTAGCAAGGGCATGATGTCTGCTGTTCCCTTCAGACAATGCAGCATCTCTTTCAGCCCCATGCATCCAAATAGGTCTCCTGACCAGTGCACAGGATGGTGTCCCCTACCTATTCCTTTTCAGTGCTGCTGGGGTGTCTTGCATTTCAGGCCAGACATAGTGGGAGTTAAAGTGTGGGTGCCTATTGTGCCCTCACCCTCTCTCCTTGAAATCTTGCACCTGCAGTTTAATTGCAATGATCTGTGCCTTTAAGAGATTTGATAGGTTCAACATATACCAGGAAATGGAACCACCTAGATCTGTTCCAAGTGATCAGGAACAGCCAGCATGGATTCACCAAGGGAAGGTCATGCCTGACTAATCTAATCGCCTTTTATGATGAGATTACTGGTTCTGTGGATGAAGGGAAAGCAGTGGATGTATTGTTTCTTGACTTTAGCAAAGCTTTTGACACGGTCTCCCATAGTATTCTTGTCAGCAAGTTAAGGAAGTATGGGCTGGATGAATGCACTATAAGGTGGGTAGAAAGCTGGCTAAATTGTCGGGCTCAACGGGTAGTGATCAATGGCTCCATGTCTAGTTGGCAGCCGGTATCAAGTGGAGTGCCCCAAGGGTCGGTCCTGGGGCCGGTTTTATTCAATATCTTCATAAATGATCTGGAGGATGGTGTGGATTGCACTCTCAGCAAATTTGCGGATGATACTAAACTGGGAGGAGTGGTAGATACGCTGGAGGGGAGGGATAGGATACAGAAGGACCTAGACCAATTGGAAGATTGGGCCAAAAGGAATCTGATGAGGTTCAATAAGGATAAGTGCAGGGTCCTGCACTTAGGACGGAAGAACCCAATGCACAGCTACAGACTAGGGACCGAATGGCTAGGCAGCAGTTCTGCAGAAAAGGACCTAGGGGTGACAGTGGACGAGAAGCTGGATATGAGTCAGCAGTGTGCCCTTGTTGCCAAGAAGGCCAATGGCATTTTGGGATGTATAAGTAGGGGCATAGCGAGCAGATCGAGGGACGTGATCGTTCCCCTCTATTCGACATTGGTGAGGCCTCATCTGGAGTACTGTGTCCAGTTTTGGGCCCCACACTTCAAGAAGGATGTGGATAAATTGGAGAGAGTCCAGCGAAGGGCAACAAAAATGATTAGGGGACTGGAACACATGAGTTATGAGGAGAGGCTGAGGGAGCTGGGATTGTTTAGCCTGCAGAAGAGAAGAATGAGGGGGGATTTGATAGCTGCTTTCAACTACCTGAAAGGGGGTTCCAAAGAGGATGGCTCTAGACTGTTCTCAATGGTAGCAGATGACAGAACGAGGAGTAATGGTCTCAAGTTGCAGTGGGGGAGGTTTAGATTGGATATTAGGAAAAACTTTTTCACTAAGAGGGTGGTGAAACACTGGAATGTGTTACCTAGGGAGGTGGTAGAATCTCCTTCCTTAGAGGTTTTTAAGGTCAGGCTTGACAAAGCCCTGGCTGGGATGATTTAACTGGGAATTGGTCCTGCTTTGAGCAGGGGGTTGGACTAGATGACCTTCTGGGGTCCCTTCCAACCCTGATATTCTATGATTCTATGGTTCTATGATTCTATGTTTGTGATGTAGACAAGGTGAACACCTTGAGGCCACAGTAAAGTTCGGCTTGTTTGCGTCTGGTTACACCTACCCTGCACACTTATTTCAGCAGTGGGTAGTGTACATATGCATGTAGACCTCTAGCTCAGGTATAAATAGCAGCGTAGACCAGAGGCATGGTTTGGGTGAGTAAAGTAAAGACATGTCTGAGGGGTGTGGGTATGTACCCGAGTACATAACCTACACTGCTCTCTACTTACCCAGGCCAGGCCTTCCTGTCTACACTACTATTTTTAGCAGTGCAGTGTCCCGCTGCATCCCCAATGCTGGAGTCTCTCCCCACTGCAGGAAAATACTCACTGCAAGGAAACGCCTTCCGCTGCTTCCTTTCGTCTGCCAGAGCCTTTCACTGGTAGCTACACACCTCAGTGTGGACACAGCCTGCTTTTCACAGTGCCATGCAGCTATGTGTACACTACCTGCCACCTCCAGCGGTGGCATCGTGCCAGTCTAGCCTCTGTGTTAAGCTGCTATCATGTCAGATACTAAACCAAAGACATTTTAGCAGAAGAGTATCATTCTTTTTATTATTATTGCTGACTCTGCGGTAGGGTGTTAGGTTCTGTACCAACACTTACTAAAGTACAGTTTGTGATCCAAAGTTTATTCACCACCTAGCCATTGTGAATTTAAAAAAAAATACGAAGAAATATCTTGAGTCTGGTCAACTTATTTTTCTTGAAATGAGTAATGGACTCAAAAGTCCTGACTTAGAATTGGCTGACTTGGAGAAGTCAAGACAATAAGCATAGGAAATACAAGAATTCTGAGGTAACTATCTGTTTATCTTAGGAAAGATCGGATTAATTTAAAGTGCAGTCGATGTACATGAATTAGATTGACATAATGGCAAACTTAAACACCATAAACCAGTGCAGAAACTCAGTCCTGCTCAGTCACTGTTTCAAGTCTTGGTAAATAGTTACGCCTTGAATCATGCTTTGGACAGCAAACTTGAACTCTGTCAGATCATGCACAAAGCAATTCCTGAATTAAGGGCTCTCCAGAAGAGAACACCCTACCCCAAATGATCATGACAATGAATTTTTAGACTGTGAAGCCAAGAACTGTGTAAAATTTCCCCACTTTCAAATTTTCAATGACATTATTAATCAAAAAAATAATTTTTGATCAGAAAAAAAGTCTGGAAAAGCTGGTCAAAATTTTTCAACAATTGAAAAATGTCAGTGAAATGTCAGCACTTTGACATTTTTGGAAATATTGCAAAAAGCCAACATTTTTTATTGGTTTTTCAACTTGCTCTAGCCAGTGAGAGCAGTCCAGTCGGTCTCAGCTGCTGACGTGGTGTTTGAAGAGAGAATGCAGTCTTTGTGGGCTCACAGCGGTCAAGGAATTCAGAGTGTTGGTTCCTCTGTAACACTAACTTGACCTCCTTTTGTATATTGTTGCATATCTTGTTTTATGTCTTATTACTGAATATGTGTTCATTGGTCTCATTTGCAGAGAATTGCTATTGTTCCCCTTCTCCTAATGTATCTACTTGTCTGTCCTTACACTCTGAGCGCCTCAGAATAGGAACTACCCTTTCTTGAATGTTTGGAAAGCACCTAGCACATTGTGGGTACTACTGAAAACAATTTTTTTAAAAGTTGTAATAAGATTCACTTTGTGCATATATGGAAAAAAGTTATTTCAGTATTTCCAAACAGTGAGAACTCCACGAGTTAAGGCTCTGAAAGCATGAGATCGGCTTAAAAATCATGAGATTTACACACAAAAAAAGTTGGGTTATTTTTATTTGCATCCTGGATTTTAGCCTTTAGGGTGTCCTGGGGTCATGTTTTTTAAACTTTTCTCCACAATCATGGCAACTAAAATTGTACTACACAAAAAATGAAGGCTGAGGTTCTCACAAAATCACCTGACTTCATGAGCTGGAGCTTTAAGTAAAACACCAATATTGCAAGATCTGCAAAAACTCAGCGGGATTAGCCACACTGTTTTGTTTATCCAAGGAACTATATTTATTGCATAGAATTCTGTCAGTGTTTCATCAGAGGCAGTAGGAGCATGAATATTATTAAACATTTGTATTCCAGTAGCTCTCCAAGGTCCCAGTCTAGGATCTCAATTCAGAACCCAAACTTCAGTCACAAAATGGATTCTGAGAATTTCACTTTTCAACCTAGCAGACAAAGGCCATTTTATATGGATTATCCATTCAGTCAGCTAAGCAATTGTTAGAATGCTATAAAGGGAGAATTACAATATAATACACAATTTGATGATGTGACTACCTGTTATTCATTAGGTAAACCACTACGGCAAACCTGGGGGCCATAAATTAAGTGAGAAAAAGGAGATTTAAGAGAAGACACAGAGATAATTTGTGTAGAAAACAAGAAAATGTACCTGATAATTGGTTTTCTGCATCTGATCAATGGATGGGTTCCAGTTCTGTCCTTGATGATGTACAAGGCTCAGGAGACATAATCCCTGCCCTAAAAAGTTAACAATTCAATTAATATGTAAACTAAATGAAGAAAGAACTAAAGGCAGTGCTTCCCCCGGTATGTTTACATGTGAGGGTTCTATGTGGAAGGTGTATACTGAATTGGGGGAACCAATTGGGAGTAAGTTAATGCTGAGATGTTTCAGAGTAGCATCCGTGTTAGTCTGTATCTGCAAAAAGAACAGGAGTATTTGTGGCACCTTAGAGACTAACAAATTTATTAGAGCATAAGCTTTCGTGGGCTACAGCCCCCTTCATTGGATGCACAGAATGGAACATATAGTAAGAAGATATTTATATATATACAGAGAAGGTGGAAGTTGCCATTCAAACTGTAAGAGGCTAATTAATGCTGAGAGTATCAGACAGATTGATGGGTGTAGAGGTTGTGGAGACGGGGATCATTTTTTCCTCCTCTCCACTCTACAACATCTGAGCCTCATGGATCACTGAGAGGGAAGTTTCTGTCAGATCAGGAGAAGGCAGAACGATGCTGCAGAGGCAACTCTTCTGTCTTCTGGGCCTCCCATCCACTCCAGGTCTGCAACATTTTCATCTCCCTCAGCCACAAAGTAAGAAGGGTAATTTGGTCCCAACAGCTTAGTACAGCTGTATTTTGGAAACTGAAAGAAATATAATAAAGAAATTGTGTTGCATTTTAGTGCTATAATAAAAGGGTAATAATATCTCTTTAATGCAGTTCGAAAATCTTCCCATTACTTCAGAGTTAGTATTTATATTCTAGGGAAGGGGTAAATATTATAATAATACAACAGCTGAACTGATATGGTATTAAAGAAAGGGACTAGTTTAGGAATCCAGCATATGATAATACTACTTTTATCGCAAACATTTAAATATAATGAGCTGATGAATCATTAACAAAAGTGTTTATTAAATTTAAGCATCTGATTAAAATGTGTATACTAAAAATATATCACACTCAGCCTTTACATAACACTGTTTATAGTATGCATGTACCATCTATCAAATTGTCTCTGTGCTTTTTATCTGTCAATAGTCAAGGACATTAGAACAAACTAGCATCATTTGAATAGATCTTAAAGAGACATGGGACAGTTACAATGAGCATGAACCTCCCAGAATGTATTCAGTCAGATGAGAAACAAAATCATATAAATAATTTTCCTTTGAATTGAGAAATCTCCTCTAGAGTGCCACCTTGTGTTGAAATCTCAGATTACGTTCTCTTTAAAAACAGGGCAGAGGAATCAGCAGAGAAACACAGAAAAGCTCTGCAAAACTAAATGTGACATTATTTCCTTTGAAAAGCAGCACCCTTGAACAGATGTCTCTGCTCTTAACTTTTCAGCAGCAGGATGTAAACAATCAAATACTCTGAAAGACAATATTTGAAGTCCCGGTTACTGATAGCACCACAAATAATTCTAAGATGGTAATGC
Source organism: Lepidochelys olivacea (assembly GCF_965140295.1). Lineage (NCBI taxonomy): Eukaryota > Metazoa > Chordata > Testudines > Cheloniidae > Lepidochelys > Lepidochelys olivacea. The sequence continues at coordinate 32,526,145 of NC_140415.1, forward strand.
TGATAGATCTATAACAATAATAATAACCTTACTTTTTCAGAATGCCTTTCAGCCTGAAGGATTCAAGTGTGATTTCATTGTGGGTGAAATCCTGGCCCCGTTAAAGTCAATTGTAGAACTCCCATTCTCAGTGGGGCCAAGATTTCATCCCCATGTGTATATATCTGTTACTCAACCACCACTGAAATTCAGCCACCCTGGTGTGTAATGCAGCAGCGAGTGTGTTGGAAGTACTACACAACAGGGTTTAGGAGTGGAATGGAAAATAACTGAACTACAGTGAAAAGTATATGTATGCAGAATGTATTTAGCCAAGCTGGAGTTTGACCAGTATACTGGAATTAATGCCCCATTTCTTGCCAGAGGTCTGCAGGATCTTTCATGATCACAAGTGCTCGATACCTTGTTTTTTACCTTTTCTTCTCTGAAAAAAGCCACCTCCAGCAGTACCCTGCCCTTTGGTGCCATGGTGTGGAATTGGTTCCCTGTTGCCTCTGAAGGACAAGCCCCAACATCACTACAGCATAACAGATTTGCCTTAGAGCCAAGCAGTGATCAGATCCAGCCCTGCACAGTTTGAGATCACAGATTGAATCTGTATTATCTGTTCATTTGAAAAGACTTGAAGTTGAAACCAGTATAATTTCTTCTGCCCAGACTGCAACTATACCACAGGACAAAGAAGAGAAGAAAGGAAGAACATATCACCTGCATTTGGGGGCGAGGGTAACAGAATAAGTCCCTTTTCCAAGCCACTCTAATCTAATGTATTTAATCTGTGTAGGTTCTTATACCCTGCCCAGTGTCATGGTCTTTAACATGTTCTTCAGGAGTGCTTTTTAAAAATTTATGTGCATACTGTGAGATTTTTGGGAAACATTACCCACAGTTTCAGGAAAGAGATTATAAGATTATTTATTTCTGCTTGCTCTCTATCTGCCTTCCTATAGGTAACAGTCTTTCCAGCTGTGCTGAATGTGCTCTGATCACATGGAAAGTTGAAGTCAAATTAAATAGAGAACACCTGGTCAGAGTTGAATTACCACTTCACAGTAGCGAATAAAGGGCCTTCCTGACATTATAGACTTTTCTTCATGGCCATAATGTACGCTAATACTGAGACATTGTATTTGCCCATGCAGTCTTCCCATCCTCATATTAAGTGAAGAGAAAAGTCACCCATATGGCTAGCTGGAGCAGCAAACCAGTTTTAGCTGCTGCTAGTACTGGTGATGTTAACTGTCGTTACTTTTTCATTAGCTTCTTTAGCACTCCCTGATCCCTGAGGACATCCTTTTCAGGAGTCATACATAAGCAACATAGGGGATTTGGAGACAAAGAAGTGGAGGAGGAGCCTCTGCATTATGTTTGTGTCAATACTTTTCTGCTGGTTCCTCTTTGATCTTTTTTACTTTCACCTGTATCAACCAAACTTGATAACGCTGAGGCACACATTTGCAATTTACGTTTGCAAATACCTGCCTTCTTTTGGGGGTCCTGGAATGGAAAGGTTCTATAGAAGTGCAAAGTACTATCATTATAGGCACGCACTCACACACATTACTTACACTTCTGAAGTCTTTCAGTTCCATTTGTCCTACTGTCTTTTTACACAGGAACTCTGTGCAATTTCTTGGAAGTTACACAGTAGATGACATTTTAAGTCTCCTTGTGTGTAATTTTACCATTGTGTTTTTAGTAAGAGGAGCTATTTTTTTTTATTTCAGTGGCAGATTTGCCAGAAAGTATATTGTTAAACAAGGTGCCCAAAGTGCCTGTCTGTCTGTCTTTGCCCTTTCTAATGTACCCATCACCATAATGTGTACACAGCACTGACTCTGTTAGTGGAAAAGTGTCACAAACATTTCACCTCCCTTAAGAAGAAATGGGTTTTTTAAAGCCGGTGGTTGAAAGGGGTAAAGCATTGAGGGAGTGGGCATTGTCACTAAAGACTGGGGACTAAGGAAAGTATGTGATCTTCGGGGAATGGGATGTTGTTTATTTTTTCGGGTGGCTCCTTACAATCCCTCTTTTGTTCCAGAGATGGAGATTCAGATTTCAGGCTCTCAACTGGCAACTCTTCCTCCCCCATTGGAGCAGTCTTTCTCATTGGCTGCATGTAAAGTAAATGGGAAAGGCTGCTGTAGTATCACCACATTATTCCAGCCTTCATAGCCTCCTGCATGCCAAGGCATTTTGGAAAGTAGCATTCCACACTCCTGGTGGCTGCTCCATTATAAAGACATGGAGATACTAAGGGATGCCTGGATTGCTTTTCAGGGCTGTAATCACTTTTTCCCCAGGGTTTACTCCTTCATATCACATTATTGGCAACGACTGGCATCCGGAGTATCCATGTCGAACAGTTGGAGAATGGTAGGAAACACAATATAGAAAAAAATAGATTTTCCTCATCTCCACCTACCAGTACCATTAATAGTTTAACAAGATGGTGATAACATTCGAGTGGGTGGCAGTGAGAACCTCTGCTCTATGATGTAGTGTTTTTCAATGGAGTCATAACCAGATTTTTGTTATCCCAGAAATATGTTAATCAGTTAATGTAGAACTCTATGATTTGGAACCTCTTGCTTGAGTGAATCTGTAGGCAAGTTGTCGTTTAGTGGAAATACGGCAGTATTTTTCTTCCTTGGTTCAACGTGTTATTGTAGAGCACTTGGGATCTATATTTAAAGCAGAGTGTTCATTATCACAGTGGTCACTATCTTTTCTGTACATTATTGTCTTCCATCTCCAACAAGAAAACCTGAATTCAAAATTGTGACATATGGCACAGTCTGTACTGGTCCTGCGTCTCCTGCAGTAGAAATAGTGTACAACCCAATACTCTGTGTTTCAGTATAATATTTCTGTTGAAACTGGAAGGTCATCCAATAACTTGGAATTGAACACTTAGCTCAAAGGGCCAAATTCTGCTATCAGTTACACAAGTGCAACCCTGTTTATATATATTTAAATGGCTCCCATTTCTGTAATATCTGAAAACTTTGTCATTTTACAGAGGCACAGAAAAAAAAATTGAAGTGACTTGTCCAAGTTTAGGGGAAGCCTGTGGCAGAACCAGGAGTTAAATAACTTGAGTCACAGGACCACAGGAATTGCCAGACCAGATCAGACTCCATGTCCACCTAATTCAAGTTCCTGTCTCTGACAGTGGACAATATGATTCACTTCAGAGGCAGTTGTCAGAACCATGCAGTTATCAGATGTGGAGTAATCTGCTCCTCACATTGGGTCTCATCTTAATCTCCAATAGTTGAAGATTGGCTTAAACCTTGAATCATGAGGTTTAATATCCCTCCACAAAATGTGTTACAAGAAATTATGTTAGCTCTGGATAGTCTTGATATCCATATAAATATACAATCCTTTTTTAAATCTTTCTTTATCTTGGGGACTTCATGTGTCAGTGAGTTTACACAGTCTAATTGCACATTGAAAGAAAAGGAGTACTTGTGGCACCTTAGAGACTAACAAATTTATTTGAGCATAAGCTTTCGTGAGCTACAGCTCACTTCATCAATGAGCATAAGCTTATGCTCAAATAAATTTGTTAGTCTCTAAGGTGCCACAAGTACTCCTTTTCTTTTTGCGAATACAGACTAACACGGCTGCTACTCTGAAACCTGTAATTGCACATTGTAATTCCTTTTATCAGTTTTTCATTTCTCCCACTTTTAATTTAATTGAATGTTCCCTTGTCCTTGTGTTATGAGGCAGGGAGAAATACTCCAGAGTTGTACCGACAATACAACTTCCTCCTACTCCTGTTGCAGTTAATGAGAATTGCTCCTTTAGAACAGAATTTCTCCCTGGGCATTTAAATTACACCAGCCAAAAGTACACAAATCTCACATTAGCACCTGCCACCCAACTTCCATTCACAAATAACCATTTATACATTGAGTTGTGGGATTTGTGGACGTAGCTGGGGTTCCTGTGGGCTCAATATAGACATTTGAAATTTTAGCCCTTAAATTACAGCTTGGAGACTAGTCTGCATAGTTGTGTGGTATAAGCAAGACAAAAGAAAGGCCCTGGTAGGCTCTGGATGTTTTAGCTCTATGCTAGTATATCATTTATTTAGAAGATAATTGCCGTTTAGGTGGTGTGAGCTCACAAACTGGAGGATTAGCAACTATTCTTATGTTGCCATCACTCAGTAATGAGACTACGACATGACACACACACCAAATCAGCCATGAAATAAACATAAAAAGCTCAAGGCTCGCTTGCAACAGATTTCACAAACTAGATGCATTTTTTCACTTCTGTTCCAGCATACTGTGAGTGTTGCCAATACTACAGCATCACATCAGCACTTACCCAATGTAATCAAGGTAAAACCAGAGACAGTTTTCTCCTAAGGACAGCACAATACCTTCCTTGTCAGAAGCTGAACACAGAACATATATTTGAAGATAAATCTTATCTCCACTACCAGTTCCTTCATTAGGAGAAGTGAGAAGATTTGTAACGGTTTCACCTTTGCCATTTATGACATCTGCTGTAAGTGAGCCTTCCTTGAGTATTTTTAGATCAATAGTAGTTAGGTGTGCCAGTCATGTTCCAGCCTCATTAGTGTGTGTGTGGCATCCCTCAGTATTTCAGAGGATGACACATTGCTCTTCTGAGCACAACTTCAGAAAGCTTTAGAAAATGACAAGATAAACCAGGTCAACATGAGATTTGAGTATTTGTTGTTTTTTTATTGCAGTTAATTTAAAGGTTGTCTGGAAAATTATATTAGACAACATGAACCCACATATAGGAATATAGGCACATGCTTTTGTAGTTGGAAGACCTACCTGCTATTCACGGCCATCATTTGAGGCAATGCCACTTGTCTTATAGCAGATAGAATAATCATAGGTTTCAGAGTAACAGCCGTGTTAGTCTGTATTCGCAAAAAGAAAAGGAGTACTTGTGGCACCTTAGAGACTAACCAATTTATTTGAGCATAAGCTATCGTGAGCTACAGCTCACTTCATGCATCCGATGAAGTGAGCTGTAGCTCACGGAAGCTTATGCTCAAATAAATTGGTTAGTCTCTAAGATGCCACAAGTACTCCTTTTCTTTTTGAGAATAATCATAGAGTTTTCTTTCTTGTTCATAGCAACTGTGACACTCTCAAAAGCACTTTTGAGTATGGAGAGAGGCGATAGCTGAAAAGAAAACTCAGATAACCCTACAGAGCTATAAAATCATACCATTTTTGCATTCTGTTCCTTGAGACTTGCAATCTCAGCCAGTTAGAAATCAGGGCTCTTACTTTTCTATGGCATTTTCCCACTGCAATAATTATCCCTCTGAATCGTCTTTCAGCACTGATGTTCTTCACTCAGCCAACCGTTTTGTGACGGTCATCTAAATGGCCTTCCATTTATTTTATGCATCCTGATTAAAAATAAAATATCTTTCAGACTGTTGATTGTTCTGTCATAAACTGTTTTTGCTTAGAGAGAGTGACAATACTGTTCTTCAGACAATGCAGAAAGAAATTGCACACATTCTCAATGGTGAATGTTAGCATATATACTCCGTCGACTTCAGTGGATTCCTTCCAGTTCATTTCTGGATGCAATTCAAGGTGATGTAAAACCCTGTATGGCTTAAGTCCTGACTGTCCAAGAGACCACATCTCCACATCATCTTGTCTAGGCCAGAGGTTCTCAAACTGGGGTTTGTGCCCTGCTTGGGAGGGCAGGCAGGGTTGGGGGCATGAAAAACTTGAGGGAAAAAAAACTTACTGTGCACATTCAGAGCTGGGTGGCCAGAGAGCCACCACTAGCAGCAGTGGAAAAGTAAACAACCAAATACGTTTGAGAACCACTGGTCTAGACAAGAAAGTTGTACTGATTTAACTAAATCCGTTTAGAAATGGATGTAAGCTAAATCAATATTAAGTGTTCGTAAACCAAAATAAAAGTATCCACAAAATGGGGTGCATCAATTTAAAGTTAATTATTTATTTTATGTATTTATTTACTTATTTATTTATATTGTGGTAGCACCTAAAAACTCCAATCATGGACCAGGACCACATTGTGCCAGGTACTATACAAAAACAGAATGAAAAGACAGTTCCTGCCTGGAGACACTTACAATCCAAATATAGGACAAGAGACAATAGGTGGATACAACAGACAATGAGAGTTCAAGGAGACTGGTCAGCATAAAAAGCAGTGGTCACAGCACAGATCAGCCACCTTACCATTGTTGAATTTTTGTAAGCAGCTCACAATATTGCTAAATGTTCTCATGATTTTCTCACAAGTCTTGCAATTTTCTTAAAGCCCTGGTTCCTGGAATCAGCTTACTACTCAATAATATCACCTTTCATTTTTTATTTTAAGTATGTTTCTAGCTCAGTGTAAACTAGTGGGTGGGAATGGAAATAAAGCTTGAAGTTTCAGTGCTTTTAAGGCTTTTCTTTCCTCAGGGCTTATTATCCACCAGTCACAAAACCAGAAAGAAAATCAACTGAAAAACCACTGGGCAGGAATTCCCCAAAGGCCTCCCTGGCTTTAATCATCCACAAAAGGATATAGAAAATCTTGACTCCCCTTCTTTTTACACTCTGCCTGGTATCTTGATATGACCAGCCAAGACACTTACCCTCTAGAGGCTGCAGCAGCTTACCTTGTCCCACTCAGTCTCAGTTTTCTGACTGGATGCTATTATACTCTTCCTCTGAAGAGTCAGCACAGATAAGTACAGAGAACTCACCCTTATATGTTCCATATAAATGCCTTATCAAAGAATTTATAACACTAAGCCTTTATCATTGCTTCTTCATTTATTACTAGTCTTACTTTTATTAGTTTCTCACTGCAGTAACATCAAGCGAGGAAGGAATATATAGACTGGCCTATTGATGAGTGTCAAAAAATATCATTTTTATGTAACAAGAAATAAAAGAACCGATCTTAAAGCAATCACTTCTCCCAGGACCATTGCTTAGTTAAAGTTGATCTGTAAAGGATCTTAAGAAAAATTGGACTCGTGCTGTGTTTTACTTCTTTATGATTTATAAAGAAGACTGGCAGATCTTTGTTTGTTTGCTTTTGCGGGAGGGGTGTTTCCTGCTTATCTTTTAATTTAAGAATATCAGGAATGTAAAGTCTGGTCTTATTTGCTTTGTTGGAAGCCCAGAGGGAGGTAAAAAATATGTTTATTGTGAGCTCTTAAAACTTTAAAACCTTAATTGAAAGGTATGGAATCTTTAACATAGACTTCTTTCATTCAAAAATGTTCATTAGGCATTGAAGTTAAATAGGAGTTAGCAAAAACAAATAAAATACAAAGAATTTTATACAGCCTGACTTAAAATCCCGTCACCTCTTATCAGCTCAATTTTTACTCTCCTGCTTCTCATGATATCATTTACACAGGCCCTCTAGTCATCACAGTGTCTTTAAAAAAGAAGAAAAAAAGACACACACCCAATTTTTTCCCCCTTTGTATGTCACTTTTAACTTTCATGATAACTTATTACAATGCTGAAGGTGGGCAGATTACAAAGTAAATTCAAAACACTATGAATTCTTTTGCTTTATGGCAAGCATAGCTGAATTTTGTCCGTGCCTTACTGGGTGATGAAATTGAATCAGAGAACAATTTTGGTTATTCATAACAGTCAAGATAGGAATTCTTTTATACTTTTCCCACTAATGTGAATAGCGAAATCACCTTTCGAAATGTGTAAGGATAGGAATAATGCCAATAATAAATACCTTTTGTCCAGTGTGCAGTGGCACAGTGAATTGGGTCATGTTAGGCTTAGTCTGCTACCTAATGCAATGTAACATGGCAGATAAAATAAATCAAATATATGACACGCTATTAGACCTGAAAGATGATAGCTCTTCTAAAGCAACTGTGATGACAATGTTTCAGTGCTTATTTCAAGTGGTTCTGTAAATCAAAAATCTTTGAAACTAAACTAGTGCATATTTTAAAGGCTGTGAAACAGTGAGCAGAATTACAGCATATGCTTATTACTGATTAAGTAATTTCTTGAAACAAAATCCAGCTAAATTTTGTGTTTGTTTCATGCAGCATTTGGTACATTTTTCATTTCTGATGAATGCAGTCTATAGACATTGGCATGAGTGTCTGAACTTGAGTGAGATATTCTTCCTTTATTATCATGGCAGTGAAAGACTCATAATGTTTCAGTGGTAGATTTTCAGTGGTACCTGGCATAATAGCTTCCTGTTTGACATAATTTTAAGTTTCATAAGTAATTATTAAATATAGCGTACTCACCAATCAGTAACTGAAAAGTACATGTTAGACCATTTCTGTGTTGAAGTAGAAATTTTTTATTTATTACAATAAACTCCAAGAAGGGATCTAACCTGTTTTCATATGCTTATTTGCCTCAACTTACTGTTCATTAATTCTTGAATATTTAGATTATAGACAACTTTGGCCTTAAATATGTGAACCTAGTCATAATCTTTTAGTAATGAGCAAGGGTTTGCTAATAAAATGTATCCTATTGGAAAACCTAGAGAGCCTATTCTCTTTTAATTAAAACTTTATTATGTTGATTTTTTTTTGTTTCTATCCTTTTTGCTTTATGTGAATCTGCATACAGGGCTTATTTTGTAAGCCGGGGTGTAACTCTACAGCGCTCTTGCCTGCTGCTCATTAAGTCTCCATGTGGATGCTGCTTCCGTGTACTAAAAGTTCCATAGTTTGAAACAACAGCAGATCAAAGCACACTACAGAACTTTCACGATGTGGCAGCAGAATCCACATGGTCACTAAGTAAGCCATAGGCTAGAGCATTGGAGATTCATACCCCAGCTTGCCATGCATTAAATCGCCATATGGACAAGACCTATAATTCTTTTGATATGTTACATTTGTTTCTGTTTTGTTAAATAACTGTAATTAAACCATTATGAATGAATGGTTTCATAAAAGATGGAGGTGTCAGGCATAGCTCCATAGTTAAGGATGAATTGAATTTTGCACTTAAAGCAGGGATTGAACCTCTTCATTATATATGAAAAATGCAGCATTATCTTCTTCACACTTACAGCAAAAAGAAAAGGAGTACTTGTGGCACCTTAGAGACTAACAAATTTATTTGGGCATAAGCTTTCGTGAGCTACAGCTCACTTCATTGGATGCACTTACAGCAGTTACTCTATGAATACAGAATGAATTTTCTGAAGATTTACAAGTAAATCTTTAGTTTAGGAATTAAAGTTAAGGTAGGTGTGTTTAAGAAATTTAGCACCCACTGTCAGACCTTTTCATTTGTCCAAATGATCTCAGTAACAGAATAGCACAGACACTGATGGAGAAATTTTCAGTTCTGAAGAATAAAAGTGAAGAATTACTATTAATCCAGGCAGGGGAAAAGTATGCAATGTAGCCTGTGCAGAAGATTTCAGTGGGTTTTAATTATATGGGAAGTTTTTAAGAGTCTGATAGAGCAGAGTTAAGGTTATTTGGGTGCTCTCACTGTGAATTTTCATACTATAAGATGTATAGATTTCTTTTAAGTTTAACCAGTACTGTGAATATCCTGAGTTTATAACACTTGGTTTTGGGACAATTACAACATCCCTGTAATGCAATTTCCTCTCAATTACTGATATGTGCTCTCAACATTTTATTTTAATATAGTTTTTTGTCCAGGAATATGAATAGCATTAAATGGGAATTCAGATGCATGGTTTACATTTATATTTTAGGTGGTACATGGAAAAATTAATACTTACAAACTGGAATAAAAACACAAACATTTTGTTGTTTTTGTTTCCTCCTTAGCCCACAGTATGTGAACGGGAGCTGTGTGTTTTTGCTTTCCAAACTCTAGGAGTAATGAATGAAGCTGCAGATGAAATTGCCACTGGGGCTCAGGTACAGCTATATAATGTTAATCATGTGTCAAATTTTGTATAGCACATCCAATAATTTCTATTAATCCATTTTTACTAACTTTTTTCATATCTCTGCTCTTTGCTAACTCTTATGTACTCCTTCACAGTGTGTAGAGACCAGCAGAGATGTGATTACATACTTTACTGTATGGGCGGGATATTTTAAAGGTGTTCATTAGGTAGTCCCCAAATTCTGCTCCTGTTGAAGCCTATGGGATGTTTACCATTGATTTCAATGGTGGCAGAGTTAGGCCAATGCTAAGTGCTTTTGAAAATTGCATTCTTTCTTCTGCTGAGTTGAATTTGGTCACCTGGTTAGGTGAAATGAACTGGACTGTCCATTTATCTTCTTGGAGATACTTCCTATTTTATCTTAAAGAGCAATTGTTACTCTCAGGCAAATATTAAGCCCTCTTCTTTTCATGGTGTTGGGATATAGGTGTCCATTTTACATCTTTTGTTTTGATTATTAAATAACAGTGGGCACAGTACTGATCCATTGTTACTATACTGTTTTCTTCTCTTCATTCAGAGGAGCAGCGCTTTTAACATACCTTTGTTTTTTTACTCTAAATTTGTTTGTAAGTACTGGCAGGATATGCTCCTTACCCTGTAGTTATTTATTTTCTTCAATATTTTTCTTCAGAAAATCCAATTAAATTGTATCTTCCAAGTTGTCTTTTTATCATATTTCATTAAAATTGTTTAAGAACTTTAATAAGTTAGGGCAATATCCGTTACAAAGCCCCTGGGGGCTGAGTGAAGTATTACACACTGGTTGCTATATTCTTCCCATGATTTCCAAAAACAGATGTGTAGCAGCCTGATTTTCAAAAAAGTGAGGACCCACTGGCTTCAATTAACTTTAATTGGTGTTTCTGAGTGTTCAGCACTTTTGAAAATAAGGCCATTTCACTTTGAAGCCTAGATTTAGGTGTCCGATTTTGAAATTCTTGTCCTCTTCCTTCTGTTACCCTTTCAATTAATACCCTAAGGTGACCCTCACTAGGTTGCAATTCCCAAGACTCTCCCTGGCTCCTTTTTTAAAATCAGGTGCTGTACCAAACAGTCATCAGAAACAATTACCTGCTCCTTGGCTATGGCCAAAGAGCACACGCAGCATATCTCTTGAGGGAAAGAGTGTAATGGCAGCTCCCCAAGTCCTGAGCATGCTTTGTACTGGCCTGGTTTCCTGTTTAATTTAGAGCAGACTTCAAGATGCTCTGAATTATACCAACTGCCAATGGTCCCAGAGAGAATCAGTGGGTGGTTAGTAAGTTCAAGGCATGTCCTCTTTCCCCATGCCATGCCAATATGCCAGGAGCAGGGTAGGGAGCGGTATAGGAGTCATGACTCTGTCTCTACACATCTAGAAGGTATTGCTATACTGGGGTGATCCATTCTTGGGTAACTAGGCCAACTTTTGAACCCAAATTCACCATCTGTGTGGCATAAAGCAGCAGCACTACACTGCACTGGAGAATTTGGGCTACTGCATTTAAAGGTTTAGGGTCTGATCCTGCTCCCAGTGGGAGTTTTGCCATTGACTTAATTGCAAGCAAGATTGGCCCCAGAGCAGATATCCTAAAATAAAATAACAAATCAAGTATTTTCATATCCACTAAAATCCAGGCTTATGCAAAAAGTAGAGTAAAGCAGGATTTCTGAGGATTGGTGCCAGAGAGATAGATTAGAATTTCATTAGGAGTTTGGCACCTAACTCTCTTAGGATATGTCTACACATTGAGCTGGGGGTCGAGGAGACACATTCACACTAGCTTGCTAATGGTGAGGCCTCATCTGGAGTACTATGTCCAGTTTTGGCCCCACCCCCCCCACCCCCACAAGAAGGATGTGGAAAAATAGGAAAGAGTCCAGCGGAGGGCAACAAAAATTATTAGGGGACTGGAACACATGACTTATGAGGAGAGGCTGAGGGAACTGGGATTGTTCAGTCTGCAGAAGAGAAGAATGAGGGGGGATTTGATAGCTGCTTTCAACTACCTGAAAGGGAGTTCCAAAGAGGATGGATCTAGACTGTTCTCAGTGGTAGCTGATGACAGAACGAGGAGTAATGGTCTCAAGTTGCAGTGGGGGAGGTTTAGGTTGGATATTAGGAAAAACTTTTTCACTAGGAGGGTGGTGAAACACTGGAATGCGTTACCTAGGGAGGTAGTGGAATCTCCTTCCTTTGAGGTTTTCAAGGTCAGGCTTGACAAAGCCCTGGCTGGGATGATTTAGTTGGGGATTGGTCCCGGTTTGAGCAGGGGGTTGGACAAGATGACCTCCTGAGGTCCTTTCCAACCCTGATATTCTATGATTCTATGAAATAGAATGTAGCTGTGGCAGTATGGGAGGAGCTAGTTGTCCAGAGTTCATGCTCATCAGAGACTCTAGGTGCGTACTTACGCTACCATAGCTGCACTCGATTTTTAGTGCCCTAGCTCAGTGAGAGCTAGCACAAGTATGTCTCCTCACACTGGGAATCACACTGCCAGCTCGAAGTGTAGACATACCCTTAGACTACTTTGAGAATCAGCACAAATATCTAATTTTGAAAAGTTCTCCATGTCTGTAGGTTTTGTAAACTGGGAAGAAAATCGAACATCTTAATATTTACTGTGGATTTTAAACTTTTAATGATAAACCTGGGGGAGGGAATTGCTAAAGTAGCCTTCTTGTTCAGGGCATTTGAAGTATCCAGTTATTTCAATTGCCAGAATAGTTTTTATCAGAAGAAGATTGTTCATTCATGCCAAGATAGCAGAGGAGGAGAAGGGAAAACAGTGTGACTCACCAGTGTACAATTCCTTCTGTCTTTCCTGATGATTCTCACTTTCATTCTGCTTTTCTAAAGGGAACTCATTTTTATTTCCCTGGAGTGATCGGATATGATAACTTTTAGAACAGCTTGAATGATGAGTCAAGATACAGTCCATCTGGAATGATCGGAGGAATTACAAGCGCTTCTTAAACAAAACTCATCTCATCCTTAACCTTATTTTCAAATTATGAAATTTCTGATGCAGTTTTTATTTAAAAATGTTAAAAACTGTTAAAAATGTTACATGCACAAGTACATGTACATGCAGTAACCTGGGGCAAATTCCAGCAAATCAGTGCACAGCACAAACATTCCAAGCTATGCTGTAATCTCTTCAGAGGCAAGAACGAAGAAACTCTCAGCCTGGGCCATGAACTGTTCCACTATTGCAAATCTAAAAGGCAATACTTGCCATGGTTTTTACAACTCTGTGTTACAGGGGAGCAATGACCTGTGGATCTATGTAGTGCAGATCCACCAACCCTGTCTTTGCACCCCTCCCTCATCCCATTCTTGCTTCATCCTTGAGCAAGATTGTTAGCTGTTATCTGCTGCATTGTGCACAGGTATGCATACCCCCTGTAGAGCTTTCTTCCTCCCTCCTAGTTTTCCTGCATCTGGGGACTCCACATATGTACAAGAGGAATTAGGATTTGTTCCATGGTAAATCAATATACTCTGCATTACAGTATGTTTAGGACCAAACATATGTCCCATTTTAGGACCAAAAAATGTCCCATTTTGGGAGTTTTTATAGGATTTTACCTTAGGGCCTGATCAAAAGCTTATTAAAGTGAATGGAAAAATTTCAGTGGGCTGTAATTAAAGCCTTTAGTGCTTTAATTTCAGCAGTGTTTATACTTTAGAAACACAAAGTTTTTAATTAAAATGTTCCTTCCTGCTTGTGTATAATATAAATGCACTGTATACAACAGATGGGTTTCTGTCAGTAGATGAAATGGCTTATCAATTTTCTTGACATACCGCTTATTCCTCCACCGTATGACAGACATTTGTCAACTAAACCTAAGTTTCTTCTCAAGTAAAATTGGTGCAACATAATATTTATTTAGTCCTTGGACTCCGCTTACTCACAAAATGCCTCAAAACCACTGTAGGCCAAATTGTGCATTATAGAAGATCCTCAAACATACAGTAAAATGCATATTTTTGAGATGAGAAATATCATTAAACCCATTAGGGATCTGGAGACAATGATTCAGATAGCTCATCTAACATGTAGAAAAATATTTTATACCTGAACAAAATGCAATCTATTATTTCAAGTTTAGGGTACAGTTGTGACTTGGGCTACACTGCCATGCAACTGTATAACTTGTAAAATCAGATGCTACTGTATATCCACAGCCATATTGTACAAGCTATTCAGTGAATAAAGCTAGTGAATCTGAGGCATTGTGTTCCACAAAGATTTTCAAAAATGGGTTAAGTCGAATTTCAAAAGATGCAGGCTAAAATATGAATATGAAATCACTCACAGGCAGCTGTTATTACAAAATGCGGAATTACCACTCCTGTGACTTATGGTTTTCAACAAATATTCAAGCATTGGAATTCAATCATTGGTATAATAATTAAAGACACAACATCAAAGAAGAAAATTCTATGATGCAGGAAGACAGAAGATAATTCTGGGGAGAAGAATAGATTATTGAATCTCAAAATAAATGGTGTTCTGTGAAAGAGACATTTCTTTATGTATGATTTTCTTTATTTCTAGGTGGTAGATTTATTAGTGTCCATGTGTCGATCGGCACTAGAATCACCCCGGAAAGTTGTCATTTTTGAGCCATATCCTTCTGTAGTTGATCCTAATGACCCTCAGATGCTGGCCTTTAATCCAAGGGTAAGTAGTTGTCTCTTCAACAGGTAATGTTTGCTTTTAGTCATGTTTTAGATTTCAAAGCCAGGTCCAATTCCACAGGATAATGTGTTTTCACACTGACAGATATAGATTTAAAATACAGTATATGTACAACAGTGTAGCCATGGAACCTATGAAATATTTTAGACAATATAAAATGTCATTTTGAAGCTGTCTAGAGGTAAACTTTCAGTCTTCCTGTTCGTGGGTGCAAATTGTGGATGCAAAATTTGTTTATCTGGGAGCATATTATACACATCAAAGCAAAGTTCACCTTTGGGAAAATTTAATCATGTGGCTCTAAATCTGCTTATTTTTATTTTACATTTCCAAAGTTCTTGTTTGTAAAATGATTATATTCTTAAAATATAAATTTTTTAAATAATGATTATATTTGAAACGTGTGTAGTACTTTTCATCTTCAGAGAGTTCCCAAGCAATAACTAACAAAATAAAAACAACGAGGAGTCCTTGTGGCACCTTAGAGACTACAAATTTATTTGGGCATACGCTTTCATGGGCTCCCAAATAAATTTGTTATTCTCTAAGGTGCCACAAGGACTCCTCGTTGTTTTTGCTGATACAGACTAACACGGCTACCACTCTGAAACCTAACAAGGTAAAGAATATTGCCTACTATACAACGGTAGACCTTTCTATTCATTTTCAATGAAATTCACTTTTTGCAATCGGAGGGCTTGCACAAGACCAATGCAACCAGCACAGCATTTAAATCCCACTGAGGCCCTATTTTAACAGCTTAAGTGAGAACTATGGACCCTCTGCATAAGGGTAAATTTCACCTTTTTTGTACAAAGGCCAAACAGTGGCACACTCGAATTTCCTAGGGTTTTTAACTGATTCATTGCTGGCCTTTCACTCCACTCAATCTGCTGCCATGTTCTGTTGAACAGCAACAGAACCTGATACTTAAATAACTGTCAGACCCATATATAGTTATTAACATTTGTTGATAAATTGGTCTTATTTACACAGTGGATTTTCTTGTTTACAGTGGATTCTAGTGAATTTAAACAAAAGTTACTGGTGTCAGTTTGTCTTCCAGACTTTTCCTGGGTTGTGGATGAGTTGATGTGTAGGATGGAAGAAGAATATTGGATGTAGAGATATGAGAAGGCTTGGTTGTCGTTCATTGGTCTTAATTGTTGTTTTATACCAAAAGTATGTGAACTCAGAGCACTGAATTAGTATGTTTATATATAAAAGAGCCCCCCCCCAAAATTAATGTATTCATTTATTTTACATTACATCAGAAGAAGAATTATGATCGAGTCATGAAAGCATTGGATAGTATTACTTCTATTAGAGAAATGACACAGGTAAGTATAAGTCTTTTAGTATCTTAATTGTAATTTATTGAAGGATGTACCTGTTTTTATTTGTTGCTCTTTTGGGGGATGAGGGTGGTGCATGGCATTGTATTTTTATTTTTGCTGCCGAGCTGCAACAATATAAAAATATGTGTTAAAAATAACAACCTGCAGTATCTAGACAGTGACAAAATAAAACTGATGAAACAGAATTCTGGTCACTGGAAGCTTAAATAAGAGATAATATCTGTGGAATAGAACATTGTAACAGAATAATGGCCAACTGCTGCTTCATGCATTTCAGGAAATATCAAGGCCAAGCCAAGTCTTTGATTTTTCAAAGCAAGGGTCATTGATTTTGTGACACTGTACTATGGTGATGGCTTTATTTCTATTATAACTAGAACTTCGTTCATTTAAGTGAAATTGAGAGGGATTAGGAGCCAGGGTTCCTGTGACTTAGATCATGCAGCTCCTGAATACGCACTTCAGGCCTGATTTTGATACCTTTGTACACTACCTTTGTTGAGTAGTACTTTACTTCACAAGTGGTCCCATTGATGTTAACTGATTACTAGTAATGCAGCAACACAGTGTTACCATGCTGTTAAATAGATGTAACCTCACCAAGGTGTTATAAAGCTCAGTTAATCTAAGTTTGTACAATACTTTTAGATTCTGGAATGAAAAATGATGTGTTTACAAAATACTATCATAATTTTAGTATAAGAATTAAGCTACTATATTGCACATTGTATTATCAAGTTGCCATTTTAATACTAGGATGAAGTATAATTATTGCTGGGCTGAGTAGATTTAAAGGGCTACTTCATGATCCTAATATAGTCAGTGGGAGTTTTCAGTGTGAACATTATCTGGTCTTGATTTTACCTATTTAATACCATGAAGCAGTTAAAATAGCTATGAGTGAATTACCACAGAGTACTTTAGAGAGGCTTTGTTTTACTGAAGGTCCAGTCCAGTTTCCTAATGTCAGAGCCAAACACTACTAGATGGCCTCTGCTGTTCTTGCTGTGACCAACAGTCTTAGCTCCAATATACTTGTTCTGAAGCTAAGCGTAAGCTTATAAATTCTACCTAAGGGAGGATAATTGCTGTAGTAATTCTTGTTGTTGTCAAGGCAGTTATAACTCTTCAAGGCTAAATGTCACTAAATCTGTGATGATGAATCCAATGTATTCATTTATTATAGGTGGAGTTATGTGTAATGTAATATATACAAAATTTTAACCAGCAGTAAAGAGCATAATTACTGTTTTATAGGCGCCATATTTGGAAATAAAGAAGCAGATGGATAAACAGGACCCGCTTGCGCATCCTCTTCTGCAGTGGTATAGAACTGACTTACATTAAGATAACAATTATTTCAGTACCATGTTGAATGAATAATCATTTTATTATTTTAAATTTGGTGTTATCTGTCCCTAAGAATTAATACTGGCATTTACAATTATTGGAATTTAATTTTTTTTCTGGGAGCTTTTAGGATCTGATCCAAAGTCCACTGAAACCAATGGAAAGACTCCCACTGACTCTAGTGGACTTTGAATCAAGCCTTTGACCAGCACCATGCCTATGCACCACTTAAGTAGAATGCATGTGATTTATAGGCCTTCAGCTAGCCTCTGTCAATGGCCTAGAATACAAGTGTATTGTTTATCCCATTTGATACATACATTTATTTATTTTTCTTTATTTCAGGGTTATTTCTAGTAATAGGTCACATATTGTGAAACTACCAGTGAACAGGGTAAGTTTGGAGTTATTTTCTTTGTATATTAGTATGGTGGGATTTCAGAATCACTCAGCATTGTTTTAACTTTGTTCCCATTTAAGTTAGCAGGAGCATTACCATTAACTCCAGTGAGAGCAGATTCAGGTCAATGCTGAGTGCTTTTAAAAATCTCACTTGTGATGTGTGTGTGAGTGTGTTGTTTATTTGTGTGAAGAAACAACACAGTCTTGGTAATATCTGGTTAATTTCTGTAGTATTCATCCTGCTGTTCTCATTCATTACTTCAATATTTCACACTAATATAGATCCTTTTGAACACTTTGTCTCTTTAGGATGTGTATTACAGATGTAGGGGTGTGTTAAAGATAGTTTAGCATGCATGCACACAAGTAGGTGTATTATAAAAAGGAATCAGTAGCTATGGCACATGGAAGGGATTCTTTGAATTGAGTTGTTCATTCCTAAGTAGAGTATTATGCCTCTGATTTTGTTTAAAATACACTGAATGAATCTGTGGCCTTTCAAATCAGAGTCTTAATTCAAAGCCACCTGAAATGCTTTCTGGAGTGGCTTACGACCATGAGTGCCTACTTCAGGGCAGACTTTCAAAAGCAGAGCAGACACCCCAAAGTGGTGGTACATTCTATAAATAAATTTCATCAACCCAGTACCAAGTGTGAACTCCCAAAGTACTACAATAGTCTTATAATAGAGTCACAGGCAATCCACCCAGGCAAGCTAGACTAGATGATAAATGGTCACTTACACCAAAAATCACAAAATATTCCAAGTTACACCCAGTCCCAAGAGACCAATCACTCACGCAGGTTGATTTGCATCCTAGATCTCACTCCAAAGACAACGCTTGTAGCCATTTCTTTTGTAAACTAACTAAGGGTTTATTAGCTAAGAAAAAGAATGAGAGTTACCGAAAGGTTAAAGCAGATAAGAATAGATGTACAGTTGAGTCACAGTTTATCATTCTAAATGGGAGCCGAGATGTAGTAATCTCCATTTTCCAAAAGTCTCCTGGGGCTGCTCAGAATTATCTGGGGAATCTCTGTCTTGTCATTCAGTTATTCTACCCTGTTAGAATCCAAACATTCCAGAGATGAAGAATTTTTCCTTGTGTCCATATTTTCTTCTCACAGAAAACAAGCTGGCAGGGTCACTACCCAAGTGGGCTCTTTGAGGGTGGAAGAGAGAGGAATGCACTGCAATTAAATACCCATGGCTGGAGCCTGAGCTCTAGACCCTGCGAAGTGGCAGGGTCCCAGTGCTCAGGCTGCAGCCTGAACCTAGAAGTCTACACTGCAATGAAACAGCACCTGAGTCAGCTGGCACAGGCCAGCTACAGATTTTTATTTATAGTGTGGACATACCCTTAGAGTCTTTGATCTCTGATTATCATACACAATGGCCTCTTGCCTTCAAATGCACAAGAATTAGCACTTTCCTGTTAAAGTTCTTCATTTGTGTTACACAAGGCTGCTTTCTTCTTCGAGTTGCTTATGTTCAATAGGTGTGCATGCGCCCACATGTGCGGTTGTCAGAGATTTTTGCCTTAGCGGTATTCGTAGGGCCGGCAGTGGCGCCCCTTTAAGTGTCATGCCCGTGCATTGGTATATCATGCGCCGCAAGCCCTGTGCCCTCTCAGTTCCTTCTTACCACCCGTGGTGGTTAGTCGGAGCACCTTTCCTTGCATAGGAAGGGCTAGCGGTTGCGTCTCTACTGACTTAGAGCCTTAGGGCCTTGTAAATAGTTTGTTGATAGTAGTTAGTGTTAAGTAGTTAAGTGTAGTTAGTAGTTAGAAGTTAGAGTCCAAGTGGGGACTTTGCCCCAGGCGGGGCATGCCCCGAGCTCCCAGGTTTAAGACCTGCGTGGACTGTAACAGACCTATGCCTGTAAGTGACCTCCATAGCAGCTGCCTCAAGTGTTTGAGGGCATCACATGTAAAGGACAAGTGCCATATTTGTAAGAACTTTCAGCCCAGGACTCAGAAGGAGTGGGATATTCATTTACGGGCTATCTTCATGGAGTCTGCCCTTCGTCTGGCTTCCGAGCCATCCCGCCAAGACTTGCCAAGTACCTCGGCCTCAGGGCGCAGTGCGTCCCTGGCACCAGGGTCTGCCCAGCACTGCTCCCCATCACCAGTGTCCAAGAAGAATGTAAAGAAGTACGGCTCCCCAGCAGTAGGAAAGAAGGGCCATGGGAAGGGACGGAGTTCGGGCCACCTGGCCACTCCAGAGCCACATGTCTGTGCCTCCCCGGAGCCCTTAGCCCCTTAAAATGTCCACCACCGACTCCCAAGAGCAGAATAGGACCCAACCCCTGGCGGCACCAATTCTTTCCCAAGCTCCCCCAGTGCCGAGAGAGCAGAGGCCTCCGCCTGCACTGCTGATAACACGAACCTCAGGAAATGGCAAAAGCTCCCCATGAGGGCAAGCTAACCACTAAGACCCCTTAGGGGACAGTGAAGCTCCGCTGATCCCCCGAGGTGAGATAGTGCTCTCCACCTCCACGCCGCAGATTGCCGGAATCACAGCCCAGATCCTCTGGGGCTTGCTCTTGGTCACCAGCACCACGATCGCGGTCCCTTCTGTCTCAACACGGATCACCTAGAGGGATACACTCATCGCCATACTACTGGCACCGTTCATTCACCCGCCGGTCGTCCTCTCAGCTCAAATCTTGGTCGCCTGCTCCCCATCATGTCTCCAGACCCACTGGCACCGGTCTCCTTGGGACCAGCACCAATCCCCTTGCTCTGGGCACCGGTTTCTGGTGGCAACAGTTAGCAGGCAGACTCAGGCATCGCTGGCCCCAACATGGCCTCCAGATGGGGATTCCTCCAGCACGGAAGGCAGTTCAACCCCTCACCCAGACTCCACTGATGCAGTTGGGCTCCCGAGGCTTCGTCGACGTCGACACCTTGATGGCACGGGCAGCGACCAGTGCAGTGTCCTTATTGGAGCACGTGGGAAGTGCCGGTCATGGTGATGCCTCCCTCGCACCACTCATCTGCCACCACCTAGGAGCAACAGCTGGCGGCACTGGACTCGGTTCATGAGGTTGGAGGTAGAGGAGACAGTGCCCTCCCCAAAATTCCCCTCTCCCCAGGGGTTGATGCCCCTAAGCCTCCCACAGCTGTTCAATCATCGTCCTCATTCCTGGATGAGGTGATCGCGGGACCCTCGAGTTCCAGCTCCCCAGACGATTTTAAGGAACCCCAGGCCCTGCTTCAATGGGTGGCCGAGAACTTGGGCCTAGAGGTGGAGGAGATGGCCGAGCAGGCGGATACCTTGTTCAATGTCCTCTTGGCCTCTACCCCAGCACATGTCACACTACCAGTATATGATGGTCCTAAAAATTGCCAAGACCCTCTGTCCATCCCTCCCACCTCCAAAAGGACTGAAAAGAAGTACTTCATCTTGATCAAAGGGTTCAAGTACCTTTATACCCACCCACCTCCGGGCTTGCTGATTGTTTTTGCGGCCAATGAAAAGGACAAGCAAGGCCACACTAGTTCAACTCCCAAAAATAAAGAGGCCAAAAGGTTGGACCTTTTCGGGAGAAAAATTTATTCAACAGTCAGCCTGCAATTCCGGGTGATGAACCATCAGGCCCTCTTGGACAGGTACAGTTTTAACTTATGGGATTCCCTCTGTAAGTTCAAGGAGTCCCTCCCTCAGGGTTTGGCCCAGGAATTTGGTACCCTGGTGGAGGAGGGCACCGTGGCGGCTAGATGCTCCCTCCAGATGACATGACACATCAGGCTCGGTGGCCAGTGTGTTCACATCGGCAATGGTCATGAGGCACAGCTCCTGGCTTCAGACCGCTGCCCTGTCACAAGAGCTGCAGACCTCTATCCAGAACCTCCCATTTGATGCGAACAGTCTCTTTACAGTGCAGACTGATACAAGGCTGCATGGATTGAAGGACACTCAGGCCACCCTTCGCTCGCTGGGCATGCATACACCGCAGTCTGCTCAAAAGCAGTTCTGGCTGCCCCCACCGCCAAGGCCTTGGCAGCCTCATCAAGGGCCTGCAAGAAGAAGAAGGAATAGAGACATAAGCTTTAGTTGTCGCCGCCCTTCCTCCTCCTGCTCACCCACTCGGCCCAGCAAAGCATCCCAGGGGCCAGAAGCATTCATTTTGAAGGTGCACTCAAGAGCAATGCCCCAGTCAATTCCCAGGTCCACCTTGTTCTTTCCTTGACTGTCTTCATCCCTACCATTCGGCCTGGTTTCAGGTCACCTCGGACCACTGAGTGCTGGATATAGTTTCTCAGGACTATCCCCTGCAATTTTTGGCCACCCCTCCCTCCTACCCACCACTTTTCTCTGTTCCTCTTCAGTGACCCTACTCAAGAGCAACTTTTTGTCCAAGAAGTCGAGAACCTCCTGGATCTTGGGGCAGTGCAGGAGGTTCCTCAGGACATGAAGAGAAAAGGGTTCTATTCCTGCTATTTCTTAATCACAAATGCAAAAGTGGGGTTCTCAGACCCATTCTGGATCTGCGTTGCTTCAGCAAGTCTCTCAGAAAGTTGAAGTTTCGCATGGTCTCCCTGGCCTCCATCATCCCCTCCCTGGATCTGGGAAACTGGTATGCCACCCTCGACTTGAAGGATACTTATTTTCACATTCCAGGGTCACAGACATTTCCTTGATTTTATAGTTCGTGGATGCCATTTTCAATTCACGGCGCTATCCTTTGGCCTATCATCGTCCTTGAAGGTGTTCACAAAGTGTATGGCGCCAGTGGCTGCTTACCTGAGATGTCAAGGGGTCCAGGTCTTCCCATATCTCGACAAATGGCTCATCAATGGCAGGTATCAGAAGTAAGTGCAAAGGAGCCTCAATCTGGTGCATTCCACCTGCCGCAACCTGGGCCTATTGATAAAGGAATCCACCTTATTGCCTGTCCAGCGAATAGAGTTCATCAGGGCAGTTCTCAACTCCATGCAGGCCAAAGTCTTCCTACCAGAAGTGTGTTTTCGGGCCATGTCGGACCTGATCTCCCATGTAAAGAACCACCTACTCACCATGTCTCAGCTGGCGTTGGACCACATGGCCGCATATACATACGTGGTCAGCCATGCTCAGGTCCATCTCCAGCCTCTGCAAGCGTGGCTTGTGTCGGTCTACGTCCCCAAGAGACACAACCTAGACCGGGTAGTCAGGGTGCCAGACCGCATCAGATCATCCCTGGATTGATGGTTGGACCCCAGGTCAGTGTTGGAGAGAGTCCCCTTCGCAACCCCGTTCCCATTGCTTACCCTGGTCTCTGATGCTTTGGACCTGGGCTGGGGAGCCTACCTGGGCCAGCTGAGCACCCAGGGCCCCTGGTTGCGGGACATTCTGGCCCTCCACATCAACGTCAGGGAGCTCAGAGCAGTTTGCCTGGCCTGCCAGGCTTTCTTGCCCCACCTGAAGGGCAAGGTGATGCAGGTCCTGACAGACAATACAGCTGTGATGTATTTTATCAACAGGCAGGGCGGTGCTAGATCTTCGGCCCTTTGTCAAGAAGCTCTCTGCCTTTGGCATTTTTCTGTGCGGCATGCCATTCATCTGATAGCAGCGCACCTGACTGGAACCAGGAACATCTTGGATCACCTCAGCAGGACCTTTTCATCTCGCCAAGAGTGGTCACTCCATCCAGAGGCGGTCATTATTATCTTCCGGAAGTGGGGAACTCCCCAGGTGGACTTGTTCGCATACCGTCAGAACAGGAAATGCCTTGTGTTCTGTTCACTCTGGAGGATGGACAGGGGTTCACTGTTAGACACTTTCCTGCTCCAGTGGTCGGGGGCACTGATATACGCCTTCCCGCCAGTGCCATTGATCCACAGAGTCTTTGTGAAGACCAAACAGGACAGGGTAAAGATTATCCTGATAGCCTCCGAGTGGCCTCGCCAACACTGGTTTGGCACCCTGCTGGACCTTTCGGTAGCTGCCCCACTGCAACTGCCTCTCTGGCTGGACCTGCTATCCCCAAACCGTGGCAGTCTTCTGCACCTGAACCTGGCGGTGTTGCAGTTGATAGCATGGCTACTGCATGGCTGAATGCGGAGAAGCGGGAATGTTCAGCCCAGGTTCAACAGCTCTTGTTGGATAGCAGAAGAACGACTTACCTGGCTAAGTGGAAAAGGTTCACATGCTGGGCTTCAGAACGATGTATCCAGGCCTCGCTGCAGGTGATCCTGGATTATCTTCCACACCTCAAGATCCAGGGCTTGTCCCTGTTATCAATCAGGATCCACATGGCTGCTGTTTCGACTTTCCACCCTCTTTTCCAAGGCAAGTCGGTCTTCGCTCATGACATGACGGTCTGTTTTTTGAAAGGTCTGCAGTGTCTCTACCCTCACATCCAGGACTGTATCCCTCCCTCTCATGCTGTTGAGCCTCAAGGGGCCTCCTTTTGAACCTCTGGCTTCCTGCTCTGTTCTCCTTCTCTTGTGGAAGATTTTGTTCCTGGTTGCGGTAATGTCCGCATGCAGGGTGTCTGAGATCAGCGTGCTTACTTCAGAACTGCCCTATGCATTCTTCTATAAGGATAAGGTCCAGCTGCAGCCGCAGCCAACATTCCTGCCCAAGGTAGTTTCCCAGGTTCCTACCAGACAGGACATACTTACCTGTCTTCTTCCTGAAGAAATTGGAGGAGGAGCGCTGGCCTTCTACATCAACAGGACTGTTAGGTGGCTTATTCCTTCACCCACTCACTTCCCTGGTCCTTCTCGCATGAACAGAGAGCAACAATACCCGAAGTCCAAAGGTGCAAACAATTCAATGTTTATTGGGGTGAACTTCCAGCAAGCATGATTCCAGTTTCCTTCCTTAGTGTCCCCTTTCCCAGCTATGACACCACATAGCCTTACCTGTGTCCCTGTTCCCATTTCCCCCCCTTAGCAAAACATGATGCCAATTTCCACACCCTCATTCCCTGTTCCCATTCCCCCCCCACACACACACTTCCTGATTGCAGACTATATAGTAAAACTTGAGTTTTGCTTAGCTGTACCTTAACCAATCATTTTACTGAAATTTAACTAACCTAGCATATTGTAACATGATTATTTAACCAATTATATCCCACCACCTTAATTAGTTTACACCCAGCAAAATTAATTATACAGCAGACAGAAACAATCACAGAACCAGACAGAGATTATACAGACAAACAATGGGAAATGGGAACTACAATGATAGAACAACACAGAAATGAGGATTTCACATCCCAGCTATTGATAAGTGAGTTCTTGCCAGACAGGATGCTATCAAACTAAGTTTCCTTTTACATTTTCTAGGCACTTCCTTTTCTCTGGCGGTGATAGGCATTATCAAGACAGGATTGTATTCCTAACAGCCCAATAGCACCTTATTTCAACATGACTAGTTTGGAATATAAGGATGTGACCGTTCACTTCCCAGCTTATGACTGCCTCTGCTGCTTAGCCAAGATCTTAGCCTAAGAACAGGGCCTCAGACTGTCACAGTAAGAGAAGGCCCTTACACTGGCAGACAGTGATTTTGATTCTTTCTTTTATACCTCTATAACTAGCTACGTTGATATGAATACACCTAAATTCTTAAGAGCATAGGCCTTCACAGACAGGCATGAATATCTATATCCTAACAAGGACAAAGCCATTTCACAAGTCAGTGCAGCTGTTCGTTGTGGTGGCAGACAGGATGAAAGGTCATTCAGTATCTGCTCAAAGGACTTCATTCTGGATCATGGCCTGCATCCGCTACAGCTATGAACTGGCGAAAGTGCCTCCACCGGCAATAGTCAAGGCACACTCAACTAGAGCTCAAGCATCATCTGGCTCAGGTGCCGATCCAAGAGATCTGTAGAGCTGCTACCTGGTCAACTGTCCACACATTTACGTCCCATTATGCACTTACCCAGCAGGCCCAGGGTGATGCTGGCTTCGGCAGAGCAGTGCTGCGCGCTGTAAGACCATGAAATCCAAGCCCACCTCCATTGACCCTGCTTGTGAGTCACCTAGAATGGAATTGACATGAGTAAGCACTTGAACAAGAAAAAGCAGTTACCTACCTTGTAACTCTTGTTCTTCGAGATGCGTTGCTTATGTCCATTCCATTACCCGCCCAGCTGCCCCTCTGTTGGAGATGCCGTCAAGAAGGAACTGAAAGGGCGTAGGGCTGGCAGCACCGGATATACCGACGCATGGGCACAGCGCTCAAGGGGCGCCACTGACACCCTTACAGATACTGCTCAGGCAAAAATCTCCGGCTACCTCGCACTTCCCCTCATTCCTGATAAGGCATCAACCACTACATTTTCCTTCTCTTTCATATGAATTATTTCTATGTCAAATTCCTGTAGGGCTAAACTCCAACTAATCTAGAATCATCCCCTTAGCTCGGTGCAGCAACGTCAAAGGGGTGTGATCATTCAAAACCTTAATTTTTTTATAAACATTTCATATAAACATAAACTATAAAGACAAATAAGGTTTAGGTTGCTTAACTGCCCAGACAGTGGCATAGCATTCTTTCTCAGGGAGAGCATAGTTTTGTTCAGTGGGGGTCAGTTTTTGCTTAAGTAGGTAATGGGATGCCTCTTGTTCCCCACCCCATCCTGCATCAGTACTGCACTTAACCCAGTTTTAGAAGTGTCAGTACACAGCACAAATTGTTTTCTGAAATCAGAGTTGACCAAAACAGCCTCTTTAGACAAAGCTTCTTTTCTGGAAGCCTATCTCACAGCCTCTGTCCTTACCACTTGGTCTGATTTCCTTCTTTTTGTAAGGTCTCTTATGAGGGCCACAATGTAATTTTACAAACCTCCAGTAATAGTTCACCAGGCCAATAAAGAATTGGGCCTGCTTCTTGTTCAATAAGCAGGCCAACTCTGAATAACTTCTACCTTTAAAACCAACCCACTTACCACTCTGTGTCCTAGGTAGGATACTTCAGCAGCCCCCATCTTGCATTTGGAGACCTTGACTTTGAGGTTGGCTTCTCTCAGCCTTTGTAACACAATTCCTACATGGTTTAAATGGTCTTGCCAGGAGCTACTGAAAATACCCAAGTCATCTATATAGGGCCTGGCAAAGATTTGTAACCCCTGCAGCACTTCATTGACAAGCCTCTGAAATGTGGTTCCTGCATTTACTAATCCAGAAGGCATAGCCTTAAACTCATATAGGCCAAACTCCATTATAAAAGTGGGTTTTTCTTGGGCATCAGCATCTAAAGGAATTTGCCAGTATCCACAAGTTAAATACAGTGTGCTTATGAATTTTGCACCAGCCAATAGATTCAGTAAGTCCTCTATTCAGGGTGTGGGGTATGGGTCAGGTTGGGTGATAGCATTTAGCTTTCTAAAATCCACACAAAAGCTCATGGTTGTATACTTTTCATGTACTATTACAATAAGAGATGCCCATGGGCTTTTTGATTTAGGGTATGTCTAAGCTACGAAATTAGGTCGATTTTATAGAAGTCGATTTTTAGAAACCGATTTTATATGTCGATTGCATATGTCCACACTTAGCGCATTACGTCGGCGGAGTACGTCCTCACTACTGTGGCTGGCATCAACTTACAGAGTGGTGCACTGTGGGTAGCTATCCCACAGTTCCCACAGTCTCTGCTGCCCATTGGAATTCTGGGTTAAACTCCCAATGCCTGATGGGGCAAAAACATTGTCGCAGGTGGTTTTGGGTACATGTTGTCAGGCCCCCCGCCCTCGCTCCCTCCATGAAAGCAACGCAGACAATCATTTTGCGCCTTTTTTCGTGGGTTACCCATGCAGACGCCATAACATGGCAAGCATGGAGCCCGCTCAGCCCACCGTCACCATACATCTCCTGCGTGCTGCTGGCAGACACGGTACTGCATTGCTACACAGCAGCAGCACCTTGCCTTCACGGCAGACGGTGCAGTAGGACTGATAGCCGTTGTATGTCTCCTGGGTGGTCGTGGCAGACCTTGGTGAGGTTGATCAGTGGCGCCTGGACAGACATGGCTATTCTCCTCTTAGAGCACCGAATGGGAGCCAGAGACTCCCGGTCATTCTCTTCTTTAAGTTTCATCTCATGGAGATTCAGTCCTGGAATATCATGCGAGCTGGAGGCTTCTGCCTCAGGCTGCTCTCCCAGCCAGCAGCACCTCACGGTCAAACCTACCCCACCCTACCCCTTGCTCCCATGGCTCATGAAGCCTGGACAGTAGTAAGGAGCCGTTCAACTATAGGCAGAGCAAGTGCAGAATGGTGGTAGAATGTGCCTTTCGACGTTTAAAAGCTCGTTGGCGCTGTGTGCTGACTAGGTCAGACCACAGCGCAACCAACATTCCCATTGTTATTGCTGCTTGCTGTGTGCGCCATAATATCTGTGAGAGTAAGGGGGAGACGGTTATGGCGGGGTGGGAGGTTGAGGCAAATCGCCTGGCGTCCAATTTTGATCAGCCAGACACCACGGCAATTAGAAGAGTGCAGCAAGGCGCGCTGCGCATCAGAGAGGCTTTGAAAACCAGTTTCATGACTGGCCAGGCTTCGGTGTGACAGTTGTGCGTGTTCCTCCTTAATGCAAACCCGCCCCCTTTGTTGATTTTAATTTGCTGTAAGCCAACCACCCTCCCCCCTTCGAAATAAAGTCACTATTGGTTTGAAACCATGCATTCGTTCTTTATTAATAAAAAAAATATCAGATAACGGACAAGGTAGCCCGGGTGGGGTGGGGAAGGAGGGAAGGACAAGGCCACATTGCTTATTGTAGCCATACTAAAAATCAAACTGTTTGAATGACAGCCTTCTGTTGCTTGGGCCATCCTCTGGAGTGGAGTGGCTGGGTGCCCGGAGCGGTAGGCGGTTATACAGTGGATGCAGCGGGGGTCTGTGCTCTTGTTGGCTTTCCTGCAGCTCCAACAGACGCTTCATCATGTCTGTTTGCTCTCCCATTAGCCTCAGTATCTCGTCCTGCCTCCACTCTTCACACTCACTTAATTCTTTCCTGGCCTCTGCCACTGAATGCCTCCATGCATTAAGCTGTGCCCTATCAGTGAGGGAGGACTGCAAGAGCTCGGAAAACATGTCATCACGAATGTGGTTTTTTCGCCTTCTAACCTGTGGTAACCTCAGGGACGGAGATGATAGGGGGAACTTAGAAACATTCTACTCTCTACAATTCTGGGGGGATTGCATGGTCACCTGTGCTGCTGAGTTTGCCACACTGACCAAATAGGAAATTAAATTTAAAAGTTCCCGGGGCTTTTCCTCTGTACCTGGCTAGTGCATCGGAGTTCAAAGTCCTGTCCAGAGCGGTCACAATGGAGCACTCTGGGATAGCTCCTGGAGGCCAATACCATTGATTTGTGTCCACACTACCCCAAATTACCCCAAATCCAGGAAGTTTTTGGAAAGCGTAGGGGACAATTTCCTGGCGCAAGTGCTAGAGGAGCCAACTAGGGGGGGCGCTTTTCTTGACCTGCTGCTCACAAACCGGGTAGAATTAGTGGGGGAAGCAAAAGTGGATGGGAATCTGGGAGGCAGTGACCATGAGTTGGTTGAGTTCAGGATCCTGACACAGGGAAGAAAGGTAAGCAGCAGGATACGGACCCTGGACTTCAGGAAAGCAGACTTCGACTCCCTCAGGGAACGGATGGCCAGGATCCCCTGGGGGACTAACTTGAAGGGGAAAGGAGTCCAGGAGAGCTGGCTGTATTTCAAGGAATCCCTGTTGAGGTTACAGGGACAAACCATCCCAATGAGTCGAAAGAATAGTAAATATGGCAGGCGACCAGCTTGGCTTAATGGTGAAATCCTAGCGGATCTTAAACATAAAAAAGAAGCTTACAAGAAGTGGAAGGTTGGACATATGACCAGGGAAGAGTATAAAAATATTGCTCGGGCATGTAGGAATGATATCAGGAGGGCCAAATCGCACCTGGAGCTGCAGCTAGCCAGAGATGTTAAGAGTAACAAGAAGGGTTTCTTCAGGTATGTTGGCAACAAGAAGAAAGCCAAGGAATGTGTGGGCCCCTTACTGAATGAGGGAGGCAACCTAGTGACAGAGGATGTGGAAAAAGCTAATGTACTCAATGCTTTTTTTGCCTCTGTTTTCACTAACAAGGTCAGCTCCCAGACTGCTGCGCTGGGCATCACAAAATGGGGAAGAGATGGCCAGCCCTCTGTGGAGATAGAGGTGGTTAGGGACTATTTAGAAAAGCTGGACGTGCACAAGTCCATGGGGCCGGACGAGTTGCATCCAAGAGTGCTGAAGGAATTGGCGGCTGTGATTGCAGAGCCATTGGCCATTATCTTTGAAAACTCGTGGTGAACCGGGGAAGTCCCGGATGACTGGGAAAAGGCTAATGTAGTGCCAATCTTTAAAAAAGGGAAGAAGGAGGATCCTGGGAACTACAGGCCAGTCAGCCTCACCTCAGTCCCTGGAAAAATCATGGAGCAGGTCCTCAAAGAATCAATCCTGAAGCACTTGCATGAGAGGAAAGTGATCAGGAACAGCCAGCATGGATTCACCAAGGGAAGGTCATGCCTGACTAATCTAATAGCCTTTTATGATGAGCTTACTGGTTCTGTGGATGAAGGGAAAGCAGTGGATGTATTGTTTCTTGACTTTAGAAAAGCTTTTGACACGGTCTCCCACAGTATTCTTGTCAGCAAGTTAAGGAAGTATGGGCTGGATGAATGCACTATAAGGTGGGTAGAAAGCTGGCTAGATTGTCGGGCTCAACGGGTAGTGATCAATGGCTCCATGTCTAGTTGGCAGCCGGTATGAAGTGGAGTGCCCCAAGGGTCGGTCCTGGGGCCGGTTTTGTTCAATATCTTCATAAATGATCTGGAGGATGGTGTGGATTGCACTCTCAGCAAATTTGCGGATGATACTAAACTGGGAGGAGTGGTAGATACACTGGAGGGGAGGGATAGGATACAGAAGGACCTAGACAAATTGGAGGATTGGGCCAAAAGAAATCTGATGAGGTTCAATAAGGATAAGTGCGGGGTCCTGCACTTAGGACGGAAGAACCCAATGCACAGCTACAGACTAGGGACCGAATGGCTAGGCAGCAGTTCTGCAGAAAAGGACCTAGGGGTGACAGTGGACGAGAAGCTGGATATGAGTCAGCAGTGTGCCCTTGTTGCCAAGAAGGCCAATGGCATTTTGGGATGTATAAGTAGGGGCATAGCGAGCAGATCGAGGGACGTGATCGTTCCCCTCTATTCGACATTGGTGAGGCCTCATCTGGAGTACTGTGTCCAGTTTTGGGCCCCACACTTCAAGAAGGATGTGGATAAATTGGAGAGAGTCCAGCGAAGGGCAACAAAAATGATTAGGGGACTGGAACACATGAGTTATGAGGAGAGGCTGAGGGAGCTGAGATTGTTTAGCCTGCAGAAGAGAAGAATGAGGGGGGATTTGATAGCTGCTTTCAACTACCTAAAAGGGGGTTCCAAAGAGGATGGCTCTAGACTGTTCTCAATGGTAGCAGATGACAGAACGAGGAGTAATGGTCTCAAGTTGCAGTGGGGGAGGTTTAGATTGGATATTAGGAAAAACTTTTTCACTAAGAGGGTGGTGAAACACTGGAATGCGTTACCTAGGGAGGTGGTAGAATCTCCTTCCTTAGAGGTTTTTAAGGTCAGGCTTGACAAAGCCCTGGCTGGGATGATTTAACTGGGAATTGGTCCTGCTTCGAGCAGGGGGTTGGACTAGATGACCTTCTGGGGTCCCTTCCAACCCTGATATTCTATGATTCTATGAAATTCAACCCAGCAAGGTCGATTTTAGCGCTGCTCCCCTCTTCGGGGAGGAGTACAGAAGTCGATTTTAAGAGCCCTTTAGGTTGATGGAATGGGATTGGTTGTGTGGATGCAGTCATTTTTAAATCAACCTAATGCAGCTAAATTCGACCTAACCCTGTAGTGTATACCAGGCCTCAGTAACTATTCCTATTTCCAGTTTGCTTTTGTAAGTGTTCAGTGAGACCTGGAGATTTGGCATGAGCTAATACTTAGTCTACCAGCATCACACCATTCTGATCAAAACACCATGGATATATTACTCAATTCAGTTATTTCAGTGGTGTCAGCATGGGTTATCTTAGGTTGTCGTGTATGTCACGCACTTTCATATACTTCATAAACTGGGCGGTATTTTTATAATTTGATTGGAAATACAAGCTATTATAATGAAACTGGCTTCAAATTATTTCATATCTGACTTGAGGAGTAATAGTATATTGCGTGAACCAGCACAATATCTTAGAAAAACTTAATTCTGAAAACACAACAGGTTCATGTTCATTAGCATCTTTTCACTTGTGTGCTGTTATATTTTATAGCAACTGAAGTTTATGCACACTCCCCATCAGTTCCTCCTTCTCAGCAGTCCACCAGCCAAAGAATCCAATTTCAGAGCTGCTAAAAATCTGTATGGAAGTACCTTTGCATTTCAGTAAGTATGAAAAAGGAATTAGTAAAAATAATGCTAACAGTTCTTATTGTGCTTTCATCATCTGAAAATATGTGTAAAGAAAAACACAGATATTCTAAGAGTTAGAGGTTTTCAATTGCAAATACATTGTTTTAGAGAAAATGGTAAATTTAATTCTGGGTGTCTTGAAACGCTACTTATTTTCCTTCTTTCCACTTTATTTTTAAGTGGTTCACACATTGAAAACTGGCACTCCATCCTGAGGAATGGCTTAGTTGTTGCTTCCAATACAAGGCTGCAGGTAAATAATAGATACAAGGGTTCTTATCTGACCCATAGGTACAAGGTTACATATTAAACATAGGGCACTTTTGGGGAGAGGCAGTTGAGGTGGCCATCTTGGCAATCAAAAACTAAATGGTGCAATTATATCCTCCCTTCTTTCACAGTAATCAGTTGTTCCACTGGTCCTTCTGAAGCACTGATGGTGAAATCCTGGCCCCAGTGAAGTCAATAGCTAAACTCCCATTGACTTCAGCAAGGTTAGGGATTCACACTGAGGCTGTGCACAGCAGCACCTTCAGTGGAAGAGGAAGTACCAGATGGAGGGCTTCCTCTTCCATCTGGGAGGTGTTGTTCAGTACTGCTAAAGAGAGCATCATAAGGACTGAGTCATGGAGGAGAATGAGAGTGAGGTAACTGAATGGAGCAAGCTAAGAGGAGAGAGAAAATTAACAGAGAGCAGTTCAGAAGAGGGGAAATAAAACAAAAGGATTCAGTGAATACAGATAAAGAGTGCAAAGGTAACAGAGTGGACAGAAGAGAGAGACAGTACAATAGGGAGGGAGGGAAAAGAGACATCAGTGGAAAAGAGGGAAGAGAGAAAGTTGGGAAGAATGACAGCACTCCCTACTTAAGCTCTTGGCTGCACCTTAATAAGGACCTGAGCAGTTCCTCTGAAGTCACTAAAGTTATTCACATTTGCAGACTCTGTCTCTATATTTCTACCAGGTGCTCTTGGAAACCCTGTTTAAAAACATGAATTAGGCAAAAGCATCACTGACTTCTGGAATAAATCTAACAGCGATCATTTATTTATTTACCTAATTTAAAAATTATACAAACTGTGGGCCTGATACTGCAAACATGTATTATGAATAAAGCCATGCAGACGCATAATTGTTTTCAGGATCAAGGGTTACATTTCAGATTTAACCTAACTTTTTTTGATTGTTTATCATTGTGTTTGCTGATAACATGCAGGACATTGATTTGTTCATGGTTTGCAGTGTTAAATCTCAACACAAATACATCTATAACTTCAGAATATGGAGAAGAATTTCCTTTACCACCAGTAGATCTAAAAATAGAAAACACTATTTTACAGCTATAAACTGGGGCAAACTCCTTTATCTGCAGGCAATTGGAATGGTCTGCCATAAAAATGGTCTTCAGGGTATGCAGGAGTATTTTAGCTTGATACAGAAGAGTTTGTATAATATTTGCCACAAGTTTTCTTAGGACTTATTTTGTACATAATTTAATATCAGATACTGTATTGGTGGGAGGGCAAATAATTATCCAGATCAGTTTAGATCATGTGCCATGTTGATTTCCTTTGTAAAACTATCAAATTAATGTTAAGCCTTTTTTACATTCTTTTTCAGCTCCATGGTGCAATGTTTGGAATTGGGATCTACCTTAGTCCACTGTCAAGCATATCATTTGGTTACTCAGGTGATATTTATAAATCACTCTAAAGAGGGGTGAATGTAAAGAGATATTTTAATTTGCTGATTTTTTTTACCTGCTTCATTGTTTTAATCATTGTAGTAATTTTGTCTCTTTCTATCTTAGGCCAGCATTTACAAAAACAGGAGCTCCTGTATGCAAAAAATAGGCTCCTAAATTCCCATTTATGGTCTTAAATACATGCCCTGATTTTCAAGGGTGCTGAGCAGCCAGGACCTCCCATTGAAGAATTTGGCAACTGGTATCCATTACTTTGGAAAGGAGCCTAAATGTGGACTTGGGAGCCTGCTTTTACACTTCTGTTTTTAAAGAGCTTGGCCACAGCATGCAAATATATTTATATGCAATATACGTATGCATAGGCATATAGGACCCAATCCAGAAAAAGCACTTAAGTGTGTGCTTAACTTCAATCTGAAGAGTACTCCCATTTAAGTCAATAGGACTACTCATATGCTTAAAGTTAGGTACATGCTAAGGTGCACTGCTGGATTGGACCATGTAGGAATAAAGGACAGGATACAGTAGCATAAAGTACCATCTTTTTGTTCTGTGTTTTTACAGCGCCTTGCACAATCGGTTCCTGGTCCATGACTAAGATCCTTGATGCTATTGTAATATAAATAATAATAAAGGTGTTAAATGTCCTGGAGTTAGGAGAGTGGCATGATTTCCAAAATAAAATAGCATCTAATATAATAAAAAATAAATAAAATATTGAAGATGAAATATTAAATTAAAATCTTCTGTGGACTCATTCTAATTATTTTTCCAATAGCACACCACAAGCAGCAAAGCTTGATTAACTTTAAACTGAAGTCCATCCCTTTTCAGCAAAATGCTTGAGCACATTCTTAAACTGAATTCAGTGGAATTTAAGCTCATGTGTAACTGCTGTTGCACCTACTTAAAAGTACTTTGGCTATTTTAAAGGCATTGGAACTGTCGTGCAAATGTGTGGCTCTTGGGACTGAGTCAGACTGGTGGTAGCATGGGATGCGACAGAGAACAAGAATTTTAGGATGCTTTGCGGAGGAATCTGACCCCACTCCAATATCTGCTTTCACTCTCCATGTATATCTTATACTTACAATGCTTTACACACCAGTAAACCTGAAGTAATTTTAATGTCTTTAGGGATGAATAAGAAGCAGCAGAAGGTGTCAGCTAAGGATGAACCTGCTTCGAACAGTAAAGGCAGTAATGCATTACAGGTACAGTAGTATATCAAACGGTATATCTGGAAGGCATATTGGATTTGTAACTGTGAAGGAATTAATATTCCTTCTTTGGAAAGTCAACAGTTCTCTTTTATTGAACACAAACAGCGGTATCCAAAGACATTGTAATGATCAAATATAATCCAATTGCTGGTAGTAGCAATTTACAGATTATACTGCAGCAAATGTGGATTTCCTTTCATAAGAAGAACTATTTGAAAAAAAAATAGGGAAGAAATGCTGATTGATTCTTTAATTCAGTATCACTCCTGGCAAACCTCTGCCTGTGAACTCTGGAGTCTTTACTAAATTAGCGTGCAGTATGGATTTAGAATGGGTAATGCTATAAAATTAGTGTGTAACCCTCTAGAGTTCCATTCATAGCACACTACAGATTTTCTTTGTGATAGTTTCTAAACTCTAAGCTGGTAAGTTTCTGTTGATCAAAGGTAAACTAATAGCTGTTATTTATAGATGGGCATTGGGCTTACAGATGGCTAAATCCTTAGGAGGAAATTCTACACCCATCTCTCTTAACAAGTATATGCATACCGGCATGGTTCCTCGCTACAGGAGGGAAATGCTGTGGGGAAGCCATTCAGAGGAATTCTGTATCGTCTGTAGGTCATGTCACCATATTCCATAGCAGCTCAGAGACCAAAGGCATAAAGTAACAGGGTTTGGCCAAAGAGACCATGACTACATTTATCCACTAGCCCAGCAGTTTTCAAACTGTGGGTCGGGACCCCAAAGTGGGTCAGGACCCCCTTTGAATGGGGTCACCTGAGCTGGCTTAGACTTGCTTGGGCCCAGGGCTGAAGCCAAAGCCAGAGGGCTTCAGCTGTGGGTGGCGGGGCTCAGGTTGCAGGCCCTCTGCCTGGGGCTGAAACCCTTGAGCTTCACCTTTGGCCCGCCTGCCCAGAGCAGTGAGGCTTGGGCTTTGCCCCCACACCACCACCATCTGGGGCAGTGGGGCTCGGCGGGCTCAGGGTTCTGTCCCCCCCCGGGGCCGTGAAGTAATTTTTTGTGTCAGAAGGGGGTCGCGATGCAATGAAGTTTGAGAACCCCTGCACTAGCCAAACTCCCATGTAAAGCAATACATGCTACTATAGCTAATGTTCTACAGAGCCATTGTACTGTACCCAGCTGTTACATGATGAAAGGATTCCATCCCATTGATACCAATGAGGAGAGAAGTGATATGGCAGATATAGATAGTCATACAGCTCATGAACTGGAGTGATGGCTACACTGGTTCTCTGTGGCCTGCACCCAGCCAGATTGGAGGATTCTGGTCTCCTCATGTAGGTTTCTTCTGAAAACCCCAGGGCAACAGGATTTGACTATCATTTTACTCCTTTTATTAGCTTGTTTCTCATTGATAATGTGATTCTCCCACCTATATTATCCAGCCCTCAAATTGCTAATGAAGTGGACACCTTGCTATTGGATAAAGTAGTTGCTAAACCCAGGGTTGTGAGTTCAATCCTTGAGGGGGCCATTTAGGGATCTGGGGAGTTGGGGATTGGTCCTGCTTTGAGCAGGGGGTTGGACTAGATGACCTCCTGAGCTCCCTTCCGACCCTGATATTCTATGATTCTATGAAATTGCCACTATTGCATTTTTAACCCAATAATGCAAATGTGTCCAGCGAGACTATATCAGTAAATAAACTATTTAAAACAATACTCTTGTTACATTTTTACCTGTGTTTCCTTTTACTATTTTAATTAATTTTCCCACATTTTTATCTCTCAGTCACAGAAAAAAGGACAGCAATCCCAATTTTTGCAAAGCCGTAATTTAAAATGCATAGCCTTATGTGAAGGTAAGCTGAAAATCCCTTCAAAACCAATTTCTTTCTCAGCACTGTACCTGTTTGAATTTGTAAAATGCAAATTAATACAAACTTTAATTGAAGTTAGGTTTTTTTAATAAGACAACATTGGCAGGTGTGGAGATGCCTACATAATTTATGGGTCTTAAGTCTCAATGCAGCCCCATCCCCCCATTGCCCCCACAATACCCATTCCCCAAGCATACCTAGGGCCATTAATAAGGTGGGCTCATCATGTGTAGGAAGTGACTGGTCACCATCCTTTCAGTCTCCCAAATTTTAACCACATAGCTAGGGTTGGTAAAGAACCTCAGCAAGTTGTATGTTAATGGTTTGAGCATCCAAGACTCATAAAGAACATCTCCCTAATCTGAATTCTCAGCCCAGTTCTGACAGCTCAGGCAAATAATCTCTTCTTCTTGTAACCACTACACATGAATTGATTTCTATTCTC
This sequence comes from Lepidochelys olivacea, assembly GCF_965140295.1. Taxonomy (NCBI): domain Eukaryota; kingdom Metazoa; phylum Chordata; order Testudines; family Cheloniidae; genus Lepidochelys; species Lepidochelys olivacea. The sequence continues at coordinate 32,563,556 of NC_140415.1, forward strand.
TGCTTGTGCTTAAAAATCCATATAGTTATGTCCAATCTGTATGACTATAGTCACTCTCAAAAGACCTGACCATTTTTAAAAGGTCTAGCAAATATGTATCTGTTTTGACAGCAGGTAAAGGAAGGTAAGGATTTCATCTCAGCTATAAAAGTATTTTAGCACTGTTTGAAAGGAGAATAATTTTCAAGATGATACAATTTAAGACAATTTTTTAAAGGGACCTTATCTCAGCCTCTAAAATTGCATGTGCAAATTCTACACGTATATGAAGCCTTTAAATGACATTTTTTTAAATGTAATCCATTACTGTACCAATTATGTTCTAATGTCGTTCTAGAATTCCTGGGAACAGACCTATTCTGAAACTAGAATTTGTCTTTACATTTCTAATAATTTAAAAACAAAAATCTAAATATCCCAAACATACTTTTCCAAGTGTAAATGGTATTAAAAGGATAGAAATGAATGTGCAAAACTATTTCACTTATCATAGGTCTTGTTTCTCTGGCATATTTTAATGTACAATTTGCCAAAATATACTTTTGATCAGCAAAAATCCATCTCAAGGAAGGGAAGAGTAGAGAGAGGGAGTTCGTAAGATTTAATAACTCATGAAAAAATCAGTCATAAAAGAAAAAACATCCAGTGTTTATGAGTTGCAAGAGGCAAACATTTATGTTGACTTAAAATGAAAAAAAGAGAAGGAGGTAAGAGTTAAACCTCACACAGCAGATTGTAAAGCTATGTACACATGCATTTATTTACAATAGTGTTCAAGTGCGTTTATGGAAGATCTTCAGAACAACATGGTTTGTATTCAAAAATGGACTCTACCCAGAAAACCTTATTTCTGATCATTATCTTCATGGTTTAAAAAAAAAATCTGTGATCTAATATGTAGTTGTTTCCTAGAGAAGTGGTACCTAATTCTCCAGATTCATAATTCCCTCTATATGTGTGTCAGTGACTGGAACATGGGTGGTTGTGTCTAGTGGTTAGAGCAGAAGCCAATTCCAGTGGTTAAAGCAGAAGTCAGAGGCCAGAGCCAAGGTCAGAGACGGAGCCAGACGTCGGAGCTGATGGTCAGGACCAGGTTACCTGGAGCGAAGCCAGGCAGGAGTAGGGCTAGGTCCAAGGCAGGAGCTATCATGGGAAAATGCTTAGAGCAGCCACTGAACTGCTGTTGCTGGGCTTAAGAACTGACCTGTTACCATTCCAGTCGATCAGGTGGTGTAGCCAAGCCAGTCAGGCAACCTACTTCAGACCAGCTGTGCTCATTAAGTTGCCCAGAGATTGGCTCTGCTGCAGGCCCTGATTCCTGACATGGGAGGAGGGGGGGGAGGTGGAGGGTTCTAGCAGCATTTGAAGAAGCATAATACTAAATAATCAATGACCCATTTCCCAGCTTTTTCTTTCATATTTTACTTTTCACCCATTCGTCATCAAACATAAATTTTCTGTGTGCCAAAGTTTGATTAATTGGCCCACAGTACCCTATACCACTGGAGTGTCCATTGTTAGCGAGAATTAAGCTGATCTCCTAACTCCTAGGTTCAGCCAACTCCAAGGTTCTAGACAAGGCGACAGACATTCCCACAATTTATTTAAAATGTGTGGAAGCATAGATATTTTTAAATGATGTTTTCCAGAGATGTTTTCACTGCTCAGTGTTTGTTCTCTCCTTGTAGTGATAACCTCACCTGATCTGCACAAACATGGGGAGATATGGGTAGTTCCCAACACTGATCATGTGTGTACAAGATTCTTCTTTGTGTAAGTACAATACGTCTTTTTAGCTTTAAAATTCTACTTGTATATTTCCTAAATTGTTTTGCCATGTTTTCTTCAGTTTTTTTGCAACAACTTTAAGAGACCAAAAATAAAGTCTTCCGAACAATTTTTCAAGAATTGATTTTTTTAAGGAAATGTCTGCAAGATCAATGACAATAGATTATTTTACTTTTACCTTTTGTTATAATAAGCAAAAAAGAGAACAATGGGTGAAGGGCTATAGGATGTTCCCACTCTATATGAATATGTCACACTATAGTAAGTGTATCGCTGTATTGACCTGAGACCAAAAAACAACCCTCCTAGAGTGTACTTCTGAAAAGCCAAGGAAGTCAAAAATAGGGATAAAAAGATTTATCTTTAAGTTGTACTCTAGCTGTAAAACAGATGTTTCCTTTTATCACATTTGATTCATTAAGAGACTACTATATATCGACATAGGCCCTCATCCTGCAAAGAAGGCCACCCAGCTGGACCCCTGGACCCACCCAGAGCCTCCTCTATTTCAGATTTGCAGTAAATATGGAGTTGTCTTTACTGGGGATTTGCCCTGATTGGTGGCCACTCACTGGTATTTGTGTACCAATGTATACACCGAGTATAGACAGGGTAAAACTGTGTTTTACATCAGTGCCTGTTATCCCTGTTCTAAGGAGGAGTAAGCTGCACTGGTTTACCATGTCCGCAGTTGAAACTTGCACAGGTACAGATCCCTAAGGGTATGTCTACACAGTAGGTAAACACTTGCAGCTGGCCTAGGTCAGCTGACTTGGGCTTGCAGGGCTTAGCCTGCGGGGCTATATAATTGCCATGTAGACATTTGGGCTTGACCTGGAGCCCAAACTCTGGGACCCCACGAGCTGGGGAAGGTCCCAGGGCCCAGCTTCAGCCTGAGCCCAAACATCTACACATCAATTGTTATCCCCCCAGCCTGAGCCCCATGAGCCTGCATCAGCTGACCCGGGGCCAGCCACAGCCAGGGTCTTTTATTTCACTGTAGATGTACCCTGTGACTGACCAAAAGTGACTGATATCAGAACAAATCCCCAGTTTAGACAAAGAATCAGTTACTGCAGATGGAGAGTGCAGTAACTTACACATGGTTTCATAACACTCCGCTCCAGGAGGTTCCCAAGAGCCAGTGATGGTAATGAAAGGAAGCCCTTTGCATCTGAGCTCCCGCAGCTGATATGCTTCCAACGGCTTACAGTGAGCCAGAGGTAGGCAGTAGTGCAGCCCTAGCAGGTCCTGCTGGACTTCAGTTTTGCTGGTTGAAACCCTAGGCCTCTTCTGTGAAAGGGCAAATCCTGCCATCAAACAGCTTCACACTTCTGGAGTTTACACTCGCCACGTAATATTCATGGCTTAGTGTTGAAATAAGGAGCATTGTAAAGTATATAGCACTGATGTCATTGCATAGTGAATAAAGAGTGGATTACAATTTTATTTTTTGTCTGTACTTTTTTAGTTATGAAGATGGCCAAGTGGGTGATACAAGTATAAATACACAAGAAACAGGCATTCACAAAGAGATTCTTCGAGTCATTGGTAATCAAACTGCTACTGGGTAAAAGGACCACTCTTATTTAATTGATGTGATTTGGAAGCCTTCCTCAGTCTCAAAGCTGGATTTTGAACTGAAGAAGATGTGAAAAACTAATTTATTATTATTATTATTATTAATACTACTGCTACTACTAAACAAATTAACCCTTTGAATACTTCCTTTTTTCTTACTTAGTATTTCTTATCTCATTGAAATACCTGAAATGGTATGAATTAGCAATTATAGGGGTACAAAGTCCATTAATATACTACAACTAATAGCAATTTAAGAGACATTTGGGTTGCTCACAATAAACAATTTAAAAAGGAGTTTTGTGCTGATATTTTTATATTAAACTCTTTAATTGGACCATTTTAGTACTGTATACTGGTATTTTAAATTTAGAATGACTGAAATATAAGCGAGAGAAGATTTTGTAGCGGAGAACCTGCATTATACAGGACACTTTGCAATAAGAATATTCACATATTTTAATACACCGTAAAAATGGTTTCTGGAACATGTCAAATTGAAGAGGTTGGTTACTTACAATATCATAGATTCATTTTACTGTACGCAAATGCAGCTAGAATGTAGAGTAAAAAAAGTTAAAAGAAGAAAACATTTTTGCAGTATTCAGTTATTGCCAAGAGAAATATAACTACATTGATGGTGTGTGTCTAGTCTTCTTCATTCTCTTAAAAGAAACTATACCATTCAGTAAACAGTTAAGTTATTATTTAAAAGATGCAAGCTGAGCTAACCAGAGTTCCAGGGGCTGAGAAGTGAATTTGTAGCGAAGCCATTTGTAAACCAGTTTTTACAATGACCTATCACCTCAGTTTAGCAAGGTACTTAGGTGTTTTCAGTGGCATTGCTCTTGTGATTAACATTAAGACATGTGCTTAAGTACCTGGCTAAATCAAGACCTATATATATTTCAGTTGATTGTCCGATTAGGAAGAAATAGCAATACCTTTCATGTTACAAACATGTCAGAATGACTCTTGAGTTCCCTTTGGTGAAATACTATTAATTCATCCCTAAGGAAACAAAGCAAATCTGTTAAATCTTTATGATTCAGGAATTACAAGTGTTAAAAATAAAATGGTTACCAGAGTATGAGCATGTTGGCAGCACACTTTAGGGGCCAGGGACCAGTCCTAAAAGGTGCTAAGCACCTCCTATGAAGTGCTAATTGCCCTCAGCTCTCACTGAAGTCATCTTGCAGGATCATGCCCTTCCCTTTTGACAACATTTCAGATCCCGCTCTGTACATCTCCACTTACTCCCTTGCAGCCTTGGAAAGGGAGAAGATAGGCACAAAAATTACCATAGAAGATCACACCTTGAGTCCTCCAGAAGTGGCCTGTACTGTTATTAACATGATGGTTATTAGGAAGACCCCAGTGTGTGCTTGTTTCTTTAAACAGAGCATAAGTCATCTAAATAATTGTATAATGTACAGAGATATTAGGGGTTAGAGATTTATTGTTGGAAGTCTTTTGTTATTCCAAGTTACTCTGCTTCTTGCCTCATCACTTCTGTTTCCCTGTATCACAAAATAATCCTCACTCAAAAGGATAAAATTGAAGTTATCTAGAATAAAAGTAAAGTTCTCTAACGGGCCTCCTTGGAACCAGGCCATCTCTGGAGACACCACTAATAACCTGTGGCACTGCAGCGCAGTTTAACATCTTGCTCCAAGGATGATTTCTGGAGTTGATCCATCTACATGGAGCAGTTAGGTAGCGTGAAGGGTCTGACTGCACAAATGCAAGGAAAGTAGAATTGAGGCTGGAAATCTGGACTGACCATTCTTCCTTAGTTCATCCTGCTATATATACATGTATGGCTGAACTGGGAGGAGGCTGAGCTCAACAGTATGGTGAAACATAGAACATGTGATGAAATGCTGTACCTAGAAAAACTGAGGGGAACTATGCAGCAGGGAACAAGTCCACAGAGGAGTCCTGCAGTGGCTAAGTGGAATGATGGCCCACCATTTCAGGGGGCCTCCTCAAATATGGGATGTGCAACAAATAGGTGGGGCCAAGAGGGGGTCAGAGGTGCTCTAAGTGACATACTTCTCCCTCCCCCCAGTTACAGCAGATTCACAGCCTAAATCCTGCTCTGGGGAAACAGAGAGTAACTAGAGCAGTGAGTGAAATTCAGCGTGCATAGTGGACCTCTTGTGCCAGCCACATAAGGAGTACCCATAGATGCTACAACTATTGGGGGGAAGAGGGAACATTTCTCCATCTTTCAGGCAGGATGTAACAAAAGTGTCTTTTCCTCGTCCTTTTCCCAGAATCTCCCAAACTCCTAACTACAGGTTTAAGCCTGTGACCAAGTAAAAGCAAAGGAGGTAAAGGGACAGTAGTTCTAGTCACAGCACTGTTTCCACCACTCTCAACGTATGTACATCGCAGTGTCCTCTGTCCCAGTGTGTCTCCTCTCTTTGGGTCTCATATCCCCAGTAGGGAGTCCTTACTGACTCTGAGAGAGCTGGACTCTTTCCATTGCCTCCCCTGCTGGCTAAGTCTGGCACTCTCTTCTCTTCGCCTCGGAGGCTGCTTAACAACTGATGAGCCAATGGTAAGACTTGTCTTACCAACTGAAAGCAGAGGTGCTGCCAGACTTAGCCAGCGGGGAAGACAAAGGAAAAAGTCCAGCTTCTCAGTTGCAGGGTACATTCACTGAAAGTGAAGGGAAATGTCTCCTTTCCTCAAGCCTGGAGCATGTGGCAGGATATAAACTTCACCTACTTACATCTCTCTCAATAGGCACCCTCTGTTGGTGAGACCAGCCCCTAAGAGAGTGGGGACACAACCGAACAGAGGACACTTGGAAGTACATATGATCTGTGGGGAAACAGTGCTGGGGGCACAAGGGGACAGAGAACACTGGGGGTACACTTACCAGGGGATACAAAACATTGTTGGGGGTGTGGTCAAACACTTGGGGATGGCATAGAACATGGAAGGGTAACCAGGATGTTGTATGGGAACACAAAGCATGATGTGGACGCCAGGGGATCCAAAATACTGCGAGAAGAGTACTTGAGGGACGCAACGTGGAGCATGGGAAGTTGCACAAAGCACAGGTCACCACCAAGAGGGACAGAGAGAGTGTGGGAGATATACACAAATACAGTGTGGGAGAACATAGAGCATTAGTGGGATACGGAGTTGCACAGAGCATAGGAACAGACACTGTGGCGGGGGAGACAACACTGGTGGGGAACAGAGTAGTACAGACCATAGAGGGAACAGTGTGTGGAGAACACAGAGTACTGGTAGGGTGCAGAGTAGCACCGAGCTTAGGAACAGAGAGATGGGGACAGCCTGGGGGAGAACATACAGTTGGGTGAGCAGTATGCAGAGTACTATATGTGTAAACAGGCACGGTCCTACATGCAAACAAAGACACTCGTATGATATAATGTACAGTGCGGTGCTGCAGGGCAGCTTTCAGGAGGAAGGGAATCAAATTCCTTCCTGGAGTCAGCTCTTTCCGGTCCCCAAGTTTTGGGTCCCAGCAACTTCACTGATTCAGTCCTCCTCTCCACACCAGCGGCCGAATCATTCTTTTTCTAGTGTCACCTAAAGGAGTCTCTCTGAGCCGCATGGTGCACTCATCATTGGGATGGGGACTGGGATTCCTATGGAATCTCCTCTCAGCCCTCCATTCACCTTCCCACTGGTGCCCTCTGCCCCTTGGAGACACCTGCGAGACTTGAGAGACTGTGTTAGTGCTGAGTGACTCCAAAGGAACCGTGGAGTTTTTCCATTTGCTCATTCCCATGTGTGGGCTGTGGCACAGGAGAGGAGCATGTGGACCTTAAAGACAGTGTGTGGTCTTGAATTGTCAATCTTAACCCCTTTGATTTTGTTTTTGCAGGTCTTCCCTTCCCCCCATTGCTTCATTACTGTTACTGTGGTTGAACTTCTACTTGTTTAGGTGGATAGTAATTTTTTTAAAGCCTCGTGCATACAAACTAAGTGTTAACAGTAACTTTGAAAGGAGTAAGGGCCTGATCCTGCAACGTCCTGAAAAGGTGCTGTGACTTCCTATTGATTTCAGTGGGACTTGAGAACACTGACCATATGGCAGAATCAAGCCCTGACAGTGTGCCATTTCTCTTACCAGCATTATTTTTTTTTATCTCTGCAATGCGCCTAATTCGATAAGAAGTGCTGTTAATTATCCCCGAGGAAGCAAATAAGTTCTGAAGTCTTCATGTTCATGATCAGGAACCTGAGCCTGCAATGCAGTGATCACCTCATGAGAGCCCACAACTCCCACTGAAATCAGTCGGCCTTGTAGGGTCCAGGTCCTGGAAGGCAGAACAAGGGGAAACCCCCACATTATGAATAGTGGTAGAATTAAATTGAAACTCATTTGGAAACCCAGTAACTTAGTCTTTTTTTTTTGGACAGGAAAATATTTTTTGAGTGCTATCATATCTATGAATGGAAAAGCGTCCTCAGTTACTTCCTTTAAAGAGAATATTGGCACAGTCAGCATGTCCCCTCCCATAGTAAAGCCCCAGGGAGACCCCTAATAGGTAGAAAACTCTCTGTGAGGTTCCTTTTGCGGGATTTCTCCCTGATGATTCCATCTAGGGGGTGGAAGTTGCCCTCTCTGAAGCCCTACAGATCCCTTGAGATCTATGTGGATCTCAGGGGATCTGAAAAGGCCAAGGCCATCTGCACAAAGGCCTTGTGCGCCTATGGAGTTCTGGCATTTCCAGCCCCCTAGCAGTATAGCTCAAATGGAGCTGTGCAATCAGACACATCTGCTGGCCATGGCTGTCCCTGCAACCCCCCCATAAAGGGGTATGTCCTCCACAGATGATGTTTCCCAGGAAAGGGAATGTAGCTCCAGTCTGTATTAACTTTCCTGGCAAATGTCCATGGTTTCAGTGGGAGACAATGTGTTATTCCCCTGGCCATGACCCTATGTAACGGCACTACCCAGTCTCCGTGCCTACTCTTGTGAAGGTCCCTACCCTATGGAGAGTTCTATGTGGGGTCTTGGGACAGGGAACCACTAACCTCCGTCTACATGATGTGACACCAAGTTGTAGCCCCCAGAAATAGGGGGTTGCAGTGGAACTAAAATTAAACTAATAATATTTCACCACAATAATAAAGTGTTCATCACAGGATCCAATTTTGGTATCAATACTTTTACACCAAGACAGGAAAAATATTTTTTTAAACTTCTCCTAAATTCAGCCAGGAATTTTGCATTCAAGGGATTAAGCACTGTGGGCTGTCTCCTTAGCTGATGTAAACAGTGTAGCTCTATTTTCCTCAACATATCTACACCTGTTTACACGATCTGAGACTCTGGTTCGGTAACTCTTAATTTAATGGCCAGTTTGTCTGACAATCTGCTTCCAAATGTTTTATGGGAACACCATCAATGACTCCATATTTTTTTACACTTGTATTTTTTTCTGAAACCCTTGAAAAACTGTTTACTGATGCTGTATGATTTTAATGTTATAGCTGTTGGTACTAAAAGTGAATCTGATGAACAATGCTAAGATTATACTTTCTTTCATTGTTAAAAATATAAGATAATTTCAAAAGGAAGACTTTCTGCTTAGGTCAAGGGAGCTACATTTGTAAACAATTTTTACCACTGAAATAATTAGCTTTTTCCATGGTTGTTCCTGAGTACAAAGTAGGGGAAGAGAAGCAATTGAATACATGTGAAGAAGTTCTCTATTTAAAAAATTAATTAATAAATATAAAAATGACCTAAGCATTAAATTCATTTTAATGGATTTTTGTTTCTTGGCTCAAGAAAATTTAAGTCAAGCAAGAAAAAGTAGTTGTCATGAAATTTTGTCAAGGAGGTAAATGTGCACGACTAAAAGCTCTCTGGTAATCTTAGCATTTTCAAATAACATGTAGGCTTGGAGGGGTCTGATCCTGCAATGTGTTGAACACCCCATTCAAGGTGCTGAGCCCCCTCAACCCCTCTTAGGAGTGGGCCTTTGATGAACAAATATGAATGTTGTTTTATGTGTTAGTCATGCCTTGTTGTTACAGTAAATTTTAAAAGAGCTTATGAAGCAAAGGCCCATTGCAAATGAGACCATCATGTAGAATTCTGTGCATCTTTAAATCAGTAAATCTGGATGGATATTAGCAGGGCTAAGCTTGTGTTTAATTTCGTTATTGGTAACACAGTGAAGTCAACAGCAATCTTGATGGTTAATGGGATTAAGGAGAGGTTATAAATTCAAGTCCCTGTTAAAGAACCTGGGCATCCTTCATCAGTTAACATGAGTGAGCCGTTAGAACTGCCTCCTCCTGATTGAAGACTACAGTCATGGTTATTGTACATCCTTGTAAGAGGGGCACTGTAAAACCTAACTAGAATAGACTAGGTTTCAGGTTGTCTCTTTGGGCACTTAGGATCCTTTGATACTTTATCTGCAGAATTGAGGTGTTAATCTGATGTCCTGCTGAATTTCTTCATTACAAACACTACCTCAAGATGAAAGGCAAACTTATTAACTAAACAAGGTCTTCTATTTGAGAGCAGTTAGAATATCACATGTAGGACTAAAAAGTAACTAAAAAAATCTCCAGTCTCCTCTGCCATGGTTGTAACTATAATTAGTTTCACCACTTGTAGTGTTCATTACTGTAAGGAAATTTGTGCTTCAATTAATGCTGGTAAATAATGGAGAGTTCTATTTATGAAGGTTTTGTTCAGTTGGTTGAGTCTTGGGATATTGCTTTGGAAGTTTTGGGTTTCTAAGTATTTTGCTCTTTTTGCAACCTATGTGCTTTAGCTTTATGTTCACTAGCTGAAGCAACACCCACTGATGAAACCAAATGGAATAAAATGCACAGAGCTGTCATTTTCGTGTGGTAGACTGAATACGAAAACCTTTTGGCAGTTTATTCCTGCTAAATTTTAGTCTGCCAGTGCAGCAGTGATGTATATTACTACCCATTAAACATTGCATTGAGATTTTGTATACAGTATGATATATTAAGTACACATTTTTGTAGAACAAAAAAACCAAGTAGTTTTTAGACAAAACATATCTAGAGTATGAAAAACTGTTGAAGAATAGATTTCATTAAACATTTACCAGCAAGTCAGTAAAAATAGAATTCTCATACACAGGCATTCAGCATAATTTAATGTTCTAAAAATATTTTTTAAATTCACCCAATAATTACTGTACCTTTTGAGTTTAAAAAATACAGCTACTCCTTTACATAAACATTAAAATATGCCCATGTTTCTTTTTAATTATACAGCCTTTTCTTCCAATAACTTTCTTGAATTCTGTGCACAAAATAGTATTGCAGCCTGCTATTTAACCTATGGTGCCTTAGAGTTATTACAAATATTTAATAATATGTATATATTGTAAATACTGCCAAAAGATCACTAAGGCCAAATATTTTCTCTATTCACTTTTTACTGCACTTGCTTTCTATTGCTATTTAAGCCTCCTTTTATTCAGCTTTGTAACAGTTATAACATTGTAGCCAATGTAAATATTTACTTTCAATAAATCTGAATTTGTTCAACAAGTACTGTGTTTCTGGGCACTATTGTGAGAACTGTGTTTGAGGGTTATCATTCTTCTCCTTAGTGAAGTCTGTTGCTGTTTCTGCATTTTTGATGATCTCAGCAACACTTAAAAGTTATGCCAAGTTTTTTACGCTTATTAAAAACATTCTCTGCAGTGACCCATTTTTAAAAACACCTGAGGTAGAAGTTAAAAACAATTTTGTGTCACCTTTAACTGACTACTACTGCATGTTATATTATATCTTTGATTTAAAATACAGATATTGGATGCAGAGAGGGGATTTATACATTTTGAATGTACAGTATCATATAAAATATATAGTTATGTCACAAGGCACATTTTATGATATCTTTTTTTAAAAAAACCTTCTGTCCTGCATTTTGTGTAAAAGTATGTTTTTCCCTAAAAACACGCAGAAAATGCATGAAGGCCCATATCATTCATAACATAGGATATGCTTAATGTATAAATGCACATCTGCAACTCATAAAATACACAGACATATGTAGGAATGGTTATTAATTCAGTGAATGTACTATTGTTTCCCAGTACCTACAAAGCTGAAGTAATTCTTGAGTTATAGGGGTGTATATGAACTATTATCTTTTGAACAGTTTAGATTCTGCTTGGTAACATAATTAATATTACTATCTCAGATTACAGATTTTGGATTGAGGAATTGTGAATGGTCCTATGATTTTGAATTCCAAAAATAAGTTTTATCCATATTTATTCCATATAAATATGTAAGAGAAGAAGCTTTTGTTGATACTTCAAAAAGTTAATTATTTTAATTCCAGTAGCATCTAGATTGGAGCCATATTGAACAATTTATAGACACATTGTAAGATACAGCCAATACACCAGCGAACTTAAAGTATAATAGAGTGGGAGGAGAACGAGAGGTACAAAAAGAAGCAGTGACTTGCCAAAAGTCACACAGTAAGGCGGTAGCAGAACTAGGGCAAGAATCCAGATGTGAAATCCTGGCTCCATTGAAGTCAATGGCAAAACCTACATTGATTTCAGGGGAGCCAGGATTAAACCCTCTTTCCTGAGTAGAGATGGGCAAAAAATTTTGTCTGAAGATTTTTTTGTTGAAAAACGTGACCCAACATTGGCCCAGTTTGTGAATTTATGTTGATTTTGCCAAATTATTTGTTTTGAAAAAAAAAACTGAAATAAAATTCCAAAAAAGCAAAACATTTTGTTTCAACGTTTTCCAAACAAAACATTTCAATTTTTCAGTTCAAAATGACTTACCCGTTTTCTAATTTAAAAACTTAATTTCATTTCCATTTTTTAATTAAAAAATGTTTTAAAATGCTCAAAATTGAAACATTTCATTTGACCCAAAAGGAATTTTTTTAACTTTTTGATTTACTGAACATTTCCAAAAATTATGTTTTCAGTTGGACCTGAATCTTTTTTTTCAATTGCCAGCAATCTGAAAAATCCATTATTCACCAGCTTGAGTCCTGAGTTGTAGTCCAGTGCCCTACCTCCTGGATTTGATTAGGTATGTCCATACGGCAACTAAGAAACAGTGGCTGAGCTGTACCAACTGACTTGGGCTCATGAGGCTTGGGCTGATGGGCTGTTTAATTGTGGTGTAGATATTTGCGCACTGGCTGGAGCCCAGGCTCTAGGATCCTGTGAGGTGGAAGGGCAGGTCTACACCACAATAAAACAGCCCCTTAACTCAAGCCCTGTGACTCTGAGTCAGCTGACATGGGCCAGGCACTTGTTTTAATTGAAGTGTAGACATTCCCACTGTTTCTCAATGTGCATGAAGATTCTTTTCCCAATGTGATATCCTCAGATTTGTTCAGGAGGGTGGTAAATGAGTTTATTCAGTTCTGCTAATGTTTATTACGCACTGTGTTAGCCTATTCAACAGTTGCATTTTTGGGCATAAAAAAGACATGGAAAAATCATAATCTAAACAGTGTTTGCAGTGTGGTTGTAGCCATCTTGATCCAGGATATACAAGAGACAAGGTGGGTGAGGTAATATCTTTTATTGGACCCACTTCTGTTGGTGAAAGAGATGAACTTTTGAACTCTACAGAGCTCTTCTTCAGGTGTTCTTGAGAGACGAAAGCTTGGAGCTCAAAAGTCACCAACAGAAATTGGTCCAATAAAAGATATTATCTCACCTTGTCAATTTAAACATTAACTGACAGCAATGCAGAATTATTACAGCAGAGGAAAGTGTCTTTCAATTGCACATGCCGATGTGCTTCTTTGACAGAACCCAGAAGCAGAACATTTTCTAAGAAAAAACATTATGACTGTTGATGAGCAATATACTCTTTACTCAATAAAATGTATTTACACGCTTGACTGGCTTTCTTTCCTTAAATTACTTTACAGTGCAAATTGCAGCAGATAATTTTTACACAGTTCACAACAATTCAGGCCTAATCTGCATGGTACTGAGCACCTCCTTCAAGGTGTCTGTCTATCTATGGCATTGCTAAGATGCCTGCCATCATGGTAACTGAGTCGACGAAGCCAATAGAAGGTGAGGTCACTCAGCATCCTGCAGGATTGGGCCCTTAGTGTAGAAAAAAATGCAATAGAATATCAGAGTTGGAAGGGACCTCTGGAGGTCATCTAGTCCAAACCCCTGCCCAGAGCAGGGCCAATCCCCAACTAAATCATCCCAGCCAGGGCTTTCTCAAGCTTGACCTTAAAAACTTCTAAAATATAGGGACTACCAGTGCCTGTATCCCATAATGATGGATACTCTAGAAATGCCTAGGTTGAAAGTGGGCAGAAGATACATATACTTTAGTGCAGATAAAAAGTATTCAGAAACATGGCAGGGTTCAGAATCTTGCAAAAGTTTGGCATCAAGACAAGTGTCATGTGAAAGAAATATGAATGGTACGTTCTAAATCAACTCTCTTTTTAGTGGGCCAAGTATAGAGCTTTCCAAGCATAGTCTTCTCAGCATATCTTAAATATTGCAAACATTTTCATTAATATTCAGAGGGAGTGAAGCAGGATTCACCAAAAGGAAATTGAAGCTTCTGGTTAAGTTATAAGACACTTTTAGTAGTAGTACCCTGTGTATCAATCGCTGGCCTGAACAGATCGGATTTGAGCCTATACCACAAAACTGAAAAATGGTGCGGCAATGGGAATAACATTAGCAGCAGGAACAGCAACTGCTGTAGAAGCAACAGCAAGAGGAGTCTCTAGAGAACATGTCTGGAAAAAATACAGGAACTCCTGACTTAAGCTCTGTTCCAACAAAAGCCAGGGCTTATCATCAGCAAAGTATTTTGAATATGTAACTTTGAAAGTGAAAGCTTCTATTGTTTTTGAGCAATGAGAAGAAAATTGTTGTTGGTTAGATCAGAGCCACCATCTCGTAGCTGAGTGGATCAATGATAACTCACTTCATATACATCTCTTCGGGCAATAGTCCCACTGCAGCTGTGTACAGAAGATGATGAACATCTCTCTTTCTTCCAGCAGATGTTTGGAGTAATATCAGAATTACTGTTAAATTTGTGAACAAAACTATTTCACTTTCTTTGTGGCTGATCTTCTTCTGGCTTCTGTCCTGTGTAGTTATTTAAATTTTCTCAGTGGTTCATATTAGGAGAACACTCTAGAAAGATGGGAGAGGATGGGTTGTACTTATTTCAATACTGTATCTGAAATATTTGACCATATTCCTTTCTTCGCTCTAACTGTTGAAGAGGTAATTTTGGTGATTAACTATAGATTTCCTTCTACTCCCCCCTTCCCCCCCCTTTTTTTTTTTTTGGATGCTCACCTGTCAAAATGCATTTACTGGTACCTATAAATAGAAGAAATTATAGGGGGCCAAATCCTTGGCTGCTGTAAATTTTCACAGTTCTATTGTCAGTGGAGCTATAGCAATTCACAAGTGTAGATCATTTTGCTCTGGGTATTTCAAAAACACCTTTAACAAATACAGTTTCTTTATATTCATTGTTTTGGTAACATGAGACCTAGTTTGCTTGCTTTTCTCCATCAACATGTTGGGCTGGAGGATTTAAAAACTTGTTTTTGGTCATTCCCAGAAGCCAGCAGTACGCTCTTGTATGCATGTTACCATTTAGCTGACATGTTGTTCCTGATGTGATATTCCATCTGTATGAAATTGTGTTATTCCACTATTTGCCTCTCTATTATCATCTGCAAATTCAAATGCTGTGCTTGGCATGCTCACATGCAAATCATAAATATTACAAAGCTGAAGTCTCAGCAACAATCGCTGACCTGCTCTTCTAGCACCTTTTCTCAACTTAAACATTCCAATTCATGGCTACTGCTTGAGAGGGAACGTATTTGTGACATTCTTTGGTGGACAATATAGATTGTCTTTACCTCTTCCCCTCTCCAGCATCCTTTCGGGGGAGGGGGGCGGGGTGGTCCTTTCAGTGCTTTCATCATGAAAAATTAACAGGTTGGGCTTTGGGATGGAATATTTCTTTTTTTAATCACATCAAATTCTACATATCTAGCTCAAGCTGATGTGATCTGAATTTCCAATCTGTTTCCCTAACTGTCACTCACTCTCTCAGAGTTATCCTTATATTTGTATTTCAGTGCTAATTTTTCAGTGCTAACATTGACATAAGGGGATGTTCTGTCATGAATATAAATGCTACTCCTGTAATAAAAAAGCATGTATACAAACCCATGGGTTTGGAAAGCACTACTTTTATGTAAATATAAAAGTTTACTGAGTTCTAGAACACATATTTTTGTTCAGTGTTCTTATATTTGTGTGTGTATTTTGTGCAACACCCAGACATCTGTAATCAAAGAATGAGAACTTTCCACAGCAATGTTGTGTGTTTAGATGCCTGCAGTAGAACAGGAAATTATTTTTACATGTTAGAAATAAAAGGGCTGTATGTTGTTGTATCTCACCATACAAACTCCTTTTAAATGAGCTGTTTAGATATATTAAAGTGGTCAACATAAGAGCACTGAAGTGTATCCCATAGCAAGTAGAATAAATCACTACAAAATGATCATGATCCTACTAGATAATATATACAATACATATACATTAGATAATGTTGCGGTTCAGTGATGAGACAGAACACAGCTTTATGCAAGCAAACAGGCTGGTCAGCGGAGATGGGCTGTTCTGCCCCCCCGCCTTCCACCTTCTCCTTTTATTATATTTCTCCCCCTAAGCATTACACACTGCTACACAAAGGAATGTATGACGTTGATTCATATGCTTAGTTACCATCCTCTATCTACTACAATCCTGGTTCTCAGGCCTTGAGCCCAGGCTAAAGAAACCTCCCACAGTTGCTGTCCAAACAATCAAGTTCTCAGGGTTCATATCTAGCCCTTGTCCTTGGATAGAGCAATGTGTGCATTGCTCCTAGGAAACAGTCAGGGTGTGCCCCGCCTGCTTCCAGGTGGAATAGCTAGACATTAACCCTTCAAGATAAATTTGTGATTGTCTAGTTATAATGCTAAACAGTCTCTTTTTCCCTTAATAATGATATTCCTGTATTTAAGGTTTTTTGAACCTATCATATTTGTTGAATAGCTCAGTAAAATAGCCAGGTATTGTATATGGGGAGCAAGGAGGTTGATCCAAAACAGCATGAAAAAAAGGGCAAGGACAAGGCCAAACAATGAATTGTGTATATGCTACCTACACTAAGTATTCCTTTTTAATCTAGGCAAAATTGGTATAGTAAATTTAAAATTGCCTTTATGTTTAATGGCAGTTATGCCTTTAGAGAAGTTTTAGTTTGTATAGCTATTGATTTGGATTTCAAAAACAAAAATCTCTTTATTTTAGTAAAGTCTGAGCTCCCTTTTGACACTTCTTTGAGTAGTGATGGAGTAAAGGATTTGGTTCCAGGTGTGGATTGAGTTTATTGTGAGTCCCCTCCAAAACTCTGTTGTCCTAAGACATGAGTAGTTTTTTATATAATCCTGGCCAGCTGGAGTTTCTGTTTTCTAAGGAGAGTATTTGCTGATTATTTGCATATGTACATATATAGAGGGTGAAATCCTGGCTCTACTGAAGTCAATTGCAAAGCTTCTGTTGCCTTCAGGGGAGCCAGAATTTCATCCAGAGTATGCTCTAGTTCCATCTAATGAGTGTCTGTGCATTGGCACTAGCAGGCAGCAATTTTTCAGGCCTCACAAATGGCTTCACCAGAAGCAGAAATCTGGACTGATTCTTTTGAGTCGGTTTTATAATCCATTCCCTGGGAATCCACGGAACTCCTGTGCACTACCCACTGGAACTGGTTACTTGTTCATAGTATAATCCAGTGGAAATTTCCTTTATGCAGTATAAAAAGGGGAACTCCTGCACACATCCAAGTCCAGTTTGGTAATTAGTATCCAAATAACATATTTTCAATCAAACCACAGTGTTCATGAATGCTTTGGGGGGAAAACACCAGGTACTACATCAACCTACCTCAAAATTAAACATATCTACAGTAAGAAAAGAAATGTACATATATTGTACAAATCTTAGATATTTGTTTCATCTAGACTTTGATCTTTTGTCCGTTCACGTCAATAAAAAAGCTCCTATTGATGGTGGAAGATCAAGCATCTGAGGCCTTATTCTTCTCTTCTTTGTGTCTTGTGTAGTATTTGTACTCAGGCAAAGTGAGTGCTACCATTCTGATTTGGTAGCTGTGACCCTAGGCATCCCTGTGTTCACACCCTGCACACTGCTGCAATGATATTTGTACAAAATAAGACTTATGAGGTATAATTTAAAAACTAATAGCACTCTGGTCAGTAACTGCATTGTGAATTGTATGTGACAATGCTGTGTGTGGAATTAGGGATGCTCACTCATATTATGCTTTAAAGTCTGTGACTAAGAGGTGTTTAAACCAGGCATGCCGGGGGAGTTGATAAACTAGGCATGGCCAAATTCAATGGCCTATTCATTTGTGTCAGCGATTGCAGGAAGAGAACACTTAAATAGCAAAATTGCAACAAGAAACATCACATTGGAACAAACTAGGGGACACCTTAATCAGGATGGAGTTGGCCTCCTGGAGGGAATAGGAGACTGAATCCCAGGAAATCAATTTGACTCTTGAAACATGGGCAGATTTTGAGATAGAAGGACACAGAAAAACTTTGGATTATCCTTTTCCTGAGGAGACAAGGAAAACCAGCACCTTTTACTCTGTGGAGATCATGACTAAGCGTTAGCCAGGAATTACTAGGAAAGGAAGAATGGTGAGAAAATTACCTTGAACAAAGATGGTAGCTAAGTTAAGTCTTAGGCATTAAAAAGTTTATTTTTACTTTTATTTGTTTGTAACCATTTCTATCCTTACTCCTTCTACTTGGTATTACTTAACCTATATCCTTTTGTTAATAAACTTGTTTTGTTTTTACTATAAACCAATGTAGTGCTGTGTTTGAAGGGAAGGGTATGTTTAGCCCAGTTAAATTAATAAACTCTAATGTACTGACTCTTTAAAGGAGCAGTGAATATAATAGCTTCTGTAAATGCACAGTGATAGGGGCTGTGTGTTGTAGAGAATCATCTCAGAGGAGCTCGGGGGCTGGAGTTCACTGGTTGTTATCTGCTAGGCAAGGTTTGGGCTGGGATAGGCTTGAGGAGTTTGCTGGTGAGGAAGACAAACTGGTGTTGCAAGGACCTGGCACACAGTCTCATCTCCAGCAAGGCTCACTCTTCCTGAGGCAGAGAGGTAACACAGTGGCTTATATCTCTGATTGTCCTCAGCAGCGTGTTACAGTAGCATTTTACACACACTTTGCCCCGTTTAAGTGACCATTCAAGGTGTAAGACAGTGAATAACCAGGCCCTATAGTAGATTGAATATCGATATCAAGCAAGAATAGTCTTTCTCACCCCCAGCCCATTTTAGTGTTCAGTGGTGAAATTTGGTGTACATGAAAGCAAGGGACCAATTATTGGCATTACATTGTCAAGGACTTTCTAAGCTTCCAAACTGTGTCACTGCACCTCAATCTTTATGGGCAATTATGCCAATTTATTTCAGTCCTTCTCTGAACAAAGACCACTCAATCATGTGGGTGGTTTTATGATGTGAGCCAACTTTCACTGGAGACTTCTGACTGTGGAGACCACCACACTTTATTTTTATGTGAGATCTAAACAGGATTCAAACCCAAACCTCCAGAAGTAAAGGAAGGAAAGAGCTGGTGATTTAACACACGCCATCTGACTAGCCCCTAAACAAGGATTTGATTAAACACTCTTCACTTTTCTTTTCCCTCCAGAAACATTCTCAGGGCAAATAACTTTAACAAAAAAATTTTCAAACTGTAAAAGCCATTGCTAGTTAATCACAGCTGTGTCAGTTTAAAGATGTGATTTCCACAACTTAGTCCTGTAGATTTATGATGCCCTCTATGATTTTTATTCCTCCCCCTCACACACACACACACACATTATGAATGCCACATTTCTCATGAGAACCATAAAAAGTTGAAAGGTATAGTAGCAATATGCAATGCAGACTTCCCTGCACCCTTGTGCTGGGCCACATAAAATCTGAATTGAGGTAGTCATTTCCTGAAGTTATTAATCAACCTAATGTGATCACTTGATGAAAGTCATGCTGCACTGTTTGGATATTTTGAAGGAGTTTTTGTTTTTCTGCTTCATTGAAGCCTTTCTGTTGTGAGCTAAATTTGTTCCTTTCTTTCTCGGCTATTTTCAGCTCTTGTCCCCTCACCATATTACCTCCTCCTGTGGTGTTGCAAAGGGGACCCTGCATGTGGATCATAGGGGCCTGATTTGGCCCAACATTACTAACAGCTGTGTTTTCAGCTAGTTGGGTTTGCTATATTATCAGGAAATTTCTAAGCTGTCCATGTTTCATATGCGTCTGATCAAGTGTTTTATATATATTTGGGATGGAAGAGTCTTTTGTCTGGGTTAGAAAAAATGAGTTAATAAGATAACATTCTTACAGAAATATGAAAATATGTGGAAAGTTTAAGCTCCATCCTACTCAATTGCTGGACTGATCATGATAGTATGGCATAGTTCTAGGATATAACATTGATAACTTGCAGGAAAAAATGAAAGTAATAGACTAAACCTTCAAACACCCTTTCCCATCATCAAGAGAATGTGAAATAAGCATATTTCTTTTCCCCTGAAAAATATATGTTACTAAGCTAAAGCTAGAAAATCTGTCCAGTATGTGTATCTGGTAATTTTCAGAGGAGCAATATCTTGCATCAGAAAAACCAGGCTTTTTGTACAGCCATGCATACACAATGAAACAATAAGAGAATATTGGAAAGAATCTTTCTGTGTTAGAGAGTTGAAACCACATTCTCAACAAAATGCAGGCATGTGTCAAAGACTCGGGAGCTAACAGTAGTAATTTAGCTGTTCCTGAAAATCAAGTGATATGATTTGTGTTCTTCCTACCTTTTCCAATAACTCATTTTTCATTAACCTCCATATTCTCTATAGCAGTGGTTCCCAACCTGTAATGTGCAAAGGCATGATACATAGAAAGAAGGAGACAAAGACATACACATATATAAATGTATCGTATGCCAAAAAGGAAATGAAAAAGAAAAACAAGGGCAAAACGGCACATGCTTTAGCATGCACAAAAGCTACTCTAGTTTGTAAAGGTAACTAGTATCTTGGGAGGGTATGTTTTCTGTGATCCATTCTTGGTACTATGAGATGGGGAGGAGAGAGTTATTGCCTTTCATTGCTTGAGTGGGGTGTAGACATATTGACCCCAAAGGGTTCCCTGATGGAAAGAGATTCCCTGGTAGGGGAGGATGGTCTTTAATACAGTACTGAGAATACATTTTCCTCAGCATGAGATTCCTGCCTGCTATCAATTACCAGGAAAAAATGTCAGGAAAGAGGCAGGATAAGCTAGGCAAGGATCAAATCACAAAGGGATTCATAGAATAAAGACTGTATCTGAAGCTAGACCCAAAAAAGAACTGGAAGCCAGGTCAGCCGGTGGAGTTCATGTGTTTTCTGTAAAACTGCTTCTAAGTGAGTGGGCAGCCATATTCTGCTCTGGCCAGTCTCTGAGCACCTGGCTGAGGGAGGCTTGATTACAGTCTATAAGTGCCTACATCGAGGACAAATACTTAATAGTAGCCTCTTCAACCTAGCAGTACCTGTAGGGGGGAGCACCCCCCGCAACCCCGGAGTGGCGCCTGCCTGGCGCGGTATAAGGGGAGCTGCGCACCCCCTCAATTTCTTCTTGTCAGACAACTCCGACATAGGGGAAGGAGGGTGGGATGTGGAATAGACATGAGCAACAAATCTCAAAGAACAACAGTTACGGAAAAGGTAACTGTCTTTTTTTAAGGGGGAGAGTAATCATAGGAACAATTTAGCAAGGGTGGTGGTGGATTCTCTATAACTTAAAAATTTTTAAGCAAAATTTGATGTTTTTCTAAAAGATAATCTCTAGAAAGTGCTGCAATTTGTGCTATACAGGAGGTCAGACTTCATGATCAAAATGGTCCTTTCTGGCTTTAGAATCTATGAATCTATGAAATAAAAGAATCTCATAAGGACTTCATTAACCCCCCAAAAGTGGAAGTGAAAACACACATTCTAAGCTCCTTTACTGATGGAAGGTTTCATGGATTCTGGGCATTCCAGATCTTTTCTGAAACCCATCTTAGCTGAAATGAGTGGAGAGATGTACCTGTAATATACTTGTTTTTGTGTAGTGGCTGGCACTCAAGGTGGACAAAGATGCTACTCCAACTACCAGCTAAGAGAAATCTCCTTTAGCTCAAGTGGTAGAAGCCTTTTTTTAGGCTTGTATGACATTCCAGACCAGTGAGGTGTTGTGTCACCCTTGCTGTGCAAACTTTGGTGCCTCTCAATGCTTTGCTACTGTAGCTCCCACCTGGGCCACTCACAAACAGCATACAGGGCACACCCTGTCTATGTATAACTGCAACCTGCCAGCAACACTCCAGTCACACTCTGGCTTCCACCAGCCTTGGTAGCCACTTATAGGGTGACCCCAACACACTCCCAGCCCCAATTTTTCCCCAAAACATGTGTTCTGCACCGTCCAGCCCTCTCATGGACAGTTCAGATATTTTAGGTCCATTGCCCGTCTAAAGGAGTCAAGATCCCACATTTTGGTACTTCAAATGGAGTTACCACACAGCCCAGTTTAACCACAACTATGGATTAGTTTTAGTTAAAGAATGAAACAAGTTTTAGTACTAGGAAGAGTTTTATCTTTATTTCTCCTGTAATCATTTCTGCCTTTAATGCCTGTACTTGTACTCACTCAAACTCTTTGTAACTCTTTGTAGTTAAATAAACTTAACAAACTAGACTTGGTTCAAGGTCAAATCACTTACAAATTGCAGTAACGTTGCTGACCAAATTCTCAGGCTAGGATCTGCTCCCAAATTCCAAAGGTTCTTTCTTTTGTCTTCTTAGGTGAAAGAGAGAGAGAGAGACAGATAGTGAGAGATACCATGGGGTGATTTTGCCCTTCACTTTATAGTTCAGTTCCCCTTTGAAATGCATTTTCCTGAGTGTTATCCCTAGATAAAGTTCATTCCCACTGTGAGGTTGGAGTCATGGACTCTCATGCTGAAAGAGGTTCCATGCTGTTGTTTGCTAAGATGCAGGTCTTTTTGTTCCTTTCCCCTTTCTTTGCTGAAGAATGGCCACTGGATAGGTGATGGCCCATCAACTTTGAAGACACCAGGCTAGAGGCATCAGCTTGTCCTTTGTCTTTGAGATACTGGTTTAGCCAGACATGTCAGTTAAACACATTTCAAATTCACTTTCAGCTTATGTTTATATATACTGTTACTATGTACATTTCCCCTTGATATTATTGACCAGTGAGTTAGTTTTCAAATGATACCTTGCGAGGCATATTTGTACAAATATTATTACAATCATGTGTTGGGTGTGAATACAGGGGAGCATTTGGTCACAGCTTGATACACTAAGGTGTGTGTAAATTGTTATTATGGTCCAAACCCTTGACCCCATTGAGGCTGAATTTACCCACTGTCGCTCTCTCTCTCTCTCTTTGGCTTACAGCGTCTTCACCACAAGCACTACAGTGGCATGCAGCTGTGCCGCTCTAAATGCTGTCGTGTAAATGTAGCCTCTAAATATAAATTCCTTGTGCTTACTAAGGCAAGCCACTCCCAACATGAAGGTATCTACAAAACTCCTTAAGCATCTTCCTAAAGAAATGCTCATCCTGGTACTGGATTGGATGCTGGGAATGTCTTGAGCTCAAGTCTAATGGTCATCCACCTGTTTTCCTGTCTCCCCTTTCAGAAGAATGGTTTCAGAGTAACAGCCGTGTTAGTCTGTATTCGCAAAAAGAAAAGGAGGACTTGTGGCACCTGAGAGACTAACCAATTTATTTGAGCATAAGCTTTCGTGAGCTACAGCTCACTTCATCGGATGCATACTGTGGAAACTGCAGAAGATCTTTTTATACACACAAACCATGAAAAAATGGGTGTTTACCACTACAAAAGGTTTTCTCTCCCCCCACAAACCCACTCTCCTGCTGGTAATAGCTTATCTAAAGTGATCACTCTCCGTACAATGTGTATGATAATCAAGGTGGGCCATTTCCAGCACAAATCCAGGGTTTTACAAGAACATCGGGGGGGAGGGGGGAGTAGGAAAAAACAAGGAGTGGGTTTGTGGGGGGGGTGGGGAGAAAACCTGGATTTGTGCTGGAAATGGCCCAACTTGATTATCATACACATTGTAAGGAGAGTGATCACTTTAGATAAGCTATTACCAGCAGGAGAGTGGGGCGGGGGGAGAGAAAACCTTTTGTAATGGTAAACACCCATTTTTTCATGGTTTGTGTGTATAAAAAGATCTTCTGTACTTTCCACAGTATGCATCCGATGAAGTGAGCTGTAGTTCATGAAAGCTTATGCTCAAATAAATTGGTTAGTCTCTAAGGTGCCACAAGTACTCCTTTTCTTTTTTCAGAAGAATGTTTACACTGGATCCTGCCTTCCACCTTAGCATTCTGATAGAGAGGAACACAGTGGTGTTCTCTTCTAAACTAGCTATATTCATTTTCCATTAACATTTTAAAACTGATTGATTTAACCAATACAGGCCAACAGCAAATAGCCTGCAAAGCTTGGGAGAGAGCCTCTTGAAGGAAAGGAGTAAATATAACTCAATAGTAGAAGTTATAAATCATCACACGGCTAGAAATATGCCTCTTCTGCCCCCAAAACTGCTGTATTGCTATTCAGGCTGCCTTGGCAGCCATAACAGGTCCTTATCAGCCTTACTAAGATTGGTTAAGATCCAGGTACCAGGGAGTGGAGGAAGAAAGGAATGTTGAAATGGAGTTCTCAAGTTATAACTTTGAAGCCATATATTCCTTTCTCCCACTTCGGACTACTCCTTCACCAGGACTTTCCTAGGCAGATCAGTCAGTAGTGACTTCCTCCCACTGGAATCAAGTATTATTTACTTCTCACTTGCCTGAGGAACGAAGGACTGAAATCAAGATCTGACCTTGGGTCCTCTGCCAGCAGCGAGATGTGTTACTACTAACCACAGAGTCAGACAAAAAGTACAGCTGAATAAATGACGGCCAATGAATCTAATCTGTTTTATAATTTTATCTAAAGGGTAATGATGATGTACACAGTAAGAAGTCTCCAAAAATTCTGCTGAGCTGTATGTTTCAGCTTGACACTATTTCTCCTTCAAACTAGAATTTGGATAGTGCAAGTCCATTCTTATAACTGTGATGAATGATGTCAGATGATAATGCAATCCTTTAGCGACTCTGTTAGAACTCCTAAAAAACATTATCAAATATGGCATGTGGCTAGGATGTATGGACAAAATGTTAGGTTGTATGGACAAAATGCATTTAATACAAAGCACTAAAGTACTGGGGTGCATAAGGAACTATAAGCACTTAGTCTTTATGAATCTTAGTTTGTGCATACTCTTTAAACAGGAGTGATAAATACAACTTCTTAGCTTGGGAACAATAAAATATGTTACCAACATGAACAATTTCTGGTTTTCACTTTTATGTCTGTGAAACAAACAGTACAAAAAGCTGTAATGCTAACATATCCCTTTTCAACGTTAGCCTAGGAGAGGTGATTATCTGGGGATGTGGTATGATTCTTTCCTCATTTTCTATTGGTCTTTGAGTATGGGCTATCATTTAACCTGAGATGTGAGCCACTAGGGACTGTAGATACCCCCAAAGTATATACTATAGCTTGTAATACTCAGGTTTCTATTTCAAGAGCCTTACACAATGAGAGCATGTCCTTTCCTCAGTCTTTATGTTTATTAGTTGGAAGGAAAATATAGATCTGATCCATAAAGAAAAGCATCCGTTTAATGCATATTGGCATGTCTATGGTGCTTAAGTAACTGCAAATTTTTACGTGGGAATTAAACAAAGGCAAAAAGGAAAATTGCCTGTTTTTTCCCATAGAAAGATTGGCCCCAGATGTCAACATGAGGAACACACATGGGATCTATTCAAATAAATCCTACTTGTTGTCCTGTGGTACCATCTCCCAAGATAGCAACAAAATAGTGATACATAAGACAGCTGCTACCAAGCATTCTCTAGCTGGTCTTTGCATCTGAGTCCCCTGATTTCTTTTCCTTATTTCTCCGTTTACAATATATATGTATATATAGAAAAAAATGAGAATGCTAATAAAAATGGTTAATATTAAAAGTGATCATTAACTGTTTGGAGCTGGTAGCCAAGTGATAAAAGTAAATGGGTCTGTTTATTTTAAACAGATGCTTGTCTGAAAGCATTGTAAAAAGTATATTCTCCTTGCATGCTGCTGAGCACATTGATTTAGCCAGATGCTCCATGTGGCTCAGAGGTAGCATAATTACCACATGTTTTACAATCATAATGTTCATGACATTTTTATACTAATATATAAGTAGGATAAATACATAGCTAAAACACATATAAATTATAAAAGGTTCTATTCTAGCCTAATGTTTCCTACATAAAAATACATGTTGCCTTCTGTGATACACAAGCCCAACAGCGTATTTGATTTATTTGTAGGTATTATTCACTAACAGGCATTAATTGTTACTCATCATCATAATATCTGAGCCCTCTACAGACATGGCTGCAGTAAGCCTGACAAAACCCTTGTGAGATAGGGTGGGTTATTATTTATCCCCATTTTACAAACTGGGGAAGTGAGGCACTGAGAGATGAAATGCCCAAGGTCATATACATGGAAAATCATGGATGCTCGTTACATACTGGGCCAACTTATCCATAAGAGCCAAATTTAGGCCTGCAGGGAGGGTGATGAGGGTGCATAAGTTCAGGAGAGGGCACATAGAACAGTTCTCCAAAGTGTGCCCATGAGGCTGTAAGCTCTTTGTGACTGGGACTGTCTTTTTCTTCTGCGTATGTTCATCACCTAGTTCAGTGGTGCCCTGATCCTAGGCTCTACCACAATACAATAATAATTAATGGTAATAAGGGCATTCTAACAAGGACTGCAGGAGGCAGTCTTTCCAATGTCTTACAGGGAAAGCAAACTGAGGTCCCAGGAAATGCGTTGGGACCCTGGCACTCTGGTCACATATCTGGAGTGCCTACATGGATTTGTACTTGAACCTGCACCCTGTGGGTGCCTGATCTGATCATCAGTCAGTGGTACAGCCCTTTCTGATGTTTCACAGAGGTCTGAGGGCCAGACCCTCTGTCATAAATATAAAGGGAAGGGTAAACCCCTTTGAAATCCCTCCTGGCCAGGGGAAAGCTCCTCTCACCTGTAAAGGGTTAAGAAGCTAAAGGTAACCTCGCTGGCACCTGACCAAAATGACCAATGAGGAGACAAGATACTTTCAAAAGCTGGGAGGAGGGAGAGAAACAAAGGGTCTGTGTCTGTCTATATGCTGTCTTTGCCAGGGATAGACCAGGAATGGAGTCTTAGAACTTTTAGTAAGTAATCTAGCTAGGTATGTGTTAGATTATGATTTCTTTAAATGGCTGAGAAAAGAATTGTGCTGAATAGAATAACTATTTCTGTCTGTGTATCTTTTTTGTAACTTAAGGTTTTGCCTAGAGGGGTTCTCTATGTTTTTGAATCTAATTACCCTGTAAGATATCTACCATCCTGATTTTACAGGGGGGATTTCTTTATTTCTATTTACTTCTATTTTTATTAAAAGTCTTCTTGTAAGAAAACTGAATGCCTTTTCATTGTTCTCAGATCCAAGGGTTTGGGTCTGTGGTCACCTATGCAAATTGGTGAGGCTTTTATTCCAACATTTCCCAGGAAAGGGGGGGTGCAAGTGTTGGGAGGATTGTTCATTGTTCTTAAGATCCAAGGGTCTGGGTCTGTAGTCACCTAGGCAAATTGGTGAGGCTTTTTACCAAACCTTGTCCAGGAAGTGGGGTGCAAGGTTTTGTGAAGTATTTTGGGGGGAAGGACGCGTCCAAACAGCTCTTCCCCAGTAACCAGTATTAGTTTGGTGGTGGTAGCAGCCAGTCCAAGGACAACGGGTGTAATATTTTGTACCTTGGGGAAGTTTTGACCTAAGCTGGTAAAGATAAGCTTAGGAGGTTTTTCATGCAAGTCCTCACATCTGTACCCTAGAGTTCAGAGTGGGGGAGGAACCTTGACACCCTCAAAGATATTTTGATGACTAACTCCCACTGAAATCAATGGAAGTTAGGAGCTTCAGTATCTTTGAGGATCTGGGTCTGAGTTCCTTCTGTAAAACTGCAAGCTAAATATTCAAAATGGGGGTGAAGCTTATAGGATCCACCAAGAAATCAATTCTTACTAGTCGCCATCAGTTCCCAAGCCGCATAATTATTATTTTGACTCAAGAGGAATGGGGGAGGAAAACAGAGAGGAGGAGCACCAAGAGTTTCCTCAAAGAAACAGTCATAATAGCTTCTGGTGATCCTCCTGAGCCCATGGAGGAAAATTGTATCAGCCAGTGGATTACAGCCAATGCTGTGTGACTTCAACCATGTAACTATTCACAGCCAACTCAGATAGTATTAACAAATTCATTGGGAAAAAGATTTGCCTTTTTACATGCATCTAGATGGAGGGAAAATGCTTCAACTGAATTTTTGTTTGCTTGAAAAATGTGGTAAAATGGAAAAGGGCATTTTAATGGAAGCTCCGCAAACTCAACGAGGAAGCATTTCTGAGCCCTTTTGTTTCAAGCTGAATATATTTTGCCCAGCACAGCTTGTGTATCTGATTTGCTCAGCTCATAAATCAAAAGGTTATTCTCCTGCCGCTGGCACAGAAAATTCTGAAAGGTATCTGAAAGGCATGCTGTGTTTTATTCTGTCTCTGACCACTTCCTCAGCAAGAAAGATTCTACCATCAGAGTGTAGATGATGGATCAAATGTTCAGAAGCATCTAAGTGACTTAGGAGCTTAAGTTCCATTTTCCAAAAGTCACCTAGGCACTTAGCTGGCTTTCAGTGACACTTTTGGTATGTCTACACCAGGGGTGGCCAACCTCAGCCTGAGAAGGAGCCAGAATTTACCAATGTACCTTGCCAAAGAGCCACAGTAATATGTCAGCAGCCTCCACATCAGCTCCCCACTTCCCACTCCCAGTGCCTCCTGCCTGCCAGCCGCCGCACCGATCAGTGCTTCCCTCTCCCTCCCCCTTTCTCCCAACCACCACAATCAGCTGTTTCACAGCATGCAGGAGGCTCTTGGGGGGAAGGGGGAGGAGCAAGGGCATGGCAGGCTCTGGGGAAGGGGCAGGAGCCTTGGGGGAAGGGGTGGAGTAGGTTCAGGACCTTGGGCAGAGCCAGGGGTGGAGCAGTGAGAACCACCGGCACATTGGAGAGTTAGCACCTATAGCTCCAGCCCCGGAGTTGGCACCTACGCAAGGAGCTGCATATTAACTTCTGAAGAGCCGCATGCGGCTCCAGAGCCACAGGTGGTCACCCCTGGTCTACACTGAATAGTAGGATGTGATTGGAGCTTGTGTAGCCATACCTGAGCTAACTTGGGTGCCAGAGCAATGAAGCTGCAGAAGCTTTGACTAGCCACTCAACTAAATACACACAGTTCCAGGAATGCTTGTAGCCATGGTGCCACAGCTTCACTGCTCACTATCTGGAAGATCTAGCTCAAAGCTAGCTTGAATATGTCTACACAAGTTTAGGCTTATAGAGGCTAGATTTTTTTTAACGCATTTAGGTGCCTAAACATACAGAGAGTGCCAGTGGGGTTTTCAAAGACACTTATGTGTATCTTTAGGTGCTTAAATACCTTTAAAAATCTGGCCCTAAATGCCCAAGTTGCTTTTGAAAAGGGGTCTTAGACTCCAAAATCACTATGACTTTTGAAAATGTTGTCTGATATTTCTATAAGTGATCTGTTGGAGATTATAGAATCCAGCTCACTCTTTCATAGATGTACAGTAGCTAAAATTTATTTGGAGACCTGATCCTGCATTCCTTGTGCCCTCAAAACTCTTACTGAGGTTTATGGAAGATGTGAAAAGATACAGGTTTGGGGCATTTGTCATTATACTAGCAGATTTATTATAAACTCCTTCTCAACCTTAGCTAAATTATAATAGCTATGTTACTGTTATATAATACTTGTATGATTTCACTTGGTTGTTCCATTAAATATTACTTTTCCAGCTTATGCATATGAAGTGTTTGTTTAAATTTCCTCCTATAAAGTATGCAATTAATTTTGGGATCAACTATATCATCTGTTAACATCAGTTTATCTCTTCTCTTTTCATATCCAAGAAAGTGCAACACTTTAAGCTGAAACAATACAATACCTTGCCCCAAACCCAGTCTGTTCTAGTTCACTTCTTATTGGTTTTGTAGTTCAGTTTTTTCAGTCTCCATATAATGCATTTCCCATCCTACTACTGAAACCCTTGCTTATTACTCATTTGTTGGTCATAAAAAATTGACTTTACAGCTGTTTTCTCTAGGTTATTTCCACACGTGGGAAAGAAAGGGTCTCTGAGCACTGACTGCTCTGGGATACAACAAATTCTGAGTCTCTATTAGCTCCTCTTACCTAGTCCTTCTGTTTTGTGTCCACCTTCTCTGCTGTACTTGTGCTGAATTTAGCATAATCAAGAGTAAATTAACATGGCACCATCAAGAAATTGCTTTAATTTTGACAAAAGTTGACTAGTTCTTGGTCTAGATTTGCAAAGGTATTTAAGTGCCCAAAGATGCAGATAGATAAATAGTGAGATGTACAAAAGCAGATAAAAAAGATTTGGCACCTAACTCTCTTGGGATCTTGTCTCGTTCTTGCTCTGCTGTGAACTAACACACTTACCACTATTTCCTGTATAGCTTCATTTCTAAATCTATGCTGATTTCAGAAAGCTATTGTGATATACAGTGGTTAATTCTGTAAGGCCCCATAATATCAGATGCAAAACATTTTAAATGTAAAAAGAAAAGGAGTACTTGTGGCACCTTAGAGACAAATAAATATATTTGAGCATAAGCTTTTGTGAGCTACAGCTCACTTCATTGGATGCATACAGTGGAAAATACAGTGGGGAGATTTTATATACACAGAGAACACGAAACAATGGGTGTTACCATACACACTGTAACGAGAGTGATCACTTAAGGTGGGCTATTACCAGCAGGAGAGCGGAGAGGAAGGGGAAACTTTTGTAGTGATAATCAAGTTGGGCCATTTCCGGCAGTTGATAAGAATGTCTGAGGAACAGTCAGGGGAGTGGAGGGGAATAAACATGGGGAAATAGTTTTACTTTGTGTAATGACACATCTACTCCCAGTCTTTATTCAAGTCTAAGTTAATCGTATCCAGCTTGAAAATTAATTTCAATTCAGCAGTCTCTCGTTGGAGTCTGTTTTTGAAGTTTTTTTGTTGAAGAATTGCCACTTTTAGGTCTGTAATCGAGTGAACAAAGATTGAAGTGTTCTCCGACTGGTTTTTAAATGTTATAATTCTTGACGTCTGATTTGTGTCCATTTATTCTTTTACGTGGAGACTGTCCAGTTTGACCAATGTACATGGCAGAGGGGCATTGCTGGCACATCCATCCACAGCCTCAGAAACAACTCTGACATCATAATCAAAAAGGCTGACAAAGGAGGTGCTATCATCATCATGAATAGGTCGGAATATGAACAAGAGGCTGCGAGGCAGCTCTCCAACACCACTTTCTACAAGCCATTACCCTCTGATCCCACTGAGGGTTACCAAAAGAAACTACACCATTTGCTCAAGAAACTCCCTGAAAAAGAACAAGAACAAATCTGCACAGAACACACCCCTGGAACTCCGACCTGGGGTATTCTATCTGCTACCCAAGATCCATAAACCTGGAAATCCTGGACGCCCCATCATCTCAGGCATTGGCATCCTGACAGCAGGATTCTCTGGCTATGTAGACTCCCTCCGTAGGCCTTACGCTACCAGCACCCCCAGCTATCTTCGAGACACCACTGACTTCCTGAGGAAACTACAATCCATCAGTGATCTTTCTGAAAACACCATACTGGCCACTATGGATGTAGAAGCCCTCTACACCAACATTCCACACAAAGATGGACTACAGGCCGTTAGGAACAGTATCCCTGATAATGTCACTCCAAACCTGGTGGATGAACTTTGTGACTTTGTCCTCACCCATAACTATTTTACATTTGGAGACAATGTATACCTTCAAATCAGCGGCGCTGCTATGGATACCTGCATGGCCCCACAGTATGCCAACATTTTTATGGCTGACTTAGAACAACGCTTCCTCAGCTCTCGTCCCCTAACGCCCCTACTCTACTTGCGCTACATTGATGACATCTTCATCATCTGGACCCATGGAAAAGAAGCCCTTGAGGAATTCCACCATGATTTCAACAATTTCCATCCCACCATCAACCTCAGCCTGGACCAGTCCACACAAGAGATCCACTTCCTGGACACTACGGTGCTAATAAGCGATGGTCACATAAACACCACCCTATACCAGAAACCTACTGACTGCCATTCCTATCTACATGACTCCAGCTTTCATCCAGACCACACTACACGATCCATTGTCTACAGCAAAGCTCTATGATACAACCGCATTTGCTCCAACCCCTCAGACGGAGACAAACACCTACAAGATCTCTATCAATCATTCTTACAACTACAATACCCACTTGATGAAGTGAAGAAACAAATTGACAGAGCCAGAAGAGTACCAGAAGTCACCTACTACAGGACAGGCCCAACAAAGATAACAGAACACCACTAGCCATTACTTTCAGCCTCCAACTAAAACCTCTCCAACGCATCATCAAGGATCTACAACCTATCCTGAAGGATGACCCATCATTCTCACAGATCTTGGGAGACAGGCCAGTCCTTGCTTGCAGACAGCCCCCCAACCTGAAGCAAATACTCACCAGCAACCACACACCACACAACAGAACCACTAACCCAGGAACCTATCCTTGCAACAAAGCCCGTTGCCAACTGTGTCCACATATCTATTCAGGGACACTATCATAGGGCCTAATCACATCAGCCACTCCATCAGAGGCTCGTTCACCTGCACATCTACCAATGTGATATATGCCATCATGTGCTAGCAATGCCCCTGTGCCATGTACATTGGTCAAACTGGACAGTCTCTACATAAAAGAATAAATGGACACAAATCAGACGTCAAGAATTATAACATTCAAAAACCAGTCCGAGAACACTTCAATCTCTCTGGTCACTCGATTACAGACCTAAAAGTGGCAATTCTTCAACAAAAAAACTTCAAAAACAGACTCCAATGAGAAACTGCTGAATTGGAATTAATTTTCAAACTGGATACAATTAACTTAGGCTGAATAAAGACTGGGAGTGGATGTGTCATTACACAAAGTAAAACTATTTCCCCATGTTTATTCCATCCCACCCCCCACTGTTCCTCAGACTTTCTTGTCAACTGCTGGAAATGGCCCACCTTGATTAGCACTACAAAAGGTCTTTTTCCCCCGCTCTCCTGCTCACTTAAGGTGAGGTAATAGCTCACCTTAAGTGATCACTCTCGTTACAGTGTGTATGGTAACACCCATTGTTTCACGTTCTCTGTGTATATAAATCTCCCCACTGTATTTTCCACTGAGAGAATCTGATGAAATGAGCTGTAGTTCACGAAAGCTTATGCTCAAATAAATTGGCTAGTCTCTAAGGTGCCACAAGCACTCCTTTTCTTTTTGCGAATACAGACTAACACGGCTGCTACTCTGAAACCTACCATTTTAAATGTAGTAATTGTACATGTAATTGTTCCAGGGGAAAACAAATCATGTCTGGTTGTAACAGACTAAATGCACTTATTTCACTTTCATTCTCCAACGTTTTGGATAATTTTGGGGCGAAGGGTTTTCTGATAGCATATGGCTCTTTAGCAGAAAAAAAGTTTAAAACAGGAGCCAATGGCTGGATGCTGAAGCCAGGAAAATTCAGATTAGAAATTAAGCTCACTTTTTAATAGTGAGAATAATTAGCCATTGGAATAATTTACCTATGGGTGTGGTAGATTCTCCATCAATTGCAGTCTTTAAGCCAAGACTGGATTGTGACAGGTTGGATCATAGAAACCCCCTTGGGACTGCCAACTGATGTGCCAAGATTACTTCTGCCCCTGCTTTCCTGCCCTGGCAGCTTGGGACTCCAGTGTCCTGCCTGGTTTGAGCCAGACCCGCTAGCGTGCGGCAAACCCAGACCCAGGTCTGAACCACGTCCCCTAACAGCTGTAGGCTTAATTGAAAGCAGCTTAAGAAGTGTTCCTGTCTATAACACTCAGATGCCCAACTCCCAATGGGGTCCAAACCCCAAATAAATCCAATTTACCCTGTATAAAGCTTATACAGGGTAAACTCATAAATTGTTCACCCTCTATAACATTGATAGATATGCACAGCTGTTTGCCCCCCCCCACCCGAGGTATTTATACATACATTAATTAACTCTGGGTTAATTAATAAGTAAAAGGTGATTTTATTAAATATAGAAAGTAGGATTTAAGTGATTCCAAGTAGTAACAGACAGAACAAAGTGAATCACCAAGTAAAATAAAATAAAACCCCGCAAGTCTATGCCTAATACAGTAAGAAAACTGAATGCAGAAAAAACCTCACCCTCAGAGGAGTTCCAGTAAGCTTCCTTTTACAGACTAGTCTCCTTCTAGTTTGGGTCCAGGAGTCACTCACACCCTGTAGTTACTGTTCTTTGTTCCAGTTTCTTTCAGGTATCCTTGGGGGTGGAGAGGCTATCTCTTGAGCCAGCTGAAGACAAAATGGAGGGATCTCCCAGGGATTTAAATAGACTTTCTCTTGTGGGTGGATATCCCTCCCTCCGTCTGTGTAGAGTTCCAGCTACAAGTTGGAGTCACATGGGCAAGTCACATGTCCATGCATGATCAGAACTTACAGGTAGCAGCCATGGTTCACATACTACCTTGAACGTCCTCATGTAGACTTCTTATGTGGTTTGGAGCCTTCCAACATCCATTGTCCTTTAAGCGCTTCTTGATTGGGCACTTAACATGCAAATTCCTTTCTAAAGAAGCTGACCAAATGCCTTACTAAAGCTATTTAAAATCAAAAAAGTATATAGCCAATATTCATAACTTCGAATACAAAAATGATACATGCATACAAATAGGATGAAATAGATTCCATAGATCATAACCTTTACAGAGATATGTTACATGGCATATGTAGCATAAAACATATTAAAGTTATGTCATATATACATTCATAAGAATATTTCCATAAAGCCTTATGGGTTGCACCATCACATGGATACCTTTCTAAGAGACAGGGGCTGGCTCAAACAGATAGAGGAATTACTGGGTGAAATTCTATGGCCCGTGTTATACAGGTGGTCACAATGATCCTTTCTGGCTTTAAAATCTCTCAATCTATGAATTATACATTTGTAATTTGCAAGCTAATTATACTCATGCTAAGGACCAGACCTCCAAACCTTTACTCAAACAGATATTCCTGTTGGATTCAATGGGGCTACTTATGTGAGTAAAGACTATTTGCCTGTACCAGGATTCGCAAGTCAGATGTTTGGCACTTAATATAGGCCCTGATTCAGTCTGAAGCTTAAGCACAAGTCTGACTTTAAGCATGGCAGTATTCTCATTGAACTCATTGCAACTGCTTCCCTGTTTAATGATCAGCACCTGCTTTTAACTACCTTGATGAATGGGGACCTTGACTATGGATAACTGGATTTTTCTTTCATGTGAGGTTTCATTCACGTACAATACTATCCCCTTCCCCAGTTATAAACTGTCTCTGAATGCTAACTTTAGTGTCGGTTTTGACTAACCCCTTTCAGATGTCATCAGCCACTCCCCCCAGTAGTATTTTTCTTTCATATTTGAGACGTGATAGTAAGAATTACCGAACCATTTTTGTTGAATGAAAAAATGATTCATACTTGTTTTGTTACTGTCTGTGCCTTACATCTAGTTTTCAATAGTTTGCCTATTAATCAGTTTCAGGGTGGACTCTAAAGAGGGGAATCTGACAGAGCGACAAGCAAGTATGTAGCAGTTGTGTGTGTAAATTGCTATGGGAATTCAACAGCTGGGTTCCCCCACAGCAGTCTGAAAATGTCCAGCTGGGGGTGCTAGACTGGAGCTGTGACAGTAGGGCTGTCCGGGCACTGGGATTTAAGCAGAGGTGGATTAAGCTATTCTTTTTCACAGAACAAGTGAACTGACCTACTCAGTTTGTTCTTCTGTCTTCTGAATTGTTCCTATTTAGCAATATATGTATGCTTGCACATTTAATTTATGTCTCAGACAGCCCAATGCTATTCTGCTCCATGCACCACTGCTTATGCCTTGCCCTTCAGTTTTATTCTGAGAGTTGTTCTTAAGCATCCCATTTCCTTTGACATCATCAGACTCCATCACAAAGACTACAGAGAGATCACTTCAATATTTATAATGTGAGCTTTCTGAATAAGCTTCCATATTACACATACAACAAGCTCCAGGGCTGGCACTAAATCAAGGAGAAGTTTGCTTTCTTTACCTTTTGAAAGCAATGTGTTCTCTGTAAATCAGCTTTTCCATTATTATATGCTGTCAGTGTCACTGACTTATGCAGCAATTTTGGATGTCTCCGTAGTGACCTCAAAATTTTTGCTGGTATTTTATTTGCTTCAGATTCACTGTCTAGTGTAAAGCTGGCTGCTACACAATATGCATCCATATTTGTTGACCAGTTTTCTACACAGTGCTGCTTTACAGTGAAGCAGTTCAGCAAAGAATTCCATGTTGCTCCTAACCCTTTTGCAAAAGGTTGAAGCTTTTGTTGCACATAACCAAGATGCTTTCAATTAACATACATTTTTCCACAGCTACTGCATTTTTGAATACCTGATGTTTATAAACAACTTGCTTTCTGTGTGGCAGATATTGTAGCATTTTCACTGTCATATAAGTCAATGTCTCTGGCCTGGTGTGTGTCCCTAGCTGCATTCTCTATGTTCAATATGTGTCTA
Source organism: Lepidochelys olivacea (assembly GCF_965140295.1). NCBI lineage: Eukaryota > Metazoa > Chordata > Testudines > Cheloniidae > Lepidochelys > Lepidochelys olivacea. The sequence continues at coordinate 32,600,037 of NC_140415.1, forward strand.
GATTTTGACAGTATATACATATACATACATGCACACACAAAAGCACAGAGAAAAGGTATGTGGGAGTGTGAGCATATGATCAAATTCATATAGCGGATAAGATGGACTAGAATAGAAATGGTGTGTTACAGACTACAGACTTGATCCTTCACCACTGAAGTTTTGCCATTGACTTCAGTGGGAGCAGGGGAAGGTTCTTCATGACCTAGTGGGAGTTATTTATACTTACTGCTATCATTCAAAGAAGTGTCATGTTAACATTTTAGATCCTCCATTTGGCGGTGCTTAGCTCACTGGTGCTTTGTTAGACTAGGATAAGAGGTGTAGTGTTAACTAACACATTCTAATTTATGTCTTTGAAAAGTCGAGTATGGAGCAAGACACTCCTTTTAACATGTACTAAGTGAGGAGTGTAGACTCACTCAACCACCTTAGCACATGTTAAAGACTGTGTGCCTTGTCTACATTAGACTTTTCAGACATGTTAGCTAACATATTCTAATATCCCACTCTACAATCCCTAGTCATAACACACTGTAATTTATGACACTGGTAGTCTATTGGCCCTGCTTAACAGACTTGACACAACTTTCCTTCTTCCTCGAGAGGTGTCCCTGTGGGTGCTGCACTCCAGGTCAAGGTGCATCCCTGCCCCTTCGATCAGAGATTTCTGCTGCAGTACCCGTATGGGCCGCGTGTTGCCAATGCCCCAACAGCATGTGTGAGGCCCAGACTCAGTCCTCGGTTCCTTTTCTACCACCCCCAGCTTGAGACGGAGTTTAGCAGTCCTGCTAATTTTCACTTCTTCATAGCTTTTCTGTAGACAAAGTTATAGGAGTTAGTTTGCTGCTTATTTAGATAAGTTTTAGTTAATTCTTACCTCCTCATAAAATTTTTTTTTCTTTGCCTCAGAGTTAGTGACCCTCAAAATGCCTGGTTCACCAGGTTTCAAGAGATGCACAATGTTCAGAGACACCATCCTCATCTCTGATGGCCATTCTCAGTACTTACAATGTTTGGGGGAATCCCATGTACCCCCAAAATGTGTGCACTGTAATAAACTTAAAGCCGAGATATGCAAGGACAGAGACCTGAGATTGAAACATCGTTATGGAAAAGTCCCTCAGACCTGCCTCTGATCCGGGTCAGCAGTCTTCCTCACGGCAAAGTTCACCACCAAAACCCTCCAAGGATAAAAAACAGGTGAAAAAATGGCTGGCTTCATCGCCTTTCTGGAAGCATGCATATTCAAAATGGTTGCCGACCAGATCAGCTCTGTGGGTGCTGGACGCTCCGTGGCTCAGCATGTATAATGCTCTGGGCACCTCTGGCACTGTCCATGCATCAGCGGCTGCCCACGCTGGTGCCAAGGTTCAAGGCTCTGAGTTGCCTGCCTCCACTGTGGCACACTAGGTCACCAAAAAGGACCTGTACCAACTGCTACTATGGCACTTATGCTGCAGTTCACAGCACTTACTCCAGCACCGGCTCATTATGATGCACTTCTCGTGCTCTCCGTGCCCTACTCTTTGGCACCGATTCAGCATGCGGCACTTCCAGTGCAGATACTGCCTCAGCCAGCGACATCGGCTCTACACATGGCACCGCCGGGGCAGACTGTGCCTTACTCATCAGCACCCGCCTCAGCACACGGTTCCTCAAATATCTACAGTGTCTCACCATTTGGCACTGGCAACTTCCGCCCCGCCCCAGTTTCTCTACCACAGAGACCTGGTTATTTCTCCAACCCCAGAGTCTCCCATATTCGGCATGGATGTTTCACCTGGATTGTCAGCACTGTACCGACAACTTTCCCCTACCCCTTCTCACTTCTCAAGTGATGAGGATGAGAACATTGAAGGGTTTTTTCCCCACACTATTCTTCCCCAGTCAAGACACCCGTTACTGGGGGACTTTTTAAATCATGGCCCTCGTATTCCAGGGAATTACCACCCTGGTATGTCCACTGTTGGATGGGTCCACGCATGCCCTTCCCGGGGCAATGGCCCTACTGGAGTCCCTGTGGATCTTATAAGAGACAGTACAGTGCTTGCCCTACCCCTTGCAGGGCGGACATTAGATCTCCTCCTCCACCCTGAAACAAAGATGCTGGGCTACGGGAAGAACCAACAAATCTGTCGACAGAGGAGGTCGCACCTGACAGCTCTCCAACCGATTACAACTCACCTTCAGTGCCTGATGAGGCTATCATCTCCCCCGCCCCTGACAACATCTGACAATTTCACACACTTCCAGAACCTCTTCAAAAGAGTTGCTGATGAGCTAAAGATCCCTCTCAAGGAAGTGATTGAAGACCAACCCGATCTTATCGACATTTTACAAGCCTCTACCTTTTCCAAAATAGCTCTGCCAATCCATGGGGCTATCCTGGAACCAGCTAAGACCATATGGCAGACCTCAGCCACTATATCCCCAACCTGCAAGAAAGCAGACCTCAAATACTACATACCCTCCAGGTGGCCAACCAAAAAAACGAATAGCAACATTTCAGGTCTACTCCATCTGATAAGGATACCAAGAGAATCGACTCATTTGGCCACAAAGTATATTCTTCTTCCACCTTACAATTCAGGGTAGTGAACGACACAGCTCTACTAGCTAAGTACAACCACAGGAACTACGGTAAAATCACGGAATTTATTAATGACAGTCCTGAAGACAAGGGACAACAATTTCAAGCCGTAGTCTCGGAGGGGCAGATGATATCCTGTATGACCCTTCAAGCTGCTCTTGATGCTGCTGACATGGCCGTCAGATCCACCACTACGGCTGTGGTCATGCAGCGAGCTTCACGGTTAGGCTCCTCCTTATTCCCACGGGAGATACAAAACACTGTTGAAGATCTCCCTATCGATGGTAAGAAGCTGTTTGTAGTGAAGATAAATGAAATCCTGCATACCCTGAAGGACTTGCGTGCCACGCTAAGTCCACGGTATCACACACCTGCCATAAGAAGGACACAATACAGATATCAGCCTTACCAACACCCAGAATATCCCACGTACACCCAACAACAATATCAAAGACACTATGATCAGCAATAATGCCATAGAAATAGAACCCAATTATGACGCCCCCACCCCCACCATCAGCCTCATCTCAACCCCCTCCATCGAAAAAGCAGATCTGAAGCATTGATCAAGGGCATAGAAAACCTCCCACCCACCCCAGTGCTTACTACAACCATCCATCCTTTTGGACACTGTCTGCTCCCATTCATCACCAACTGGGAAGCTATCACTATGGACAGATGGGCCTTAGAAATCATCTGATCGAGCTATTCCATCCCATTTCTGTACATGCCCCCCATCCCCTCCCCACCCCTCTTCAGGGACCCTCTCACAACCACTTGCTCCATCAAGAGGTGCAACATCTTATACAACTAGGAGCAGTGGAAACAGTAACCACTCAACACAGAGGGAAAGGGTTTTATTCCCACTGTTTCTTGACAGAAAAGTGTGTAGGGGGGGGTGGCGACCTATTCTCAATCTTTAATGACTGAACAGGTTCGTCAAGAAACAGAAATTCAGGATGGTTACCTTGTCAATGTTAATTCCGGTGTTGGAGCAAGGAGATTGGTTTTCAGCCCTCGACCTGCAGGACACGTATTTTCATGTCACTATACATCCTGCCCACAGGCATTTTCTCAGATTCGCATTACCAATACAAGGTTTTACCCTTTGGCTTTTCAACGGCTCCCTGTGTCTTTTCCAAAATTTTAGCTGTGGTAACAGCATACCTCAGAAAAGAAGGGAATAATTATTTTTCCTTACCTGGACGATTGCCTCCTGAAGTCTTATACTCACTTGGAAGCCACTCGAGCGACCCAAACAACCATACATTGCTTTTACACCCTTGGCCTACAAATAAACATTTTAAAAAATCTACTTTACATCCTACCTAGCAACTAGACTTCATAGGAGCCCACCTCTGTTTAACTACAGGGCTCACCTCACTTCCAAGGGACAGATTCCACACAATGAAGATCCTCATAGAAAGAGTACGGAGCAGTCCACAGGTCACTGCATGAGATTGCCTACAGCTTCTAGGTCACATGGTTGTATGCGTGTTCATAGTCAAAAATGCATGCCTCTATATGCAATGCCTTCAAGGCTTGCTGGCCACAGTTTACAAACCGAATGTACACAGACTGAACAGACTACTAACTATGCCCTCAAAGGTCAAGGACTCACTATTATGGTGGACTCTTCCTCTCAACCTCTGTTCAGAGGTCCCATTCTGGCAGGATCCTCCCTCGGTTACAATCACGGCAGATGCATCCCTCACTGGCTGGGGAGCATACATGGAACATCTTACGATTCAGAAGCCACAATTCGTATCAATTTTGTAGCACTCCGCGCTGTCCACAATGCCTGCCTCCATTTTCTCCCACTCATCAAAAACCGCAGGATCAGGGTTATGACTGACAACATTGCACGTACTTGTACGTAAACAGACAAGCGGGAGCTCAATCCCACCCCCTGTGCACCGAGGCTATAAAACTTTGGTACTGGTGCCTCCAACACAATATTCACATCTCAGCCTCATACCTACCAGGTTCTCAGAACACCATGGTGGATGAACTTAGTCGATCCTTTTCCCTCCATCTCTAGTGGGAGATAGACAACACTACACTACATACACTACACTACATAGCACTACACTACATAGACAACACTACACTACATAGCACTTCCCAGAGCTGGAGCTTTCCCCAACTAGATCTCTTTGCAACTGCAGTCAACAAGAAATGTCCAACATTCTGCTCCAGAGCAGGTCTGGGAAAACTTTCTCTGGGAGACACAGTCATGATCACATGGCCAGATACTCTGCTATATGCATTCCCACCAATACCACTGCTGAACAGGGTGGTACAGAAAATAAGGACAGACAGGTCCAAGGTCATCCTAATAGCTCCATCATAGCCCAGACAGCCATGGTACCCATTTCTAACAAGGATGTCCACCTGTCCTCTGATCTCGCTTTCCCCCCTTCCACAACCTATTATCACAAAGCAAGGGACAGTTATACCACCCCAAGATAGCGATGTTCTATCTCAAAGCATGGCTCCTCAATGGTTCTCTAACCAAGAACTAGGATGCTCTGAACAAGTTAGAACTGTATTATTGCACAGCAGAACTCATTCCACACACACCACCTACATGCAGAAATGGAAAAAGTTCACTGCTTGGTGTGCTGCCAGACACGCCCCTCCTGATTCCACCCATCTTCCACGGATACTAGACTATCTTCTAGAACTCAAATTAGCCATGCTTTCTCTTAGCTCAGTAAAGGTACACCTAGCAGCAATCACAGTATTCCACCAAAAGATGGATAACACTACTGTTTTTGCCCATCCTGTCACTAAAAGATTCCTCAAAGGCATCCAAACACTGTACCCAGACATAAGACCACCTGCTGAGCCATGGGACCTACATCTTGATGCACAAACCCTTTGAACCGTTAGCAACCTGCTCCATTCTACACCTTTCCATGAAAACTGCATTCTTAGGAGCAATTACATCTGCTAGACCCATGGGGAAACTTGGAGCGCTAATGGCAAAACCTCCGTATATTACCTTTTTTAAAGACAAGGTCACTCTTCAAACACTTCCCAGATTTCTTCCTAAGGTGCATTTGTCCTTTCTTCTAAATAAACCCATTCATCTCCCAACCCTCTTCCCCAAATCATTCAATCTGAATACATTTGGGGCAACAATGCACATGCTTAATGTTCACAGAGCATTATCCTTCTATCTGGATAGAACTAAACCATTTAGAGATCCCCCCAAACTCTTCATTTCTATAGCCCAACGATCTAAGGCAAGGCGATATCCGCAATCTATCTATCTAAATAGATATGAGACTGCATACGCCTATGTTACCAATTGAAACATGTTCAACCTCCAGCTTCAATCAAGGTACACTCTACTAGATCTGTGTCAACTTCAGTAGCATTTCTCCCAAATGTCCCTCATTGAGACATATGCAGGGCTGCTACCTGGGCTTCAGAGTTTACATTTCCTAAATGTCATGCTCTCACACAAGATCCATCATTGGACACTTGAGTGGGTCGAGCTGACTTGTCAACAGCTTTCTTACCAGATCCGAAATCCCGACCATCCTAAAAGTACTGCTATTAAGTGACCTGTAGTGGAACACCCACAGGGACACCTCTCAAGGAAGAAGAGAAGGTTACTCACCTTGTGCAGTAATTGATATTCTCTGAGATGAGTGTCCCTTTGGGTGCTCCACTATCCACCCTCTTCCCCACTACTTCAGAGTTTGGAGCAGGCTTTGTTGTAGAGAAGGACCTGAGGAGTCCAGGCCATGCATGCACTGTTGGGGCATTTGCAACATGTGACATGCAGGGACTGCACATGCACAGCCCGTATGGATACTGCTGCAGAAATCTCCGCTCAAAGGCGTTGGGATGCACCTTGACCTGCAGTGGGGCACCCACAGGGACACTCATCTTGAAGAACGTCAGTTACTGCACAAGGTGAGTAACCTCCTCCTCTGGCTGTAATACTAATTTAACAACAACAACAAAGGTTGATGTTTAATATTTAAACAAGCCGTTCAATCTGAAACATTTCCAACAGATGAGCTCTTTAAATAGCTTATTCTGAATGGATTATTAGGAACAGTGCTTCCTTTGAACAACAAATTCTACTGTCTATGCCAATGTCAACAAAGCTAATGTTGACACTTGTTCTGTTACCTGAACGAAGGAGAAGCCAGAACCCGTTTTGCATTGCTTTGCATAACATTGTTATCCTCTTGCATTTCATAACATGCTGGAAGTACCTAAATAGTGCACTTAGAATGGTCAAATTATACAGTATTCAAATTCTTTGTGTGCAATGTTCAGGTGATACAGAGGTATATTCTGTGACATCACCATCAATCAATAAAATTAGCCTAGAAAACTACTTGTTCTGGACAAACCTAAAGAGCTTTGCTTCAGATAAGCACCCGGAAGTTAGTTTCAGATCTTAGCTGAGCCTTTGTTTGCCAGTCAAGGCTCTTTAGGGGATTCAGGGAAGGCTTTGCTGTCTTATTTTTAGTGAGATACAATATACTCTTTAGCTGCCATTGAAAGCTGGCTCTGAGCATGCTGGACCTTTGTGTGTCAGTTTCATTGACCCACTTTCCAATAGCCACTGCTTTTAGTTTAGAAATCTCCTGGAACATGAGCTGGAAAGCTCCTAAACTAGGCGTTTTTGTGGGATTACCAGCCCTATTTGCTTCTTGGTGGGTTAGAAATACAGCAAGATGCCTCCTGAGCAACACAGCAGCCTCAAACATTGATAGTCCTTTTTGATTAAAATTCTGCCATCAAGAAGTGCACTGCAGAGTGATGTACTGTAACCTACCCACATGCGGCTACGTGGGATCATGGATGTCACCTCTGTGAGTCTTTCAAACCATGGTCTCTGTGATGGGTGCATGATCTGTAAAATTATTCTGCTCTCATGCCACAATATCTATCGCTTGCAGAAAATCAGGCAGAAAGAATTTCCCGTCCATCATTTCCGGGACTAGGCAATATATCCTACTACAGACAGTAGGGTTTGGGTATATGCTTGCCAGTAGCTACAGATTATTTATTGATTAAATTATGTGAATTGAATATTGATCTAACATCTTCCTTCTTTTCCATAGGTTTTCCTCCCCAAATGAACCCAGTTTAAAGGTCACACTCTTCAACAAGTGAATATTCATCAGAGAAAAATATGCGTTATTCTATCATACTGATAATTCTGGTTTCCGAGTGAATTGCCACAAAGCTGTAGCATTGTGTAGGGAGTGAAAAAAAAAGGAAGAGAATTGTCAGTGTCTAGCACCTTGAGACATGACTACAAAGGCACACATCTCTGCTCATTGGTACCTACATCACTAATGTCCCCAGAGACATAATGTTTATGGCAATTTTAACAGCCATCTACCATTGCTAAAGAGTCCTCATTTCATAACAGTGCTATAAATAATTTCCCAGTGCTGGTTTCACAGCTGCCAGCAACCTTGGGTGAAGGATGAGCTGAGATTCTCAGGAGGTGTTTGTGTGTGTGTGCACCCACCAAGGAATCCAGAGGTAAAAGGACAGGACAGGCCAGAAGTCAGGGCTCAAGACAGGCCTCGGGATGTTAATCAATATACTGGATTTGTCTTGGTTTTTTGCATGCATGCATTGCTGTCACTTAGAAAAACTGGATTACAGTAAATACAACCAAACTCCCAGGCTCTCAACTGCACAGCTCAAATTTCCGCCCCTGTAAATGAAAGAATGTTCTGAAGATGCAGCAGAGAGAGAGACAGTGTGGTGCCATTCGCTGTCTTTAGTGGCCATATTGAAATACTTAATTTACATTTCAATTGTATTAATTCATGCGTAATTTGATTTTAAATTATTTCAAGAGGTGATGACAGTTATAGAATAATGTTCCGTTAGCTTGCTTTGTGACAGTAAAGGAAAAAGATATCCTTATCTGTACTTATTTATTTCCTTGAACAATTCCTCGCTGTAATACATTACTTTCCATTCTCATCAAGACATGTATTATAAAGCAGAACCTATTTTAGAAAGTGCCTTTATTAGATGACCACCTGTCCTAGGAGAACACCGTAGATAATTAAGACCTGCTGTTTACAGGAAACCTGACTACTCACAATATTATTAATAGGGGGGAAAAGTGCAACAGATTTGCTGAACAGAGAAATAATGAATCAAGAGATGAAAAAAATGAGAATGAATTTGAAACTCTTCTATTGAAATTGAAGCTGCCAGTTTAGGGGTTGTGTCAGGGGTGTAGCCAGATCCACTGGGATTGTTGCCAGCTACCAAAGGTTAGAACAGCCCCCAGGCTGCCTTCCCTTATGCTGGAGCTGAGGCTGGGAGAGGTGGGCAGAGAATCAGGAACTGTGTCTGACTTTCTGACAAGCTCCCACTGAATAATCATTACAGTCATACTGCATAAAGTCTTAGAAAATTCTTTGCTCCTCAGGAAAGTGCTAATGTTGGAAAATAAGTTTAAAGTAAAGATAATTCCTATTGCATGAGAGAGCTTCGAAGTTTGGATCCCATTCTTAACCTGCTTGTTTTATTAGAAACACAGCATGAAATTAAACTAGTCCTCCAAAGCTGAAATACAGGTTTTGTGTCCACAACAGCCCATCCATTCACAGCTAGCCATTCCAACAACACCCCAGCTGCCTTGCTGAAAGCATCACTCAGTTAGTACAGCAGTCCTTTCAATGTGTTGGGAAAATGGATACAGATATATTGCAGCATATACATCTACGTGTACTATCAATTTGTGTCAGAGTAGTAGCCGTGTTAGTCTGTATCCACAAAAACAAAAGGAGTACTTGTGGCACCTTAGAGACAAACCAATTTATTTGAGCATAAGCTTTCGTGAGCTACAGCTCACTTCATCGGATGCATTCAGTGGAAAATACAGCGGGGAGATTTATGTACACAGAGGACATGAAACAATGGGCGTTGTTACCATACACACTAGTCTCTAAGGTGCCACAAGTACCCCTTTTCTTTTTGCGAATACAGACTAATACGGCTGTTACTCTGAAAACTGTAACGAGAGTGATCAGGTACTGGCTAGACCACATTTCAAGAAGCGTATCCACTTCTGATCATTCTCTTTATAGAAAGAGAGAGTTAAACTTGAGACACTTGGGTCTGTGTGGATCTGCTGACTGCAGGACTTTACTATGTGCTGTTTATACCAATGACCCCTATGTTTTTTCAGTCTGTCTATTACTAGTGCGCTTTTCAATGGATCTGTTAGCTTGACTATTAAAGTTGTGGTTCTTTTGGCAGGATCAGAGGGATCTTGCAAAGACTGTAAGATCTTTGGGGCAGGAACTGTCTCTGGCCTTGTGTATATACAGCACTTAGCACAAAGGACTCCCTAGTTATGGTGGTGGTCTCTTGTCACTACTGTAATACAAACAATAGTTATAATTAATACAGTATGATACTAAGCTTGTATTCCCACCTCTTCTTCATTTCTGTGCTCATCATTCCTTATTGTTCTTTCTTTGGCTTTTTCTCTGACTTTTCCTTATTTCAGTCACATGGTTTTCTTTGCAGCGTACAAAGAGGTATGATGATAGCATTCTGTGACTCACTCCTGCGAGTTCTTTTCATTGTATATCAAATTGAAATGTTTTTTCCTTTGTAATTACAGATTCTAAGATTTGATTTGTTTTCCTTACAGGGATGGAAAGATAATACATTAGACTTAGCTGCTCCTCTAGGCTATGCATGTGCTACTGGGTATTGATGACAACAGAAATTATTATAAACTTTTCAGCTCAGTTTAAATGAGAATCAGTTACAAGTTGGGAAAGAAGTACGAGACCCTAGAGGATGATAGCTGATCTCTCATTAGTTTTCTGTTTGCTGGGATATGAAATCAATAACTTCTCTAAAAGCGCCTTGCTTTTGAATATCGCTGTCCATTGCTTAGACAGATGCTTCTTTGGAGACAACACACAGTGGGATGCAAGGGTACAGATGGACCATTTCGCAAATTGCAATATATGTGCCAGATGTTTTGCTGAGTCTAGTGCACTATGTCTATAATTCACTGAAACTGTGAGTTTTGCACCCAATAATATATTAGGCCTCAGTTTTTTCTCTAGCCCTGGTAATCTTTGGATAGACTAGATAGTTGAGAGGATTTTCTGTTTGCTCTATAATCTCCTTTCTAAATTCAGCCATTTCCTGACTTGGCTGCTGCACATATAATATTATACTGATGTTGTCAAGTTGTCAAGTCTCTCTGGCTTAGCAATATATCAAGGGTTCCCCTGCACCTCTTTTTAATTAACAAAGTCATATTGCAGTGGGTTCACTATGTACAGACAGTATGTGTGTGAAAATAGGCAGGTGTGGGCCCCAGGCTTGCTAAGGGGTTCACCTGTAGTATGCTAGGACACACAGTAAAGTGGTTGAACACATCTTGCATGTCACTTTCTATTTGTACAGCCATCAGTATAGCATGACCCAGCCGCCTTCCCTGAGATCCCCTTTCTCAAATCCCAGAGTATTAATCTTCCTTGTTTTCTAGATTTTCTTCCAACTTTAATGCAGGGTCTGAGCTAACGCCCTGATACTGCAAAACACTCACATCTGTGCTTAGATTTCGGAACAGAAGCAGTCCCATTGATTTCAGTGGGTCTGCTTACATGCTTACATGTAAGCATATACTTACAGGTTTCACTGGTTTGGAACCTAAATCGGTAATTCAGTGACTGGACTGATACTGGAGCTCCTACAAAGACAACTGTATATATATAATGAGATATGGAGTGTGGCGTGGAACTAAATGCTGGCAATTGAAAAACCCAAGTACAGAAGTTAAGTATGAACTGTGTTTGGATGACCGATATATCATCCACAGCCAAATGCATTTTGATATATGAGTAGATTTGTTTAGGTGAGTTTTTAAGATAATGTCTCTTTGAGGCCCCAGACAGCTGTGCTGTGAGTGTATTCATATTTTGTTTATGAAGTGGAAAATCCTGTCAGAGTTTACTTTAATTTTTCATGTTTACCATCAAAACAAATATAATAAAATAGCTTCTGCACATCCTTAACCAGTGCTCAGCCTAAATAGGATTTTAATTAAAAACATAACAAAGAAAAAAACCAATAACTGAGTGCATCTTTTATTAATTTCAGCTTCAAGCTTTTCTTCATGCTCATTTAGTGAAGCTGTTACAGACTCATGTCTAGGAGTGTAAAGGCTGGAAGTGCTGTGGTGAGTGTCAGGACAGTGATAGGTAATGATAACTAAGGGACATTTTGCAGATAGAAATGACATTAAGCTGATGTTAGAATATGGTCCTAAAGACCCTGGAATGTTTAGCTAAATATCTGATGGGGAAGGGGTTTCTTTTGGTTTCTAGTGCCTCAGTAGGATTGTTGCTAATTTCATGCATTTTTGTGGGCTGCTTTTAGCACAATTTGTTTGAATATTTGATCTAAAATGTCAGATTAATCAACTGAGTACTGCAAATGTCATAGTTCTAATGTTCGATGCATAAACCAATACAAAAGAGACAGAGGCAAATTACTGCATTTACCCGCCACTGTTTCATTGGCCCACTAGACGGCAATACAGATTTCACTGCGCCATGGGGTGGTCTAGGAGGGTTTGTGTATCAGGGAGACACAAGTAGCCCATTGTGTCAAGGGACTGTGTAAGCTGCACCATGGTATGTAAGGCTGCAGCATGCTCTCTCCTCCTTCCTTTCGCAGGGCCCACTCTGCCTGCAGGTACAATGGGGGCAAAGCCATCGTTTGAATCTCACCCTTTTGCAAATGCTAGTGCCACTCTAGGTGAAAGCTTTATTCCCTGTGTGCTGGGTCTGACACTACCAGTGTCTGGAGCCTGGGCAGGGGAACAAAGGGAAGAAAGACTCTTCAGACTCTCTCCATTCCCCTTCAAAACTATACAAGATAATAAGACTAAACACATACATTTCTTTTAGCTATGACAGGAAAAAAAATTGCATTTGACCAGGGTTCACCTCAGACTTTGAATTACAATAACTTCACTGGGAGCAGAATCAGGCCCAACTTTCTGGTTGTCTCATCCAGCTCTAGATGTTTTAGCATCCACATCTGGGCCCATGCAATACTATTAGTCCTAGAAACTCAGGCCCCGAACCTGCAAAGACTTACACACATGCTTACCTTTAAGCACATTAAGTCAATTGGAAGTGAAGTCCACAGGATTACTCATGTGAATATTTGAAGGAGTGTGGGGCTTTCAGCTTTATTTTCCTAATATAGAGTCCATTTATTCCTATTAGAATTGATTTTCTTCGACATTAACAATGGCTTCTGTTGAGAACTGTCCCCCGGAGAAAAAGTATTCCAGTGCTGGCATTGATGACTATGGATAGACATAAGCATGTGGGCTCCATTTCTCCTGTGGCAGAGGAAGCTAGGCCTGGTCTGAAGAGTCCTCCAACAACTTTTATAAATAGAAAATGAGTTTGTTAAATTCATGAGGTCTCCAAAATAACCTCAAATAATCATTACACCCATTTGAAAAAATGATGAATTTTATTTGTGAAAAATGCTTGATTTTTGTGTGAAAAAAATTAATTGAAATTTCATAAATTCAATCATCATAGTAATTAATCAAGCATTTACATGCAATTTGAGGGAGATAGTGGGAGGAGAGGCCAAGTATATATGGATGTGATTTGTGGGGACGGAAAGAGAATGAGCCTTTGAGTACGGGGGCAGGAGAAAGAGATGGCTATGAGAGGGTTGTGGTGGGTAGAGTAGAGAGGAAATTTAAAAGTGGAGGACAAGAGACTGAGAAAAATCCTGGAGGGATTGATGAGGAAGGGAAGCAAAAGGAGAAAGGAGTGGATTAGAAGGACCAGAGATGATATAAAGGACTAGTGAAGGGAGGAGAGGGCACAGAGGGAAGCAAGAGGAATGTGAAGCAGCAGGATGAAAGGAGTGAATAGTAAAGACAAAGATCAGTTACCACATAGAATCAACAAATACAACTGAGGAACACCTACTGAAATGGAGGAAAAGATATCGGAAGACAGATATATAGAAAGAAGATTGAAATAGAAAATAGAGTGAGGGAAGGGGAAATGGAGGCAGAACAGACAATATAAGTGTCAATAAAACACTTAATAGAAAGCTTAATGCTAAAATGTTACAATAAATAATCCAATAAAGCAAGTTAGAAAAATAAAGAGGAAGCTAGAAGGGTGGGCCTGGGAAATGGAAAAGGACATTTGCATATATGCCAAAGACAGCAAAAAGATTAGGACCAATCCTGACAGGGTATCCCACCAGTTTGCTTCATATAATTTTATAATTTTCTTTTCTGCACTAATAAGCATTCTCTCACTTTGTCCCACTCTTAGCTTTTTATAAAGCTTGCAGCCAACTCATCCTCCTTCACAGTGGTACTGGATCCACTGAGATTTTCATTCAAGAGTTTTCCCTGGTGTCTGTGACATTGGGCACATATAACGTCCCCGCTGTCCATTTGTTCGGTCTCACTGGGGCATCTGGAGGTCACTGATGGGAAGATTCCCGCATGCTTACTGACACCGGGCTTAGCTGGGACAGACTGATATTTAGGAGAGAGAGCCCAGCAGAGTGTAGTGGGGAGTGTATTCAGGTGGTTTCTAGTCCCAAAGCGTACTCACAAAGGCATATCTTATTGCAAATTCTTAGGTGGAGTCTATGGAGCTCACTATCAGCTGATGAATTTAATTCTCATCCCATTTTGACCTCTTCTTGCAGTTTGAGGTTGGGAGATGGGGGAGCTCAGGGAGACAGTCATCCACTTGGGTGTAGGGTGAGACTACCTGCTGCTTCCAACGGTCATCTATCACAGCGCTATAGTCATATTAGTGGAAAACTGGGGCTTAGTGAAGGAGGAGTAATCTATGCCAAGTATCTGCTCCAGCTCCTCAGTGATGCTGGTAAGGAAAGTGGAGCTGGTGGAAATGCTGCTGCATGGGAGATTTTGGCTGAGGTGAAAAGATACTCCTTCATATCTCTCTTCTTACTGAATGTCAGGTCAAAATATTAACTGTAGAGTCTGAACATTATGGAGTGAGGGTTTAAGCTGCCTCACCTACAACAGATAACCCTCATGGAAAAATAATGTGGCATTATTCTCCAAGATGTAAACCGTATTATATATTTGGTAATTACATTTAGAGTAACACTGTTTACTCTTAGTGAATATTGTTTTGAGTAATTCCTAGTTCATTTTAGTAAAGTATATAAAACAAGAGAGAGAAAACACACAGAGAATGCAGGTTCCATGCATGAAAACCTTCTGAGAAAAGTAAAGATTTCAACTGGTGAAAAGGGTCATTTATTACAAACAAAAACTTTTATTTTATACAATTGTATTCACTTTATGTATTCATAGTCTTTTTTTTTTTTTAAATTCTTAGGTTATTTCAAGCATTAAATGAAGAATTCAGGTCACGTTGAATATTTCTCTCCAGAGACATGGGTTTTGATGATTTTTGTCCTCTTTTTATTTTTTTTATCTAGGTGGCCATGATGAAACAATCTATAAGAATAGGTAGATGATGAAGATGAATAGAACTGCTCAGTGATTGACCATGGCAGTGGTCAAAATCCAGAGTACCAAATCAGCTAACTGCGGTGAGGATTAGTATCCTGTAAAACTGTTGATTGATGAGCACCTCCTATTCTTAGAATCCAACACAACATGACACTTTCTTAAACCAGTGCAATTGAAATATGAGATTGTAGAATGAACTTGAAATGAAGAGGAAGGTGCTCTATGGAGGAAAAAAGAAAATTAGAAACAAAAAGCGCTGTGATTATGGCCATGAGAACTATAGTGCATAGTGTGGGTAGCAGAAAAGGTTACTTTTAGATTCCTTTTTTATACTGACATCAGAAGTGTGGTGTCCATTTGTCTATCTAACGCCATCTGTCTAGTTACAATGCTATGTAGCCATAAATGCTTTAAGTCAAAACTAGATATTGAATTTCTTGATATTTATGTTTTATAAATTGTCTAGAAAAACATCAGTGACAGTTCCGTAATCATGAAAGTTTATGCAGTTAAAATGCTAGTTATGTTGCTGACTACAGAAATGCATTTATTCACGTGCCTTTTCTGCAGTCACTGTGCATGCGAAACTCCCACTGAATTCAGTGAAGTTGCATATGCAAAGTGATTGCAGAACTGCATGTGAAGGAGATTTTTTTCTAAGGGTACTTTTGTTAACCAATACTAACATGCTAGTCTAGAAACCAACGGTGAATATTTTATCAGTTGACTTTTCAGTGTTCTTCCCCTTTCTCCACACTTACCCTAACCTATTGGTAAACTGGCCCAATTTAATAGGGTACTTTTGTAAATAAACCTAATTTCCATGATATACCATAGTGAGTAAAGAGAGGATGACTCAATACAGGTGTACCAGCATATTAGAAACTGTTCAATATTATAACTGTCTCCATATGTGATGATTACAGGAAAATACATTGATTTCTCCACTTGACCCTACAAGACAGTGGCAGATAATAAGATAAACCAGGTAGTAGTCCTGATATTTCAAGGATTCACTGCAAAACAACAGTTATAAAAAGAGGATCTAACCTCATGGGATAGGAAAGGTATTAACGTTAAGTCTCAAAGTTGATGGGAAGACTCCTAATTTTCTTCAGTGGGCTTTGTATCAGGTCTATTCTGCTTTGGATTCTAGGCCACTGCTAGCCAATACCATCCATTCTGGTCCTATGATGGTCTGGTGTGCTTTGATAGTTATTAGAAAGAACCACGGGATCCCAGATGTTTTCAAGGAATGCAGGCCGGATATCAGATTAAAAGTGCGTAGAAAATAGGGTGGCCAGACATCCTGATTTTGGGGACTTTGTTTTATATAGGCGCCTATTTATCCACCACCCTCTTTCTGATTTTTCACCATTGGTATCCGGTCACCCTAACAGAAAAGCCTTTAACTTTTGAGAGGAAAAGAAGCTTTTGACAACTGGCTCTTGAGAAAATAGAACGTACGGCTTTCCACCTGACTTGCCTGCTGTGAAGTATTTTCTAAGCACGCACAGTGAGGTATCATAATCTGTAGTATAAAACACAGTTTAAGTTAGTATCATATAAAAAGTGATGACCTCTTCACTTTAATGAAAAGAGATCTGGAAAACATCCCATATATGCATCTTTTCCTGCAGATGAATGTGAGGCGAAATACAGTACATAGTTAATCAAATATCTTAAATAATCACTTCCAAGCTGGATGCTTATAAATCATTCCGACTACTTTTCTAATGACATTGCAAGAAAAGCTGCCAAAACCACTCCTTGGAAGATAATATAAAATTTTGAACAGCAGATCAGACTTGGAAAGTTTGCACACAATAAAAGTATGGGATTCTAACACAGGTAATTTTGAGAATGTCAGTACCTGGCCCACAATTACTCATACAGGGAGATTAGAAGCAGCAGTCATTTTGGATGGTCTCTCTAGAATTTGTTAGACTCCTGCCCTATGGAACACTTTCAGACTGGCCAAGGAGAAATTAAAGGATTCCAGATGTTGAGAAATGCTTGGTTTGGCAGAGTGACTTATCCAGGATTGAATATAACATTCTTCACAGCTCTCACACAGGGAAAGTCTAAACAAGCGGAAGAAGCCACGAAGTTGTGCACTTTGCTATAGACTAACTTTAAAAGCCCTGATTATAGAATAATTCTGAGAAAGTAACTGACAATAGGAAAGATGGGTAAATGCAGAAGAACACACAGGTTTGGAGTTTTGTAACTCTTACAAGTGTTTAACCACTGTGTCATGACACTATCAGATTTTATGCAATTATTTATATTCCAAATTCAGTCACTAAAAGGAGAAGTATTTCATATGTGTTGATTAATACTGGGCAGCTAGCCACAAAGGCTTGGAAGTAGATTCAGATAATCATAAAAAAGATGCTTATCTAAGTTTGTGAAACTCTATTGTATGGAAATCAGATTGAAAAATATCACAAAACCATTTCCTGTTTTCACTTGGTCAGAAATCTTGTGAGTACAGGTTTGTTTGTTTGCATGATTCATAATATTCCAGTACTTCCAATTCTAGCTAATAGCAGATAGAACAATGATGGGTGAAAAGGTAACTAAAAATGAAGACATATCAACCATAACCATAATCAAAACCCCAAGTCCAAACACCACTCAACTTTAGGGAAGATCAGATCAGAATCTGGATTTGGATCCAAATTTCATAGCTAGCTTCTTCTTCTTCTTGTAATTGGCCAAATCAGAACCTACAGCCACACACCTTTCCTATGCTTTGTCAAAGTTCAGATCAGAATAAGAATCTATTTTGAACTTTTCAGCTTGGGCCTGATTCTAAAAAAAAGTTAAAGCTGAATATGTAGAATCCCTTTCAGTTTGGAGTAAATTCTGATTTAGTACAAATCAGTGCTTGCCTCCATGATAGATATTAAGATCCCCAACAGGTCTTAACAAATTGGATTATATGTTTGACAGATAATCACCTGCTTGCTGGTCACCCAGTACTGTTTTTCAAAGGCATCTAGCTGAAGTCCAGCCATCTCTTTTATCATCCTTATTGCAATGGAAAACACTGACTTTGTGAAAGAGAACTGATACTGCCAAAAATGGGAGAGATGTTAGAGTTATTTTGTATAAGAAGCTTTTAAAGCCTCAGTTCCTTTATTGAAAAATCCTACAGTCTTTAATTGAGAATGATAATATCTCTATGGTAGTTTTAATTTAACCTGTACATTCTATAGCATGGTTATAATTTTCTATTAATTAAATCCTATAATTCAGTTTTCAAATCCTATAGAGGATAGCTTTTGCTATTAAATGCTATAGGATTTTATAGTCATTCCTCTAGAACGCTATTAGTTTCATGATCCCTATTAAAATCTAGAGTATTTTTCCATAAAAGGTGAACCATAATTTGGTTATGGTGCAGGAATCCATTAGGTGTATCAGATCTACCAACCTGAGCACAGGCTGAGGGTCAGCCAGTCAGTATATTTGGTGTCTGCTCCTGCCTGCCACTCACTCACTATGTGGATTTGAACAACTCATATGACATTTCAGTTAACTGTAAAATAGCAGAAGGACGGTCCACTGGTTAGGACACTACCCAGGGTTCAATTTCCTGGTCCAACATAGACTTCCTACATGATCTTGGGCAAATCACACAGGGTATGTCTATACTTCAAGACGGAGATGTAATCTGCAGCTTGGGTCAACATACATGTGCTATCTTTGATCAAACTAGCATGCAACAATAGAAGTGTAGCTGCAGCAGCACAGGGTGTGGGATGGGCTAGACACCCAGAGTATAATCCTGCCTGGGATGGTATGTACTTAGTCAGTCTGTGTCATAAATATAAAGGGAAGGGTAAACACCTTTAAAATCCCTCCTGGCCAGAGGAAAAACCCTTTCACCTGTAAAGGGTTAAGAAGCTAGGATAACCTTGCTGGCACCTGACCAAAATGACCAATGAGGAGACAAGATATTTTCAAAGCTGGGGGGGGGGGAGAAACAAAGGCTCTCTCTGTCTGTGTGATGCTTTTGCTGGGAACAGAAAGGAATGGAGTCTTAGAACTTATTAAGCAATCTAGTTAGATATGCATTAGATTCTGTTTTGTTTAAATGGCTGAGAAAATAAGCTGTGCTGAATGGAATGTATATTCCTGTTTTTGTGTCTTTTTGTAACTTAAGGTTTTGCCTAGAGGGATTTTCTATGTTTTGAATCTAATTACCCTGCAAGGTATCTACCATCCTGATTTTATAGAGGTGATTCTTTTACTTTTTCTTCTATTAAAATTCTTCTTTTAAGAACCTGATTGCTTTTTTTCACTGTTCTTAAGATCCAAGGGTTTGGGTCTGTGTTCACCTATGCAAATTGGTGAGGATTTTTATCAAGCCTTCCCCAGGAAAGGGGGTGTAGGGTTTGGGGAGGATTTTTGGGGGAAAGACATTTCCAGCGGGCTCTTTCCTGATTATATATTTATTAGACACTTGGTGGTGGCAGCAAATAAAGTCCAAGGGCAAAAGGTAAAATAGTTTGTACCTTGGGGAAGTTTTAACCTAAGCTGGTAAAAATAAGCGTAGGGGGTTTTCATGCAGGTCCCCACATCTGTACCCTAGAGTTCAGAGTGGGGAAGGAACCTTGACAGGCTGCTAGCTCATCTTGCCACTGCGACTACATTTCTATTTTTAGCATACTAGCTTGATCAAAGCTAGCCCTTGTATATCTGCCGCGAGCTTGCAATGTAGACTGCACCCATACTTTCTCAGTTCCTGAGTTCCACATTTACACAATGGGGATAGCAGCACTTCCCTAACTCACATGGGTGTTGTGAGGGTAAATACATTAAAGATTGTGATACATTCAGCTATTATGTTGATGGTGGCCCTATAAATAACAAAGACAGAAAATGGTGGTGTCACGCAGTCACTGCTTTGGCCAATGCTTGGGAACTACTCTATGTGAAGCCAGTCAGGACTCTGGGAGAGCCTGCCTCCTCTACCTAAGCATACTGTCGCCAGGACAAGAAGCTTACACAGCTTTGACCTTCCTGGGTCTGATCTCGGAGCATTCAGCATCCCCTTCCACACTGTGCACTTCCCCCAGCGAGTCTGCCCAGGAGGGGCTCCTGGGGAAACCAGAGGGCCCTGCACCCCAGCTCCTCAGTCAGCAGTGACTGTCAGCCAGCACGTAGAACAGAAGGATTTATTAGTTGACAGGAACATAGCGTAGAACAGAGCTTGTTATCAGAAATCAATGACTTTCAGCCAAGTCCATCTTGGTGAGTCCTGGGCCAGATTGCCCAGCTACCAGCAATCCAACCTCCTACACACCCATTGCTCCTCCTTGTCCTCTTTGTCTTGCTACCTGGGCAAAAGGTGTCACCTGGTCACACCGCCCCCGCCCCCGCCCCCATGCGTCTCAGGTTCCATACGTGCAGACAGCTGGGCAGCCTCACCTGCCCTGAGGGCCTCAGCAAAAATCACACACCCAATTCCCACCACCAAAATATTGGTGCAATACACAGGGAAACGGAAGTACACACAGTATTAGTATAGGACAGTAAGACTCACATGCAACAGAACAAGATGAATAAAACCCCACTTTGTCACAGGTGGTAATACTGAACCATCTTTGTAAAGTGCCTTGATATCTCCAGATAAAGGTCCTGATCCTCAGCTGCTGATGATCTGGCATGGAAAAGTGTTTTGTAAGTGTAACGCTTTACTATTATGATTTATTTATTTCCAGTAGGGCAGCTGTCACTTCTCTGCGCTTACTTAACACATTACAAAGCAAGAGTATTTTGTCAAGTCACAATTATGGATAAAGAGAGATTTACTAACCCATATTCTTCAAGTGTATTGCTTCTGCAGAGCTAAACTCCTGGGACATATAAGCCAATAGAACATTAGTTCAGGCCTATCTAAAAAAGCACTACTATTCAGGGTCATATGAGTACACCCTGTGGATCCAAATATTGCCATATTGTGGAAGAGATCATTAAACAAGTACATCAGACAGGACACTGGCAAAGGTGGTGCTTTGTCTCATGTGCTCACTGACACTAACCGTATTTTAGCAGCTCTCATTCCTAGATACCAAGACTTGCCTTTAGCATTGGCACCTTCCACCATGGACCTTGCATTGCTTTGGTCATGCTATAGGATATATAGCTCAATATTTCCATTAAGATTGCTCATCAAACATACTAAAGTAGAGGTAGCATTAAAAAGAGAAAACAGTTTCATGGGGAATAAAATTGAAATGTTGAAGTTGTTTCCATTTCCCTTGAATGGGAGAAGAAGGAGTTTGAATTTGATTTGGGCAGGGAGAAGAGAACAGGGAACCAATTTCAAGGGATGTTCTAAGAGTAGCTTTATTCAGTCTCACAAGTGCAAAGTATTTCTGGCCAGAATGTCTTGACAATAAGTCTTCTAACCCAGGAGATAAATCATCTTTAGAAGTCTGTTGGTCTATTACCTTCTGTCCATTCAGCTGCCTCTGAAATCACAAAGGACAAGTCAAACAAATATTCCATTCCCTCTTATAGCACCACATAACGACTTTCTCTGCTACAGCAGGAACTGAATCAGGAATAAGATATAAGTTCCAGGTGGGGTCAGGGAGATATTTGCAAACTAGCATGTTTAATTGACTGCAAGGAGAGTTGTGGATCTCTTAGCCCTGGTCTACACTGAGGGAGGGATCGATCTAAGTTAAGCAACTTTAGCTACGTAAATAATGTAGCTGAAGTCAATGTACTTAGATCGACTTACCGTGGTGTCTTCACCACAGTGAGTCGACTGCTGCCGCTTCCCCCTCAACTCTGCCTGTGCCTCTCGTGGTGCTGGAGTACAGGAGTCGATGGAAAAATGCTTGGGGGTCGATTGATTGCGTCTAGACTAGAAGTGATAAATGGATCCCCGCTGGATGGATCGGGCCCGCCGATCCAGCCAGTCGTGAAGACATACCCTTAGAATCAGGCCACTTATAAATGACCCCAAATATGGACATCATGTGCCTAAGATTGAAAATGTGGCACCTGTTTGCCATGTGATGATGGTGGGATAAAATAATACAGACAGACATTCTAGCACTTTGAGTTTTGGATCACTTGCCGTACACTGGTTATCAGTTCAAATCCAGATTAGCACATTGGTAACAAAAAGCTGTTATTAGCCTATTTTACAGCCTCTGTGAAATCAGTTGGTGATCTCCTTTTGGACAAACACAACTGAATTGGCACTAATTGGCATTGTCAGCAGAGAGACAAGGATCTGAATGGGCCTGGAATACAAATTGTAGCCTCCTACCCATAAGCAGTGCTGGAGCTCAGTGACAGCGCTCTGATGGTGTAGTGAAGAGAAGCTGGTACTGATACCTGCCTATGTCAAAACTCTTCTTAGGATAAGAGGAGAATTTCCATTTCCAGTGCTGCCAATCTGGGATCTTTCGTGAGCACAAATTTCTTTAAAGGAAATAAAGGAAGCATTGTATTTATTTATGTTTATATTCTATGAAATCTAACGGTAATGTGGGGCTTAATGTTCCTACAGATACTTTTACTATTTTCACAAAAACTGATTTATTTGCTGCTATTCACATGCTCACTGACATTAACCCTCTGGTAAGATATTATCAACAGTCTCTTGCTCTTGATTGCAGAGTACTTGCCTTTGGAACTTGTACATTACCTCATTGACCTCAGATGTTAACTTGCTAGCACTGAAGATGTCTCTCAGCCAGCACCTTTCCACTTAGCCTACATTGTGTTGTTTTCCTTTCATGTACTTGTACAATGTTGGGTACATTGGTTATGCTCCTCTACAGCACTATGATTCTCATTTTTTATGTCCTGCATGAGTTTTGACTTGAAATGATACTGTTCAAAGATTTTACTGGAAAGTTTCCCACTAAACTGCATTATGTTCTAATTATTTCATTACATTTCTA
Source organism: Lepidochelys olivacea (assembly GCF_965140295.1). Classification (NCBI taxonomy): domain Eukaryota; kingdom Metazoa; phylum Chordata; order Testudines; family Cheloniidae; genus Lepidochelys; species Lepidochelys olivacea. The sequence continues at coordinate 32,623,117 of NC_140415.1, forward strand.
CTACAATTATGGGTTCGTTGATTTAGTAGTTATCTTGCTTGCATTCTATCCTTTTATGTTTTAACCCTTAGTACACAGATATTTTTCCAGCTTGCAAAGGAACTAGTTGCTTATGAGGATGCATAAAATATTCAGGATTAACTGACTTCTCTTGGTGCAGGACTACTGCACATCAGGAAGAAATCAGATGTCTGTGCTGAGGTTCCGCCCCAGGTAAACAGCTTTCACTTGCAGAAAGTGCTCAGTAGGAGCTGCTGCAACAGAGATTGCCCTAAGGATATGCTTAATCAATCGTATTCCTTCCCCAGCCTACTTTGGGGGATGCACTAAGTAGTTCTGCAGGCTCAGTGACAAAGCAGAACATCTCGGGGCTTGCAACACTGAAACTTTCCTCAGGGCAGACTTGCAGATGCTGAGGATGATTCTGCCCTTCTGTAAGCATAACCCTAGGATGAATCAAGCCCTATGTCACTCCTTTTCGAAGAGTTCCCCAAAATATCTAAGCATTAACTGTGAGGAGCTGAAGCATTTAACTTGTGTTGCCAACTGGTTTCTCTTAATTGAGACCATGTATACATATTTACATGGCAACGATTTGTGCGCATTCATGCATAATTTCTGAGCTATGTGGCACACTCTCTTCATGAGGAAACTAGATTATCTAGAATCATTCTTTTTTATTCAAACTGCAACAGGTGGAAAGAAGGGCTACTAGGATGATCAGGAAAGGAAGGACCTGTCTTGTGAGGGGAGTCTAAAGGAGCTTGGCTTGTTTAGCCTAGCAAAAAGAAGTCTGAGAGGTGATATGATTGCTCTCCATAAATACATCAGAGGGGTAAATACCAAAAAGGGAGAGGAGCTATTTAAGCTAAAGGACAATGTTAGCGCAAGAACAAATGAGTATAAACTGGCCATGAGTAAATTTAGGCTGGAAATTAGAAGAAGGTTTCTAAGCATCATAGGAGTGAGGTTCTGTCACAGCCTCCTAAAAGTAGTAGTGAGGTCAAAACACCAAATTAGTTTTAAGACAGAGCTTGAGAAATTCATGAATGGGATTGTATGACAGGGTTGCCTCCAATAGCAGGGAACTGGACTCAATGAGCCAGGATGTCCATTCCAGTCCTATGATTTTATGTTCAGAATTAAACCTGTTTTCCATTGTTTTGTCTCTGTGTCACTTCATCAGATGTTTTAAGGGTGAGGTTGTGGGATTGGTTTAGCCTTTCCTGGAAGACTTGCTGACTTTTGAGCGGATTCCTTTGTTTCATGTGGAATCTTAAAGTAATTTCTTTAGATTTTAATAATATAATAATGGCTACATGACAACATAGATCTTTCCCATCTTCGGTGATTTCATGAACACAGTCGTGCAAAAAGAAAAGCAGAAAGTAATGAAAGAGCTAAATCACCTTCATGAGCAAATGCCAGGCTAGAGATGGACCCAGAGAAAGCTCTCAAGACCTCACTGTCCCCATCCTTTGAAAAAAATGAGATCTGGATTTGAATGTGGATGAAACTTTGTTCAGATCCAGCTGCACATTTGTCAGCAGGTGATACAGCAAGCAGCATCAGCAGAATCTCCTCAAAGATGTAACAGTATCTGTGCATTTCCATTAAAAGAGTCTATCAGTGAAATCAAGAAAGAAAATCTTCTTCAAGTTCCTATAGAGAATGTTCCTTTGATAATACTCTGAGTGTTGTTCATGAGGTAGCAAAAGAGACATGACTCAGATCTTCACTTGGAGTAAACTGGAATAACGCCATTTACTTTAATGCAGCTACAGTAAAGTGGTAATGATAGGGTTAACAGGGTTATTCAGAATATTATGGGACGGAGCCAGACTCTGCCACTCCCTTACTTCCTGTTTAGTTAATAGGTGTGTCTGGTCCTCCCAAAACTGTCTGTTATATAGTTGAATAAAGCAGCACATTCCCAGTTTGAAGTACTGTAAATAGACTCTGTTTCTTGTGAACTGAGTGGTCCCTTTACAAAAGCAGCTATGCTGATTCGCACTGTTGAGGGTCTGACCCATTGACTCCTAATTAAATCCAGAGCAAGATTCCTGTAGCAATAAGTTCTAAGGGATAAATTCAAGATTTTGTAGGATCTGACAATAACAGTGAAGAAAGTAATTCTAAAGCAGCTTATCTCATTCATGTGTCAGCTGGGCCCTTCCTGTTGGATTACCCCCATGGGCTAAGTACTTTCTCGGCAGTTATCAATGGCAATTGTTAAAGGTCAACAAGACCCTTCACTTTATCAGGATAACTGGGGATATAGCAGAAGGGAAGACTGCAAATTGCAGCTTGTCCTTTTAGTCTCAATTTGATAGCATATTGATCTGGGCGAGCCAGCATTTCATTTGCATACAGATCCATCTCAACATTTGAAGCATTTTGAGATTAGCTCATTTGATCTTTAGGCACTGATACTCTGTATTCTTTTTGAGTGAATCTCAGGAAAGCTACTATACCTCCGGGAATTTTCAAAAACATTTAAATATTCAGAGCCATATTCTGCTCTCATGTGCCTGAGGCCAACCCCAAGCATTTTTTAAAAGTGTTACTGAAAGAACAAGGGATCAGTTGTTGGTGGCTAGCAGAGGAAGAAACCTGCCACAGTTTCAAGTAAATCAGAGCCTGTGGTGAGCATTCATGGCTGCTGTCTACTGTGAGGGGCACAAGATATCACCACTTATGACTGTTTATGGTGGTTTATTTGTAAAGTTATGGATGCAAAATTATGTTTTTGGTTCACCTTGGCAGTACAGAGAAGTGGTAAGATTGGTATGGTCTGATATGGGATTATTATTATTAGTGTTAGAGTCATGTCTAGAAACCCTGAGCCCTCATTGTGTTAGGCACTGCACACCTGCATAATAAGAGACAGCCCCTACCCAGAGAACTTACAACCTAGATATAAACAAGCCAGACAAAGGGTGGGAGAAAGGAAATATTATTGTTTGCATTTTTCAGATGGGGACCTGAGGCAAAGTGAGATGAAATGACTAGCCCAAGGCTTTTCAGGAATCCTGTGACAGAGGTGGGAATTGAACTAAGGACCTCATTAAATTCAAATTTTGCATTCCAGATGCTAGTAGCATTGAAAGGTACTTTACTTCTCAAAAAGGACTTCAACAGAAAGTCTTGAGGAAGGACAATTCTAATGAAGATTCTGGCCCTTTTTAGTGCTCCTGTCCTGCTTCTGAGAAATTTTATTTTCTTAGTACCCAGGTCAAATCCCCAAGCCAGAGTATAGTGAATGTGAGTGCAAGTACTCAGTGGGGCCTTGTCTTGAATGAGACTTTCTTCTCATGCACTTGTTTTGGTTTAAATGACTCACCCAGAGCTAGGCAGGAAAAATAGATAGCAAGCTGTACAATCCAGGCTAGGAAGGGACAGGAATTGATTAACCTGAGCCCTCAATTCCTCTCTTTCACCAGCCTTTTAGCTCTGCAGTCTCACTGTTACTTAAGCAGTTTTAAATGTAGGTCTATGAAATCTGGAGAAAGATAACGTTTTTGTGAAACACTTTAGTTAAATAGCTATGCAGATTTCTAGATTCACTGGCAATGATATTCTGTGTGGAAAGAGTACCCAGTAAACTACAAAGCAATGCAGTAAAAGAGTCAAGCTAGGGACTTTAAGCTAATGTGCATGCTGGTCTCTTCTTTTTACAATAGCTGTAAAATAAAAGTGAGTTTCCAATGGTAAATAACTATGGGAGAACACTCCGAGTAGAAATAAAGTAAGAGCATTTTACAATTTTAATGCAATGCATCCGCCCTGCTCACTCTCTCAGACACCCACAGTCACATTATTATCATTTGCATTTCAGGTGTGCCAAGGGGCCCTAATTGAGAGCAGGCCCCCTTTGTGCTAGGTGCTGTCTGAACACATTATAAGAAAAGTTAAGTTAGGTTAGTAAAGGCTGGGGAAGAGTGTCAGGCACTTCAGAGAGACCTAACCAAGCTAAATGAATGGGTGACATGATGGCAGATGAAATTCAGTGTTGATATATGCAAATCAATGCTCATTGGAGAGAATAACTTGAACTAAACATGCATCTTATTGGGTTCTAAATTAATGGTATCAGCTCAAGAAAAAAAACTCAGGCATCACTATGAACAGCCCAGTGAAGACTTCTGTTCAGTGGTCAAAACCACAAAATGTCAAGATGCATAGGCCATTCCATAAATAAATCATATACACTGGTACAGAATGCTGTGTTCTGTTCTGCTCACCCCATCTCAGGGATGGTAGTGCAGAAAAGGGGGAATTTCAGAGATGGGTAACAAGGCTGATTACGGACATGGAGAACACTAATACGAATAGAGATTGAAAAGTGTGGGACCGTTTGCCTTAGCAAGGCGATGAATTAGAGGAGACATAAGATGTGTATAAAAAGTTATGAATGTTACAGAGAAGGTAGATTGGGAACTTCTACAATACAATACAAAATTAAATGACATGGTATGAGACGGATAAACGAAAATATGTTTTTACACAGTGCACAATTAGCCTGTGGCACTCATTTCCACAAAATATCATTGAGGCCAAAAACTAGTTGGATTCAAAAAGGGTTAGACATTTTATGCGCATAACAAGAATGTTGAGAATAATAGTATTTTAAAAATAAACAAGAGCTTTGGAAGTGATATATATCATGTATCCCTGACAAGGCAACCTGTACTTACTGCAGGTGAGGAGGAGCCATTCTGTGAGGTAGCCTGTCCCATAACTGCCTTCTGCAGGATTTCATCCTTTGCAGCACCAAATACCGGCTGCTGTTAGAGACTAGACAGACAAAGAGACAAGGCAGCCAAAAGGTGGGAGGAAAGGAGTTTTGCTCTGGGGAGCTGAGGTACAGAGAGATGAAATGCCTTGCCCAAGGTCACACAGAAAGTCGGTGGCAGAGCTGGGAGCTCTGATCTCCTGAGTTTCAGGCTAGCATATTAACCACAAGGTGATTGTTTCTCCTACTTTGGCTCAGATTTAATCAGTGCCATCCCCCATGTCACCTCCCACACAGAGACCCTGGCCCAGAACAGATGCCCTTATTCTGGTAATTTACAGGTACAGCAAAGACCCAAATGCCAAAGAAATTACTTGGCAGAAGAAGTTAACCAAAAGCTCAAGTATTGTTTGCAGCAGGAGCTGAGCGTATCTCACCTAACGGTAGTCGCAGCTTGTCCTATAATCCCCACTAAACAGGACCCGGCAAAGTGTCCCCATCTTCCCCCGAAGCTCAACCTACTTCCCTCTCAGTCCGCTAAGTGACAGCATCACACCGCGGTACAACCGCACCGCCTCGGGAGGCGTCTTCTCTCTGCTATTCCCACTTCGGCCACGAGGCAGCGCTGCTGCATCGGCTTGGTACCGTCCCTTGGCACAGCCAGTTTCACAGCCCAGAGACACTGAAATGAAAAGGATTGTCTGTCTTTACCACACTACAAATAAGAGAGAGGAGGAGAAGGCATTTTAAACACCTCGTCCGTAAAACGGCGCTTTTATTATTCAGGGCGATATTGTCATTGGGAAGCTTTTGGCCACAAATCTCCGTGGACGCTGAGCCTGGGATTCCCCAGCTTGTGCCCCTGGGAGGCAGGCTGGTATGTAGCTGTTCTGCATCCTGGGGGTCTTAGGCGGTTCTGGGCTTAAATAAATCTTAGTAACCAGAGGCGAACAAGCTCCACATTAATCTCGTGCAATTAGCGTTATAACCCTTGGCAGCCCAGCCACCACTAAAGACAAAGCTTTATGCAAAACGCCCTCCCCTCCCCACCCCCTTTCTCTCGCTCTCCCTGTCTCCTCCTCTCTCTGTGTCTCTGACGCTGTTTTTCCAGCCTGGTTTTAATGATACGGTACATTGAGTAACTTAAAATTAATGATAAGGTTCTTGACTGAAGAAAAGGGGGGAGGTTGTGCCATTCAGAGGGTTTAGCATTCAGAGACTTGGCCACCTGCACTTGGCAGCATTGCCCCGCAAGGGACAGAGTATATGATTGTGTTAGATTTAGTGGCTGAGGGTCTGGGCTATGGAGTCTTCTCTAGCTGCTCTGTGGGGACAGCTTTAAGGGCAGGCGAGCTAGCTGCTGCTGGGAAGGGCTTCGCAGCCTGGACGAAGGTATGGTCTCGGTGTGAATTAGGAGAGCAGAAACCCTGGAGTCAAGCACAGTTTTTAAGAAGCCTTCCACATCCTTGTGCTAGAGGGAATAGCTGGTTTAAATGAGACCAAGGGTTGGGGGAGAAGAGGGAGCCACTTTCTTGTGTCCAGAGAAGGAAAATCTATTTTAAGTGCGCGGGGGGGCCGGGGGGGGGTCCTGGATTTTCTGCCGCATAGTTCATTCTTTGCAGGAGCTGAATACATTTTGACTGGAACCTGGCTTGTTGCTTGTGGCATTGACTCATTAAAGGACCCCTCACCTTCTAATATTGAAACGTCAAATAGTATACGAATAATCTACATTACTGAGGTAACAAAAGTCATGCTTTGAATGGGGAGAGCTAGGCGAGATTTTTTTTTTTCTGGTGCTAGACCGATAGTTGTTTGATACCCCCCCCCCAACTGTAGCAAATAATGTTGTGGATGTTGTTATACAGAGTTCTATGTCATCCAGCTGCAGAAAAAAATTACAATCACTGGATTTCCGACATCTATCTATCTATCTATCTATCTATCTATCTATCTATCTATCTATCTGCTTTCCCCCGCAAGAAGTTTAATACAGCTTAGGTCCAACACTGCTGGCTTCAGACTGCAACATCATGCGAATTCTTTTTACAAAACTAGACTGAAACCCCCCAATTAACCGCACAACCGGTATGTATAAATAAAATCTTCATTGTATAGTGACGTGGATGTGGTTTACTCTGCATCCCCAGTAATTTAAACAGCACCTATCTGCTGCAGATAGAGTTACTTTTACGCGCAGCCATACTGATGAATTTGAAAATTCGTTCAAGACTTTGATTTATTCCCTTTCCATCAGTGATTAATGCACCGTAATTAGCTAATCTCAAAGCCATTATTTACAATCGGGGCAGACAAAGGGAAAAGCTGATGATCCAGCACTTAAGTCACTTTGAAATTATGAAACGCAAAGAAACTCTTGATTCTGGGTTTGGGACTGGACTGCCCATCCCAAAGCAGGCTACCAGAGTGACAATAATCATCATCAAACCCCTCTTCGTCAATGCATTGGTTACTGCTGGTAGTTTTCAGCTGAAACCATGCTTGCTGCACCGTTTTAATAAAAGCTATGGAACCACTGAAAGAAATACTCGCATTCTTATTACACCTTTGCAAAAAAAAAAAAATCTCTACCGTCGAGGTTTTCTCGGTGTATTTATATACAGGTAAAACGGCCGTGTGATATTTTTTGTAAAGCAGGCGTGTTCTTTGCGGGGTTAATTACAGGGATAGGTGCACCGTGTCTGTAGATGTGTAAATAGATCTCTAGAGAACAGATATGTGTGTGGCACAGAAATCAGCTCCGTGGATGTACCTAGAGAGAGACACCGTTATCACACACGTGTGTGGCCGGCTAAAGTAACTTCAAATCTGTCCTTTACGGCAAGGTTTAATTCAGCCTAATTGAATTTTCGTTTCCAAGCCCTTCCCCACTGTAAAGTCCCCGCCTGCTCAATCAAAACAAAACAACAGCCGAAGGGAAATGCCTGCTGATGAAGGACAGGGTGCGTCCTTCCTCCGGAGCCGACTCGCTCCCCACTGCAACGTTACCCGGGGCTGCTGCTCTCCTGCTCGCGCCTGCTTGGCAAGGCGAAGCCGCGTGGCCGCTCGCTACCTGGCCCGGCGCTGCTGAGTCTAGAACCCCCGAACTGCGGGGAGATGGAAAGACCTGCCAGGCCACTAGAAGGAACCTGCTGGTTTATGCATCGGGCTAATTACCCAGCGGCCAGCTCTCCCTGTCCTGTGAAAATTAGGAACCGCAGAATCGGAATTTGGAATGCATTCACCCGCACAGCCCTGCACCTCCAATTGCTCGTATCTACCTCGCATTGGAATAGACTCCAAATAGCGAGCAAAGCCATCGGGTTCACAACAATTACGTGTTCTTGTCTCCGTGCAAAAGCTGTGTATTGACTCGCTTGTTGTTCAGCCCTGATGCCTTCCAAGCGGCCTCCTTCATAAATGTTTTGTAGGAAAGACCCAAATGTATTAAACATTTAAAACTCTTTGGCTGTGAAAATCCTGGCTCTAATAATAATATTGCAGCCAGCTGAAAATACAGTAAAGCTTTCGTTTGATCCTGAATGATGAATCCAAAAAAGGGGGGAAACTATATGGAAATATGACTAAAGAGCGAAATAAGCAATTAGGTTAGAAACATAATCATGGGGAATGCGGGAGAGAGAGGCAAAGCAAATGTGTCCAGGGTATGGTGTGAACACGCGTTTACTGTTCACATGAAAAGAGGTTCAAAGGTTCTTTGTTCCAATGAGGTTAGAGAGAGGCACAAAAATCTTAGCTCTTAAAATGAAACAAACACACACGCAAACAAAACCCGTGGGGGAATGGAGATTAGGATCCAAACAACCCCTCCACCCTGTTTATCTTTTCTAGTGGAAAAATTTGCAGACCTTTCAGGTCCTACCCACCACCCCAACCAAACAATGAATTAAAGATGATCACCTCTTACTTAGTGTAACAGGGGAAATGTCACAAAATGGGAAGAACTCATCTTTGGAGGAAAGTGAAACATTTTAATATTCAAAGGCGCATGATACTGCCTCTCCGAGAGGACTAAACTACATTTTTAACAGGCATAATTAAATTAGCATCATACGTGCTTGGTGATATTTAGCCCTTAGATAGACGAACTAGAACGCTAAACTTGTAAGAATGTTGCAGGGAATTTTATTTATGGAAAATGTACGTTTGTCCTAAATTAAATCATAGGGAAAGGGCGGGGGTTGGGGGACATCTGTTTAATTTTAAGCAATAAATGCGCAGGATCTGTGGCTGTTGGGGTTGTCCATCTTTAGAGATTATCAATCCCTTCCCCCTTTTCAATTCTACTGGAAAGAAATGGATCAGGAATGATATCAAGAAGGATTATTCATTTATAGCAGACAGATGGAGCTGGACAGTACGATTTCAAAGAAACAAAGACAATGGTTTATAAATGGTTGGTTGATATGAATTATTTGGTGGATTTGCAAACAACCCAGGCACTGAACTGAACACCGAGTTCTAGGGGAAAACCCATCTGTTATCTTCGTTATCTCTGTATCTATCTAGAGATGAGTGTAAATCAAGAGATATATTCACGGCACAAACTTGATCCAAACGAAGAGGAACCGGGACCCTTTCAACACGACACATTATTTGGCTGTTGATTTCTTCCGATTAGTACTGAGGCAGCATCAGCATCCCTCTTCTCTCCCCCCTCCAACCCCCCCCCCCAAAAAAAACCCTGGGAAATTATTTGAACTGTATCTGCTTAATGACAAAATAAACTGCAGCCCCCCTAGGAAGACATACTCTCCCAGCAATTAGTGCTTTGCACACCGAATACACCTGCTCCTTGGAAAAAGTGGGGTGGAGCTGTCGGGGTTTATAAAAAAGCGTTTGAACTCTTAATGCGACCTCTATAGGATAATCTTAAGGAGCATTTTCAAATAACAAGAACCCCAAAGGGGTTCTCCCTGCTTGCCAGGGTGCTGTTTATGTCCCTCCCTTCCCAGTCCCTCTCATTGATTTTATATATATATATATAATATATATATATCCAGGACAATATATCCCAGGACAATATATATATATTGCAACAAGTTCCTGAAGCTTATTCATACGGACTGGAAACGGGGCTTGGTTTTTGTTTTGTTTTGATATCCCGCCCGGGCGGAAATATTACAGCTTTTCCAGACATTTTTAATGTGATTGACACGTATGTTAATGGTTTGTTTTTGTGCAAAGCGGCTCTGCAAATTTCCAACACAAACACTCCGTGTAGATCAGATGTTAGTTATAAAAATGGTTTATTGATTGAAATAATAGAAGCATTATTTTGATTTGTCCTGACATGATGGTTGATTTATAGATCCCTACCCCCATTGATTTCTTCTTGTCCAGGCAGAAGGAAATGACCAAATCTCACCAAAATTCCCCCTTGTGCTCGCCACGAATCCTAGAGGCACATTATATATTTAAGTGCTATTTCTTTATTTTCCGGGAATTTACCCGATTTAATCTCTACGCCCATAGACTTTGTGTGGATGTTTTGTTTTCATCTTTGATACATCTGTTTTCACTTTGCACTTCCAATGGGTTGCACCAGACAATAGTGTGAGAAACATCTGAAAATGTAAGGAGACAGTGTTGCATATGTGTTTCATTTCTGCGGGTTACACACAGCAAACAACAAAAGGACAGCTGGAAAATAAATAAATAACACACACACACAACTCACAAAGGGACTGTGACCCAGGACAAGGAAGAGACAAATACAACCACATAGATTGCAAAAGTAAAGAACAGTGGGAATGGGCCATGATCAGGGTGCCAGGGAAAAAGACCAAGAACCAGAAGGAGAAGTTAGGCACAGCATCATAGATCGTACTGTATGTCCCTTAATCTTTAAAAAAACTATATTGTTACCGGAGAAAGCTAGGTTTGGCTAAACCATTTTGGAAACAGCACCTGCCAGGAAAATATATGTGCAGAAATTAACATGGTCATTTTAACTCCTTAGACACAGTCAGGTAAGACACCAATTGCTTTCTTCTACGGGGATGTAATTTCAAGCAGAAAAATCCTTTGAGTAGACAGAGATCTTCACTTCCCAGCTAATAGTTTGAAGTCTCCCCACTCCCCACCCTCCGTGTTCGGTGAAAGATAAACAGATGGGGTGGGGGAAATCCCATTGTATCGTCTCCAGAAGGTCTCTTTTTGCCCTGAAAAAGGTGATCTAACGCAGCTAGGGTCCAGTTGGGAAAGTAAAAGGGGGTGGGGGGTGGGGGAATGCGTGTGGATTTAATAGCAGTGAAAGTATTACAGGGGGATCAGATTAAGCGAGAGAGGGAGAGCGAGCTTTTGAACATCTGTCTAATGCAGCCAATAGAAGTGACATTAGTGATATTGAAGGGGGAGAGAGGCTGCGACAGATCGAGCTGGGATTACGGGAACCTTCGCAATCCGATTAGCCACTGCTCCTCTCCTGCCTGCCTCCATAAAACTGGAGCCCAGGAAGACTAGAGTCGATAATAATGTGCTCTTAGCACCCTGTGGATGCTGGGGGCTTGGGGGGGAGGGGGAAGACAAGGATCAGCTCAAAGGCTGCCTGGTAGTTAGAGAACAAAAATACCCAGGCAGATTGGACACAGAGATTTGTGTTTCAGGGACGCTGGCGTAGTAGACCCCTGCTCTAGGCCTGCTGCCACCCAGCTTCTGCAATCTCTCCTTCATTCAGTTAGCAGGGGGGCATCAAAGGAAAAGTCCCTCTCCCAAGCCCTGTGACAGCCGCGTTATCGGCACAGGGTCCTTGCTCCAGACCCAGGGATGCCATTTCCTAGGGCTGGGTTTGTTCGCCTCTTGTTTTCCAGGCGGTACAAACGCCCTCAATGCACTTCTGCCGCACCGAGCCTGGGCACCTACCTTCTCTGAACCCCCCTGCCGCGGATCTATTGCTGGATGTAATACTGAGCCATTTCCAGCCTTATCGCAAAGAGGAGCTTCCCGCTCAGCCCCCACCTGCCCGTCTGAACAGAACACCTCCAAAGAGGCAGGGCACACAGAGCTCAGCGATTCGGATCAAATCTCTCTCAGCAGTCGTTGATATACAGCCACCACAATCCATCCCACTCCGGAGGAAACCTTTATTCCTCAGCTAATTGTCATTTACAATTACACTTCACACTTCATCACGTCGGAGGTTAGAAAACAGGATTCCTCCATGTAATTAGTGGCCCCCCAATCCTCTTCTAGTTCATGTCACCCAGCACCGAAGTCCTCCTCCTTTTTCCAATCGTTTAACCTAATATCAAAACAAGATCCTAGCCCGCACAATCACACCCAGGCCTGGGCTTCTTCGGGTGGAACAAAATGTATCAATGGCTAGTTTTGGCTAAACCAGTTTGGAAACAGATTCGCGGGACATTGTAAACTGTTTATTAGATTGTTATGTCCTAGGAACAGGGCAATTATATAGATCAGAGGGCATTATGGGGAGCAAATATACAATAAAGGAAAGATGAGGTTGGATTTTCCTGTGCTGTCACTGTTTGGCATATATTGTACATAAAATTTGCTCACCGACTCAGGCTTTTCTTGATTAATATTAGGGTAGTTAAAATACAGAAATATTCACCCAAAATATATAGCTAAAGCAAACTAATCTCTCTCTCTCTCTCACTCACACACATACACAAGGCTGCCTGTGACTTAATGTCTTGCCATCCTTTCATCAGGAATGTATATTTAGCTACAGTTCTAAAAGAAAGTCTCTATACTGGGTGGGATTTGAAAGGCCTGCAGTCTATATACCTTCAGGCATTACAACAGGCCTCAATACAGTCTGAAAGCAACGCTGGGGTTTGCATACATCTGGCTGTGGATGAGGTATCACTGACTTCACTCTTCACGTGATAGGATGCTGAGCACCTTGGTTTTTGTTCTGGAATATTATCACTTTTATTACTGTGCCTTCCAGCTTGTGAGCTGTTCTCCCACCCTGAGTCATTTATCCCAAGCATGACTCAAAGGCTGATTAGCATCTAGCTCATGAATTACAAAAATCAACGCCCTGATTGAAATTCACAGCAGTAATGGCACACAAAAAAGGCCCGAAAGTTACACACTGAAAGCATATCTTCTAAAAGCACTGTTCATCAATACCACGGTTTTTAAGTACAGAATATCTATCTCTGAGGAAATTGCACACTTGTTACGTAGCCAATAAAACCTCTCCCCTTAGAGTTTTGGGTGGGTAAATCTTACAGGACTTTCACTTTCGTAGATCGGGCACCAAACTGCAACTGGATCAAAAATAAAATGATTTTGATGGTCTCGATCTAGCTCACTCAATCTAGCCCACTATTTTTACATTTCCACCCTCAGTTTTTATATATATGATAAAAGTGATAATAAATGTAAAAATGACTACAGATTCCATTGGTAGGAACCCATGTGAAGAAATCCGTCAGGTATGTCTTCTGGTGCAATCCTTTGGATTTTACTGTGTAGTGAACAGCAAACATTTTATTAATCAATGACATTATTTTATAGATTTGTTTGATCTATTTCAATCTTTTAAGATGCGTCTACAGAATTCTAAACACATGTATAAAAATACTTGCACACCACAGAGGACCAGTGTTCCTGTTCAAAGCTCACTGACACCACAATTAAAGGCTCCAATTCAGGAAAAAGCTTAAACTCTCTTTCATCCCTGTTCAGGACAGCTCTTCAGCACGTCACATGTTGGGTACTCTTGTATCCATAAAACAAATACAATAATGGCTTTCTACATGTAAGGTTCAGCGCTTATTGATGTAGAGCCTGATTCAAACCCCCTAAACTCCCTTTTTTGCAGCTGCAACTTGAGCCCATAAACAACTGATGAAGCAATTTTATGCACACAATTATTTATTGGTGACGAAAAAAGACGCATGCAGATCCTCAGTTGGTGTGAATTCTCACAGCTCGACCAGCGAGCTACGACAATTGACACCAGCTGCGGATCTGCCCCATGCACAGCAGTGGCTGTGGGTGGATCATGAACAAGTTAGACATGTCTGAAATTTGAAAAACCAAGAAAACGATGATGATGATGATTGATTGATTGATTGATAGTGCCTCCGAGCCCTTGTCATGGACTGGGAGTCTCTGGTACTAGGCCCTGTACAAAGAGAGAACAAGAAGATGCCCCATCCTAAGTCTCTGTTTCTCCTTCTGGTTGTCTGCCCATGGTATTTAGCGAGCAACCACCCCTGTTGTATCTAACAACTTAACAAAGAAAATCATACTAGCCAAAATCTTCACACTGAAAAATACATGTGAGAGGACAGGGCTGATGGGGAGGGGAAGAGTGGGGAAAGAATAGAGGAGAAGGATTGCAGAGGATACAGAGAAAAATGACCACCGTGGTGCTGGAACAATTTTTATAATGGGGGTGCTGAAGGAAATCCTGTATTTGGTGGTTATTACTACTTCAAGCCAAGGGCTGTGTCAACACCCCCAGTTCCAGCAGCTATGCATAAGAATAAAGAAAAGATCCAACCTGGAAAGGAGCCAATAGATTTTCATGAAATATATATTATCTTTACCACACACTAGTTTCTCAGTTGGATCTTCATAACTTTTTTCCCCTGTTCCGTGTGTGTGTGTGTGTTCCCTGTCATCCCCACCCATCCCTCAGATCTACATGGTCTCTCCTTTCTGGCTGGATGAAATGTAGCAGGAGCCAGTTAGAGCAGCAGAAAGAGAAAGGGAAGTGAAGGAAGTAAGCACAGGTTCAGTGCATAGAGAGAAATTTCAAGCAATATTGTATTCATTTTCTTACCCCTGTAGTCTTTCACTCATGCACACACCTAATGTTTTAAGGAAGAGCCTTTTGTATGTGGTCTCCTCCCCCCCCCCCCCCCCCCGGTAAATATTTTGCCATCTCAGCATATCATTCACAGTGGTTATATTTGGGCTAGCAGGGCAGGGTGCAAGACTGAGAAGGTTGGGAACCATTTATGTAGATGTCTAACTACAGAATTGCACCTGCAAATCAGCTAAACACCCACTATTCCTTATTTATGACTGAAAAACCATACCCAAAATTAGTTGTGGGCCTGAACTGTGAGCACAAGAAATGAGGCCTAGTGGACGGGCTTTAGAGACCAGGCTCTTAATGTTATGAAACCTTTCCCCCTCCCGAATGCCTTGAGTTCTCAAGAAAGGTCTGACTGATTGAAGGTGCCCTTTACCCACAGAACAGGTATGGCAGGCACAGGCCGTGGCAGTGTATTTACCCACATTGCTCTGCCAATATAATCAGCCCTAACTTCTCTAGAGGTGTGTGTGTGTTGGGGGGCAGAGGGGGGTGTTAAAATCCTTTCTGATCTCATTTACACTGTTGCAAATCAGGAATACTTCAATGTAAGCCACAGGAGCTACACTGGTATAAGTGAGATCAACATCAGGTCCATGTTGTATCAGTAATTTCTAAGAGCTAGGCAGTGATTTGGACTATATACCTGTGCAGGTGCACAAGGGGCAAAAGAGTTCCTCTGTATAGGCTACCCTTGACTCCAGGTATACAGAAGTAAGTGGCTCCCACAAGCTGCTACTCTGCCCAGAGCAGGTGGGAAGCGAGGAGCAGGAAATAGTGCTTTGGCTCTGTGCTCCCAGCATGTCAGCCAGCCAGTGGAGGTGAGAGTTACCTATAGACCAGCAGCAAATGAATACCTACCCTGGAGCAAGAGAGAGATCTCTAAGGCAGCCTGTCTCTTAAGGCTACTACTGTGTTTGTGGAATTTATGCACAATCCCTGGCACGGGGCTGAGGCTAAATGCAAATCTGGCCCTGCATGAGAAGTTTCTCATTGGTTTAGTTATTAGCATCTCAGGCCCTGCATGAGAAGTTTCTCATTGGTTTAGTTATTAGCATCTCAGACCACATTTGAAACAGTAAACTTCAAGATTCTACATTTTGTTGACTGGTTTACTAAATGAACAGATACAGCATTACTTTGTGCTTGTGAATTAGCTAAAAATCATGCAACCTGCTGTATTTATTATCACTTGCTGAATGTTAATGACAGATTGTTTTTGTGTTTTGTTTTCTTTTTACTATTGTGTAGGTGAGCACATACTTGCTGACTGCAAAGATAAATCAATGTATAATTTAAAAGTTTTCCAGGCCAAATAACTGTAACTTTCTTAAACTTGGATTGTAATTTAGAAGATAAGGCTTTACATGCACTGATCCATATGCTTTACTTCTTACTTCAATATTTGATTTATGAAAGGATGACTAGAGATGTGACATCATAATTGGTAGTAGGACACAAACAATCACATGGAATGCAGTTGTGTAAAAAGGAAGAGCCTTTTTGTACATAAATTGCATTTTAGATACACTCCAGTTTTGGCAGCTGCTTGAGGCACACCCAAGTGAGCTCATTGCTATTATTTTTTTCAGCTTGTAATTCACTCATCATCAGCAAGTAGAAACTAGGTTTCCATTGTTGCAGCACACTGTGGATAGCTAACTGCTCAGGCCACCTACTGCAGAAAGTCATGTCCTGCACTTTTTGTTGATTTACGCCAGAAATTTGGACGAATGCAATTAAAGGAACTCTCTTTTTCTTAGCAAACAAACAAAACCAAAAACCCGCACACAACAAAAAACACAGCACACAAAAGCATTGGTAAAACAAAGTGTTAATTTTAGGCAGGTATATTTTTAATCTTGATACCCTTTTGTTCCCTACCTCTATTGCCTTTTGAGCACTAATGCTACTATATGAGTGCACAAATCGAAGGGCTTTCTTTGTTATTTCCTGTGGATGTTTGTGCTGTGGGTACTTGCGACTTAAACACATTTCATGGTTGACATTTCCTGTTGTGCTTTCAAAATTTTGTTGATGAACATTTAGCTTTGGCTGTGATTTAAACTGTTAGCAAAAATCTTGGGACTCACATAGAACTTGTGTAAAGAGATTTAATGCTAATGAAGTTTCTGGGCTGAATTCAGCAGTGACATAAATGGTGATGTAAGTTACATAAGTGTATATTGACCAGAAACAAGGGGGAAGGGAAAGTAAATGGTGATATGGTGTAAGGTGCACAAGTCTAGCTTTCAGCACTGTATGTGTGACGGGTTGTGTCACAGAGATCCCCTTGGGACTGTCACCTGATGTGCTGAAACTACCTCTGAGCCCATTTTCCCTGCCAGGTTGGGACTCCAGAACCCTGTCTTGTTGAGCCAGACATGCTAGCCTGCTGCAACACAGACCCAGGGTCTGAACCATCCCCCCAAAGCTGAAGACTTTAACCAAAACTGCTCAGCAGGTTTCCTATCTCCAGCACCCAGACACCCAGCTCCCAATGGGATCCAAACCCCAAGTAAATTGGTTTTACTCTGTATAAAGCTTATACAAGGTAAACACATAAATTGTCCTCCCTCTATAACACTGATGGAGAGATACGCACAGCTTTTTTCTTCCCCCCCAGGTATTAATCACTTACTCTGGGTTAATTAATAAACAAAAGTGATTTTATTAAGTATAAAAGATAAGATTTTAGTGGTTTCAAGAAATAACAGACAGAACAAGGTAAGTTACCAAGCAAAATAAAACAAAACATGCAAGTCTAAGCCTAATACATTTAAGAAACTGAATACAGATAAATCTCACCCTCAGATATGTTCCAATAAGCCTCTTTCACAGACTAGAATCCTTTCTAGTCTGGGCCCAATCCTTTCCCCTGGTACAGTCCTTGTTCCAGCTCAGGTGGTAACTACGGGATTTCTCATGACTGGCCTGCTTTGTTCTGTTCCACCTCCTTTTATACCTTTGGCCCAAGGTGGGAATCCTTTGTCTCTCTGGGTTCCCATCCCTCCTTCTAAATGGTCACATGTCACTGTAAGACCTCATTCTTCATTACCCACAGGCTGGCCCCCAGGTCCACAAGAAGGCTTGCAGGTAAATAAACCTACAGCCAATTGTCCTGGTTAATGAGTGCCATCAAGATTCTAAACCATTAATGTACCACACTTTGCATAATTACAATAGGACCTCAGAGTTAACTTCATATTTCTAATTTTAGATACAAGAATGATGCATGCATACAAATAGGATGAACACTCAGTAGATTATAAGCTTTGTAATGATACCTTACAAGAGACCTTTTGCATAAAGCATATTCCAGTTACATCATATTCACATTCCAAGCATATTTTCATAAAGCATATGGAGTGCAACATCACAGGGTGTATCTTGAGTTAGTGGAAAGATGTGCGTATAGCAGGAAAAGCAATTAACAAGGGACATAATTCTCATTGACACTCATTAGACCCCTTTACAGCGTACTCTGTAAGTGTAAAGGGACCTTGAAGTGGGTGCTAATGAATGTAATTTACTGCCAGAGGAGTATTATCTTAAGGGAGCCTCGGGACTGGTTTACACTGCAAACTTATATTGGCATAGCTACATCGCTCAGGGGTGTGAAAAATTCACCGACCTAACCCCCAGTGTAGACAGAACTAGGTCAATGGAAGAATTCTTCCGCTGACCTAGTTACCACCTCTTGGAGAGTTGGATTACCTACGCCGGTGGGAAAACCCCTCCTGACAGTGTAGGTAGAGTTTACACTGAAGCACTACAGAGGCACAGCTGCGCTGCTGCAACATTTTAAGTGTAGACATACCCTTAGGCCTGGTCTACCCTAGGAAATTAGGTTGGTATAATTATGTCACTCAGGGGTGTGAAAAATCCACACCTCAGAGTGACACAGTTAAAGTGACCTAACCGCTGGCCTAGAAAGTGCTAAATTGACAGGCGAACCCTTTCCGTAGGCGGAGGCAGTGTCTTCACTGAAGTGCTACAGTGGTACAGCTGCAGCGTTTTCAGTGTAGACAACCTTTAAAGTAAATGGGAATCAGGCTGAGGAAGTGCAAGACAAAGCAGCTTTTGACACCAACACTTTGATCCCTACCCCACTCCATTCAAAATGTATCTGTTTATACCTTGCTAATAACTTCGTTGCTTGTTGTTCTGACCACAACACGCCTCTCTTTGAATTTCTCCAGGGGGTACCCTTTTCCACAGTATCAAGTTCAAGCTTCTGGTCTTAAGACCCCTCCCAACTCTGCTCCCTTCCTTACTTATCCACTCTTCTTTGGTACCAGATACCTTTCACTTTCCACTCCACCAATGGACTTGACTGCCTGCTCACCCACTCCAAATTGCCACTTTCTTCTGCACCACCTTTGTGCATGGGAGGAACTCCCTGAACTGATTCAGAAGTCTGCTATGCTCCCCTCCTTCAAATCATTTCTCACAAACCACTTCTGAAACAAGGCCTGCAAGAAATGAGCCAATGTAGATGGAGAGGTTGAGGGCAGGCTGGTGCAAATAGATGAGGGGCAATTTGTTTATTTTAAAAAGTAAATACAATATATAGCACATGTATATCATACATCTATGTATTTGAACATCTCCCTCTCGCCCACCTTTTGTGTTGTTAAGGAAGGTGTTTATGACTGCCATCAAGTGGGTCTTTGATCTATAGACAGTCACTGATCTGGTTAAAGCTGATTAATGTGCTAAGCACCCTTCTTTCAGACTATATGGCAGAAGCAATGAAATGCCCCTGTATGTAGTGAGTTAGCGGGAAATAAAAGAAGCTACCGCCCAAAGCAATGGGATGCATGGGAAGACCTGATGAAAAAAACTAAGGCAGGGAGATAAGAGAGGCTTCCTTAGGATTGGATAAAAATGCAGTGATTGTGTGGTAAACTGCATGTGAGAGAGCAAAAAGCCAGGAGAAAGTGACTAGAAAGCAAGAAAAGCAGTTGTGAGTGTGCCCTGAGAGGAAGCAGAGAGACAGAGCTTCCTAGGCCTTGAACTCACGGCAGAGACAGGCTTGGAGAAAGGCTCCAAATAAAGGCTAACTGCTCATATAAAAAGGGCAACCATATGTTGCGGGTTTTCTGTGGCCTTGATCTTGCAATGGGTAGCCAATGGACAGGCTGCTGGGCCTGCACAGAACCTCATTGAAGTCAATGGGAGAATGGGGAGCTGTGCACATATACTCTACACATTGCACGGACCTTAGATCACAAGCTCTTCAGGGCAGGGCTCATGTCTACTCCTGTGCATAGTGCCTAGCACAAGGGCATCTTGATTTTGACTGGTTGTCTAAATGCTGCTGTAATTGAAATAATAAATCATAACAATAATAATCAAAGAAATATGTGTACATCTAAACACACAACATGTATATAAAAATGTAATAGGACATTTTCTCCCACTCTTTCCAAATGTAAAACCCTATTATGCCTTGCTGATCGTGGTGTGTGGAAAATGATTTATTGATATGTTTTTCTTAAAATCCAAACTACTTTGTGAAAATTCTATGAAACTGACCATCCTAATTATGGTGTTTTCTGAGGAATCACAGTCTAATCACTTAGTGAAAGATCATCTGACTATTCTCATTTTCTAATATTCTCATTACCCCCATCAGCTTTTCCATTTATATATATATAAATCCACTGTTTGCTGTTTTTTACAATTAATTTAGGATATACTATATATGTATCCTAAATTAATTGTAAAAAACAGCAAACAGTGGATTTATAAAAGTAAGTATAGTGGTTTTCCTTTGAAATTTCATCATGGTAAATGTATATGAATTAATATTAAAGTTGGTCTCAGGTTAGCTCTTTAAGTCCTGATAATTTCCTATGTAGAACAGCTGCTATTTTAAGCCTCTCTCTCTTTAGAAATACTGTAATGATCTTTGGTTGACTATAGCAACTCTAACATGTTTGGGTCTTTTAGTTAGAACACAGTAATGAAAATATTCAATTCATTTATAATATTTAGACTGTCAGCACCAGAGTCCATTTGATAATATACATTGTATGTGTTATTTATGGGGGAGACACTTAAGGATTTCAATAATTCTTTAAAATATTTACATTTTTTTCTCCTGACTTTTTGTTTTATGCTGTGTTTTATAGGTCTTCATTTCTATTTGATGAAGGTTTCAAACTTTAGATTTATGGTTCAACACCTTGCAACAAATTTTGTAAATATTCTGTGGGGGCTTGGTCCTGAAACATAAACACTTCTTCCTATTGAGGCCCTGAGGAAAAACAGACCCCCTCATTTATTATGTGATATCCAGAAGGCTAAGGGGATGTTGATCTCCTTTTTCAGGAACATCTTCTTCAGAAAGAAAAATGAAATGCCATCGTGCTAAGGTGAATCATAATAAATGTTATATCTTGGCTGACATTGAGAAATAAATCAAAGGAAGTTGTAAGAAATATTGGTGACTTTTTTTTCCACAGAGGTTTGGACCAGCTTTATAAATTAAACAGTATGTGATGACAGTTTAGGGGTGGTAAGTAAACCACTCAGTAGATAATCTCCATAGTAACAAAAAAAGTGTAACCATCTAAAACCAAAACAGCAATCTGGACTTCACTGTTTAATACGGCAATAGTGAATGTTTTGCAGTTGATTAAAAGTGACAAAGAATAATAAAACAGCGCAACTTTTTTACAGTTTAATTCTTCTTAACAGAAAAATGCAAGTGCAAATAATGTATCGGCAAAGGCTCTGATCCTTCAAAACACATGCTTAACTTTACACATGCTTATAGTCTATTTGCAATCAATCTGTTGTTTGCAGTATCAGGGCCTGATGATCCTTTTCTGAGACTAACTTAGTGCCTGATTCTGAAAGTTCTTACTCACAGGAATAGCCCCACTGAAAGCAAGACTACTGCACTCAGTTAACAAATGGCTACAGTATTGGGTTCCTAATTAGCAGTGTTTGATTTAAATGATTTAGGCTATGTGTACACTGCCCTGACATTCAGACTAGGGTGTGGGGGTGTGAATAGCACAAAATCAAAGAGCTTCTTTACAGGAGAAATGCTTTTATACAGTAACCAATGGTGAAATAATTTAATTGGTGCAAGTATTGCAATTCAGAAATATAAAGCGAACTATCTAAGAAAGTTTGAAGTTTAATTAACTATGGAAGAGATTATGATTTGAACTATGTGTCCATGCATGAGAATAAGGGGGAGTAAGAACCCGCTTAACCCTCTGTATCCACACTTTGTGCCTGGGCATGCAGGGATAAGCTTATGGGTCACAAGTGAGAGGGGAGGGGAATAGGTAGAGTCTTAGCTCTGCCTTCTCAATGCAATGGCCATTGCAACTGAGCCAGCTGTTGTATAGGGATGTTGAAATGTACTGCTGGTATAGGCCGGGGGAAACTATGTCTCAAAGGATTATCACTGAGACATAACACCTCCTGGGGCTCCTCCTGGGGGGCTCCTCCACCTTCTTTTGCCCAGGGCTGTGCCCAAGGCACAATCTAGTCCTGTACAGCTAAGAAAGACTTATATTTTTAGCCAGCATTTATTTACAGTTTTTTAAAGTGAATCTAGCCCTGGTGAAAACAGTCAAACTTACAAGCGTGGAGACTTAAATCCCTTTTTCATGTACAGATAAGGACAGCACGGGCAATAGCTGTGCAGGTTTCCCCTCGGTGCCCCACCAATATTCATGGCGTAGAGAGATCAACTCAAGGCATGAGAGGGTAGGTCAGTATCCTTGCCCAGTCAGTCTTGCCATTCTTGTTGAGAATGCTAAGAATGTCAAATGGATTCCAATCAGGGTGATAACTTTGTTCTGTCTGCTTGGAACTAAACCGACTCCATTAATGTAAGTCACAGAGGTTACTGAAAACCTTCAGATTGTTACAATTCAGTCACTACCAACCTAGTGTTCCAATCTGCCTCTGTTCAAGTCAATGGCAAATCTTTCATTCACTTTGAAAAGGTCAGAATTTAGTCCTTGGTTGAGGAATGGACAGGATATGATTTAGCATATCCATTTGGCAACCTACACTAGCTGGGCTTCTAAGAAACCCTTATTGCCAAGCAAAGTTACTCTCCCCCTGCACAACTCTTGGGAGAGTGTGGAAATGGAACACACACACACACACAAAATCCCCCCATCAAATGCAGCAGGACTCATGCTCCTTCAGGGAAATGTAATTTGCACTTCCTTGCATCAACCTGGGTAAATCTGACCCATTATGTAACATCTAAGAATTATATATACTGCATAGTTGCTGTATATCCCAAAAGATAGGGATTCTCTTTTTTCTCTTGAAAGAAATGTATAAGCCCCAGAGGTTGTTCTATCTTCATATGGTATAGCTCCAACCTCAACCCAGTAGCAATTTCCACTTTACAAATTACAAATGACACAAAATAAAAATCAGAACAATTGCTGGGGTAGATGGGCAGAAGGAATTGGAAGACTCAGGTAATTAGTAAAGGAACCCTATTCCCTGATTTACTAGCAGGGGTTGATGAATAACAAGAGTAAATCTGGCTCAATATTGGTGTCAGATAATACCCACTAAACAGAAATACACCCAGAACAGGCAGGAAACTCCACGAAGAAACCCTCATCCAGGATGTGTCCCCCCACCCCACCAATCCAATGCAATAAAGCTAATATCAGATCCACAGATCCTGTGGATACACCAAGATCTATGTAGATGGTGCATGGACAACCAGCAGCAGTTCTGTCCCTGTCTATTAACAGTGCAGTTCCACTGGAGTTGCATGCTGGGTATTTCCCCAAAAGTTTCTGGCTGTATTACCTTCCCAAGGAGTCTCCATTGCTTGTGAGAAGGTCAATGTATGTCTCCTTGCATTGCCCACTCCCCTGGGGCAGGTCCCTGGACATGCAGAAAGCCCACCCCCCTCAATGCACAGGGACCTGAGGGATGTTGCTGTGTAGGTGGTTGACCCCTCTGCTGAGGTGGGGAGATCTACTCGTAAAGAGGCTCTCCTGCATATAGCTCAAATGATCTGGCCCTTATTTACAGAAGAGGTACAACATGGGCAACAGCTGTGCATGTTTCCCCACATTGCCCAGATAATATAACGTAGTCCTGACCTAAAAGGGTCACTAGGTTTCAAGTCAGTCCTTGCAAAGACCTGGCACAAGAATGTACACGATAACAAATGATTTGACAAAACTTTTCCAAGACAAACAAGTATATTCAGGGAAGACATGTTTATAAAGCTGGGTGATGAAGCAGGGGGGTTGGGGTGAGCCAGTACCTAACATCTAAATGTAACAATTGTTGCATCAGATCACAAGAATCCTCCTATGCAGCCATTCCATGGTTCACTGAATCATGCACTTTACAATGTTCTCTTTTATGCTTCCTTTGTTAAATGATGTACTGGAGAGATTTTGGATGACATTTTCATCAGCACAGATTTATCTTTTAACACAAATGGTATCCCCTCGCCCCCAAACATTTGAGTATCTACGGCATTGTGTGTGGTATGAGTGGAGATTATTCTGTTAATTACTTTTCATTATTGCATTGCACAATGACATCCTTTACAACTTAAAGCTGCCTGAGCTTCCGCAGCTCAGAGATCCAAACTCAGATTTTAATAACATGCTGCTAAAAAAGGGGTTAAATGTTGTTTATACATTACATTTCTGGACACTGTGAGTTTCACTTGCACCTGCCAATGGCTTACTGATAAATATACACTGGTAGAAGTTCAACAGCAATGGGCCAGCGGGTTAGATAAATACCACATGACATCCTAAGCATTGAAGGTTAGTGCTTTCCCAGCTCTCGTTTTGACACTTTAGCAATCATAAACTCTTTACTTAAAACAGGTAAACAAATAAATAGGAGTTATTTGCAAGGTAAAAATATTTTTAAAAATACATTCAGAACATAAAATCAATTTCCTCTTAACCTCTACCACAGTCATTTACTAGGTTTCCTTCATCTTGGATGTTAATTATGATTTACTCAAGATTTGTGGTCAATTTTTAAGAATAAAAGCATGTTATATGACTGGTTGCCAATCCTGAAGTCTAAAGGCCTTGTTTTATATTGCTGTAGTAGAATAGAAAATATAATCAAAATTTGACCTTCAACTTTAATCATATAAACAGAGAATTTGCTTACTTTACCTTGGAAACGGATGTGATTCATCACAGTAGCCCATAAATAACGTGTCAAACTGTTAGACTGATCAATGAAAATAAGTTATTGAAAAATAATGTGATTGTAAGGTCTCTATGTAAACTAACTTAGCGTTCAAAATGAGGAGGGCTTTCAGATTTGGGCATATCATTTTTTAAACAGGATAGTGCTGGATATGAAATGCAGTAAAATCTATATATGAAAGGCCACTGGTGAAAATCATGTCCTTAAGCTTTTTGGGTCTGATCCATGCATCCTTTGGCAGGCAAAAGGTACCCTGATGGTAAATAGGAGTTCTGCCAATTAGCTGAGGCACTGTGCCCAGCAAAGGTCAGAACTGCAAAAGGCAGCTTACATACACCACCTGTTGCTCATCGCTGTGTCTAAAATAAAAATCTAAGGTGAAATCTTGCATTTATTGAAGTCAATGGGAATTTTACTTTCATTTCAAAACGTATTGCTAGACATCAAAGTTGTGAACAGAACCTTCAGAATGTGAATGGTGTGTAACCAATGCCCCTTTTGTATGTTTTTTAAAAATGTGTGGTATATTGATCATTGCCAATGTGGTACATGACACTGAATTAAAAATAAAAATAAATACTATTGGGTAGTATCGATAATTTGTGTATTTAGTTAATTAAAATAACTCATTTTCTTACTGTATATGAAGCTGTGGCAGAATTTCTTGCCTGCTGCATCAGAATCCGGGATTTTCCACAGAATTTGGGTCCAGCTTCCTATCTTGTCTTTGAATTCAGTGGGAATTGGCATCATTGACTTCAACAGGCATTACCTCTGAAAATCAGGTCAGTTCTTTTGGTACCTAAATATGGATGTTTGTGCTTATTTTGATTGAAAATGCCTGCTTGTATATATAAAATGGTGGTATCATTTGGTGTGAATCACTGATGTAATGAATAGTCCACACTGGAGTTAAATGAGATTGGAAAGCAATAGACTAATAGTCACATTAACTATACACACTCCCTTTTGCTTTTGATGCTGCTGTAAATATAATTGAAAATAAATTATTTAATCAGAGAATAAACATTCTGCAGAGATTACACAATTAATTATGTAAAAAAACATGAACATAAATAATAAAAGAAACAACATGTACAATGATTTGGATTTCTAGCTGGTATTTCTCTCCAGATTGCTGGCTTTTGGGGACGAAAATTACGAGGCATTTTGTGATCTCAGTTATACTTGTATAACTCCACTGAAACACACTTGGGATTTACACCAGCGTAACTGAGATCAGAAACTGTCCCACAGTTTTTCTCCATATGATTTGTAATGTATTTATTTATTTAAATGTCTAATTTAGGAAAAAAGTGGAACTTTGCCACCAGATAACAAATAAACCCAGCCGCTAATCCAGTGGTTCTCAAACTAGGGCCACCGCTTGTTCAGGGAAAGCCCCTCACAGGCCGGGCCGGTTTGGTTACCTGCCGCATCCGCAAGTTCGGCCGACTGCGGCTCCCGCTGGCCCTGGTTCACCGCTCCAGGCCAATGGGGGCTGCAAGAAGGGTGGCCAGCACATCCCTCGGCCCACGTTGCTTCCCGCAGCCCCCATTGGCCTGGAGTGGTGAACCCTGGCCAGTGGGAGCCGCGATCAGCTGAACCTGCGGATGTGGCAGGTAAATAAACTGGCCCGACCTGCCAGGGGCTTTCCCTGAACAAGTTGTGGCCCTAGTTTGAGAACCACTGTGCTAATCCACTGGTGGCCCTCAAGATGGACCCAACAACACTCCCCTGCTCCATAACATTTGACAGCCATCAAGTGCCTCTTTCCCTCAGAGCTGCAGTAATATCTCCTTTATGGACTGTACATTCTTGTCCCCAATCATGTAACGAATTTCACATGGGAAGACCCCCCAATTCCTGTGGAGAGCCACACTGAGGGAAATAGGGCTCTGAGTGGACACAAGGGTCTGCCTTAAAAGAACATTGCAGTTATATACAAAACAAGCTTGAGGTGCTGCACTGGAGAAAGTACAAAGGTGCTTGTCTGAAAATTTAACAAGTGGATGATGGAGGCTGGCATCATGGAATGATCTGAGTTAATATTTCTAAGTATTGTGCACTGACAGTAAAAAGAACACGAGTATATATACCTGTTATATAGTCGGCCCTCCCTTGCAGGTATCCACGTAGATGCACATCTCTGTATTATTCCGCTACTCTTTTAGAGAATGACTTTCATAGTCAATAGTATGCACATTGTATTACAGTTTTAATTACATGCTATTTTGGACACTTGCAAGTTAAATTCCTCACTAAGGTTGCCAAAACCTATTTAACAGACTCCTGTATGGGTTGTCACTGAAAACAACTACTGCAGTATTGTCTGGGCTCTGCTGCAGTATTTTTTTTTTTTCTGTTTTACATATTTTCCCCGTGCACTCGGAGAATTATTTGTGTCAGAAGGGACGTCTGTAACTTATACCCCCTGCTGTGGGGTTTATTCTCCCATCAATGTGGGGAACATTTAAGCAGGTAAACTCTCTTTAGCAATAATGGGAGCTACAATTGAAACTCCTCAGTACAGTGAAGGAAGAATAGACCTCTGTGCCTTTCATTTCAAAAAGAGATTTTATTTTCTCTGTAAAATGAACATAAAAACTAAATGGCTTGTTGGTGGTGGTATTATTCTTCTTCCTATTTTACTAATGGAAACATCTGTTGGGAGACAGAGTAGTGGCATCCTATCATTTTTGCTTTCTTTTGCAACTCTATCTTCTTCTCACCCAAACATATGCTACAGGTCAGAAATTTTTTTTGTCATTTATGCTGATAACATACCTAACACACCCACACACGCGGTACCGGTCTCTTCACACATGCCATTTTATCTTGCACATTACTCAACATATTGGAAGCAAACAGCCTGGAATCGCAAAAAGAAAAATTAAAGAATGCATGGCTGTGACTAAGTCAAGAGAAGTGGTGTTGAGGGTTATAGATGTAGTTAATACTACTGTGAGCTACACTATCCCCGCCAGTCCTATCAGTTTAAAAACAAGTGAGTTCCTTGCGTAGGGTTGAACATCCCACTATGGATTAATCATCCGTTCTTTCTCTACTGCCATGGCATACAGGAGCAATGTAAGCATTTTAGTTCACCAGCAGCAAATCTGACCTTAGATTCCTCTGCACCAAAGCTAGATTACAGTGCCTCAGATTGTGTTAGAAGGCAGGGTTTATAAGCAGAGATTTTTCAAAACAAGAGCTTTAGGATTTCATTCCACATGAGAAAAGAACTCACTAGAAACACATTCACTCCTTGATACACTGGGATCTTTTCCACCTGTGTTTTATCTTTCATCACCATGATCAGCACCCTTCAGTAAAAACAGCATGGTACATTTGTATAGTACTGTTGCTAATTCTGCCAAATTTTATCATGAATCTCCTGATATTTGATGTTCTTCTTAAAGCCCCAGCTGCTGGAATCAGTTTAGTACCTGAGAATCTCAGCTTATATATATATATAAGCCTGCAAATATGACCCCGAAACACTCTAACAGTAGGAGGCAAATAAAAGCACATATAATAGTATTTTTAAAATCTTATGATTTTGTGGGGCTCACTTGTGATTTTTGAACATTTGGTGCTGGCAATACTGGGTTAGCCTTCCTGCAGATTTTGAATAAAAAAATCTCTAAGTGCCTTTTCCCTTCAATAGAAAATATTTGCTATTTCTACATGTATTCTCTCCCTCCTTTTCCTTAAGTGACTTTATGGGCAAAATCCTGGCTTCACTGAAGTCAGTGGGAATTTTGCCATTGATTCTACTGTGGGTCAGGATTAGGCCCTATATTACACAAAATCAGAAGGAAATGAAATTAAGGTCCCATCCCAAAAATCAATTTACATAAAATTTAAGGAAAGAAATCAGTTAAAAAAGGTACATGCAAATTAACTGGAAATTTGTGCTGTCATTATAGAGGCTTCTTGCAGGTAGTAATTATAAATACAATAAGAGTAAAATAAATAATATATTACATGTATGTATAGCACACTTCATCCCAATGGATACTAAAGTACTTTCTATATACAGAGAGCCAGGGAGGGTCCAGAGGCTTTTGAAAAGCAAATCTCTAAAAACAGAAAATAAAAGAGAACCTGACAAACTTAATTAGCACATTTAATGACATCCACAGCATGTCCAAGACATACCAATGTCACACACAAATTGAGGTATGTCAGAGCTGCATTAAGAAGCACCATGGAGTGCATCAAAGCACCCTGCTGTGCCTCCTTGTTTTGCACAGACAGATTTCTCTTGGAATAGACTTTCATGTTGTAGGGATGGGTGGTCTTGTGGTTAAGCCCTGGACTAACACTCAGGTAGGGTTGCCAACCTGCCAGGATCATCCTGGAGTCTCCAGGAATGAAAGATTAATCTTTAATTAAAGCTTATGTCACGTGATGAAACCTCCAGGAATAGGTCTGCCCAAAACTGGCAACTCAGGGAAACTGAATTCTCCTAGTTCTGTTGTAGGCTTCTTGTTTGACCTGGATTAGTTGTTTATCCATGCAACATTTCCCCATCTGTAAAATGGGACTATTTATACTTCCTGTGTCTGTCTTGTCTAAATCCATTTTTTAGGGAAGGGACTTTCTTTTGCTATGTGTTCAGACAGTGCCTAGTACAGTAGGGTTCTAGTGGCATTTGGGATCTTTAGGTACTCTCATAATTCAAATAATAATCATATCAATGTATGTGCTGCTGACTGCACTGGCTTTGGAGTCTATCTCCTTATTTATATTATCTTGGAACAATGGGGTGATTTCATTAATTATTTATATAGTACCAGAAAAGTGCTATGTGCGTGAGAAACAAATTAGAAGACAAAGTCTCTACCTCAGAGAGCTTTCATTGTAAACAGATAACAGTAAAGATTAAGCATGAGGGATAGACTATAACAAGAGAAAGGTGACTAAGTATTGAACTTTGTGGCATATCTTGTTCCCTCATAATTTTTACACTTTTTTAAAGGGAGGATTATTTGCTCTATCTTTGACATTTTTTGTCTTCTGGAGGGTTACAATAAGTCCTTGCTTCAATGTTATTTTTTGTGACCATAATTTTTTATGTTTTTTGTCCCCTGAGCAGAATTTGATTGTTTTGTATTGTCAGTGTGAGGAGCACATTGATATGAACACAAAGTTCTTCCAATGACCTGTGAATGAGTGCATTAGCAGGACAAGAGAGAGAACAGGTCTATACTTAATGCTTCACGCTGAAGCTTTATCAACACAAAAGTGATTAATGATTATATTATATCTGAAATAAAGGAATAGTGCAGATTAACAAGATTGGCCTTTTTAAATAATTATACAAATTTGAAGATGAAACAAGTTCCTAAAAAGCAAAGAGTCAGTGGAATTATTTACATTATTTTTATTTATTACTTGTATAACTGTACGCGGATTGAGACTCCATGATTGTCATGGCACCTAGGGGGCCCTACTCATAGACCAGGCAGTGCTTGGTCCTATGGTTGTGCTAGGTACTATACAAACAGAATGAAATGTGTTTCATTCAGAGCCCCATTATGCTAGATGCTGCAAATAAACAAAGTAGGAGAGAGTCCTTGCTTTGAAGAGCTAACAACCTAAAGAGAAAGAGAATATCATTATCCCCCCTTAACTAATGGGGAACTGAGGCACAGAATGATTAAGTGACTTGGCCTACGTCACACATACATACAGATCAAAACATTGACATTCATAGAATTACTTAGAAATTTCCAATTAATATGGGGCAAATTCTCTTCTTAGAAAAACACATAGCGGTCTCACAGCAGTGCCAATAGGAATTTCATGCATCTAAGGCAGTGCTTGGCTCATGGTGTTTATCGTTAAGTGTTGTTTTTGTGCATCCATTGTCCTTTTCATGCACATGGATACTCCCAGGCAGTTCAGATCATACAGACATGCAAGAATCTTTCTTAAAAAGCCGAGATGGATCCAAATGGCAGAAGCTGGAGTCAGACTTATAACACTACAAAATATGGGAACATTTCAAATTGGGTTTTGGTTCAGCAGATAATATAGATGTAAAAAGTTTGGGCGTGCTTGGCTCTGGGGTCTTGGTTTGGGCTAATCTCTAAGACAAAATATATAGAGTGGGCACGGCTAAAGACGTAACTATTGCTAGTCTATAGTGCTTGCAGTGCAACAGCATCTCCTGAGGGAGGTAATATTGTTCCTGCAGTTTCCTACAATGCATTCTAAGAGTTTAGTAGTGCTCACTGAACCTTCACTTCCATTTCCTATGTTAAGTAGATCTGATAGTCTTGATATACATAGTACTGTTCTTTCAGACTTTGAGGGAAATGCACTAAAATTTAAATGAAATTCTCTACTTGTGCAGAAGTGGAAAAACAATCACAATACATCATACTTTTAAAGAGCACTTCATTAATGACAACATCAGAATATACTGCTAGTTATAGATCATTTAATTGTTATGGATTTAAAATAAGAAATATTTCTCACATTCTTTCCAAGGTTTCATATACTTGACATGTATTATGTCAGTCATCAACTGCTATGACATCACAAGATGAATTCAAAGCAATGATTACTTTAGCATTTAAAATGCTTGGAGTGTACCAATTATTCAGGCTGCTAAGTGAAAGTAAAAATGTCAGTTTAGCTATCTATAATCCCACACTGTTTAAAGGTTCATGAATTACACATGGGACAGATAGAAAGAGAGAAACTGAGTTTGACTAAAAGATATTTTCTGCACAAAATTTGCAGAAACCACTGCTTTAAATGTATTCTAGTGATTAATCAATGTGATTTAAGGTTCTGTACTTGGAATTTACTTTGAATTTAAAACATTCTCCTGGTCATTGCAATGAGTAAGTAAACAGCATGTGCCTAATGATTTAAAAGATTCACCTGCACAATTTAGGATCCTAAACCTGCATTCCTTGCTTACACACAATTCCCATTAAAGCCAATGGGAGTACTGAGTACACAAGGAATACATAATTGGGCCACAAGACTCTACTAATTTAGGTTATGATCCTCTCCGCAGTGCCCAGCATGAGTAACTTGGCTGAGTGCTGGCGAACTTCATGTGGGAAAGAAGGGGAAAGATTCCCCTCTGACCACAGGCTGTGAAGAAGGAGTAAAGAAGCTCCAAAGCTACTATACAATCATAGAATTAGAAGGGATTGCAAAGGTTATCTAGTTTCACCCCCAATAGTATACATGTACTATGTTTACTATTCCAGCCTAATGGAATACAGCCCCAGCACTCTATCACTCCATGGGAGCAAAGGATCAGAGCATCTAAGTAGCACACTTACTCTTTGCCCCCCTTCCAGAGCCCTTCCTAAGTAATACCCCTGTAAAAAAATGTGGAAATAACATGATGTTTGCTGTGACCATATTGTCCACTCTCTTTCTGTGTTCTACCCCTTCCCACACCCTCATCTATTTGGAGAATATTACCTCATTGTTTCCTTGTACTGCTCTGTCTGTATTACGCTGTTGTCTCTTGTGTATTTAGATTATAAGTGTCACCTGACATGCTGAAACTATCTCTGAGCCCATTTTCCCTGTCAGATTGGGACTCCAGAACCCTGTCTTGTTGAGCCAGACATACAAGCCTGCTGCAAAAACAGACCCAGGGTCTGAACCATGCCCCCAAAGCTGCAGACTTTAACCAAAACTGCTCAGCACTTACTCCTGTCTCTGGCACCCAGACACCCAGCTCCCAGTGAGATCCAAACCCCAAATAAATCCATTTTACTCTGTATAAAGCTTATACACGGTAAACTTATAAATTGTCTGTCCTCTATAACAATGATAGAGAGATATGCACAGCTGTTTGGTGCCCCAGGTATTAATCACTTACTCTGGGTAAATTAATAAACAAAAGTGATTTTATTAAGTATAAAAAGTAGGATTTAAGTGATTTCAAGTAATAACAGACAGAACAAGTAAGTTACCAAACAAAATAAAACAAAACATGCAACTCTAAGCCTAATACATTTAAGAAACTGAATACAGGTAAATCTCAACCTCAGAGATGTTCCAATAAGCTTCTTTCACAGACTAGACTCCTTCTTAGTCTGGGCCCAATCCTTTCTTGTTAGCTCCAGCTCAGGTGGTAACTAGGGGATTTCTCATAACTACAGCCCCCTTTGTTCTGTTCCACACCCTTTTATAGCTTTGGCACAAGGTGGGAATCCTTTGTCTCTCTCTGGGTTCCCATCCTTCTATCTAAATGGAAAAGCACCAGGTTTAAGATGGATTTCAGTACCAGGTGACAAAATCACATGTCTGCGTAAGACCTCATTCTCCATTCTTTCAGGGCGGCCTGCACGTACCCAGGAAGGTTTGTGAGTTAACAGAGTCATTTATAACCAATTGTCCTGGTTAATGGGAGCCATCAAGATTCCAAGCCATTATTAATGGCCCACACTTTGCATAGTTGCAATAGGACTTCAGAGTAATACTTCATATTTCTAGTGTCAGATACAAGAATGATACATTCATACAAATAGGATGAACACACTCAGTAGATTATAAGCTTTGTAATGATACTTTACAAGAGACCTTTTGCATAAAGCATACTTCAGTTACTTTATATGTACACTCCTAAGCATATTTCTGTAAACATATGGAGTGCAACGTCACAGTAAGCTCTTTGTCTTTTTGTTCTGGGTGTGTACATCCCCTTGCACAAATGGGGTCCTGGTCCATGACTGGGCTTCCTAGGCACTACAGTAATACGAATAATAACAACAATACCCCATGCTGTGTCAAAGAGTTTAGAAGTCCCTATATCCTGCCCTCTCCCTTGTACAGCAGAACTGTTCAGGTTCTATTTCTAAAAAATGTCTGTATCTACGGCGTAAGAGTGAGGATTTTCTCCTTATTCTTGCATACCCTAACTGCTACCTCCACCAATTATAACTATATAATTAAGCACGTACTTATGATAACAGGATATGATGCATTAAGTCATTTTCTATCAGGTTAATTGATCAGAAAATGTTCAATATAAATTGTTATAACTCACTTACAGCTAGTATTTGATATCTTTAAAACAAAACTTCTATCATTTTCACAGTTTTAAAAAACCCTTTCCCCTTCATTTTTACCTGGAATTAAAACTTTTTGGTGGAAGGCATCTATTATTACTAAGTACTGATTATTGACACTATATGGTGCTATCTATACTTGTCCCAAAGAGCTAGCAAACAAGGCCACAACTCTGCAATCAGATTCACATGGGCAGACCTTTGCATCCATACAGAACCCCAGTGAAGTCAATTCAACTCAGCATTGGTGCAGTGGTCCATTTATGTGGATCTTATCGGAGGACTGAGCCTAGGGTGACCAGATAGCAAGTGTTAAAAAATCGGGATGGGGTTGGGGGGGTAATAGAAAGAAAAAGCCTATATAAGAAAAAGCCCCCAAAATCAGGACTATCCCTATAAAATCGGGACATCTGGTCACCCTAACTGGGCCCTATATCAAATACAGACAATATAGTTCAGACAAATCTGATACATATATTGAAGGTGCAAGCTTTCAGGATTGTTTTTGTTTTCTCCTCAGATGTAAGAATATGGAGGCAGTGCTTATTGAGTGACTAGATCTTTTCATTTTATCTGTGGGAAGAAGCCAGGTATTCTTTTTTAATTTGTATTACAGTAGTCCCCAAGTAAGGATGGGTACCCTACTGTATGAGGAACTGTACTGCTTGCTCCTACTACAGAATCTATCCTTGTCCTTGGACATCATTGATCACAAAGTGCTGCTAACCTGCCTATGACACCTCACAGAAGTAGAAAGGATCACACTACATTGTCTTTGATCATGATGGGCAACTGCTTCTTTTCACAGAACCCTCTCACTGATGGAATCTTTTAGGGTTCAGTTCTATCGCTGCTCTTATTCAACAATACTTTTAGAAATGTTGCCATTCAGTGGGCTGCAATGCTATCTGAATGTCATAGGAGTACTTGGTATTTCATGAGGCAAATGAGGATTAGGGAGATTCTATGTCTGGGTTGGTTCCCGGTGCAACACTGGCTTAGTTTCAGGATGTCCACTTTGCGTATAGGCTGTAGGATTACAGTATAGGGTTTCAATACAAATAGTGTTACTGGACAGGCTACGCTGCTGCACCTCAAATTTTCTGAGTGAGTTTTCTCCAATTTGCCCTTGGAGACAATGAGACTCATTGTCCAGGGTGATTGCAATATCCAGATGGATGACATCTCCTCTAGCTCATGATGTTATGGCTGCCATGACAACTTTTGGGACTATCCCAAATGGTTTCCAACTCTGGGTCAGTTTTAAAAATGGTCAAGTTCTGAACCTTTTTCAGGGGTGAGACTCGAGGAAAGGGTCGTATGCCATGTTCAGACCATTATCTCCTACATTTTGAAGACAGGGACCTCCTTGGAATCTGTCAAGCAAAGGGCCTATTTTAATGGTTCAACTAGGATGACCAGATAGCAAGTGTGAAAAATCGAGACAGGGGATGGGGGGTATGGGGATGGGAGGATGGGGATGGGGATGGGGGGGTATACAAAGCCCTGAATATTGGGAATGTCCCTATAAAATCGGGACAACTGGTCACCCTAGGTTCAATCTCAGACACTAACAGAGCTGTTTGCATTCAAAGGTCTCTGATAAAGAATACATAGCTATGTTGGTGTAGAATTATTTCTTGACAAATATGTACTTGTGACAGCACCAACAATTTTAGTATATGAAAATAGGACTGTCAACCAGTTATTATGGAAATATGGTATTGGTCTGCAAAACAACAAAGAGATGTTATAAACTAGAGAGGAGCAATTCTTTTTATTTAATCAATGAGATGAGAAGAAGTAATACAGCTACAGCAGTAAAATATTAGTTTAAATATTAGGAAAAATTCTATACCACATAAAGCAGTTAGGTAATGCAATAAACTCTCAAGGGAGGTTGTGGATTTACTATCAGTGGTAATAATCATAACACATGATGCTCATTTAAGGATGATTGTGCTAGATCACCCACTTGAGGTCACTTTCACCCCAAATAATCACTTGAAACAAAATCAATTATCTTCTGAAACTTCAGCGTTCTGAAGTTAATTTGCAAAGAATTAGTCAATGGCTTGACCTGAGGATGATTTACAGCATATTTGGTTCATTATAAACAGAAGTCTCCATTATGCATTATTCTATAAAATTAGCAATTAGGAACTGGCAGTTGACAAACACTGATAATTTTCAGTAAATGTTATTAACATTAACATGATGGGATAAAAGAAATAATTAGAGTGCCTATTGTATATTGGGAAGGTGGGATAAAGCAAATAGTTACAGTAAAAAGATGTAAAACTATATAAATGCAGATTTACAGGTTTATCACTGACTATATTGAAGGTGGGTGAGGTAATATGTTTTATTGGGCCAACTGCAGTTGGTGAAAGAGACAAGATTTTGAGCTCTTCTTTAGGTTTGGAAAAAATTATCAGAGTGTCAAAGCTAAATACAAGGTGAAACAGATTATTAACCATGAGGGGTTAACACATTGCAAGAGACCATTTACATGGACAATTAACACCTCTGCAAAGGACAAAGGAGGACATTCAGAGAAGGGTAACAAAAATGACCATGCAGATGGTTTCTGAGGAAAGCTTAAGAGAGTTAAATATGTATAGTCCAACTCAGGTCAGGGATGTGTAAAAAAGGACTATTTAATAACCCATGTTAAATTGTTGTAATAAACCATAAAACCACTGTCTGAGTCCATGATTTTTAGTGTCTATCAGAGTTAGGAATTTAAGTTCCCATGCTTGTCTTTTGAAGGTGTAGTGCAGTTTCCTTTGAGGACAATGACTGAGAGGTCAGACATTTGAGATGAGTACTTAACTGCTTACAGATGGATATCTCAACTAATGTAAAGGGCATATTAATAAATTTCTCAGATGACATTAACATTTGAGAAGTTGCAAATACCAATGATGAGAGTAAGTAATAAAAAGACTCCTAAAAAGATAAGAAACATTGGTAGAAAATATCTTTGAATAAAACAAAAATAATCAAAAGCACAGATATTCCAGGCAGCATCTAATCCATGAGTTTGCAATGCAGTATGACAACAAAAGGCAGAGATGGGTCCAAGTTAGAAAGTTCTGATCTAGACCAGGATCTGTTTTAGAGCCAAACTTTCTCAGAGTTCAGGGTTTTGAATCCTGGGTTTTGGATTGTGTGCATCTCTCCATCAAAGGCACAGCAATGTTGTGCGGCAAATAGGGAGGCATCATGTAATGGAGAAAAGAGGTAACAGTCCTTCTCTATTGACCTAATCCAAAGCCCACTGAAGTCAATGGCTCCCACTGACTTCATTATGCTTTGAATCAAGACCTAAATGCCTGCAGTATAAACTTACCTGGAATATTGCATTTCAGTTCTGGGTACAATGAACCTGATTCAAAGTCTAGTGCAGTCCATGGGAATCTTTCCATTGATTTCAATGGGCTTTGAATCAAAGCCATAAAGAGGATTCCCTTTCTCCATGGTATGATGCCTCTTTGTGTGCACAGATGCCTCATATTACTAGGAGATATTGATAAATTGGAGGACATTCAGGGAAGGGTACCAAAAATGACCATGAAGATAACTTTTGAGGAAAAGCTTAAGAGAGCTAAATCTGTATATATTTGTGTGTGTGTGTATCTATCTATCTATCTATCTATCTATCTATCTATCTATATACACAAATATATACAGATTTAGCTTTATATACATAGAGTATAGGTATATAACTCGGGTAAGGGATGTGTAAAAAGGGACTGTGTTAATAGCCTACAAATACTCGAAAGATGTAAACACCAGAGAAGGGAAGAAATTATTTAGTATGGTACACGGAAGTATAGTTAGGAGTAATAGCATGAAGTTAAGGAAGAGAACATTTCAATAGAATTATGGGAAAAACTCCTAATGACAGTGAGATCTATATAGTTGTGGAAACACCTCCCAAAGGAAGTGGTAGAAGCTACATTGTTTGTGGCATTAAAAGTAGATGGGACAAAATCAAATCAAAACAATAACAACAAACCCACCACAAGCAAACTATCTTGCATTAGCGGGGAAGTGGATGGCATAATAAAACTTTTCCATCTCTAAATTGGGTGATTCTATCAATCCATTAAAAGGGCAGAAACAGGGCAGAAATGCTACATTGTATTATACTGTTTGATCAATCAATATTTTTTTTAGCTTTTTCTGTGTTGTCCTTACATGTTTTTTTTCTATTTAACAAAAGTATCCTATAATACATAGCTCACCTCTTTTGGTTTGAAACTGAAAAAAGAGATGCAGTCAGGATCTGCTGTTTAAGGGACAAGAGGTGAGAAATATGAGCAGACTTAAGACTACAAGATATAAACAACTGTAATCAGTTCAAAATATTGCCTTCCTGCTTTACTGCTGTGCTTTAAAATGTGAACCACAACCTTGCATGGTGTATACATGCAGAGCATAAATAATAGCTGAAGAGTTTATTCATAGATTTAGATTTTGGGTTCAACACAGATGTCATGAGAAAAAGTGCCTCAAAGAGTTTGAATGCAAGTACTTGAAGAAACTTATGTTCTAATCCAGTGCTCACTGAAGTCAGTGGGAGTGCATTTCTGTTGGCTTCAACAGGCATCGTGAAAAGTAAAATGGGTGCAAAAATTTTTGTAAGCATTTAAAATACATAGTTGTAAAACTTTAATTTTTGTGTTTTTTTTATCCCCAATAAAATTGACAAGCATATCTATTGTGAAGATTTGTTTCTTATTCTCCAGTCATTATTAGTATCTTGAGCTATGTAGCTACTATAGTACAAAAGCATATTCTAATAAAACACATGGGGAACAGAGAAGCCCCAAGAACTAAAGAGCACAACTTTGTTGAAGTCAGTGCAGTTTTGCCCACTTGCATCTGCAGTGAATTTTACCCATGGTTTTTAATGCTATCATTTTAAAATTACATTGTAAACCAGAAAAATGAATCTGATACACCATATAAAGTGTATTTCTCAGATAATCTGAGTTTCACCATTAACAGTCTTCCTTCCATCAGTATAGTCTACTATTGACCATTACATCTTATACATACAAATAAATCTTATTTGATCACTTCTGGAATCACTGAACAATCTATCTTTTATTGGTTTAGTAAAAAAGAAAGGAAAACATGTTAAGTTCCTTCCAGGAACAATGTCTACTTAGAACTAACTTCTGATCCCATAACATGATCATAGATGGAAAAAGAAAAATTAGTTTAGATGATCCTTCTGAATATTTTCTTAATTAAACGGTAATGTTTATCTAATCTTTTTAATCACTTTTAGGGTAAATATTCCCAACAGCAGGTCTATGAATCTCACTAGTATTTATATTGGCTTCTTAATTGTTATAAAAACATATATTTTTGTACAATTATCATTAACCTGCAAACAATAACCTTTTGCACATGTAAAGTGGTTGCAGTGCTTCTTATTATAGACCACTTTCAGTACCGTTCATTTAGTATGCTGTGTTTTTAACACAAATGTAATCCACTCTGCATTTTCCATTTAAAATGCATAAGGCAAAGTGCATCATAACAGGATGTAACTACGTATTAATCAAATTAGCACAACACTTCAAAGGCCCCGGCTTTTTACTAGGCTACTGTTAGATCACAATTCATGATGGAAAGAAGCAGCATAATGAAAGGCTTGGCAAGGGAGTTGTTTATTTTCTTTCCAGAAAGATATATTGTGGGTTAATTTTCATGACGGGAAAAAATGTAGAGGAAGGATAACAGTAAGCATTAAGCTAAGGCACAATAAATGGAATTTAAAATACTACTATGGCTTTGCTATTGATGAACATAAATTTAGTAATTAGTTGATGATACAACAGAGCTCAAATGACCTATTGTTAAATTATTCAAACTTCATGACGCAAGCAAAGAAGAGACAGATTATTCAATATTCACATTGTGAAACTAGACAGCTGGGGAAGGTTCTTTGCCATTTATATGTCTAAAACTGCACAAGAACTTTAAAGTAATGCTTTTTATATCTGAACACTTCCAAGTGCATGACATATATCTCTAATTTTGTATAATTTTAAATGATGTTTCAAAGCACTGTGTAAGGGTTTATGTGACACTGTCCCTCAAATGCATGGAATATTTTACAGACACTAAAGAAACATGATTTAACAAAATTTCAGAGAAGTACACTAAAGCATTTAAGATGTGTACTATAACACTGTTTCTGAGGTTTCCTCACAATATTACGAGATTTTAAAATTGGATTTAAAAATGGTTCTCCTGCTATGTAACCTCATTACAGCTTCAGATGAAAATCAAACCATAGACATTATGCTTATCACATATCACATACTTATTTTATTTACTCTCTTCTGTCTCATTTACTCATTTCCATTTATGTTTTTTTCTTCAGCAGCACAGTAATTCAGAGACTGATCCAGAAGTCAATGGAAGTAGGATTAAGCCTGTACATTTGGCCTACTATTTCCTATAACAGCGACAACGAATTTTATTCTAGTTTTTGGCCTCTAGTCTTTTGACACATTATTTTTATTTTTATACATGCAATCTAACCAATTTATTTTCTAAATAGATACACACCCATTACACCCTCTTCACACTTTTGTTTTGTTTATCCCCCGTAGATGAAGGAAATAAAATCTACCCTGTGGTTTATGTTCTGTATAGCATATAAAAGCTCTTTATAGCCATATCTCTGTTTTCATTACATAGGTGCATTAGTAAAAGCAAGCCTGCTATGGCTACTATTTTGAGAAGCGGAGAACAACTGAAATTTATACTATGGAAAACTGCTTTGACATACTTTATTTGGCAAGCACATAGGCTTCTGGTACAGAAAATAGCAGAGGAAATGTTATTCTAAGTTATGATAATGATGCTGAAAACAGAAGTTTTAATGTGGCTTGCTGAATCTTTGGGAAACTTTAAATTATGTAAAGAACAGAGTGGATGGACTTTTAAAAATAGCTCAGAGCTGAAATAAAAAAATGATAAGGAAGACTATATATTATTAACTATTAAGAAGTAGGTGTGTTATACAAAGACATCATTCCATTCAGAGAATGGATCCATATTAGTAGTTCACAATTTGAGATATACTTGTGTCATTTAGAGAGACAAGAAGGGTGAGATAATATATTTTATTGGACCAACTTCTGTTGGTGAGAGAGACAGGCTTTTGAGCTTACACAGACCTCTTCTTCAGGTCTGTGTAAGCTTGAAAGCTCATCAACAGAAGATGCTCCAATAAAAGATATTACCTCACCCACCTTGTGTCTCTCTAATATCCTGAGACCAACAAGGACACAACAACACTGCATGACAACTTGAGTCATTTGTCACTTAGGCCCCAGTTTAGGAAACCATCTCTTTTGGGTAAAGTACTTAAATACATGCGTAAGTGCTGAACAGGGATAGATTTAAGTAAGGAATTAAATGCTTTCCTGAACTGGGGCCTAAAACTGTAAAATGGGAATTCTCTTGGCTTGTGTAGCTTCATTTCTATTTCAATTATTTTGTCTCCATTCCACATTCCAGAAAAGCCAGATTATTGATTGAACATCTTGACAATGCTATGGGTACTCAAACATTCATAATAGCTTTTGTCACTGGCTGCTGTATGAGAACTACAGAAAAAAATATAGGGCCAGATCCTCAGCTTCTGTAAATTGTTGTCGCTCAGGTTAAGTAAATGGAGCTCTGATATTTTATTCCATCCAAGGATCTGGCCAAAGTGTAAATATATGTACAGCAGTTACAATGCTCACATTTCATGTTTCTGACACTAACATGGTAGTGGGCCAAACACAGTTTTTTCCTGAAATCTCTTTAGTGAAATCAGAAATTGGGATAACAATTTAAAATTGCATTTTGCCTCCCTGTACAGTAGCTACTTAGATGGGTTCCCAACAGCTTTGCCTCGACAACGTATAGTTGTGCCATGTGTTGACTGGTAATAGCC
This sequence comes from Lepidochelys olivacea, assembly GCF_965140295.1. Lineage (NCBI taxonomy): Eukaryota > Metazoa > Chordata > Testudines > Cheloniidae > Lepidochelys > Lepidochelys olivacea. Next base: position 32,664,915 of record NC_140415.1, read on the forward strand.
TGTATTTTTCACATTTTCTCCCAATGTTTGGGGTTTCTATGGAAACAGAGGGCTAAATCTTTGCCTTACTCAGGCTAAACTCTCACTGAAGAGACTTTTGCCTGAGTACAGACTGGGTAAAGACTGCCCAATAAAGCTAATGGAAATTAGAGATGGAAAAGACCTATAGTGCCATTCAGTCCATTTTTCTGGGACTGCAAGGTAGTCTACACGATCAAATCTGATGTTGTTTCCAGTTCAGTTTTAAGTGACTCCAATGACCCTATCACATCATTAGGGAGTTTTTTTCCATATCTGATAGGCCTCACTGCCAGAAAAGGCCTCCTGATACTCAGTATACTTTTGATCAATTTCATCCTATTACTCCTAGGCTCAGTTTATAAGCTCATGTCCTTATAAAAACAGGTCAGTCTGGATCATGGTTTTTGTTTTTCTTGTGCGAGCTGAGCATACTATGGAAATTTATCAGACTTATGTATACAGTGAAGACAAGCAGGACTTTTCTGGTGAAACTAATGGAGTAGAGGTGTGCATACAAGCCACACTAGGAGGTAAATGAAGCACTAGGTATTTGACTCCTGACTTTTAACAGGTAGGTCAATAACATCATTTTTAATTGGGGGTAGTTAATTGCGAGGTAGTAGCATGATTCTGGCTAGCCGAAGCTGCAAGTCACCTTTCATGGTATTGTGGAGCCATTCTCTATGCCAGCCTCTTCCAGCACTCCACAGGGGTACTCTAATCTCTGCTTTGTTCACTCAATACTTTGCAGACCACCTCTGTTCCGGTGAGGATGCTGCATGGATTAAGGCACAAGCAGTATAGGCCCATGCCTAGAACCCCAACTCTTGGAATCATGTGACTACAATGGAATCTGAGCTTTCATGTTTATAAGCTTAAGTTTCTAGCCTTCATGATTGTGAAGAAAAGCTTGAAAATGTGAACTGAGTGGAACCACGGCAGTGACTTGTGTCAGAACCTGCAGTCGGAAATAATAACTCTTAGGTGTGACTGTCCCATGCATCTCAATAGAGTGTTATTTCCAACACACACTTCTGAAGGGGAAGCCTGTAGACGACTCTGTGCAGCAGTAGGGGAAAAGTACAGCAGGTCTGGAACACCTACCCGAAGCACATACATCTGGGCTGCTGAGGTAAACATCCCCCATTGTCAGCACTGCCTCACTGGGAGGAGAGCCAGAGGGGGTACTGCCAAAGGGGAAGGTTCCCCTGATGTTACTCTGAGAGGGACATGGAGGTCCCATAATTCTGCCTCTGCCTCTATGGAGAGGAGGGAAACCATCATGGTACTGCAAGTGTGGGGTGAGCTCATGGTGCCAGGTGGGGCTTCTGGAGGGGAGCCTAGGGAGGTGTTGTCCTGTGTCAAGGGCACCAGATTGCCTCAAATGGTGTGTGGGAAGCAGATGATTAGATACCTCAATATTGAGGGCTGACGACATAAAATGACCATATTGTCTACTATTATCCATAGAAATGCCAGGGGCTGCAGGTAGAAAGAGACACCAGGGATACTCTTTGTATGCTGGTACGAGAGAATACATTTTAAAGGTCACTCTCCTTTACTTCTCCAGATGATCACTAACTAGTTGGTAGTAGGTGCAGAGGGATACAAAGTGGCCCAGGAAAGACTCACATTATTTTGGTGAGGGTGGGTTCAGTTTAAATAAAAGGGTAACTAGAAGGAGAGAAGTATTTTGGGAATTCACAGAGAAGTTATTGGGCCTTGCTGTTGGAGCAGCCACAAGCAGATGGTGAGGATAAGGCCTTGTTGCTTCTCCTTGAAGAGCTCTCCCATGGGGGAAGGACCATAGAACCTCCTCTTAAAGACAAGAAAAATCAGTGGAGAGTATCCTTTAGATCCTTTATTTGCTTCAAATAAAGCAAAACATCTCTGAACCTCTTGAAATTCATTCACTTGACTCAACTACCTCCATTTTCTCAAGTCATTTCTAAAGACATTTTATAATTTTTGGATTGAAGTGTTTAAGGCTGAAATGCAACTTCCTTTGCCACACCCCTGGTGTTTTTAGGTGCGCCTCCTGTTTTTAAAGTTGCTCATCATTTTCTGAAACAAATATCTTTTGGATTGCAATTCTCCATGCCCAGGAACAAATTCTTTCGATAAAGTTTGAGCCACTTTTCTGTTCATCACATATTTTAAAAAATATGCACTTAGAAGGAGGAGATTCTCAAAGGCACAAAACTGTGAGTAGGTACTTATCAACCATTGAAAAATAAATGAGAGCAGATGTGAAAATATCTCCCTTAATTCCAATGTTCCATTCAGAATTTTGTACACACCTAGCTCAACAAAAGGTAAGTGATGCAAATAACAAACAAACAAACAAAAAGGTAGAATTTTCTGTTTGGTTTCTTTGCTATAGGGGTGCACCTGACCAATATACTTTACCATTTATTTTTATGCTCAACTTACTGAAGCTTCAGATATAGGGGAAATCTCTGAACAAAACTGAATTTTGAAAAAAATCTGTAAATCACTGAAAACTTTGTATTATCTTACACTTGGAAATGTTTCAAATCCTGAATCATGCAATTTTAAATATTAAGTTTTATACTATTGAAATTTTCTTCAAGCTTGGCTTGTTTTGGAGATCTCATTAATACTTAAAAATCAAGATGTCCGATGTCTGCATTTGTAGCCTTCTAAAAGACATTATAGTTTTTATTTTCTGTTATATTTTTGAATATTCTAGAATGATTTATAAAAGACCAAACTTTAAGGTTTTAGTTCAAAGGGACATAGTTAATGTTGAGTTTCAGATTTAATTTATATTCTCTGACTTTCTGAGTGCTCGATTTTTAACATTTAACATTGCATTAATATTAGCTCTTTGCATAGTGTTGTTGTGCTAACTTTGCAAGAAGAGCATCTACTTTAGATTTGCAATTTTCCTCACACACTGATGTTAACAGGTCCTGTTGTTCCTTTGGGCTAATCAAATGTCTGGATTTGAGATTTTCAAAATATGCTCCCCACCCAAAATGTCAAGATGACACTTGTTTTGTTAAATGTAAAACTTTCCCCAAAGGAATCACCTGTCCTTTTGACATGTCCTTTTGTTTCTATGTAGGGTATGAAAGGACCATGAAAACAATCCATTTCTTTAAGTTTGGTGAATGAGTAGGTGAAAAACCTTCTGAACCTCTTGTTTTACCTAGTTTGACACTTTGAGGTTCACTGAGTAGCAACTGTACTTCTTGTATGTTCTGTGACAGCTGAGGAGCAGCTTCTGATTTATCTGACTCCAAACTTTTAACTGTAAAAGACAGAAGACAGAAGTTGTAGTTAAAAGGGACACCGTAAACTAACACCAGTGTGGTTAGAAATTAATTTTCCTGCTAATTTGTTTTTAGGCATAAAGTCCTTTGGGGGAGGAGCCGTGTCTTCCTTCAAGTCCACAAGCGTGTGGGCCACATTAAGTTTTACACCACCAGATTTTACTATATAAAAATTGTGAAACTAAAGAGTGCTATATCATCCATTCATTACCAAGCTGACTCTTTTGTGCCCTGTGCTTATCTTTTGGCCTTAGGCACCACTTGGTTTAGCTTCCTGTCTCTCAGCTAGCATATGTTGCCATCCATGTGCACTAGCAGGTTGGTGGCCTGAAATCATTCTAAGCCTGGCCCTTTGCCCTTTCACTAACAAACCACATTCCCCAAGCCTGTAATGTGCTGTCAGGCATGATAACCATGCCTGCCATGTCATATGCGATCCATCGGTGTGCTGTATTGAGGAAAAAGGCTTCTTGTATCCTTTTCCTTCTCAATGCCCTCACACTACATGGGGCGTAACGTGGCTCTCACTGTGCATTCACTGCTTTCAGTTTACTTTCAGTCTAGCAAGTGAGGCAGCACTAGAAATCTAATTAGGAAGCCTCTGCTCATGAGATTTTGAAACCCAACTGTCAATACAGAAGGTGTAGAGAATGTCTGGTGCCATCAGAAATGAAAGGAATCTCCAAAACTTTTCTGGGTAGGTCTGTTGATTGCTAATATAAATGTGCTTTAGTCAACTAGCTAGCATCCTACTTTAAAAAAAAAGTTTACTTAATAAAAAAAAAGGCTTAATTTTATGCAGCTGCACACCATTAATATTCTTGGACAGAGACTTCTGTGTACAGGAAGATATAAAGTAAATGAACAAGATGTGACCTAAGACAGTACATAGCTATTTCCCTAGCTGCAAAAATGCATTTATTGATTTTGTTTTTGCCATGGTTAGAATAATACAAACATTTGTCAGCTGCATCCTTTTGCACTCAGTTTATGTGGAACTATTAAAAGTTGCCCTTATAGACTGCCACAAATAAAACAATGTTGCATTATATGTTATGATGCCCCCTCTTAGGTTTGCAAATAAATATAATCTACATACTGTAGTGATAGCATTGTTAGGAGGCTCCAGTTGCTTTCAGTAATGATAGCAATGATAATACTTTCTGGATGAATTATGTATTAATTGTTTTGTTGGGGAAAAAATGGAGATGAACTTTATTTATGACTGGATTTCTCTAAAAGGGTTACAAGGGTTGCTCTTTTATTGTGTACTCCAGGTTTTCAAATCAATATTTATACATTTCCCCCCAATGCTAATGCAACTCTATCCATTTGTTAAAATAAACAATAAAACCTGACCTATTTACAGTGCTCTGTGTATGCTGCACCAGATACTCCTTAAACACAATGGTGGAGAATTAGCACTATTGGATTCAATAATATAATTTATTGAATATGCTATTTGAAAATTAAAGGCCCAATCCTGTACTCCTTACACACATACCTTCCACTGAGCTCAATGGGAGTTTTGCATTCGAAAAGATTACACTGCTCTACAACTACTTGGAAACAAGTTACTGTTAGAAACAAGATATTTAAGAACCTTTATTTTTTAGGATTAGAGACAGATTCTCAACTGGTGTTAAGCAAGGTAGTTGTTTTGAAGTCAATGGAGTGATGGCAGTTTACACCATCGGAGGCTCTGTGTTTCATGTCTATGAGCAAATTTCAGGAAGATTGCTCTTTTCTAAACTGCTAGATTTATTAATATTCTCCTCATCACTCCTCAACTTTGACCTGAGGGAACCACCCTCTACTGAAGGGAGAGGGTATTTTAGCCTACAAGCTCATTTATCTTTAAATTTCCGTCTTCCTTCCTCCCCTTCCTCCCCCCACCCCGCCAACAAAGATTGCTGACAATGGTACCAAGTATTTGCCGGATATGTAGCATTAATTTATCTCACTAGGAGCTTAGCCCATACCATCAACCTCATTTCACCTGAGACCTTTTCGCAGAATCTACTAAAAATGACTTATGTCCCTCTCAGCCAATCTGCATAGAAAATAGATATCAGGGGCGAAAGTGCAAAGGAACCTATCAGTTCAATATACCCATATTCCAGATGTCATCACACAATTCTAGATTAAGTCGTTTTCAATTTTTAGTCAGAAAAATTCTTAATTTATGAACAGGAACTGGTTTACTATTTTTCACTTTAATTAATTAGTTGTTTTGGAAAAAACTGTTCCATGCTATATAAAAATATATAGAAACATTGGAGATAGAGGGACCTGATTCTGATAAGTAAATATTTGGGAGTAAATCAAGAGTAACTCCATTGAAACTGCTGGTGTTATACCAGTGTCAGACTGATATATGTGAAAAGTGACAGGCCAAGGGTTTGCAAAATATTTGTTAGGACCAGAAGGTAACAATGGAAATAGCTATTTTTTCTCATAAACCATATGTTTAATATTTATCCTTACAATAACTTTAAAGACTTAAATAGTCTATTTAAAAAAAACAAAAACTATTCTTGGTTATTCAGAATTTATATAGAACCAAATCCTAGTCTTTACTGATGTTAATGAGAGTTTTGCTAAAGGAGGACTGCAACATTTGGCCCATTTTCTCTAGGGGTTTACCTTAAGAAATATAAATTTGGGGCCCTAAACAGGTTGGCAAAAGCTGTAAATAGAGATTTAGTGCCAGAAGTGTTCACTATCTGACATCCTACATAATAAAAGCCACAGGACTTCACCTAGGCCTGGTCTACACTAGGGGTAATTCTTGCAATGGAAGGAATTAATCTCCCTACTAGGTGAATGAACACTACTAAGTGTTTCAGAGTAGCAGCCGTATTAGTCTGTATTCGCAAAAAGAAAAGGAGTACTTGTGGCACCTTAGAGACTAACAAATTTATTTGAGCATAAGCTTTCGTGAAGTGAGCTGTAGCTCACGAAAGCTTATGCTCAAATAAATTTGTTAGTCTCTAAGGTGCCACAAGTACTCCTTTTCTTACTACTAAGTGTTGAATACTAACCAATAACTTGTGGTTGAACTAGAGCATAACTTTCAGACAGACATCCTATCTTGATTTAATGACTCCAAGTGATGATGAACTTAACACTTCCATATGGGAAAAACTAGGAATAAAGGTTTTACTGTACAAACGCCTCTAAATATTGGACAAAATCCAGCTTTTAGATTCACATGTATAGCTCCCACTGAAGCCAAAGACACTTGTATGCAGAAGGGGACCTACATGTGCAGATCCAGGTTCATGACTGGTGCTTAGGTCTGCAGACAGTAGATACTGACTTCAGAACATGTGCTATCCTCATATACACATACAACTCCCTCTGAAGTCAATGGGAGTCTCTTGTATCTATCTGATGGCCAAATTTTCCCCATAAGAAAGCATCTTCATGCTCAGATATTGTTCCACTATTTTTGCTGCTTATATCTAAGGAACACGAGAAAAATGAAATCTTTTAGAGTCCTTTGATTCTCATTGCTATTGTTAGTCTTATCTTTTCTTACAGATAGCGTTACAGCTTCTGGCTAACGCTAAATTTGAAGAAGAATTCAGGATTCATTTTTAGGAAAGTAAAGTGCTCAACTTGTTAGAACTGATTATTTTGCTGCTGATAAAAATACCTTCAACATCACTTAGTATGCACTCAAACTAAACATTTGACAGGTAGGGGGGTGATACAAGTACTCTTGCACTGTAGTTGGAAAAGACTGGCTGTATTCGATATTGCTGCCCCACGTTCTGCTGATGACAAGATCCCTGGTATTATCTATCCTGTAAGTGGAGCACTCACACTTATATTTGCAGGAGCTGTCACTGTTACTTTCCCCCCATATCATATTTAAGGAGATACTTGATACTTTTCCCTTTAAATTTAGATGTTGAATTAAATATAGTTATTTGTTATCACAATTGACTTAGTGGAAATAGAGGAGGATAAAGTGATGGATAATATTTGCTACAAGAGCATCTTCTTAACATTCAGTGCAGTAACAGCACCATCAGATTTCCTGTGCAGCCTCATATACCCATTGTATATGCCATTACCCAAACTTTATAGAGAATAATTCTTCCCATCCTCTGAATAGGGTAGAGTAAACACATATACACCAAAATAGGAAGCTAAGAAAAGACAGAACAGCTGGCAGTCCATTTAAACTTATGGGTGGAATCATACTTAGGTAATTCAGAGGCATCTGATAATGCTATTGTCAAAAATGCTGCAGTTCACCAGCTTAGCACTGAACAGAGGGTGAAGAAAGGTATGTGTGGGAATGGTTAGGCTGCCTGTATTTTTAGGACTTTATGCATCTAACTAAAGACTCAGTGATAACCCTATTGATCCAGCCTACCCTACCCACACTAATTAACTCAAAAATACTTGTACACTTCTAGGCAGCATGAAACAGTTTGCAGAGATCAGTCTCAGAATACTAACGTAATACACAAATCCCCTTTGAAAGTTTCTTGTTTAAAATGTTCTTTATCTTCAAATTATTTAGCAGTCTAGATACCTGAAATACTGTTTTTTATATCACTAGAGATGGTAGAAAAATAATATTTTCCCTCAAAAAATAAAAATAAATAATTTTCATTCAGGTTTTAAAAAAGCATGATTGTTGCTTTATATATTTAGTGATAATTTTTTGATGTTTTTTTGCTGTTTTATTTTCCTCCACCCCCCCACCCTCTTCCTTTTTTCTTTAATTCATTTTGCCACTGAAGGGGGAGGAGAGAAAGAGAGTGGGAATGATATATATATATATATATATATATATATATATATATATATATATATAACAGTTTTCAGGTTTCATTAAAAAAGTAAATTTCCAAAACACAACATATTTTGCGTAAAACATTATTATGATGAGCTCTATATATCCCATTACATTTGTACTTTGTGAGGGTGGGGCAGAATGGGTTTATCTTCTATTCCGACTCTCAAAAACATTTTTGACTCAAATCTAAAAACTAACTGTGACACAGAGGCCCATTGGTGGTTTACTACTCTGTGTCAGCAACTCTTGAGAGATCTGACATATTCACTACACCTAACATACAGTTGTCATAATCTGGATCTAAAAAGTGTCATGTAAGGTATCATATACAAACTAGTAACATGCTGGTCCTGAAAATCATTGTTTGGTGTATGTACAGGGTGTGTACAAAGAGTTAAAAATATGTACAGGAATTAAGTTCTTAAAATGTGTTTGGAAAGCTTGCATAAAATCAGTCTTCCCTAGACAAAGGAATGTGTATTTGCTTGTCTGACCAGTCTAGTTGTCAGGCAGAGCAATGAAGGCACATATACATAAAAGGTAAACAAAGCTATCAAGCTAACAAATGGGGGAAAGACAGCGTAGCATCTACAACCCAGCAGGAGAGAGAAACTTTGTGTTGGCTTACTTTTCAAAGGATACATTTTAAAGGTATATTGGACTATAAAAAGAAGGGGAGAGAACCCTATAGTTATTCTTCTCCTAAGGAGTCAAAGAAACCAAACACTTTGAGCTCCATGTGATGGGTTCTGGCTAAATGTAGCCAGCCATGCTGGAATAAAGACTATGGTGAGAAAAACTTCCTTGAACAAAAGATTTTAGTTTGTTGAGTTTTAGTCTTAGGTGCATATTTTTACCTCTGTTTGTAAACACTTCTATCCTTACTCCTTATACTTGGTATAATGAGTCCTTTTGTTCATAAACTTGTTTTACTCTTCCCATAAACCAACTCAGGCCATTGTTTGAAGTGGAGGGTTTGTCAACCCCAGTTAAGTTCATAAGCTGATGTGTACTGTCCCTTTAAAGGAACAGCAAACTTTTAAAGGTTTTTTGGGTGCAACAGTCAGAGGGGCTGATCACAGCAGAGAAAGACGTCTCTGAGGAACTCAGGAACTGGGATTTACTGATTGTTACCTGCTAGGCAAGGTTTGGACTGGCAGAGCCCTGAAGTTTGCTGGCAAGGCAGGTAAGCTAGTGGATCAGGGACCTGACACTGCTTAGCAGCACCAAAGCTCTTACTGAGGCTGAGAGGGGTAACACAGTGGCTCACAGTTCTGAGAACCCCAGCAGACTGTCACATCAACTAAATGGATTTCCAGAATACAAGGATAAGTATATTAAGGAAATGGGATTCCCAAGATAATTGTTTTAAATTAGAGGACAATAGAGTTCCTTCCACATTTGTTTTGATCATATTCATCTACATCTTTTACAGGGCCTGCTGTTTACACACATCCTTCCCCTTTGAGAACAGGGGAAGAGGCATCAAGCCTATTTGAGAAAACTGATGGGAAACCAATATGTGAACACCTTCACTGCCTCTGTGCAGTTTTGGGCTGCCCACTACATCATCACCGTTACTGGTTCTAGTGCCAGACTGCTGTTGGTCATGTGGCTACTGCTGTGCTCATGGGCTGCCCCCAGTTGAGTTCAATGGACAGTCAGGGTAAGTTAGTGTTGACTTGGCATTGACTGTGCAGCTATCTAAAATCCCACCATTTTGGAAAGGGGAGAATGTCATGCAGAGTGGCTGACCTCTAACTATTCTCCACATCACCATGTTGTTGGTACAAAAGAGCAGGTAGGAGGTATGTGATGCATTAGTATGAAACTATCTGGGCAGGTTTATTCTACATACAGATGCCCCAGGGTCTTATGGTTTTGACTAAGGCCCATATGCTCATCTCTGCAGTACATAATGGAGGGGACCCTAGTATTCAAAGGAATGGATAATAAAAGTGTGAAACACACGTGTGGTGCAGAGCCTCAGCTGATATAAATTGGCCTAGTTCCAATGAAGTCAGAAAAACTCCATTTATTCAAATCAGCTGAGGAGCTGGCCCATCCTATGAAAATGTTATCAGTCAATGTTAGTGTCAGAAGGGTGACTTGGATTACTTGAAAAATCTCTATACTTATAACTCTCATGCATGTTTTGCCGATTCACTTGGAAGTCTTCAGACATGATTCTGTATTACTGCATTACTGTAAACATCCTCTCTGATGTTTTAGTTTGTTTCACTAACTCTGTCCTAAAATGTCTCTATATAACTAGAGCTAAACAGGCTAATGAAATGGAGATGAAATCTGCCAGAGAGACTTCAAGTATTGGGTTGTAAATATGAAAGGGCTGCACTTCAGTTAATATATTACAGTACTGCTTCTCTTTAGATCTGTTTAGGTTTAAATAATTCAAACCAGAAAACAAAGAGTGATATTTTAAGTTAGCTACTTTATTCATCCAGGTCCTGATCCTGCACTGTTGAAGTAAATGTGTGTTTTGCCATTGATTTTAACTGGAGTAGGATTTGGCCTCCGGAGAGAAGATTGCATATGAGCTTTTACTATCCCTACTTACCTTACTCTCTCAGTTCTGCTTAGAGAATAGATTTGTGGAAACCTCACTCTTTGCTGGCTCTCAGAAGGATATAAATGTGTGTGTGTGTGTGAGAGTGAGAGTGAGAGAGAGAGAGAGAGATCCTGCAAATAGTGTTGTGGACTCCCATTGACACTCCACTCGGTAGCAATAAACTCTGACTACCTACTGCATTTCTGAATAAGATTTAATTGAGATAGTGACACCCAGGTTTGGAAGTCTGAAGGGCAGAGGCTAACCCATGATACCATCTGTCATCCAAAAGAAAACTTAAAACAAACATGAGCATGTCTTAATTATTATGTTTTCAACAACAGGAAGCCTCTTGAATTGATTGATTGGCATCCATGCATTTGATTAATATTTTTCCATTTCTTACATCTACTGCTTTATTCTATTTGATTTTATCCTCCCCCCACCCCATTGGAAGAATAATTGCCGTTCTTTTCAAATCTCCCAGGAAATTCTTCAGCTATGTAAAGTTATAACAAGATGTGACATCCAGTCCTAGTTAATCAGTGTTCAGCGCAAACCCACAGCTGCAGTGCAGGGGTGGCACTTTCAATTTGCCCATGACACTGACCAGGGTTTAAGGAACAGAGAGTGTGGGGGGGAAACAGCATAAAAATACTTTACATTTTTTTAGAAAAGGTATAACTTTGTGAGAAAGCTCTATCATAAATTCCAAAAAAGTATATCTTAATGATACACTTAGAGTAAATCATTTGCCTTGAGAGACAGGAGGTCTCTGGTGACCTGCATGGCAGCCACAAGAGACTACCAGACTAGCTACTTTCAGCTAAATGTACTCTCATATTAATATTTTAAAATGCCATAATGCCTCTCTGAAAACCTCAGAGGACAGATACATCAATTTGCAAGGTCTTCACTTCAGGAAATAGAAACAGGGATAATCTGCCATTAAAAGAAATAGTTCATTATGTCTGCTTCTTGGGAGCACATAAACTATGTCCCTCACATACTTAAGTTGCAAATCCTCACTTTAATGTGAAGGGAAACACCGTGCCCCAGAGCTTTATTGTCCCACTGTTTATTAGTACAAAAAGGTTTGTTGTGGTATGAAATCTTAAGCTTGTTGCAGTAATCAATCAGCTTCAAAGAATCTCTACCCTGAGCCAGAATCATTACAAATAAATCAATTAAACATAAAGTTTCTATTTTCAGACGACTCACAATACAGAGAGGCTGCAATGCATCATAGCTAAAGAAAGACATTTTACTTGTCTGGGGCTTCTGTTATTAAGGACCCCCTTCTCTTTTGCAATATGTTATGGGGTTATTTGTTTTTTATTTGAGTTAAATTCTTAACATTCCTCTTTTTAAAACATTTTTTTCATGTGAGACAATGCATATTTGTCTGAAGATAAGAATGGCTAGACTTAACATTTTGCTGCATGTAGAAAAGAATAAACAATTCATTTGTATCCTTTGTCTCATTACAGAGGACCAGATTCTCAGCTGGTGTGAATTGTCATGGTTCTATTGATTTCCAGGGAGTTTACTCGATTTATACCAGCTGAGGATCTGGGCCTGAATGTTGAGGCTGATGCGGCAATTTTTCCTTTAACAGTTCTGCTGTATCTTTTCTAAACAAATTTCTAAGATTGATCATAATGTTCATTGGCAAAAACAAGTAGTCTAACCTAGTCTAGTCAGTTTCTTATATCACCCTCATTAGCATAGTATCCATTCCCCAGCAGGAGAATAGCCTGTGCACCATAAGGTTTTATTTCAGGGTGGGGTGGGGGAGTTGTTTTTTTGGGGGGTAGGAGGGTGGATTTTTTTTAGCATACATGGTGCTATTTAGTCTGCGGAAGAGAAGAATGAGGGGGGATTGGATAGCTGCTTTTAACTACTTAAAAAGGGGGGGTTCCAAAGAGGATGGATCTAGACTGTTCTCAGTGGTACCAGATGACAGAAAAAGGAGTAATGGCATCAAGTTGCAGTGGGGGAGGTTTAGTTTGGATATTAGGAAAAACTTTTTCACTAGGAGGGTGGTGAAGCACTGGAATGGGTTACCTAGGGAGGTGGTGGAATCTCCTTTCTTAGAGGTTTTTAAGGTCAGGCTTGACAAAGCCCTGGCTGGGATGATTTAGTTGGGGATTGGTCCTGCTTTGAGCAGGGGGTTGGACTAGATGACCTCCTGAGGTCCCTTCCAACCCTGATATTCTATGATTCTATGTGTTTAAATTAGAGAAGGCAGGTTGCAGTGGAATGTGGTGAGGTTCTGATGATCCTTAGTTCCTTTGTGAGTTCGTTCCACAGATTCTGATTACATGATCACATAGCATTTGATACTCTTTCTTTCATGCTATCACATACTCTTTAATTACACGATCACATACTATTTTTTTTTAGGATCCCTGCCTCATTCAGTGCACAGGACAATGCTCTGGCCTGAATCAGGGTTGTGTAGTGAATGCAGGTGTTGTTTGTATGGTCCCTGTCTCATTTGTTGCACTAGTTGGAAGTGTAGTTGGCAGTTGTGTGGTGAATGCGGCAGGGAAATACAGGCAGAGAAAAGATGGCCTTATGGTTAATTCAGTTGAATGGCACACTAGAGAATGGGCTTCTGCCTCTGGTGCAAAGGTTCTGTGTCATAGTGAGCAAATCCTATACACTGACATTTTCAAAGTGGACACTAATTGTGTGTTCTTCATTCTCTGGGCATCTGATCTGAGAAACCTGAAGTCTGATTTGCAGAAATGCTGAGCTCTCACAACTTTGACTGTGGGTAGTAGCAGCTGTGCTGTAATGTATAAAATGCTCTGAAAACATCAGTTGACATTTTAAGTAATTTTGGCTTTAATCTCCATGAGAAAATATTGATTTTGCCAAACATTTTCAATTTTATTTTTTGTAAAATCAAAGTGACATATTTCATTTTGGGTCAATTTGACCTGAATCAGAATATTTCATTGTGTTGAACTGACTTAAAATATTTCATTTTGAATCAGGTCAGTAAAACATTAAACTGCATTCCTCTATGGGAGGTGGAGTGGGCTCCCATTCTCTTCTATGGGCCAAACTCTCCAGACTAATATATCTCCCATAATGCAATGTAGATTTCCCTCTGACTAATCCCTATATGGTGCATCATGGCACTTACATGACCCTTGGTGCATCATAGTCTGTCCAGGGAGCCTAGCCCATTGGGGATAACAGGGACATCAAACTACAGGTCTCATAAAACAATGGATCACAATGGGAAAATGCTGTTTAATGATGATATGACTCAAAATGAAGTGATTTGGATCATTAAAACAAACCAAAATGAAGAATTTAAATTTTGGGAATGTCAAGATGTTTTGTTTTGAGCAAACCAAGGCAAATAAAAACTTTTCAAAATATCTGAATTGAAACATTTGGGAATTTCTGTTCCACAAAATGCTTTGTAAATTTCAACATTCTGTCCACATTTAGAACAAAAATGAATGTTGAAATGTCAGAATTTCCCATGGGATGAAAATTCCAAATTTTACTCAGCTCCAGTCATTACACTATGTACAATGTTATGATATCGGATAATCACTTAGATTCAAATACCAAAGTCCTTATTCAATTTTGACATAGTCTTTACCCATTGAATTCATGGTGAGTTTTGCCTGCGTCAGAAGTGAATAAAAACTAAGGCCTGGACTGTCTTCTGGAGATTCAGGCACAGAGAGGGCCCTCAATGCTCAGCTGTTTTGCACAGAAGTGAGGGAGTGCTATATCTTTATCCCTACATGCACAGAATGGAGCAATCAAGCCCTGAGTAAGGACTTCAGAATTTGGCCCTTAGACTGTAAAATCTACAAGTCATTGTATGTCTGCAAAGCATCTTTGAATCTTTGAACCTTTGGTACTGTATAAATAACAATCCAGGAATGGCTGAACTCAAGGATACTCTGAAGATCTCGGGATCTGTGCACATGAAAGGGGCAGGTGTGGAAGAGGAGAGAGCGAAGATGGGTGGAAGAACATTTCCTTCTCCAACATCCTTATGGGGAAGCTGTGCAAAAAGTTACTAAAGCTCTAAGCTGTGTGGAGCCCCTCACCTCTGTAGGATCCTCTTCTGAGGGTGTGAGATACCCTGGCAGTGTGACCAATAGAGCTGATGGAGAAAAGGGGTTCCACGAGACAGCATGGAAGCACATGGTGACTGGTTGGATAATCTGTATAGACAGGCATAAAAACCTCACAGCTGGCCTCAATCATCTGACTCAGGCTTGCAGGGCTCAGACTCTGGGGCTGAAAAATCGCTGGGTAGACATTCAGGCTTGGGCTGGAGAATACACTTTGGGACCCTGTGAGGGTGGAAGGTCCCAGAGCTTGGGCTCCAGCCTAAGCCCGAATGGCTACACAGCAATTTTTAGCTCCAGAGTCTGAGCACTGTGAGCCTGAGTCAGGTGGCCATGCCACAGGGCTTTTATTCCTGTGTAGACATACTCTGTGTTGACAGTGAAACCCCAAGAATCACACAGATCTCAAGTGATCACCGGGGTTTGAGGACCACACCTATTACCTCTGCCATGGGGGTCAAAACTCTGCCTCCTTTCCTAAACAGAAGCAATTGGGAAGAATTCTGCACAGGTTGGAGTTCTATGCAGGAGAGTGCAGTCTAATATATATCTATATATATCTATATATAAAAAAGCCAATTATCAGAGTCAGAAAATGTTTAGTCTGCCCACAGCTACCATCACCTATTGGTTTGCTATTTAGTCATATATCCACAATTGTATTTCTTATAATAGAGCAGTACTGTAAGTACTTGGCCATAGAGAGAGCTCTAGACCGAAGCAGGCAAAGAACTAATTCTCAATTAAATATTAACTTAAGGCTTTGTTCCAAGGCAAAATCTTTCAGTATCTCATCTGTATAAAAGAACACACTAGTAAATCTATGCAAAGGGTAACAAACATCAGCAAAACTATGTTTAAGCCCTCCCACACTCACATCCAGAAACCCCCCCACCTCCAGTAATATTAGTTGGTTCAGTGATACATAATACACTATGCATATGGTGAAATGTCAAAGTGCTCTTCCAGACCCATGAAAGAGACAAAGATATAGAGAAACCACTTAATATAATGCTACTACTTCCAGAGAGGTGGAGATGGCACTATCTCTGCCAGCCTTTCAAGCAGGATAATTGTTCAGAGAAAAGTATGAAGCATTCAGCTAGATTTTCTTTTTAGTTACCAGATGGTCCTTTTAAGAGGAAAAAAACCTCTCTTCCATGAATTGTTAGTGCACTTGCTCTATTGCTTACTTCTCTGAGATAAGGTTGCATCAAAACCTTTAATGGTTATGAAACACCTGCTCTGAAAATAAACTAAACATATTGGAGATAGAAAGAAAAATACTCTTGTGATCATGTTAGAAGGCTTGTTGAACATGCTTTATATGAAAGCTTGAAGGGCATCAACAGATGCATCGCTTTTGCAATGTAGGATCTTTTGACCTCATATTAGTAAAAAATGATCTCTATGCAACCATGTGACAATGACCATTTTATTAAAGAATACAAGATACCATTTACAGGTTTTTGTTTTTTACTGTTTATGTATAAGGAGAATTTTATTGGCACTGTCACGGTTAGTATCTTGTCTCCTCATTGGTCATTTTGGTCAGGTGCCAGCGAGGTTACCTTTAGCTTCTTAACCCTTTACAGGTGAGAGGAGCTTTCCCCTGGCCAGGAGGAATTTCAAAGGGGTTTACCCTTCCCTTTATATTTATGACACGCCCCCCAAATCTCAGCTAGGGTGAAACACTGGCTGGGATTTCTTCCTGGAGCTCTAGGAAAACAGAGTTAATAAGACACATGCATCTCTAAATATACTACCAAGTACATAAAGACTAACAATATTTTCCACATCTCAAGGACGATTTTAACCAGTTGATTCTGGGAAACTTTCACGGGAGAGTGCATCAGCCACTTTGTTAGAAGCTCCTGAGATGTGTTGGATGTCGAAATCAAAATCTTGGAGAGCTAAACTCCACCGAAGAAGTTTTTTGTTAGTTTCTTTGACGGTGTGAAGCCACTTTAGTGCAGCATGGTCGGTTTGCAGGTGGAAACGCCGTCCCCAAACATATGGGCGTAGCTTTTCCAGAGCGTAGACAATGGCATAACATTCTTTTTCAGTGACTGACCAGTTGCTTTCCCTCTCAGACAGTTTTTTGCTGAGAAACACTACAGGGTGGAATTCTTGATCAGGTCCTTTCTGCATTAAAACTGCTCCCACACCACGCTTGGATGCATCTGTGGTTACTAGGAACGGTTTGTCAAAGTCTGGGGCCCTTAGTACAGGGTCAGACATGAGTGTCGCTTTAAGCTTGTTAAAGGCCTTCTGACACTTTCCGGTCCACTGAACAGCATTTGGCTGTTTCTTTTTGGTTAGGTCTGTCAGTGGGGCAGCGATTTGGCTGTAGTGCGGTACAAATCGTCTGTAATAACCGGCCAAGCCTAAGAAGGATTGAACCTGTTTCTTTGACTTTGGGACAGGCCACTTTTGGATAGCATCCACTTTGGCCTGTAGAGGGCTGATAGTTCCTTGACCCACCTGGTGTCCAAGGTAAGTCACTCTGTTTAGGCCTATTTGACACTTCTTAGCCTTAACAGTTAGTCCTGCCTCCCTTATGCGCTCAAGGACTTTTTGTAGATGTTCCAGGTGGTCTGCCCAGGAATCCGAAAATATGGCCACATCGTCAAGGTAGACGACTGCATATTCTCCTAATCCCGCTAGGAGACCATCTACAAGTCTTTGGAAAGTGGCGGGTGCATTTCGCAGCCCGAAAGGGAGTACATTAAATTCATACAGCCCGAGATGTGTGATGAAGGCTGACCTTTCCTTGGCAGATTCATCTAGCGGTACCTGCCAGTACCCCTTGGTTAAGTCCAAGGTAGAGATGAACTGGGCCCGTCCCAGTTTCTCTAATAGTTCATCAGTGCGTGGCATTGGATAGTTGTCTGGGTGAGTTACAGCATTTAGCTTACGGTAGTCCACGCAAAAACGTATTTCCCCATCTGGTTTGGGAACTAGAACCACTGGAGATGCCCATGCACTTTCAGAGGGGCGGATTACACCCATCTGTAACATATCCTGGATCTCCCGTTCTATAGCAGTTTTAGCTTGAGGAGACACCCAGTAAGGGTGGACCCTAATTGGGTGAGCATTACCTGTGTCAATGGAGTGGTATGCCCGTTCAGTCAGTCCTGGGGTGGCTGAGAACGTTGGCGCGTAGCTAGTGCACAGCTCCTGGATCTGCTGTCGCTGCATACGCCCAAGGGTCATGGAGAGGTTCACCTCTTCCACACCACCAGCACATTTCCCTTCGTAATAGACACCTTCAGGCCACTCAGCGTCGTCTCCTCCCTGGGCTGTAAACTGACAAACCTTTAATTCTCTGGAATAAAAGGGCTTTAGAGAATCAATATGATACACCTTAGGCTTTCGGTTGGAGGTGGGGAATGCTATGAGATAATTAACAGCTCCCAGGCGCTCCTGGACCACGAATGGCCCTTCCCACGATGCTTCCATTTTATGGGCCTGGAGTGCCTTTAAGACCATGACCTGGTCTCCTACTTTGAAGGAACGCTCTCTGGCATGTTTATCATACCAGGCTTTTTGTTCTTTTTGAGCATCCTGTAAGTTTTCTCTAGCAAGGGCTAAAGAGGTTCGGAGGGTGTTTTGTAGGTTGGTTACAAAGTCCAGAATGTTAGTTCCTGGAGAAGGTGTAAATCCCTCCCATTGCTGCTTCACCAACTGCAATGGCCCCTTAACCTCACGGCCATATACAAGTTCAAATGGGGAAAACCCTAAACTGGGATGTGGTACAGCTCTGTAGGCAAAGAGCAACTGCTGCAATACTAGGTCCCAATCATTGGAGTGCTCATTTACGAATTTACGTATCATGGCCCCCAAAGTTCCATTAAACTTCTCCACCATGCCATTTGTTTGATGATGGTAAGGAGTGGCAACCCAGTGATTTACCCCATGAGCTTCCCAAAGGTTTTTCATACTTCCTGCCAGGAAATTAGTCCCTGCATCTGTGAGGATGTCGGAGGGCCAACCTACCCTGGCAAAAATGTCTGCTAGTGCCTGGCACACACTTTTAGCCCTGGTGTTGCTTAGAGCTACTGCTTCCGGCCATTGGGTGGCAAAATCCATGAAAGTCAGTATGTACTGCTTTCCTCTGGGTGTCTTTTTCGGAAAAGGACCCAGAATATCCACAGCTACTCGCTGAAATGGAACTTCAATGATGGGGAGTGGCTGGAGAGGAGCTTTGACCTGGTCTTGGGGTTTTCCCACTCTTTGGCACACCTCACAAGACTGGACATAGGTAGAAACATCCTTGCCCATTCCCTCCCAGTGGAATGACCCCCCCAAACGGTCTTTGGTCCTGTTCACCCCAGCATGGCCACTAGGGTGATCATGGGCTAAGCTCAAGAGCTTGGCCCGGTATTTAGTTGGAACTACCAACTGTCTCTGAGGATGCCAGTCTTCCTGGTGTCCCCCAGAAAGAGTTTCCTTGTATAAAAGTCCTCTTTCTACAACAAACCTGGATCGATTAGAAGAGCTGAGAGGCGGTGGGTTGCTCCGTGCCGCCGTCCACGCTCTCTGGAGGCTTTCATCTGCTTCCTGTTCGGTCTGGAACTGTTCCCTTGATGCTGGAGACATCAGTTCCTCATTGGATTGGGGACATAGGCTTGGTCCCTCTGGAAGCGATATAGGGGATGGAGCTGTTTCTGTTGACTGTGAACCGCTCTCCGCTGGTGCACTATGTTGGAATTCAGGCTCCGGCTGAGCCTCTTGTGTAGGGTTATCGGCTGCTGCCAGTTCAGGTTCGGTGGGGCCCTCTGGTGTTGAGGTTGCAAGTACTGGATTCAGTGCTGACACGGGGTCTGGTGTTGGTTGTTTGGCTGGTTCCGGTTCTGGGACTGGTTCCGTCTGGGTCTCTGGGACTGGATCCACTACTGCTGTTGCAGACATTGGCCTGGGGTCCGGGTCCATCACCTCTGACCGGGCCCTGATAGAAGTTTCCGGAACAGAGCTAGGCCCCACGGCTTGTTTAGCCTGGCTGCGGGTGACCGTTCCCACCCTCTTGGCCCGCTTCACGTGATTGGCCAAGTCTTCCCCCAACAGCATGGGGATGGGATAATCATCATAGACTGCAAAAGTCCACATTCCTGACCAGCCCTTGTACTGGACAGGCAACTTGGCTGTAGGCAAATTGAAAGAGTTGGACTTGAAGGGTTGAATCGTCACTTGGATCTCTGGGTTGATTAAATTGGGGTCCACTAAGGAAGCATGGATAGCTGACACTTGTGCTCCGGTGTCCCTCCACGCGGTGACCTTCTTCCCGCCCACACTCACAGTTTCCCTCCGCTCCAAGGGTATCTGGGAGGTATCTGGGCCTGTGGACCTCTGGTGTGATTCCGGTGCAATGAACTGTAATCTGTTGGGGTTCTTGGGGCAGTTGGCCTTTACATGCCCCAGCTCGTTACATTTAAAACATCGTCCAGCTGACGGGTCACCGGGGCGAGGTGGGTTGCTGGAGAACGGGGTGGTGGGACGATAAGGGGTCTGGAGGGTTCTTTGGGAGGTAGGTGGGGCTTTGGGCGGCCCCCGGTAATAGGGTGTGGTCTGGGGTGGTCCCTTCTGGTCTCCGCTCCAACTGCGACCAGTTTTCTTCTTCTCTGCCACCTCCACCCATCTGGCTCCAATCTCTCCTGCCTCGATTACAGTTTTGGGTTTCCCATCTAGGATGTATCTTTCTATTTCCTCAGGAACACCCTCTAAGAATTGTTCCATTTGCATTAGGAAGGGCAAATTTACTGGAGATTCACCACTTGCTCCTGATATCCAGGCATCCCAATGTTTCACAATGTGGTAGGCATGTCGGGTAAATGACATGTCTGGTTTCCACCTTAGGGCTCGGAACCTCCGACGAGACTGCTCGGGTGTTATCCCCATTCTGACTCTCGCCTTGGATTTAAACAGTTCATACTTGTTCATATGTTCTTTAGGCATTTCAGCTGCCACCTCAGCTAAGGGTCCACTGAGCTGCGGCCTCAGCTCTACCATGTATTGGTCAGTAGAGATGTTGTACCCAAGGCAGGCCCTTTCGAAGTTTTCTAAGAAGGCCTCAGTATCATCACCTGCCTTGTAGGTGGGGAACTTTCTGGGGTGGGAAGTGGTACCTGGAGAAGGATTGCTAGGGTTTGTTGGTATATTCTGCTGGGCCTTTATCCTCTCCATCTCCTCCACATGCTTCCTTGCCTCCATTTCCCTCTTGTGGGCAGCCTCCTGTACCTCCTTCTCCAGCCGCATGAGTTCTATCTGTCTTTCATGTTCCCTTTGTTTTTCCTCAGCCTGAAACTTGGCTAATTCCAGCTGTAGTCGAGCCGAGGATTTGGCCATTCTAACCCCTCTGTTTTTAACTAACTTTACACCCGAGGTTTAGAAATAAACAAACAAAACTTGGCTGTAAAATTTTGCTGTGCTGGAATAGAATACCTATTCTCTGATAGTGATTGTCAGCCTACAGAAAAAGACAATTCCCTTGTCTCTGCTCTGGGCCCAAATTAAAGCAAAAAACCTCCAACTACTTGGAAACCTGCTTACCCAGCCCAAAGAAAAAAAAATTCTTTTCAAACCTGTGCTCCTTGTAAAACAAAAAAAATATCAAAATCCTAAAAAAAACCCTGCCACTTTTGTCTCCAGGCAAATGGGTAGAGCACACACCCCCTATTTACTTTTAGGAAGAAAAGAAAAAAAAAAACTCTGGGTTGGAAGACTGTGAATTTCCCTGCATGAGTTAAGTACCCTGCCTCCAGGCAAAGAAAACCTGCAATTCACAAGATAATCCCCTTTTGTCTCTGCTTGGCCACAAAGCAGAGAGAAACCAAGCTGCTTTCAGTTTCAAAGCTGCTTTCTGGACTTCCTAAAAATTCCTTTTTAAAATCTGTATTTCTAGTTCAAAAAATCTCAACTGGATCTCAAAATGATTTCAGGTTAATCCCACCACTGTGCCACCATGTCACAGTTCCTCCCCCACTCTGAACTCTAGGGTACAGATGTGGGGACCTGCATGAAAAACCTCCTAAGCTTATCTTTACCAGCTTAGGTCCAAACTTCCCCAAGGTACAAAATATTACCCCCGTTATCCTTGGACTGGCCGCTACCACCACCAAACTAATACTGGTTACTGGGGAAGAGCTGTTTGGACGCGTCCTTCCCCCCAAAATACTTCCCAAAACCTTGCACCCCACTTCCTGGACAAGGTTTGGTAAAAAGCCTCACCAATTTGCCTAGGTGACTACAGACCCAGACCCTTGGATCTTAAGAACAATGAACAATCCTTCCAACACTTGCACCCCCCCTTTTCTGGGAAATGTTGGATAAAAAGCCTCACCAATTTGCATAGGTGACCACAGACCCAAACCCTTGGATCTGAGAACAATGAAAAAGCATTCAGTGTTTTACAAGAAGACTTTTAATAAAAAATAGAAGTAAATAGAAATAAAGAAATCCCCCCTGTAAAATCAGGATGGTAGATATCTTACAGGGTAATTAGATTCAAAAACATAGAGAACCCCTCTAGGCAAAACCTTAAGTTACAAAAAAGATACACAGGCAGAAATAGTTATTCTATTCAGCACAATTCTTTTCTCAGCCATTTAAAGAAATCATAATCTAACACATACCTAGCTAGATTACTTACTAAAAGTTCTAAGACTCCATTCCTGTTCTGTCCCTGGCCAAGATGACTACAGACAGACCCAGACCCTTTGTTTCTCTCCCTCCTCCCAGCTTTTGAAAGTATCTTGTCTCCTCATTGGTCATTTTGGTCAGGTGCCAGCGAGGTTACCTTTAGCTTCTTAACCCTTTACAGGTGAGAGGAGCTTTCCCCTGGCCAGGAGGGATTTCAAAGGGGTTTACCCTTCCCTTTATATTTATGACAGGCACATATAAACCATATCTGTCACTTTGCAAACGTGAAATAAATGTAGCAAATTTACAAAGCTGGGAACTCTTATTTCCAAATGGTGTGAAAGGTATATACATACAAACAAGCTAAGTCCACGTTCCTAATAGTAAATACTTATTTCTAAAAGCTCATTTTTGGAAATGACAGATCAAAGAAATCATGTTGATCTTTTTAGGAGACTTTGTGAGTTCTCCAGTTTATGTATCTAGATGTTAAAGCCAGACAAAATCAAAAGAGAAATGAGACACACATTTTTAACAGGGAGGGTGATTCATCATTGGAATAACTACCAAGGGGACATCGAGGATTCTCCATATCTTGATGTCTTCAGATCAGGGCTGGCCCACAACATTTTGGCACTGGAGGTGGGGAGCTCAAATGATGCCCCCATTCCCCCTCACTTGGGCCAAAACTTTGAAAGGTCTCAATTCTGCCTTCTTCCTGTTCTACTTCTGTCAAGGTTTCTCCCCCACTCTGAACTCTAGGGTACAGATGTAGGGACCTTCATGAAAGACCCCCTAAGCCTATTCTTACCAGCTTAGGTTAAAAACTTCCCCAAGGTGCAAACTTTGCCTTGTCCTTGAACAGTATGCTGCCACTACCAAGTGTTTTAAACAAAGAACAGGGAAAGAGACCACTTGGAGACATCTTCCTGCAAAATATCCCCCTAAGCCCTACACCCCCTTTCCTGGGGGAGGCTTGATACTAATATCCTCACCAATTGGTACAGGTGAACACAGACCCAAACCCTTGGATCTTAAGAACAATGAAAAATCAATCAGGTTCTTAAAAGAAGAATTTTATTTAAAGAAAAGGTAAAAGAATCACCTCTGTAAAATCAGGATGGTAAATACTTTACAGGGTAATCAGATTCAAAACATAGAGAATCCTTCTAGGCAAAACCTTAAGTTACAAAAAGACACAAAAACAGGAATATACATTCCCTCCAGCACAGCTTATTTTACAAGCCATTAAACAAAAGAAAATCTAACGCATTTTGTAGCTAGATTACTTACTAACTTTACAGGAGTTGTAAGGCTTACATTCCTGATCTGAGGTAAGGCAACTCCCATCTTTTCAAGTGCTGTGTATTTATACTTGCCTACTGTGTTTTCCACTCCATGCATCTGATGAAGTGGTTTATAGCCCATGAAAGCTTATGTCCAAATAAAGTTGTTAGTCTCTAAGGTGCCACAAGTACTACTCATTGTTTTTGCTGATATAGTCTAACACGGCTACCACTCTGAAACCTGAATAAAATGAGTGTCACTAAGACCACTCGTGCCATGGGAACATATCAGCCATTTTTCACACTTGGAGCTACCACTTAAGTCACTGGTATTTTGCATAAATATGAATGGTATGATATGGCCCTATCTGTATGACCTTGTTGATATTGTACTTCATGAGCTTTGAAGCAAAGCTTTTTGAACCTGTATAAATTTTAGCCCAATGCAGACATATTACGAAGTTTGGGAGTATTCACTATTATTACCATTTTGCTGCGCATAATGGTCCGGATTCTTCACTGTTCATGAATTATGTAGATCATTTCCAATCCACGCCAGTGAAATCTTTATGCCACACCACAGATCCATGCATCCTGTATACATACTGGCATATGCTATTGTGACCCTCTCTTAGAAATGTTTCAGAGATATTTTATAGCATAAATGGAACTATTTTTGTCCCCCTCCACCTGTAAAATAAAATGTTTTTGTTGCCATAGGTGCAACTGTTCTGTGCCTTGAGAAAGAGGAAAAAATAACAAAAGGCACATGTTTAAAACACTGACTGAACATAGCTTTCCTGTACATAGAGATGTTATAGTTTAAAGGCCTGATCTCTCAGGACCTTCTAGGTCTAGAAGCGAATGTTTTAGAATCCCATTTAAAGGCTGAGAATCTCACCTTTTTCAAAAGTATAAAATTTACATTTCAAGCCTCCAAAGGGTTGTAAGATCTTGAACCTTAGACCTTTCCATGGTCAAATACTGAATGACTCAGGATAGTTTATTTATTTATTTATTTTCGTGTGTGCGCGTGGGGGTGTGTGTGTATGTGTGAGATGCAGGAATTCCATATTTTGAGAGAAAGAGGGGGAAATTTATTTTGAAGTTGATTCAAAGTAATAGGGGGCCATTTGGAAGACATTCTAAAGGAGATGGACTAGTAGACCCAGTGCAGGTGAGAAGGTGAAAGGTGCTCAATAAATGCAATTTATCATATGGATAATATATTTTATATTTATATAGTCCAAGGGAAGAGAAATATATGGAAAACAGTATTTCTATAGGTGTCTGGGATAAATGATCTTGGACCTACGAAGCTAGTACATTTGATTGCAAATTCATTAATCTCAGAGTTAGTGTATAATTTTGCCATTTACCATGAATAATTTTATCAAGTTTTCAAAACCTACAAATCAGTCCTTTTACAGACAAAGCCAAATTCTAGACAAGAGAGCTACGGTACATTTAAATTTAAGATACAGAAATGTTGCCTTTAACCATGTTCTTTGTGTGATCACATATATTTTCAGTTCTTCAACTATTGATATCTAGGAATCCCAGGGGATTTTGCAAGAAGCTTCCATTAAATGCACAGCTGTTAAAGGCCAATCAGGTCTCTTAATGTTTCTAACTCCCGCTTTCTGATACAAATTGATTTTACATTATTTTACTATAATATTTTATTAGCAGAGACACAATAGGACTGTGGTGAGGGAGCATGGTCAACAGTTCAGTGGGCATTTCAAAGGAGTAATGACTATGCCCGCTAGCTACCATCCTACCAAAACTAGCTTTTAAGTGCTACAGAAGCATAAACAGAGGCTTTCTGGTTACAAAACATTATAGCAAGGTCTTATCAATATTAAATCACAATATGCACTTCTTTTTTTAAGTTTTACATTTTCAGGAGATCACTATTGGAACCATTTTTCTTCACACATTCAAACCTGTCATAGTGCATCTATATCATTTTCTTAAGAGCCACTGTACACTAGTAATAAACAGTACAGTGACTGGTTGTAAGCACGGACAGTCTCTGAAAACAACCAAGCAGATTTGTCTGTTGTGAAATTATTTAGATTCTGCATTAAAATAATAATTTATTAATTATTGTGCACCAATAAGTGTATATAATCTATTCATTCATTCACACCTATAAATGTGTTCATCTTTGTATAAATACATAGATACACACATCTTTATATTTAGCTCAATATGTAGTTGCTTTCAAGAAATTTTTTTTCTATATATGACTGCTGTTATAATAATCAGAAAAGCTATTTAAAGAACAGAAATTTGACCATACCGTGCAGTTTATTATTTGTCAAAGCAACAGATAACCAAGTTAATCTCAGTACTCAATGCAACTCCCAACCAATACTAGATTAGTTTTCAAATAAATAGGGAAATTATAAATTAAATAGCTGAAATGAAAAAAACATTAAGGAGTAGTATTAAATCTTGTAATTCAATGATATGATGAAAGGTTATTTCCCAAAGTGGGATCATTAAAAAGAAAATTAAAAAATTATCTTAAGTATATTGGTCTATCTTGTATACCACCCTGTTGCTAATATTAAATGAAGTTTCAGTTTAGAGGTAGTTAAGGTCAAATTTTAAAAATAAAGACCATAATGTGACTATTGTTTTAACCAAATCCAGTTTATATGGCTCCTCTCTATCAATTCATAATCATTTCTGGGTGCTGGAAATGGACTTTTCACATAACAATGATGAAAGAATCACTTTCTTCTAATACTGAACAAGGAATTTAATGAGACCAAAGAAAGGAGTATTTTCCCTAAAGATATTCTGTCTCTCTCTCTTCTTCACTGCAGAGCTTCTCCTTGAACCCCTCTTTCTTGACTTCCAGCTACCACTTGAAAGAGACAGCATACTTCTCCCCTTCCCTGACCTTTTGGTATAAACAATCATTAACAATAATTAATATTTATGCTTTAGTCATACAAAAGTTATTGGGCTCAATACAGAGGTAACTGTGTGAAATTTATTGCCTGTGTGACATACAGGAGGTCGCATTCGATGATCTAATGGTCCCTTCTGGCCTTAAACTCCATGAATCTATATATTTAACACAAATTATGAATAAAGATGAGTCAATTGCTTCCCCATTTATCCCGATCTGGCACCTAAAGACCATGAAGAGGGCTTTGTCCAGCTAATTCACTTATCATTTCAAAGGTATAAACTCAGTGTAAACCGCTAGGTGATTCTTCTTTCGTCTATCCACAGGCCAGCCAGGGTAGGAGAATGGGGTCAGGAGTTTCTGTGCCCAGGAAGGGTCACTGAGGATTCTTTTCTCCCCTCCATCTAGTGGAGCAACAAAGCTATGCTCTCTATGCCCTCTTCTCATGGCCTTGCTACACTGTTCACTCTGAAGTCCAGCACCTTATTGGCAGCAGCTAGTACAGCCGATATCTCAACTGTAAACGTCTCAGGGCAAGACTGTGCCTCTTCATACCAGTCTGTAAAAAGCCTAGAATATTACTGGTGCTGCACAAAAGTAAACAATTTGAATGAAAGCACTTCCCACTGGACATCATGGCAGTAGCCCCGGCAGTGAAAGTACGGGTCAGATTATATGCCTAGACCCAATCCTATGCACTGAAATGAAGCCTGAGGTATAATGACACATTTTACTACATTCGTTCTAAATCATAAGGGCTAGACTCTATGTTGCAAAGTGAGGTGCATTGGAAGGAAGGGATTAAATAAATTCCCTTCCCTTGCAGAAGGCTGCCCATAATTCCACCCCTGTAACATGGGGCTGTTGTAGACTGTCCCTCCTCAGGTAACTGGAGAACTCTCAGAGTCACAATGCCTTCTGGTGCTCCTCTTGGGGCACTGCGAAGCTGTATCCTCACCTCTTCAACACAGAGTTGTGGCCAAATGCCACAATTTAGTCCACAGTGTCCCCTTAGTAATGTACACATCAAAACAGAGGGAATGATAATTTTTCACTCTTCCCTTCATAATTTGTAATATTTTCTTCAAGACCCTTATAAATCTTCTCCTCTTCAAGCTACATAATCCTGTCATATGATTTACAATATAAAAACTCACTTTACTTTTAACCATTTTTTGATATCCTTCCCTGGACATTTTCAGTGTCCTCAAGATCTCTATTTCTCTGATGACAACATGACTAGAATTAGTCACAGGGCTTGAAATGAAGTTTGCTTTATACAATATTGTTACAATACTTTGTTTTTCTATTCCTCTTGCTAGCATTTAAGCATCTCAATTTTTTAGGTCAAATACCACTCTCATTTGCACCATTGTGAATCCAGATTGACCACATTCAAGTGATTATATTTGTTATATTACATTTCTATATAACCTCAAATGATCTGTAAGTAATTTATTTATCTCTGTCTCTTCAGAAGCTGTATAACTTGAATATACACTCCATAAACTAGAGAATAGGTTTTTCATTTGAGGGTGAAAGAATTACTGTGGAAGTTCAGAAACGGGGAGGGACTGTTCCACAGTATATAAGAATCACAGTATGAGTATATTTTTATTTACATTCAGAAATGATAATACATCTGGGGTTTGGATCATGGACCTGGAGGACTCTAGGTACAGAAAAACTGAGACTCTGAAGAAAACTAAAAACTTGTGAACATAATCTGTATTGTGTCCTGATTTGGCTCCAAGGAATTAATGGATTGTTCTTTTCCTAAACCTCAGAGATGAGCTGGATCTGTACATGTGTCAGGAAGAAGACCTGATGTTACCATTCTCAGACCTAGGGTGTTTATTTTATTTGAGCAAAACATGGTGTATTCCCAGGTAAAATGAATACAAATATTTGGATCTAGAACTCTATTACTTCAAGTTTTCAACAATATAATTATTAAAGTACATATTTTAAATCCTGAATCATTTGTGTGTAAAAAAAATAATTAACAAAGATTATGCATTATCTAAATAATTAATGTTTAATTAAAGTTATGCAGTGTTCAGTTCAGGCCCAAATTAATAAAAATCTATTTAGGTAATGGATAATCAAGGCCTAGTCCTGCAAATATTTAAGGTAACATATATGAGCAATGACTTCAATGAGGCTATTCAAGTGTTACAAAGTTACCCATGTGTGTAAGTGTCTGCAGGATCAGGGCTTAAATTGGTATGGACAGGTATGAGTACGAGCAGGTACAAGTCTGAAGCTTTCTATAATGTGATTTGGCATACAAAGAATACTATTCAAAGTTATTTCAAATAGAAAAATGTGTCAATGTGTAGTAAGATTTCTATGTCAAAACAACATCAAAACATTCAGAGGAACCATTTATGATGTCAATGAAAGAACTACAGTATTTCTAATTCACATTGCTTCTTTTTTCTTAATTACACATTATTGTGTGTGTGTGTGTGTGTAATTAAGAAAAAAAGAAGCAATGTGAATTAGAAACACTGTAGTTCTTTCATTGACATCATAAATATATATATAAAGTACTGCTTTCTGAATAAACAACATCTCTATACTGGCCAAGGTAGAATAATTCTATACCAAAAATACTTATACATCTGATAACATTAGTGCACTAAATATATAACTATATTCTCACTACTCCAGTGCACCAAATACTTGTGTATTCTTGCCCCTCCAGTCGCCACACATCCTTAGCTTTCGAGGTCAAGTATTCTCTGTCAACCTCTTGAAAAACACACCCAAATAAATTATATATGCTTAACATTGTTATCCTTGCTACATTTTTTACTTTCATAGCAAATGTAAGAGAGTTGTGAAAATATTTGACTTTGAATAAGGCGTCTCCAGCCTGAAAAGATTGAGAAACACTGACTTAAGGTATCAGTGAAATTGGATCTCGAGCTAATTTCTTGTGTAGGTCTGTCTACACTGGAAAACTACTATAATTTGGAAAAATTGAACATGTAATGAAAGGCTATGGTCCGACTGGAATAACAACAGTGTTTGTTTAAAGTAAGGATTACTGTGCAGTGGCAGAAATGCTTGTGTACTATGTGCCTGCAGTATAATTGACTTAGGTCAGTGCTATTAATCTCTCACTTTCAAGATAATGAAAACTCATCATGATGGTTACAAACAAGTCTCAAACGATAACATAAAGAACATCTTACAGTGATGTGACTTAAGCAAGAAAATTCCAGTTGATGGCTAATAGTGAATGCTTAACTCATTCCATTTTGCCTAAGTATATTAGCCATATATTGGGCCAAATTTTCAAACATTAGCACAAAAATGAATGTTCTCCCATTATACCCACACAATTCCACCTGTTCAAACAGATACTTGCAGGTGCGGTTATGCAAATTGTGCATGGGAATTAACAGTTTTCTGTGTACATGTAGAATTTTAGGGATACACATGGGCACAGCCATTAACACCATGAATAAAACTTTGGCACAGTGAATTTAAGCACTGCCTGCTATCTCTACATTATCTAGGTAAGATGATGTAAATTACAGAGTGTGTGCCAGATTCAAAGCTCATTTCCAAAAATATGTCTGGAATAGTTCCGCATTGAAACAACTCTTGATTGACACGTGTGTAACTGAGAGTGGAATTCCTTCTAGACAATCAACGTTAGCACTAAATTTCCTTGTTTTAATAGCAAAAGCTTCACTGAACTGCGCATCTAAGATCTGAACTCTGAAGAACAAGCTCCTGAATGCCTGTTTAAAAAAAATACACGCCTATATTTCTGTTCACCCAATCTCACTGCATTGGGCTAGCAATTAAAAAAATCAGTCCTTCCTGTCTGATTCATGAAGAATGGTACTAGACACTTAAGCTCCACAACTGAAACTATTGGGCATTGCAAAGAGCAACTACTTTGCAACACCTCATTCTGGTCATTATTTTTGAGTGTCAAAATGAGAGGAGAAAGAAAGAGAGAGTTAAGCTGCTTTTTTGTTATTGTTTTCTTATTTCTTTCTCCTAGCTATTCATCAGGGAGACATCATCCTGTGATCTAAGCATTCTCTCATAGGCCAGAAGACACCACCAGATCACCTAATCTGACTTCCTGTATATCACAGGTTCCCAACACATTAAACCCAACACCTGAAATTAGACCAAGGTATTATAGCTCACAGAAGACTGTATTATTGTGTGCCACACACAGAGAATAGGAGGGACTGAGGTGCACCAGTGTTCGAGGACCCGATAATAGAAGGGGAATGATTAAGTGAGATACAAATGAAAACAAATGGTCACAGTATCAGAACATTTTCAAAATATTTATGAAAGCATTTGAGATTCCTGATCTTTTAACTGAGTAAATTAAATATTTCTTCTGATTTAAGAGAACTCAGGCAGACCTCACATATTCTGAGTATACTGTAATATATTTGATGCCCCTTTTTAATATTTTAGGGACAAATTCTTCCATTAGATACGCACACACACTCCCATAGTAAACAATGGGAGTTGTGCATGCATAGCTGAAGTCAGATTTCAGCTCTGATGTCCCTGTGAACTTTAAGATTTTGCTAATTTGGGAAGAAGTTCACAGTTTTGTTTTATTTATCATTTTTAAAGTAAGTTTGATGAAGCATGGTTTATATTTGTGCTCATAAATGTCTACTTCTGCCTACAGTCATGGTAGACCTTAATAGAAATGTACTATGTAAATAATTTTTTTTCTGAATTATTGCCAGAAAAGGAGTATGTCAGACCTAGCAAAATCTCAGAATAATATTGCAGTTTCATCCCATTTCATCTGCATATCATTAGGTATAATTCAGCATCCAAAAGTTGTGACATCAACTGCTTACCCAATATTGCCTATAAAGAACAATTACAACATTGAATTTTGTCATGAAGTCACTTCTTAAAGAATTTTAGAATGCTGTGAAAAAAGGACAGCAGGTATTTTATGGTTCTAGGAAATGAGGATGAAAGACATGGAATATGTAAACATGGAACATGAGATCAGAATCAGATTTGTTATATATTTCTTATTACATAATCATACATGTTAATTGCCTAGAAATTGGCTGTAATCTCATAATTTACCTCTGTTTATAACTGATACTTTTTCATGGAGATAATGGATAACATCACATAGCAAACTAAATGTGACCTGAAATAGAAGAAGCAGACTCATGTAAACAGACAAAACTTGTATCATATCCATAAGCTGGTAAAATTTACAGTTCTGAAATACTCCTATTTTTTTAGTTAGTTTGACATAGTTCTATGGAGTGAAACTGTTATATTAAAGACTCCACTCACAAAAGTGAGTGTATAAAAAACATAGGAGCCATATTTTAATGCTCAGGATTGGAATGGTGACTACAGAAATCCATTTCACTTGTTCTAGAACCCAAGGAGACTGTACTGTCAAAGATCCACTCATTGTGGGAAGAGTATATATTAGGGTAGATGTGGACATGCTATAAATTGTAGTTAGGGGCTGCTAACTTGGCATACCATGCCCACTCATTCTATCCTTCTGTAAGGACTAGTCCTTAATGCAGTGGCGGATTAATGATTTTGCCGCCCCTAGGCCCAGAAATAATTGCCACCCGCAAGCTGCTCCCCTCCACAGCTCACCTCCGCTCCGCCTCCTCCCCTGAGCATGCTGCCGGGTCCTGCTTTTCCCCACTCCCTGCCAGTGCTTGTGTGTGAAACAGCTTTGCGAAGGAGGGGGTGAAGGGGGGGAACGCGTCACGCTCAGGAGAGGAGGCAGGGCCGAGGCGGGGATTTGGGGAAGGGGACCAATAGGGGCAGGGATGGGGTGGAGAATGGGGGTGGGGAAGGGGTGGAGTTGGGGCAGGGCCGGGGGCGGAGGGTGTGAACTGGCGCCGGGGGAAGCAGCCGTTGGCTGCTATTATAAATTTGCTGCCCCTGCAAATTTGCCACCCTAGACCTAGGCCTTGTCGGCCTAGGTGTTAATACACCGCTGCCTTAATGTTTATTGACACCACAGAAAGGGAACCAAGGAGAGAGCAAATGTGAGGACAGGTTGCATGGACCAAATGAAACAGACCTAATATATGATCTCTGCAAGTTGATAGGCAAACAGGAGAAATAACTGTGTTTGGATCCTGTTAAGGTCAGGTTTAGCTGTTTATCTCAAGAAAGGGGTAGTTCTCTCACACAGAATCCTGCATGGAATCAACTCTATGCTATTTGTTGTTCTCCCTTTCTAATAATGTATACAATGAAGCCTCAAAGCACATGGACAACAAGTCAGAAAATTAAGACAGCTGTTGGCAATGGAGTAAATTAATAGGCAGATTTTAAGGATGCTCTCTTTACTCATCTGACAGCAGAGCAGCACTGTATGCTCAAATGAAGGCCTTACATGACAGAGGGTCTGGAGTAATTCCTATAAATCATCTCCATCCTGTGGCAGAGAAGAAAAACACACACAAATTCACCTACTGGAATAGGAGAACCTGGGTTAATATAGCCCAGAAAGAAATCCATGTAGATGGATTGAAATACTAAATTAAGGACTTGTAACTCCTCATTCCCCTTTCTCTAATCCCAGACTGCATTCTTTCCACCATAACCTGGAGTCAGGGATATGTGGCGTATCCCACCTGGGCAGCAAGAGGGAATAAAGGAGCAAGAAGGTCTTTGTTGCCTTGTTGTCTGTTCCCCGTCACAGGGTGGCATACCTCTTTAAGAGGGAAGAGGCCAGTGATTTCTCAGCTGCTTCCCAAGGAGAGTCCCTGTGGCCACTGTCTTGTACACAGGGCAGAGAGCCAGGAAAGACCTGGGAGGAACGTGAAGCCTTTATTAAGCCTAGGGCTGGTGAATATTGTTTAAGTTATTGCTTTGTCTGAGCTTTTGAACTCTAGCAGGGATTCCAGGGTTCAGCCTGAGAGCCCTCCAAGCTGAAGGGGATGTTTGAGAGTTATGAAAAGCCTGGAAACAAAGAAGGCAGTGGGGCTGAAATCTTTTTGAGTTACAGTGTTAAACTGTATTTTGTGATTGGAGGCATCCTTATTACAAAAATAACCTATTGCACATTCCAGTCTGTGTTGGAGAAGTGTCCCGGAGGAGCCTTGAGAAGAGGAAACCAAAGGTAGGGCACTTTCATAGAATCATAGAATCATAGAATATCAGGGTTGGAAGGGACCTCAGGAGGTCATCTAGTCCAACCTCCTGCTCAAAGCAGGACCAATCCCCAACTAAATCATCCCAGCCAGGGCTTTGTCAAGCCTGACCTTAAAAATATCTAAGGAAGGAGATTCCACACCTCCCTAGGTAACGCATTCCAGTGTTTCACCACCCTCCTAATGAAAAAGTTTTTCCTAATATCCAACCTAAATCTTCCCCACTGCAACTTGAGACCATTACTCCTTGTTCTATCATCAGCTACCACTGAGAACAGTCTAGATCCATCCTCTTTGGAACCCCCTTTTAGGTAGTTAAAAGCAGCTATCAAATCCCCCCTCATTCTTCTCTTCCGCAGACTAAACAATCCCAGTTCCCTCAGCCTCTCCTCATAAGTCATGTCTTCCAGTCCCCTAATCATTTTTGTTGCCCTCCGCTGGACTCTTTCCAATTTTTCCACATCCTTCTTGTAGTGTGGGGCCCAAAACTGGACACAGTACTCCAGATGAGGCCTCACCAATGTCGAATGGAAGGGAACGATCACGTCCCTCGATCTGCTGGCAATGCCCCTACATATACATCCCAAAATGCCATTGGTCTTCTTGGCAACAAGGGCACACTGTTGACTCATATCCAGCTTCTCGTCCACTGTAACCCCTAGCTCCTTTTCTGCAGAACTGCTGCCAAAGCCATTCGGTCCCTAGTCTGTAGCGGTGAATGGGATTCTTCCGTCCTAAGTGCAGGACTCAGCACTTGTCCTTGTTGAACCTCATCAGATTTCTTTTAGCCCAGTCCTCTAATTTCTCTAGGGCCTTCTGTATCCTATCCCTACCCTCCAGCGTATCTACCTCTCCTCCCAGTTTAGTGTAATCTGCAAACTTGCTGAGGGTGCAGTCCACACCATCCTCCAGATCATTTATGAAGATATTGAACAAAACCGGCCCGAGGACCGACCCTTGGGGCACTCCATTTGATACCGGCTGCCAACTAGACATGGAGCCATTGATCACTACCCGTTGAGCCCGACAATCTAGCCAACTTTCTATCCACCTTATAGTCCATTCATCCACCCCATACTTCTTTAACTTGCTGGCAAGAATACTGTGGGAGACCACATCAAAAGCTTTGCTAAAGTCTAGGAACAACACGTCCACTGCTTTCCCCTCATCCACAGAGCCAGTTATCTTGTCATAGAAGGCAATTAGATTAGTCAGGCATGACTTGCCCTTGGTGAATCCATGCTGACTATTCCTGATCTCTTTCCTCTCCTCTAAGTGCTTCAGAATTGATTCCTTGAGGACCTGCTCCATTATTTCTCCAGGGACTGAGGTGAGGCTGACTGGCCTGTAGTTCCCAGGATCCTCCTTCTTCCCTTTTTTAAAGATGGGCACTACATTAGCCTTTTTCCAGTTGTCCGGGACTTCCCCGGATCACCATGAGTTTTCAAAGATAATGGCGAATGGCTCTGCAATCACATCCACCAACTCCTTTAGCACTCTCGGATGCAGCGCATCCAGCCCCATGGACTTGTGCTCGTCCAGCTTTTCTAAATAGTCCTGAACCACTTCCTTCTCCACAGAGGGCTGGTCACCTCCTCCCCATGCTGTGCTGCCCAGTGCAGCAGTCTGGGAGCTGACCTTGTTTGTGAAGACAGAGGCAAAAAAAGCATTGAGGACATTAGCTTTTTCCACATCCTCTGTCATTAGGTTGCCTCCCTCATTTATTAAGGGGCCCACACTTTCCTTGACTTTCTTCTTGTTGCTAACATACCTGAAGAAACCCTTCTTGCTACTCTTAACATCTCTTGCTAGCTGCAACTCCAGGTGTGATTTGGCCTTCCTGAGTTCACTTCTGCATGCCCGAGCAATATTTTTATACTCTTTCCTGGTCATTTGTCTGATCTTCCACTTCTTGTAAGCTTCTTTTTTGTATTTAAGATCAGCAAGGACTTCACTGTTAAGCCAAGCTGGTCACCTGCCATATTTACTATTCTTTCTACGCATCGGGATGGTTTGTCCCTGTAACCTCAGTAAGGATTCTTCGAAATACAGCCAGCTCTCTTGGACTCCTTTCCCCCTCATGTTATTCTCTCAGGGGATCCTGCCCATCAGTTCCCTGAGGGAGTCAAAGTCTGCTTTTCTGAAGTCCAGGGTCCGTATTCTGCTGCTCTCCTTTCTTTCCTGTGTCCGGATTCTGAACTCGACCATCTCATGGTCAGTGCTTCCCAGGTTCCCATCCACTTTAGCTTCCCCTACTAATTCTTCCCAGTTTGTGAGCAGCAGGTCAAGAAGAGCTCTGCCCCTAGTTGGTTCCTCCAGCACTTGCACCAGGAAATTGTCCCCTACACTTTCCAAAAACTTCTGGATCGTCTGTGCACCGCTGTATTGCTCTCCCAGCAGATATCAGGGTGATTGAAGTCTCCCATGAGAACCAGGGCCTGCGATCTAGTAACTTCTGTGAGTTGCCGGAAGAAAGCCTCGTCCACCTCATCCCCCTGGTCCGGTGGTCTATAGCAGACTCCCACCGCGACATCACCCTTGTTGCTCACACTTCTAAACTTAATCCAGAGACACTCAGGTTTTTCTGCAGTTTCATACTTGAGCTCTGAGCAGTCATACTGCTCCCTTACATACAGTGCAACTCCCCCACCTTTTCTGCCTTGCCTGTCCTTCCTGAACAGTTTATATCCATCCATGACACTACTCCAGTCATGTGAGTTATCCCACCAAGTCTCTGTTATTCCAATCACTTTCAGGGCCACCCATGCCAGGAGGGGCTATTCCTGAGAAAGCAACCCGAAGAGATCCCCCATGTACGGATCCCACCCTCTCCAATTCTTTCCTGTTTCTCTGTGATGCCTATGCAGTGCCATCGAACCTCTTTATAGCCAAACAACAAGAAACAGAGTCTAGCTACTACAGATTTAATTAGAGGACACTACCCTATCAGCCACTTCACTTCCTGTTAAACAAGCAATGAGGCACTTTGAAAATTCCTTCTCTAACCCACACTGTTGAACACTCAGGTAATACAGAACAAAAGGCAGGTCCATTGTCTTTTCATAAAGAAGTATTAGATCCTTCAGCTTAAGTTTCTAGATTTTGCTTTTTTACAGGAAAGTCAAACATGCTGATGATCTTACAGTACCTTCATTCTTCAGTGCTTTGGCCAGTCCACCTTTAAATGACTCATGAGTTAAAGCTTGCAGCATTTCTCTAGGGAAAATATTTCACCATTTAATATGGCAAAGTTCATCATTGAGAATTTTCAGCTCCAAATTCAGCCTAAATGTTCAATTGCTTCATTGCAGCTTGTTACTCATATTGTAGATACAACTCTTTGGGGCAACTCTTCTTCATTACAAGCTATTTGAAGATATTATCTTACCCCATTTCAATCACTGACCAAGTTATACCCCTTTCTTTCTTTTTGGTGTTCCACAGAAATTCTTCCATTGCTCTTCCCTCATTCCTTTTCCTCAATTTTTTTGACATATAAGATGCCCACAATACAAGATAGTATTATATAGGTGGTGTCACTACCAGCATACAAAAAGGCATTCTAATTACAGCTGTGCAATACATTTGTATTGTATTTCATACCCATTTGAACTTACTGCTTGTCTACATGGTAAATTACTGCACAGCAAGCCAGGGTGTGAATCTATAGTATGCTGGCTTGCCATGCAGTAATGTCCCATGTGGTCACTGCTACAGTGCCTTAAAGATGCTGCCACACTGCACTCTGGGACTTTCAGTGCACTATAGCAGTGTTCACACAGACGTTACTGCATGATAAGCTGGGGCACTGTAGATTCAGACCCAGGCTTGAGGTGCAGTAATTTACCATATAAACAAACCTTTATTCTTGGATTGAAGGTTCCATTCATCAACCTCAGCCCTTGATTATTGTTTGGCCAGAATTTAGTAATTAATACCACTACTCTGGCAAAAAGTGCCATAGGTTTTTTTTAATGGCGAAGTGGTCAGAACCCTGGTTTCATGTCTCATTCATAGATGTCATCTCCAGCAGAATAGCTTGTTCACACCATGATACTAGTTCAGAAGGAAGAGTTCTACCTACTGAATCACCAGTTCTTCACGTTGCATGGTAGCTGATAGGTGCTCTCCCTTCCAGGTGCTGGTTTGATGGGGCTTAATCACCATCAATGTAATGGCAACAGAGTGAACCTAATTAGTTATCCTTCACACTTCCAGGTGATTAACTGATTGCATCCTGGCCAGAGGAGGAGGAGATAGGCTGTATAAGGAGCAGAGAGAGCTCAGTTGGGAGGTGGGGATACTTGGGAGACAGGAGGTAGGGCCATTACTTTGGGACTGGCTGTGACCAAGAAGCAAAGCTGAAAATATAGGGTTAACTCCAGTGGTGGGACACTAGAATGGAGATGATCCCTGAGCGAGTGTCCGTGAGGACCAGGGAATGAGAAAGAAGCCCAGGAGGTGCGAAGGACCTCTTGTTTGGAGTCAAGTGCAGGTGGGGAGAAGGACTTTCTTGTTGTGAGCTGAATTCTGGAAGGGGTTTCAACCATTAGTGATGTGACCGTAGGACCAAACCACAGAAGACCCAGTAAGGACTGGCTGGGACTAACCATTGTGGCTGAGGAAGTAGCCACAAAAGGGAGTGTGAAAGGCAAAGTCTAGGGTGCCCTAGAGGTAAGCATGCACCCTGAGAGTTGGCAATATAGAAATTCTGTATTTATTTTACAGTTGTGTCATTGAAAGAAGGATTTGGCCCATTTTAAGTAATATTGTTCATAATGTCTGGGAAATTATATTACACACACATGCAAAAACATGAGAGAATAGATACCATGCCCTGAAGGTCAGCAGGGTCAGGCTTTGTCAGACCAGTTGAGAAAATAAATTCTAAAGTCAAGGGCTTTTGTAAAGTGTGCAGCAGCCCTTTAAATTGAACTTTGGCACTTGCTTTGCGCATACAAAATGGCTGCTGTTAAACAACAGATTTTGGGAACAGAAGGCTTTTTCCATAAGGTTCAGTATTAAGAGCCTTGAACTCGCTTATATTCCTCCAGCCATGCTTACAGAACCTCTTCAGACTAGAACCAGGATGTTTTGAAAAGTCTGTGACACAAAGAGGTTACCAGTGGGCAATCTGAAAAATGGTATAAAGCCATGGCTATTTTAGCCAGGTTCTTTTCAGTTTCAACTCTTCCCATTCTTTTATTTTATTTTTACTTTTACTTTTTATTTTCAACTCTGAGTTGTCACTTCATGGCAAAAACAGCAAATGCCATGAATTATAACAATGAATTATTAATTCTTACTGCTGATTAATTAAAATCCAACTCTGAAAGATGAACATAGTTACAGAAAATGGCTGTTTACTGGGCTTTGTAGTAGACAGTCAGTTTAGAAGAAATTGGTAAACTGCTTGGATTTTTAAGTTTGAGATAGAAAGGCTAATGGCTATCAAGTGTAACAGTGAATGTAACTGGTCTGATTTTGTGAGAGGCTGGAAAATTTAAATAAAAACATTGGTTTTGTCTAAGTTTGACTGGGAAAATTTCAACTTTTAGGTAAAAAATAAAAAAAACTAAAACATTTTCATTCAGAAAGGATGCAGGGGAGTTGTAGCTCAGGTGCCCCAGGCTGTCATTCATCTCTGTCAGCAGACCTCCATAGTTTGGCTACATCTTCCATGGTGCACCAGGAGGCAAGTGTGTCATGGGAGCACCACAGCAACAGTGCATCATGGGATATGAAGTCCTACTTGGGAGCCAGGCCCATAGAGGAGAATGAGGACATGAGGCAAAAAATATTACAACTACCATAAGGCACTGCAGTATCATTTCTGAATTGAAATATTTGTTTTCAGCCAAAAACTGAAAAGTTTTTGGTTTTCAGGCATTCATTTTTCAATCAAAAAAATTAATTTTTTCCACTGAAAGCAGACACTTGAAAAAGTATAGTTTAATCAAAACCCAATTTTCTGTCAAAAAATGGAAAATGGATGGAAAATTTTTGACCAGCCCTAACTGTTTCTTATATGCCATTCAAAAAAGAAACCTTAGCTTTATCTTTGGAATCTACTTCCAGAAGAGAATGTGGCCTCCAGGTTACCATGCCATTAAGATTGTCATTCCAGCTACCTCAGCCATTGGGATGGCATAACGTGTTCACCTGCATGGAGGAGTCCACACAGTTTG
Organism: Lepidochelys olivacea; assembly: GCF_965140295.1. Classification (NCBI taxonomy): domain Eukaryota; kingdom Metazoa; phylum Chordata; order Testudines; family Cheloniidae; genus Lepidochelys; species Lepidochelys olivacea. Next base: position 32,704,933 of record NC_140415.1, read on the forward strand.
GATCATCTTAGAAGACAGATGGCAAAAGCTGTCAGACTGTGAAGGCTAGATTGTCAGAGAATGCAAATCAGCTGCCTATTTATTTCAATTGAGTTGTGCCAATTTACACTAACTGATGATCTGGCCTTGAGTGCTTAGTGCTAGGATGTGCTTCTAGCCTCCAATAAACTAAAAAGTCTAAAACAAAACTGTGTATAAATGCTCCAGCTTCAAGATATCAGGATATTGTGTTTATTTAAGGAGTTTATTAATTAAATGGACTGTCTTTCAAAGGTGATTTTTCAGGTTCAAAAAAGATGGTGTTAATATTACTTTTCAAATTGATCAGATCAATGGTATCAACAGGATGAAAAGCATTCTAACCCAGATATTTTAAAAGGTATCCTGCAATTTTAAAAGTTCTCATATTTATTTTTAAGAGGTATGCTGAATACCTAAGAACAGAGTTTTCTTGCAGTGTTATAGTGTACTGAAATAGAAATTAGTAACATGAAAACAGGAATATTGTTCAGTTTACTACTGATTAATAAATAACCATTTTTCTTTTCCTTTATTTCTTATTATTTTCATGAGCCTAGATGTTTATTCTGGGATTCTCCATGTCACATCTAGGACCCTGCATCTAGAACTTTGAGAAAAAGATATTGAATACTAACAAACAAATCTCTATGTAATATAAAACTTTGATGTCTGATGAATGGTTCTGCCATTGGCAGTGGTGACACTAGCTTTACCCTGGTGGGTGAAGTTTCAAAGAGATTATGTTTAATACTACAGAACTTTAGAATCTTTCCAGAAGGAAAGTACCAGATAAATCACATTATTTTAACTATACTGAATTTCTTTCTGTCTTTCTATTTTAGGCCCATCTCCATTTACACCCTTGGATCCAAGCCCAAAGAGAAATCCTCACTGGACTGAAATAAAGAGGTGAGGAACACACAGCAGTCTGATTATCAGTCACTGGAAGTCAGCAACCAACTAGGGCATGAAACAAATAAGCGTGGAGTTGCTTGGATCTTAGAACCAGCAACACTGTGCACTGCTCAGCTATCTGTAAAAGGAAAAAGATGAGAGGCTGAAGGAAGAAAAAAGGGAAGTATTTGGACATCTCAAGTTGAGACTGAACATAAAATGTTGAAAGCACTCAAAATGAGAAAATGAAAGTATAGCTGGGCTCATCGGTATCTCGCTGCCTGAATTATTGTTCAGGTAGAAATAAAGTAAAATTAACAATATTAGGCAGAACATGTAAGTGAAAGATTGATGCCATGAAATCCATAAAATTATAGAAACCTACAAAATCACCTTGCTTAATGGTGGTCTGGCGAAAGGGGAACTACAACAACTTCTAGAATGGGAAGGAGACCCGCTAAACCAACGGGCCTGATTCCCTCCTCCAGTGCCATAAAGCCAGAGTAGTGAAGAAGAGAAGCAGGCCTGTATAAAGTTCACAGCCATTCTTGAATACAATAGGCCCTTCTATTATCTTTCAAAAATTAATTCCAGAGTTTAGAAACACAACAGAATATTGAGCTAAAAAAACAGCAGAGGTTATTTTCAGAAAATCACCACAGCAGAAATTGTAAATACAGCATTGAGTTAAAGATGAAAGTGATAGTAATTGAAGCACTTGGTAGGAACAGTAGTCCTGGGAAATGGCTGCTGTCCTTATTACCAAGCTGTAGTTCAAAACCCAGGACTATTGCTTCAGGACATGCCCCCTAATACAGAGACACACACATCTGGTCACTCTACAACTACAGGGAAAGTTTGGCTGCCTTGGATGGTGGCTAATCATTTATACCACAGGGCACATTTTCATTCACCATATTTTTGCTGCCTTCGCTCAGCTGAGCATGTATGTGCCGCTCAGCAACAGCCCCTCCCCTCTGCATATTCCACTGTGTGGTGCAGGTTGAGTCCTAAAGGCATATAGGCAAGAAGAAGGAGGAATAATTTTGCCTCTGAAAACTTGAATAAAGTTGGGAGGTGAAATGGTTCATTACATCTACAAGACAGGACGTGAAATGGAGGTGGGATGTCTTGTGTGATTGTCCACTTCTTGCAAAGGAATGACCACTAATGTAGGGAATGAAATTGGATCACTTTCCCCATGGATTTGGAGCTATGACTAGTCAAGAATAAAGGTTTGCAAAAACTGTCCGCTTGCCTTAATCTGTCATTTTTGCCTACATTCATCCTGGCTTTAACCCTGAGGTCTTTACTTGGGGCACACCATCATTAACAGTGGGGGTTTTAACTCAGTGAGAACTGTGGGATGGTTCTGAACCCCAGGTTCAATATACAGTTGGGGCTTAAGAGACCCCTTATGATAAAGACTAAAAGATTTTCAATTATTAGAAAGAATGGAAGGAAAGAGGGCCAGAAGAAAAACACTCACAAGAGCACAATCATAGCAAGTCAGAGATTTCTAAAACAATTTGGCTTTAATCATCACTTTTTTTTGTCCACCCAAAATAAGTAGATATTTGAGAGGGGAGAAAAAAAGTCCAGAAACCAGTTTTATTATTCCTCTTGAAACAAGACCTAGATTACATTTTCTTGATTTGTAAGACCCGTTGCTCATGTAAAACAACTGGTTATGAACATGTGGAAGAATGGTAAACCCACCAGAATAAATCTCTCAGCCACGAAGAGGATTGTTTGGAATGACATAATGGTTAACATCTAAATGGGACTAATTTTCTGAGATTTTTGAAGACATCTTCATAAAAGAAAATGAAAGAATAAAAAGACCACATTATGATACATGAGATGAATCATTAACTTCAGTTGCCAGCATGTCAAAATACCCCAAGATTTTAGTTAAAGTGTGATCCTCTCCACCTATCTAGAGAGAGACATACCTCAAGGACGATATAACTGTTCTTATACTGGCAGAAAATACAAACTATTTTCAGACATTATAACTTTTTTGCAATATACTCATTCCTAGGAATTTTTTATATACCTGCCTGCAGGACATAACTGCCATGCCTAGCACAGTGGGGTTCTGGTCCATGAGTATGAGTCTGACGTGCTACAGTAATAAATACTAAATAATAATATTTAATAATAAAGATGCTAATGATGATGACAATCTACTACATCCATTATGGAAGTGAACCAATTGAAGCCCCTGATTTTTACAAATATGGGCACTATTCATACAAGCATACATGGACAGATCCTGGAAGGTGCAGAGTACCACTGGAGGAGTTCTTAAGCATCCTCAACTCTCATTGAATTCAATGGGTGTCAAGGATAGTGAACACTTCTAAAGAGGTGCTCAGCAACTCACAGGCTGAGGTTTCTAGACCTCATGTGAATTATTAAAAAATAAAATTATTAAATATATTAATATTAATATAATAGGGATGGTATCCTTGGCTAGTATAAATTGGAATATCTCCATTGGAGTCAGTTGAAATACCCTGTTTTACTCTAGCTGAGGATCTGTCTCTCTGTCTTAAAATAAGTATTTGTATTGTATATTGTTAACATAAGCCCTCGTTGCAACAAAATAACTATAAATCCATGTCCTATACCATAGTTAAAAGTCATAGCATAAAGACAACATTAAAAACAAGTGATTGACTTCAACAGGGGCAGTTTTGGAACTGAAAGAACAAAGATCAAACACACAATGCTCTGTGATTACTAAATACACTCAGGCTGACTCAATGAGTTTCAATGAAGTCACACAAATGAGGGTCATTCTAGTCAGTTGCCAGCTTGTGCAGATCAAGGAGTGACTGGTTCACATTCTTTTCCAGGTGCAAGGCACACTCCATTACTGTCAACCCATTCTCCCAATCATCACGATCTGGTTTCTTGATGTCCTGCAAAAAGATGCGACCGCCCCTCTGGTTCTGCAGCTTCTGCACTGCACTGATCATAAAAGGATGCCTTTAAAAAGGTTCCTTTTAATGTTTTACCATTAGGTAACATTGAGCAGCATTTCTTACTGCCAGCAGAAATGCAGTATAGTCTAGTAGCTAGGGTATTACACTAGCAACCAGAAAACCTGGGTCCTAGTCCTAGGTCTGATCTATTGCTTGACCTTTGACAAGTCTCAATGCCTCTGTTTCCCCTCCCACTTTTTGCCTGTCTTGTCTATTTAAATTGTAAGCTCTTTAGTGCAAAGTCTGTCTCTTACTATGAGTTTGTACAGTGCATAGCACAATGGGTCCCACTCCCAGTCTTTGTGGGGGTCGCACAGTGCTACTGTAATACAAATAATAAATGACAATAAATAGATGGAATAATGCTCAAAGTACTTAGTCGTAAAAAGAAGTAAGAGGAAATTTTTTCAGGATGCCGGCTGTACTTGCATCTGCACTTTGTCCCATTGCAGGGTTAGAGTGAACATAACTGAAAGGGAGGCAGGCAATGGTGGTGCACTGGAGTCCAAGTTATACACTTCTTTTTCAGGCAGAGAGGGTGAACCTACATAACTGGTTACAAAAGCCTCAAGCATCACTGCTAATATGTGTACCAGTGGCTGGCAACCACTATAATATTGCACAAGACAACAGCTCTTTAAAAAAAGAGGGACCGGAATATTCAGGCTTTGACTTGCTAAACCATTCTGAATGCTTTATAGCTAGGGACAGGCCCAAACCAAACCCCCATTGATCCGACAATCCCAAACTGAGTGGCCTCTATCTCTACAGGCGGTTGAGCCAAACCTGGGTCTCAGTGCCTCCAATTTGGGAAAGTGTGGATCTAAACTTTACACTCAGGCCTGTATCTGTTTATAATGAACCAAACCCATCTCCCTTTTCTCATGAGTAGCCCCATCAAAGTCAATTGGATTGCACGTATGGCTGTGGGGAACGTACCATGCTTAGACTCCTATGCAGAGTAGATCAAGTTAAGAAGGTGCGTCAGGCCTAGAGAAATTGCCCAGTCTGATTCTTCACTGTCTTGCACCTTTAAATCTGTGCACAGTGGTATAAAATACTACCAGAATTACATTGGCAGTAATTTACACTTACTTCCACTCATTTTACATGGGAGGCAAACAGTGGAGAATCCAGCCCTGAATGATTAGATATCATGGTGATAACTGCTATACATAAACCTAAAGGCTATGGGGATGTGGGTGTACTGATGCAAACTCCTAGCTCTTGTCTACACTACAGAGTAAGGCAGCTTACGTCAACCTAACTCTGTAAGCGACACTAAAATGTCGCTCCCACCGATGTAACTTGCCCACTACACCGACTTAATAACTCCACCTCCATGAGAAGCATAGTGCTTCGGCTGATGTAGTTAGGTCGATGCAGCGTAAGTGTAGACACTGTGTTGCTTACATCAACTGTTGCTGCCTTTCAGAAGCCATCCCACATTGCCCCACACTGACAGTTAAATTGGTATAAGTGCTCCTGGTGAGGACACGCACCACCGACACAAGGAGCATAGTATGGACATGCAAAAGCGATTTAATTATTGCAGTGCTGTACATCCACATAACTTTGGTCGACTTAATTTTGTAGTGTGCGCTGCCCTTAGTGTAGATGTCCCGCACTGGAGTAAACTGTGATTTTCACAGGTGAAGCTCATTCTGGTTTGAAACCTATCAATAAACAGAACCTCATTCTCTTCGTATGTATTTAAATCAGGAGTATTTAAATCAGGAGCAACTGCACTAAATAAATTAATTTACCCATTTTTAAAATCTGAAAGAGGAGAATCAGGTTCATAGTTGGATCAATCCCTTTAAATTTAATTTTTTCAGTTTTTGTGAGTTTGTTAGCACCTTCACCTCATTTCCATACACGGTATTTACCACATGACTTAGAAGGCTGTAATGGACATCTCACAAGCGAAATAATTCATAACACATGTAAAAATCGGGAAAGATTGAATTGCTTTTACCCTTCGAGATTTTTAAGACATTTCCAACATACATGCTAGAGATTTTGCATTAATATTAACAACTTTATTTTCACTCTCTTCCCCACTGCCTTTTTCTACAGAGTCAAACCCTGAAGTTACAGTGAGCTTGTGGAAAAATATATGCCGTTTTTTTCACTTACAATTGCACATAGTATACTGCAGTTTCCTACCGTAAAGTCATTTATGATATGAATCCATCCTGAAAAGAAAAGTGTTAGACTCTAGGGATTACAATTCTTGTTCCTGTCAAGAAGTTTAAAATATATCTGAGATGATGGCAGCTGTTCAGTTATACTTGTGGAAGGTTGAATTTTTCTGATGGATTAAAATGTGTATTTTTAACATTTCTCTGCAAAAATTCAGATGTACGTATATATAGTATATATACCATGGTCTCATTAAGAAACCATACACTGGAAATTGTGCAGCTAAGAAATGGGTTGAGTTTTTACCAAAGCTTTAGAACATTTTTAAAGAAAAAAAAAACACCTGGATTGAATGCGAAACATTTATGAACTTCTTTAAAAAAACCTGTGTTTCAAGGTACATTACTCATCATTCAAAACCCATTTGGTTTTTAATGAATTGGATTCATGAAGCTTTTATTGTTGTGGTATTGTTTTTAACTCTATGAATAAATGTGAACACAGGAATATTGTGACTTGTCATTACATCTATGGTGGGAGAGATTCTCAGAGAGATGCATATTCCACCTGTTCATGGCTATTGATTATTTGTTTTTAATATTCTTTTTCAAATCCTTGTTTCTCCATTTCTTGGTGCTTGCGTTCTCTCTCTCAGTTTACAGAGGCATATTCCTTTGATTCATGATATTTAATATTCTGTCTGCTATTAAGAGTTCCTAGGCTACACCTACTGGGTCAAATTCTGCCCCTCGTTAGAAGCAAAATCCCATTTACTTCAATGGGATATGCATATCATTGCTGTCCAGAAGTGTTGAGGGATGCAGGCAGCATCCCTAATTCTAAAAGAAAGCTTCATTTTGGTCAAACCACTGTATGAGTGTGCTAAGATTCTCTCAACTTCTCAGTCTGATAAATATATCAAGTGGTGACATAATTTTCAGGAAAACAGGTTTTTTAACCCTAAAATAACCCAGGAACCATTTCTTAACCAAGGTCCACGTTGTTCACTGAACATTTTGATGCTATTGTTTTCTTCGTATAGAAAGAAAAAGATGTACTAAGGGTTTCACCAGTCCTTTAATATCCTTTACAAAGGAAAACATTATTCTTGTTGAATTACATTAAAGGAGGCAGGAGGGAGGCAGTTTTGTGTAATAATATTTGTGGCTATTGCTTCTTGCTTGATTATAACTACTCATCTGTTCAAGTAGCACACACTACCTCTTTAACTAGGTGTATTTTGGAGCATGCACGGGTATGCCTTTACTTGAGGGAAGTTACAAAATTTATTTGACCCTTTTGATTGAGTTGAATGACAGAGAATTTAAATCCCACAATCTTGCAGTGATTTGGTACCTATTTTGGAGTAGAAAGTGACCCAACTCCTACGCCAGCTGTTGACCATCAGAAGAAGTAATACTACCCACAGTATGTTCAAGTTAGTATACTATGTCCCTTAGCTTTCCTTAAAAGAAAAAAAAATGCATTAATTTTGTTCAGCAAGTTCATATGTCATGGAGCATTTCAGGCCATGTGAAAACAGCAGTGTGTCTAAATAATTCCTTTCTGACTCTATTGCTAGTAAATACTGTCTTTCTTAAAAGTGATAGCATCCACCTTTCTTTCTCCATCACATCAGATAATAATGATCTCTTCCCCATTTTCCAGGCTTGTAACCACAGCATTGGCTTTAATTCTTCTCTGTTACTGTTGATAGTGGGCTATTGATAAATCCAGCTGTTGCTTCCCTACATTTCCAAAATCCATCCCTGCCTCTCCATTCCTTCTACCAAAATCCTCATCCTTGGATGTGGAGTTTCAGGTCAGGTTCATTACAAAGATAGTACAGAACTTTTACATTAGAACCTGAATCAGAACTTTCTCAGTCTTGGGAATTGGTTGTTGGGAAATCAAAGCTATCGTTCTAGTTTGGTTCTATATTTATTACCTATCATGCAGTATGGTTAAATGTGGGATTGGAGATGGGTTAACACTGGGTTAATAGAAATGGTTGCAGATGCTACTAACTTTAGTAAATTGTTTTATGTCTTTCTGTCAAAGATTCAATCTAATTCCATAAGTGAGGGCAGTACCACGAGAGATTTACCCATATATACACAGCTTTAGTAAAAAGAGTGGAAGAGAGACTTCTGGCCAAGAAAGATGCTCTTCTCTGATGCCTTTGTCATTTGTTTTGTTTTAATGCAGCTCATCTACAATATTGTTATTGCACATGACAATGACTGCACTGCAGCAGAAAGTTAATATAAGCCTTCATCAGTTGTCTGAGTCCAAATGTACAAAGGGTACTTTTATAATGCAGTTACTATGGTCATCCAGGCAGGTGAAGCAAGAGATGTGATGCAAAAGAAATGTAATTTGACAGCTCTTTTCTTATCTACTTCAATGAGATGCAGAGGAAGAACAAGTCAAATGGGTGGGGAGGCATGAGGGAACCATTCTAGCCCCTTTGAGCTATTCTAGCCTCAGTGAAAAAGATGGGAGTGGGAAATGTCGAGGTGATGGATTTAAAAATTGACTCAATTAACTTGTAGGCCTGACATAAAAGCATATAAACAGAAGGCTGGATAAAATACTATCATCTTAGGAAGAATTCAGTTTGATGCTTAAAGAAGATATGGAATACTTCTGAGGAATTGTTTGTAATTATAATTAATGATAATGTTTAACTCCAGATTTTTTTAAGTTTAGTAGTTAGAAAATATAGTGAAAAGTACAAGTATGTATCAGTTGGGGCTGCTGGTTGAGACATAAATGGAGAACCCCCCAAAATCATCTTTAATTTGTTTAAAGAACTTTGAAACTCATGGTCAGAGCCAGAAATAGAAATGGGATCGGCACATACTGTACAGCTGAACAAGAAGTCTCAGGATTATGGTGAGGGGATCAGAAAGTTAACAGTCACTGGGCGAGATGTCTACAATGGATAGTTCCTTCCCATCTCTCTGATGTAGGACAGAGAAGGGAGCTGGGTTAAAGGAGTCTCCTGAGCTGTAAAGGCAAACAGCACTAGCTACCATACAACTAAAAAATCATAAAAAGCAAAACAAAAAATCTGGATAACAAAGTAAAGTTCATCACTCACAGCAGACGGGAGATGTTGAACTGAAGGGGAAATTCCCTGCTCCACCACAGTCTTCCTGTGGGTCCCTGGGCAAGCCACTAAGGGAATGTTCCCACCGTAAAAAAAAAAAAAAAAAAAAAAAGAGCAGTGAGTCTCAGAGCTACAGACTCAGGCTTGTGGGCCTTGTGCTACGGCACTAACATAGCAGTGCAGATGTCCCTGCACAAGCTGGAGCTTGGGTTCTCAAATCTGGGGAGAAGGGCAGGCCTCAGAGCCCGGGCTCCAGTCCATATGGGAACAGCTACACTGAAATTTTTAGCATGGGCCTCAGAATGACAGCTGGACTGACAGCTGAGAAGCGAGTGGCAATTGGACTGTGGACGCTTACAATGCTGGATTGCTATCAGCCAGGGAGAAATCATTTTGGAGTTGAAAAGTCCACAGTAGGGGCTGTTGTCATGCAAGTGTGCAGGGCATATCTCCTGCTATGCAGGACTCTTAGCAATGTTCAGGACCCTGTGGATGGATTTGCAGCAATGGGCTTCCTGAACTGCGGATGGGTGATAGACGGCATGCACACCCCTATTTTGCACCAGCCCACCTTTCCCAAAATACATCAACAGAAAGGGGTACTTTTCTATGGTTATACAAGCATTGGTGGATCACCTGGGATGCTTCACCGATATCAATGGGGGCTGGTCATAGAATGTGCATGATTCTTGCATCTTTAAGAAAGCTGCGAGTTGGAACATTCTTTCCCGAATGGCGGATTACTACTGGGAATGTTGAAATGCCAGTAGTGATCCTGGGGGACCCCGCTTACCCTTTGGTCCGCTGGCTCATGAAGCTCAGCAGGTGCAGAATGACAGTTGAATGTATTTTTGGTAGATTGAAGGAATCATGACTGTGTTTATTCACAAGATTGGATCTCAGTGACAAAAATATCCCAGTGGGCATAGCTGCCTGTTGTGTTCTGCACAATATCCGTGAGGCAAACGGGGAAAAGTTGCCCTCAGGGTGGAGGGCAGAGGTGGAGCAGCTCTCTGCTGAGTTTGAAAAGCCAGTTACAGAGCTCAAAGTTGGGCTATGTCGCTGAGGGAGGCCTTGAAATGGATTTTAACGGTCAACACCATTAATGTGGTGTGGTGAACTGCGCTCTACCTGAAGTTTTGATGGCTGTTAGGAACTATGTAGTGTACATTTAGGAACATCACACTGCCTTTTAATAAGACAATGAATTATGCAGTGCTTGTTGTACATTTATAATGAAAATGGATTGCATAAAATGGAATGGAGGGGGATGAGGGAATTTTTCAGTTGAAACAATAAAATTTCAGCCCCCTGTTTCCATGGGTATGAATGCAGTGCAATGGCACTGAGTATTGACACTGTTTTCCACAGGCACTGGTGATGATTTAAGATGACATCCCACTCCTGAGGATAATAAAGGCCCAAAGAACACAGCAGCCATTGCAATCGCAAACCTGCCCAGGCCCGTATGCTGCTCATCTGGTTAGTGCAATAGAGCCTACTGAAGTCATTCCAAAGTGGTGTGGGAAAGTGTCCTACCATGGCAGAAAAAATAAGGCTTCCATCGCTAGAAACCTTCAGGAGAGGATTGCAGAATACCTTCATGAAAGTTTCATTGAGATCTCTCAGGAGGATAAAGGGTACATCCCTATGTACATAATCAAACTGCTCCACATCCCATCCCTCCCACTACCTAGCCCTAAAAGGGAAAGGAAATCAGGTAACAATTCTGCCTGTGTTGTACTGCTACTGCTCCTCTTACAAGTAAAACAATTAGAAGTCAATACCTGTGTCCTGATAACTTGGGGTTGGGCGAGGGGCCACTTTTACATTTAAACTCTGTCAGGAAACAGGCATGCACACACTGACCCGAGTTTCCTGCCCCTTCACTGGGCTTGTCCATGCTTGGCTGGTAGGACTTCCTAGACTGCAGTGGCATCTTGGACAGGTCAAGGCACAGCTGGGCCTAGCTGGGCCTCTCCACTGTGTGTCCCCCTTCCTCCTTCTCATCCTCCTCCTACTCCTCCTCACGCTTCATGGCAGGGATCTCTGTCTCAGGCTCCTCTGAGGTGTCTGTGGTGGACTGCCAGGTGCTGGTGGGGTCTTTGCCAAATAGGGCATGCAGCTCATTATAAAAGTGTCAGCTCTGCAGCTCAGCACCAGATTGATTATTGGCCTCCTTGGACTTACGGTATGCTTGTTGCAGTTTTTTCACTTTCATGTCATAATCCTGTGCCTACATTCCCTGTGCAATCTTTTCACAGAAGTCCATGTTTCTATGGCTGGTCCATAGCTGGGCCTACACAGCCTCTGCTCCCGACAGGCCCAGGAGATCCAATACCTTCTGCCTACTCGAGGCAGGAGCAAGTCTAGTGTGATGAGTCAGCCTGGTCAGTTGGGCAGTTGCACACAACAAGGGAAAGCTGCTAGGTGTGCTTGCCAAGGTGGGAAATCTGGAAAAGGCATTTCAGAAATATAAAAGGTTTTAGAGTGGGGAGTGGCTTCTGGTCTCGTTGATCCCTGGACTGTGGAGTTTGCAATTGTACCTAGAGTGGTCACTGTCGGGCATCGTGGGAAAGCTGCTGGAGGACTGTTGATGTCTGCATGGGTCACGCAGTATCTATACTTGCATCCAGTAGGTTGACCATGACTCTACACCATTCAGGGAGGTGGTTTTACTGTGTTGCCATGTAACCGGGTGCTTATTACACTTACATCAGCCAGAAACAAATGTCAATATAAACACATGCACAACAAGGCAACAGAAGGCAACTTACATTGACCTAACTTTATAATGTAGATCAGGCCTGAGTACGACAGGGCCCAGAGTTGGGGCCAAAGACTGGATACATGGTCTTTGGTTTGTTGGACTTCTGTTACCCTGAAAGGAGACTTCAATTGTGACCTGGCCTGAAAGTCATGGGAAGAGGTAGACCATTGGAAGATAGAATGGCTGTCAGCAGAGGATGCCAGATGGAGAGAGAGCCACTACTCTATGTCTGGTCATGAGGAGGTGCTCTAGTGGTGAGTCTTTCCCCCTTCAAGGAACCTGACGATTCATGTGAAAGTCAGATTCCTACATAAGGATGGCACGCACCTTCAGATAAAAAGAAAAAATACTATTATTCATGTTATGTTTTTACAGTCAGTGGCATATAAAATACAAAAAAAAAAAAAAAATTAAAATTAAAACTCTTTGAGACTTCTACCAATTCTGTCTTATTCCAGTACTGACTCATTGCCCATCACCATGGTATCTAACCACTTCACTGTGTTTTCTAAGCACCAAAGACTAGAAAAAATGTTCTAGTCTTGTTCAGGACCAGGGAGCTGTCACCTTTTTATAACTGAAGCTTGATGTACTGTGCAAACAAATTGCTATAAGAATATAAAACTATCTAGTTGCTACCAAATTAGGACTCAGAATAATGGACTAATCTGTATTTCTTTGTTCTCTTTTCAGAAGAGAACCCCGGTATGTAAGCCACTTTGTACTGTCTCAGAAACTGCACTAAAATGTGCTGTTGTATTTTATTGCCTTCACTTTAGTAAATCCCCAGGCACACTACTGAAACTTCAAAAAAAAATCAGGATTATTTTTTCTACTACTTTTTCCACATATTAAAAAAGGAACCTGCCTTCATCAAAATAGTGAAATAAACATTAGTAAGAAGGATCATTACTTCCAATGGAATTTTGAATCAGATAGTTGTAATAACGATGACAAAATAAATAATAAATATCTCAAAGGCACTGATTATTAGCTCACACAAAACCTTTGATAAATAGGGGATAAATAAGGATCATTAAGCAAACACACACACACACAGATACAGCAACCTCAAGAATGGAATGAAGCAGTTGTTTGAGTTGTCTAACAACACACAGCAACCCTATGCAATAATAGGAAGAGAATAATTTATATTTAGTTGCAAGTGCACTGGACTCCAGGTCAGTTTAGCCAACTAAGTAGAATTAACACCCTCACTTTCAGACTTAAAATTAGGTGCACTGGTGTTTATGCAGTAAAACGGAAATGTACTACATCTCCAATGTTACATCATACCACCTCCAGTCAATAGGGGTCAGACATATGTCTGATATCTTTTTGATCTTCTTTAAATCCACTTGGGTTTATATTTTTCTTATTACCAGTATTCATAGTGTTGTAACTAGCACAGCAAGAATTTACAGTGTCCAGTCTTTACTGTTAAGTGAAATTTCAATTATCACAGTTAAAATGTCCAAGCATTAGCCTTGGAATGTTTATCGGTATAATTCAAATCTGGAGTCATTTTTGAGCATAATAAATATTTCCAATTGTGTTGTTAATTGTTTGTTGTCATCTTTTTCTGAGGTTTCATAAAACTTGTTTGATTGGGAACTCTCTGCAAAAAATTCCATGGCAAGTGAGTAGGTTTAATTCTAGGACTTTTTGCATAAATTCACATTTAGCATCATTGTTTGTAAGTAGGCACTATTTCTTTGTACAATTTTTGTATCTCAATATGGCAACTAATAATTGTGTGAATTGTACAATACCATTTTCCACAATGAGAAAACTCACAGCTGCTTTCCCATTTCCTAGAATCAAATCCACTTTGAATTTCTCTAAGACAGTGTGGGTTAGATTTAAGATCTCTTAGTGGTGCTCCTAAACACATAGTGCATATTTGACTACACAGCATGCTCACTTTGTCAGAACACACCCATGGCTTTTCCAGTTTAGGGACATGCCAGGCCCCATCTCCAACCTGACAACCTCTCCCAGCTGCCCCAGTTCTACTCATCTGTTCTAGATGATGAAACCCTTCTGACTTCCAGGAATGACCCTCTTCCCCCAACTGCTAGCTGCCCCCTCCCAGGTCCCATCCCCAAATTTTCCTAAAGGCAACCATCTCAAATTCACTTACCAACCCCTTCCATTTCCAGCTGGGCAATGGCATTCTGCCAGAGACCTTTTATAACTCTGGAGTCAGTCGATACTGACCCTTGTCATGTGACAAGGTGTCTTGACATTTTCTTCTTTTCCCAGATCATGTGACTGGGGCAATAAAATACAGTGAGTTTCTTATCAGCACTCCTGTATGTCAGCCTCTTATAGTGTCCTCATTCTCACTTTGAACAGGGCCCACAAAAACTGTTATATTTCAGATAACTCCATCTTATTAAAAAAATTATGCCATCTTATGGCATCTTACAAAAAATTGCGAGTGTCACTTTTAAATACTTGTTTTACGACTTCTATTGATTGTTTCTTCAGTTATTTATAGAACGATGGTGTTGTTCAGATGGTCTAAGCATTATAGAAATAAATGGGAGAAGTTCCTTTTTCAGAGAAAATAGTCAACAGCTACACTTTGTTCCTCTGGGGGCCTGCCCTCTTGCCCCCAGTTAAGCATTAAAAACCCTAGGAAATTAATACCCCCAAATCTTTCTTGTGCAGCAGTTAGGGTGGTTACACATATGACATATGTATCACATACCCACAAAAAGAAAGGAATTATTTTATATTTGACAGTGCATACCCTCTAAGCCTCCACCCACAAGCAGACATTGTCACAAGTATCATACACCAAAGACCACGTATCACAAGCACAGAATGCACAAATACAGGCTCACTTGGTATGAATTTTTGGGCAAATAATTCTTTGTACTAAAACTCATGACACTTCTGGAATTCAGTAACCTTTCCCTGAATCTCAGCAGCCTGCTGAATGCTCACCACTAACAAATAATAGTGAAATAAAAGCAGTGAGTCGAGTCACACAAATATCCACAAATCTTTTTATTTTTGTAATATGCAACGAGCTCTAGGCCGTGAGTTTTTGACAGAGTTCTTTGGAGCAGTAATCGTATGTGATTGGACAGCACCTAGCACAAGGGATCCCAACCCAGAATGGGGTCTCTAGGTACTCCCATAATATAGGGTGAAATCCCATCCCCAATGATGTCAGTAAGAATTTTCCTCTTGACTTCAATGGTAACAGGATTTCACCTATTACATAATAAGAATATTCAGAGTAAAAAATAACAAATAAGTATTCCTATAAAAATAAACAGCCAAAACAGTGCAGCCAGCTTCTGTTAGTGTCTCTGAACTCTGACTGAGCCTGTCCATGAACAAGTATTTGAAAGAGAACAAGAAACAGCTTTGAGTTATCACAAGATTCAATTTTTCTTGTTGAGAAAAAACTTTATTTCCGTTAGTCAGCAGGACATAAATCGATATTGTTTGTGCTTAGGAACTTGGAGTTTGATCCAAAGCCCCTGGGATTCTTTTCAGTGATTCTAGTGAACTTTGGATCAGATCCTTGGTCTTGAGAGACTATAATAGCCTCTACTCCTGTGCTTTTAAAACCCATAGTTTTGGCATATTCTTTTGTTTTCCTGCTTCGGATTGTATTTTCAGAAACAAAGGATATAAGATAAAGATTAGGAATGATGCTGAAAAAATTGGATTGTAAAGATGACAAGAATTGCAAATCGTGTCACAGTGTGTGTTACAAAAGAACCTCATCCCTCTCCTGCAAGCTAGTGGCAAACTGTCTGCATCCTCAGAATGCAAACGCTCTCTGCCACAATTTTAAAAAGAGGCACTTATCAAGCTATGCATTGTTCAACCACACAAATACTTTTTTCCCCCAGTTACCAGGAAGATATTTTGTTCATGGCACATTAGAATGACAATGGCTTCTAAGTCAAGGCTAAGCCCATAGCTGAGTGACGAGCATCCTATATGAATGTGTCTTACGCATATAGTCACAGTACAAAGCATCATTTTCTCTCTCTATATATATATATGCCATAGGTGTTTGCTGTAATCATACAGCAATGTCATTTCCAACATCAAAAACAAGTAGAAGAAACACTTGTAGATTGGAATGTTAAATCAAAAAAAGTAGGGGCTAAACCTTTTCTGTATGTGTTCTACCTTTTCTTCACACACACACACACACGACATTAAATATCAAACAATCTATTCAATCTGAGTGCAGCTGTTTAGATATTTGTTTGGTCTGTCACTGGATTTTTCATTAAAAATATGTGGTTAACAGCAGCCAACCTTATTTGCATGTGTGTGTTTCTGATTTGTTCACCGCTATGCCTCCTGTGTCCTACATCTTAATCCCATCCAGGCACCCGCCCCATTACATTACCAGAAGGGAAGTGATGGACATCCCTTGACTCTCTTCATGACCCCCTGATAATCCTGTTTCACACACAGGCTCCCTGCTGTATGAAACACAAAAGCTGCCACTGTAGTTCTTTACTTCCAGTCGATATTCTGACAGACTTGATCTAGCAAATTAGTATGCTGTGGTAGGGGCACGACAAAAGACCCTTTTGACACACTCTGAATCGATACAAAGGCCAACAGAGAGCCATTTCACTGCAGTTCTGTTATTTTCCCCCTTTTGATGACCCTTCTCCTTTTTTTTTAGCTTGTATGACCTTGTCAGATTTAAAAACATAATGTTGGAAAAGTCATCCTTGCACCGGGGTGGGGGGTGGGGATTCTAAACATGCTGAAATTCAAGAATACCAACATAAAATTAAAATACAGCTGGACCAGAGGAGTAGCGGTTTTTCTTGTCTGATTTTGTTGTTTATCTTTCATGCTACAGAAATCCCTTCATGCTTCAATGTCAACATATGTAAGTAAATAGTCTCTAGTTTAGAGTAAGAGTCATGAGTGTAGTGTCACATCTGAATATTATTATTTCTTTCAAAAGATGTACAAATCATCTTCAAAGATAAAAATAGAGATTTTTCATGTTTATTTTTATTAGAAGGTTCTTTGATGTGATACTCTTTATAATAGGTTCATAATATTGTGGTTCCCTAATCCATAGCAAAACTTGTTTAATACCAAGTGGTTACATTTATAAAATTAAACTGGATTTATGTTGATGTCAGCTACATTGTGTTAAGTAAACAGTGTACTATGAACTATATTATACCCATAATATAAATATAAAGATCACATATCCAACTTTATCCCAGAAGCATTGTTTTCTTATCCAAACTTATAGTATACTAGGAACTACAGAACTAAATGACTGGTATCTTTTTTTACATTATTTTGTATTTTTATGTACATACAAAGCATGTATGTATGTACTAAGTATGTACAAAGCAAGTATTATTAAAGTTATTCAGTATGGGCCACATTCTGACTAGTCTGACACGGTCAGCAACTTCATTGATTTCATGGTGACCCAGTGTATTTACTATAAGACATGTAAATGTTTCTCTTTAAAAAACCATAAAAATTCATCAGAACTGTTGAGCACCTAAAAATGCTTATGTATAAGTACATCCAAGTATATGTAGATCGTAGAACTTTGCTTCACTATCATGTTAAAGGTATAATTATGCATATTATAAGGCCTAACTCAGTTAATTTATGTGCCTTTTGTATTCCCTGCACCCAACAAAATATGCAGTCCATGCTCTAAAAGTGAAATGAGCACTGAAATCATGTAAATTTTCTTTTTAATATTCACAAACTTAAAAAAAATTACTCAAAGTCACTTTTGCATCCTAAGCTACAAATCTTAAATTGTTCAGACCAAAAGAAATCTTAAACCAACAAAAAATGAGACATTCCCAGCTCTAGAAAGCACTTTACTGTAACTCAGATTTTTTTCCTCAAAAATACAGGTGCACAAATTACTTCTACTATTTGCTGTACAGTATGTACATTTGACCTCTGCCGCACTTCATCATCTTCCAACACATAAACCTTGTTCTCTCAAATAGAACTATATAGACACAAGGGATAAAGCACATTGTGTAAGAGATTCAGATCACTTCAGACAACTCAACCTGAGAACACTGAGCAAAACTACAATAGCTGTTCCAATCCCTTATGCAGTTTTACTTAGCCTATGACTATCTATCTCAAAAAAATATAAAACACAGGGCCAGATGTTCAGCTGGTATAAATCAGCATATCTGCATTAAAGCCAATGGAATTTTGCTGATTTACACCAGTTGAGGACCCATAGTTGGTAATACTGTGTAATTTAAAGCAAATCATATTGCACTGTCTGAGAAAGAACCACATTGTAAATATAATGCAAATTTGCATAATGCAAGAAGAACCCTTATTCTTAATCTTCTTATTATATTATTCATGTTCATACAATCTTTGAAGTCTGTGATTACAGTACAATATCATGTAATTCCAAGTCATTATGATAGGGTATCTCTGTGTCCTGCTTTCGAATACATTAATAGAGGGGTACATTCTTCCCTGAAAAAACAAAGAAACAAACAAATATAGGTGGTAATTTTTAGAAATCAGGTCATGCAAATAGATCCATCATGACTACATTGCAAGAGCAGCAGTGTGATGTAACCCTTTCTCCCAGTGGGATGCTGTTCTATTTTGATGCATACAGGGCTGAAAGTGTTTCCAGAAAAAATATATACCTATAAGACCAAGATTTTAAAAAGTAACTGGTGAAGTGAGCTGTAGCTCATGAAAGCTTATGCTCAAATAAATTTGTTAGTCTCTAAGGTGCCACAAGTACTCCTTTTCTTTTCGTGAATACAGGCTAACACAGCTGCTACTCTGAAACCTGTCAGAATCCCTAGTTACTTTTTAAAATCTTGGCTTAATGCTACCTCTGTGCTTTGAGTCAAAGTGAATCCAACAGTTGTACACAACTCAGAGGAATACAGGGATGACATGGAGGCATTCTCCCAAGGGTGACAGTCACCCTTGCAATTGTCAGACTCACAGTCCCAGTATTCTCCATTATCCATGGCCATTTCCCCCCCTGCTACTCCCGTAGATGGAGAGTGATAGTATGCAAGAACATTTCTACTGCTGCCAGGTCATGGTTCCTAAGCCTGTTCCCTGATTGTTCACACTCACAGACTTTTCCTGCCCCAGATTTTTATGGGCCTGATCTTCCTCACATACATATATGTCGTGGTTTGTTTTCTGCTATGATCTTGTACAGTACTTAGTACAATGGGGTCCTGATCCTTCCTGGGCCTCTGGGTGCTACTCCGATATAAGTAATAAATAAGAATAATACCCCAAAGTCCTGGCCCCCCACCCAGGAGTAATGTCACTTCCTTACAGTACAGCAAACTCTTGACTTTACCCTTGGGAAAGCAACTCACTCCAAACCACAACTCTCCTCTCCAGGTAGAACCATAATATCTGTTCTTCAGCATGTGATACAGGCTTTCAGCCTTCTGTCAACAGACAGGTGGAGCATGGAATACTCCTCTGATTCCAGGACCCACACAACTCATTCTGCCTAAGATAAAGCAGAGTTAGTAGGATGTCAATTAGAGTGCTTCCCCAGCAAACCAAGTGTTGTGGGAACAGTTCTCACATTTTCTGACAAAGCTCTTGGGAGAAAAAGTACAACCTATTGGCACCTCTCAACCAACTTCAAGGCCTGCAGGCGTGGGCATCAACTCTAATGTAAATTATAAAAACATTCAATTTTGAATAAGCTGCATTAAAAGCTTTTGTTCATTTTATAATGCTCTTTACCTACTGTGGGCAAACATTCTCTCTTCTGACAGCTACAGAATCGCCTGTGTCTTATTAATGCTTATTCTCAGCAAGTTCCTGATGTTCTATTATTTTAGTAAAACACCTCTACTCCCATAACTCATTGCATCTTAGATCTTTCCTTCTCAAGTTACATTTCCCAGTTGAGTTGCACCTTTGTTAGAAATCAAACATTTCATCCTCTACACCTTCTTTACCTAAGAATACTCTTCAAATAGGCTGGTCTAAAAATTCATATGTGGTGTCATTCTAATTTAACACCAGTTTTATGTAAGTGTAACTCCATTGACTTTAGTACACTGAATCCCGATTTATGCTGCTTTGACATCAATGACTAACACCTACTGCACTAACACTAATTTTTAGCTATTAGGAAAAAAAAAACAACAGTGGGACATTTCCTGCTGTCTGTACTCAGTCCAAATTTGCATTGATGTAAGTGGGAGTTTCATCTGATTAAAGAGTTTCATACTGAGGTCCAGGATTTGGCCCAAGAAATTCAGTACCTTGCACATCACATTGTGGATGAAGACATTGTGATATATAACAAACACCATAATACATTTTCAAATGGTAAACCTATTAATATTACCTAATATAACCTATTATATTTCCCCTTAAACCATCTATCCATGCATTTATTGCACTATATTATCTGAGCACTTTACAATTCAAAGGCTTAATCATCACAGTGTCTACATAAGGGGAAGTGTCACAGAGAAACCATTCCACCTAATTCTGGCAGCTACATTCCTCCTCTTCTTGTAGAACTCTTTCTTCAGCTTATTCACTGTAGCACAATATATATTTTACTCTTATCAGAAACACTCAGACCACTCGTATAGTGCATACCAAGTTAGATCTCAAAGTTATTCATAGAGAACCATTTGAACACATAAACAAGATCCAGTAACTATTTAAAAGCCAAACATCAAGAGAAAGTATCTTTGCTCATTGTACTTACAGTGCCAGCTCCTCAGCTGGTGTAAATCAGCATAGCTACATCAATTTACACCGGATAAGGATTTAACTCACAGCTTGTAACAAGTCAATATGACCCAGACAATAGAATGCCTTCTTCTGTATCACAGTTGTGGGTTCCCATGTAACAATCAGACTTGAGCATATATCCTCGCTGACACTAATGAGGGAAGGATAATGTTAGAGTTGCACTCTTTTTTTGAGGAGACAGTCAGTCCTTTCTACCAGTCTGTGATGGCTAGCAGGGTGGGTGATAAATGTCCCATTGCACTTTTTGAAAACAATAGCAAAGGAGAAACCCTCAAAGAATAGCAAAGGAGAAACCCTTAACCTTCCTCTCAACTTTCTCAATGATGCTTGTCAACATTGTACAGATACTATAGTCCTGGACACGTTTGTTTACATGGTAAAAACTACTATGACAAGTGAACATTTTGGATAAAGGATGTCTTTGTTAAAAATTCAACACCTCCCCCTTCCTTTCGATTGCTAGACATAAATATGCCCTGTGACCCCCAAAATGACCATCAGCAAAATCAGGGAGGACCAGATTTGACAATCCTGACACTATTAAAATGAAAGAAGTGGAAAAAGGCCCTTCAGTGCTTTATACACTATCATAAAGAAGGAAAAAAGGCATAAGTCTAATTTTGGGGTGGTGGTGGTGGGATTCTTTGAAAGTCACTTTTAAAACTTTGTGCTGCCTTTCGTAGTGAATTGAACTTACATTCTCTTACTAATCTCTTTACACATTATAGATTTCACAAGTGATTTGTGATGCTGAATTGCCGTAGTTATTTGTACAATTCCCATGTTATTCATTGTTTGTCCCTTTGCTTTACACATATTGGAGGGAGCACAGTTTGAAAGTAACTGCCAAAGTGTGCTGCATCTGGCAAGTCAGTAATTACATTTCATAAAATAATATGCCAGAACACAGAGAATTTGTAAGATTTATAGATGGCACCAGGACACACAAATATAGATGCCTGCCCACCATTTTACTAAATCCAGTTCAAACAACATGAAACAGACTTTCAGGAATTCCTCTAAATAGATAAATCCACCCCTTGATTGCAAAAGGTAGAATCTAGTGACAGGAATGGGTGAAAGAAAGGACCTTCCAGCAATCGCTGGGAAGAAAACCTGCATTTATACAGCACTTTTAAATATAGAATACTAAAAATAGCCACTTCCTTTTTGTTTTATTTTTTTGGCAATATTAAGATAGTAATTAATTCCCTTCATTTATTAGCTCTGCTTGGTAGGATATTCAGATGTACAGCATCTATATGGCACTACAAATTTACAGCATTCATTCTCCCATACATTGTAATATAGTTGTGATTGCCACTGTTTTGACTAGTATCAGAGGGGTAGCCGTGTTAGTCTGGATCTGTAAAAGTGGCAAAGAGTCCTGTGGCACCTTATAGACTAACAGACGTATTGGAGCATGAGCTTTCGACGAAGTGGGTATTCACCCACAAAAGCTTATGCTCCAATACATCTGTTAGTCTATAAGGTGCCACAGAACTCTTTGCCACTATTTTGACTGACACCAAGGATTGAACTTGAGCTAAAGAATCAGGCTCTGCAGCTGCGGGGACGTAAATTCACATGCTCTGTGGATCAGGCACAGAGGGGGACACATAGCACACCAACTAGTGGGTTACACAGTGTTTCAGCTTGAAAGGAATTAAACTATAAATGCATACAAGGGCCTCTTTACAGCAGACTATGTTGTGCCTTTAGGCACTGCCCTGAGCCAAGGGTGGCATGTAAGCTGCCTGATTCTAGAACTAGCCCTGTGAGGCACTCTGACTCACAGCCACACTATGTAACAATTCCCTCCCCACTTGCTCCAGAAGGGGCAGTAGTTTTCTTCTGGTCTATACCAGCAGTAAATTACAGCAACCCCTGCGCCAGCTCAGCTGTGCTGACTTGTGTGCTGGTAAGGTGGAACCTCTCTCCCCATTTCCTGTCCCTTTACCCCACTCCTCAACTTCCTGTTCTAGGCGGTAGGACACAGCATGTTATTTTGAACTCATGAAGCAGCCTATCCTATAGATACAGGCCCATGTATCAATCTCCTAAATCCTAGTGTTTTTAATGGGAGGTTCCTCATTTATAATAAGTATACGAACATTGTTATCAGATCTAGAGACAGAATGGCAGTGTGTTGCATTAGTACACACATTGCCAAGGTTTTGCAATAGACTGGGGTTATTCTCTCTCACATATGTACTCAAGCTCCTTTCTACCATTGAGAGAGACAGACATTTTTGTGGGATAGTGTCATTAACAGTAGTGTGAATGAAATACACGTAAATCCCATTATGGATGAGAAATCATTCTACTGGATCTGTTGAGGTAGGGAGCATTACCAAGATGCAGCCATACATTCTTTGAAGGATTCAATAGACATGCAGCTCAGAGAAGGAACTTTGCATTACACCGACAGCCTTTATCATTAGATTTGCATTGGCTTTAGAAGTAGTCAATGGTTCCTAGCAGAATGGCCATGGAAATGGATCCCAACACTGGAAAAAGGCTGGCAGTAAACATTATTACAATTTGTATTTGTTTATTATAGTTGCATCTACAGGCCAACCAAGAAGGGGGCCCTTTGAACTAGGTGATGTAGAAGCATAGAAAAAGAGATAGTAAGCTCCTTGAGGCAGGGACTATCTAAATAGATATGACAGACAAAGAATAGGGGAAAGAGATATAACATGTATGCAAAGTTAACAGAATGATGCTTTGCAAACATCATGCTGATTCTACAATTCTGTTTTAAATGTTTATGAAATGCACTGGCAATTAAAAATTGTTAAAGTTCCTTTGCTTTCAAATAGAGCTGGGCAAAATTGGTGCAAACCAATGGTGTAAGATTATATGAAATTTTTCATGAGTTAGTCTGGCATAATTTTGTGCTCTGAAAATTATGATATTTTGTCAGATGTTGAGAGACTGAAAGTTTTTGACAGTGAACCATGGAAAAACATGTAGCAAATTCTCAAGTATATTGAGTAATCTTGGTGAGCATGCAAAAACTCAAAATGATAATTTTTCACTCAGAGCCATTTTCAATTAAATATCTTTAAAATTCAAGCATATCCATTTTTATATTTATACAATTTTTACTTTCCAAAATAACGGCCTATCTCCCAGATATAGACTCATGTTTACAGGGATGCTTTTGATACATGAATCTCTTACTGTCACTTGCCTACATTGCCCTTTTTCTTTCTCCTCTATGTCCTTGAGCAATCAGGTCAATAGCTATAGCCAAACTTGGCAGCTGCTAGAGCAAGATGTCAAATGTTGAAATATATATTTCTTCTAGCAGTAGCATCAAGGCCTGTGGCTGGTCCTTTGTATGGATTCACTGCTAACAATGTAGTTGTTTTCAATACTGACTGCTGAGGGTGTGTGCAGGTTCCAGGGGGAAGGGAGGGAGTTACTACTGCCTCTAGGGTTATTTCAAAATCAGACTGTTATGGAGCTGACTAGGTTACTTTCACTCCTTGGATAGTATCATCTTTTGGCACTGATTTAACAGCAAGATATTTTCTTTCTTATATCTATCTCTTCCCTGACCCTGTGTGGAATGCCATCTCACTACCCCCTTCGAAACTCCCCTCAGAACTCATCCTTCTTATTCGACTTCCCAAACTCCATCCCCTTCTTCTCTGTCAGCTCTCGCCCTAATTTTTATTAAACTAACAAAGATTAAAAAATGAAAACCAGGGGAAAAGGGAAGTAACAAGATTTGTGCCTAAAAATGAGCATGACCAATACGCTTACAATCTTTGCTCTGTCTTCTTGTTCACCTTCCCCTTACTTTTGTTTATTGTCATTCCTTGCAGTATACTTTAAATACCAAATCCTGCATGCTTTACTAACGACAATGTGGTCACTGCATTCACTTAGACTGCTTGTGTAACGTAGATGTTATCCCTCAGTGTTACTTCATGGAGAAATAGTTTACACACACACACACACACACAAATAGCCTTCATACAGACATGATCTTTTAGCATAAAAAGAGGAAAGCTACTGTCTAAAAGTTATCCCCATGAGTCACCAATAAATCCTGACCGCAAATCGACTGTAGGTTTGAGTAGTCAGGAGTTTTGTAATCCTCCACAAAATTCCTTCATTTTAATGTCTTCTTTTAGTTTTCTTAAAATTCTCACAGTGCCTAAGAGCACCGTCTTCTGGAGGTCGCTGATCATGGTGTCTTGCATTCCTCATGTATTCTTAAGCTGCTCGTTCATACCCTTGGAGATCACTCCAAGTGCTCCAATAATAAGCGGGATCATGTTTGTTCTGGTTTCCCATAATTGTTCCACTTCATGGAAGAGCTCTTCATACTTTGTTACCTTTTTTTCTCATTTCTTTTTTATGTTTCTGTCTGCCGGTATGGCAATATCAATTAGCATGATCTTATTGGTCTTTTCTACAACAGGCATGCCCAGCCTGTTTGCCTGCACCATTTGATCTGTGACAATTTGCAGAGCCCATAAAATCTCAGCCTCTTCATTCCTGAAAGCACTATCAATTATTAATTAATTATTATTATTACCATAGTGCCTAGAAGCCCCAGTTATGGGCTAGGACCCCATGGTGCAAGGTTTTGTACAAACAACAAAAAGACAGTCCCTGCCTCAAAGAAATTACACTCTGAGTATGGTGTGCAAGATCTAGCCCTTAAGTTGTAAGCTTCTGAGGTCAGGGGTTTATCTGTAAAGTACCATGAACAACTGAGGTGTGATATAAATAATTAGTAATAATAATAATAGTAACTCCATGTGTATGTCCTAAAAACACACTGCATATCTTTGTTTAGAAGCCATGGCAACTTCCCTCAGCATCTTGCAAAAAAAGCATATGAAAGTTAATATGGCCAGAAGCTCTATGTATTTCAGAACTTTCTTTGCTCTGGGGATTCAGTCACTGCTGAGGAGTCTCAGAGTGTAGTTCCATTGCAGCCATGAACTCAGGGAGCTAGGACTGTGTTGTTGGTTGGTTGTGGGGGAGAAAACAGTGAAGAGGCAGAAGGCCTTACTATGGATACTCCTATGCCTGAGGTGGATGCTGGGGGAGCCACAGCGCTGGAAGGCTGAACCCTCTCCCATGTAAAAAGAATTTTTTTACTAAGCTCACCACATGGAATTTCTTATCTCTCTTTTCACCCTCTGACAGACAGACATACACCCGCACACCCCATCATAGGGTTTCCTCTGGGAGAATACCACCAGGACCAAAATAAGAATCCGAAGCTTTTGCCCATTGACTTCAATCTGTGTGGTATGCACGTATCTGAGACCAGAATTTATTCTGAGATATTTATCCTTTTTTTCCTTCCATATTTTAAACACTGCATAAAAGAAAAAGATTATTTAGTATAAATAGTAGCATCATGACTTTCTCCATTTTAGGAATCAAATTTATTTTCCAGAAAATATAAACAGTATAAAATCCAGCCTAACTCCTGGGAACATATGTGAACCGTAAATCATAGATTGTGGGTTGGATAAAGAAAATACATCCATTGGTCTCAGTCCAGCAATCTCTTCTCCTCGTGGCTATCAGTACCTGAGAAAGGAGTCTAGAACTAGATTATGCACAATAGGAGTTGATCTTGTGAATCAGTTGTATCCTCTGGTAACAATTTACCTTTTTAAAATTTCAGAGTGGTAGCTGTGTTAGTCTGTATCAGCAAAAGCAACGAGGAGATTACTGGTCTCTAAGGTGCCACAAGGACTCCTCGTACTTTTTAAAATTGTTTTCTTTGCAAGCATTGTTTGACTGCCAAGTAGTTCTCTGAACTTTTGCTGGTATCAATACATCAAGCTAACTTGTTACAAGGTAGTAACCAATATTGTGATTAAAGATTAGAAAAAACAGACTTAATTTGCAATTTCTTCAAATGATTTGTTCAGAGAAAAAATTGTTCATACATTTCAGAACTTTATATGTATATATTTTATTTTAATTTGTCTTCTTGTTTTCCTTTTTTTGTCCATATTTCGTATCAAAGCTCTGTTTGATTTTGTCTCTCTCAGCCATAAAACTGAACTGTTAAAGACAAAATGTTCTCTGCTTTAAACTGGATTTTCAGGGTTTTGAACATGTGATTTTCATGTACAAGTTATATGTGAACCTTTTCCTCTCAATGGAAAAGACAGCTCCAAAATTTTAATAAGAAACGTGCTTAATAGGCTATTTCTTCCCCCAAATCATGAACACAGCATGTCTGGTGATGTCAGAGAAGTGTATTTTCTGGATGTGTCAGTTGTATGGAGCAAATCAGATTTATCTTCACTAGCCTCTCAGTACAATTTAACCATAACACTGAAAGGCCAGAAGTTGCAAAGGGAATAGAAGGTTTCAGTCCTGACTAATAGTCCAGCAGACAAGTTCTCTGCAGTTTGTCAGCATATCAGACTCAATCGGTTGTTTTCACAAATCTCTTTTCCCTGCCTACAAATGATTACTTACATTTGTATTTCTAATGTCTTTATTTATATGCATAGTTACATCATTGTAATAATTTGAAATTGTCCCAAATTTTTTACTGTAATGTGAATACTCATACTTGGGCAGGTCGAACAGCATTTTTATTACCAGCAGTTTCTTCTTACAGCTCAATAATTAGAATCAATTTAAACCTATGATGTAGACAAATGCATTATATCCTACCAAACCACAACGAATCACATGCTATGATGAAACTGTAGTGTGATGTACGCAATATACAACATTACAAAATGAATGCACATGCTATTTTGTATTCATTATGTTTCTTTTAAATCAATTGTACATATTTGATAGGCTGATGGCTAAGACTCTTTCTCATGTGAGTAATCCCATTCAGTTGGGACTATTTATGCAAGTAAGAAATTTGTATGTTTGGGCCCTTTGTACATATTTCTATTCCTGGATTTGTCCATCTACGGTGCATTTGCATCAGACTCTTCATTACTGGTTCAGAAGAGAAATAATATTTTAAAGCTGCCTTTCTTACAACTTATTAAAATCAATTTACCTGTATAAACTGAATTTTAAAATTACTGGAATAAAATAAAAAAACAAACAGTAAAGTGGTAGCACTATGTTCTAAAAACAAAAAGAGCATGAAGTTCATCATTTTTATACTTCAGCTCAAAACGCTACCATAGGGATCTGACCTAGATTTAAACTCTTGTCTCCAGAGATGAAAGATCTCCTCATTAATCCACTATTGCTCACACACGTAACTTTACATATATCAAGAGAGGGCAACTTATAAAGTTGAATTGCATTCATTTATCTTTTGTTCTTCTCTGTGACAGGGCAATGACACGGTTTCCTCCAAAAGCCTTAATCCTCACTGGTACACATTTCCCTAATATTCAATAATCACTCCCAGTATCCCTCCCAGCAGGGGATGTCTGGTAGCATCTGTGCCAGCATATGTTAGACATCTCTGAGTGGGTCACTACCTCATTTTGTCACAGTCTCTTCTATCACCTAGACAGACAGTAACATCCCTTCACAACACAGTGCTCCACAAGACACCACGCTGTCATGTCTCTCCCTATAAACTTGGTTCAGTACTCGGTAACCCACTCACTTTAACCCACTGACTGATGTTAACCCATTCTCAGCTGAATCATTTCCTAAACAAGGACAACGTTAACAAGCTAATCATGTTTATTAAGTTAAACCAACTACATGCCAATCTCTGAGTCCTATGTGAGAAGCCACAGTGAAGAACGGAGGGGAAAATAGCCCTTTATTGATCACTTAATTCTCTTTAAAAGCTTTGTAAAATACACACACAATTTGCAAAGTCACATCAGTGATGATTCATATTGCATATGAGAATCATTTCTATAGCAATAGTTTTTAACAATTGTGATTATATGTGCTTTTTCTTTCCTTATTTCAGCAACATTTTATCTAAATAGATGCTGAATTAGCACAGGGCAATAATTTTAGCTTTTCTAATTCATCATGCTGTGATATAATGTGAACTAGTTTTCCTTAGAGGTGCCCAAATTCCAAAGCTCACAACAAGCTATTTCCAAATTTCAGGGATTCTCATATCTGGTGTTTTGCCACAGGCCCATCTCTAATTTTCCTGTGGTCAGAGCTGAACCTCATAAGGTTTGCAATTTTGAGTCAAGATAAGATTCCAAAAATCAGAAATGGATCCACATTTTTTCAAACCTCTAAAAATGAATCTATTATGAGGCTCTCTTTCAAGACTGTCAGTACTTCTTAGTTTAGCTGGGTCAGAAATACCATCAATAGAAACTTTGTATATCGTAGTATTTCAGTTTTGCTACTATTTGTCCCATCAAAGGACTAAATTGTGCTCTGAGAGGAGATGCACATGTTCCCATTGAAATAGTACAGTTATGTGTATGTGTAGTTGAGGGCAGAGTTTGGCTGTTAACTAGGATGCCTGTATTTTACCACTGATTTGGAAGCGGAGTTAGGCCTAGGGTAAGTGCTTTTGAAAATCCCATCCTGCAATTTTAGGGTATGATCCAAAACTCAATGAAATAAATGGAAGTCTTTCCATTGACTCTAATGGACTTTCAAAAAGACCCTTATTTCATGTCATGCTAACATCAAATAAAATAAAATGTTGATGAAAAAATGCACCAAAACTGAAACTGGGGCCAGATTGTCAGCCCACATTTATCAACCTAAATATTGCAAATCCTTGCTTTGGACTAGGTAAACTAGAAATGTAACATAAAAGTAACCTAGTGTTTCCTAGATTTTTGAAAGATGAGCTCCCAGCTAAGAAAATGAAATCAAACACACTCCTTCCCATGCCTCTGCAACCATACCATATGTTGGTAAAGCCCTACCCAACTTATTGGTTAAGCCCAACCCAACAAATTTTATGCATCGTCTGTGCCCACCTCCCATCCCAACTAATCCTTTGCATCCCACCAGCAGGTATATTAAGAAATGCTTATCTAGAGATAACATTTGTAAGGATGATTTTCTTTATTTTTAAATGATAATAAAGCATAAAAATAACTAGTAATTTTTAAAGAGTTTCTAAAACTCCCTTTGGTGTATTTGCAGACTATCAGATAATTATTACAAAATGTAAGAAGTTTTCAAAATGTTAAACGTTCATCAGATCAGGTTAATATATAATTAGTGAGTTATGAAAATAACTAACAGTGAAATATTTCTTCCCAAATAGCTAAAATGATTAAAATCCATATTATAAATCCATAAACACCAGCACTTTCATTTTAACACAGAACATTTTAATATATTTATTGTTAAAAGGCAACAAAAATGGATCAACTTCTTGCTCTCACTTACCCTGTATAAATCCAGATTTACATCAGGGTACCCGAGAATAGAATTGGGGTTCAAGTGTTTTAAATATGTATCCCTCTTTAGAATTCAGAAACAGACAAACAGCTGAGATCTTGAGTGCAAAACTACTGCTGAGTTTAGAAACCTGTGACAATAGGGGTTAATAATGGAAAATCTGATAGACCTTTAAGTATAGTAGCATGAACAGCAATGCTATAATTACAATTTTCTTTCTTTCCTGTTAGAGAGAAATGAATCAATATCCAAGTAGAAGCAGGATCAGAAATCTTCAATAATTTGCTCAGCTCTTCAACAGAAATATGACTTTTTTCCTTCTTAAATCAATTGTCTAATTCAAAATTATTATTGGTCTATTTCCAGACATGTGAATTAAAATTTGTGTGAGAAGTTTTTTCTAAGCGAGGGATATTTCATAGCATTTTCAGTGGCATGTTTGAATAATCATGCAGAATTCCTTTTTGCTACTGAGTAGCTTAATAAAGAATCAATATTGCAGCTGGCCTCAGAGGAGTCAACCTCCACACAATCTCTCGCTTGGTTCAGCTGACACTGAGAATATCATGTAAAGATGTGCACAAGCATTTCAGTCAGCTTGTCTTCTTACTGATTAGACCTAGGGAGATATTTGATTACAGAATAAGTGGGTAACCTGTTTAGCCATTTCTTCCCAATATAATTTGGAATATTGCTTTATTTTAGGGCATGATTGACAAGTTAGTAGACATTGGCATATGGAAGATACAGTATGAGGAATAAATAAATAAGAGATTTTTTTTTAGAAAAGCATAGAATGCCAGAGAATAATATCCTCTTATCTTCACAATTGTATAGCACTATAGTAGCAATCATATCTGATCAGCAGAGGTTTAAAGAGAAGGCATGACCTGATGGTTATCGTAAATAGATCTGAATTACTATACAGATGTCATTTATCTAAAAAATCTTGTTTACTGCTGTACTATGCACATCCATAAATCTATACAAACTCCTGGATGGTAGTATTTAGGGCCAGATTATCAAAAATTGTTCATGTAAAGCACTCCTCCCTTGTTCTCAAATGCAAACCCTGATTTGTATATACAGATAGGTATATGCACAGACAAGCAGGGTGTGCACAAATGTGTTGGACTTTACATTCATGTGAGATCAGTATGCTTTTAATCTACAATTATATGGGTCTAATCAGTTTTCTGGAGGATGTGGTTGGAGAAATACTAGTAACCTGAATGAAATAGAATGGCAGTCCCCCCCCCCATTACATGCTAGGACACTATCCTATTCTCCGTGGTTTCAAATGCAGGATGAAGAATGCATGAGAGAAGATGTGGAAAGATGGGTGGCAGAAGGGAGAAAGTGTCTCCAGGTGTAAAAGAAAGAGCCAGGATATAATACTTTGCATTTTTATATAGTCTAATTTTGCATGGGTGATGCCTGCTATTCTCAATGGGAGTTGTGGGTACTCAGTACCTTGCAGGATCAGCCCCGCATGCTTTCTATACGAGCTCTGAACATTTCAATGCGCTTTACAAGACATTAATAAATTAAGCCTCACAAAACATTGTGACATAGGACAGGATTATTATCCTGCTTCACAGACAGGGAAGCTGTGTTATGGGTAGGCTAATTGATTTGCTTAAATTGACAAAGGAAATCCGCACCGAAGTCGGGAGTAGAACTTAGTTCCCCTGTTTAAACACATGATAATTTCCTCCCTCTTCGTTTGGCACTTTTAAACCCAGGCTGCACGGAGCATTAGAAAATGTACTGATGTGAAAATGTATTGCACTGGCAGGGAGATGGACTAGATAATCTAATAGATCTTTTCTAGGATTGCCTTCTAATGGATTTGCAGTAAGATACAGGTAAGCCCTGTGTGTGTCTAAATAGGTTAAGCAGAACCATTTGAACCTTCTTTGGTTACATCCTTCACTTAAATGCAGTGGAACTTGTACAACAGATCACCCAAAGTATACCCAAATGTATTTAATAGTCTTTTCCTGCCTCACCTTCATTAGAAGACCATCTCTACTGAGCAATCAGATTTTGTCAGCTATTTCAATGGCCCCTTAAATACTAGTTCACTTGTATTTAAAAGAAACTATGTTGTGCATTTCCATAGAAATAACTTCTATTAAGGAGGATATCCTTTTTTGATCTAATATCTATTTTCAGATGTCTCAATGCCCTCCTTCCCACCTGGCCCTCTTCAAAAATGTCCACTGAAATGCAAAAATATACTAGCTCATAAAAATACATTGTCAGTTTTAGAAGTCAAACTGAAGGATTACGAGTGCTTCCTTTTAGGATATTGTGGTTGTAGATTTCTCCACAATGTTTACATAATGCACTTTGTTTTCAAGATGCTGCTCTTAAAAGCACACTGTGCACTAAGTAATTGCAAAAAGCAGAGAAGAGCAAAACTGAAAGCCTTTTTTCCTCTCATATCTTTTTTATTAAATATTCTGCCAACTACAAAAATATATTGTGAGTTCCTTGAGCGCTCATTATATCTGCAAACACAGTGGACTTTTTTTTTCCCCTGAAGAAGAGTTTCTCATTTGAAAGTTTTATCATCCACTATGGATCTTAGAATTTCCTGCCCCCTCCTCCCCCCACTTCTGCCCCAAAAGGATTTTTCTCTCTTGGGATTTACAGTCATTAATTGTCAGAAATGATCACTGATGGCATGTGATGGTCTTAGAACAACCATACTCTTCACAAGAACATCAATTCAAAACTGTGGGAGGGGAGGAGAACATTAAAAAATGCAGCCCCAAAGAAATGGGATTTATTAATTTGTCGGATAACTTTGAGAAGCAGGATTTCTGAGAACATTCATGTTAAAATATGACTGTCACTACTGCATTAGTCATAATATTAGGCCATCCCATTGATACGATACTTTTATCATTACCAAGAATGTATAGTTCAAGTTATACATTTTAGTTTACATCCAAAAAGATCCCTCATGAAGTGCTGTTTTTTCTCGAGTTCTGTATGAATAGTGATTTTGCCATATTTGTTTGATACAGTAACTTTCACACAAAGGTAAAAACTTTCCCGGTACTATGAATACTCCTTAAGTGAAGCTGTCTTTTTTTCACAGAACAACTTCACAGCACACCTACTGTACAACTGAACTGTATACAGAGTTGCAATGCATATGTTCCAATCTACTGGAGTAATTAAGGACTTACATTTTATTCATATTTTAGTTAAGTACTGCCTGGGCCCAATTCCACAATCTTAATTTCTCTGAACAGTCTTTGGCTTCAGTGGGATTATTGTCAAGAGTAGGGATTTCAGGATCAGACCTTATAGGCTGGTTCTACTGTACATTGTTTCATCACTTATTATTTGTATCGCAGTAGAGCCCAGAGGCCACAATCCAGACTGGAGTGTCACGGAAACTGTACAAACAAAATAAGAGACAGTACATTCCCTTAAAAAGCTTGAATTTTAAACAGGGACAAGACACAACAGATGCATGTAGGAAACAATGGAGGAAAAGGGGAGAAAGGGCAATACAAGGACAACAGTCTCAGAAACATAAGTTTATAAATCTAAGGGTGTGATTCTTTTCCCACTGAAAGAAATGGGAGTGCTCCCACTGACTTCAAAGGGAGCTGAATGAGGCCTCAGTGTAGAGAACAGTAGTAAATTACAAACAAGATCCAAGAAAACAAAGGCCTCTTTCTATTTTGCATTTAGCATTTACCACCGAATTTAGGGGCTGATCCTGATTCCAGTAAAGTGAATTGCAGTGTTGGAATTGATTTTAGTGGAGAGAGTTTCAGGTTCTAATGGGATAAGTGGATAATAACCTTCAACTAAGATGCAATGAATGGCCAGTTTCAATGAAATCCTGTCTTTTGCATTATGAAAAAAGTATTATTTGCTTCCCCTATGATTTTGTCTATAATTGCTTTGCAAATTTTTCTCTAAATGGAAGATCCATGGAGATTTTAGTGGCTGCACCATGATATAGTACTTCAAATAGGTGGACATTCATCATTCAGAGGATTTTGAGAAAGCTATGCACCAAAATAAGAGTCTTTGATGTCATTGTATTACATTGGTATCATAAATGTTCTGCTTTTTACGTTGCAATGACAAATTTTCTGCCGTGGTTTGGCTGCTTTTTGCTATGCTGCCCGGATAGTTTGGTTGCCTACTCAGCCCCAGGAGCTTTAATCCACTACAAGAATGATCCTATCATGGCACAGAGCTGGCCTAACATCACAACCTGTTGCTGGAACACTAGAAAAAAGGGGGAGTGGTCGGGGGACATTTCTACATCCTATCTATCTTGGGCTGTTTTGACTGTCCTGACATACAAAGAAAAGCACCAGTGTCAGGACAGTGCAAAGGAGAACTTGAAGCTACCTGCACACATCATATTCTGACTTGTGCTCTCTTTGTTTTGGCTAAATTAAGGCTCTGGCCTACACATTTCCATAAATCATTGCAAAGTCAAGTGATTCAAGTTATAAATAATTAGGGGAAAGATATGTCTAGGGGTTGAATAGAGAGTTTGTTGCTTTGAAAGCATTATTTGAAGTCTGGTCTGAACTTATGACCTGAAAGTTGATTGAGTGTAATCTGAGTGAAAGATCCACAACTCTGTGATGTAGTCATTTTCTGTTACCTGTGCATTCAAAGTAAGGAATAATAAGACTATCACCTTAGCGAATATTGACAATTTACACTCAATTCACCAACAGAAAAATGTGTCTCCCCTCCGCCCCCCACTCCCCATATGGACATTGTACTTTGTCACAGGAGGTTTTCAATTCTTGGTGTCACATATAAACCTGTTCAACACTTCACCCCCCATTCAGTAAAGGTTTCTTCTGACATTGGAAACATTATTTTGCTGCCAGATGTGCATCATTATGCTGTGGTGTGCCTCATGATATACACATTACTCTCTCTTTAGCATTCTGGGGGCAATATTCAAGCTGAGTAGTACCTTACACCATGAGTAGTCTCCTGGACCCCACACAGTGCTGAGGACACCAAGGCCACTCATCGATTAAGTTATTACTCAGCATGAATAAGGGTGGCAGAGGCTGTTTTTTACGATAAGCCTCTCTACTGGAACGCAGCGTAGCACCTCTTGCCATCTCCCATTCACTGCTTCCCCGCAATGTGAAAATGAACCAGGAGCAACACAAAGTCCATTGTGGTTTACAGTATGTATAATTATATGGTAGACAGTAAATACTGAGTCATGTTCTCAGTCTGCCTAACTGATATTAGCCAAAAAGTTTGAGAACCGCAGTCAACAGAAATTGGCATTGCTGTTGATCGGGCACCTTCAATGAGAGTTAATTTTAACATATTGTGACACTAAACACTTCTGTGTTCATACTCTGAGCACTATGGTAAAAATCTTTGTAAAAAATATGCCTTGTGAGGTACCATTTGAAAACTAAAAACTCACTGATCTTTTATATTCCTGCCTGATGTATGTGTAAAATGGATATTAAGAATTATGACATACGCTGGAATGATTACTAAAGTGTGTTTAAACCAGGCACACCAGGGGGTTGGTAAACAGGTCAGGCCCCAGAAAAAGAAGGTATTTTTTCCACTTGGGAGTTACTTCATTGTGAAATGTATGCATTAGCATTATAGAAAAAATTATGGATACTCATTGACATTAGGCTGTACAATTTGCCGAGACAGGAGGGAACCTCACAGCTATCTACCTGACTCCTATGTAAATTAAGCATGGTGGAATCAGAAACAATGGAAGCCTCATTTACTCTGAAATCATACAGGGGGAAGGGAAGTCCATAGGAAAGGGAGAACAGCATGAGGTCATCCTGCCTCTTGAAACAAAGCCATTGAACTTTGGAAGATGTAAGCAAACACAAAAGCCATCTTTGGCATCCATTACTAGACAGACACAAGAGGTCAGAGCTCTTGCAAGCTGAGAAAGATGGATCCTTCAACCAAAGGTTGGGGTGGAAGGAAGGCTGAAGTATCTGGAGATGAAATAGGTGAGAAATCTGATTAGGTAAAGTTTCAGAGTAGCAGCTGTGTTAGTCTGTATTCGCAAAAAGAAAAGGAGTACTAGTGGCACCTTAGAGATTAATTTATTTGAGCAGAAGCTTTTGTGAGCTACATCCGATGAAGTGAGCTGTAGCTCACAAAAGCTTCTGCTCAAATAAATTTGTTAGTCTCTAAGGTGCCACAAGTACTCCTTTTCTGATTAGGTAAAGATTTTTTCAACTAAGAAGGCCAGGGAAGCCAGCAGCTTGTACTTTTGTGGAAGGTCCTGACTTAGGGAAAGTCAGCCATGGGAGAAGAATGACTGGTGAGAGAAACCATCTTGAGCAAAGCCTGCATCTTGCTAGATTAAGTTTTAGACTTTTAGAAGTGTATTTTGTTTTTTTTACTTGCAACTCTTTCTATCTTCATTCTTTATATTTGAACTCTCTCAAACCTATGTATATTTTATTATTAAATGTATTTCATTTGTACCATAAATCAACTCAGTGATGTGTTAAAAGGGGAGGGTATAGTTAACCCCCCCCCCCCCAGTAAAGTTAATAAGCTGGGATGCAGTTTTGTCTCTTTACAGGAGCAACAAACCTTATTATTTCTCTGAGCTGTCCAGAAGAGGGCTGGCCACTTTAGGACACATGATTTTGGGGTCATCTTGCTGATTGTAACCAAGGCTAGTGGAAGCCAGAGTGTGACTGGAGTGTGGCTGGCAGGCTGCTGGGGTCAGAGTTGCTGAACCACAGCTGCAGCTATACCCAGACATTCGGGGTGTGACCTGGGTGCTGGTAGGCTGTTTGTGAGCACCTCAGGTTGGGAACTACAGCAGCAAAGCATTGCCAGGCACCCAGGGTTATGGGGCAGGTGGTGACACAACTCCACACTGGACTGGATTGCATCCCAAACCCCATCAGAAATATATAAACACCCCCTCCCAAAACATACACTTCATAAGTCTTCACCCTTCTCACCACACTATATCTTCCTGACAAAAGGTTCAATATGACACAGCTTCACCTCAATGGTATTGACAAAACAGCACGTTCATCAATAAATATATCACCTCTTGTGCTCTGTGATTCCGCATAGTCTGTAAACATTTTCTTAAATGAACATATATACCACGGTGGACAATACTAATGTTCTTCCTGCAGAACTAATAACTGAACACATGTTAAAAGTTACCTAGAAAGGAATGATTTCTTAAAACATTTCTAAAAGTCAAGTGAAGCTTGAAAAAAGTAGCTTAATTTACATGTCATCAAATATTACATGTCTGATATTATATTAAAAAAAGAAAAGGAATACAGACTAACACGGCTGTTACTCTGAAACCTGATATTATATTGGTATTATTAATAATTTATTTAGACTTTAAAAGTGCTAGGGATTTTCCAAGCACATAAGAAAACACAGATCCTGTGTCAAAGAGCTCACAACTGGAACAATAAAAATGGATGAAGAGTAAGTAAGAGAAAGTGTACCACCTCAGCAAGAAAGGGGATGATTGCTATATATGGTACCATACAATGGTACTTCCACATTTTTTGTTATTGTTTCTTATATAAACTATCACCAGCTGGTGGTCTACCTAGCTAATTTCTTTCAGGCTTCTCAGCAGAAATAGGTCTGGAGGAGGGATTTGAAGGGTGGAAGACAGTGGCCTGGAATACAGTAGAACCTCTATTTTACAAACTAACTGAGGAGTTCATAAAATTCAAAAGTTCATAAAATTGAACATCTCAGTTACAATACGTACAGTGCATAAATAGCACTATGCTGAACTGCATTGCTTTCTTCTTGTTCTTCAAATCACTGCAAAGCAATTTCCAATGTACTGAAGGCATCAGAATCTGAAGGGATGTTTAATTGTTCTTCATCTACCTTACTTCTGGTTATGTGATCTTTTCCCCCTCAGGAAAAATGGTTTATATAACTGATTGTTTGTAAGATTGGTGTTTGTAAAATCAAGGCTCCACCGTGTTAGTTCAAGGGTGTCTTCCTCCCCTTCCCATATGGAGCACATCACTGGCAGTGCAGAGAATCTGCCAGGGTCATGTTTGTTAGTTTATTTTATATCCTAAAGTCCAAATTTGGCTCAGTTTTACATCCATGCAACCCCACTTAGAACCTATAGTTGCATGGACATTACTGAAGTCAGCATTTAGCCCTTAGGATCCCTATTTTTCCCCACTGTTACATTCATGTATCCCCCATGTAAATGAGAGCAGGACTGGTATTCTCCTTTTTGTTATCTGCATAACCGCATTAATGTATTGAAAGTTTTGCATGTAGGGCATATTATTGCCCATACATTCTCCCCATAATATGTGGACATATATACAGATACTTCCCACTAATGCTAGTTGGATGCATATATTTAATTCTCTTGACAGCAAAATAAATACATTGTTATTTTGGCATAGCTTAGATTTCATTGAATACCCCCAAACTACTGTGTTGTTGTAATTCCAGCATACACACATAAGTGTGTGTGCTTGTATATATGTACATAGAGAGAAAGTGAGAGAGACTCTTACTAGCTTGATCAATATTTGGAAACTTGCCTCTAGAATCAATAAATACAAATATACCCAACCTCTGATGCCAAAATTTCATCCCAACCCATTCCACTGCAAAAGGTTTGATTGACTAATGCACTTGTCTGTCAAGTCCCTAGGACACCACCTTTTTTCCTTTAAGTGTATTCATAAAGGTGATGGAAAATGGCATCCAGGCTTCACAGATAAGTTGAAACATTCTGGAACTGCTGTTGATGAGGACTGGCTGGAGACATCCTCTACAATTCTTTTCAACAACCAAGATGGAAAAAGAAATCTATTATATCCCACATAAAAGTTGCATGTTTAATATTAGTAACTTTAAGTCTAAGTAGTAAATATTCAGTGGAATCAAAAGTTTGTCATAAGGAAAGAAAACTAGGTTATGAAAATGGTGTATTATGTAACCGTCTGGTGGCATTTCCCATGCAAACAAAATGTATCTGGTGATTTAATGTCAATCTATTCATCTTCAAAAGATCATCCAAAAAACTTGAAAGATTAAAAAAAAATACAAGCAATCATTATTTATTAAGAGTTGGATTCTTCAATAAACTAAGGCCCCGTTACATCACTCTGACAGCATAAAGGGGCCTGAAAGTGGAAGTAAATTACATTTACCCTATCAGGGCAGGGTAAAGGAGGCAAAAGATCAAAGAAGAATCAGGCTCTTAAAGCACAATGCTTACTAGAAATATGATCTAGATTTAGGGCATCAATTTAGGGCTCAGTTGTGAGCTGATCTGCGCAGAGGAATAAGAGGGTGTGTATATCTTGGGGGGAGAGCAACCAAAGTAAGATTTCTAGTTCCCCCAGGATGAAGCAGGTAGGTGGGGAATGGAGAGGCAAGGATTGTCAGTGGGTGTAGTCTTAGATCTACTCCCACAATACTCCAACCAGGGTGGTTGAGCCAGAACAAAGGTGGAAAAAAGCTGCAGCAACAAGAGGGATTTCATCCCTTGCCAGAATACGAGGGCCTAGATTACAACTCTCAGAGCATCTCCTAGAACAGTACAATAACGCACTGCCCCTTATTTTGGCAGATTTCTAAGGTTACAGTTCAGTCCTTAGTGATTACAGTTAAGTTTCAGTAAAATAATTTAGGTAGTTTTGAGATGGTGGCCCACAAATCTGCCTTATATTTGGTATGAAAATTATGGATATGGCATTCAAGGCAATAAAAACTGCAGAGCTATTTTGATGACTAGTGCAATGGTACTATTTTTATCACACAGTGCATATTCTATATTGCCTTTCAAATGCATTTTTTTTCAACTTTCTTCAAATGTAAAGTTTACATTTATATGAAATTCAAAGACAGCTGACTCCAATGTCACATACTAGGGGCCTTTTCAAACAGTTCTCAGAGAAGATTTTGTGTCCTGGGTCAGTTTCAAGTAATATTGTCTAAAATGAACTTCCATTCCACCCCGGACAGAGTTTTGAATTTTCAAGTAACATCAGACTGGGCCCTTGGTTTCCATACCAAATCTTATTTCCACCCTTAGAGGCACAATACCACAGTTCCCTCTCAGCTTGAAAAATAAGAGGTCATGGACAATTGGAAAAAGGCAAATATAGTGCCCATATTTTAAAAAAGGAAGCAAGAGAACCTTGGAAAATACAGACCAGTCAGCCTCACTTCAGTCCCCAGCAAAATCATGGAGCAGGCCCTCAAGGAATCAATTCTGAAGCACTTGGAGAAGGTGGTGATCAGGAACAGTCAACACGGATTCACCAAGGGCAAGTCATGCTTGACCAACCCAATTGCCTTCTATGATGAGATAACTGGCTCTGTGGATATGGGGAAAGTGGTAGATGTGATATATCTTGACTTTAGCAAAGCTTTTGATACGGTCTCCCACAGTATTCTTGCCAGCAAGTGAAAGAACTATGAATTGGATGAATGGACTATAAGGTGGATAGAAAACTGGCCAGATTGTTAGGCATCAATGGCTTGATTTCTAGTAGGCAGCCAGTGTCAAACGGAGAGACCCAGGGGTCAGTTCTGGGGCTGGATTGGTTCAACATCTTTATTAATGATCTGGACGATGGGATGAATTGCACCCTCAGCAAATTTGGAAATGACACTAAGCTGGGGGGAGAGGTAGATATATTGGAGGGCAGGGTTAGGGTCCAGAGTAACCTAGACAAATTGGAGGATTGAGCCAAAAGAAATCTGATGAGGTTCAACAAGGACAAGTGCAGAGTCCTGCACTTAGGAAGGAAGAATCCCATGCACCGCTACAGGCTGGGGACCAACTGGCTAAGCAGCATTTCTGCAGAAAAGGACCCAGGGATTACAGTGGATGGGAAGCTGGATATGAGTCAGCAGTGTGCCCTTGTTGCCAAGAAGGCCAATGGCATATTGGGCTGTATTAGTAGGAGCATTGCCAGAAGATTGAGGGAAGTGATTATTCCCCTCTATTTGGCACTGGTGAGGCCACACCTGGAGTATTGTGTCCAGTTTTGGTCCCCCCACTACAGAAGGGATGTGGACAAATTGCAGAGAGTCCAGCGGAGGGCAATGGAAATTATTAGGGGGCGGGGGCACATGATTTATGAGGAGAGGCTGAGGGAACTGGGGTTATTTAGTCTGCAGAAGAGAAGAGTGAAGCGAGATTTGATAGCAGCCTTCAACTACCTGAAGGGGAATTCCAAAGAGGATGGAGCTAGGCCACTGGTTCCCAGACTTGTTCCGCCGCTTGTGCAGGGAAAGCCCCT
This sequence comes from Lepidochelys olivacea, assembly GCF_965140295.1. Taxonomy (NCBI): domain Eukaryota; kingdom Metazoa; phylum Chordata; order Testudines; family Cheloniidae; genus Lepidochelys; species Lepidochelys olivacea. Next base: position 32,746,288 of record NC_140415.1, read on the forward strand.
GGCGGGCCGGGCAGGTTTGTTTACCTGCCGCGTCCACAGGTTCAGCTGATCGCAGCTCCCAGTGGCCGCAGTTCACTACTCCAAGGCAATGGGAGTTGCTGGAAGTGACGCGGGCTGATGGACGTACTGGCTGTTCTCAGTGGTGGCAGACGACAGAACTAGAAGCAATGGTCTCAAGTTGCAGTAGGGGAGGTCTAGGTTGGATATTAGGAAACACTATTTCGCTAGGAGAGTGGTGAAGCACTGGAATGGGTTACTTAGGGAGGTGGTGGAATCTCCATCCTTAGAGGCCCAGCTGGACAAAGCCCTGGCTGGGATGATTTAGTTGGTGTTGATCCTGCTTTGAGCAGGGGGTTGGACTAGATGACCTCCTGAGGTCTCTTCCAACCCTAATATTCTATGATTCTATGATTTCTATTTTTAAATTCTTGCCCTTTCAATTTTTCTTTATCATGAGCCTCATGCTTTTGAACTGTAATGTTTATTCCTTTAAAATAACTGCAGTAATAATAATTTTTTTAAGGTAATGCACATGGAAGATTGATGCAAATTTGGAGTTAAAGTGATTAGGAGTGTTTACAGTAACTACTAGTGTATCATTAAAGAACAGTGTCTGTATGTACATGTGCATATATATACACATGAACTTGTCTTTGCACTTAGGAAAGAGGCCAGGAGCACAAGCCTTATCCTGAAGGTTTGAACACCCAAAAACTCTCATTGCACTCAATGAGACTTTTGTATACCCAAGTTTTGCAGGATTGGGTCTGAACTGGGCCCATGGTAAATCTTTTGTAGTAGTCTTGTTACTTTACCATTTCCAGCAACTGCTGAGTGATAATTTAAACATTTTCTGGAAAAATGCTAACATATTATACTGTGTATTTATTAGCTCACAGCACTATAATTTGTTGATATTTCTGTCTTCCAAGACAATAGTTAAAAGTGAAATAACAAGGCAGTCTTATCTTAGGTGAGACTGTTTCTGCTCCTTGGCAAACAAAGCCCTTGTTTGATGAGCTAGGTTCATTTCATATTTGTGTAATACCCTGGAAGAAATTAGGTTGCAATAAAGTCCATTTTTGTCACTGCATGTACCAATGAATATCACACCCAGCAGGATACAGTGGCACCTGGCTGTCCAGACCCAGCGTAGCACAAAGCCATCTGGGGGTAATTACAAGAAGGTATTCTTTAAAGACCAGATGGGACCAAGGAACAGAAGCCCCTACCCCTCCCAGTCATTTACAACATAATTCCTTTCAATGATATACTTAATCCTCCCACCAGCTACGCTTTTCAGCTTGCTGTTGTCACTGTTCTTTTATGTTAATTCAGTTGAGAGACAGAGAAAAAGAGAGAGAGCGGGAGAGCAAGCCACTGGTGCCTCAAGGGACTAAAAGAAATTATTCATCCTTAAATTGTTTCCACTACACCAAGTACAGTAACAATTTTTTTTTTAAAAAAAAGGGTTGAAATTATCCTAAAGAAGGTCAATGGTATAGCCCTGTGAAACACCAGCTGAGGTTTATTCAGCCACCTGTTAGCTCGGAGGGTTCTGCACATGCTTACGATGCATTTAACCAGTTTAAAGGGTCTTTTTATTGACTGGCAGCCTCCCTACATTTAGAAAGCTCAAGCCATGGCCCTGCTTTGTGATCATATGTGGCACACAAGACTTAATTCAATTATGCTGTAAGCTTATCCAGTTTGCATCAGTGCCCTTTCACTTTTGTATCATTTGTCTTGTATCCTATAAAGAGTTTTATTTTTTAAGAGGAAAAGCCATGCACCAGAGGAGAATTGCCTCTATTTTGCAATTCAGGTTTACACTGCAGATGTACGAATTACACTTCTGTTTCAAAAGTATTTTTTATTTTAAAAGGTTCATTTAAAAAAAGTAAAAAACAGAAATCCTTGGCAATTTAAAAAACAAATATATGGCATATATTTCATATCTAAAGATGTTCAGGCAGACAACACATATATAAGACTGTCAAAAGGGAATATAGCAAGTTATAAAATAAGCAACTGTAAGGACCAGTTTGAATTACAGACATTAACTCATCTAGGGCTGGATCCTCCCATCCTTTCTCCGCTGTTAGGTTCATTAGTTTTATGGGACTACTTGCAGAGTAAAATACTACTCAACACAAGTAAGACTGGAAGAATTTGGGTCCTGGGCTTATTGTATTTGACTCTGAAAAAGATGAACAGAAAGTGAGTTCAACATTTCAGAATGCTTTTGAAGATCATGTTTGTGAAACATTGGTATCATTCACCGACTCTATGCAATTATAAATGATCTGAAGTTACCCACGCAAGCAGTCATGAAGTTCAAAATCCTTTCATTATATATTTTATTTTCAGTGAGTGTTCAAAGACTTCATCTGACAGTGACAGTATTTCCACAGTTCAAAGAAGTGATAAATCTAGCATTCTACCAAACCTCCAAGCATCTTCTTAGGAGCACAGGTAATTTAAATCGATTTCTAAATGTGTAAGAGCTTGAGTCACTTACAAGAAAGGCTACTGCATCTACAGAGTGTAAATTCAAACTACAATGACATGTGGAGATACAAATTTCTAGGGAGAGTGAGGATGGGAGGCAGGGTCAAACTTTTTTTTTTACTTGATTTACAGTCAATGTTTATCTTAGATATTAAAAAATAAACTTGAGCTTACTCTGGTATAGTATTATAAAACTTAACCTTCTACATCTAGTCTTCATTATAAACATTTGATGGTTTTAAAACAGTGTTATAACATCACATCTATCTGTGCAGGCATGGCTTCCACCATCACAGTATGTAAGCATACCTTTGCTGGACTGGAATAAATATTGATTACTATATCTTCCCTCTTCCCCACCACACAAGCAAAAGTCAGAGAAAGGGCAATAGTGCCAAGTTACTTGCCAGTCTATACAGCAAATAGGTATCAATTGCTGATGTATCAGCCACAACCCTGAAATATCCTGACTGCGAAAGACAGCTTTAATTTTGTCCCTTCATAATATTTCCTAGTGAGAATTGCTAATCCAGTTGGTCAAGCTATTCATCATAAACAGTTTATTCCTTGGAATTGGATTCACAAATTATCCATGTATAGATCACGATTCTCTGGAATTTCTTCACTATGCTAAAAGGTTTAACAAATAGACTTGGGGAGGGGGGTTTCAAAATGCCTATGACTTAATATTACAAGTTCCATTAAAAGTTAACACATATCTTATGTGCTTTTGATAATCGCACCAGTTTAGCTCTATGGAATATTTATGATTTGTGAACAGTGAGGGCTGTTTAAAGAAGCCAATATTTGGAATTAAATATTCAGAAAATTTGCATTTGGGCTGTCTAACTGGACATGACATCATACATGGTATGATTTCTCTTTCCTTATTGGATGACTTGACCTTTATAGAGAGTAGTGCTTGAAGAAAGAACTGCGGTATTTAATTCCTCAGGAAGAAAGAAAAGGAGAAAAACAGGGGAAAAGACAGCATGAGGTATGATAATTTATGGAATTTTAGGACATTTTAAGACATTTTAAGTCTTGTCCAAATCTCTTTTGCATACTTAGCAACGTACATGGATCCCAGATTTTAAAACAGGTGGATCTCTCTTGCGAAAGGGGTTTGAAATGGGCAGCCTATCAGACTTATCACATTCTCCCTATATAAATATATGTAAACACAGAGTCCAGGAGAGTTCTCCCTGCAGGAATACATTTTTGTACACAGATTTGCTCAGTTATATACGAATACCAAAATCCATATACACAAAAGCTATACTCAAGAATCAAATCAAATCAAATCAAATCAATGGAAGAGAGGAATTATAATCCTGTTCTCACTTCACTCCACTAAATTGCCTCTGGCTATGGACCACCAACGTACCTCTTTATATAAGCAACTCTCGACTGATGTAACGAACAGTTCCTGGATAACGTATGTAGATAAGGAAGGGGCTGTAGCAGGTTGAAACACAGAGGGACAACATGCTATTACTATTAATTATTCAAAACGGTAGAATCCAAAAAGTCCTAGGCACAATACAGACATCATACACAGTGCCTCCTCTGAAGACCTTACAGTCTAAAGTCCAGATGTTTAAAGGTATTTGGTTGCTTTTGAAAATCACACTAGATACCTAGGTGCCTAACACTCATTGAATCAATACGTTTTAGGTGCCTCGATGCTTGAGAATTCCACTAGGTTCCTAAATATCTTTAAAATGTAGACCTAACAGATTAAGAACAGATAAAGGATGGGAGAACTGGATACAACATACAAACAGAGTGATCAGAGTAATGACTGGCACACACTGTTAATGCTCTCTCTCTCTCTTTTTTTTTGGTAAGTAGAATCTCTTTTGAATTGCTCCCTTGCCATAATTTGGCAAGTTCTTTAAGGCACAGAAGTGGGTCTTCAGGGGTGATTTGAGGGCCTGATCCAAAGCCCATTGGAAAGCCAATGGAAAATTCCTGTTGAATTCAATGTACTATGCAGGCCTTGAGAGAGAAGACTATAATAATCTTAGAGAGGTGAGGTAGTCTCCTTTCATCTTCTTCCACACTCCCAGGCTACATGTGACTTACTTCTCCAAAGTTGCTTCTCTGCACCATGCAGCACAGGAGAACAGAGCACTCTTCGTAAAGATCTCAGAGAGGTGCATAGAGTGGATCCACAAAGAGACCCAGAGGCCATTTCATATTCACTCATAGATAGGGTAGGTAAAATAAGAATTGCTGTGAACCTTGCCTATTCCCCAAACAAAATCCAACGCATTTGAGAGGTTCCAAAACTATTTCAGTAAAACACTCCTCTTCTGACTACATCTTCCAAGCTCCTCCTCCCTGCTGCCCCAGATACTTTTTGATTGTCACAGCTCAATCTACTGGAGCTCTTGTCTTGGTAGAAATATTGTAGAGCACACAGTATTAGTGGGAAACTAAATCACATGTGACCTGGGACTTCCCAATTTTTCTTTGTGGCATGGGGCATGAGAACTGGGAAAGTCCCTGTCACACAACAGGCATCACAGGTGTGCTGTGGATCATAGACTTCTCAGTACGATAAAGGAAAAAGAGAAAAAAAATCAGGAATCCAATAAAATACCAACACAAAACAAGCCTACAGGATTATAATTTTAAGATCTCATAAGAAGGATGATACATTTTATAATTTAATCTACAATATAAACTTCATAAGAAATACGCCCTTATAAACACCCCCATAAAGGGCAGAAAAACTTCTGAGTGAAACTTTCCTAAAGACTTCCAGCCCTTCAGACTGAAATAAGCTCTTTAAACTCAAGCGAACCCCTGAGCTTTTGGATGGAGCAGGCTTTATAATTCTTTTATTCCCACTCTAGTTGATTCTGGTCAATCAGCCCCTTTCACCTGACTCACAATGATGTTTTAACACAGATAAATAATTTAGCCCTTTTCAATGCCAACCTCTCGACCCTCTACACTTGCTGTAATCAAAGTCCCTGATAGTGAAGTTAAAAATTGGAAGTATTAGTACTATTGCCCCTCCTGTTGCTGCCATGTATGAATGGAGTGGGAGGTAAAACAGAAGAGGGAGCCTTTTCTGCTCCTTTTCCACTGAAGGCGGTCTACTGGTGAGAGGATGCAGAGCCTCTTCTCCTCATAATCCTCCCTCTCCAACAATGAGGAGAGCTGTGGGTTGCGCTGATTATCCCTAAGGAGGATTTTGCTGGGACAGGGAGAGCAGTGAAGACTGCTGTCACCAGAAAATAGGGCAAAGCCACCTCACAAACAGAGGCAAAGGTGCATGGAAAAATGGGAGAAGAGGCACCTGTGGATGAGGTCAGAATGAATGTGTGAAGGGAAAAGATAGCTATGTGATAGCATCCTCAATTCCACTGCATAGCTGCTGCTTCTCTTTCCTCTTAAACCTCCACCCTGGAGCTTGGCTTTGTGCAGGCAAAAGTCTTTGGCCAGGGTGAGGGGAGGGAAATCAGGGGAATAGCAATTCAGCATGGTTTTCCTCTCAGGGCAGTTTGAATCCTGTTACAACTGCCCTGGATGACAGTAACTATCCCTCTTTGTCTTTAACATAGGGAGGACAAGCATATGGCTGGTGGGGAAAGTCACTGGTAGCAACAAGGGCCAATGCTGAACAGGGAGGGGGAGCACAGGCAGGCCTGGTTCAGTGGTACAAGGTTCTCTCATTCCCACAGAAACTTGGTGTCTGAGGAGTGGCTCAAAGAAGACCATGCAACTGGGGTAGAGCTGGAGGAAGAGGAAGAGGAAGAGGAAGAGGAAGAGGTCCTCTTCCACTTTTTTTTTTTTTTGCAGGAAGGTTAATATTTTACATTTACGATGTCCCACTGAAGTCCATACTCTGTCCTTTTTATGATCTGTCCAGTGCCTCTTCCATTTACACAGAGAAACATCTTTAGCTTTCACTGACCATACTTGTCAGTTCAAAAGTTTTCTGGATAATACAAGTTTCTCTAGTTTAGTGTATTTCTGTCAGACATTTTTTGGCAGAAGAAATGCTTAGCTTTGAAGAGGGAAACCCAGTGTAAGGAAATGCATTTAGTGTGAGATCATAAAATAACAGAAATGTGGAGCTGGAGGGGACCTCAAGAGGCCTCGTCCAGTCCCAACAAACCTAAACAGCAGGCTCAGCCCCACCAAAGAACATTTTCCTCAGCTGTCTATGGTACTAGGTAAATAAGAATAAAAAAACCCACACAAATGTGGAGAGAGAGCAGATAAAGAGTTTTTGCTGTTTCATCTGTTGACAGTCCAACCTGGTGTAGCGTTAGTGTGTGAAATCCTGGTTCTGTTGAAGTCAATGGGTGTTTTGCCATGGACCTCAGCTGGGTCAGGGTCTTGCGCAGTGTGTTTTCTAGAGTCTCACTCACAGGTGGTACACACCAGCTCCTTTCCTCCAATCCCCCAATTTGGAGGACCTCATTTTGCTTAACTATATTTTCAGTAGAATGATTTTAGAATACTGAAAGTTTTTATGAAGTCCATTCTTTAGAAAAAAGTACACGTATTTCTATTTTCTATCTCATTTCCCTATAGTAAATCAGAACAGAAAGGTTGCCAATATAGATCCCATTTCATATTCCACCAAATGAATACATGGATTTCTTTCTCTTGCTCTCTTTCTTTTTGTTCTTGTTGAAAAAAAGGCAAAATGAAAGACGGCAGATTGCCATGATTAAGGCATTTTATGAAAATAATATGCCATATCTTCCTCTAAAAATATAGTTCAGTGCTGCCAATACTCAGTGAACATATTTTTAAATCCACATTTCAAGCATATTTAGCGACAGCTTCTCTGCAAGAATGGTCCACCAGCATCCACAACTTCTGTAATCTAGCAGCATACATCTCAAGTTCAGCAAATGACAGCAAGCTCAAAAGTTCCTACTGGGTTCAAATTGTGGATGAGCCACTAATTCTTTGAGTGACATTTGGTTGGTTGCTTGATTTTCTTGTACCTCAGTTAATTCAGAGGAAAAACTGATTTAATAAAGCAGAAAATTAGAAGCTAAAGTTTGAACTGAACTTTTCTAAGTAAAGAAGACATAACAAATTTTCAGCAAAGCACACGAATCCAATTTCTTGAGGTAGCACTATCCAATTTAATTTTATCCTGCATCTTGTTTAGAAGTTTTCATCAAAGGACAATAAAAGAAAATGTCATTTAAAGGAACCAGATGGCCCCAGTTACTATTAAAATTCAGAATATGACATTAAATACATTTAGATTAATATTCCCTAAAATATTCTGTTTGGAGATGGACAGTACTGATATGAGGTTCAATGGAAGAAACATTTCATAGATTTGTCGCTGTTAAAGCCAGAAGAGAACATTTATGATCAGGCCTAACTTACTGCATACCACAGGCCATAGGTAATAACACAGGCACCTTGCAATTCCTTCATCACGTCCATAACTTCTGGCTGAGCTAGAGCATATCTTTTAGAAAGACATCATCAAGGGATGGAGAATCCACTCCCTCCTCCCAACCAGCTAGTTAAGTCACCTTTCCACATGCTTTGGGAACTACCAGAGTAGTGCAAAGTAACTGACTCCTGGTTTGCCATCTGACCCAATGAATTGAACAAAATGGATCCCTCTGAACACAGAAGTCAAGTGTCCAAACGCAGTCTCAACCAAAGGACCACAATGAAAAAAACCAGGAAGATACCCAATCTAAATAATATTTTATACTACCGTATAATTAAGATGTAACAGAGAGCTGTTCCTCTGAAAAGTGAATACACGAAAGAATTGGCCAATGGAGCTTTCCAGGGTTCTGTTCCAGGATCTGAGTTTAAAAGAAACCCTAAAAAAAGGAAATGGAGTCCAGGTAAACAAGAATATAGAATCAGTTAAGGCATTTAGGGAAAGACAAAGACAGCAAGAAAGCCCAAGTCAAAGCTAGCCAGAGGCCTCAAGGGAAATAAGAAAGGATTTTACGAATATATCAAAGGGAAAAGTAGCACTAGGGAGAAAATAGTTACATTAATAATTGAGAGAGGGATTAAATTCACAGTGACTCAAAATAGCTGAAGAACAAACTCCTTTTTAAAATTTCTTTAGCATAAAATAACAAAAGTCTGAACTTCTTTGAGTAAGGAAGGAATATCCTGGAAAAATATTCCTTGATAAAAGAAGGTAAAAGATTATATAGAAAGTTTGAAATTTATAATGCTGCAAATAGATCTGGGCCCCAATTCAGATAAGTATATGTTTAAAGTTAAGCATATCTTTAAGGGCTTTGTTAAATCTTGGCCTTGGTGCTATATTAGAAGAATAAAGAAAAAAATCAATGGAGAGAGTTTATTGTGAGTAAAACAAGGATAAAACAGCATGCACTGAGCAATGTAGAGGAGCTATTGATGAGTAAAATACACAAAATACTACCTAATAAATAATAATAATAAATATTAGATTGGCAAGGCCTGTATCTGTGAGTCTTTCAGAGCAATAAGTCTTTAGGAAGGATTTGAATGACCAGAGGGTGCAGGCATTTCATGGATAATAAGTAGAATGTGAGAAGGCACAAAAGGCAGGAGTAGGTTAAGAAAACAAAGGGTTTGTCTATGAAAGTTTATCTGAATTAACTAGAAGGTGTAAATTTAAAGTGGATTAACCAAACTGCATTAAATCCCTGTGTGGACATTCCCATTCACTTTGGAGTAGAATTAAACTAAACTGAATTAAGGCCACTTTAATCCTGAATGTGGGGTAGTAATACCAATCTAACACCCCCCTCCCCGTGTAGATAGCTCTGTATTTGTCCAGAGTCTCCTATTTCTATGTAGAATCTGGTAGGAGATCTGTTACCTCCATTCTGCTGATGAAGTCTCCACAAGGTAAGAGTTTCTTCCGATTTGTACTGGCTCCTTGTGAATTCACAATTTTATTTCAAATTGCTGAAATCAGTGAAGCATCAGAATGTCTGGCAGAAGAAGAGTACATTTTCCTGATGTATCTAAACTGCAATTATTTGGCTGTTGGTTAGCTTTCTCTTTCACACATATTAATATATCAGACATAGGGCCCAGTCCTGAAGCCCTTTTTTAGGTCCATATTCTATTCCTATAATGACATCAGTGGAAAGTTTGTGAATAGAAAGAAGGTAGGTACAACCCTCAAATCTTACTCTACTCCGCTTGAAAATACAAGAAAAAACTTTGGGGGAAATCAAGGGAATTTTGCCTATGTGAGAATTTTAGAATGGGCTTCATCACAAGCAGAAATCACTATGAAACATTCAAGTTGCTCCATTTTTTTAAATGCTTTATTCATTAGTTTATTAGAGAATGTGCTACTAGATATCTCAAATAAACAAAGGGGAATAAACACCCAAAGTCTGTAGGGCTTAATTCTGTGAAGGTGAGAGCAGCCCCTGTGGCTTGCTAAATACACTCAACTCCTATTGACTTCTGTTGCAATGGAGGCTTCTCTGAAATCTCAACAAAGCTCTTGAGGCCTAATTTAACTCTCACTGGAGTCTCTCTATTGATTCAGACTATCAGCTTTCCATAGGAACAAGCCCTTAGTTTTCAAGATGAGTCCTGTCTTTTTCCATTGTGGTCCTTTGGTTGTGTGTGCTTTTGGACACTTGACTTCTGCATTCATAGGGATCCATTTTGTTCAATTCTTTGGGTTAAATGGCAGACCAGGAGTCAGTTAGTTCGCAATATAGGACCTGCTGCAGAAATCCACAACTATTTACCTAGTGGGAACAAATTCACTTTTGCTTTATTGCACTCCACAGCCCACACACTTACTTTATGTTGGCAACAGCTAAAACATTGCACTTTAAAAATATTATTGTTTAAAAAAGACAGGTTTCAGAGAAGCAGCCGTGTTAGCCTGTATTCGCAAAAAGAAAAGGAGTACTTGTGGCACCTTAGAGACTAACAAATTTATTTGAGCATAAGCTTTCGTGAGCTACAGCTCACTTCATCGGATGCTGTAGCTCACGAAAGCTTATGCTCAAATAAATTTGTTAGTAAATTTGTTAGTCTCTAAGGTGCCACAAGTACTTCTTTTCTTATTGTTTAAAAGTTGATTAAAATAGACATTAAAGAATGAATGCAGTTTTCTGAATCCAGTAAAACAAGGGAGAAAAAGGTTCAAAGCCCTCTTTTAGATTACAGATGTATAAATGTTTTAAACCTTTGTAGAATGAAAAATATTGATGTGCATCATATTATGCAGTTTGTCAGCTGGCTTTTTTGTTTTAAGTACCTGGCCCATAAATATTAAAGGGCACCCCTTCTAAAAAAAGGAAAAGTGCAATCTTTATGCTAGGACAACTATAAAGAAGCAATAAATTTTTGCTGTAATGACATGCTAATTAAAATTTTGCTTGTAACTCATGTAAATGTTTGAAGGCCAGCAAATCTCTCTTTTCATTTGTGAAGTGTGAAGGTAAATTGCCCGGTGACAGTAGGACATCGCTAACAAGTACAAATTGAATAACATGCTATCTTGCTCTATTAGTCCTGCCTTGCATGTCTGAATTAGATATTCAGCACACTCCCCATTGTAGGCCTGATTGATAAATGCTAAGGAGAATTTGTCAAAACAACAGGGGCTACACCCAGTGGGACATCAATATGCTCCATTTAGTCACCCACACAGCACTTTCTACATAGGATTGTCACATAAAATTAAGACTGGCCACTAACCAGGCATCAAGCTTGCAGCAGACATCAGGCAGCCTGTGTTCTATATGCATATTAGTCACATGCTTAACAATTTGGGCTGTCATGACTGAAGCATGCAGTGACCTCTGGAGCAGAGGTTGAATTTTCCAACTACACTGAGACATCATGCTCAGCTGTTCAAGATTTTAGACCATTTCCTGCCAGATCTGTGCACAGATGCACTGCCCTAAGCTATAATCTGTGGCCTAGTCCAAATGACGAATGGCACAGTGTAGATTATTGCATTATATATTAAGTACTTCAAGTCTGTAAATTATAGGTAAACCACTGTTCAGACCAAATGTCTCCTCCAGCTTTAAGAATACTTTCCGTCACAACTGTTCTCGTATACAAGTCTAGTAAATATCTGGTGAAGGAGGAGATCAAAGTCCCAAAGACTGGAATTAACTGTGTTCACTCCAAATTAGCTGCTTGAATATCAAGCAGTTTTGTGTGAGCTGTCATTGTTGGATTTGGTCCTCGCCTTCCATAAAAATTAATAGCAAATTAAAATTGCATGTTTTTATACATGTAGATATTTATGTTTGATAATTCAGGAGACCAGCACTGTCAGCCACATTAAATTTCCTGATTAGTTCAATATACATTAGCTATACAATATATAGTGCGATTAAAAGTGAATAGGAAATCTAAACAGACTTAGTACTGAGTGCATTTAATTTTTTTTCCTGGTATTCTTAGTCTTTGTTTATATACTGAAGTCTTTGTTTATATGTTTAACAGCTGTGAAAGGTACAAAGAAAAAGTAAGCTTGATAAAGAGCTGTTCCCTTTATTTCTTACCACTACCCTGAAATTTTAGAGAAAAAATTGATTTTTCTTTTTATCCATCCATATGGTAGAATGTTAGTGTGTTTGGCATGTGTAGCCGGTACTGTAATATGTCAGCTGGTATTCTGGAGCCAACAGACAGATTTATGGTGGTTGATAGAAATAGGAGAAATCAACTCTCCACTTCAGAAATACTTGCATGCAATCATATCTGCTTATGCTGTTACGGTTCTGTGATTACTGCTGTACTAATGACCAGAAATGGGCTTGCTTCTGCAGCCATTGAAGTCAATGGTGCAACTCCCATTGATTTCAAGGGGGATAGGGTAGGGTCCCAGGTGGAGATAAAATTCATATTGAATTAAATCTGAATGTTAAAATGTTCAGTTAACCTCTCTTTGTTTCATGTGAGAAAGGTTTAAATCTTGGATGGTATTATGAGTATTACAAGTTAAACAATTGATGTCTATCTTACTGTGGATTCTCGTTGTACTAATGAATTGTAAGGTTTCATAGTACAATAAATTGTGTCCCAGCCTAAGGTGACCCCAATGAATAAGTCGCTCCCTCCATTCTGTGTTGCTACATTAGGGCTCTCCACATCACAGGTGGAACACAGGTACAGAGCAGAATCTGCATATGTGAATAATCCTCTTTACCCTGAGTAAGGGGGTGGAGCACAGGGAGTAGGCAAGCCCTGGTTCCATCTTCTCAGTAGTATCCACTGATGCTGAGCTAGCATATGTACAAAAGTAACCTGCATCCACTTATAGGGTACAATAAATTACTTCCCCCAGGATCAAAGGGGCAGGGCAGTGAAAGAATTGTGACTGCATAACAATCTCTTTGCGGGGCATTTCATTTTCTGTGGTGGCACAGCAAAAAAGTCACCCATTACACAGGATATTGAGCAAAGGCAGCTCAATGTAGCCCTGTGTAGTTTGTTGCTAATGTCCTAAAATATCCAGAGTGGCCAATGCCATAAAAGCCTGCTTGAGTCAAAACCTATCGTTACTACTGTTTTTTTCATCATGGAGGTCATGCCATTCTGGAGACCCTATCTTTAAGGTAGAGGCCAACGTTAGGAAAGGCTGTTTCTTGTACGACTCAGTGTAATGGGGAAACATTTTTTTTTAAAAGGATATTGTAGAAAAGTTCCACAGATTCCTATGAAACGGTTTGGTTCATTCAACCAATGACTAAAAAATAGCAGGGTGATAAGCCAAATTAGAAAGCTCTTTTAAGGATTTCTTCACATAATATTTGCAAGTAAGATCACAGTGTGACAAATAAATGAAAACACATTAAACCAGACTGCACATACAAACAGAAAACACAGTAGGAACCTTTCAGTAAGAATTAATAGTAATTTTTGCCAAAATAAATATAAAATGCAGAGCAGTTCTTGAAATGATATCAAGGAGGCATTCTTTTCAGACAATATTCTCCCCATAGCGTAGGTCTTTTTCAGTTTCAGTTGTGCTGGCTATTTTCAGTACTATAGTCAATTTCTCCATGGAAGCATTCGCCCCAAATAGTAAAATTTTCCTTTCATGCACTGTTGTGCTTGACAAGATACAGTAGAACTATAGCTTTAGCTACAGTTTAAGTAGAATAGAAGTTCTTCCCCTTCCCCCATGTGACGGGGCTCATGTTGAAGGGAGACACGTATTTTCATTTTAGGATAGATGTGGAAGCCAAATCATGCTCGTTGTAATCTGGGATAATTCCAGTGGAGTTCTTTCATATTTACACAATTGTAACAGAGCAGAATCTGGCCATATGTCTATTTCTGCCTTAATAATTCCGAGAAACAGAAAATAAATTCTATTTGTTCCTCTGGTTGTTGCTCTGTCACTGGAAATCAGAACAGTCCCTCAGCATAAATTGGGTCATCAGACACTTCCGTTATGTTCAGGTTAAAAATTGATGTAGGCAGTTGCTTCTAGAGAGAAAACACTTTCAGTTTACTCATTTTGGTAAACTTCCAATTCAAGTGTTATTTCTGAATTGGTAAGTGAATTCTCCATTGATACCAGACATTGGATATTAGAGTTGATGGCAGATAACCTCTGCAGCTCACAGTTAGTTAATGAACCAGAAAAAAACATGCACAATGCAAGAGCTATACAACTGATTGCAACCCAATGACTATAAAAATTAAGAATAGACTTTGTTGTACTTATGGGCCAAATTCCCCTCTGGTCCAGGAGACACAAGCAGACCTGTGACAGAGGAATAGAACTCTACATGCCCCTGTCTTCCATGGAAGTTCCACAAGAGTGCAATTTGTGATCAGAGCCTGAATGCTCTCTTAAAAGTGCAAAGATCTGCTTACTTTTGTTCGTAAATGAGGGAGGAAAGATAGCAGGAAATGAACAACTACCAACAGTGTGGTGATCCTGAGGGATAGGGGCCTAAAGCCAACTTAAGAATTTAAGGTGTCTGAGCAAGTGAAGTCAGGAAGAAGGAATGTCCAGGAATTTGTTCAGGAAATGAAGGTCTCTGTTTTGAGTGGGCTGTGAGGCAATGTGTAGGAGACTGGATCAGCCTTGCCTAACAGGGTCCCGTTCTGCAAACCTTTATTTACAGCAGTAGTCCTGTTGTGGCCAATGGAAAATGTCTGTAGCAGCAAGGTTTGTAGGATTGAGCCCCCCACTGCAGGGGGAATGAATCCATGGTGCAGGCAGGAAGTTTAGGGAAAGGATCAGACACTGGCAGAGATGCCTGTGGAGTGGTTTTATCAAAAACTACAGAGAGGTGAGGGCATCTCTGGTCCATTGGGCTATAAGTTTGTCCACTTCAGACCTAAAAAAACCCTTATGCTTCCCTGCTAGTAATAAGTTCTATGGCCTGATGACAGCATCACGTTGAGTTGGTGTTGCCATCTGCCCCTCGCCTCCAAATAGCCATTCCCCTGCCACAGAGAAGCACTGAATATCATGGATCTCTGCTGGAAGGATAATTCTGATGCTGAGCAGTAATGGCAGAATCCTGGTTGGGAATGAGCAGGATAAGAAGCACATACAATAAGCTCCACACACTATATGCAGCATAGTTGTAGTCATATCAGTCCCAGGATATCAGAGAGACAGTTTACTCCTTTTGGTAAACCTAAAAAAGATACTACTTCTCCCACCTTCTCACTTCACAAACTTTAGATGTTTTCAGGAAGGAAGTATGAAGGCATTAGAATGAGAACTTGGTGATATATATTATAAAAGCTAAAGAATAAATGAATGGGGGTCTATACAGACTACAATACAAAAATATTACCATGTTCTGTTATTAATCAGAAACCACATTTTATTTAATTGTTCATTCATATAGCTTATACAGCGAGCCACTGAAAACAAGTTTGGTTTTATGGAGTTGACACCTATTAGATGGGCAAACTGGAAGCTTTGTGTTTACTTACTGGAAAATGTCTATCCTTAGGAAAGTGTAAAGAACCTAACAACTCTTTTCCCCCTCCTGTTCCGTTTAGCCCACTTATCACATTTTTGCAACGACTCTGCTGGTCACTGATTTTTCTCTGAAGTGTTCCACACTAAATGTTTTTGCACAAGTTAAAAACATTCAGTTTCACCCTGGAACATCCACAAAAGCAAAAAATTGTTTTTGCCTAGTTCTGATCGCAAAAGGTTACTTGAGCTTTCACTTTAGCATACAGCAAAGCTAAAACTACCTCAACCACAAGCAGCGGTTCCAGGGAAAACAGCATGCTCCCATTGCCTAGGGCAACATGCAGATGATGGATAGTATAACAGATGAATCTTCTCCTCGACTTCATTCTAAACTCTCTCTACTAATTGTCATTGATATCAGTGTCACTAGACTAAGCCACTATTTCAAGTCTGCAGCCTTCCCCAGAAGCACTCCTCCTGCCTCTTCTCTTGGGGTTTGTCCCTTTGCTTGTGCAATCTGTGGCACTACTTAGTGCTGAGGCCCCTGCTGTCTCTGTGCAGGTAACAGATGATGGATATGGATTCTGTGTCTGGAGTTTGGCCTCTAATGTGTGATGTGGGTGTCGCTGATGCACACACTGCTGCAGAGTAGAAGCAGCTATTGTCAACATGCATGTTGAATCACTGCAGGAAATAAATGAATTAAACTTGTGCTCACCAATATGTAATTTTCTATATACATATTAAAAACTGATTGCAAAGTCAAGTAGTCAAAAGTTAGGAAAGGCCAGAATTAAGGTTGCCCAGGCAACCTTAACTTGGCTCCCTTGTTAATATGCACTATGATATAGTCTTTAATTACATGATCAGATACTAATTTTTCCTCAGGACCTTTGCCTCATTCAGTGCACAGGATGGACTGAGTTCACTGAATGAACAGTGATTCAATATTTCATCCTTATCATTCAATGGCCTTATGCCTTATCTACCACATACTATTCAAACCCTGCTCTGAATTCAGAATTATTAATTTCCTCCTAGAAATTTCAATGGTGCTCATCACTGGGATTTTTGTAGCACCCTGAGTGCTTCACAGACATTAATGAACTTAACTTCACAATGCCTATGGGGTGAGAGGGGTATAAAATGTCCATTTTACAGAGGAGGAATGGAAGGACAGAGGCATGCATATTAAGAGCATCAGCTAATTTTGGGTGCCCAATCTGAGAAGTGTAGAGCCTGATCTTTTCACATTACTTGCCATTTCATAGCGCCGTTTGTTCAGAGCATAACTCCCATAGACTCAGATGCAATTGTGAGTGTTAAGCACTTCCACAAAGCAGCCCCAAGGTCTCAAGTTGGGCACCCTGAAAATGAGGCGCACACAGCGGTCATGTGAAAAGTTTGATTTAAGTCACTTCTCCAGCATCACACAGTCACTCAGTGGCAGAGGCAGGGCTAGAATCCAGTTCTCCAGTGCAGCATTCAACTGCCTTAACCATGAGACTGCCATTCTCTTCCCATCATCCCCTGCCTCATTCAACACATGCCTTTCAACTTCGTTCTCATTTATCGTAGGAGTGCTCAGACAACAGCCTCCTATACTACACAATCTTAATTCATTCTCTGAACACTGTCCAGCTGTGTACTGAAGGAGACAGAAGTCCTGTGGGAAAAATAATAATGTGATCATGCAATGAATCATAATACATACACACACACACCCTCTCCTAAGCCACCTATTCCAATCAAAAGCCTTCAGAAAACAAACATGCCTGACATCGTTTATAAAGAACAACACTTGCAATATTTTGTTTTTTATCTACATAGTGCCATAGAAAAGGGATCAAGATACAGCCCTGGCCAAAGCAGAAGTGACTCCCATTGAATTCAATGAGAACTAATCTACTGACACTGGTGTAAAGTTAGGCCAAGATATTACCTGTGCTTCAGGCAGATGCAAACTAAGGGTCAGATTCTGTTTGACTTACTCCATGGGTAGTGGTTGAGGGAAAGGAAGGTGCAGGAACATCCCGCCTCTTTACGCCTCCAGCAAGGCTCAAGCACAATAATAGCCCCTCAACTTGAGGGAAAGTCAGGTACAGATTCATCACTGCTCTCATTTATGGAAGCTCCCCTTCATCAGGGCTGCCTACGGGCAGTTGTGCAACATGATACTCCCTTGCACCCCCACCCCTGCCTCTGACACCCCGCTCTGGTGGGGCTGCCCTAGAGGGCAGTGTAGGATTGCTTAAGAGAGCCTAGGCAGTGGCTGTGAAAGTGGAATTTTCCCCTGGGCAATTGTGTGTGTGTGTGTGTGTGTTTGTGTGTGGGGGGGGGGGGCTGGGGGGGTTTGCAGGTCCTGTATGCTGACAGAACCAGCAGATGGGAGAATCCTTTCTATATATTTTAGCCTAGGAGATACCCAGTCTGCCTGTCTGTTAATCAGTACCACATTTTATTTTATATCCCACTGTGTGTTGTGGACCAATACTGTCCTCTGTTCACCCATTCCCCTCCGACTGTCCGGGGAGAAAAGGACTTTGTAGCCTAGGCGTACTTTTAAGACCAGCTGGGTTACCTGTAAAGAGCTGAGCTGAATTCTAGAGTGAAGTAACAGAGCAGAATTTGCTCTGCTGTCCAGAAATAGACTTGTCACATTAATGGTCAGCTGCTTTATCAATCTGCATTAGAGAGAGCGTGCTATAAGTTCAATAGTTATGTTTTAACAGTTTTATTTTAATTTGTTTAATGAATCTTGACTAAAATAGTGCACTGAGGGGAACAGGGACTGAGGAGTCAGGGCTAATGGATGATGTTGCTCTAGCAGCCCCAAATATTTTGACACAATATTCAGATTTAGCCAGCTACTCTCCTATGCAGAACATCCAACATCATGAAGGGGCATTTTTTGTATATAGTGAGAAGAGGGTTGGCAGGAGTTTTTCCATTAGCTCAGTGTACTCTGCTGATGTCTGCCCCAACCATATTTAATTGGCATCTCCAGAGACTGCCCACTCCACTTAGCAATCAGTGGCATTGTAAGCCATTACTTGGCCCTTAAAACAAAACAAGTCAGTGCCAGGCTTGAGAGAACAGAATTAAAGGAAATATCAAAGTCAAAATGTTCACATGAGATCCAAAACATATCATAGTTTTTTTGCCAGCGATCTTGACAGAGATGCCTATTTTCAGGTAAGAAATTAATGCACTATATTCAAAGAATGATGGATTGTGACTCTGTACTACCTTACGGCTGTGAGGTTGCGGGGTTCCAGTCCAATATTTGAAGGGATGGAAGCCAGCAGGGTAGTGCTGAGACTCAGGTCTGTACAAGATATGAAGGGGCAATGGGAATATTCAGGTGGAGGGTAGCATGCAACTGGCAGAGGGAGCTGAACCAATGGTGTGATAGCCGGAAAAGGAAGGGGTGATAAAGCCTGGATAAGGTGGGGAATGAAAATTCTGAAGTGGGGGATAATTGGAAGTGAGTGAATGGGCATGCTGAATTGGGGTGGGGGGGAAAGTTGGGAAAGTGAGAGAGGAACCAGCTTGAGACTACAGCCATAGGCAATTTGGCTTATGTCAAGGGTGAATTTGACTCCAGATATTTTCTATTTGAATACATAAACTGCTAGCTGATGTAAATTGACTTCTGAAGAAAAAAAAAAGAGTAGCAAACAAGTTCATTGTTAAGAAACATTGCATCTGCCTTCTATAGAAAGTTTGGCTGGCTGATTCCATATAAGGGTTAAAATTTACATCATGACTGGATATCTGTTTAAGAGTGTGTGCAGGTTAAACACACTGAATCCTCATCCCATACACAGTAAGGCAGCTACAAGTCAAACATAATGACAGTGCTGATTAATTACGTACTCCTACCCCCAGTACTTGAGAGTGATTTATTGAGACACATCTCTAACCTGATCCATTGTGCTGACTCGATTAATGGAGTGAGCTAGAGAAATTCACTGGCAATGTTAGATACAGAGCAGAAAGCATTAACCCTTGGAGCTTTCTTATCTACCCTATTGACAGAGTATTAATTATGACAAAACATACATGTCTGATCCAATTATCTTTTCATAGTTTAGCATATATTTTTATTCAGACATAATGATTCTGGAGTGAAAGTCATTTTCCACATAAACATATTAAAAATACATGGAGATGCTGAATTTCCAGCATCCACCCTAGACAGGAGACTAAGTGTATTCCTTTAATTCTTCACCATTTGCTTTAGATTCCTAGAACAACTGATGAAATGAGGAAAAGAAGCTCTTACAGAACATAAACCAGGGCATCATTTGATTACATATGTACAAACACACACACAATGCATAATAAATACCATGTTTTTGGTGGGTCTGACTCTAAATTGGACTTTCTTCATGGATTGGGCCCCATCTCTAATATTGTATAAATTAAGTTGCAGTCAGACCAAATTCACTGCCCCATACTAACTGGAAGTCATATTACACAAGCTGCCCACAACACCTGCTCCACTGGCTGACCTGGACTTGGCCAACTGCATTCCACAATGTGGGTGGAACAGGATGGGAAGACCCAGCCTGTTTCACAGGCAGCCTCCATTTGGTTCAAAAATCTTTACATTGGTCTTCCCTAGAGGAGGGCAGTGACATCACTGCACCTAGCATTTCTCTCAAAGTGAACCCCTGCTTGGGCATAGCTGCCCACATAAGCTAATTGGGGCATGTGTACCATTTACACACCCATGTTAAGAGCTGGGTCTGCAAAATTGTCAGTCCCCATGAAGCAATTGATATGGTCAAGGCATAGGTAACATGAAACTGATGACAGCATGATCTTAGAAAGAGATGAAGGCAGCAGTATCCGACCCTGGGGGAGGATGATTTAACACAAACACATATTTTCTACAGCATAAGTAGTACTTTTTACATTTACCATGGAAAACATTTTTAAATTCTGAAAACTAGAAATTCAGCTGTCTAAATATTGATAGACTAGTTTGGGAAGCATTTCAAGGAGGAGGAGGAGGATAATTAAACAATTTGAAAGATTTAAAAATCCCCAAACCCAGAAGTCTAATGTTCATTTCCCAAATCCGTATTTATCCATGAAGCCAAACAACAAAAGCAGATATTCCATTCCTTCTTGGATCTGTCTCAGTTTATTTTATCATCTCAGGAACATAACTTTTTAATCTATGAAGGAGTAACAGGGCTCATGTGCAACCCAAATAAAGTTATAAACTATGGAACATACAACCCTCTGCAGCATTCCAAGGTATAATTGAAAGATTAAATTTAATCAATAAAAAGGGTAAACCTAGGGCAGTCAGATGAGCCCACCTACCTACAGCTACAATAACTTGTTACTCTGTGTTCATGCATCCAGAGGAGGACGTTACTATGCGGATAACTTGCCCACCAATACCTGTGCAGTATTACATACATTAGGAATATGCGTACTGCAGAGTTAAAGAATAACCTCATATTTTTAAATCTCATTGAATGTCCAGGGATTCTAGTCATTCACGGTTATATGAACACAAAAGGGTACATCTTTTTGTTCTGTTTGTACAGCACCCAGCAAAATGGGGTTCCGGTCCATGACTGGGCTCCTATGTATTACCACAATACAAATTAAAAGGTGAGAAAATAAAAGTAAGTGTACTCAGAAGTAGTTTAGTTCAGAGGATAAAGAGCATACTGCATCTGATTTAAAAATAGCCTCTATGTGATGCCTACCCTGAGGCACCTCCACTGCTCTAAATACAGCTAATATTTAGATATATGTTAACATTGGTTATACTGTAAAATGCATGTCAACAGTTACGAACCACACTAATTTAGGACCTGAATTACTGAAGTGTAATTTGGCCAATATGCTCCCTTTGCACTAACGGACTAATTTAGCATGCAAGAAATGAGTGGGGTATAAAAACTGAACTAATTACCTTTTCAATATACTGAATGTTTCCAAACAGCATAAGTCAATTTTCCTTTAATTCAGGCATATTATTAACCTTATTCCCTTAAGGTTAGTCTCATTTTGCAGCACCTTATTCACTTATGGTGTAGTATAAATAATAATTCCATGTATCAGCTTTGGTTCCTCAATGAAAATAACCTTAACTACATTGTTTCAAGTCAGTCAGCAGCTAATGGATTCAACAAAGCAGTTAAGCACATGCATAAATCTATTCCATCCCTATTCAGCAGAGCACTTAAGCATGTGCTATGCACCATTGAATTCAACAGGACTCAAGTACTGCCTAACTTTAAGCACTTGCTTAAGTTCTTTGTTGATTTTGGGTCTTGGTTGACATTCTAGGCAGCTTTGAGAGTTTTGTTCATGTATCTATGAGAGTCATAGATTTTAAAGCCAGAAGGGACTACTTAGTCACCTAGCCTGACCTCGAGTATAACATATAATAGAATTTCACCCAGAAATAGAGATGTAGGGTACAGGTTTCAGAGTAGCAGCCGTGTTAGTCTATATCCTCAAAAAGAACAGAAGTACTTGTGGCACCTTAGAGACTAACAAATTTATTAGAGCATACGCCTTCGTGGGCTACAGCCCACTTCATTGGATTCATAGAATGGAACATATAGTAAGAAGATGTGTATATATTATATATATATATATATATATATATACATACATACATATACACAAACACACACATACAAAGAAGGTGGAAGTTGCCATACGAACTGTAAGAGGCTAATTAATTAAAATGAGCTATTATTAGGAGAAAAAAAACTTTTGTAGTGATCATCAAGATGGCCCATTTAGACAGTTGACAAGAAGGTGTGAGGATACTTAACACAGGGAAATAGGGTAGGCACACTTTATAAACTGTGATGATAAATAAAGCACCTAAACAACTCATGTAATGAATTCTTATTTTACTAAGATATACTGCTACTACAAACCATATATGAAACTCTTTATGTCAGTAGAAAGGCATTTTCATACAGTGGGACAGTGATAGATCTTTATTAAGTGTATTTCCCTTGCTCTTCTGAAGCAACCAGAAGAGAGAAGACAGAGCATGGTGTACAGGGAAGGGCTGTGATGAGGAGGTTCTCTTCCAAATGTCAAAATATTTCTGTTTGTGAAGAAAGACAAAACTTATCCTGGAGGTTTCATGAGTAGAGCTGGATGGGAAAGGGTTGTCTTGTCCCACAAGAGTTGGAATTTTTGAAATCTATCCCTCGCTCACCCCATACACCTGGTTTGGGACAAAACCCAAGAGATTTCAGATGAGGTCAATCAAAATGTTTTCCTAATTTTGAAACATTTGATTTTTGTGGAAGAGCTAAAATTTTGAAAGTCACTTTCAACGGAAAAACAAACTTTTTTATTTGAAAATGGAAAAACAAGACACTGACAATTTTGAAAGTTGTTTTACTCAAAAAAAAAAAAGATTTTCAGATGGAAAGATTTATTAGAACAGAGCATTTCCTACAAACAGTTTCAATGAATCAGCATTTGACCAAAGATGTTTTGTTGCCAAATTCCCAACAAGCTCTATTTACGAGCACTTCTGTCTAGGCTCTGATACCATGCTTATTACTGTAGCATCTGAGTGCCTTCAAATAGTACATTTAGCAATGTGTTTTATTCTCTCCAGAGGGAGAACTGTGTGTGCAGTGTAATGTTTTCATACATTTTTTTGTCTGGAGATGTTGTTTTATGTTAACATTAGAGAAGGCAGGATCAAAAAGCGTGCTTTGTACTTGCAACAGAATGGGGTGAGGTTTGTGATGATCTTCAGTTCCTGTAGGAATTTGGTCCCTAGTCAAGCACTGGCCCCTCGCATATCATCAGTGGAAGAAAAAAATTGAAGAGTGAGCAATTTATGTTACTAATACTGTTATGTGGCTTTGTTAAAACTTTATAGGGAAGGTATTATTTGAGGAAAGCCTGATTTACTCTTCAGTTAGCTCACAAATATTTTCCCTGTCTAAAGCCAGTCAGATTACATACAAAAAGCCAGTCTGATCCTGGTCAATTGAATTTATATGGAGATTTTCTATTTAATACAGTAGATTTCCCAGAAGAGGTGAAATACTGTCTCAGTGACAGGTTTTTAGGGGGGAGAAAAATGGGGTTTAAAATTCAAAGTGAAGAGAATGTGGAAAAAGTGTATATGAAGCCTCTCACCTCAAGGTCACTAGTTCAGATTTACCTCAGGCTCACCTTCCTCCGCAGCATGTGGGTGCTGGTCACTTACCCAAATAATCTTGGTATCTCTCATTTAGTCATTTCCCGCTATTGTGGGGGCCTTTGGCACTGGTGCACCTTGGTTCCTCAGATTCTTTGCCCGTGGCACATAATAGTCCCTTCTCCTGTTGACTGTAATACTCTGGTGTCTAATTTTGGTTGTTGGGTTTAATGTGTGTCTGCTGGATGATGGTGGTTTCTGATATACAGAAAATTGGACTAAATTATCTTCTGGCCTTGAATTCTGTAATTAAGTCACTGTTTTCTCCCGACTGTTTACTGGTTTATATTAAGGATCTGATCGAAAGCCTGTTGAAGTCAATGAAAATAGTGCCCCTGACTAACTGGAGTTGGATCAGGTCCTAAATGAGGTGTTGATTTCACTCTAATACCTACTGTCCACAAAAACAACCCATTGCAATTATAAGGCATAACTCTAAAGGGAGTTGTTACAGATTGTTTCTCTCTGAATGGGTGCTCTTTGGGAAGTGTTGATTTAACACCAAGCCTTATCACTCTCTGTGGTTGCATGGCAAACCCAGCTGCACTTGGAAACTGTTTTTTTTCTGCCAGCTCACTGGCATAAATTCAGTTTTATTCCAGGCTTACTGTTTGTTACAAACATAGGCCTAAGTTCTGAGGGATGCATAGACTCATGATTACTACCACATCAAGGAGCGCCACACCTGTCTGACCTTCCAGCAGGATGATCAGACAGGTGCAGTAGAACTAATAGAGTGGTTCCTGCATCATCATCAGGACCCATAGACCCCCAGCAATGCTAATCCTACCAACTTTCACTAGAGATGTAGGAAGTACCCAAGAGAGCTCCAGAATACAAAGGCAATAAGGGACCATCCCACATTTTCCTACACAAAACATTGAAGGAAAAGCTAAATGAGAAGGGAAATGATATTCATGCATAGCTGAAGTTTGGAAAAGTTTTTCATTTCTTCTGGGGCACTCATCTTTGAAACAGTCCCATGCATCATGTCATAACATTGCTCTTATCCTCAGCTCCAGTGCCTCCTGGTGGCCATCTGCCACTCACCAGGTCTTCCATGGCTGAGACCTGTGGGTATCCAGAAGATCCAACTGAAAGTTCATAAAGCATCCCAACAAAAAAAATTGGTTTCCCCTCATCTTTCTGGGCTGAGTCTTCAGCCCCACCCAGGCACAATATTACTTATGTTGGGCTTCCATACCCCTTCCTCAGGTGCTGGTAAGGGAACTCAGACCCACCCTCTACTCTGGGTTCTGGCCCAGGGACCCTGTATTAAGCAGCTAGGTCTGCTTCTTCAGACATGCTGCTGTTTCCCTGCTTCCTATTTCTATGACCCTTTGTGCTGTTTCTCCACAGCCTGTACTTAATACAACTTGTCATAAATATAAAGGGAAGGCTAACCACCTTTAAATTCCTCCTGGCCAGAAGAAAAAACCATTTCACCTGTAAAGGGTTAAGAAGCTAAAGATAACCTCACTGGCACCTGACCAAAATGACCAATGAGGAGACAAGATACTTTCAAAGCTGGAAGGGGCGGGGAAAACAAAGGGTTCTTTCTGTCTGTGTGTTGCTTTTGCCGGGACCAGAACAGGAATGGAAATCAGAACTCCTGTAAAGGGCTAATAAGCAATCTAGTTAGATATGCGTTAGATTCTGTTTTGTTTAAATGGCTATAAAATAAGTTGTGTGAATGTATATTCCTGTTTTTTTAATCATAGAATATCAGGGTTGGAAGGGACCTAAGGAGGTCATCTAGTCCAACCCCCTGCTCAAAGCAGAACCAATCCCCAATTTTTGCCCCAGATCCCTAAATGGCCCCCTCAAGGATTGAACTCACAACCCTGGGTTTAGCAGGCCAATGCTCAAACCACTGAGCTATCCCTCCCCCCCTTTGTCTTTTTGTAATTTAAGATTTGCCTAGAGGGATTCTCTAGGTGTGGAATATGATTACCTTGTAAGGTATTTATCATCCTGATTTTACAGAGGTGATTCTTTTACTTTTTCTTCAATTAAAATTCTTCTTTTAAGAACCTGATTGCTTTTTCATTGTTCTTAAGATCCAAGGGTTTGGGTCTGTGTTCACCTATGCAAATTGGTGAGGATTTTTATCAAGCCTTCCCCAGGAAAGGGGGTGTAGGGTTTGGGAGGATTTTTGGGGGAAAGATGTTTCCAAGCGGGCTCTTTCCCTGTTATATTTGTTAGATGCTTGGTGGTGGCAGCAATAAAGTCCAAGGGCAAAAGATAAAATAGTTTGTACCTTGGGGAAGTTTTAACCTAAGTTGGTAAAAATAAATCTTAGGGGGGTTTTCATGCAGGTCCCCCCATCTGTACCCTAGAGTTCAGAGTGGGGAAGGAACCTTGACACAACCTCAGACCTCTGGCTTGTCCCATGTCCTTGTAACTTTTCTTTTTTCTGTGAGTGGAGGGGAGGCTAATAACCCTTTGCCCCTCTCAGGCTCCACTAAAGTGCTTTCACTGACCCTCTTCAGAGCCTCCCCCACGGAAGCCTAACCTGTGCCTACAGAGTTCTCCCTTTATTGCGTCTTGTCTTAGCATGTTTTCCCTTACTGCCTCTCTTTCGCAGGGATCACCCTTCCCCTTGTAGGCCCTAGGTCAGTGCTTCTACCCACAGAACTCTGACCTGCCCCCTTTGTGTTTCTCTGTGCAGGAAAGTGCTACCTTTTCCAGGTCCTTCCCTATAACAGGAAACCCTCTTAGACCTTCTTCTCTCAACTGACCTCCCTCAGCTCCTTACAAGGAGCAGGTGCCTAATGGGTCTTTAGCTAATTCTGCCTCCTCTGGCTGGGAGGCAATTACTTAATCACCCACCAGGTGCGGAGCATGGCTCTTCTTTTCTAGAAAGTGATGGGAGTCACCCCCTCATCAAATCCCCCACCCCCCACTATCAATGCAAGACACTCACCCTCATCAAATCAATTCAAAATGGTCCCCCCAGTAAATCATTCCATTACCTTTCCCCATCCCCCAACCCTATCAGCAAGCAGTGGAGCAGTAAAAACAGAGGTCCCTTCCTCCAGGCTGTGGGTAGACACCAGTTCAGGCTCTCTGGCCATTGGTGGGGTATCACTAGAAGTATTCTTATCGTTCTCATGTCTCAGGTGGAAGTTGCAGCATTGTTGGGATGTTTATTCCCCATTCAGGTGGGGAATGGGGAGAATAGTACCCGGATTTTTCATACCCCATCTCAGGCTAAGATGGGTGGCAGCTCAGAGCAGGCATCATCATGTATACACCAGGTCTTTGGTAGGGGGTAGCACCAGGATCTTTACTCACCCAGGACTCAGGGAGGCAAGAGACAAGCAATGAGACAATCCTTCCTGAAGTGGCCTAGTGTGCAGGGGGGACTGCACCATCTTTTAACTAGTGTAAAGGTCTGTCACAGTCTGCTCCTTAAGATCATGTTGACAGTTCCTCACCATGGAGTCAATGACTGGCAGGGTCAGGCCCAAGTATAGGGCATTTCCAGCTTCTCAGTAATTTAGCCCTTCCAGAGTGTCTCAGGGGAGTTTATATTTCACCCAGTTTTATATCTCTTGCATGTTATACAGATACCCTTCAGATGTTTTGGTTAGGTTTCCAAAAGGTAAAGAGAATATTTGGACATAGATTAAAAAGAGAAATAGAAACACTCAAAAAAGCTGGACTGGCTCCAACCTCAGAGAGACAAAAATATTTATAGGGATTCCCATTACCAAAATCTATTCAGGTTTCCACATATAACCCAGTACATCTGTTTAACTGACTGAGTTTGATACTTCTTAGGGCATGGGGGAAAGTTAGGAGAGATAAGATGTATGTATCTTCATGCACTTGTCAAATATTATTTGCAGGATTCTGCTAAAGGATATTTGGCTATGCCAATCCTCAAGTCCAGACTGCATATGCACACACATGTTGGTGTTGGGCTTTTGTACTTATTTAAGAATGAAACGGATTTATATAGTATTTTCAGATAGCACTTTGAGTTATTTGGAACACTGATTGCATGAAAGTTGTAGTTTGATGAATTAAAGTCTGTACAATTTTGAAAAGATAATGTGCTAATTTTCATATGAGGTGAAAAATATGTATTTGAGTTATTTCAATTTGTAATCTGACAATTTCTTAATAGATTTAGCAGCTGCTAGGAGTGTTTAAATGCCTTTACTTCAAGATAGACTTCCAGACATTTTTTTAAATTGTTCAGTCCAGAACAAAGTCAAAGGGTTTGCACTGCAGTGATATTTTATTCCCATATGCTGAACTCTATATTTTAGTTTTAGGCTACTTGATTTCACTGGATGTGCTCTCTAGCCTTTCAAGTTTATTTGTATTGGGCAAGAAGCCAATGGTGTTAATGCATGGAAACCAGGTAGTTGTCAGAACTACTGTGGCAGCATGTCTAATTTTGTTATATTAAAGCTGTCACAAAACATTGAGTAAGAGATTACATGAAGTATGCATAGGGCAAATAGTTTATAACTTAATAAACTAATAAAGTTTTGAACAAGCTAAACCAATTCCTTTTATGTGTCCCCCACCCCACCCTGGTTTCTCCACTCCCATTTCCCCACTCTCCTTTAAACCAGTGCTAGAATGACTGGTTGAAACTGAAAATTTTTTCATGTCCAATAATAGAAGGCAGACTTTTGATGATTTAACTAGAGTTACTAATTACTGACCATTCACAAAAACAAAACAAAAACCAAAAACAATACATAGACACACTATTTCTTGATCTATTGGGCAAGTCAATTCACCTTCCTGTGCCTTATTTTCCCCTTTGTTTGTCTGATCTATTTAGATTGTAAGCTCACTAAGGTAGGGACCATCTTGTCCTATCTATATGTACAGTGCCTATAACAATGGGATCCTGACCTTGGTTGGGGCCAAACAATCATTTAATCTACTGATCTGACCAAAAAGTGGCACAAATTCATATTTAGTTCATTATAAACAAAATATGCATTGGTATCCAGGCATAGCCGTACCATATGCCCCACTTCTGTGAGTTTAGGCCACAGGGAAACAGCATATACTGGCCCAAGAAACAGAAAAATGGGGAGTGCTGCCTCCATAGCCAGGCTGAGATTGGCCTACAATGCCCTAGGACTAGAGCCTCTTCATGCTGCTCCAAGATCTCTCAAGCAGTGACATGTCCCTGTGGCACAATAACATTAGGGCCTCAAGAGAATTAAATTCACCTAGCAACCTGCAGGGGAATCTGCTGCTGGATAACAAGGAGATCGAGAGTTGCATGAAATGGGAATAGAAGCAGGGACAAGGGATGGCTTTAGCTTCCCTCTCCTGTGTTTCAGTTTAGCATGCTACTTTATTTGCATTGTGAGACATGATCTGAGATGCCCCTTAATGCATACCATGGAACAACACTAAATTCAGACACAAGAGGGCAGCCCCATACAGAGCCCCACTGAAGCAGCTGTTTCTGCCAAAGAACCATAACTTGAAGCTCAGTTCATTTTTCTAGGTCCCCCTTCTCTCCTTTCCCTGAAAGGCCTTCTCTTCATATCTGTGCTCTTCAAAGCACAGCAATGTCCTTCCCTTGATTCTGTGGGAGTCCCTTCTCAGCATTCCATGTGTTTCAGATTGCACAGCTAGGAAAGGACCAAAGATGGTGGGAATGGTGGCTCTGTGCAGGATGCTCACCCATGCAAAGTCAAAGGTCTTTGTTGGTCCCATCAGAATTTATAGCCCACTTGCCTTTCCGAAAGTTGCAATTCAGTTGAGGAAGAATTCTGGGGCCAGTGAATTCCCAAGCTGCTCTGTCTTGGAGCTGGAGGGGTTTGTGAGAGCTTGGATCTGGTGTTAAGGCAAAATATCCTGATAAAACTCCATGGTCTGAGTAGATCTTAGGAAACCCAGTAGTTAGAGAGTGAAATCAGGGGACAGTTTCTCAGGTGGGCATTCTAGGGAAACTTCCTTACCCTTAGGTAGGAATATCCTGCTTGTAGGTATGATTTGGAACAGAGTTAATTTTTTTTACTAATGATTATATTTTATTTTAAAACGCAAATATTGAAAAGATTAGAGAGCTGCAAGCAGAAAACACAGATTTTGGAAACACTTTCACTGGCACTCTATATAGATAGATAGATAGATAAAGTTATTGGCTTTTAACTGAATCCAGTAGCAGAAAAACGCTGCTGATAATGTGGATTTCATAAATTAGAGATGAGAACGCATCTATCAAGGTTATTAGGAGCCTGCCATAAAGAATCCCTGTATCCCATTGCCTGAATAGTTAGCAGGTAATTTGGCACACCACTGGGAAGTAATTCCTCTTATTTGAAGGGGATAGGGGCTGGTATTCAACCTTGGAAAAATATTTCATTTGAAAACCTATTTCTAGTCTGTATATAATAGAGAGAGATTTAAAGGAATTCATATAATGTAACAAATCTATTTCAGCAAAGAATTGAAATGGAAAAAGGTATTTCTCATCTCTTATTCATCCTTCCAATGTATAAATTTAGGAAATTCTTTACATTTTACTATCAAGAAAACTACATAAGTACTACCCTCTTTCAGAAGAAAGAAAAGTCAGTGAATATTATACAGGACTCTTGACAGTTCGTTTCCTTTGGGTACCATGATTTTACATTTGAATTTGACCCAAATGATGTGCATGAGACGTGTTCAGCTGGTAAAAATGGGTCTTCTGTGAAACTGTCATGTTTTTGGCTCATTTTAATGAGCGGTGGTTTCATGTCAAAGAGACACTTCACAATTGTTACAACTGGCAGCATTTTTTAAAACTAAAATAGCCTGATTAGAACTGCAGTAAGCTTGTCACCAGAGACTCGTACTCAAGCCCCTTCAATCTCACAAGCTCTCTGCAATTTGCTTGGCATGAAACTGGCATGAAAATTGTGCCACTGAACTAATGAGGAACAGAAAGAGCTCCAGTCTCCAAAGCCAGTGTAGCTTTGGACACCCCTGTGTTAACATTCAGAATGAGATCACTGCATCATTTTCTTTGCCTAAATATTTTTTTCTACAAAGCTGATCACGTTAGGTTGGAGGATTACACACTGAAATAAAAGGAAAGAGTGTGGACAGAAACCTTTTTCAAACCCCCACCCCTCCAAAAAAACCCCAAAAACCCAACTAAATATTCTCTGTCCCCCACTGCCAGGAGATTTTACTCAATTGAGAACAGCCAGGGAGAAAAACCTTACACTGAGCTGTAGTCATTTCAACTGGACCTGAGGTTTTTTCCCCCTTGAACACTAGCATGTTGGCTTCATGCTAGAGTTTTCTTTGCCAAATGAACATCAGTAAGAGTTACAGATAATTATCTCAAAGAAAAAAATATTCATTTTTATTGCCCAGTAGCAACACCTATTCCTGTTGGTGCATAACTGCTTGCATAGTTTCTAAATTTTGCCTGAACACTTATTGTAGGATGTGGACTGATTAGAACTATCAGGTCTGATTCTACAGTCAGTGTTCAGGCAAATTCCAAAGCCATCCATATTTAGTTAAGAGCCCTCCATAACTGTAGAAAGCTTTATGCTTATTTAGTATCTGTTCTGCACTGAAAAGTCCCTGCCCCAAGGAGCTCACTGTGTAAGATATCGACAAATGAGATACAGTACATTGGCCAAATGAAGGGAAAAGACAAAAAGCAGTGAGAAAATTGAGTAAACTCACACTATTTCCCTCTTCTCCCTTTATTGGGCTTCTTTATGGATTTTAGACACAGCCCCACAGTGAGAAGTGCAGGTGTCTTTCCCCAGTGGAACCACTAGGAGTCACTGTGACTCAGCAAGGCACAGTGCCCTCTGGAGCTGTCAGTTATATGGCTGGGGCATGTCCATATCACAGCCTTTTGAGCATGGAGGCAAACTCTTCTCCATGGACAACCAGTTCTGCTGGCCAGTGCAGTGGGGAATGAACTATGGCCCCCAACTATGGCCCCTTTCTGTCTGCTAGCTCTGTGTGGGCTTCTAATAGGGGTGGGAACGCACAGCAACAAGACACTCTTGTGATTGGTGCATGCAGTTACCAAATCTGCATGCCAAACTAGGTAACTGGGTGTTCAAGTTACCACACCAGAATACACAAATCTCATTATGGTAATCTGCGTATTGTACCCCTTACAATGTTTCCATGGACTTCAGTGGATGAGGCAATGGATAACCCAATGCAGAAGAAAAAAGTATTCTCTTTGTGTTATTTCAAGTTTCATAACATGTAAGTGGGGGGAGAAATAATCACAATTAGTGTTTTTGGACCTAACCCTGCAACACTTACTCATATATTCTTACTCTGGATTTCAGTGAAACTGCTTTAGAAGGTATGGGTCCCAGGATTAGGTCCATACATTGTCAAGTACAGTTTAAAAAGAAAGATTCCCATTAGTAGAAAACATGACTCAGTTTTCAGGGGCAAGACTAATTTTGAATTAGAAAAATATATTAGTCTAAATAGGGTTTTTAAATGTTAATCATATCCAAATTATAAAGAAAATTAATGTATTCACTAACTAACTAACAGACAATATGTGCTGTGAAATGAGAGGGGTGTGTTAAAACAGAACTGCTTATAATATCTGGCACAACTCCCAGAAATCAACCCATTTCAGGTTCTCCAGGCAGTGCCAAATAAGTTTTTGTTTTCCACCTCTACGAATGTAAACACACATGGTGGTGGGGAATGGGGAGGTCTCAGGGTCATTCTGGCTTTGTCCGCTTCTAGAGCACATCTCCACTCACAAATGCTTCTGAAGCTCTGATTTCCAACATTATTGTAGCATAAAAGAAGTTTAAAAGAGCTGCATGTGTACTTCATAGGAAGGTAATAAGGCATTGCAAGACTAACTTCACACTTCGCTTGTCTGTCAAGGGGGTTTCTCCTTCATAACAATACCCCAATGTTTTGGTAGGCAGGCTCCAGTCCACTTAGCAAGTGAGGAGGCATGGGTGGAATGCCAGGTATGTCTACAGAGCAAAGCAGTGCAGGCAGCCTGACGCCAGGAGAGAATAGGCAGGTACCTATTGAGTTACAGGATTTCTACAAATCTAATCCACGTGTAATGTGAGACTTATTACAGAGTCAGCCTCTGCCAGGGCTGTGAAAGTCTGGGGATATGAACAGCCCCAGAAACAATGATCTCAGTTAACTCATTACAGCCCAGCTCTAGCTGACCAAAACTAATACTCTTAACCTTGTAATGCATTTTATAAACAGCGATTACAAGCTGTATTGTAACAAGCATTTAATACGAAATGTGAGTAATTATTGATAGGGCACTAGATAATACTATTCCCACAGCAACATGGATATTCCAGTGGGGTCTGCTTAATATACCTTATGAGAGCTATGAAAAGTAGCAGCTAAACAGACAGATTTAATAAAATACTTAATACAACCAATACGTTATTCTTAAATTATTGAAAACTACATAAATCACCAAACGTGTATTTCTAAGAAGGAATTTTTTACAAATAAAAACTTAATGCAACCTGTATAAGAGAGATTTTCATTCATTTTAAAACAATAAGTCCCTATTTCACTGTTAAAAAACAACAGGAAAGAAATGTTATCAATGCCACTAAATGATCATTAGAAATAAAATATTCTGTTCAGGTTTTGGATACCAAGACAACATGCTGCAATTTCACTTCAATTATTAAAAAACCAGATACCTGGCAAATACTCTGTTGATCTCTAAAGTCATTATTACATTAGATAAGGGCCTTGATGGCCCTTGGGCAATAACCACTGCCCCAGCCATCAGGAGTATCTTCCTTGCCACCACTCTCCCCTTTCCCAGGTAAGATCCCTCCCATCACATCTTACAATTGCCTGACCTATCCAGAACTGAACAAGGCCTTGCTCAATCTATCAGCAATTTCTGATTCTGTTGACCATAGAGAGGAGGACTTGTGTTACTGTGGCTAATAAACCATCAGAAATGTTTCTAGAATTGCTCTCCAGTGGTTCAGGTCATACCTGGAAGACAGGAACCCAAAAGGGCTTGATGTATCAATTGGAATCAGCATTCAGGCTCTTGTCTTGCACCAGGCTGCACATTTTGTTCCTTTCCTCAGGATATTTAATCGTCACATGAGGCCCTTAGGATATTAATAGCCTTGGCATACAATATTATCAGTATGCTGCCCCTGATACTCATCTGAACATTTAGGGTCCCAGACTCCAGCCCAAGCCTAAACATCTACACCACAATTAAAGAGCCATGTAGACCTGAGCCTTGCAGGCCTGAGTCAGCTGAGTGGGGCCAGCCACAGGGGTTTAATTGCAATGTAGACATACTCTTACTGACACATATTCTGCTCCAGCTACCTGAGGGGAATTGTACACTGGATAATAGAAGAGTTGTCTTATGTTGACGCCAACCAAGTCAGAAGTTGACAATTGATCGGTGTCACCCTCAGGATAAATTCTCTGCCCAGTTAGTTCCACATTTGTTTTGTTTTGTTTTGTTTTGTTTTTTGTTGACGGCCACAGCCAGACCTTTAAATTTAGAGTTCCTATCTTACCACTTTCTAACCATGCAAACTAAACTGCTACAGGTGGTTAAGGATGCATTTCTTCCATAACTGTAACCTGAAAATAATTTGTCCCTGGAAGTGATCTCATCATAGCCTTTCACACCCTTGTCACCTGACTAATATAAGTCCCTCAACTACAAGTTACCAGGCACCAGCAAAATGATTTCAATGACTTCAGTGACTGCAGAATGTAGCAAGGTTTGCTCAGCTCAGGTGAACATGTGTGAATATGAAACCTTCCCTGAATTCTCTGCACTGTAAAATGGTGATTACCAGTTTATTATTACTTACGGAGCACCAACAGTGTGACTGGTGTGACAAAATAGAAGAAAAGACATGGTCCCTGCTTCAAGGAGCGTAAGACCCAAGTTAGATTAGTCAAACCACTTCTTGGTAGTGCTGTGACCCACATTAGAGAAGTGTGGGACTTTCTTCCCTTTTAGTGGCGGGTCTATATAAGAGGTTTGTGAGTCTGGTACTGTTTCCAGTTAGGGACCATACAGCCAGATTTTTTGAAGGTATTTACATGCTTAAAGGTGCAGATGAGGGCCTAGTGATATTGTCAGAAATGCCTCAGGAGGTAGGAATCTAGGCGCTTCTGAAAATCCCAGGAGGTAGCTATCTGCATCTTTAGGCACCTAAATACCTTTAAAAATCTGGCCTTAGCGCCCTGATCCACAAAGATACTTAGGTGCCTAAGTCTTGGCTTTAGGCTCCACTGATCCACAAAACTCCTGCTGAGTCCTGTAGGTGACTGAACTCACTCAGTGCCTAAGTTTTCAGGGTAAAAATTCCCTAGGCGCCTATGTTCCCGCCTCTGGGCATGCCCTGCTGCCTCCTTCCAGGCATCCAGACACCTATTTCCGGCCTGAGTCCCAGAGCGACCAACACACCAGGGAAGATAGGTGAGTGAATGCCTATCTCTTGGGTGAGACTTGATCCAGTAGGTACGTTCACAGGTTGCCTGCTGCATTCAGTCTCACTCAAAATCCAGCCAAAGGAGAAGGAGGTGATGATACTACCCACCTCTTAACTTTTAGCCAAGTGGTTAGAGCATTCATCCTCCTTCTGCATGAGAGGGAGAAAGGATTTGAACAAAGGTCTCCAACCTCTCAGGAAAGAAACTACTGAGTTATGGGATAATCTGATGTGGGACTCCTTCAGTCTCACCTGAGGAAGCTGTTACACTGTAGATAAATAATGAACAAGTGTTTGGAGCAGTGGGACTCCACTCTGGGTCTCCCACCTGCCAGATGTATGCCCTATCTACCATGCTACAGAGTCATTCTACTTAAGGATGGATTTTTAAAGGTTCCCAATGACTATTTAAGTATTTATCCACAGTAGAACAGTCATTGGGCACCTAGATACAGTACCTTTAAAAATCTGGTTCTAAGTCCATTACTTCCCAGTTTTAATTCCCACTGCCATTGGTAGCCACTAGAATGTGGAATGGGTTAGCACTAAAGGGTTTTTTTTACTTTTATTAACACTTAGTGAAATGGTAATACTGTAGGTAATGTAAATACATATTAAGAAATATATCTAACAGATACGGAACTGGAGCTGAACATGCTTTGTCTAAATGAGCAGAATCAAAATCCTCACTACAAAACCTCCTGAATTTTGTAGGTAACAAGTCACAATCAGAATCCAAGCTTACCCCAAGATCATTTTCTCTGAGCTAAGCCCACATCCAAGATGCAATCCCATCTTCAATAAGAATAAGTAAACAAAAATGTTTTAGTGCCACTTCCTTGTGTAGAAACAATATTTTCTTCTCCATTCCCCAAAAGAGTAATAGAGGAGCAAAACTATGCTACATGCTGATTCTTAGAGGCTAATAAATACTTCTGAGTTGCCCACTATACACTTTTTTTTAAAATCATAGGTTTCAGAGTAACAGCCGTGTTAGTCTGTATTCGCAAAAAGAAAAGGAGGACTTGTGGCACCTTAGAGACTAACCAATTTATTTAAGCATGAGCTTTCGTGAGCTACAGCTCACTTCAAGTGAGCTGTAGCTCACGAAAGCTCATGGTCAAATAAATTGGTTAGTCTCTAAGGTGCCACAAGTCCTCCTTTTCTTTTTTAAAATCATAATCTTTCTCAACAGAAACTTTCAAGTCTGTTTTTTGAAGAGCCGGGCACAAGTTGATTTGTTACATCTAGGCTGTAAGATATCTGAGTTCTACATTGTCTCACTCCTTCCTACAGTCTCTCAGTCTCTCTTTGCCCTCTTTACTCCTCCCTTTGATTGGTCTTATCCCTGCTTAACCTCTGTGGTAGGTAAGAAGACACTGTTAATCAATGCTTACATTTTGTAGGCCTCTTAAAAATAGCATTCACAACCTGCCAAAGCAAGAATGTAGAAGGTAATCTATAGTAATCTTCTCAACACTAGGAACACTTTTGATTAGGATGATAGCATATTTGAAAGGGTAGCCATTTCTAAGGGAAATATCTTCTCTGTGAAATACAAGCATATTAAATCATGGAGTGTAGAATTTTCTCTATATTTTAGAACAGTGAAATATACAATCTTAAAGAACCTCACTTAATTAACTCCACTAAATGCTACAAAGCACTATGTAAACTATTGGATTCTGCTAGATTTATTGCAGTTTTGTTTTGTTTTTTGTTATAACACAGCTGGAATGCATGAAATACAGTGGCCATTTCTTTTGTAGTTAAATGGCTAAAGATTTTTCTGCATACATTACTCTTTAACACATCCACATCAGCTTATTAACTCAAGCTTGGTCATTCCCTGTAATGGAGGCTAAAAGTGCTAGCTTTTCCAAATGTCACTTTCATTTTATGTAATGCACATTCTTTTCCTCTAAGTAATGTGTGACAGCCAATCATAAAATTTACTATCTTTCTTTTGATGTACACTCACCTTTTCCATGGGTACAACATTTTCTTCTTGATTTGGTGTGAAAGATAACTGAAGAGTGTCAGGCTATTAAATTTAGATTCTGAAGTTTTGTTTTATTTGTTAAAACATGAATACATGTAGAGTTCAGTCCAAGAAACATGTGTGTAAATTGTTACTCACATAAGTAACTTCACTGAACCCGTTATTCACGTGTTTGCAGACAGCATCCATGTTAACATCTTTCAATGAGTACTCCCCCTACTCCAGATTAGCAAACTAAAGCTATTTAAATAAGATGCTTTTTTTAGTATACTCCCCAAAATACTGACAATTTTCTTACATTAATCATGAGATTCCCCGTGAACTACTGGTGTTGTTTTTTTCATACTGAGACTTAGGAATTCACATTTCATATTCAGTTACAAAGCTTTCTAATAATAAGATTTCTGGTTTGGGAGCTGTCTTTCTTTTCACATGTTTTTCAGAGTTTTTCCCAGAGTCGAAAATGATGATAAAGATGATTAACATCTTGCATGTTAATTTCCTACCCACACACATTCCCTTTCCTGAAAGTCTCTGGAACCTTTCAAGTTACTCAACTAAACACTTTTTTTCCCTCAGACATTTGTGGAGTACTTTGGAGGAACTTGGCTCAGTGACACTTAAAAATCTTGTGTATGTGTTTGTGTGTGTGAGAGAGGGATAAAGAGAATGTGTTTTTTGGGAGAGTCGTCTGATTAACAACCTTGTTCAGTGAAGTCTTATCAAAGGCAGTGGAAGGGCAGCCGCCCCCACACTGGCCAGCTAAAGTGAAGGTACTACTGTGAAAGGTGAAAGCCAGGTTAGTTTATGCTCCATACCTATTCAGTCGTTGGCCTCTTTTGTTGGGGCTGCCAAAAGAAGTATCAATCAGAGCTATGCAAACTATTCACATGAATCACCAAACCCACTCATACTTAGCCTTGGGTTTGGGTACCTCACAATTTTCACACCAAACTTATAAAATATGACCAGTAGGCTAGCGAACTTTGCATAGGTGGGAAGCTGGCAAATTCCTCCCCACCAGCCAGTCTTCTCAATCTCTCACCAACATCCTTGAAGTTAAAGCTAAAGGCTTCTCCTGAGTCCAACTAAGGGCATTGTTTCGAACCAAATTAACATAAATCAGAGGCTTGTAAAGTCACCTGTGTAACCTAATCCCTTTTGCTGTGCTCCAGGGGAAGGAACCTGGCAGATACTTGGCCAGCTCCCACCAGAGTAAGCATGCTTAGTAGATGGGTGTGTTATGCTGGTGACGCCAGTAGAGGCCAAATGAGCAGCGTGTTGACTGGTGGAGATCTGTCAAATTGATTGTGAAGTGAAGGCATCTGTTGGCTTTAAGAAAGCAGTCTTTTAGTGTCCTTAGTTGCTAGTCTGTTATAGTTGTCATTTAGTACTACTACTCCCTACTCTACAGCTCTTAGTAATTTGAGTGGTCTGGGAGTTTCCCTTCCAGTAATGGTCCCAAAGACTGAGGACCAGCAGGGATATTGGGGACAATATATTTCTGTTTTGTATATTTCTATGATGTTCCATTAGGTAATTATTGAAATACAGGAGAAGTTTGATTCTCTTTCATATTATGTTACATGATGTTATTAATAAAGAGGTTATCTATCATTAGCCGCAGAGTATTAAGTAGCAGCAGAATATAGCTACTCCAGTTATTATTTGATCTCACTGGGGTTGTGGGTAACAACTTGCTCCCCTACTACATATGCACAGTCCAACAATCAAGTCAGCATTTGTCAAACACTGGATTAAGGAAATTCAGGGCCCTAGGTACAGAGATATGGGGCCTGCCACTGGAACCTCCCTTATCCTGGAGGGACAGAAGTGGAGGCAAGGCCCCAGCTCATTTCTTTGGAGGAGTGATAAAGACATTCTCTCCCCTCAGGATCATCAGGCATGACAGCAGGACCCCTTCCTCCTGGGAGTGGCAAAACTCCCTCCCCATAGAATCAACAAGAATGGCTATCAGCAGAGATGCTGGCAGAAAGTAGGGGGTCTGCCAGTACTTACCACAGCTGCAGGCGTGTGTCTGCATGGGTGGGTGGGACACATCCAGCTCAGCACACTGCATCTCCTCTTTCTGCCATACATCAGATAAGAGAGCACTTCATCGCCCTCAGAGTAATGTTCAGCCTGTATACAGACTCAAGCAGATGTTGCTGTATTGCAACACCTGGACCATGTTTTCAAGTTTTTCTTGCTCCCATCATTGCTAGACTTAAACAACAAACAAAAATCACAAAGCTGAGATTCCAACATAATCATATGACTCCAGGAGCTAAGGACCAAAGCACAAGATAAAATACCTGTGGTTTGAACTAATACCATCTTTGGCCTCTCCAGCCAGATCATTTTACACAGATTGTGAGTTAGCTATGCTCTACTTTCATGGGATGAAGTACCCCAACTCCTGGCAGCCTGTACTGGTACATTTCACTAGGGTTTTTTTAGGCATAAATTAATGGCCATTCTCCCAAATGGGCCAATCTCAGACTGGGAAACAGCTCATGTCCCTTGATAGTATCCTAAGCTTAGGCTTTTTCATATAATCTTTGTCTGAGGCCCACCAATTAGTCAGTTTTACCATATAAAAGTTGCAAATGTTCACTAAAAGTAGTTTAACCACATAACAAGAGCCAAATGTATACAACAGTCTCACAGTCCCAAAACAGAAAATTGGAATTACAATAAAACCTCAGAGTTTTCAAACTGACACCGGTCCACCACAAACAGCCTTTGGAACCTGAAGTACGCGATCAGGCAGCAGTAGCAGAGACAAATAAACAAACAAACAAAAACAAATACAGTACTGCACTGTGTTAAATGTAAACTACTAAAAAATAAAGGGAAAATTTAACAAAAGAGATTTCACAAGGTAAGGAAACTGTTTCTGTGCTTGTTTCATTTAAATTAAGATGGTTAAAAGCAGTATTTTTCTTCTGTATACTAAACTTTCAAAACTGTATTAAATCAATGTTCAGCTGTAAACTTTTGAAAGAACCATAACATTTTGTTCAGAGTTACAAACAGCCTCCATTCCTGAGATGTTCGTAACTCTGAGGTTCTACTGTAAATGGTTAGAGCCAACCGCAGATAAATAACATAATTATAAACCACAATATAACATTTACAGCACCTGTCCAATAGAGCTAATAGATGTGAGGACTTCCC
This sequence comes from Lepidochelys olivacea, assembly GCF_965140295.1. Classification (NCBI taxonomy): domain Eukaryota; kingdom Metazoa; phylum Chordata; order Testudines; family Cheloniidae; genus Lepidochelys; species Lepidochelys olivacea. Next base: position 32,786,568 of record NC_140415.1, read on the forward strand.
AGCATGAGGGGTGCAAAGAGTAGATTAGGCCTGGCTTTCTTCTGCCCCATATTTAAAGGGCCAGCTTCACTACTGGCCAGCCAACTAAAGAGCTTCTTCTGGCACAGCTGTGGGGACCAATCAGGAAGCTGCCTAAAAGAGCAAGCAGTAACTGGCAGTCCTCCCACAGCGTTTCCGGCAAGTATAACCTCGTTACTCTCTATGGAGTGGAGGGGGCAGCTGAAAGAGATTAGTCTGAAGTAATAGCAGGATATGCGTTGTGAAAGGGAACCCTCCTGTTTATACAATGTTACTTTTGATATTTCCAGTTATCTTTTAAGGATTGTAAAGATTGCAGAAAATCTATTAGCCCCATAATGGGCATAGATTATTTATTTATATGGTTTAAGGATTTCTAGAGTGATTCATAATGAAAGAACAACTATAAAAGACCACTAAATATGTATCCATTTGTATTGGAAATAATTATAACTGTTAGGTAATGCTGGAAATAACGATAAATAACTCCTCCTGATCCAGCAGTGCAACCTGGTTTAGTAATTAACTCAATCATTAATTTTGGCCAATAGAGATTATGGTTAAAAATGGTATCTGAAACCACTAGTTGCATTCTGTTACTGTGTGTTTGTGTATTAGACCCCTTATTTTTAATTTGCTGGTACACTACAGATAAACTTCAGAAATTTTTCCACCCTGCTTCACCAGTTCATCCCAGTGCAATCTAGAGGGACCGGTCTCTCCAGGTGTGAGATAATAAATTTTCAGTCATTTTTGATCCCATGTGCGTTTTCAGGCTATCACTTCTTTTGTGTGTGGTTTGGGTTTGGTTTTTTGAGGACAGGAGAAACCTTTTTGTAAGACAAAACTACATTCTTTAATGAAAACCCAACCTAAGCTGGTTATTTCATTCAGAAGCATGCTAACAGATTTATTCTCTCATATGCTTAGTAATTTTATTAATGTTTTACCAGGTTTTTAAATATTGATACTTCAGCAGAAAAGTAACAATTCTATAAAAATACTCTGATTAACTCACAGGGTCCCAACCTGAATATTGGTATTTCTTACCCATGGAAGACTCATAACATTTTTCCCTATGAAGTTTCTCCTAGATACAAATTACACAGTTTAAATAATGAATGAGGTCATTATTTAAAGTGTTTCAGAGTAACAGCCGTGTTAGTCTGTATTCGCAAAAAGAAAAGGAGGACTTGTGGCACCTTAGAGACTAACCAATTTATTAGAGCATGAGCTTTCGTGAGCTACAGCTCACTTCCTCAGATGCATATCGTGGAAACTGCAGCAGGCTTTATATATACACAGAGAATATGAAACAATACCTATTCCCACCCCACTGTCCTGCTGGTAATAGCTTATCTAAAGTGATTTCCAGCACAAATCCAGGTTTTCTCACCCTCCACCCCCCACACAAATTCACTCTCCTGCTGGTGATAGCCCATCCAAAGTGACAACTCTTTACACAATGTGCATGACAATCAAGCTGGGCTATTTCCTGCATAAATCCAGGTTCTCACATCCCCCCCACCCCCATACACACACAAACTCACTCTCCTGCTGGTAATAGCTCATCCAAACTGACCACTCTTCAAGTTAAAATCCAAGTTAAACCAGAACATCTGGGGGGGGGGGGTAGGAAAAAACAAGAGGAAACAGGCTACCTTGCATAATGACTTAGCCACTCCAAGTCTCTATTTAAGCCTAAATTAATAGTATCCAATTTGCAAATGAATTCCAATTCAGCAGTTTCTCGCTGGAGTCTGGATTTGAAGTTTTTTTGTTTTAAGATAGCGACCTTCATGTCTGTGATTGCGTGACCAGAGAGATTGAAGTGTTCTCCGACTGGTTTATGAATGTTATAATTCTTGACATCTGATTTGTGTCCATTTATTCTTTTACGTAGAGACTGTCCAGTTTGACCAATGTACATGGCAGAGGGGCATTGCTGGCACATGATGGCATATATCACATTGGTGGATGTGCAGGTGAACGAGCCTCTGATAGTGTGGCTGATGTTATTAGGCCCTGTGATGGTGTCCCCTGAATAGATATGTGGGCACAGTTGGCAACGGGCTTTGTTGCAAGGATAAGTTCCTGGGTTAGTGGTTCTGTTGTGTGGTATGTGGTTGTTGGTGAGTATTTGCTTCAGGTTGCGGGGCTGTCTGTAGGCAAGGACTGGCCTGTCTCCCAAGATTTGTGAGAGTGTTGGGTCATCCTTTAGGATAGGTTGTAGATCCTTAATAATGCGTTGGAGGGGTTTTAGTTGGGGGCTGAAGGTGACGGCTAGTGGCGTTCTGTTATTTTCTTTGTTAGGCCTGTCCTGTAGTAGGTAACTTCTGGGAACTCTTCTGGCTCTATCAATCTGTTTCTTTACTTCTGCAGGTGGGTATTGTAGTTGTAAGAAAGCTTGACAGAGATCTTGTAGGTGTTTGTCTCTGTCTGAGGGGTTGGAGCAAATGCGGTTGTATCGCAGAGCTTGGCTGTAGACGATGGATCGTGTGGTGTGGTCAGGGTGAAAGCTGGAGGCATGCAGGTAGGAATAGCGGTCAGTAGGTTTCCGGTATAGGGTGGTGTTTATGTGACCATTGTTTATTAGCACTGTAGTGTCCAGGAAGTGGATCTCTTGTGTGGACTGGACCAGGCTGAGGTTGGTGGTGGGATGGAAATTGTTGAAATCATGGTGGAATTCCTCAAGGGCTTCTTTTCCATGGGTCCAGATGATGAAGATGTCATCAATATAGCGCAAGTAGAGTAGGGGCTTTAGGGGACGAGAGCTGAGGAAGCGTTGTTCTAAATCAGCCATAAAAATGTTGGCATACTGTGGGGCCATGCGGGTACCCATAGCAGTGCCGCTGATCTGAAGGTATACATTGTCCCCAAATGTGAAGTAGTTATGGGTAAGGACAAAGTCACAAAGTTCAGCCACCAGGTTAGCCGTGACATTATCGGGGATAGTGTTCCTGACGGCTTGTAGTCCATCTTTGTGTGGAATGTTGGTGTAGAGGGCTTCTACATCCATAGTGGCCAGGATGGTGTTATCAGGAAGATCACCGATGGATTGTAGTTTCCTCAGGAAGTCAGTGGTGTCTCGAAGGTAGCTGGGAGTGCTGGTAGCGTAGGGCCTGAGGAGGGAGTCTACATAGCCAGACAATCCTGCTGTCAGGGTGCCAATGCCTGAGATGATGGGGCGCCCAGGATTTCCAGGTTTATGGATCTTGGGTAGTAGATAGAATATCCCAGGTCGGGGTTCCAGGGGTGTGTCTGTGCGGATTTGATCTTGTGCTTTTTCAGGAAGTTTCTTGAGCAAATGCTGTAGTTGCTTTTGGTAACTCTCAGTGGGATCAGAGGGTAATGGCTTGTAGAAACTCGTGTTGGAGAGCTGCCGAGCAGCCTAAACACCACCCTATACCGGAAACCTACTGACCGCTATTCCTACCTGCATGCCTCCAGCTTTCACCCTGACCACACCACACGATCCATCGTCTACAGCCAAGCTCTGCGATACAACCGCATTTGCTCCAACCCCTCAGACAGAGACAAACACCTACAAGATCTCTGTCAAGCTTTCTTACAACTACAATACCCACCTGCAGAAGTAAAGAAACAGATTGATAGAGCCAGAAGAGTTCCCAGAAGTTACCTACTACAGGACAGGCCTAACAAAGAAAATAACAGAACGCCACTAGCCGTCACCTTCAGCCCCCAACTAAAACCCCTCCAACGCATTATTAAGGATCTACAACCTATCCTAAAGGATGACCCAACACTCTCACAAATCTTGGGAGACAGGCCAGTCCTTGCCTACAGACAGCCCCGCAACCTGAAGCAAATACTCACCAACAACCACATACCACACAACAGAACCACTAACCCAGGAACTTATCCTTGCAACAAAGCCCGTTGCCAACTGTGCCCACATATCTATTCAGGGGACACCATCACAGGGCCTAATAACATCAGCCACACTATCAGAGGCTCGTTCACCTGCACATCCACCAATGTGATATATGCCATCATGTGCCAGCAATGCCCCTCTGCCATGTACATTGGTCAAACTGGACAGTCTCTACGTAAAAGAATAAATGGACACAAATCAGATGTCAAGAATTATAACATTCATAAACCAGTCGGAGAACACTTCAATCTCTCTGGTCACGCAATCACAGACATGAAGGTCGCTATCTTAAAACAAAAAAACTTCAAATCCAGACTCCAGCGAGAAACTGCTGAATTGGAATTCATTTGCAAATTGGATACTATTAATTTAGGCTTAAATAGAGACTTGGAGTGGCTAAGTCATTATGCAAGGTAGCCTGTTTCCTCTTGTTTTTTCCTACCCCCCCCCCCAGATGTTCTGGTTTAACTTGGATTTTAACTTGAAGAGTGGTCAGTTTGGATGAGCTATTACCAGCAGGAGAGTGAGTTTGTGTGTGTATGGGGGTGGGGGGGATGTGAGAACCTGGATTTATGCAGGAAATAGCCCAGCTTGATTGTCATGCACATTGTGTAAAGAGTTGTCACTTTGGATGGGCTATCACCAGCAGGAGAGTGAATTTGTGTGGGGGGTGGAGGGTGAGAAAACCTGGATTTGTGCTGGAAATCACTTTAGATAAGCTATTACCAGCAGGACAGTGGGGTGGGAATAGGTATTGTTTCATATTCTCTGTGTATATATAAAGCCTGCTGCAGTTTCCACGATATGCATCTGAGGAAGTGAGCTGTAGCTCACGAAAGCTCATGCTCTAATAAATTGGTTAGTCTCTAAGGTGCCACAAGTCCTCCTTTTCTTTTATTTAAAGTGTATAATTCACTGTTTTATTTCATAATAATACATTGAAAAATTAATGTGCAATTTCCCAAAAGTTTTAGGACTAAAATTTGCCCTGAGTTTGCACCCTCATGCACACAAGCAAAAAGAGGACAGACACAAAAGAAAGAGTTAAAAAAGAGAATTAGCAGACAAAAGTTATTTGATTACATTGTGTATTTTCTTGCTATGGAAGGTTAAAAAGGGGATCCATTAAAGCAAATATTTATTTTAAGAATTGTTCTGCAGATGGATCAACAGCAAGGTGTTCCAGTTTATGTTTGTGAGGAAACCAGAATTTGGGGGAAGATTTTCCCAGAAGAGTAACACATGCATGTGTGCACACACACACACACACACACACACACACACACTCTTTAATAATTGCCCTTGCTGTCCCTTTGTAGTCCCAGTCCCTGAGGTTTTCTATAGAGTAGCTGGGCTGCATAATTTTCAACACTGAACTCCAAATGAGGTACATACCAGAGACCACTGTGTCAGAGAGAATATTCACTAACCGTTGCAATTAAAATAAGTCATTGTTGTCTTGCATACTGATCAGCTTCCTCCTCTAAAGTGCAGATATGTAATCTTGGAAATTTTCCTAATTCATCTTTGTAAAACTAAGATGCTCAAGACATACTGGTTGCATTAAACAACATTATTTTGCCTGCAACTGTATTGTCAGCATTACAGTTTCTCTGCAAGACCTAAAAGTTATTTATCAGTCGCTATTATTTGACAGGGCAAGTTATTTATTTACAGGTTTTCTGATTTGCATGCAAGTTGATTTGCTGTTGATAATTAGATTGTTGTGACTGCCAAACAACCATGTAAGATTTGATATGAGTATAGCCAAACATACGCTATAATTTTATGGAGAGCAAAATGTGCCAATTGATTTCATTTTATTTGATATTCCTTAATTTGCTTATATTCATAATTATCTCAATCCTCTTTTTTACCTTTTTACGATAGAAGATTATAATGTACTATCTATGCTTACTTGATTTTTATGATTGTTGAGTTTTTTAGTAAATAAAATCCCAGTACCAAACCAATAATTATTGAAAATAGTATGTAAGGCCATACCTGGTATAAATCAGCATAGTTACAGATCTGGCCCCATAATCTTAAAAATATTGTTACATTCGAATTGCTGCAATCCTTTTATGAAATGTATGGGTTGTCCTCTGTTGATTCTTTCTTGTATGTACCTAAATACAAAAAAAAAAACAAAAGTTTTTCTCTGAATAATGATGGCTGTTAAGAAAATTAGGTAAATATCAAAAATGTCTGGACGTTGGTTACATCTTTCTATCACTTGCCAGTACAATAGATAGATAATATCTGCAGCTGAGGATGCAGAGTTTCATTTAAATATATATATACACACATTACAGGCAGACAGAGGCTGTTTCATTCCGCAATGATTGAAAAAAGGACAAAACCAGTCACATGTTTGAGGCATTCATAACTGTATATGCACTAACATATAATTGTTGCAGTGACGGTTTCACTTTTCTCTTCTGCATATTCTGATGGTCCCAGAGCTGTTGGATGTCATGAATCTGTGAACTAGGTAGAAGGAAGAGGAAAAGAAAGTGACTGCCTTAGTTTCTAGGATTTATCCAAAGAAGATTCTTCTTGTAATCTACGGCTGCAAGGGATAAAGATATTTCTTCAGGTGAGATGTTAAAGAAAGGATCTTGTCCATCTATGCTCATTGTGCAGAGGGGAACTGAAGATTCCATAACCTATTTTAAGGCAATGGTGGAAGGGAGTAAGAACAGTGGGAGAAGGTGAACCCCAAAATACTGGCCAATATTACTTTTTATAATAAAGGCAAGTTCTGCTGTACAAGAAAGTGTGAGAGCGAAAGCTGAGAGCATATTGACTACATAATCACTGTATTATTGGTGTATCTGTGTTTGTCACATTATTTTGTAAAAGTGCATAGGAATATTTTAAGTATTGAAGATATTATTTAAAACAATATCTATTGTGTCCTAGTTTTTCCTTTTAGATATGGATCTACTAACACTGTAACCTACTGGAGTATGTGTGTTACAGGTCCCCCTCTGTGCCCAATCCACAGAGGATATGTATCTCTTTCAGTCTCACCTAAACAGCATTAGGCTGTTTACATCTCATCTGTAACATCTGTAACATCTCAGAATTTTTACTTTGGAGATCCCTAACTGAATCCTGGTGTGTTGGACAAGATGGCAGCCATTGCAATATCATCACATATTGCTCCCTTTCAAACGTAATTGATTCTGGAAGCAATACAGTCTGGAGATACAGGCAGTTGCGCAAGGCATCAAGGGTCATCAAATTCCATAGCACAATGCGACTTCTGGCCACAGTGTAGAGCAACTGAAGATAGTGTCATTTCGAATAAGCAAATCAGTAAAGCATGCACCTCTAATAATGGTTTACCTCAAGGATCTGTGCTGGCTCCTTCAACATCAACCTTAGTGACTTATCTGACAATTTCATGTACGTTCATTTATGCTGGTAACGTCGCTCTTGCAGTACCAGGCAAAGACCTCACTGCAATCCGTGACACCTTCTCCACTGACCTCAAGATAATGGCAGAATACTTTCAGTATTTGAAGGTCCATCCCAATGCCTCCTGAACCTTAGTAATAGACTTTTACCTAAACAACAAAGCCTCCAAGGAACCACTCAATGTCACCTTTTGCAGTCAACTGGTCCGAAATGAGCCCTATCTGAAGTACTTGCGTGTAACCTTGGATTATCCCAAACAAACACCAGATTGCTGACCCGATTGTTTCCCCAGAAACAGTGATCTGCATTGAACCGCTTTAGAACATTGCATGGCAGATGCTGTCATGGCTTACACCTTTGGAAGATGGAAGGAATGTACAGTGTGACTGTGGACACCATATTGTAAATCAGTATCCATTATGATCGTTTGTGTCATCTCAAATCAGTTATGAAGAGATCAAATCCAGATTAGTGAGCCCGTGGGTAATCTGAACATTGCTATTCACGTCTCTTGCCATTCAAAAGAAGATTATTTTGGAATCTCAGGACAATTTGTATTTTGGGTTTTCTACCATCAGGATTGCAAAATCTTTTTTATTTTTGTTTCAAGTTTAATTTAATTTTTTTCCTTTGTGAGCTGCAGATACACAGCACCAGCTTTCAGCATTATATGATAATATCAATGCATTAAACATACGGATTATATATGTTTAACTGTTTTTTTTTAATACTTGAATGAGTTTGTATATTCTCGTAGGTGGAAGTGACAACATCTGTTCCTCCTATGTTAGTATCTCTAATATAGGAGAGATGATTGTGTGAATGAGAAGTAAACAATGACTTGGAAAGGAAGATATATTGTATAGCATAGCATTTATGGTTTTTTTGTTGTTTTATAACCCCTCAAAAGGTTAGTTTTTCCTCACCTTGCAAGAATGACCAACATGCTTCCTACAGAATGTAACCTCTCCAGATCTTACCTATCACCTGCAACCAATCTGTTGGCAAATGTTGGAGAAAGGATATTGGGCTAGATGGACCACTGGTCTGACCAACCCACTGTGGCAGTTCTTAGATTCTAAGTGTTATAGAGGAGATCTCAATTAATGGATGTATAAAACAAGGTACCTGTGTCTGTGATCATTGTTCGAAAATAGTATTAAATTATCCTGTATTTGCTAAACCAGTTGCCTGGCTAGTTGGTGACCACTTCTACTCACTTTTTGGAACTGCATGATGGACAAGGCCTCATCACAACTGATCTTGATCCCCATCAGGCAGGGTCTTTCCATTGACATAAAAAATGGGACAAGATTTCCTTTAAAAATTATAAAACTCCCTACTAGTGGAGATGGTAAATCTGGAGCTACCTTGATTATAAAAGAGGGAGATGCTGTCAAGGCCCCTTCAGTTAGAAACGTGCTTGCCACACTGGTCCAAAGCAGTTTGAATCTGGTGACCTAACGGGCGTGCTGCAAAGCCCATCTCTTTGGTGGAGGAACAATGTCAATCATTGTCTTCTGTGAAGCAACTTTGGGCACTATAAAATAATAAATAATCAAAAAGTAGACAGAACTACTGAGGAGAGGGAGCTTGCTCTTTTAATTGAGGTTTTGTTGATAAGTCGAAAAAACCAAACAAACCTGAGAAAACCTATGAATCGGGGGGTGGCGTAAATATTATTAGCTTCATAATTAGCTTTCTTTTCAGGATCACAGAATTTTAAAAGTAGTCATGGGGAAGATGGATTGACAGGAAAAGGGGTTGGTGAGATGGTCAAAGGTACATGATAAAAAAATCACATATACATGTCAAATAAATACATAGCACCACAATTTATCATATGACTATCATCTCCACATATGCAATATCCAGTCATCTTGTCCCTGGATCTGGCAATATTGCTTGTACATCTTAAAAAGATAAGATGACTCAATGGAGACAATATAAGCCTATAGTCACATCCTTATGCTAATCTTCTCCAAGGGCCCATTCTGCATTCTGAACTACCAGTTCTGTTGGCTGTGAGAGAGTAGTAGGAAAATAGCACAATACCTGCTATGTACTCTTGTGTTCACAGTTCACTAAGGCTGGACAGCCTATTAGTTAAAAATATCTGATGCAATAGTTCAGTTTAACAAGACACATTAGTGAAAAATCTTTAAGAACAGTTAACACTCCACTGTGCTGATTTGGATTGAACCTCTTATTGGGAGGAGATGTTTTAAAGAAACTTTAAGAAGTGTTGCTTAGGAAAACAAGTGCTAGTTTTAGCTTTTTTTGTTCATTTTGTGCTGCCTATTCAAATATTGACATAGAATAGTATGTTTAGGCACTGTCGAATGTCCTACTAGAGATTTTGCTGTTGCACAACCATCATAATTTAGCTCCTGATTAGAGCTCAACGGGTTTTCCTGTCCCTGGGAAATTTTCATTATTTTGAAAAAATTTACTGTCCCTAATCAGGACAAAGTGTTGAAATCTCAACAATCCAAAAAGCCCTGTTTGTTCAGATCAGTCAAAAAGTTAGTTTCAGCTTTGACCTTTTAAAATATATTTTTACTATAATTAGCTTACATTTCTAAATGAGCAGTCATAACAAAAAGATTGTCCTGAAAATACCTAAATGTGATGTTTCAACAATTTCACAACTTTTTTTCAAAGACATTTTTGAACAGAGAAATTTGTTGAAACTGGCCTTTCCTCTGAACAGTTTCAGTTTACATGAATCACTATTTTCTGCCAAAAAAATTTCATCAAAAAATTCCTGACCAGCTCTAGTCCTGAATTGAAGCCTATTGAAGTAATTGAATAGCTTCCAATTGACTTCAGTGGAATTTGGATTAAGCCTTTAGAATCCTAGGTCCCATAGCATAATTCATTTTTTTTGCCTTTTGCAGTTGCAAAGTAGCTACTGCCCTGGATGGATGGATTCCGAAAGATGCAGATGAGCATCTGAAAGAAGCATATCAAAAATGATTTGGTCAGGAAATGTTGCAGGATTTCCAGTACTTCAAATGCCAGAAATATCATGACATATCACCCAATATTTTAAAACTTCCTCTTCTAGCTGAAACCAGGAAGTAGAGTTTTGTAGGTTTTCTTTAAAAAAATACTAAATTAATTAATAATAAATAATAATAATTATTATTATTATTAAGGTAAGCATTTATATTTCTAGTCCAAGTCTGTTTTTAAGATATCCTTTTGAATGTTGCTTAAGAAAATGCACTAAAAAATATATATTTTAAAAGCTTAACCGGGCTTTTTCAAACCTCAAAGCTTCAGGCTGGAATTTTCAAAGGCACCCAAGGGAGATAAATGCTGAGTCCTGTTGAATTTCAGTGGAATTTGGGCATTTAACCCTCTTGTGCTCTTTGGGAATTCCCACCCACAGGCTTCAGGCACACATTTATGTAAGACTTTATTTTATCTAAAACAGGCCACCTTGGCATTGATAACTTCAGGCTGGTATGCAGAAGGGAGACCCTCTTTAATTTCAGTTGTAGGACTCTTCTAGAAAAGTAAAAGACAAGACTGTATGAGGGCTTGTCTAGGCTTGTCAGAGTTTTAGGAGTTTACATTATCTTAGACTTCTGGGGATTCTTCAAGAAGCTGTATTAACATTGTAATAGAAGATGGGAAATGAGGACCCTTAATTATAGGTACCAATTTCAAAGGTAATAGTTGACATGGCCTAACAGTGGCTCTCACTTACCTTTGGTTTAACCATGTTTTTAAAGTGGAATCACTTTAGATTTCTTGAGTTAATCCCTTTTGTTGTGTGTGTGTGTGCATGCGTGTTAGTGTGTATTGTGGAGAGAGAGAGAGAGAGATGGTCATTTACAAAGACTGAAAGGGGACTTCCTAGTCCAAAACATCCTAAGATTTGCCTAATATTACTTTGTGCCCATTTAAACCCTTTAAATTGTCATCTTAAGGTTTGCTGTTTTTAAAACATCGGTCCTTTGTTTCTCAACCTTTTCTTTGGTATGGCTTTCATGAATGGATTATGATGGTCAGGTTGTAATACCATGAATGGAAGATTTAGGACCTGTAATCTTAAAAACACGGCTTGGCGCCAGTAGACAAACAATGTACTGCCCAACCTGTTATCTCAGCCTACTAGGCTTTCACTTCTTACCTGCTTTCAAAGAATATCAATTCACCCATGTTGTCTAGTAAGTGGGAGGCATAATCTTCTCAAACAGGTAGTTTGCATTTCCTGGGTTGTTTTTTTTTATATACTTCCCTATAACATACTTTTCTATTTGGTAGCACAGCCCAACTCAGTTGAATTTGCAAAGCTTTAAGCTTGTTTGAAAAAGGATCTCGTGCTAGCAAGATTTTTAAATTAAACACAAAAAGTCTGAGCTGATTTTTAAGGGGATTTTTAGTCAATATGGATGCTGTAGTTAATAATGCCGTAATATGACAGCATAAAACAAAACTGTCTTTGGAAATGAAAATTATTTTAGATTGTTAATTTAAGAGTGCTCTTTATTAAACAGATTAATGTGGTATAAAACAGTACAATGAAAATGTAAATAGTGTCATGATTTATCACTCTCAAAGATCTAGAAATAAATATGCAACAGCAAATGCAAACAATAGTAAAATAAACTAGGGCTGCATGGTACTGAGTGGCCTAAAGTACCAATGGTACCCAGGTGATGAGGCCCTTTAAGTGACCACACAAAATACTGTATTTGTTAAAATACTGGTGGTATTTGTGACATTCAATTGAATAGCGATATAGTATAATCTGAGGACTAGAAACTGATTTTATTTACAGTACTGTAAATGCAAAATAACTCCATCGATATCAGTGGAGTGATTCTGGATTTACACTACTGTAACTGAGTTAGACATCTTACCTCTGAAGGGTAAATTGAAGTGAGAATGATGTTAGAATTGTGCTGCCAGAGAACTGTACTTCTTCAGTTGCATTATTACTCTCCAGTATAAAGGGCAATGTGGTTAGTAGAAGAAAAAGCAACTTTAAAAAAGTTATGTCTTTATTTGGTGGAAGAAACTTCTGCTGTACTTTGAATGTAAAATGCTACATTTTTATTTTTACAGTAGTGTACATCTGAGAGGTGTTAAGCAAATAAATAGCATTCTCAAAATCCACTTGAGGCTCTGATTTACGAAAATTGGAGACTTCCTTGACCAGGCTTTTGTAATGGTTTTCCTGTCGGTATTGAAAACTCCAGGATGTTCAAAAAGTAGGTAATAAAACTGCCATATGATATTTCTGGAAATTCAGATGAAAAAGGCCAGTCCTGTTTCATTATTTCAATTGAAAATGGCTACAATTAAAAGAATCGCCCCCACACACACACACTAATGTTAGAAAAAAGGAAAATATATAGAAAAGAAGAGTCCAGAACACTCATATGACATTGTTACTGGAAGCCAGATAGGTTGTATATTGTAACTTAAATGTTTAAATTATCTGGAAATATCACACGTCTGAAAATTTGTATCAGAAGTGTGTGTATATCAATATATTGTTTATATTCAAAAACAACGAGGAGTCTGGTGGCACCTTGAAGACCAACAGATTTATTTGGGCATATGCTTTCATGGGTAAAAGACCCACTTCTTCACATGCATCTGAAGCTTATGCCCAAATAAATCTGTTAGACTTTAAGGTGCCACCAGACTCCTCATTTTTTTTGTGGATACAGACTAACATGGCTACCCTCTGATACTTGTTTATATACAGTACACACAACTAAAATTCCTGGCAGTCAACGCAATCTAAGTCAATGTCATTGCACAGAAGCAACTGAGAAGAATTTGGCACATGATCTTTTTTTGTGCTGTGTGTATAGATGAGAATAAGGGGGATGATATTTGGACAATAAGGGCAACACTTTCAGAAAGAAAGGCATGAGGTGAGAGGTAGTAGCACTTCCCAAAATCACAGGAGCGTGAGATAAATACGGTAAAGATTATGAGGTAGTCAGATACTATGGTAATGGGGGACATATTGATACCGAAGACAGATATGTGCATACAAAGAGTCACATTACCAATTATGAGTCCATATTTGTACACAGTTACCAAATTGTCCATGCACACTGTTTAAAAATTCAAGCAGATGCTTCAATGCCTAACCAACCATTTACTCATGTAAATACTTAACTTTCAAATTATCACACTTTTTCACTTGCTAAATGTTTTAGCAAGATTTTTATTATATCCATGTTTAAATCTAGTCAATAATAGCAGTTCTAAACTTCATATATAGAATCAGGCTTAAATAGAAATTATACATATCTGTATACAGCTTTTAGACAGCCTAATATTCAAGGTATTTGGATCCAAGGTTTTGGTTTGGGCCATTTTTTATCAATCAATAGCCCTTTGAAGACTTCCAAGTAAAAATAAAAGCATTCACTTCAAGCTTTCGGATCTGTCCCTTTTGTCCTTGCTATCTGTAAGTAACAAAGTAAACAATGCCAAACAACATTGCAGCGGTAACAAAGTAAACAATGCCAAAATAGATTTTTACTCATTCTGAACAGAAGACATTCCAAAATATATCCAGACACTGTTCTAAGCAGGAACAAATTACACATAAATACACATTTTGTGCCAGAATGTGTGTGGTATCATTCATTTAAATTACGGCAGTTAAATAGGCTTCAATTGTGGTCATTGTGCTACAATATCATTGTGTTAGGTGCTGTACAAATCATAATATGAGATTTTGTCTAACCCCCAAATGACAAGAGTTTAGACAAGATTGCACTTGTAAACATATTAGTAAGTAAAGGGTATTTTTTTAAAAACCTAGGTGCCTAATTTCACACTCCTAAATGCTTACTTAGGCCTGGTCTATACTATGGGGGGAATCGATCTAAGATACGCAACTTCAGCTATGAGAATAGTGTAGCTGAAGTCGATGTATCTTAGATTGACTTAGAATCACTTACTTTGTGTACTCGCGGCGCGGGATCAACAGCTGCCGCTCCCCCATCGACTCTGCTTCCGCCTCTCACCCTGGTGGAGTTCTGGAGTCGACAGCAGAGTGATCGGGGATCGATTTATCGTGTCTACACTAGATGCGATAAATCGATCCCCGATAGATTGATCACTACCTGCTGATACGGCGGGTAGTGTAGAAGTGGCCTTAGCTGCCTGCATTTTCAGAGATGATTAATATCTGCAGTTTTTATTAACTTCAGAAGGGATTTGTGGGTGATCAGCGCATTTGGAAATCAGTTCATTTTTATTAGGTGCCCAAACAAACTGCTAAACCATAGGCATCCAAGTCTGAAAATGTTGGCCTTAGTAGTAACTTAAAGATAGGTAAATAAAGAGACAGTTTTTATGCAGATCTTCATTCAGGAAAAACTCCCATTGGCATCCACGGCTTTCTAAAAGGCTAAGGATCCTCTGAGTTACAGAAGACTGGACATTCTGCAGTTTGTAGAGCTAGCTGACAATTTTTTGACAAAGTGCCAATTTGTTAGAAAATGCCAATTTGTCAAAAACAAAAATTCTTGCGCTAAAGGGTTGATTTTGACAAACTTTCATTGAGAAAGTTTCTCTGGTCCATGCTGGAATTTCAGAGAAAGAAAGAGTGTTCAGAACAGCTTTGTGATTAGGACCCTCACCTGGGATCTGGGAGATCTAGATTCTACCTGAATCAGTTAGAACAGAGGCTTGAACTTGAGTCTCCAACATCCCAAGTGAGCCCAACCACAAGCTATTCTGGTCCCTTTGCCCCCCTCCCCCCAAAATTCAAGAGGTTCAGCGTGGGAAAAATCTTTGAAATCTCAAAAAAAATCAGCTTTAGCAGTGCCGTAGATTGTATAATGCATATAAGTAAATTCAAGTCTAGCATTCAAAAGCAGTAGCAGAAGTATTTCCAGTGAAAATCCAGCCATCCACTGAAGAAGAATTAACTAACTTTAATTAATGAATGTATATACATCTGAAGTAAGTTACAGTGCCAAAACTAACATTTTTATTGAGACCCACCATTGTGTTTTTTCCCTGCTGTCTTTATCCTCATGCTCTCATTTCAGTGTTTCTTTTTCCCTTTATTACTTCTATTTTAAAACTTTACATCGAAGGGATTTGTTTGTTTTGTTACTTTTTCCTCAACTTTAGTTTTCAGCAATAATGTTTTTCGTTGTAGCTATTCTTCCTCATCTTTGTAACAAATCTGCTAGCCATTTAATTATACCTTGATGCTTTATAATTCACAATAAACTGAAAATGAAAGCGAAGTTCTCATAGCAGCAATTGAGAAACATAGCTATGAAGAAAGATCACTGTTGCCAACAGAGTATTCTGTTGGAGCTGGAGAAAATAACACTGATTTTGTTTCTTTTGTGTAGTTTCTTTTTCTGCTCATTGAAGTGAAGTGAGAAGCCATTAACAGGACAGACTGAGTGGTGCAATGGTAATTTTGGAAGTACAGGTATTCTAGGCCCAACCTATTGAAATAAAGGTTTTCAAATAGAAGCCGGTGGCAAAGCCCTTGTGGGAAGCATGAAATAGGAATTGAGACTGTAACTAATTTAGAATGAAATGGAGGGAAGGGAGAAAAAGTTGAAGTGTTTTATAGGGCTGGATCAACCCAGTATACATCCAAAGGCCTTGTGCAAATAACTCTCCCACTTTTAACCCTTTAATCCCAATGTACCAATGAGTGCATTAGGAGCCATCTTGCTGAAAAGCGAAATCTTGTGACACTGCCAATAAATGAGGGAGAGATTCTGCAAGTGTTATTCTTACTGATTGGTATTTATGAATTCTACTTATTGACAGGATCACAGGATCGGACCCTACATGAGAATTTAATGTAACTTAATTGCAGTTTAACATTTGCAAACAGAACATCAATATGTACAAATGAAATATTTTGTTCAACTATAAATACCTTTCTTTAGTATTGGAAGCAGTTGGAAACTGGTTAATTGTTTAAAGAAATGCTCCAAAAATGATGTTCTCAGAGTATTCAAATATTACTCTTCATTTTACTTTACAAAAAATCTTGGAGACCATTGGGAGAAAAAAGGGCTGTTTACTGACAGAAAGTCAGTGGTAGAAAATTAAAGCAAGCTTAGATTTTAAAAGTTTATTTCAGCAAGGTGCCAATAACTAGTAGGATATTCAGGAAGGTGAATTTAGATTTTAAAAACAACTTTATTTTCAGATAAATTTAGTAAGTCATTTATGTAAGGAATATTTTCTACTCTATGAATTTTCAAGACTCAACAAAATCAGAGTTTCCCTATAACTGCAGTTATAATTGAAGAATGTCATCCAAATTTGTAACAGGATCTCCCTGCAGCACATGTATTTTATCGTTATACCACAAGAGCACAGGCTATGTTACCACAGAAGACTCTGTTTTTATAATAATTATCCAATAGAAATTTCTTACCCTTATGTGTGACCCACAGCTTAAAGAAAGAAACGATGGAGCAGATGGAAAACCAGAAGATAGTTTGGGCAGTGTTTCAGGAAAAGAAGTATGGCCTTGTGTTTAAGATACAGATCTGGGATCTGGGTGTTCTGGATTGTAATCTGGCTCAGACTTCTTTTCTGATCTTGGGTAGTTTCCCTAAAATCTCTCCATGCCTCAGTTTTCCTATCTGTAAATTGTTGATAAGAATATTTCCCTACCTCACAAAAGTGTTGGAAAAGTAACTCTATTAACATTGTCCCAGACACTGCATGAAGAAAGACAAGACACCAGGAGTGTATGCCAAGACACCAGGCTGCAACTTTGTAAACTAATGCATCTGGGAACTATCTAGCAATAGTTCGTCCACTGCAAGTCATCCTTCCTGTTCAGCATTCAAGCATAAAAAAAGAGAGCCGTGACAGTGCAACATTCAGGCTTTCTTCTTTCTTGCATATATGCCATTGTCTTTCATCAAGCACCTCCTGAAAGTAGAGTTCTCTACAGTTCTAGACATTACCCTATACACAAGCATATTAGCCTAGCATAAAGCTCTCTGTTGGAAAATTATCTTAATACTTCCTTTCTAATCCATTCCAACAGGTGGAAGGCTGCTGTCAACCCCCTCCCCCACAACATTAACTTGGTCCCAGCAATATGGCTGTGTCCCCTGTGGAACCATTAGCTTCACTGGCCACCTGCCAAACTGCAGCCAAATGAATTTTACTGCCTAGCATACCACCAGGTCCCTGGACTGCTGATAGAAAAGAGCAGCTAGTCCTACAAGAAAAGTCAATGGAGATAGCCAGAGTTCAGAGCCCCAGGAGGATGACTCGCAGGAGATTGCAAGAGAGAACACAAGACACAAGGACTTGCAGCCAGAAAAAATAGGAGGAAGGCTGGAGAATCACACCAACACCAGGAAGAGGCAGGTCTATGACATTGGTGACTCTCTACTAAGAAGAACACACCGCTTTGTCACCAGAGCTGATCTGAAGAACAGAAGGGTGTGCTGTCTGCCAGGAGCTAGGATATGGGATGTGGAGCCTGAGGCTGAAGAAAATCCTGATGGGAGCAGGAAAGAATACACTGATTGTCCTTCATGTGTGAACAAATGATAAATCTAGATTCTCCTTGAAATGTATTAAGGGAGATTATGGCAAGCTTGGGAAGACACTTAAAGAAATGATAAAGGTGATTGAGTAGTATTGAATATTAATGATGAGGTAGACTGTAAAGAAATTAGAAGTGATGGAATGGATAAAACAAAGTCTGTTTGGATCAAAATCACTTTGGGGAAGAAAGCTACCAGAGTCTCTGCTGGGATAGTGCTGGGGTGTGCTACAGATACCCACAATGGGATTTGAATATGAATAGAGACCTCTTTAATGTTTTTAATCAAATAAATACTTCTGAGAATTGTGTGTCTATGGGAGACTTTAACTTCACAGATACAGAATGAAGGACAAGTGCTACTAATGATAGTAGGGCCCAGATTTTTCTAGGTATGGTAGCTGACAGATTTCTTTACCAAATAGTTTCCAAACCTACAAGAGGGATGCCATTTTAGATTTGGTATTGGTGAGTAGCGAGGACTTCATTGAAGAAGAATTGGTTGTAGGCAGGGCCGGCTCCAGCGTTTTTGCTGCCCAAAGCAGCAAAAAAACCAAAACAAAAAACCTTGCCGCTGAACATGGAGGCGGAGTGATGGAGTGGCTGCCGAATTGGCACCAGTAACCAAAGAAGAGTCGCGTCTCCGCCGCCGAATTGCCGCCGAGCACGAAACGCGTTGTGACGGAGCGGCTGCCGAATTCCCACCGCCGCCGAGGCCGGATTGCCGCCCCAGAGCCCAACCTCTTGCCGCCCTTTTACATTTGCTGCCCAAGGCACCTGCTTGGTTCGCTGGTGCCTGGAGCTGGCCCAGGTTGTAGGGGACAACCTTGGTTCAAGTGATCATGAGCTAATTCAGTTTAATCTAAATAGAAGGATAAACAAAAATAGCTCTGCAACTTGGGTCCTTGATTTCAAAAGGGCAAACTTAAAAAAATTAAGGGAATTACTTAGGGAAGTAGACTGAACTGAAGTCTCAAGGATCTGAATGTAGAGGAGGCTTGGAATTACTTTAAGTCAAAATTGCAGAAACTATCTAAAAGCCTGTATCCCAAGCAAGGGGAAAAATTCAGAGAGAAGAAGTTCTCTAAATACCAGTTTTCTTTCATTTCACATAGGTCACCAAACAGCCTTCAGGTGGTAACAACTTTTAGACAATTCTAGAGATCTGCAAAATACCAATTTTAATCTTCAGGGGTTCTTGTGATCCTCTTGTAGTTTGGGTACTCTAGCCTGGGTTTGTTCCCCATGAGTTTTCTTTGAGTTTTTGATTCACCAGCTGGCCACTTCCTAATGATACAGGAATGCCACAGCTCCCCAGAGACTGAAAAGTGTGAGTGAGGTTGCAGACCTGCATTTCCTCATATTGGATAAACAGCAAATGGGGAAGGGAGTCCTATCCTGCTGATGGAAGTGAGACCAGAACCCCAATGAAAGTTTTAGAAAACAGAGCTTAGTTTTGTGTTTTTAATAAAATTCAAAGTGGGAAAAATTAACCTGTTTTTGTGTTTGTCACTAAAGCTTTCCATAAATCTTGACTGAGATTTGAACAAATGACGTGGAGATGAAAAGCTTCCTATCATGTTAGTACTTCATCCTCTGAAGTTTTGAATTTTATAGGCCAGAACATTTAATAGTCTCATTCTTCAGAAAGTTATGAAGTTTTAGTTGATGTATAGTATAAATCATGGTGCTTGTATCAGCTTGACTTCTTTTACAATATTGTCTCCATTGAGAAGTGATCATGAAAACTAGGGCAAAAATTTTAGTAAGTTAACTGTGCATTAGTTTTGGTCTTTAAACAAATAATAAAAATAATATAGAGGGTTTTGTGTGAACTTTTCAAAACACAGAAAAGTTCAGTTTATTTGGGAATATTACTGTAGTAGAGAAAATATATTTTTCAGAAGGATATCCAGTGAGCTCTGACACTGTCCTCTTTAAGTATTCATCCACATCACATTCAAGTGAATGTTTACATGCCCTGACTCCGATGGCTTATTCTATTAGCTTGAACAGAGTACTGTTTTGATTCATCATTGATTAAGTTGTCAACAGTTTTGAAATATTAAGTTAATTCATGGTACTACAAGCATGAGTTATCTGAAACTTTGTTATGCATCAAAAGGCATAGCAGATTAACCAGAGGTGGATTACGGTTTTGTGGGGCTCTGGGCCAGAGCAAGTGGGGGCCCCTCCCCACCCCTTCCACCTGCAGTCCTCTCCTCCCAACTCCTCCCCCACCCCAGTGCTCCTGCTGGGGAAGCGGGGTCAGGGCACAGGGGCTTGCCCCATTCGCCCACCTGCCTGATGCTCCTGCTGGGGAGTGAGGCAAGCCCATGCATCCTGACTCCACTCCCCGGCAGGAGTGTCGGGTGGGCGGATGGAGTGGGGCAAGCCCCCGATACCCGACCCCACTTCCTGGCCAGAGAGCTGAGCCAGCAGGCAGAACAGGTCGGGGTGCCCATTTTTCTGGGGTCCCCAATTGGCCAGGGCCCCTGGGCTCGGGCCCCATTGGCCCAATGGCTAATCCTCCATTGAGATTAACACAAATCATAGTTTTGGCTAGTCATGATATTTTGGAAAGCTGGATGATTGTGGAACTTTTATATCTGTTTGACAGCCTCTTACCCAAATAACTTCTCTGATAATATTGTGTATCGTTTGTGATGTTGAGACTAATATTGGAGACAAAAATATAATGAATATCCATTAATTATAACGGCTAGTACATGTTTGTGAACATATGCTATTTAAAAATAACCCAACCAACTAAATACAAAACAAATTATATTGTTTTTTTAGAAAGCGTCAATTGTTCGGCCATATTGTTTATATCATAAGAGCATTCCAGGTGCAGCTACTGCTCTGGGGACAAAGAGCTTCTGTCAATAGGGCAGTAAAGTGGTGAACCATGGACTTGTTTGTCTGGTTTATATTTTGGCACAATGGCTTGGCAAAATATCTCTTTTTATCTCTAAAGCCTCTAGTCTCTCCTTTTTTCTCCTGACATGTCTATAATGCCACAAATGAACAGCTTCTGAAATGTTCCAGAATATAGAATCATAGAATCATAGAATCATAGAATATCAGGGTTGGAAGGGACCCCAGAAGGTCATCTAGTCCAACCCCCTGCTCGAAGCAGGACCAATTCCCAGTTAAATCATCCCAGCCAGGGCTTTGTCAAGCCTGACCTTAAAAACCTCTAAGGAAGGAGATTCTACCACCTCCCTAGGTAACGCATTCCAGT
Source organism: Lepidochelys olivacea (assembly GCF_965140295.1). Taxonomy (NCBI): domain Eukaryota; kingdom Metazoa; phylum Chordata; order Testudines; family Cheloniidae; genus Lepidochelys; species Lepidochelys olivacea. The sequence goes on from NC_140415.1 coordinate 32,807,700, forward strand.
GTTTCACCACCCTCTTAGTGAAAAAGTTTTTCCTAATATCCAATCTAAACCTCCCCCACTGCAACTTGAGACCATTACTCCTCGTTCTGTCATCTGCTACCATTGAGAACAGTCTAGAACCATCCTCTTTGGAACCCCCTTTCAGGTAGTTGAAAGCAGCTATCAAATCCCCCCTCATTCTTCTCTTCTGCAGGCTAAACAATCCCAGCTCCCTCAGCCTCTCCTCATAACTCATGTGTTCCAGTCCCCTAATCATTTTTGTTGCCCTTCGCTGGACTCTCTCCAATTTATCCACATCCTTCTTGAAGTGTGGGGCCCAAAACTGGACACACTACTCCAGATGAGGCCTCACCAATGTCGAATAAAGGGGAACGATCACGTCCCTCGATCTGCTCGCTATGCCCCTACTTATACAGCCCAAAATGCCATTGGCCTTCTTGGCAACAAGGGCACACTGCTGACTCATATCCAGCTTCTCGTCCACTGTCACCCCTAGGTCCTTTTCCGCAGAACTGCTGCCTAGCCATTCGGTCCCTAGTCTGTAGCTGTGCATTGGGTTCTTCCGTCCTAAGTGCAGGACCCTGCACTTATCCTTATTGAACCTCATCAGATTCCTTTTGGCCCAATCTTCCAATTGGTCTAGGTCCTTCTGTATCCTATCCCTCCCCTTGGCATATAGGTTTGCCAAGATGGATTCAGAGCTTGCCATAACTTTGTTTCCCTGAAAATACAGTCGTAAACAGTTCAGGATATATCTTCTATGTCATAATGGATAAAAATCCACGACAGACCTTAATAATGACTTATATTATTTATTTATTTATGTTATGTTATTTTGCTTTTGTCACCTTTTGAAACGTATTTCCAATTGGCCAACAGCAGCACGGTATTTCCTTTCCACTATATGGCTTTTACACTGCAACTGTTTCCTTCTGGTTTGCTTTTGTTTCCATAGGAAATTTTTAATTGTGTGATTTACACTTTCCCACTCACATAGCTCCTTCCTCCCACATCTATCATTTATTTTATTCTTGAAGGGTTGAGAAATGTGTATTTCGCTTCCATATTTTCCTTCAATACCTCCATTTTGGATGTGTCAGGGTTATTATAATGATGGGTTTCATAGTCCATAATTGCCAGAGGATACTATAATGCAGTAAATTCTAGTACCACAGATGTATGAATATGGATGTTAAATTATGTGTAATGCCTTATCTGATTTGTGTATCTGGATAATTTGTTTTTTAGGAGATGTGAAAATGGAATCCAATTTTTTGTTGGGAGAGGGGTGAAGAAGGAGGGTTCCTACAAAAATATAACAAATACAAAGTGGGTCTGATTTTTTTCACACACTTTTTCTTAATTTCTAAGGATGGAAGTTCACCAACATTGAGCGCACTTGCACCTTGTCTACAACAGGAAAAAGTTCATCAGCACTGCTTTTGATGATAAGCAATGGTGGGGGCACAGACAATTTACCATCATGTCATCTACCTACATCATTTGAGATAACTTCACTGCCTCACAAATTGATTTAGAACATAATTTGTTTTATAGACATGAGGTGAAACTGTGACCAGAATGGCCAGTATCTGATAAATGGAACCTTTTCTGCCATGCTGTGTTAAACTAAACCTAAACTAATCCAAAGATATTATGTGTATTTGCTATATAATGAGGGTGCCATGGCATACCTTACTGTCATATATATTTTATATTTCATGAGCTTATTGACTTCTGCTCTTGATGGGGTGATATTTTCCCCAGTAGCTTGATTCTAGAATTTTAAGGCTCTGCTTCCTCAAGTAACGTAGGTAGATGACTGATTTTTGAGGAGGTTGTACTCCAGATTTCAAAATACAGATAAACATGTGCCTAATGCTTTAAAGTATTGTTGTGGCTCACTAACTGTCCATGATCTTTTCTCTCTTTCCCTCTCAGCTTCTCTGTTGCTCAAGGAAACAGAACCACTTAATTTTTCTCTCAGGTCTTAATTTACGACACTCCCTTTCAGTTTACATACCAATTGTTTGAACAAGATTGGACGGAACTCTCTCATTTGGACCTCTGAAGCTAATTGCATTATTTCAATAGCTCTATTGGTTCCAAGACTTGAACTAATTTTGTGAAATTTTCTGATGCTACAATAAACAGGATTTCTTGGTTCTAATTGTGCTATTTTGTTCATGATTGTAAAAGACTAATTCATAAGGGTGCGAAGCTCCACTGAACTGTTCACTGCAGCTCCAATTACAAATCTAGAGCTATAAAACTCTACTTATTATATTTTTGCTTTCTAAACAATCCTTGAAGTTTTATGAATATAATGTAAATCTTTTACAGCTCTTTAAAGCTACCTCTTTATTATGTGCAGTGTGTTTATTTTGCTTATATGTATTGTCAGTTAAAAATAGAAATATGAGTTGGAAGGATGATTCAATTTTTATTTCTAAAGACTAACAGTTTTAAGTAACCATATTCTTATATACAGGACATTTTACAAGCAAAAGAGTAGAAACCCAGATCTTTTTGTAGTACTGATGTTGAAAGTGTTCTTGCAAAACCTCCTCAACTTTATACCAGGTGTTTTACTTGAGACTGACAATTGTTTTTAAAACATTGCTGACCCTTTGAGCCCATGCCACAGGTTATTATATGTTTACATAACTCATTACAAATAAAAAAGAGAAGATTCTCTAAATATTAGACTAAAATGGGAATTTACTTAGAAATACCATAGCAGGACTTACCAAACAAAGACTGGCTAAAAAAAAAAAAAGAGCAGTGACTATTACAACCCTGCAGTAAAAATGAAATAGTTATGGTTAGAGTGGCACATTTTCATTATAAGCCTGAGCTAAAGTCCGTTGAAATCAATTAGAAGATTCAATTGGACTTCCAGGGCTTTCCGTCATTTAGTCAGATCCCTCTATCTGAAAAAGTTAGCCATTCAGCTCAAGTTCTACATGCTAGTTCTGAGCCTAAATGGTCTCTGACTTTCTACATGCAGTCATTTTTGAGTTGCCAGAGCCAGGTGAAAACAATCCTATCTTCAAGACATCAGATGCTAATTCTGTGCTCATATATAGCAGGAGTGGAATTGCCATAGAATGAGAACAATAGCCCTTCCCATGTGTGACAGAATTTGGTTTAGTTGTAGTGAAGTTATCAGTATCCACGTACACAGAAGAGGACAGAGTCGATGGATCCTAAGAACATGAACCTCACTGAGGACAGGGAGGAGGCGAGCAGGACCGAACTGTAGTTTCTGCAGGAATTATGCCTAGATATGGCACTCTGGTATAACTTGGACATAACTCAGTCAAAGTGACTGAGTGTCAACCTGGCCCTATTGAAATCAATGGAATTTCCCCCAATGGGATTTCCCCCAATGCCTTTTTGGTGAGGGAGGAGCCTTGGAAAATATGCTTTTATTCATTGCAAAAGCCCAGTTACTCCAATGTCAGAAAAACACAAGCCTGAGAAATTGCTCTGATTTTCTTATACCAAAAAACCACACCCTATGCTCAGATGAGTGTGATTCTTCAGCAAAATTTCCTGCATGACCTTTTAGCCATTGCAGGTGCAAGCAGTGATTTTTGGGAAAGTGAGGCAAAATGAGGCAAAGACACTGCTAAGACTCACCTTAATTGCTTATACATTGTACCCTGTATCTGTCTCTTTAGATTGTAACATCTCTGTGCCAGTCACTGTGACTCCCTATATGTCTGCACAGCACTTTGTACAATTGAGCTCTGATCCAATTGGACCTTCTGTATGCAACCATGTGATTAAAATAATGATAACTAGGGCTGTTGATTAATCACAGTTATTTCATGCGATTAACTCAAAAATTAATTGTGATATTTAAAAAATTCGCAATTCATCACAGTTTTAATTGCACCGTTAAACAATTGAAATGTATTAAATATTTTTGATGCTTTTCTACATTTTCATATATATTGTATTCTGTGTTGTAATTGAAATCAAAGAGTATATTATTTTTATTACAAATATTTACACTGCAAAAATGATAAACAAAAGAAATAGTATTTTTCAGTTCACCTCATACAAGTACTATAGTGCAATCTCTTTGTCATGAAAGTGCAACTTACCAATGTTGATTTTTTTGTTACATAAAATCATGCATCCGATGAAGTGATGAAGTGAGCTGTAGCTCATGAAAGCTTATGCTCAAATAAATTGGTTAGTCTCTAAGGTGCCACAAATACTCCTTTTCTTTTTGCGAATACAGACTAACACGGCTGCTACTCTGAAACTTACCATACAATGAATGATTACTTTAGTTCAGTTGATCAGTAAATAATAGCAGAGACATACTGTATTCTGTATTGATATCCTCATGTTTCTACAGAACACACTCTGCAGCTCTTCCCAGCTGACTTTATGGTTTTTGCAAGAGCACACTGTAGGGTTTCCAAAGTCTGCTGGTGATGGGAGCAGAGTTTGCAAGCTCCATGAACCGAATGATTTTGAGACAGAACTTTTGTAACATTCATATTTAGACAACAAATGCTCAAAAGTCAGGACATAAAGTCAAGATTCCCATTGTAATGTTAATGCACCTCCACTGTGAATCTTGTGTGAAATTATGGCCCTTTTAAAGTAAATAGGAGTTTTGCCATTGACTTCAATGGAGGCAAGATTTCACAATGCTATATTTTATGGCACATATTGACATTAAAATTAAGGACTGCATCATGAAAGCTGCTGAGTGCTATTTACTCCTATACAAGTCAATGGGTACTGGAAGTGTGTAGTCCCTCATAGATTCAGGCCTATAGAAGCAACACAGGGATAAAAAATGCAATAAATGTGTACTAAGGATCCAGTGGTGCAAACACCCCCTAGCATATTGCTTACTATTTTAATGGGACCATTCATGAGAGTAATCATGATACTTGGAAGCAAGTGGTTGTAGGATCAGGGAATAAGAGAACTGCAAATTTTCCGTTTCTGTTGCATTAATGTATTTTAAAAATGTTTTAATATATATTAGACAGTTCTTTTTATATTCACTGCTGCAGCAAAATATTGTTCTGCTACTGGAAGATCTGTAAAGCCTTTAATTTGTTCCACCTGTGACATTTTATTTGCTTTGTTGGTATGGTGAATATTGCAAAGCTTAGCTAATTTTTTTTCTTTTATACTATGTTCAAAATCTAATACATTTCCATTTTTGAGAAAATCCTTCATGGTCTGATTTTCAGAGGTGCTGAGCCCCTGCAAATTGCATTGATTTCTACCGATCAGCAACCCTGAAAACTAGGCCCTGATTATTCCTCCCGCTGCCCCATCTTCAAAATTCTCTTTTACTAATCTAAAACAGAAAATTTCATACACTGCTGACAAAGGAAATGGAAATGTTTCTTTTTATTTGTTGTGGTAAGGCAGGTCAAGTCTTTTAAATGTCCATTTTCTTTTTTTTTTATTAGTAGCTTATTGTGTACTTCAGTAAGAATGTACCATTTCTATTTGATTGGCTTAATTTGTACAAACAGTATGGAAAGCCGATTCTCTTGTGGTATAGTTCTGCTGTGGATATACCTGTAGATTGAGTTACTATTGGAGGGGGAGGGGAGTGCTGATTTAGGATGATAAGAAAATAAACCCAAGCAAGCAATAGATATGGAATAAAAATGTAACACTTGCCAGGAAGCTTATTCTCAATATAAATAAGGATTAGCACTAGAGGCTGTGCACCAAATAGAGTCTTAGTACACATATGTTTGAATATTACACTGTGAATACATGAAAAATGACTTCATAAGCATGGCATTTTTCAGTGAAGCAATGTTTAGGTCACTTGCTATTGGGTTCAGTCTATGCTAAATGTCTGTGTTTCAAGAAACACCCTTATAGGAAGGGAAAGTAAAGAAATTCTACCTGCCTAGTGGGTAGGGTTAGAGGAAAGAAGCCTTTCCCCTAGCAGGCGTGTGGCTCTAGGCAAGGAGAAGTATGGAACTACACAAAATTGTAGGTAGTTATTTAAAAAACTAATAATCTAATTGTTTCTGGTTGTTGTAGGCAGGAGAAGCTAGACAAGTGGTCCCACAATCTTCCATAATGCAATTACAATGGTCCACAGGGGTTTTCTTCTGCACAGAGACAAACAAGGGGAAATAACCACATGCTGTAAAATCACCTGCAAGACTCTGCATGCCTGTACAGGTCCAACAGCTTGTGCTCAAGTCCTAGATATGATTTAGAGACCGGGCTATTTTTCTGAGCACACAGAGCTCAGACTGCAGGTGAATGTGCAACAGATGATCACCATCCAGGGTGTTAATATAAGGTTAATTGCTTGGATCAGATGGGCCTCTGCTAGCAGGCACTGACCCTTCAGCGTTAGCTAGAGCTGTGTATGCTTCCATAGGGCTGATTAGGAGCAGAAGCCAGCTGAACTGATCTACAGTCTACGGTCTTGCCACCTGAACTCCTCAGGGCAGAAAGAAAAGGGGCCATCTCTTTTTTTTTTCTTCCCCCCCTCTTAGATTCTTGCCCTATTTGAAGGTACGAAAAGAAAAACCATTGGTGTTGTGTTCCCTGAGCTGATTGCCAAAGACACAATTTTTGGTTTTGGACAACAGTTGCATTCCATAACACTACCTAAGTCTCCTCTCAAAGCACCTACCTTAGTCTTCCCATTCTGTGCTTAGGAGTCCATGTTACTAAATAAGGACTACACAGGAGGAAAAGAAAAAAAAAAACAGTTTCAGCAGTGTTGGCATACTGGGGTGTGTGTGAGTTACAGATGCAATAGGACATCCCTTTTTAAACTCTCCTTGAGGTATCCAAAGCGAGAGGCCAAAAAGGACTTTGGTCCCTGACTGAATGATTGGCGATGGAATAGGTTAGAGTGTATGATTATGGTTTGAGATTTTCTGTGTGGTTTACACAGTATTAGATGCATATATTGCTTACTATTAGTACCCCTGAGAAGGAATTTGGCCATGTTAAAGTTGCTATCTAATTGCTGCCTGGCTCTAGACTTTTCAAAGCCCAGGGGCAAAATCCTGGCCCCACTGTGAATTTTGCCATTGACTTCAATAGGGCCAGGTTTTCCCCTATGTAAGGGGAAAAAGTCTATTTTTAAGTGCTACAAAAAAAGCACAGAAAATAAAATAGCATAGACTTTGGGATAGACATTTCACTAGGTTCCCTTGGACATGACTCACTCATGAATTCTAAAAAGAGATTAAAAACTTATGTTTTGTGCATATTCTCGATTGGAAAAGCTAGGGTTAATTACAATTGTCCAATAGACCACCTGTGTTAATATGGTGGGTGGACAATGATGGATTCAGTTCGGTTCAGTTCGTAGCAGAAACTGAATTGGGAAAGCCAGGAGAAGAAAGTGGTTTGAATAGTTCAGGTACAAACAGATGATAGAAGGAGTATTAATAATAGTTCTGTGCATGTGCACCCATGAGCACATGTAATTTCTGAATAAATTAAGTAATTTAGTAGCTGTGCAATTTTCTGTTGCACATCTGTGTGTTACTGATGTGGATTCCCATCACTACAATATCTGAATACCTCCAACATTAATGATTTATTATATATAATACCTCTGTGAGGTAGAGAAGTATCATTTCCATTTTACTGATGAGGAATGGAGGCACAAAGAAATTATGTGACTTGGCCATAGTCACACAAGAAGTTGGAGCCAGAATCAGAAATTTTACCTAGATCGCCTAAATTCCAGTCCATTGTTTTAACCCTAAGATCATCCTTACTCTGACATGTAGAGGAAGTAATTGTATGTGCAAGGAATGAGCAGACAAACTTTGTGCGTGCACAAAAACATGAGATTTTTTAAAAGTGTAATCCATTGTGTACAATCAATATAGGAGATGTGAGTAGGAGATACAGCCTCTTATTCCTCAAATGGAATATTTTAAGGCTACTTTGTTAGGCCTTATCAGATTAATGATTAAAATAGTTGCCTTTTGAAGAACAAGTGTGAGATTAGACCTTGATGACAATTACATCTATACAATTGTTAGATTACCTACAGCTATTGGTAATGTTCTTAATCAGATAGGGGCAATTTGATCTATTTTTCTTCAAACTTAAATCAGAAATGCATTTTGGTTTTGGGTTTTGGGGTTTGGGGTTTTGGCCATATATATATAATATGTATCTATAAAGAACTCTACTTCCTATAAGGTTTGTTTTATATATATATATATATATATATATATCATAGTTTTATATATATATATATATATATATATATATATATATATATATATATATATATATATATATATATATATATATATATATATCATAGTTTGGATCTCAAGATTGGTCTGAATATATATAATGTTTTTCACAGTACCATTCACTAGAGATGAATATTTTTCCGACCAATCTTCAGATCCAAACTATGATCTGTTCCATATCTTGTACTTCTCATTATTTGCCACATTCTAATTGTAAGTTTTCTCTAGTGAACCAGACTGTAATGATTCATTTCCTTTCTGCTGTTATTATCATTCAAAATAATTATCTATCTTTTCAGACTTTGTAGGTTTGGGATAGTGTCTGCCAGAACATATTAAGCTGGGTTTTATCCAAATGTATGCTGAAAGCTTTCTGTAAGATTTTTTATAAGTAGGACCAAAGTGTTTAGCAACATTGCTTGGATTTGCATGAGGAAATAAAATCAATCCTCAGAAAAATCCATGGAAAGATGAGATTTTATAAAGATCCAAACACTAAAAAGCTGTATATGGACCAGAAAATATCTATCTATATAAAATAGTAATTGGGTGTCTAAACTATCTCTTCTTTAATCATATAAGAATGGACTGAATAGACAGAAAAATCACACCTATATTTCAAAGTTTGTTGCGGAGACTCTGAAGTGAGCAGATATATTTTTCTTCTCTATGCAACTCTAAATAGCATTTATAGGCCTAGTGTAAACAAAAACGAGAACAGAATTTCATAGAAGAGAACTCCTGAGAAGATAGCCACCAAAATATTCACCACCACCACCTCATGGCCATAAAGGGACAAATCCAAACCTAGTAAAACTCCATTGACTTTGAGGAAGTTAAACCAGGCATCAGTCCAGTCTTTTTTCAGTCACAGCCAGTACTTTTTCTACTTCCACCATCCCCACTAAGCTGTTTTATCCATTCTCAAGATCTATTTCGCTTACATAATTGAATAGTATTTAAAGAACACAGTATTCTTTATATTCAGTGCTACTAAAACTATTTTCAATGACATTTATCACTGCAGACCAGTAGCAAGTTCAGTACACCTTAGAATACTCTTGTGGATGGATAGGGGCTCCCCCAAACCCGCTCTGGACCCTGCCATCTGTTGTTTATATTGTCTTTCCTCCCCCCAGTTCATAGCACAGGGGGGGTTCTCTGAATCAAACAAATGGGCAAAACAAAGCTCCCTTTCCCTTTCTTTCCCTTATGAGAGAGGGGATTCTGAATGAAAATAAAGGCAGAGGTGGCCTGTCCTTCAGGCAGTCTTTCTGGATTCACAGTCTATTGCCCTTTAGTAGGGTCTAACTTCAGCTCATCTTTTTGGGGCATACAGTTTTGCCACTGCTCTGGACAGCTTTGGGAGCAGTGTGAAGTATGAACTCCTGGGCAAAATCAGGGATGAAGACCACAGGCGCCTTAGACCACCACCACCATCACCAGCAACTTAGGGGGAGTCTTTTTCCATACCCCGGTTTCTGCCATTCATCTCTGAGCATATTCACATTCCATAAGAGGGCACTCCCTCTTTACGTGCTCTTTCTGCCCACAGGAATAGCTCATTAACAGGGTAGGAGTGGGGAGCCTGGTCGCAGAGTGATATCCAGACGACAGTCTGAGAGTCCCACACCAGTTGTTTGTGGCACCTGGTGGTCCCACTGACGGTGTTGTATTTGTGCCCATTCCCCTTGGACTACCTTTGGTCTGAGGCGTGGTCAGGCCCCTCAGAGAGAGTGTTGCTGACTCTGGTTCACGTTCCCAGGTTTTGGGTGATTCTGCCTCTAGTTATCCTTCAGCTTCTATAAAGTCCTCCAGTAGCCTAACTACTTCTGATAATGTCCCTGGGCAATGCTGTAGGACCCACTCCTCGCCTTTCATGGGTAATATCTGAATAAATTGTTCTGTCACAATGGCCTCAGGCACTTGAGCCCCTGATCGTTCCTACGGGCGGAGACACTTCAAACAGCGTTCCCTCAACCATTACGCAACCATTTGGGGTCTTGCCACTTTGGGGTAATTCTCAGATCCAAACTGTTGACAGTTGGTCTCTTTGGAAATATCCAAACAGTCTAAAATGGCAGACTTTACTTGCTTGTGATCTTTTGCCTGCTCCAAGCAATAGGCTGCCTTTGCTGGACCACGAAGTATGGGGTCAGAGTCACAGCCCATTGTTATGGGGGTTACTGGGCTGCTAGCGCTACCCTCTCAAATGTGACTAAAAAGGCTTCAGTATCATTGTCTGGCCCCATCTTTAGGGCTGGTACTAGCTGCTGTAGCACCGCTCCAGTTCCATCTTGCATGGAGCAGGTGAGCTCTACTTCCTGTCAGGTTTGTTTTCTTAATTGCTTGTATCAGGTGTAGTTATGCCTGAATTTAACACCATTTGTGGGGTGATAATGGCTCCCTCAAACCCTCTCCATCTGTCATTTATACTGTCTTTCCTCCCCCCACTTCGCTGCCTGAGTCAGACAAACTGGCAAAAGAAATGTTGCCTCCCCTCTCAAGCAGGGAGAACTGGAAGTCCTGGCACAGTCAAGGAATTATGACGTGATTGGAACAACAGAGACTTGGTGGGATAAGTCACATGACTGGAGTACTGTCATGGATGGATATAAACTGTTCGGGAAGGACAGGCAGGGCAGAAAAGGTGGGGGAGTTGCACTGTATGTAAGGGAGCAGTATGACTGCTCAGAGCTCCAGTACGAAACTGCAGAAAAACCTGAGTGTCTCTGGATTAAGTTTAGAAGTGTGTGCAACAAGGGTGATATCGTGGTGGGAGTCTACTATAGACCACCGGACCAGGGGGTTGAGGTGGACAAGGCTTTCTTCCGGCAACTCACGGAAGTTACTAGATCGGAAGCTCTGGTTCTCATGGGAGACTTCAATCACCCTGATATCTTCTGGGAGAGCAATACAGCAGTGCACAGACAATCCAGGAAAGGGTAGGGGACAATTTCCTGGTGCAAGTGCTGGAGCAACCAACTAGGGGCAGAGCTCTTCTTGACCTGCTGCTCACAAACCGGGAGGAATTAGTAGGGGAAGCTAAAGTGGATGGGAACCTGGGAGGCAGTGACCATGAGATGGTCGAGTTCAGGATCCTGATAAAGGGAAGAAAGGAGAGCAGCAGAATACGGACCCTGGATTTCAGAAAAGCAGACTTTGATTCCCTCAGGGAACTGATGGGCAGGATCCCCTCTGAGAATAACATGAGGGGGAAAGGAGTCCAGGAGAGTTGGCTGTATTTTAAAGAATCTTTATTGAGGTTACAGGGACAAACCATCCTGATATGTAGAAAGAATAGTAAATACGGCAGGCGACCAGGTTGGCTTAACAGTGAAATCCTTGCTGATCTTAAACACAAAAAAGAAGCTTACAAGAAGTGGAAGATTGGACAAATGACCAGGGAAGAGTATAAAAATATTGCTTGGGCATGCAGGAGTGAAATCAGGAAGGGCAAATCACACTTGGAGTTGCAGCTAGCAAGAGATGTTAAGAGTAACAAGAAGGGTTTCTTCAGGTATGTTAGCAACAAGAAGAAAGTCAAGGAAGGTGTGGGCCCCTTACTGAATGAGGGAGGCAACCTAGTGACAAAGGATGTGGGAAAAGCTAATGTCCTCAATGCTTTTTTTGCCTCTGTCTTCACGAACAAGGTCAGCTCCCACACTACTGCACTGGGCAGCACAGCATGGGGAGGAGGTGACCAGCCCTCTGTGGAGAAGGAAGTGGTTCTGGACTATTTAGAAAAGCTGGACGAGCACAAGTCCATGGGGCTGGATGCACTGCATCCGAGAGTGCTAAAGGAGTTGGTGGATGTGATTGCAGAGCCATTGGCCATTATCTTTGAAAACTCATGGTGATCCGGGGAAGTCCCGGACAACTGGAAAAAGGCTAATGTAGTGCCCATCTTTAAAAAAGGGAAGAAGGAGGATCCTGGGAACTACAGGCCAGTCAGCCTCACCTCAGTCCCTGGAAAAATCATGGAGCAGGTCCTCAAGGAATCAATTCTGAAGCACTTAGAGGAGAGGAAAGTGATTAGGAACAGTCAGCATGGATTCACCAAGGGCAAGTCATGCCTGACTAATCTAATTGCCTTCTATGACGAGATAACTGGCTCTGTGGATGAGGGGAAAGCGGTGGACATGTTGTTCCTAGACTTTAGCAAAGCTTTTGATGTGGTCTCCCACAGTATTCTTGCCAGCAAGTTAAAGAAGTATGGGCTGGATGAATGGACTATAAGGTGGATAGAAAGTTGGCTAGATTTTCAGGCTCAACAGGTAGTGATCAATGGCTCCATGTCTAGTTGGCAGCCGGTATCAAGTGGAGTGCCCCGAGGGTCGGTCCTCAGGCCGGTTTTATTCAATATCTTCATAAATGATCTGGAGGATGGTGTGGACTGCACCCTCAGCAAGTTTGCAGATGACACTAAACTGGGAGGAGAGGTAGATACACTGGAGGGTAGGGATAGGATACAGAGGGCCCTAGACAAATTAGAGGATTGGGCCAAAAGAAATCTGATGAGGTTCAACAAGGACAAGTGCAGAGTCCTGCACTTAGGATGGAAGAAACCCATGCACCGCTACAGACTAGGGACCGAATGGCTCGGCAGCAGTTCTGCAGAAAAGGAACTAGGGGTTACAGTGGACGAGAAGCTGGATCTGAGTCAACAGTGTGCCCTTGTTGCCAAGAAGGCCAATGGCATTTTGGGATGTATATGTAGGGGCATTGCCAGCAGATCGAGGGATGTGATCATTCCCCTCTATTCGACATTGGTGAGGCCTCATCTGGAGTACTGTGTCCAGTTTTGGACCCCACACTACAAGAAGGATGTGGAAAAATTGGAAAGAGTCCAGCGGAGGGCAACAAAAATGATTAGGGGACTGGAACACATGACTTATGAGGAGAGGCTGAGGGAACTGGGATTGTTTAGTCTGCAGAAGAGAAGAATGAGGGGGGATTTGATAGCTGCTTTCAACTACCTGAAAGGGGGTTCCAAAGAGGATGGATCTAGACTGTTCTCAGAGGTAGCTGATGACAGAACAAGGAGTAATGGTCTCAAGTTGCAGTGGGGGAGGTTTAGGTTGAATATTAGGAAAAAAATTTTCACTAGGAGTGTGGTGAAACACTGGAATGTGTTACCTAGGGAGGTGGTGGAATCTCCTTCCTTAGATATTTTTCAGTTCAGGCTTGACAAAGCCCTAACTGGGATGATTTAGTTGGGGATTGATCCTGCTTTGAGCAGGGGGTTGGACTAGATGACCTCCTGAGGTCCCTTCCAACCCTGATATTCTATGATTCTCTTTCCCTTTGAGAGAGGGGACTTAGGGTGAAAACAAAGAAAGGCAGATGTAGCCTGTCTCTCAGGCAGTCTTTCTGGATCCAGTGTATGAGCTTCATCCCCCAGAGCCTATTGCCCCTTCGTGGGGCCTACCTTCAGCCCCTCTTCTTGGGGCATACATCTTTGCAGCTGGTCTGAAGCTTCAGGAGTGGTGCGGCCTCCAACTGTCCCTTTCTCAGCTGACCTGTCTCTGTTGTCAGTGATTTCTGAGGTGGAGCAGTCCTCCTCTTGTTCACTACCCCTGCCTGTGGCAGGTATCTCTTTTTAAGATCCTTCCCCTCCAGGCAGAACAAGCCTTGGAGGTGAGCCTCATCATTAGCGCTGAACAGGCCCAGAAGAGCTAGTCTCCTCTTCACCAGAGTGAGGGCATGTCCCTTCAGAGCTCTCAACATCTTTCATTTTATATGTGGTCCCCAGTGTAACACCATAGCAATTCTGGTAATAGCCAGAGGAGTCTATGCACCTTTAGCAGCAGTGAGACATAAGGGTCAGTGTGAAACTTTGTAAAAGAAACCACATGCACATATTTCAGTTGTATACACCAATGGGGCCTGAATACTGGAAGTTGCTCAATGTGAGTAAAGCTGGCAGAATGTGCCTATAGCTTAGGAAAACCATAACAAGTGGATGTAAAACAAATGAGAAGGGTGAGGAGGATGAAGATAACAATGATAGGAACATGTCATTGCATATGTACAATCTTCATGTTTCATATCATTCTTTAAGAAAGATATAAATAATGTTAATTATCTCTGTTGAACACCATTATTAGATGGCAATTTACTATAGCCATTACAGTAGTTCAAAGAGTTAAATAGGTCCTAAACTAATAAAATCAGTCATATTCACCCAGAGAGCATAATATTGTTCTTTCTTGTAAATAGTGCTCTAGTTCCTCAGGTTATAAATCAGGTGACTCTCATTAAGTCAATCATCATCAAACTGGCTTGACCAGCAAGTACAGAGGAGAAGGTAATCTACCATTATGTAGGCATTGAGTCTAGACAGTGCTATTATGCTGAACACCCTGTAGCTCAAAACATAACTACTTAGATTGCTCAGATAATAACTGTGGCCAGCCAGACATTTTCTGTGGCTGGAGCTGCTAGTTTCTAAAAGCAGATAAATATATTAAATCTCTATTACAGCATTCCATCATGAGCTACACTCCGCTGTAATGTCCCATCTTTTGTCTGTAGAGGCTGTGAAAACATACATGAATGCCAGCCTACACCAGGCATGGGATAGTCCCGTTGTCTTATTATTTGTGACTTAACTATAACAGCTGTATATAATTCATATATAATATATCATTACACTGAAAACGGAAACAATGACAATAATATTACCCAGCATAATTCAGAAGAGTAATATTGTTTTCTTCTAGCTTTAGAGGGCAAAGAATATGTAGTCATCACTCTTTAATCCACCAGAGTGCCAAATACTGTTTGCATACAGGGGAATGCCTCACTTTATGGCAGTGTCACTGGATAGAAATCAGAGGACATGCTAGGTGTATCTAGGTACTGTCTATTAGACATAAATATGGGTTAGAGGGAAGCACTCATCTCTGAGCTAGGAGAGACTGGGTTTAAATTCTAGACCAGATATGGGATCAGGCCTAATGCTGACCTAGCAATGTAATATGAGAGTTAGGGCTGAGATGAGGTTAATGCTCCCTTCTCAGAGGTACTCTGCTTTCATGAGAAGTTAAATCTGAAGTCTCCCTTCCCTATCTCTGATGGCTGTCCAAGATTAGGTTAAAGGTCCCACAGCATTTTTTGAAACCAGCAGATTTCAATTTTGCTAGTCTGGCCATTGAGAGCAAAAGGGAAAGCATGGAAGGTAGACGTAAGTATTTTTAAAACCTGGCTGACATAGGGCTTGACTGGGCAATTTAGGCACAGACCATAGTACGGGGTAGTGAGAAATGCCTCCTGGAGCTCCCAGGCACACAGAGATAGTATACCTGCCTATCAAGGCTGATTCCCCACTTTGACACTTTGAGTGCAGAAGGTGGGGGCCTACAAGGATTCTAAAAATTAATGCTGGTCACTGCTGGCTTGTAGTAAACTTCCAAGGTTACAGCTTTTCTCTGACCTTGGATGGGTAGATGCTGCCACCACCCAAGTGCAGAAACCCTCTGAGAACCCAGGAAGGCGCACTTGGGAATTCCTTCCTGTGGGGTACCCGCAAGCCCTTCCCTCCCTCCCCCCACTCCTCCCTGGAAAGAGCTGAGAAAGAAAAACAAAGGAAATCAGCTGTTGCCACCAGCTAATTAAACAACATGCATACAAACCTCTTAGGACACCAAATCCAATCCTGTTCTTAAAAAAAGTTAAATTTTATTAAAAACAAAAAGAAAGAAAATACATCTGGAAACTCAGGCTATTGCTAGATTTAAAAAAAACCCCACATACAAGGATTAAATATCAAGAATAACTTTCTTGAGGTCCAGCTTAAAGATTACAAGCAAAACAAAAGCATTTGGAGTTAGCACAGAGGAGTCCACAAGCCATAAAGAAATAAAAAGAGATAAACCTAATCTCATCTTCCTAAATATTTTCTGATCTACTTGCATATCTGGGGTTTTAAATGAGTAGTTTCTAGGTATGATACCAATGATTTTTCATACCTGCCCCAAGCTTCTTACAGCATAGTTACCCGCTGTCTGCCTCTCCCCGAGAACAACCACAAATAGACAAAGGGAAAGTTTTTTCCCAATTTTAAAAAGATCTAGCCTTCCCATTGGCTCTTTTGGTCAGGTGCCCACTCCCTTCCTTTTACCTATGCATCGCAGGGAGACTTTTTAACCCTTTACAGGTAAAGCAAGTAGAGAACAGCTGCTAAGAGGGATTTTATAGCTAACTGGCTGGCTGGGTGTCCATAAAAGGGAGTTACCCCCTCCCCCCCTTTCATTTATCACTCTGCCACTTATCCTCTTTGAAGGGTGCCACTTACTTCTGTACACACAACTGGCCTTCTTCTCTGTCTGGTGTCTAGTGGGAGCCAATCTGTTACTCTGTCTCCTCCCTGTGCCATTTAGGACACTTTGTAAACCTAGAGGAATAGGAAGGAGACAGTCTCTGAGTTATCCAACTTTCTGGTACTTTGATTGTACCTTACCCTTATGTGGACCATACAAAGAGAAGGGCCATGATTTTGAGTCCTTCCCTGACAGACACCTAGGAAAAGTCCAAGCAGAATCTGGCCATTGGTCTGTAGAAGCTGTACCTTAGTTTAACTAGTATTTAAGAATCAGGAAAACTGGATTCTAATATCCAAGGGCTAAACTCTGGTTTCATTTACAATGGCAAATATCCAGAGTGAAGTCAATCAAATTTCTCCGGATTTTTACATAGACCTAAGACCCCAATTCAGCAAAGCAATTCAATATGTGCCTTACATTAAGCACATGAGTAGTGCCATTAAATTCAATGAGACTACTTGCACGCTTAAAATTAAGCTGTGCTAAAGTGCGTTGGGGAATCAGGGTATTAGTGAGATCAGTATCTTGACACAAGTGTGTGTGAGCTGTTACACTGTAACCACCTAATTTATCTACACAGTTACTGAGCTAGAATCAGTATCTCAGGCCATAGTCCTGCAAAGAGCTCTGTTTTGACAGACCCTTCCTTCCACACAGCTCTTCTGAAGTCAGAGGGGCTCTATGTGGGTACCACTGTCTGCTCACATGGAATTCACACGGTACTGGGGCCCAAGTCATTAATACCTGAAATGCTTTGGAATACTCTAAGAGTGCTTTATAAAAGCAAATTCAGTTTCTTTTTAGGTTTGGATTCTCACAAGTGCTGAATCATTGGATGTGCATTGTTTGTCCACGAGGCTCAAAAGGATTTAGTAACTGAGCATCTTAGAGGCAGTAAAAGTGAACAGCTGTTCTAGATAAAAATTTAGTAAACAGATTTATACATTTAAAAAATCAAATTTTACTTCTGATGTCAGTGTAACTTCATTCATACATCCTTTTCTGTCCACACAAATGCTTTCTTTGTGTATATAATCCCCCATAACTCATAGAGCAGAGTATTTATTTTCTTTTGTCATCATCCATGTGTATGATACAATCCGTCCAAACTGAAAAAGATGCTCTAAAATACCACATAATCCGTGGATTCCCACTAACTGAAAAACATTCCTATTAACAAACTGCTGCACAACCAGCCTCCCTTTATGCCACAGTAATTCATATGACTGTTGATTTACATAGCTGCAGAGAGTGGGCAGGTAAATCAGTTTTTATAAATTCCTTCCAATAATCCAGTTTGAGGGAAGATAATAGTGAAGATGAAACTGAGTTCAATCACAGTTCTGTGTTAATGAATTATTTTCACAGGGACAAATCCTATATTTGCTACACAGGTGTTATTCCCAAAACGTTGTTTTCCTGAAAGAAAACTGGGGGGAATTATGTCTTGTGATCAGAGATATGAAGACACAAATTATTAAATGACTCTCACATTTACAAAGTTTAGCACCAAAACATTATGGTGATGGGTACTTTGGAAATGCTGATAGACAGCTAGATAAATATAGAATTAGAATAGAATAGTTAAAGCCATTGCTGTTGGAGATATTTGTGCCGGTAAAACTGGTGCTCCTAATACTGAGTCCTTAGAAGCAGGCAGCATGTAGGCACAGCTTGTCTTTCTGGATCAGGCAGATTAAGAACATAATATTTTCTACACAGTTAATACTGAGACTATGGTTAATTACTTAGCAGACCCTAAATCCCACAACTGACTTTCTGTCATTTCAACGGAACAATAGAATGATACGTCCAGTGTGCAAAAGCTGGCAGGGAACTATCTGGCAAGCTTTCCAGCTGGTACGTAATCAGAAAAAGCATTCAGCATTTCAGGTGGGTTGCTTGCTAACCAGGCTATGCTTTAACCCTCAATTATCATAGAAGTTGGTTTTTACTAAGATAAACTTTGCATTGCTAGTCTATAAATTTAACCAATGGTTAGAATAAAAGTACGGGGACCCAATCCTGCTCCTATTGAAGTCAATTGAAGTTATGTCTGACTTCAGTGGTCACGATCCTAGAACAAGATTTTCAAAATTGGGTGCCTAAAGCCCAAATAAGTGGCCTGGTTTTCCAAAATGCTGTGCACCTATCGTAAGTAATTGGAGCAGGCCACTAAATATAAATTTAAGAAGAAAACAGACTGGGTAGAGTTCAACCTGCTGTTTAAAGGTGTGGTTTAATCTTATTGCTTGAAAAGAAATACAAGCTGAGCAGTGTGTCAGATTGAATGTTGCTGTTGGAATCCAAACTGGTGCCTTTCGTCACTTTTTGTGATTGTAACTGTGTGATCTGAATGTTGCATTAAATGTACACGTGCATTTAATTTACACCACATGCAGCAGACAGCAGTAAAGGCTGATTATAAGATACAAACGTATCTGCACTCTAATACTAAAGCATTACAATATCACATGGGCATTGAGATATTTCTTTTAAAAATTTCTATTTTATACCAAAGCATCTAAAAATAAAAATCCAAAGTTATAGGAAATGAGAAAAGAGATGTAGAAAGAAGAAGAGTGATACGTAGGTTACAGGTATATAGCAATATAGGAATCAATTTAAGCCAGCTGGCCTGCGTTTAGCCTGGGTGCATGAAGAAGTAGTAATTGATATGCCCAATACTGGATTGCAAGGTACATTTTCCAGGATTTTCTGAGTCATAGCTTCACATTAGGATCTACGTGGAACATAGATCTTGCCATAATCAACATGTTTATCCATGGCACAAGCAAATATTTTCTAGTTTGGACTCAAAGAAGAAAAAAAATGAAAAGAGGGAGTAGGGAAGAGAGAATGGAGCCTGAATTCTGATCACCAGACTCACATGAGTAAATCTACTGAAGTTAAAAGGGCAACTCACTGATAAGCAGATTTAACCCAGGATCCGTGAGGTAAATTGGAACAAATCCACGGAGGGCTTTTAAAACAAGAAAGACAGTTCTGAATGTATGTTAATCCAGGATAATATTTGATATGCAAATATATTACAAATATTTCCGCTACAAAAAAGTGGGGAGTTTCTCTAAAATGAATGAATGAATGGACAAATGAATGAATTAATACATAAATAAGGCAAAAAGAAAAGGAGTACTTGTGGCACCTTAGAGACTAACAAATTTATTTGAGCATAAGCTTTCGTGAGCAACCGCTCACTTCATCAGATGCATTCAATGGACAATAAATAAGGCAATCTCCTGACACCTATATATTTATTTTAGAAAATATATTTAAATGTATATTGGTTTATAGGAGCATATATACAGGAATTTGTTTAATAGACTGCACATGGCTAGATTCACAGTATATTACTCATTTATTCAGCTCTGAAGTGCATATTTGAACCTTGTTCTACATGTAGACCCCTTGCTTTTAGGAGAACTGCTCCTGCTCTTGTGAAGTTATGGTTAGAGAGTGCAGAGTTTTTAAATTTCTTTTGGACCTCTGTATTGTACTGATGTTTTTCAAGAAAGTCTGTCCACGCTTGTGCTGATCAAAAGGCTACAGGTATTTTCTGCCACATCAGATATATTATCATCATCCTTACTGTGTTAAACACCCTACCCCGCTAACTGGAAATGGAAAATTATCCTCTAGCTGAAGTGATAGGAATCTGTGATTTGGTACAGGCAATGCGTGTTGAATCATTGCTGTCATTCTGAAGTTCTGAGTAGCCATGCCATGCAGCCCCAGTGACAATCCTGGCCACAAATTTGTTATAATACTTTCCTTAAGTGAAGATGAATTTTAAAATTATTTTTTTAACCTGACACAAAAACCACAGAAACTAAAAGAATATGATGAAGAAAAGACAATATTGTTTGGCCATCTTTGATACTTGGCCAAAAAACACATCTCCATTTCACCCCTAAGAAGGAGTATGACAGGAAGAATATGTAATATTGAAAAACATGCAAATAAAGAATTGGAAACCTTAAACAGGAAATCCTGATTCCACTCATCAGAGTATTTATGACGGTGAAAACCAGTTCCTATGTACTGATGGGCGAATAATACAAAACCCCCAATATTTTATTTTTAAAATTTCATGAAATTTGTTATTTGACTATTACTTGGGGATGTAGGTTCAGAAATGCATAGAAGGTATCAAAAGAAAGACATCCTATTAATTAAATAGATTATGGTTGCAGCATCCAGTTTTGAGGCTGAATATGGGCATCCTGGAAAGGAAGAAAAAAAATCTTTCTACTTAATGAAGAGAAGTGCCCATCCAAGCACATTCAGAGTGTAATGATAGTGCACTTTGGGGCCAGTCATGGAAATGTCCAAATCACATTACTGTCAGAGTCAATAGCATAACCATTGATAAATCTAAACATAATACAACACAACAACCCAATGGATTTTTTTAAATGAATAAGTGCAAGAAGCATAATATGCTAACATCTTATTACTATATATTTCCTAAAACTAAATTATAGCATAAAATTGGGTAAACTATGAAACTTCCCTATACTTAATCGATTCTCCCCATTATAAACTCCTCTTAATTACTGAAACTCAGAAATTCTGAATGGCAGTGGATGGAAGTAGCTACCTACAAAAGAAGCCACATTATTTTTCATTTTTAAATGCTGCCTTTCTGCTGATCCAGCAGATCAGAAAAGATGCATATTATGCTGACGATAAGGTTTTTTTTGGATCTAGCACTGAAGTCTCTTTTTGGATCTAACACAGAGCAGCCGTATGCTTCAGTGTGAATTTTATTGTGGCTTAAGGGAAAATAACAAAACAACAAGGAACAAAAGTAAAGTCTTCATGAGAGGTGTTAAAGGAAGCCATAAACGAGAGAGAGTATTGTTCTTGCCACATGTGATGCATTTTCCTGCATCCACAGTCCCAGTAGCTGGCTGAGGATGGGCTGAGCAGGCTTCATGTGCTGGAGACTGAGTGCAATATTTAAAGCGTTATATAAACCTAATAAATCAACTATATCTCACAAAGCAGCATAAAAAGAGGAATTTCATATATGCTGGGGACCAGAGACATATTTCCACATGTGTGGTGTATTGTATAGCACATTCCTTACTACTGGGCCTATTACCCGCAGTGCTTTGAGCTGATACGGGCCAAGACTCCTACTTAAGAGCAGAACTCTCTTTCTCTTTTTTTCTTTTTTTAAATCAATTGCTTCTTATTTGTAAAAACAACGAGGAGTCCTTGTGGAACCTTAGAGACTAACAAATTTATTTGGGCTTAAGCTTTCGTGGGCTAGAACCCACTTCATCAGATGCATGGAGTGGAAAACACAGGAGCAGGTAAAAATACATGAAAGGATGGGCATTGCCTTACCAAGTGGGAGGTCAGTCTAATGAGATAAATCAATTAACAGTAGGATACCAAGGAAGGAAAAATAACTTCTAAAGTGGTAATGAGAGTGGCCTGTTACAGACAGTTGACAAAAAGGTGTGAGTAACAGTAGGGAGAAATTAGTATTGGGGAAATTAGGTTTAGGTTTTGTAATGACCCAACCACTCCCAGTCTTTATTCAGGCCTAATCTAATGGTATCCAGTTTGCAAATTAATTCCAGTTCTGTAGCTTCACATTGGAGTCTGTTTTTGAAGTTTTTTTGTTGAAGAATTACCACTTTTGGGTCTGTTATTGAATGACCAGAGAGACTGAAGTGTTCTCCTACTGGTTTTTGAATGTTATAATTCTTGACATCTGATTTGTGTCTATTTATTCTTTTATGTAGAGACTGTCCAGTTTGGCCAATGTACATGGCAGAGGGGCATTGCTGGCACATATCACATTGGTAGATGTGCAGGTGAACGAGCCCCTGATGGTGTGGCTAATGTGATTAGGTCCTATGATGGTGTCCCTTGAATAGATATGTGGACAGAGTTGGCACCAGGGTTTGTCACAGGGTTTGGTTCCTGGGTTGGTGTTTTTGTTGTGTGGTGTGTAGTTGCTGGTGAGTATTTGCTTCAGGTTGGGGGGCTGTCTGTAAGCAAGGACTGGTCTGTCTCCCAAGTTCTGTGAGAGTGAGGGATAGGTTGTAGATCCTTGATGATGCACTGGAGAGGTTTTAGTTGGGGGCTGTAGGTGATGGCTAGTGGCGTTCTGTTACTTTCTTTGTTGGGCCTGTCTTGTAGTAGGTGACTTCTGGGTACCCTTCTGGCTCTGTCAATCTATTTCTTCACTTCCCCAGGTGGGTATTGTAGTTTTAAGAACACTTGATAGAGATCCTGTAGGTGTTTGTCTGAGGGATCGGAGCAAATGCGGTTGTATCTTAGAGCTTGGCAGTAGGCTGGATGAAAGCTGGAGGCATGTAGGTAAGTATAGCGGTCAGTAGGTTTCCAGTATAGGGTGGTGTTTATGTGACCATCGCTTATTAGCACTGTAGTGTCTAGGAAGTGGACCTCATGTGTGGTCCAAGCTGAGGTGGATGGTGAGGTGGAAATTGTTGAAATCTTGGTGGAATTCCTCAAGGGTCTCCTTCCCATGGGTCCAGATGATGAAGCTGTCATCAATGTAGCACAAGCTGAGTAGGGGCGTAAGGGGATGGGAGCTGAGGAATCACTGAGTATCTGTAGGCTCACTAAGGGAAGAAGGATTGCCTTGTGTTTAAGCCACAAGCCTACATCTCAGGAGAGCTGGCTTCAGGTCTCAGCTCCTTCACAGACTGTCTATATGATATGAACTTGGTTATGTTACATAATTCCCCATCTCAGTCCCCTGTCTGTAAATTGGGGATAATAATATTTCTCTACCTCAGAATTGAGAATCAATTCAATAATGTTTATGAGGGGCTCAGATACTATGAAAGTTTGTGCCAGAGAAGTACCTTTAAAGATAAATCAGGTATAAATTCATTTTTCCAAGCCCTTGTCCTCACTATAAAAATGTGATTATGTTACATGGACATATCTGAGGAGAAGAGTGGGTGTGCTTATCTTTATTACAAGAAGTTATCATATTGGAACACAGCCTTGGAGAGTCATATTAACTCAATGCCGACCATGACCTTGCAGCCAAGGACAAGCCATGTTAGACATTGTCTCAGCTAGTCATGGTTAAATTCCAGTGGAACCAAAGGTTAACTGTGACTAGCTGACATGATGATGAACATGACTTCTCTTTGTCTGCAAAGTCATGGTGAGCAGCGGATTGTTTAACTCTTCAAGATCTTGTTCTAACTTGATAAAATTTTGTAGCAAAGACAAACAGTTGCTTTCTTCCTCACACCTGATTTCTTTTCATTTTGTGTCATGGTAGTAAATCCCAGGAACATAATAGGATCAGGTCAGTTTTGAGTGTATAGTAATCAGCCTTGTGCCAGAGGTGGAATTTGTTTTCTGTAGCAGAGGCCAAATCCTGTCTACCATATTTACATGGACTCTGATGTCAATGGGATTACCCATAGCCCCAAGGAAGCAAAGCATTTAAGAATACACTTAAGTCCCATTGACTTCATTGAGACTTAAGGCCCTAAAATAAATGAATTTATCCTAGATCTATGGGTATTACTTCAATAGAACTCAAGT
This sequence comes from Lepidochelys olivacea, assembly GCF_965140295.1. Classification (NCBI taxonomy): domain Eukaryota; kingdom Metazoa; phylum Chordata; order Testudines; family Cheloniidae; genus Lepidochelys; species Lepidochelys olivacea. The sequence continues at coordinate 32,831,851 of NC_140415.1, forward strand.
ATGTGTTAAAGTTAAGCACCTGCTTAATTGCTTTGGCCCCTGAGGTATAAATTGGATAAATTATCTGAATAAAATGAGTGGGACTCAACCCTTTTTCCAGAGTACCATTCTCTTACTCACCCACTTAAGAATGGCTTAACCCCATGTATGATCAGTCTCTATGATGACACCTGTGATGATGTATCAACAGAAATAATACAGAAGTGCTGATATAAATTAAATGTACATTAGTCTAAAATGATGCCAGAGTCCTATAATAGTTGTTAAATATTCCAAAATAACACCATGAATAATATCATATTTTCTAAAAACTCAAATGAAACCAAGAGAGAGAAAGAACCTGAATTTAACTAAAGGATTTGACTCATTCTAGGGGACACATCAGCTTCCAGGGGTGCAGACTATAGCAAGCATCCTCTTGCTATGAAAAGCCCATTCTGTTATGAATCACAGTGATATAAGTGGTCTGCAGTCCTTGGTTTGCTGTGGGGGATGTCAGACTGCACCACTGCAAAAGTGGGTGATGCTGATCAGTTCTGGGGCAGGGCCAGCTGTCAGGAAGTGTATGCATTCAAAGCATTTTCCTAGACAGTCTCTACTGGCAGAACTCCTATGCTGATCCAGTTGCAATTTAAAGATGTCCTTTCTTGCTGGAAACCAAAATGAGAGTGGCAATGTAAGCCTGAAGTGCCCTTAGCTGGAAGTGAGTCTGGGCTCATCTTCCCAAAGAAGGGGGCTCCAATTTACATCCACTTCTATGCCAGTGGGGGTGAATTGATCCTTATGTTTCCAAATAATATTATTATTTTATTTTATTAATTTGACTGCAGTAGAACTCATGACACTGGGGTTCCTAAGTGCTAAGTGACTGGGTTCCTGAGTGTCCCTATGTCTAGTGAGGCTCTGGAAAGGTGTGGACAGCAGAAAGCAATGTCTGTAAGTGAGCTCCAGCTAAAGTAATGGTCCCTGTGCAGATAAATGGAACTGAGGTAATCATAGAATCATAGAACTGGAAGGGACCTTGAGAGGTCATCTAGTCCAGTCCCCTGCAGTCAAGGCAGAACTAAGTATTATCTAGACCAGCGTGGGCAAACTATGGCCCACGGGCCACATCTGGCCCACGGGACCCTCCTGCCCAGCCCCTGAGCTCCTGGCCAGGGAGGCTTGCCCCCAGCCCTTCCCTTGCTGTTCCCCCTCCCCCGCAGCCTCAGCTCACTGCGCCTCTGGCGCAATGCTCTGGGTGGTGGGGCGCAAGCTCTTGCTGGGCCACACAGCTGCAGAGCCACAGCCTGACCCGGTGCTCTGTGCTGCGCGGTGGCGTGGCTGGCTCCAGCTGGGCAGCACAGCTGCCTGTCCTGGTGCTCTGGGCGGCACGGCTGTAGCATTGCCAGCCACCGGTGCTCCAGGCAGTGTGTTAAGGGGGTAAGGGGGCAGGGCGCGGGGGGGGGGTGGATAGCGGGCAGGGGAGTTTGGGGTGGTGGTCAGGGGGCAGGCATGTGAATAGGGGTTGGGGCTGTCAGAGGGTGGGGAACAGGGGGGTTTGAATGGGGCGGGGTCCCAGGGGGACAGTCAGGAAGGAGAAGGGGGGTTGGATGGGGCGGCAGGGGGCAGTCAGGGGTGGAGGGTCGGGGGGCGATCAGGAGACAGAGAGGGATGGATGGGGCGGGGCCCCGGGGGGGCCATCAGGGGATGAGAAGCAGGGGGGGTCAGATAGGGGGTGGGGGCCAGCCATGCCTGGTTGTTTGGGGAGGCACAGCCTCCCCTAACCGGCGGCCCTCCATACAATTTTGGAAACCCGATGTGGCCTTCAGGCCAAAAAGTTTGTGCACCCTGATCTAGACCATCCCTGGCAGGTGTTTGTCCAACCTGCTCTTAAAAATCCCAAATAATGGAGAGTCCACAATCTCCCTAGGCAATTTATTCCAGTGCTTAACCAATCTGACAGTTAGGAAGTTTTTCCTAACATCCAACCTAAACCGCCCTTGCTGCAATTTAAGCCCATTGCTTCTTGTTCTATTGTCAGATGTTAAGAAGAACAATTTTTCTCCCTCATCCTGTAATAACCTTTTATGTACTTGAAAACTGTTATGCCCCCTCTCAGTCTTCTCTACTCCAGACTAAACAAACCCAATTTTTTCTATCTTCCCTCATAGGTCATGTTTTCTAAACCTTTAGTAATTTTTGTTGCTCTTCTCTGGACTTTCTCCAGTTTGTCCACATTGTTCCTGAAATGTGGTGCCCAGAACTGGACACAATACTCCAGTTGAGGCCTAATCAGCACGGAGTAGAGCGGAAGAATTACTTCTCTTGCTTTACTCCATGTCTTGCTTACAATACTCCTGTTAATACATCCAAGAATGATGGGGGTTTTTTTGCAACAGCATTACACTGTTGTCTCATATTTAGCTTGTGATCCACTATGACCCCCAGAGCCCTTTCTGCAGTACTCCTTCCTAGGCAGTCATTTCCCATTTTGTATGTGTGCAACTGATTGTTCCTTTGGTCCTGGTGCATTCTGGCAGAAGCAGATTACCACTTTGTGGTGCCCTGCTCCAGAGGAAGTGGGGGCCCCTCTCCACTCCTTCTGCTTGAAGTTGCCCCCTGCCCTTCCGGCGCTCCTGCCAGGGATCAGGGTTGAGGCATGGGGGTTTGCCCCACTCCCCAGCAGAAGCACTGGGTGCGCAGAATGGGTCAGGGAATGGGGGCACCCATTTTTCCGGGTCCCCACAATTGGCTGGGGCCCCTGGGCATGGGCCCAGTTGTCCCAGTGGCAAATCCGCCACTGATTCTGGGTGTGGGCAGACTTGGTCTTGGTGGATTCTGAGTGTGGGCAGACCCTGAGGCACCTGGGGAGACTATCTTCCTACAGTGTATCCACGGAGATGTTAAACCCTGTCTCAGTGCATGTGTGCAGTTGACTGTAGGGGAAAACACAAAGTCCCTTGCAGTCAGGCTGGCCTCAATACTAGCCTACCCCATTATCTTGGGTCAGAATTGGGAGTATTTCTCAGAGGTATTGAGGGGGTTTTAACCAACTGCAGAGACCCCAGATAAAGTAGTCGAGCAGGCCCAGGGAGATGGAAGACCAAAATCTGCAATGTTGCCAGGTGTAGGTGAGGTGCTGAAACCTGGAGAGAGGGGATCCAGCCAAACAGAAGCTCCCCAGAAGGAACTCCTAACAACAAAGCAATATTAGCAGTCCCCCCACCATCCCTCCCCCGTACAGGAGAGGGACATCCTAACCAGAGAGACTGGCTTCATAAAAAAACAGAGGGACGATGAAACCTTGAGCAGCTCCTCATTTTCCAAGTGTAGACCCTCCATGTCCAGTGTGTGATAACCCTAGACATATGCTAACAAGCTCAGAAACATGTGGCATACTGGAGGACTTGTGGGGGCCAGAGGAGGAGGGAAACACGAGAAGTTTTCAGTGAAACAGGGAGCGCTAGGTCAGGGAAACCGAGGAGAAGGAGAGGGAGGCTCAGCCACCTTCCAGAAAGAGCAAGACCTGGACAGAGGATGGAGAACAATCCAGAGAGTAGTGGTGGGGTATGTCCTGACAAGGAAGCCTTGGTGGGCAAACCTACCTTGATAATCCAGAATCAGGGACAAGATAATTCAGGGGAAGAGAGGGATCCCAAGATTGTGTCTCTAGAGGGACAATTTATGTGGGTAGATATAAGCCAGGAGCAAAGTACACTGGAGGAAAGACCTCTGGGATGTGATTGGTGTAATGAACCATGGGAAAAGATGGAGCTATTGGGGAAACCTCCACTTGCTAAATGTACCTTTTGTAGGTTGAAGACAGGAGATCCTCACTGGTGGTCCATGGAAGGCCAGCCCCAAAGAGGACAAAAAACCCCTGTAGAATGCCAACCCCTTTACAGAGGGTAGCAAAGAAGAGCTCTTCTGGATGCAAGAAAAGACATCACGTGAAATAAGTGGCAGGGTGGGAGATGTGTGACAGGGCACTGTTAGTAGCACCCTGGTTACTGCAGCACTAGGAAGAGGGCAGACTTAATTGAAGCCAGTTAATCAAATTCCATTGGGGATTATTGGCACTTGGGTGGTGATAGCTGGGGCAATTGGCTCAGTAACTGGGAGGCTATAACTGGGAGAAACAGGAACTGGGGGTGGGGGTGAGCTCAGAAGATCAACCTGAGCTAAAGAATAAAAGGTACATGGAAGCCTCCTCTTGCTGTAAGACTGCAGTACTCTGTTATACTTTGTAAGGAAAGAATAAATACACACATGGTGTAAGAGTAACAACCTGGTGTGTGTTTGTGATTGCTAGGCCACATGACCTGGCCAGGCAGTGTGATACACAGGGTAGCAACAGAGGCGCCCTGTGGACAGGCGCATATGCATATATTTAAGTGGGGATACTGGGTACTACTACTTCCGAGTATAGAGTCCAAGTTATTTGCTAAATGGCAAGGACCATATAAAGTAGTCCACCAAGTTGGGCCAGTTAACCATGAAATCATGCAGCTTAACAAGAGGAAACTCAACCAGGTCTACTATGTTAACTTTCTGAAGCCATGGGAGGAGAAAGAAAGCTTATTATCACATCTTACCCCCGCACCCAAAGCCAGAACTGGGGCCTCAAATGCCCACCTCACCAGACCCAAACCCTATACAAATGAGGGAACATCTCCACCTAGAACAGAGGGCCCAAGTGAGATGATGTTTGCCTCCTGGCTGGGGAAGACTCATCTTATGCACCATTATATCTAAATGGAATCTGGGCCATCTGGGAGAATCCATGGCCACTCCCCAAAAAATGCAGGAATCCTTGAGGCAAGAGGTCCAGGCAATGTTGGAGCAAGGGATCATTGAAGAATCCTGCAGTGAATGGTGAAGCCCAGCTGTATTGGTCCCAAAGCTGTACAGCACTGTTCTGTTTTGCATAGACTTCAAAAAGGTCAATGATATCTCCAGATTTGATGCTTACTCCATGCCCCCAGTAGACGAGCTTTTGGACTGGCTGGTGAGGCCCGGTATATCACCACATTAGATTTAACAAAGGGGTACTGGCAGATCCCACTCACACTGGAATCACAGGAGAAAATCACCTTTGCCATGTCATTTGGTCTCTATCAATTTAGAACTATGCCCTTTGGGTTCCATATTGCCCCAGCAATATTCCAATAGCTCATGGATCAAGTTCTTCAACCACATGGCTCATATGTCTATTTAGATGATGTGGTCATCTACAGCTGAGAATGGGAGGAATATTTAGCACAAGTCTCTGCCCTACTTTGGTCCCTAAGAGGGGGGCTGGGCTAACACCAAACCCAGCAATATGCAAGACTGCGAAAGAAGAGGTCACCTACCTGGGATATGCTTTCTGAAATGACCAAGTCCGGCCACTCATGGACAAGGTCCATGCCCTCAAAGTGTGCCCACTCCCAGTCAAGAAGAAGCAAGTCCAAAGGTTTTGGGGGCTTGCAGGCTACTACCACTGATTTATGCCGGGTTTTTGATGATAGCAGCCCCCCTCACAGGCCTAAATAGGCCTAATCCTTGGACCAATGCACCAGCTTGGGGCCTGTGAGAAGGCCTGTCAGAAGTTGAAAGAACACTTATGTAAAAAGCCTGTCCTGTCTGGTCCCAACTTCTCAAAAGAGTTTATTTTACAAACTGACATCTCAAAAGTGGGACTAGGTGCAGTATTGTTCCAGGAAACAAATGGAGAGTAACATCCAGTATTCTATTTGAGCCACAAACTTCCCAAAATGCAAAGCTCCCCAATACTGATATTTGATCTTATGAGTTGCCATTGCTTCATGTACCACTTATACATGATAAAAAGAGAGTCACCTTTTTAAATACTCATTTTTGCACAACATTTGGATTCCTGAATGAAAAGGAAATTGTTGGTAGTAGTTGGAAGTTTTTAAACCCCGTGATTTCATTATCAGAATCCTGTTGCTACTTCAAGTCAGGGTATTTTTTTAAATTCAAAACAAACTATGAAGCAACAAAATAACTTGGGGTAAACTCAAGACCAATTAAAATACTATTGCATTGACATATGTTTGCGAGCAGTTGTTTAAATGTATTGTATGAATGTTACATAACATTATAACAGTGTGCTGAGTGCCCCTTTGTTGCTAATGAAGATAGAAAGACATTCCTTATGGCTGCATCTTAAAGAATGGTACACATATCTCCAGCCTAATGTAAACAAGGGTCCTTTGATAGTGACATATAAAACCCCGAGCTCTTTCCTAGTTGAAATAATAGATAAGGTGAGTCCAAATGTTTTGGACTAAGATTTATAGGATTACAAAGAGAAACCTGTTTTTCTTATAAAATTAGAGTAGTCTGCTTCCACCTTGCTAAATAAAGTATCTTGAAAAGGTATCAATTATTTAATATTAGACTTTTACATTATATACTGTAACAGGCAAAATCTATCATAACAATGGGTACTGAGCGTTGAATCACCACCTTTTGTTTTATAGCAGCCCAAGACAATATATTGACTTTGGATCTTTACTATCTTGACTTTGCACCTAGATATCATGATGCACTATGAAGGGACAATAGACACTCCTTAGTTAATACTACAATTGAGTGTCCATTAGAACCCTGATTTTGACACTCCCTCCCCCCACCACCACACACAATCATGTTGACCCCAAAATTGAATTAGATTCACCCATTGCCAATCTGTATTCCACACAATAAAATGCAACAATGCATGTTTTCAGATAACAGACACTGTGGAGCTAGGACAATATTCACATAATCAAATTGAGCCAAAGTAATTCCTGCTGAATCTGCATGGAAATCAGTGAATTACACCATTGGATTAATTTAACCCAGTGACTTTAAAGATCCACTTTACATTTGACCTGCTGACGCCTCTCATTATTGAAAGCCACAGATGGCCATACTGATCCAACTAGGTCATGTTAAAAAGCAGTATTTGAACCTTGACAATTCTTATTCAAATTCCTTACTTGTCTAGATAGACACATTCCAAAGCTGAGCAAGGTCTTAGCGTTAACCCTTGATACTAAGGGGTTCTTTGGTGCTTGCAAGTATTGCTAATATGTTCTTTTTTCACTAGCAATTATTTAAAAAAATCCTGAACTTTGGCATCGGGGGGAGGGGGTTGGTGAATTATAAATGGTTATATTAACCCATTGGACAAATGACCTTCATTGCAGTTCTGGAAGTGGCACATTTGGAGAGCTAGTTTATACTCTCGGCCAGGAAAATAGCATAGACATAGCTGTTAACATCAGCCAGGAAAAGAGCAAAACTCTCATAGGTGATGAAATATGATTCAAAATGCTCCATGTATGGATCTAGCTGAAGATAAATTCCTCATATAATTGTCAGTTAGAGAAAATCACCAACTATGTAATTGCTTAGAGACTCCAGAGGTTACAACAAATGAGAAATCAATCTGAGGGGGACCCTTTAAAATGCTAACGTGGTACAAAAGCAATTTCAAATTTTTTTAAGTAATGCTACTCTGGAGGACTTTTAAAGGCATAATCATTCAAATCTTTACCTTGCGGTTGGCCTCTGAAAAGTCTGTATTTGTATTTCTTTCTCTGAGCTTTATCAGCCCAAAACATCAACAGTAACCCATGCCATTGAATGTGTGGTTGACAATAGATTTATCCTTCTTTTCAGCGCATGACAGAGGAGATTGACAAGTTAGGTGCCCAACTCCCATGGACTTTACCCTTTGTGCCTTTGAAAATCTTCCCTGTTTTATACAGATCTTGTGTGTTACACCTGGAGCTTGGCTCTACCAAGTGCAGGTGTACAGTAGAAGGTGATCAGAGGGATGTGGAGGGCAATGAAAACTGATCCTGAACCAATGAAAGCAGTGCTTCCTGGCAGCCAATTTGCTTCTGCCTAACTGTAGGAGAAGGCCGAAGGGGAGAATGTTCCTCTAAGCTCCTCATTAACATCTCCCACCGTTTTTTTTTTTTCCTTAGTAATTTCTAAGTAAGGAACTGGGTTCACAAAGGCCTTGCGACTTATTGCCATATAGCTTAAATATATTTGGGTCAAAAAAAGGGCTCCACCGGCCGTTACCCAGGAGTATTGCAGGAATAATTGTTCATTTGCTTACAGTTGCCTACATTTTGAGACTCTACATAAGCAAGATCTTAAAGCTTGATTTTAAACCAGGTTTGGGTTTGAATTCTATGCAGTGCTGCATGTGGAAGTGTAAGGCGAAAAGAGATGAGCAAATCAGAACCCCAGGAACTCCCGATCTGGCATTAAGGAGAGCAGAAGTACAGCCTGAGAAGGCAAAAATGAGCTACCTTTCTCATTAACATAATGAGATTTGTGTCTCTCCTCAGGCAGGGCCATTTTTCAGCCATGCCACACCTTTTTGGTCCTTGTGTACTATGTAAGGAAGTAAACAATTAGGGGACTTGAGCCTGCTCACTGTGAAAGCTTACATTTTATGTGTATCCTTATTGAAGCCCACATACAGCCTCGCCCACACTTGAGATGCAGCACTACAGCCTTGCCTTCCATCCTATGAGCTGGGCAAGATTTAAGGTCATCGAGTACCAGGCATCCATTTTGTGCCATAGGACAGGAATGTTTGTTAATTTTAGTAGATACTCAGGGGAAGGACAAATTCCCAGAAAGGCTTATTATGGCATTTGGTTCAGGCATCAGGCAGGGTTTTTCCATATTGTGACCTCTTTACAAGGGATCCTGAAAATGAAAGTCCTTCAGTGTGTGGGTTGGAACTGCTTCCTCATTTCTCATAATATGCAAAGGTGCAGGTAGAGCCTGAAATCCTGACCCCCTTCCTTAACTTGCTTACCTGTAGACGTCTGAGTTTTGAAAATGGTGGAGAAAATCATCTTGGTTTAGTCTAGTCAATGTCTTTCCTCTCTCTCGTCTTTTTTTTCTACAGCCATTATCTCTCACACACTGCTTTTTCTTTTTGTTCCTGCAAGAGGTTTCCCTGGACCATATTCAAACCATTCCTTTTCAATGGTTTATTTTAGAGATAACATCAACCTCCCAATTATATGGCAAAGAGCATGTCCCTTTATCACACACATGAATAAATATGGTAAGTTTGCTATACCTTTATATTTAATTAAAATTAATGGCAAATTTGAGATTTTGTTCTCTACCTGTGTTTCCACATGATTATTCTGTCTTTGTTTCACTATCAATTTTCTAACAGGATTATTTAGGAGGAATTAAGAAAACAGATAAAAACTTATTTAAATTAATATTTTAACAGGTGATTTAAAAATTATGAAAATATTAGGACCAAAAATTGAGTTTACAATTTTTTTAACCTAAATGATGGGGAAAAGCAGGATGGAAAGAACCTCAAAAGTCTGAGAATAACAGGAATAAATGAAATATAATGAAAGAAGAGAAAAGAGAACAAAAAGGTGATGCCATTTTGATTCCAATGACTTCTTTTTTCTTTTAAAGTATCTTCTGACTATATGTGACTATTTCTCCATTCTTTCAACCCAGTAAAACAAGTGAAGACTAGCTATTTTTAGAATACTATGAGCCAAATTCATCCCTAGCTGACTTCAACAGGAATTAATTTCACCCATTACTTTTATAGGAACTGACCATGCAAATTCTTACTCTGATTAGTGATCCTGATCCATGCGACTTGTCCAGCTGAATTCAATAGGTCTGTTTCTGTGAGGATTACTCATCTGAGCAAGAGTGTTCAAGAATTGGGCCCATATACTATGTTTAGTTTGCAAATATTGACCACATAACCAAGGCTTTCTTTGGACTTTATTTTATTTTATCCAGTAACTCGTAAATTAATGCAGAACTTCCAAACCAGACCTTTTGCTGTCTATTCATTACTTGCAGTTGCTGTCTGTGCAATTTCCTTTTATTAAGGTACAAACAAAACATGATGAATTAAACATGCTATTGCATGTACTTTTTGGCAAGCATCAAACATGAGGCAACTGAAGACAGTTATTTTTTCCAGCTGTACAGTGCCAGCACATAGTAACATTTAAATAATACTGGAGAAAGTATAATAGGTATTTTGGTTTTAACAATACTATCCTTTAAGCTTCCAAACTCAATAATTTAGACTAATTATTTCTGGTGATACCACAGTCATAGAGAGAAGTGCCACAGAGAATTTAAATTATTTCTGATGTGAAAAAAAGAAAAAAATACTGCAAAAATAATAGTTTTATTATAGATCAGTAGCAGAATACATATAGATCAAAGTCAAATCATTGGTGTAAATATATTTCCACAGGTAAAGAAGCATTTCTAGCATAAATAAACTTATTTTGCCCTTTTTTTATGTTAGAGACCTGCATAATGGTTAGACAATAATGCATCATTGTTTAAGGTATTACATTAAAATTTGCTGTAAGGATGTAAGTTGTTCCTAAAGTGACAGTTTTAATACTGTATCCAAGGTTTCCAGTACATTCATCTGTATAACCTTCAGTTCAAGGCCACCTCTACTAAGCAACCACTGTTGTTGTTGTTGTTTTGCTGGTCCTTTGGCTTGTGGCTTTCTATAGTTCTATTCCGTTTAGTAATTCCTTCTCAGAGGTTTTGATTTTATTATAAATCCATATATATGTTAAAAAAGGGGTTGGACTCAAAATCTTTCAGCAAAACCATACAGCCCTAGAATCTTAAAATACCATCTTCTATCAACAGAGAGGGAGCATCCATCATCCTTATTTGAACAAACATTTACAGTGGTGTTCTACAGTAAAGACCCAAAACATTTCAGTATCACTGTTATAAGATTTTAGGCCAGTTCTGCTCTCATATTTACAAGGACAACTCCCAGTGAGGGACCTTTGTACCTCAGAAAATCATATATTCCAAGTTGGGCCCCAAAACTTGAGGCACACAAAATTAGTGAATACTTCCAAAAATGTTGGCCCCAGTATTCAGTTATACCTGATTCTGCAAACCATTGCTATTCAACAAAGCACATAAGCATATTCATAGATTCATGGAGTTTAAGGACAGAAGGAACCATTAGATCATCTAGTCTGACCTCCTATCTATCACAGGCCATTAAAACTCACCCAATACCCCTGTATTGAGCCCAGTAATTTGAGTTTGACTAAAGCCTAACTTGTGTTTGGCTAAAGCATATCTTCTAGAAATGCACCTAGTCTTGCTTTGAAGACATGATGTTAAGAGATGGAGAATATACCTCCCCTTGTAGTATGTTCCCACAGTTTATCACCCTTACTCTTAAAAATGTGTGCCTAATTTTTAACTTGAATTTGTCTGGCTTCAATTTTCTTGTTATGCATTTCTCCACTAGATTAAAAATCCCTTTCATATTTTCTCCCTGTGAAGGTACATACATCCTGTAATCAAGTCACCTCTCAATCTTTTTGATAAGCTAAGCAGACGGAGCTCTTTAAATCTCTCACTGTTAAGCATTTTCTCCAAACCTCAAATAATCTTTCTGGCTCTTTTCTGCATCCTCTCCACTTTTTCAACATCCTTGTTAAAATGTGGACATCGGAACTATATTCAGTATTCCAGAATCAGCTTAATCAATGCCATGTAAGGGGAGTAACTGGCTACGTAGTAGTTCTGCTGTAAATAACCTAGGGGTTATATGGATCACAAATTGAATATTAATCAACAATGTGAAATCCTTCTGGATGTGTCAAAAGGAGTTTTGTATGTAACAGGAGGTAACTGTTCAGATTTAAGAACGAGGAGTACTTGTGGCACCTTAGAGACTAACAAATTTATTTGAGCATAAGCTTTCGTGGGCTAAAATCCACTTCATTGGATGCATGCAGTGGAAAATACAATAGGAAGATATATATATATATAATACACAGAAAACAGGAAAAAATGGGTGTTGCCATACTCACTATAACGAGAGTGATCAGTTAAGGTGAGCTATTATCAGCAGGAGAAAAAAAACCTTTTGTAGTGATAATCAGGATTGCCCATTTCCAACAGTTGACAAGAAGGTGTGAATGCATCCGATGAAGTGAGCTGTAGCTCATGAAAGTTTATGCTCAAATAAATTTGTTAATCTCTAAGGTGCCACAAATACTCCTTTTCTTTTGCGAATACAGACTAACACAGCTGCTACTGTGAAAGAAGGTGTGAGTAACAGTAGGGGGGAAAAATAAGCATGGGGAAATAGTTTTACTTTTTGTAATGACCCATCCACTCGCAGTCTTTATTCAAGCCTAATTTAATGGTGTCCAATTTGCAAATTAATTCCAATTCAGCAGTTTCTCTTTGGAGTCCGTTTTTGAACCAGACAGTCTCTACATAAAGGAATAAATGGACAGAAATCAGAAGTCAAGAATTATAACATTCAAAAACCAGTCTCCCTGGTCACTTGATTACAGACCTAAAAGTTGCAATACTACAACAAAAAAATTCAAAAACAGACTCCAAAAGGTTTTTTGTCTCCTGCTTCTCTTCCTACTGTATTTTCCACTGCATGCATCCAATGAAGTGGGCTGTAGCCCACGAAAGCTTATGCTCAAATACATTTGTTAGTCTCTAAGGTGCCACAAGTCCTCCTTGTTCTTTTTGCTGATACTGACTAACACGGCTACCACTCTGAAACCCAGGTTCAGCTTTACTTGGCTTTAGTGAGGCCTCAGATGGAATATTGTGTCTTGTCTGGGGCATCACACTTTCAGAAAGATGTGGACAAATTGGAAAGAGTCCAGAGCAACAAAAATGATTAATGGTTTAGAAAACATGACCTGAGAGGATAGGTTAAAAAAACTGGTCATGTTTAGTTTGAGAAAAGAAGATTGAGCAGTGGACTTGACAACAGTCTTCAGATTTGTTAAGAACTATTATAAAAAGTATGGTGATCTATTGTTCTCCATGTCCACCAAAGGTAGACCAAGAAGTAATGGGTTTAATTTGCAGCAAGGTTAGATATTAGGAAAAGTTTACCAACTATAAGAGTAGTTAAAGTACTGAAATAGGTTACCAAGGGAGGTTGTGAAATCCCTGTCACTGGAGGTTTTAAAAAACAGTTAGACAAACACCTGTCACGGATGGTCCAGGTATACTTAGTCCTGCCTCAGCCCAGGGGACTGGACTAGATGACCTCTTGAGTCCCTTCCAGCCCTACATTCTTGTAATTCTATATACAGAGTTAAAGTATAATTAACTTCAAGCACATGCTTAATTTTCATTGAGTTAAATGGGACTTAAGCAAGTTCTTAAGTACTCTGTTGAATTGAGGACTTAATATGTTAAAACCAAAGACTATCATTTTTGAATGACTTCTTTTAATAGCTTTATTTTTCATTCTTACCAAATACACTAATAAAACTGATTTTTTTAAACTGTCTACTGAATCAATTAAAATAATTGATTCTTTTAAAAAAATTTAATTGTGGGTAAGTACAGGATGTAACATTTGTCTTCTGTTATGTTATTTGTCTTCTCTTTGGATCTGAAGTATTAGTAAAAACATTTCCATAGCTACACAGTGAACATGTCTGGCCATCATATTACCATTCCAAGCTGTAGAAAATATTCTTAAAGTATTTATATCTCAGAACATTTATAGGTATAAGTTTAGGTGACTATGGAGATGATTTCGAAATCATCCATTAGCAAAGCATTGTCAAAGCGTGTATCCTCGTCAGTATCATTTTTGTCCCTTTCCACAGATACATTTTCAAATGTTATTGCTCTAAAAGTAACTGTCAATGTCTCTATGCTTCATACTGTAAGAAAAATAATAAAAACCAATATTACTTTCATTATTTACTGTATAAATGTGTGAACAGATCTAATCGTCTTTGGAGCTGAGGCCATGATCAGCACCGAAGTAAAACACATGCCAAAATGCTTTAAAGTAGGAATCATATTACTCATGGGCTTAAAGCTAAGCATATGCTTAAGAGCTTTGTTGAACTGGGTCCTGGATCCTTGACATATTAAGGAGTTTTCACAATTAAAGGGCCCGATTCTGCACTCATTCTTACCTGAATAATCCTCATTCACACAAGTTGTCCCTGCTGTCAATGGAACTGCATGTGTGAGCAAGGATTACCACATGAGTAAGGGTTGCAGGATTCATTCCTTCTACCAGATTTTTCAGACAACTTGCTGCTCATGAGTTAATATTAAAGTTTATGCCTTGAATTTCTTGTGACTAATTTAAAGGTCATACTTCTTAACTGTTGCAAATTTTTGCCTATGGAACCTTTGACATTATAAAATGAAATATAATCTCATAACACTCTAAAATTCATTCAGTTAATGGATTTTGTTTCATACTATGTGCAGTTTCACATCTTGAAAGCATGGCATTCCAAGCCCAATTCTTCAAGAAAAAAAATAGGAGAATATTTTGTAATTGACTATGCAGACACCTGTAAAGATTACTAGGAAGCAAATATTCTGTATCTAGAATACTAAAGGGCACACATTTCTTGAAATTGAAAGACGTTAACTTAAATTTAAAAGGTGGTAGTTAAAAATTATTGTTTGTTCCAGAGTTTGCCTGGGAAGAGAAGAGTGTCAGTTTCTGGCATTCCTAATTCATGTTGAGTGGTATCTTACTCTGAGAGTAGTTCCATTTAAATCACTGGAGCTAGTCAAACTGCTACTCAACAAAAGTAAGGTTATCAGAATGTGATCCTCTGGGAGTGTATTTTCATGATCACAGAATGTCCAGGTAGTAAACTTATTAACTCAACAAATTATCAAATTGTTAAAGTAATACTTACAAGGATTCATCTTTTTTAATCCCTGGAACATATGTCAGTCTATGTAATTTTATGACACTGAGGATACATCTACACTACGAAGAAAACACCTGCAACAGTGAGTCTCAGAGCCTGGCTCGTAGGGCTGATGCTATGGTGCTAAAAATAACAAAGTACACTTTTCTGCTCTGGCAATTAGATTTGGAGGTGACACTATTACCTTTGTGCATGGAGATCACATCAAGTCTTGTCTGGAAATCTTTGATGCATTCCACCTACCAACACCCTTGTATTCAGCCTTCTGGCTGGTGTGCTGTAGGAATACAGTAATATCTTTTAGATGACGTTAAATCAAAGTTTTCCAGAGATTAATGATTACATGGTAAATTTTGAAAAAGAGAAGGGGTTATAAATCTGGTGTCCTGACAAATTTTTTCAGTAGTCTTCATAACCCCTCCCTAAGACCAGGGCATGGTCTCTTTGGAAACAAGCATTCATGCTCAAAGAGATGCCCTGTTCAAAAAAAGCTGCTAAAAGATTAACGGATATCTAATGCTCTAGGACACATTGCTATATGCCATTTTTGGAATGCCACAGTTTCACGGTTGCCTTAAAGTATAATTTTATTTCTTTGTTCAGCATACAGAATGCAGAGGGCTCTATTTTACACTGGGTTATTGAAACACTGGCATTTTGAAATACCATAGTATTCAAGACCACACATTTCATATATATATCCTGGTTTGAAGATTGTGAGACAGCTTTTGGAATTTTAGTCCAAGAAAATGATTGCTTCTTTTTACATTATTATTTCCTGTAGCAAAGGTTGCTGCGTGAATAAACTGGTTGTCAGCAGAACACTTAAATCCAGTAAATATATCTGAAATAACTTTTTAGTTTTTATTTCATATTCAGCAGCATTTTAATAGGATGCTCTGCAGCTGAGTACACTCTTAAAAGAAGAAAGTGTTTTTTTGCACAGTATACCAGAGCCAATGAAAATGTTGCCTTTTTATCAAAATCTATGTTTAAAATGTTAGCTTTAAAAGGTCAAATGTTTTAATTATATTGTCTTTTTGAGGAAAAATAAAACTTATTTGCTCTAAACATCTGAATAAATGCTCCTGATACTGGATATTGATTCTCTCAAAGATTTCAGATCAGCATATTGATATGTTTAGGCATTTCAGTGGAATCTTTGCAGAGGTAAGTACATGAACATTTCTATTATTTAAGCAAGAGATTTAGATTTGTTATTTAACGAATAGTTCTTTAAAATATTACTGATATATATTGGCTGTCTACATTAGATCCCTGCCTTTTAGGGATGTAACAAGCATCCTATTGTTGTCATAACTGAGATTCACTAAAACTAAACAAAGTGTAGCAATAACATTGACACTTGCTTTGCCTGTAGAAACCTGCAGGCTTACTTGTACTTTGTGTCTACCAGATATACTCTGGGGAACCGAATGCCAGAAATTACAGCACTGAAATGGCAATAGATGTGTTTAGACCACTAAATAAGATATGGCACATAGGTTTTAACTGATACATGAACAGCAATATATGACATTAAATGAAGATATCTTGATGATCTGTATTAAGTCTTTAAAATGTCTGTAAGTGTAGTGCTTGTGCAATGTGTTACATTAACATCCCTGAAGTCTGAAGCCTTCTATTTATCTCTAGAATAGTTACAATATGAGCAATAGAAATGCAGGTCTCTTCTTACTGCCCCACCAGTGTGTCTCACACCTGAACTAGAGGGACAGGGACAGTACTTCACTTTTACTGATTGGCTTCTTTGAGGGTCCTATTCTCTGAGGTGCTGAATAGCGGCCAAGAAGCATTGAATTCTGCACCCAGGATCAGGCCCTGCAATTACTAAAAAGGCAGACAAATTGGTACTATTTGTGGTGGTAGTTTTGTGTTAGGGGCACCTGTCCAATTGGAAATGGAACTCACTTCACGTAGACCATTGAACAGCCCTGAAACTGTGACCACCTTTGGGCCTAAATTACAGCACATGGTGTCAAGGTTCCTCCCCCACTCTGAACTCTAGGCTACAGATGTGGCCTAGATGCATGAAAACCTCCTAAGCTTACTTTTACCAGCTTAGGTTAAAACTTCCCCAAGGTACAAATTAATTTTATCCTTTGTCCTTGGAATATCCACTGCCACCACCAAACTCAAACTGGGTTTACTGGGAAACGTAGTTTGGACACGTCTTTCCCCCCCAAAATCCTCCCAACCCTTGCACCCCAGTTCCTGGGAAAGGTTTGGTAAAAATACTCACCAATTTGCATAGGTCACCACAGACCCAAACCCTTGGATCTGAGAACAATGAAAAAGCATTCAGTTTTCTTACAAGAAGACTTTTAATACAAATAGAAGTAAATAGAAGTAAAGGAATCACCTCTGTAAAATCAGGATGGTAGATACCTTACTGGGTAATTAGATTCAAAACATAGAGAATCCCTCTAGGCAAAACCTTACGTTACAAAAAAGACACACAGACAGAAATAGTCATTCTATTCAGCACAATTCTTTTCTCAGCCATTTAAAGAAATCATAATCTAACACATACCTAGCTAGATTACTTACTAAAGTTCTAAGACTCTATTCCTGATCTATCCCCAGCAAAAGCAGCATACCAACAGACACAGACCCTTTGTTTCTCTCCCTCCTCCCAGCTTTTGAAAGTATCTTGTCTCCTCATTGGTCATTTTGGTCAGGTGCCAGCGAGGTTACCTTTAGCTTCTTAACCCTTTACAGGTGAGGGATTTTTCCTCTGGCCAGGAGGAATTTTAAAGGGGTTTACCTTTCCCTTTATATTTATGACACATGGGCAGACTCCTGTACCCATATGCAGCCCTACAGACTTCTATGGGGCTTTGTGCAGATGCAGGAGTTGGCTTAGATGAGTAATCTGAAAAATCAGGGCCCTGGAGACTACTGCCTTTGGCTATATCAAGAATAATGATGTAGAAGTGAAAGGCCTGATTGGCCCTCCCTAACCACTTGAACCACCCAGCCTTCTATGAACTCACTTTTGAAACAAAACTATTAGAAAACATTTGATTTAGAAGACTAAAAATACCAAGTGTCTGAGAATGAACTTTCATACAAAAGAGATCAAATTGGAATAACTCTACTTTTCTATTTTTACTGTTCTATCTTCACTCTTTTTATAAGCAAAAAAAGGCACATCATTTATTCCTATGGATATAATACACATATCACTGTTCATGCCAAAGGGGATTCCAAGATATCTGGCATGTGCTGGCTTCTATAGTTATGGTTGCTATATAGAAGTACCTAGACAGATGCATATACTACCACTTTAATGCACCTATTATCAGAGCCATAATAGACTTTTAGTTATACTGGTATAAATCTGGAGTATCTTCACTGAAGGAAATAACTAGAGAAAGTTCATAAATAGCTCAGGTCTGACATTGAATTAATTGAATAGTTTTAAGTTTTTCCCTGCTGGAAATTTGGCCATATCATCAAAAACAAAACAAAACAAAAAACCAAAAGCCTTAAATTGGGCTATCCTGAGAACAGCTGACAGACTGCAGAGACTCAAATCTGAGAACAGCTGGCAGGCTTGAATAGAAAGTAGGGTGTTGCAAGCCAGAACTGAGAGTGACTGTCAGAACTCTGCATCCATAGTGCTTAACCACACTGCAAACTTGATTCTCCACTCAAATCTTCACTTTGAAATTGGTAAGAACAGGCATTACAGTGGCTCCAGTATAAATTGGATGAATAAACCCACACTTTAGGATAGAGATACAGGCAAAAAGGGCCCTATAAAAGCTAAGTGGTCTCCCATTACTTCCTCAGAATATAAGTATTAAGTCCAAGCCAGGAAGACATTGTAATGGACATATTTGGGGCTAGATTGTCCACAATACTTCTACAAGCAGAAGGAACCCATATCTGTAGAACTGGCTGAGAGGGCATAAAAGGGGACACTGGCATGATCTCTCCTCAGGAATGCAATAAAACTCCATCCTCTGGAGTTTCATGAGGATTGGGCTCTGTGGAATTTCAAGGACTTGAAGAAGAAGAAGCTGCACTTTATATCATTCCCCCCTCCACAAAGTAGTAGTGGATATGTTTTCAGATTGCTGTGC
Source organism: Lepidochelys olivacea (assembly GCF_965140295.1). Taxonomy (NCBI): domain Eukaryota; kingdom Metazoa; phylum Chordata; order Testudines; family Cheloniidae; genus Lepidochelys; species Lepidochelys olivacea. The sequence continues at coordinate 32,850,698 of NC_140415.1, forward strand.
CTAAGTTAATATTGCTTGGAGCAGTAGTTACAGTCTTTGTGTCTCCACCACTCTTAGGAGTGGGAGAAGGGGGAGTTGTGCAGGCATAGAGTGGCTGCCCAATAAAAACAGAATTCTGCAGGAGTCATGCCTCCCCGGGAGAGAGAAAATCTGCAGCACACAAGTAATTTCTCCTCAGCACTGGGGATCCCTTCCTGTCATATCTCCAGGATCTATGAGATTGAAAGGATGCACCCTTACCTCCTCCAACATTTCCGTAAAGCACTCTTCCTTGAGAAGTGAATATAAGGATGATGTCAGTCTCCCACAGACATATCCTGAGAAGGGTAGAGTTTGCTCCTTAATGTCTGAGATAGGCTTAGTTCAAGAAAACTTGAACGTACCTTTGGAACCTGATAAAAACATGGTTTGATCCTGTCTACCCTTCACGATGGAAGTAATAGCAGGGGTGTGTTTTGTTATGATGCAGTCTTCCAGCTTGGTAGTGGAGATCTGAAAAGAGGGGAAGTTGGTAAGGCAGAGAAATGCAGGAAGGATGAAGAGGTGAAGGTGTTCACACCTGCAGTGATGAGATTGTGAGAAGTGACAGAGAGAAAGCAGCTGCTAGATGAATGAAAGGAGCAGTGAGAAGAACAGAGATATACAAAAGATCCATGATGTAAACTGCAGAAAGTCCTCAGGCAGTTTGTCAAACAAGGAGGGTAATTTTGAACTGGATTCTGAAATCTATGGAAAGCCAATAGAGTCATTTATGGCTCAGAGTGAGGTGGTCAAATTTCTTGGTATATGTAAGGAAGCAGGCCGCAGCATTTTGCATTCCAGAGACCAGAAAATTGGGGGCATTTGAGAGAAGGGAGGTGCAACAGTCAAATAATGCCAATTGTTTTGCAGGAGAGAGATTTCAGGCAGCCTAATTCAGGGGAAGCAGTATGTAGGGGTTAGTAGGTAGATTTAAATTATATGAAGTGCAAGAGGAGAAGGAAAGTTCAGGGACAATGGAGCATATCCAAGAGCGAGAGCAGGGGAGGCACATGGGAGGTGAGAGTTAAGGACACAGAAGGGTTTTGGGGGAAGGTCTTCCTATCCTAAGCAGGCACTTCTGTCTTTGAGATGTTCCACCGAAGGAAGAGGAGACAAAGTCCTGAATTTAAGTCAAGGCAGAGTGTGAGGAATCATTAAAGGTGTCAAAAGCTACATTCCATTCAATTAATAAATGTCATCAGTGTGAAAATGGAACATGTAGTTATGTTTAAAGGTAGTTAAATAAGATGACTGATATGGTACATAAAAAAGAGCAGAGAGCTGAGAATTTAACCTTATGGGACTCCCGGAGCCAATTCCTGCTCTCATAGCTGGAGTAACTTTGTTGAGTTAAGCGGAGTTAGACAGTATTTATACCCATGTTACAGAGAACAGTATTTGGCCCATATGCTTGCAAGGATTGCATTATGCAATTTGGGCTAAGATGAGAATTGGGATCTTTATAAATATGAACGGAACATTAGTGGACTTCTGATTTTAGTGAAGGACATTTTAACTCAATAGATAAATACACCCCCTTCTCCCTCATTTAAAGATCTATGGATTATGCATTACAGAGGAGAAATATGTTGTTATAGACTTACCTTTGGTCTTGTGTGGGTTGAAGTCTGCTTCTTACATACCCCATTTACTAGCCACACTAGCTGCTTGTTTAGCTCCTTTGATGCACAATAGTAGACGCGATGACATGATCCATGATCAGAGTCTTTTGGGGTATAACCAGGCACCCAGTGGTCTCACGTGATGTAAAGTGTGGGAGGTCTGAAGCAGTATAGTAAGTGGAGCCAGAACGGCCCACGGTTTCCCTGAGATAGGCAGGGCTGGAATGAGATTTCTTGTGCATCTTTGGGCTCTGTATAGCTCAGAATCCATAGCAACTGCCACTCTATACTCATGCTTCCCAAGGGGATAATGCCTTGACAGCTCTGTGCTGTGAACCACATGGAGTTTTCTGAATTACTTTTCCAATTCCACACATTCCTACATCTTTGGCTTTTACCTAGGAGAAGCCTGGGTCTGATAACCTCTATCACATCCAGATCTTCAAATACAGATCTGTGAAAATAATCTCTCAACATTCTGAGGCCACGTGTACATCTATTAAATAGCTGAGAATTAGGCCAGTGATACCAGCCTCTCATTTCCGTGTAGGATAAAATTTAGTCACAACATTATGAAAGAAACTACACAGATGGAAAACTTATGACCCTGATCCTCTAACTGAACTGTGATCAGAGAAGAGCTTGGGGGATGGGAGAGGGATAAAAGTGGATTTATGCCATCTTTGTGTTCCCCTGATCCTAGGGACCCAGCACAACTTAGAGCAGCTGAAGGGGCTGTTACACCCACAAAGGACCAGCTGGAGCTCCAGGGTGCTACTGACACATGGCCTGTGATGGAGGTTGTGAGAAGAGGGAGTTGTACGTCTAGCATAGCAATCCTAAAACATTTGGGGATTCCCACATGTCAGCTGTCTGACTGGGCCACCTTTATGACCCCTTTTTGCCACTAGAACAACACAAATGGGCTGTAGTGGAGGCCACAATCTGACCCTACATGTAAAGTGTAGTGTAATAATCTACTTATGTACATGAATGAACGTATAGTGTGTGCCTAGCAAACTTTTGAGGAAAATCTCAGAGCACCAGATACGTGCAAATTACAGGGGGTATTGTATTTATTCTTGGAACTCCTGTGACCCTAAACCTAAAGGAGAGAATTTGAATTGGAGAAGGGGGAGATTATTTGAATAGTATAGTTTTTCTAAGGTCCCAAAACGAAAAACCCACACTAAAATAACAATATAAAGTGTGGAAATGGAAGCTGGTTTGGACCAGGCAGGCTGGCAAATATAACATTTAACTGAAAGAGGCACCAAAAAGTTTTCTCTCCTATTAAAAACCTAAAGAATTTTAATTTAAATTTAATTAGAATTTCAAGTAAAACATTACACATTCGCCAATCAGCAGGGAACATGCAAAATAATGTCCTTCAGGAAGTTGGTTTGGTTTGGTTCTGACAAGCTGCCAACTGTCAAACTTAAGTAAACATTTTCTTAAGGAACTTGCATGCTCACAGATGAAAATGTACAGGAGCTGAAATAAATGCAGGAAAAAAGACATACTATCAAATCTGGTTAAAGCTTACCTGTATGGTGGTTGTATTCTGCTTCTGATGGTGGAATGATAGTGTATAGGATTCCAGTGAAACATTTGTTTAAAGATTTCTACAATAGCTACAAATGTTAAGTGCTTTCCTTTAGATAGATAGATAGATAGATAGATAGATAGATAGATAGATAGATCAATTTATTGGAGTTGTGAGGGCTTTAGCCAATGCCTTGTTGTATAGCCACTGGGGAGTCACATGACTAAAACATCCTCGCCAGTCTAACAAATTTACTCATAAATGTCAGTATATCTAATTTAAAATATAAGGAAAAGCCCCGAAGTACCAGCGCACTGCAGCAGAAGTGGAAATCACAGACCCAGGCCTGCAGTCAGATGCACATAGGCAGGCCTTTAAGCTGCCCAGGGCTCAATAAGGCTCCACTCAGTTCAGGGGTCAGCTTGTACAAAGCAGATTGCAGGATCAAGGTCTGGATTTGTAATCTTCACCTTTCCCTCTTATCCATCGGTCTCCTCATATTTTTATGATGCATTCAAGACTGGTATCTGAACACTTCCAGTGGAAATGCACTACTCTGTTATTGTATGTGAACTATGTCAAGTCTGCTAATGGGATTCCATGGGATTTTGCTTAATTAAGAGATGCAGAATTTGGCCCAAATACTGAACTTCTAAGTTAGCTTTTGATTTTATTGCAACTCTGACAATATTTAGTCCTTTTCTTGAAACCCCAGCTCATGGAAGCAGCAGATTAAAGGATAACTTCAGCTTTTATGTAAAAACAAGATTCTAGTGCTCCTGCCTACAGAAAAAAGATTAAAAACACATGACCCACACTCCCTCTTACAGCTCAAACACCGTAAGGCAAATAAAAAGAACCCAAAACGTATTATTTTAAAAATTGTCTTAAAGCCAGTTGAATGGTTATTGGGGCCTGACTCACAATTTTTGAATGCTTGGAGTTGGCAATACTGTAAGTGTAGAGTTAGGGTACTCATTGTTAGTTATCATATCATAGAGAATGCAAAACCCATACTTGATTGTATTAAATTCAGTATTGTCCCCACTTACGGCCTGATTGACTTGCAAATATTTGTCAGTGTTGGATGTCAATTGTAAAAACCTGCCCAGGAAATTTATCAAGAATCAGATAGGCAGCCCACAGGAATCCATTAAAAAAATAAATAAAAGAAGCCACTCAACATCAAGCAAAGGAAATGTATAAGGCCAACCAAAAGAGAGAACCCATGCAAATCACTTATTTCTTGCCATTGCCTAATGGAGTGCACTGAAAGTATCTCAACTGGGGCAAAACAAGAGTGTTAAAATAGAGATTGCAAAAGTGAGGAATAATTTCAGTGTCCTCCTTGGAGCTTAGAGGTACAACTTTAACCAGCAGTCTGTCAGGGTTCTGATATTCACTCCGAAGTGTAGGGCCAGGGGGTGGAGAGCACAGATGGAAATAAGAAGGTGGGTAGGAGAGGAGCTGCAGTGGGAAGAAGAGGGGTCTAAGGAAAACAGCAAAGGGCGATTCTGACATGAACTGGCATGTGGCCAAGTGAAGAAGAAATGACCCATGTTACAGGGAGTATCAGGAGGAAGTGGAGCGTCTTCCATTAGACTGACTGAGCTCCATCATAATTGTCACAGAAGAAGAAGTGGTTGAGCTGTCCAAGTTACATGTACTATAGGGAGGACACTGCCTGGAATTGTACCTTCGTAGGTGTTAGACACACATCATTCAGCCAAAGGCAAATACCAGATTTTTTTCTGGAATTCAAACTGAATAGTTATTACTTGGTAAACTTCAGTACAGCCCTAATGGCTCAGAACTCCAGGACACATGAACAACAAAATCTCCAGTGCAGCGAACTTAATTGAATTGCACATTGAATTAGTATCAGGGGGTAGCCGTGTTAGTCTGGATCCACAAAAACAAGGAGGAGTCCGGGGGCACCTTTAAGACTAACAGATTTATTTGGGCATAAGCTTTCATGGGTAAAAAACCCACTTCTTCAGACACAAGATCCACCTGGGCAAGTGAGGAAACAGATTGACAGAGCGAGATGGGTACCCAGAAGTCACCTACTACAGGACAGCCCAATAAGGAAAATAACAGAACACCATTGGACATCACATACAGCCCCCAGCTAAAACATCTCCAGCACATCATCAACAATCTACAGCCTATCCTGGAAAATGATCCCTCACTCTCACAGACCTTGGGAGGCAGGCCAGTCCTCCCTTACAGACAGCCCCCAAACCTGAAGCAAATACTCACCAGCAACTACACACTACACCACAGAAACACTAACCCAGGAACAAATCCCAGTAAAAAACCCTGTTGCCTACTCTGTCCCCATATCTACTCTAGCAATGCCATCGGAGTACCCAACCACATGAGCCATACCGTCAGGAGCTCATTCACCTGCACATCTACTAATGTGAGATATGCCATCGTGTGCCAGCAATGCCCCTCTGCCATAAAAAAATAAATGGACACAAATCAGACATCAGGAATGGTAACATACAAAAGCCACTAGGAGAACACTTCAATCTCCCTGGACATTCTATAACAGATTTAAAAGTAGCCATACTTCAATAAAAAAAACTTCAAAAACAGACTTCAAAGAGAAACTGCAGAGCTACAATTCATTTTCAAATTTAACACCATTAATTTGGGTTTGAATAGGGACTGGGAGTGGCTCGCTCACTACCAAAGCAATTTTCCCTCTCTTGGTATTGACACCTCCTCATCAGTTATTGGGAGTGGACCACATCCACCCTTATTGAATTGGCCCTGTCAACACTGGTTCTCCACTTGTAAGGTAACTCCCTTCTTTTCATGTGTCAGTATATTTATGCTTGCATCTGTAATTTTAATTCCATGCATCTGAAGAAGTGGATTTTTTACCCAGGAAAGCTTATGCCCAAATAAATCTGTTAGTCTTTAAGGTGCCACTGGACTCCTTGTTGTTTTTTGTGGATACAGACTAACACGGCCACCCCTCTGATACTTGACACCATGAAGTGGAAATCCATCAACCTCATCAAAGAACTTGCACAGATAAGACAGACATCCCTTTCCTCTCCAAGTGCAAACAGATGGACATCATACCAAATGGACTGAAGGTAAAAAATCCATTGCAATCGACATACTACACTGACTATGGTGAGAGATTGTGCCACACACTCTCAAAGAAACTGAGGAACCATCTGATAAGTATCCTGTACAGCAGACAGGAGAAGATCAAGAATGAGCTCTCAAAACTGGAGACTTTCATACAAAACCAACCTTCTACACATTGAATTAGGAAATTATATTAATGAGACATTAAGATCTACATTTAGAATCACAAGATAGCAGGAAAGGAAACATTTATTCATTATTAATTCAGCCATGTTGCAAGTAAACAAGCCATGCTGGGGGGGGACAAAGAGGGGTAGTCCCTGGAAATGAGAGGGCCAGTGTGGGACAGAATCGTACATCACTGACCAGGGAACATCAGTAAGGAGACTATGTACCCCCTATTTAGTAGGCCACACAGCTGCTGTATCACACACATTGTGGAAAGAATTGGCTAGACAGAACTGAACCGAGCTGTTGAAATGGTACATAGGGAGAAAACTAGTCTCTGCAATTGCATTGACTCAAATCATGTAGGGCTTTATAGATCAAAGTCAACACCATGAATTGACCTGGAAGCAAACTGGAAGCCAGTACAGTCTACAGGAGTAATATACTCCATTGGTAAGCAATGCTAAATAGATGAGAAACTGTGTTGTGAACTAGCTGTAGATTGCAAGTGGACTTCAAAGCTAAACCAAGTAGAGAGCACTGGAGTAATCCAATGGAGTCACAAAGGCATGAATAACTGTGGCAAGGTCTTATTGGAGCAAAGGATTCAACCTCTTAGACAAATGAAGGCAGAAAAAGGCACTCCTGGAAATCTCAGCTACCTAATAATCCAGAAACAGCTGGGCATTGCAGACTGTGAACTCGGGGTATACAAGAGGGACACAGGTATCACCTCATTCTTTCCTTCTAGTTGTATCTTTCCAACATCCAGAAAGATTCATCTATCTAGTCTGGACTGAACCAACTCATTTTCATCAACGCCCCAATTGCAGCATAAGCCAAGAGACCATGCTGCCTGAGTCAGGTGACTAATAGTTGTAGTGCTGAGTGTTGGCAGCCCAATGTCTCAGTAAAACACCAGCAACTTCACACAGGACCTCATATAGAACCCATTGAAATCCAGGTTTATAAATTCCCACTGATTTCAAGGGGCTTTGGATCAGACCCATACACATTTACAGAAGAGTTAAGAGAACAGAGTCTTGTGATACCCTGATTGAAGATGACCAGCTATCCACTGTCATCTTCTGGGACCTCTTGGAAAGGAAGGAATAGAGACTTTGAAGCACAACTCCATCAAGTCAGCAACTGCAACCAAAAAAAATGGTTTATGCAATGTTTGTGAGTAAAAGTCCAGAGATACTACTATTAGCTAGCTTTTACATAGCACTTTCCATCAACAGATCTCAAAGCATTTTACAAAGAAGGTCAGTATTAATAGCTCCTTATTTACAGATGGGGAAACTGAGGCACAGAGCAGTGACATGACTTACCCCAGGACACCTAGCAGGCCAGTGTCAGAACTGGGAATAGAACCCAGCCCTCCCAAGTCAAAATCCATTGCTCTATCCACTAAATCATAGCTCCTCCCTGACCTGGATTTCAAATTTAAGATTAATATGGAAATTCAGATTTAAGGATTTCTTTCAGGCTTAACCCTTAAAATACATTCCTTAATTATTAGCAAGGGGAAGCAAGTTATGATATGGAAGGCAGAAACTCCAGATTTCAAAGCCCAGCCTGTCATAAATATAAAGGGAAGGGTAAACCCCTTTGAAATCCCTCCTGGCCAGGGGAAAGCTCCTCTCACCTGTAAAGGGTTAAGAAGCTAAAGGTAACCTCGCTGGCACCTGACCAAAATGACCAATGAGGAGACAAGATACTTTCAAAAGCTGGGAGGAGGGAGAAAAACAAAGGGTCTGTGTCTGTCTGTAGTCGTCTTGGCCAGGGACAGAACAGGAATGGAGTCTTAGAACTTTTAGTAAGTAATCTAGCTAGGTATGTGTTAGATTATGATTTCTTTAAATGGCTGAGAAAAGAATTGTGCTGAATAGAATAACTATTTCTGTCTGTGTATCTTTTTTGTAACTTAAGGTTTTGCCTAGAGGGGTTCTCTATGTTTTTGAATCTAATTACCCTGTAAGATATCTACCATCCTGATTTTACAGGGGGGATTTCTTTATTTCTATTTACTTCTATTTTTTATTAAAAGTCTTCTTGTAAAACACTGAATGCTTATTCATTGTTCTTAAGATCCAAGGGTCTGGGTCTGTAGTCACCTAGGCAAATTGGTGAGGCTTTTTACCAAATCTTGTCCAGGAAGTGGGGTGCAAGGTTTTGGGAAGTATTTTGGGGGGAAGGACGCGTCCAAACAGCTCTTCCCCAGTAACCAGTATTAGTTTGGTGGTGGTAGCGGCCAGTCCAAGGATAACGGGGATAATATTTTGTACCTTGGAGAAGTTTTGACCTAAGCTGGTAAAGATAAGCTTAGGAGGTTTTTCATGCAGGTCCCCACATCTGTACCCTAGAGTTCAGAGTGGGGGAGGAACCTTGACATGGTGGCACAGTGGTGGGATTAACCTGAAATCATTTGAGATCCAGTTGAGATTTTTTGAACTAGAAATACAGATTTTAAAAAGGAAATTTTTTTTCTTTGGAAAGAAAGTCCAGAAAGCATCTTTGAAACTGAAAGCAGCTTGGTTTCTCTCTGCTTTGTGGCCAAGCAGAGACAAAAGGGGATTATCTTGTGAATTGCAGGTTTTCTTTGCCTGGAGGCAGGGTCCTTAACTCCTGCAGGAAAATTCACAGTCTTCCAACCCAGAGGTTTTTTTTTCTTTTCTTCCTAAAAGTAAATAGGGGGGGTGTGCTCTACCCATTTGCCTGGAGACAAAAGTGGCAGGGTTTTTTTTTAGGATTTTGATTTTTTTTGTTTTGTTTTACAAGGAGCACAGGTTTGAAAAGAAATTTTTTTTTCTTTGGGTTGGGTAAGCAGGTTTCCAAGTAGTTGGAGGTTTTTTGCTTTAATTTGGGCCCAGAGCAGAGACAAGGGAATTGTCTTTTTCTGTAGGCTGACAATCACTATCAGAGAATAGGTATTCTATTCCAGCACAGCAAAATTTTACAGCCAAGTTTTGTTTGTTTATTTCTAAACCTCGGGTGTAAAGTTAGTTAAAAACAGAGAGGTTAGAATGGCCAAATCCTCAGCTCGACTACAGCTGGAATTAGCCAAATTTCAGGCTGAGGAAAAACAAAGGGAACATGAAAGACAGATAGAACTCATGCAGCTGAAGAAGGAACAAGAAAGGGAGGCAGAACAACACCAAGAGGCTGCCCACAAGAGGGAAATGGAGGCAAGGAAGCATGTGGAGGAGGAGAGGGAAAAAGAGAGGAAGCATGTGGAGGAGGAGAAGGAAAAAGAGAGGAAGCTTGTGGAGGAGATGGAGAGGATAAAGGCCCAGCAGAATATACCAACAAACCCTAGCAATCCTTCTCCAGGTACCACTTCCCATCCCAGAAAGTTCCCCACCTACAAGGCAGGTGATGATACTGAGGCCTTCTTAGAAAACTTCGAAAGGGCCTGCCTTGGGTACAACATCTCTACTGACCAATACATGGTAGAGCTGAGGCCGCAGCTCAGTGGACCCTTAGCTGAGGTGGCAGCTGAAATGCCTAAAGAACACATGAACAAGTATGAACTGTTTAAATCCAAGGCGAGAGTCAGAATGGGGATAACACCCGAGCAGTCTCGTCGGAGGTTCAGAGCCCTAAGGTGGAAACCAGACATGTCATTTACCCGACATGCCTACCACATTGTAAAACATTGGGATGCCTGGATATCAGGAGCAAGTGTTGACTCTCCAGTAAATTTGCCCTTCCTAATGCAAATGGAACAATTCTTAGAGGGTGTTCCTGAGGAAATAGAAAGATACATCCTAGATGGGAAACCCAAAACTGTAATTGAGGCAGGAGAGATTGGAGCCAGATGGGTGGAGGTGGCAGAGAAGAAGAAAACTGGTCGCAGTTGGAGCGGAGACCAGAAGGGACCACCCCAGACCACACCCTATTACCGGGGGCTGCCCAAAGCCCCACCTACCTCCCAAAGAACCCTCCAGACCCCTTATCGTCCCACCACCCCGTTCTCCAGCAACCCACCTCGCCCCAGTGACCTGTCAGCTGGACGATGTTTTAAGTGTAACGAGCTGGGGCATGTAAAGGCCAACTGCCCCAAGAACCCCAACAGATTACAGTTCATTGCACCGGAATCACACCAGAGGTCCACAGGCCCAGATACCTCCCAAATACCCTTGGAGCGGAGGGAAACTGTGAGTGTGGGTGGGAAGAAGGTCACCGCGTGGAGGGACACCGGAGCACAAGTGTCAGCTATCCATGCTTCCTTAGTGGACCCCAATTTAATCAACCCAGAGATCCAAGTGACGATTCAACTCTTCAAGTCCAACTCTTTCAATTTGCCTACAGCCAAGTTGCCTGTCCAGTACAAGGGCTGGTCAGGAATGTGGACTTTTGCAGTCTATGATGATTATCCCATCCCCATGCTGTTGGGGGAAGACTTGGCCAATCATGTGAAGCAGGCCAAGAGGGTGGGAATGGTCACCCGCAGCCAGGCTAAACAGGCCGTGAGGCCTAGCTCTGTTCCGGAAACTTCTATCAGGACCCAGTCAGAGGTGATGGACCTGGACCCCAGGCCAATGTCTGCAACAGCAGTAGTGGATCCAGTCCCAGAGACCCAGACGGAACCAGTCCCAGAACCGGAACCAGCCGAACAACCAACACCAGACCCCGTGTCAGCACTGAATCCAGTACTTGCAACCTCAACACCAGAGGGCCCCACCGAACCTGAACTGGCAGCAGCCGATAACCCTACACAAGAGGCTCAGCCGGAGCCTGAATCCCAACACAGTGCACCAGCGGAGAGCGGTTCACAGTCAACAGAAACAGCTCCATCCCCTATATCGCTTCCAGAGGGACTAAGCCTAGGTCCACAATCCCATGAGGAACTGATGTCCCCAGCATCAAGGGAACAGTTCCAGACCGAACAGGAAGCAGATGAAAGCCTCCAGAGAGCTTGGATGGCGGCACGGAGCAACCCACCGCCTCTCAGCTCTTCTAATCGATCCAGGTTTGTTGTAGAAAGAGGACTTTTATACAAGGAAACTCTTTCTGGTGGACACCAGGAAGACTGGCATCCTCAGAGACAGTTGGTAGTTCCAACTAAATACCGGGCCAAGCTCTTGAGCTTAGCCCATGATCACCCTAGTGGCCATGCTGGGGTGAACAGGACCAAAGACCGTTTGGGGGGATCATTCCACTGGGAGGGAATGGGCAAGGATGTTTCTACCTATGTCCAGTCTTGTGAGGTGTGCCAAAGAGTGGGAAAACCCCAAGACCAGGTCAAAGCCCCTCTCCAGCCACTCCCCATCATTGAAGTTCCATTTCAGTGAGTAGCTGTGGATATTCTGGGTCCTTTTCCGAAAAAGACACCCAGAGGAAAGCAGTACATACTGACTTTCATGGATTTTGCCACCCGATGGCCGGAAGCAGTAGCTCTAAGCAACACCAGGGCTAAAAGTGTGTGTCAGGCACTAGCAGACATTTTTGCCAGGGTAGGCTGGCCCTCTGACATCCACACAGATGCAGGGACTAATTTCCTGGCAGGAACTATGAAAAACCTTTGGGAAGCTCATGGGGTAAATCACTTGGTTGCCACTCCTTACCACCATCAAACAAATGGCATGGTGGAGAAGTTTAATGGAACTTTGGGGGCCATGATACGTAAATTCTTAAATGAGCACTCCAATGATTGGGACCTAGTGTTGCAGCAGTTGCTCTTTGCCTACAGAGCTGTACCACATCCCAGTTTAGGGTTTTCCCCATTTGAACTTGTATATGGCCGTGAGGTTAAGGGGCCATTGCAGTTGGTGAAGCAGCAATGGGAGGGATTTACACCTTCTCCAGGAACTAACATTCTGGACTTTGTAACCAACCTACAAAACACCCTCCGAACCTCTTTAGCCCTTGCTAGAGAAAACTTACAGGATGCTCAAAAAGAGCAAAAAGCCTGGTATGATAAACATACCAGAGAGCGTTCCTTCAAAGTAGGGGACCAGGTCATGGTCTTAAGGGCGCTCCAGGCCCATAAAATGGAAGCATCGTGAGAAGGGCCATTCACGGTCCAGGAGCGCCTGGGAGCTGTTAATTATCTCATAGCATTCCCCACCTCCAACCGAAAGCCTAAGGTGTATCATATTAATTCTCTAAAGCCCTTTTATTCCAGAGAATTAAAGGTTTGTCAGTTTACAGCCCAGGGAGGAGACGACGCTGAATGGCCTGAAGGTGTTTACTATGAAGGGAAATGTGGTGGTGGTGTGGAAGAGGTGAACCTCTCCATGACCCTTGGGCGTATGCAGCGACAGCAGATCCAGGAGCTGTGCACTACCTACACGCCAACGTTCTCAGCCACCCCAGGACTGACTGAACGGGCATACCACTCCATTGACACAGGTAATGCTCACCCAATTAGGGTCCACCCTTACCGGGTGTCTCCTCAAGCTAAAACTGCTATAGAACGGGAGATCCAGGATATGTTACAGATGGGTGTAATCCGCCCCTCTGGTAGTGCATGGGCATCTCCAGTGGTTCTAGTTCCCAAACCAGATGGGGAAATACGTTTTTGCGTGGACTACCATAAGCTAAATGCTGTAACTCGCCCAGACAACTATCCCATGCCACGCACAGATGAACTATTAGAGAAACTGGGACGGGGCCAGTTCATCTCTACCTTGGACTTAACCAAGGGGTACTGGCAGGTACCGCTAGATGAATCTGCCAAGGAAAGGTCAGCCTTCATCACACATCTCGGGCTGTATGAATTTAATGTACTCCCTTTCGGGCTGCGAAATGCACCCGCCACTTTCCAAAGACTTGTAGATGGTCTCCTAGCGGGATTAGGAGAATATGCAGTCGCCTACCTTGACGATGTGGCCATATTTTCGGATTCCTGGGCAGACCACCTGGAACATCTACAAAAAGTCCTTGAGCGCATAAGGGAGGCAGGACTAACTGTTAAGGCTAAGAAGTGTCAAATAGGCCTAAACAGAGTGACTTACCTTGGGCACCAGGTGGGTCAAGGAACTATCAGCCCCCTACAGGCCAAAGTGGATGCTATCCAAAAGTGGCCTGTCCCAAAGTCAAAGAAACAGGTTCAATCCTTCTTAGGCTTGGCCGGTTATTACAGATGATTTGTACCGCACTACAGCCAAATCGCTGCCCCACTGACAGACCTAACCAAAAAGAAACAGCCAAATGCTGTTCAGTGGACCGGAAAGTGTCAGAAGGCCTTTAACAAGCTTAAAGCGACACTCATGTCTGACCCTGTACTAAGGGCCCCAGACTTTGACAAACCGTTCCTAGTAACCACAGATGCATCCGAGCGTGGTGTGGGAGCAGTTTTAATGCAGAAAGGACCTGATCAAGAATTCCACCCTGTTGTGTTTCTCAGCAAAAAACTGTCTGAGAGGGAAAGCAACTGGTCAGTCACTGAAAAAGAATGTTATGCCATTGTCTACGCTCTGGAAAAGCTACGCCCATATGTTTGGGGACGGCGTTTCCACCTGCAAACCGACCATGCTGCACTAAAGTGGCTTCACACCGTCAAGGAAACTAACAAAAAACTTCTTCGGTGGAGTTTAGCTCTCCAAGATTTTGATTTCGACATCCAACACATCTCAGGAGCTTCTAACAAAGTGGCTGATGCACTCTCCCGTGAAAGTTTCCCAGAATCAACTGGTTAAAATCGTCCTTGAGATGTGGAAAATATTGTTAGTCTTTATGTACTTGGTAGTATATTTAGAGATGCATGTGTCTTAACTCTGTTTTTCCTAGAGCTCCAGGAAGAAATCCCAGCCAGTGTTTCACCCTAGCTGAGATTTGGGGGGCGTGTCATAAATATAAAGGGAAGGGTAAACCCCTTTGAAATCCCTCCAGGCCAGGGGAAAGCTCCTCTCACCTGTAAAGGGTTAAGAAGCTAAAGGTAACCTCGCTGGCACCTGACCAAAATGACCAATGAGGAAACAAGATACTTTCAAAAGCTGGGAGGAGGGAGAGAAACAAAGGGTCTGGGTCTGTCTGTAGTCGTCTTGGCCAGGGACAGAACAGGAATGGAGTCTTAGAACTTTTAATAAGTAATCTAGCTAGGTATGTGTTAGATTATGATTTCTTTAAATGGCTGAGAAAAGAATTGTGCTGAATAGAATAACTATTTCTGTCTGTGTGTCTTTTTTGTAACTTAAGGTTTTGCCTAGAGGGGTTCTCTATGTTTTTGAATCTAATTACCCTGTAAGATATCTACCATCCTGATTTTACAGGGGGGATTTCTTTATTTCTATTTACTTCTATTTTTTATTAAAAGTCTTCTTGTAAAACACTGAATGCTTATTCATTGTTCTTAAGATCCAAGGGTCTGGGTCTGTAGTCACCTAGGCAAATTGGTGAGGCTTTTTACCAAACCTTGTCCAGGAAGTGGGGTGCAAGGTTTTGGGAAGTATTTTGGGGGGAAGGACGCGTCCAAACAGCTCTTCCCCAGTAACCAGTATTAGTTTGGTGGTGGTAGCGGCCAGTCCAAGGATAACGGGGGTAATATTTTGTACCTTGGGGAAGTTTTGACCTAAGCTGGTAAAGATAAGCTTAGGAGGTTTTTCATGCAGGTCCCCACATCTGTACCCTAGAGTTCAGAGTGGGGGAGGAACCTTGACACAGCCCTACCACTGACTTAATGTGTAGAGTCTTCACCATTCCATAACGCTCAATTTTATCACGTTTCAAGGGATATCAATCATTCTAGTCCCAAAGTTACACACATCCTATATGAATTTGATATGCCCCTCCCATTTGTTGCTGAAAGTTTTTTATCTCAGAAATAAAAAGTTGTTCACTAAAGGTTACAGAAAGAGTTGTTTACACTACAGGGAGGAATCCCACAGCATTTCAAGTTTCCTGCGTGAACAATTTATGTGTGTCCTTTAATCTGGGGTCGATCCATTCTGAAGTGGCAGGTTGAAAGGTATGTACCTCTCTGCCACAGTTTCCCCATCACCAAATGGGATAATAACATTTATCTATCTCACAGAAGTTTGCAAGGGTTAACTCTTAATGTTTGGACAGCACTTTAGAACATATAAAGGATTTGATATGTATTATTATAATTTATTATTAATTTAAAGGAACAGTTTGTTAGTTTTCTGATCGTCTCTGTGAGCACCTGGTGGAATTATCATATGCAACTTTCTTGGTTGAATGAGTCTATAGATTTTTAATTTAAAAATTAGGACACATTTCTTAAAATATGAGATTTTTAACTGTGTCTATTTCATGTGTCCACTAAATACAAAAAAGTTTAAAAACTGTGGAGGAGGTAGAAGGTGGTGATATACTTACATAGACACTGGGCCCAGACCTGTGGATTTTACAAAAGTAGTCCTTACTCATATAAATTGTCCCATGAACTCTTATGCATATAAGTTACAAGACTGGGTCCAATATTTACATTTGTAAAATAAAAAAATGGTGCAGTATGATATACAAATGAATGAGAAATGGATTAAGAAAAAAATGGGATTAAAATCTTGCATATATTTCAAATGATATTGAACAAACATCTACTACACTGGTTAGCCCTGAACCACATGTATTCCTTAAGAATGGTCACAGTGGATCAGACCAAAGGTCCATCTCGCCCTGTATCTTGTCTTCTGACAGTGGCCAATGCCAGATTCTTCAGAGGGAATGAACAGAACAGGGCAATTTCAAATGATCCTTCCCCTGTTGTCCAGTTCCAGCTTCTGGCATTTGGAGACTTACGGACACTGCAGTATGGGGTTGCATCCATGACCATCTTGGCTAACAGCCATTAATGGACCTATCCTCCATGACCTTATCTAATTCTTTTTTGAACCCTGTCATAAATGTAAAGGGAAGGGTAAACCCCTTTAAAATCTCCCCTGGACAGAGGAAAAATCCTCTCACCTGTAAAGGGTTAAGAAGCTAAAGGTAACCTCGCTGGCACCTGACCAAAATGACCAATGAGGAGACAAGATACTTTCAAAAGCTGGGAGGAGGGAGAGAAACAAAGGGTCTGTGTCTGTCTGTTGGTATGCTGCTTTGCCGGGGATAGAACAGGAATGGAGTCTTAGAACTTTTACAAAAAGAAAAGGAGTACTTGTGGCACCTTAGAGACTAACCAATTTATTTGAGCATAAGCTTTCGTGAGCTACAGCTCACTTCATGTAGCTCACGAAAGCTTATGCTCAAATAAATTGGTTAGTCTCTAAGGTGCCACAAGTACTCCTTTTCTTTTTGCGAATACAGACTAACACGGCTGTTACTCTGAAACCTTAGAACTTTTAGTAAGTAATCTAGCTAGGAATGCGTTAGATTATGATTTCTTTAAATGGCTGAGAAAAGAATTGTGCTGAATAGAATGACTATTTCTGTCTGTGTGTCTTTTTTGTAACTTAAGGTTTTGCCTAGAGGGATTCTCTATGTTTTGAATCTAATTACCCAGTAAGGTATCTACCATCCTGATTTTACAGGGGTGATTCCTTTACTCCTATTTACTTCTATTTGTATTAAAAGTCTTCTTGTAAGAAAACTGAATGCTTTTTCATTGTTCTCAGATCCAAGGGTTTGGGTCTCTGGTGACCTATGCAAATTGGTGAGTATTTTTACCAAACCTTTCCCAGGAACTGGGGTGCAAGGGTTGGGAGGATTTTGGGGGGAAAGACGTGTCCAGACTATGTTTTCCAGTAAACCCAGTTAGAGTTTGGTGGTGGCAGTGGATATTCCAAGGACAAAGGATAAAATTAATTTGTACCTTGGGGAAGTTTTAACCTAAGCTGGTAAGAGTAAGCTTAGGAGGTTTTCATGCAGGTCCCCATATCTGTACCCTAGAGTTCACAGTGGGGGAGGAACCTTGACATGGTGACAGAGTGGTGGGATTAACCTGAAATCATTTTGAGATCAGTTTGAGATTTTTTGAACTAGAAATACAGATTTTAAAAAGGAAATATTTTTTTTCCTTTGGGGCTGCTGGAAAGGAGGTCCAGAAACAGCTGAAACTGAAAGCAGCTTCTTTTTTCTCTGCTTTGGAGCCAGAGGAGAGACAAAAGGGGATTCTTTGTGAATTGCAGGTTTTCTTTGCCTGGAGGCAGGGTACTTAACTCCTGCAGGGAAATTCACAGTCTTCCAAACCAGAAGGTTTTTTTTTTTCCCTAAAAGTAAATAGGTTCTATCCATTTGCCTGGAGACAAAAGTGGCAGGGGCTTTTTTTTTTTTTTTTAGGATTTTGATTTTTTTTTACAAGGAGCACAAGTTTGAAAAGGAATTTTTTTTTTCCTTTGGGCTGCTGGTAAGCAGGTTTCCAAGTAGTTGGAGGTTTTTTGCTTTGATTTGGGGCCAGAGCAGAGACAAGGGAATTGTCTTTTTCTGTTGGCTGACAATCAATATCAGAGAATAGGTATTCTATTCCAGCACAGCAAAATTTTACAGACAAGTTTTGTTTGTTTATTTCTAAACCTCGGGTGTAAAGTTAGTTAAAAAACAGAGAGGTTAGGATGACAAAATCCACGGCTTGACAAAAGCTGGAATTAGCCAGATTTCAGGCTAAGGAAAAACAAAGGGAACATGAAAGACAGATAGAACTCATGCGGCTGAAGACGGAGGAGAAGGAAGAAGAGAGGAAGCATGTGGAGGAGGAGAGGGAAAAAGAGAGGAAGCATGCACTGGAGATGGAGAAGGTAAAGGCTCAGCAGAATATACCAACAAACCCTAGCAATCCTTCTCCAGGTACCACTCCCCATCCCAGAAAGTTCCCCACCTACAAGGCAGGCGATGATACTGAGGTCTTCCTAGAAAACTTCAAAAGGGCCTGCCTTGGGTACAACATCTCTACTGACCAATACATGGTAGAGCTGAGGCTTTCAAAAATTAAGGAAATTAGTTAGGGAAGTGGATTGGACTGAAGAATTTATGGGTTTAAAGGTAGAGGAGGCCTGGGATTATTTTAAATTAAAGCTGCAGAAGCTATCGGAAGCCTGCATCCCAAGAAAGGGGAAAAAATTCATAGGCAGGAGTTGTAGACCAAGCTGGATGAGCAAGCATCTTAGAGAGGTAATTAAGAAAAAGCAGAAAGCATATAGGGAGTGGAAGAAGGGAGGGATCAGTAAGGAAAGCTACCTTATTGAGGTCAGAATATGTAGGGATAAAGTGAGACAGGCTAAAAGTCAAGTAGAGTTGGACCTTGCAAAGGGAATTAAAACCAATAGTAAAAGGTTCTATAGTCATATAAATAGGAAGAAAACAAAGAAAGAAGAAGTGGGACCGCTAAAAACTGAGGATGGAGTGGAGGTCAAGGATAATCTAGGCATGGCCCAATATCTAAACAAATACTTTGCCTCAGTCTTTAATAAGACTAAAGAGGATCTTAGGGATAATGGTAGCATGATAAATGGGAATGAGGATATGGAGGTAGACATCACCATATCTGAGGTAGAAGCGAAACTCAAACAGCTTAATGGGGCTAAATCGGGGGGCCCAGATAATCTTCATCCAAGAATATTAAAAGAATTGGCACAAGAAATTGCAAGCCCATTAGCAAGAATTTTTAATGAATCTGTAAATTCAGGGGTTGTACCATATGATTGGAGAATTGCTAACATAGTTCCTATTTTTAAGAAAGGGAAAAAAAGTGATCCAAGTAATTATAGGCCTGTTAGTTTGACATCTGTAGTATGCAAGGTCTTGGAAAAAATTTTGAAGGAGAAGGTAGTTAAGGACATTGAAGTCAATGGTAAATGGGACAAAATACAACATGGTTTTACAAAAGGTAGATCGTGCCAAACCAACCTGATTTCCTTCTTTGAGAGAGTAACAGATTTTTTAGATAAAGGAAACGCAGTGGATCTAATTTATTTAGATTTTAGTAAGGCGTTTGATACTGTGCCACATGGGGAATTATTACTTAAATTGGATAAGATGGGCATCAATAGGAAAATTGAAAGGTGGATAGGGAATTGGTTAAAGGGGAGACTACAACGGGTTCTACTGAAAGGTGAACTGTCAAGTTGGAGGGAGGTTACCAGTGGAGTTCCTCAAGGATCAGTTTTGGGACCAATCTTATTTAATCTTTTTATTACTGACCTGGGCACAAAAAGTGGGAGTGTGCTAATAAAGTTTGCAGATGATACAAAGCTGGGAGGTATTGCTAATTTAGAGAAGGACAGGGATACCCTACAGGAGGATCTGGATGACCTTGTAAACTGGAGTAATAGGAATAGGATGAAATTTAATAGTGAGAAGTGTAAGGTCATGCATTTAGGGATTAATAACAAGAATTTTAGTTATAAGCTAGGGACGCATCAACTAGAAGTAACGGAGGAGGAAAAGGACCTTGGAGTATTGGTTGATCATAGGTTGACTATGAGCTGCCAATGTGATATGGCTGTGAAAAAAGCTAATGTCGTCTTGGGATGCATCAGGAGAGGTATTTCCAGTAGGGATAAGGAGGTTTTAGTACCGTTATATAAGGCACTGGTGAGACCTCACCTGGAATACTGTGTGCAGTTCTGGTCTCCCATGTTTAAGAAGGATGAATTCAAACTGGAACAGGTACAGAGAAGGGCTACTAGGATGATCCGAGGAATGGAAAATTTGTCTTATGAAAGGAGACTCAGGGAGCTTGGCTTGTTTAGCCTAACTAAAAGAAGGTTGAGGGGAGATATGATTGCTCTCTATAAATATATCAGAGGGATAAATACCAGAGAGGGAGAGGAATTATTTAAACTCAATACCAATGTGGACACAAGAACAAATGGATATAAACTGGCCACTAGGAAATTTAGATTAGAAATTAGACGAAGGTTTCTAACCATCAGAGGAGTGAAGTTTTGGAATAGCCTTCCGAGGGAAGTAGTGGGGGCAAAAGATCTATCTTGCTTTAAGATTAAACTCGATAAGTTTATGGAGGAGATGGTATGATGGGATAACATGGTTTTGGTAATTAAATATTCATGGTAAATAGGCCCAATGGCCTGTGATGGGTTTTTAGATGGGGTAAGATCCAAGTTACCCGGGAAAGAATTTTCTGTAGTATCTGGCTGATGAATCTTGCCCATATGCTCAGGGTTTAGCTGATCGCCATATTTGGGGTCGGGAAGGAATTTTCCTCCAGGGCAGATTGGAAGGCCCTGGAGGTTTTTCGCCTTCCTCTGTAGCATGGGGCACGGGTCACTTGCTGGAGGATTCTCTGCTCCTTGAGGTCTTCAAACTACAATTTGAGGACTTCAATAGCACAGATATAGGTGTGAGGTCTTTTTTAGGTGTGGTGGGTGAAATTCTGTGGCCTGCATTGTGCAGGAGGTCAGACTAGATGATCATAATGGTCCCTTCTGACCTAAATATCTATGAATCTATGAATCTATGAGGCCGCAGCTCAGTGGACCCTTAGCTGAGGTGGCAGCTGAAATGCCTAAAGAACACATGAACAAGTATGAACTGTTTAAATCCAAGGCGAGAGTCAGAATGGGGATAACACCCAAGCAGTCTCGTCGGAGGTTCAGAGCCCTAAGGTGGAAACCAGACGTGTCATTTACCTGACATGCCTACCACATTGTGAAACATTGGGATGCCTGGATATCAGGAGCAAGTGTTGACTCTCCAGTAAATTTGCCCTTCCTAATGCAAATGGAACAATTCTTAGAGGGTGTTCCTGAGGAAATAGAAAGATACATCCTAGATGGGAAGCCCAAAACTGTAATTGAGGCAGGAGAGATTGGAGCCAGATGGGTGGAGGTGGCCGAGAAGAAAACTCGTCGCAGTTGGAGCTGAGACCAGAAAGGACAACCCCAGACCACACCCTATCACCGGGGGCCGCCCAAAGCCCCACCTACCTCCCAAAAAACCCTCCAGACCCCTTATTGTCCCACCACCCCGTTCTCCAGCAACCCACCTCACCCCAGTGACCCGTCAGCTGGACAATGTTTTAAATGTAATGAGCTGGGGCATGTAAAGGCCAACTGCCCCAAGAACCCCAACAGTTTACAGTTCATTGCACCAGGATCACATCAGAGGTCCGCAGGCCCAGATACCTCCCAGATACCCTTGGAGCAGAGGGAAACTGTGAGTGTGGGCGGGAAGAAGGTCACCCATCCCCTACATCGCTTCCAGAGGGACCAAGCATAGGTCCACAATCCAATGAGGAACTGATGTCTCCAGCATCAAGGGAACAGTTCCAGACCGAACAGAAAGCAGATGAAAGCCTCCAGAGAGCTTGGATGGCGGCACGGAGCAACCCACCACCTCTCAGCTCTTCTAATCGATACAGATTTGTTGTAGAAAGAGGACTTTTATACAAGGAAACTCTTTCTGGTGGACACCAGGAAGACTGGCATCCTCTTCCTGGTGAGAGACAGTTGGTAGTTCCAACTAATTACCGAGCCAAGCTCTTGAGCTTAGCCCACGATCACCCTAGTGGCCATGCTGGGGTGAACAGGACCAAAGACCATTTGGGGGAGTCATTCCACTGGGAGGGAATGGGCAAGGATGTTTCTACCTATGTCTGGTCTTGTGAAGTATGCCAAAGAGTGGGAAAACCCCAAGACCAGGTCAAAGCCCCTCTCCAGCCACTCCCCATCATTGAAGTTCCATTTCAGCGAGTAGCTGTGGATATTCTGGGTCCTTTTCTGAAAAAGACACCCAGAGGAAAGCAGTACATACTGACTTTCATGGATTTTGCCACCCGATGGCCGGAAGTAGTAGCTCTAAGCAACGCCAGGCACTAGCAGACATTTTTGCCAGGGTTGCTTGGCCCTCCGACATCCTCACAGATACAGGGACTAATTTCCTGGCAGGAACCATGGAAAACCTTTGGGAAGCTGATGGGGTAAATCACTTGGTTGCCACTCCTTACCACCATCAAACAAATGGCATGGTGGAGAAGTTTAATGGAACTTTGGGGGCCATGATACGTAAATTTGTAAATGAGCACTCCAATGATTGGGACCTAGTGTTGCAGCAGTTGCTCTTTGCCTACAGAGCTGTACCACATCCCAGTTTAGGGTTTTCCCCATTTGAACTTGTATATGGCCGTGAGGTTAAGGGGCCATTACAGTTGGTAAAGCAGCAATGGGAGGGATTTACACCTTCTCCAGGAACTAACATTCTGGACTTTGTAACCAACCTACAAAACACCCTCCGAACCTCTTTAGCCCTTGCTAAAGAAAACTTACAGGATGCTCAAAAAGAGCAAAAAACCTAGTATGATAAACATACCAGAGAGCGTTCCTTCAAAGTAGGGGACCAGGTCATGGTCTTAAAGGCGCTCCAGGCCCATAAAATGGAAGCATCGTGGGAAGGGCCATTCACGGTCCAGGAGTGCCTGGGAGCTGTTAATTATCTCATAGCATTCCCCACCTCCAACCGAAAGCCTAAGGTGTACCATATTAATTCTCTAAAGCCCTTTTATTCCAGAGAATTAAAGGTTTGTCAGTTTACAGCCCAGGGAGGAGACGACGCTGAGTGGCCCGAAGGTGTCTACTATGAAGGGAAATGTGGTGGTGGTGTGGAAGAGGTGAACCTCTCCATGACCCTTGGGCGTATGCAGCGACAGCAGATCCAGGAGCTGTGCACTACCTACGCGCCAACGTTCTCAGCCACCCCAGGACTGACTGAACGGGCATACCACTCCATTGACACAGGTAATGCTCACCCAATTAAAGTCCAACCTTACCGGGTGTCTCCTCAAGCTAAAACTGCTATAGAACGGGAGATCCAGGATATGTTACAGATGGGTGTAATCCGCCCCTCTGGAAGTGCATGGGCATCTCCAGTGGTTCTAGTTCCCAAACCAGATGGGGAAATACGTTTTTGCGTGGACTACCGTAAGCTAAATGCTGTAACTCGCCCAGACAACTGTCCAATGCCACGCACAGATGAACTATTAGAGAAACTGGGACGGTCCCAGTTCATCTCTACCTTGGACTTAACCAAGGGGTACTGGCAGGTACCGCTAGATGAATCTGCCAAGGAAAGGTCAGCCTTCATCACACATCTTGGGCTGTATGAATTTAATGTACTCCCTTTCGGGCTGCGAAATGCACCCGCCACCTTCCAAAGACTTGTAGGTGGTCTCCTAGCGGGATTAGGAGAATATGCAGTCGCCTACCTTGACAATGGGGCCATATTTTCGGATTCCTGGGCAGACCACCTGGAACATCTACAAAAAGTCCTTGAGCGCATAAGGGAGGCAGGACTAACTGTTAAGGCTAAGAAGTGTCAAATAGGCCTAAACAGAGTGACTTACCTTGGACACCAGGTGGGTCAAGGAACTATCAGCCCCCTACAGGCCAAAGTGGATGCTATCCAAAAGTGGCCTGTCCCAAAGTCAAAGAAACAGGTTCAATCCTTCTTAGGCTTGGCCGGTTATTACAGACGATTTGTACTGCACTACAGCCAAATCACCGCCCCACTGACAGACCTAACCAAAAAGAAACAGCCAAATGCTGTTCAGTGGACCGGAAAGTGTCAGAAGGCCTTTAACAAGCTTAAAGCGACACTCATGTCTGACCCTGTACTAAGGGCCCCAGACTTTGACAAACCGTTCCTAGTAACAACAGATGCGTCCGAGCGTGGTGTGGGAGCAGTTTTAATGCAGAAAGGACCTGATCAAGAATTCCACCCTGTAGTGTTTCTCAGCAAAAAACTGTCTGAGAGGGAAAGCAACTGGTCAGTCACTGAAAAAGAATGTTATGCCATTGTCTACGCTCTGGAAAAGCTATGCCCACATGTTTGGGGACGGCGTTTCCACCTGCAAACCAACCATGCTGCACTGAAGTGGCTTCACACTGCCAAAGAAAATAACAAAAAACTTCTTCGGTGAAGTTTAGCTCTCCAAGATTTTGATTTCGACATCCAACACATCTCAGGAGCTTCTAACAAACTGGCTGATGCACTCTCCCTTGAAAGTTTCCCTGAATCAACTGGCTAAAATTGTCCTTGAGATGTGGAAAATATTGTTAGTCTTTATGTACTTGGTAGTATATTTAGAGATGCATGTGTCTTATTAACTCTGTTTTTCCTAGAGCTCCAGGAAGAAATCCCAGCCAGTGTTTCACCCTAGCTGAGATTTGGGGGGCGTGTTATAAACGTAAAGGGAAGGGTAAACCCCTTTAAAATCTCCCCTGGACAGAGGAAAAATCCTCTCACCTGTAAAGGGTTAAGAAGCTAAAGGTAACCTCGCTGGCACCTGACCAAAATGACCAGTGAGGAGACAAGATACTTTCAAAAGCTGGGAAGAGGGAGAGAAACAAAGGGTCTGTGTCTGTCTGTTGGTATGCTGCTTTGCTGGGGATAGATCAGGAATGGAGTCTTAGAACTTTTAGTAAGTAATCTAGATAGGTATGCGTTAGATTATGATTTCTTTAAATGGCTGAGAAAAGAATTGTGCTGAATAGAATGACTATTTCTGTCTGTGTGTCTTTTTTGTAACTTAAGGTTTTGCCTAGAGGGATTCTCTATGTTTTGAATCTAATTACCCAGTAAGGTATCTACCATCCTGATTTTACAGGGGTGATTCCTTTACTCCTATTTACTTCTATTTGTATTAAAAGTCTTCTTGTAAGAAAACTGAATGCTTTTTCATTGTTCTCAGATCCAAGGGTTTGGGTCTGTGGTGACCTATGCAAATTGGTGAGTATTTTTACCAAACCTTTCCCAGGAACTGGGGTGCAAGGGTTGGGAGGATTTTGGGGGGAAAGACGTGTCCAGACTACGTTTCCCAGTAAACCCAGTTTGAGTTTGGTGGTGGCAGTGGATATTCCAAGGACAAAGGATAAAATTAATTTGTACCTTGGGGAAGTTTTAACCTAAGCTGGTAAAAGTAAGCTTAGGAGGTTTTCATGCAGGTCCCCACATCTGTACCCTAGAGTTCAGAGTCAGGGATGAACCTTGACAAACCCAGTTATACTTTTGGCCTTCACCACATCCCTTAGCAATGAGTTCCGCAGGTTGATGGTGCATTGTGTGAAAAAGTACTCCCTTTTGTTTGTTTTAAACCTGCTGCACATTAATTTCTTCCGGTAACCCCTAGTTTTTGTGTCATGTAAAGGGGTAAATAACACTTTCACTTTCTCCACTTCATTCATGATTTTATAGACCTGTGTCATCCCTTTTGTAAGCCAAACAGCCCTGGTCTTTTTAATCTCTCCTCATACAGAAGATGCCCTATATCGCTATCTATCACTTTCCTAATGGTTCTTAAAATTCTTGTTATCTTTTTTGACTGCTGCTGCATATTGAGTGGATGTTTTCAGAGAACTGTCCATGATGACTCCAAGATTTCATTCTTGAGTGGTAACAGCTAATTTAGACCCCATCATTTTTCATGTGTATTTGGAATTATTTTTTCCAGTATGTATTAATTTGCACTTAAAAACACTGAATTTCATCTGCCATTTTGTTGCCCAGTCATCCTGTTCTTTGACATCCCTTTGTAATTTTTCACAAGCAGCTTTGGACTTAACGAACTTGAATAATTTTGTACTATCTGCAAATTTTTCCACCTCACTGTTTATCCCTTTCTCCATTTCATTTATGAATATGTTGAACAGCACAGGTCTCAATACAGATCATTGGGGGAACCTTGCTATTTAACTGTCATGACTGTGACAACTGACCGTTTCTTTCTACCCTTTGTTTTCTATCTTTTAACAAGTTACTGATCCATGAGAAAAACTTTCCTCTTATCATATGCCTGCTTACTTTGCTTAAGTTCCTTTGGAGATGGACCTTGTTAAAGGCTTTCTGAAAGTCCAAATACACAATATCCACTGGATCACCCTAATCTATGTGTTTGTTGACACACTCAATGAATTCAAATAGATTGGTGAGGCATGATTTCCCTTTACAAAAGCAGTGTTGATTCTTCCCCAACATATCATGTTAATCTATGTATCTGATAATTCTTTCCTTTACTATAGTTTCAACTAATTTTTCTGGTACTGAAGTTAGATTTACCAGCCTGTAGTTGCCAGGATTGCCCCTGGAGCCTTTTTTAATAATTACATTAGCTATCCTTCAGTCATCTGGTACAGAGGCTGATTCACATTTGGTAGTTCTGCAATTTCTGCAATATTTGAGTTCCTACAGAACTGGTCACCATCTGGTCCTGGTGACTTATTAATGTGTAATTTATCCATTTGTTCCAAAACCTTCTCTACTGACACCTCAATCTGGGACAGTTGCTCAGATTTGTCACCTAAAAAGAATGGCTCAGGTGTGGGAATCTCCCTCACATCCTCTGCCATGAAGACCAGTGACAAGAATTCATTTAGCTTCTCCACAACAGCCTTGTCTTCCTTGAGTACTTGTTTGGAACCTTGATCCTCCAGTGGCCCCTCTGATTGTTTGGCAGGCTTCCTGTTTCTGATGTACTTAAAAAAAAATTCTATTAGTTTTTGTGTCTTTTGCTAGTTGCTCTTCACATTCTTTTTTGGCCTGCCTAATTATGTTTTTATGCTTGACTTGCCAGAGGTTTTGCTGCTTTCTGTTTTCCTCACTAGTATTTGACATCAAATTTTTAAAGGATGCCTTTTTGCCTCTGTCATAAATATAAAGGGAAGGGTAAACCCCTTTGAAATCCCTCCTGGCCAGGGGAAAGCTCCTCTCACCTGTAAAGGGTTAAGAAGCTAAAGGTAACCTCGCTGGCACCTGACCAAAATGACCAATGAGGAGACAAGATACTTTCAAAAGCTGGGAGGAGGGAGAGAAACAAAGGGTCTGGGTCTGTCTGTAGTCGTCTTGGCCAGGGACAGAACAGGAATGGAGTCTTAGAACTTTTAGTAAGTAATCTAGCTAGGTATGTGTTAGATTATGATTTCTTTAAATGGCTGAGAAAAGAATTGTGCTGAATAGAATAACTATTTCTGTCTGTGTATCTTTTTTGTAACTTAAGGTTTTGCCTAGAGGGGTTCTCTATGTTTTTGAATCTAATTACCCTGTAAGATATCTACCATCCTGATTTTACAGGGGGGATTTCTTTATTTCTATTTACTTCTATTTTTTTATTAAAAGTCTTCTTGTAAAAAACTGAATGCTTTTTCATTGTTCTCAGATCCAAGGGTTTGGGTCTGTGGTCACCTATGCAAATTGGTGAGGCTTTTTATCCAACATTTCCCAGGAAAGGGGGGGTGCAAGTTTTGGGAGGATTGTTCATTGTTCTTAAGATCCAAGGGTCTGGGTCTGTAGTCACCTAGGCAAATTGGTGAGGCTTTTTACCAAACCTTGTCCAGGAAGTGGGGTGCAAGGTTTTGGGAAGTATTTTGGGGGGAAGGACGTGTCCAAACAGCTCTTCCCCAGTAACCAGTATTAGTTTGGTGGTGGTAGCGGCCAGTCCAAGGACAACGGGTGTAATATTTTGTACCTTGGGGAAGTTTTGACCTAAGCTGGTAAAGATAAGCTTAGGAGGTTTTTCATGCAGGTCCCCACATCTGTACCCTAGAGTTCAGAGTGGGGGAGGGGTAGACTTTTATAAAGACTTTTAATAAAAAAATAGAAGTAAATAGAAATAAAGAAATCCCCCCTGTAAAATCAGGATGGTAGATATCTTACAGGGTAATTAGATTCAAAAACATAGAGAACCCCTCTAGGCAAAACCTTAAGTTACAAAAAAGATACACAGACAGAAATAGTTATTCTATTCAGCACAATTCTTTTCTCAGCCATTTAAAGAAATCATAATCTAACACATACCTAGCTAGATTACTTACTAAAAGTTCTAAGACTCCATTCCTGGTCTATCCCTGGCAAAGACAGCATATAGACAGACACAGACCCTTTGTTTCTCTCCCTCCTCCCAGCTTTTGAAAGTATCTTGTCTCCTCATTGGTCATTTTGGTCAGGTGCCAGCGAGGTTACCTTTAGCTTCTTAACCCTTTACAGGTGAGAGGAGCTTTCCCCTGGCCAGGAGGGATTTCAAAGGGGTTTACCCTTCCCTTTATATTTATGACAGCCTCTAACCACCTCTTTTACTCTCTTTTGCCATGGTGGCATTTTTTAGGTTTTCTTGATGTTGTTATTTATTTATTTGTAGTATACATTTCATTTGAGCCTCCATTATAGTGTTTTAAATAATCTCCATGTAGTTTGCAGGCATTTTATCCTGGTGACTATTCCTTTCCTTTCCATTTAACTAGCTTCTTCATTTTTGCATAATTTCCATTTTTAAGTGAAATGCTACTGTGACAGGTTTCTTTGGCATTTTTCCCCCTCCAAGGATGTTAAATTCAATTACATTATGGTCACTATTACCAAGCAGTTCAGCTGTGTTCACCTGTGCTGCATTTAGGAAGACTTGCCTCTTCACTTGTGGGTTCTAGGACAAGCTGCTTCAAGAAGCAATCATCTATGGTGTCTAGAAATTTTATCTCTGCATCCCTTGCTGAGGTGACATATACTCAGTCAGCATGAGGATAGTTGAAATTCCCCATTACTATTGCGTTTTCTACCTTTGTAGCCTCTCTAATTCCCTTACCGTTTTACAATCATGTCGCCATTCTGGTCAGGTGGAGAGTAATATATTTTTACTGCTGTACTCTTATTATTCAACTATGGAATTTCTATCCATATAGATTCTATACATTCATTTAAAACTTTTACTATATTTGACTCTATGCTTTCTTTCACATATAGTGCATGACCTACTCTCTGTCATTCCTGTATATTTTGTACCCTGATATTACCGTGTCCCAGTGATTTTTCTAATCCCACCAAGTTTCCATGATGCCTATTATATCAATATATTTAATATCCTTGTGCATAGCAGACCCAAACTTACAAACTGTTATTCACATGAATAAGGATTTGCAGGCTCAGGCCCACAAAGCCAATACCCACTACTCTTCTCAAATTTCGGAATACTGTAAATGTCAAGGATAATCTTAGCTTTCATTTAATAGGGAGGTCCCGTTTCTTTGCAGTGATAGCCTTGAAAATGTAAGCCAGTGAAAGTCAATGTAAATTGATAGCTGAGGCTAGAAGTTTGTCACTGTGATTTTTCCAATAACTCATGTGTTACAGGGTTACTCTTTGTTGCCCTGTGAAGATCACAACATCTCCATTTTTGGAGGGAGAGGGAATGGAGAGGAGTGCCAGACTAACTGGTGGCTAGAGTGGACTCAGGGCTGCCTAGGCAGCCATTAATGGTGCTAAGGTCAACAGTCTCCCTCACGGCTATCAGGCCACAGTTGAACTACACCTCTGCTGAGCAGTGAGTGATCCTCTGATCAAATAAGGCACTGCTCAATAATGTCAGAAGCAGTGTAGACTAGGAGTTTGGAAACAAGGGACACCTGAATTCTAGTTTTGGCTCTGCCACAGACTCCCCCAGTTGCCTGGACCTAACTTCTCTGTCCCAATTGTTCCATCTATATATTAGAACTAATAATTTGTATCTACCTGACAATAGTGATATGGCTAGTGAGTGTTAAATACATCTGAGTAAACTATTAGTATATTGGTGGGGAGGGAAGTGATTCAGGAAGACTTTGAAAGACAATGGTGACCTAAAGACAGCAGCTGCTCTAAAGTTGGCATAAAGGGAACATAGGTCAAGCGTGAGGCCACTACAGTGAATATCGATACTGCACTCCCCTTGCAGTGACACCCCCAGTGCAAGGGGCATTCAAGGGCGGAGTTAAGGGATGGGCAGGGAGTGGAGGGAGATGCAGTCCGGTTATCCCTCCCCCTCATCTATTCCCTGTTGCCTCAGTATCCATTCAGATGATAGCAGCAGGGGTTGCAATTGAAGGTGGTCATTAAGGCTGCCCAAACCTGCATCAGGGACTGAGCCAGGAGGCCACCTCTTCTCTAATCCTGCGTAGTGCCCTGCAAAACCCATACCTAGTCCAAGAGTGAATTTAGCTGAGAGAAAATAGTACAAAAAGTGAAAAGAAAGAAAATAGTTTAGAGATGGACTGAACAGGCAGGATTCCATTAAGATGATCCAGGGCCATAGTCAGATCCCATACAGAGACCCTTGAACCTCTCTCCCTTCCCCCATCATGGCCACATGCTCCGCTTTAGGGTGTTGGTGATAAGGGCCTTTAACTAAAAAATCATTGAGGTGGTGAGGGGATCCCACATCTCTTCTTCAGGCAAGCTGGGGGCTCCCACTTCCTCAAGCCCTGGCTCCTTGTCTTTGGGCAAGCTGAAGGATGGAAGCAGAGGACTTTATGTGGGGGGAAGGTGTTGGGGGTGGTTCTACTGTCATCCCAGCAGAGGACTCTGTTTTGTGAAAAAGGACAAAGAAAATCTGAAAAATGTAACTACACATAAACTACACACACACACAGTTACTGCATATAACTGCCTATATAGGTCCATATTGGTTCCCAATGCAATTACAGAATATCATTATATATACTTAAATTAGTTACATGGTCATCCTTCGTTGTAACACCAAAACAGAGATGCTGTGGCTTGTTTAGGATGTCTTTTAACACCTTTCCAGTTCCTGTCCCACCCCTACTGCTTTTCCATCTTTTTTTAGTGCCATCATAGCTTGAATGAAGATGACATTAAAGAATTCATGAAATTATACTTCATCTTTGTGATATATTTTAAGCCTAAGAATTCCATTCTCAACAGTATTTTGACTGTATCTGAGTCATTTCCAGTCCTCATTTTCTTTTCTGAAAAACCACTTTTGTTAATTGTCAGAACAAATTGGGTTTGTCTTAAGTACAATTTTAAGTAGCTATTATAAATTTTGTTTCTGAAACCAGACACAGTTTAAAAATACACTCAACTAATGCTGGAGAGAAATGCTAATGATAGCATTGTGCTTTGGTTTGTGACTTCTTGAAAAAGATTTACATTTGTAGCGTATATATGAAAAAGAAAAATATACATATCAAGGGCTTTGTCTTACAACCTTTCTTCACATAAACCTTTACAACAAATGGCTCAGTCCCATGTGAATATACCATACATACCATTAGCCCCATCAACATCAATAGGACCACTCACATGAATATGTGTTAGCCATCAGAATAAGGATCTCCAAGCTAAGGCCCAAAACTAGGTCTCAGTATAAACCTGGACCTGGCACAACCTTACTCATCCAAGTACTCCATAGTCATGCTTTTGACACAGTCCTACATTATAAGCAAACAAGGGAAATGTGGTCTAGATGAAATTACTCTAATGTGGGTGCATAACTGGTTAAAAGACCACACTCAAAGAGTAGTTACCAATGGTTCACTGTCAAACTGGGAGAGTGTATCTGCTGGAGCCTCACAGGAGTCAGTCTTGGATTAGGTATTATTCAATATTTTCATTCGTGACTTGGATAATAGAGTAGAGAGTATGCTTTTAAGAGTAGAGGGTGATCCCAGGATGCGAGGGGTTGCTAATACTTTGGAGGACAAGATTAGAATTCAAAAGGACCTTGACAAATTAGAGAACTGGTTTGAAATCAACAAGACGAAATTCAATAAAGACAAGTACAAAGTACTTCACTTAGGAACAAAAAATCAAACGCGTGACTACAAAATGGGGAATAACTGTGTAGGCGGTAGTAGTGCTGAAAAGGATCTGGGGGTTATAGTGGATCACAAATTGAATATGAGTCAACCACCTGTTGCAATTGTGATAAAGGCTAATATTATTCTGGGGCATATTAAAAGGACTGTTGTGTGTAAGACACGGGAGGCATTGTCCTGCTCTACTCAACACTGGTGAGGTCTCAACTGGAGTTCCTTGTCCCTTTCTGGGTGCCACACTTCAGGAAAGATGTGGATAAAATGAAGAGAATCCAGAGGAGAGCAACAAAAATAATAAAAAAAAAAGTTTAGAAAATGTGACCTATGAGGAAAGGTTAAAGAAATGAGCATGTTATATTTGAGAAAAAGAAGACTGAGGGGGGACCTGATAACAGTCTTCAAATATGGTAAGGGCTGTTATAAAGAGGATAGTGATCAATTGTTCTCCATGTTCCTGAAAGTAAACAAGAATGCGTTTAATCTGAAATGAAGGAGATTTAAATTAAGGAAAACTGTAAAGGTAGCTAAACTCCGGAATAGGCTTCCCAGAGGGGGGTAGTGGAATCCCCATCATTGGAGATTTTTAAGACCAAGTTGGATGAACACCTATTAGAGATGGTCTAGGTTTACTCGGTACTGCCTCAACACAGGAGACTGGATTTGATGACCTCTTGAGGTCCTTTCCTGACCTACATTTCTGTGCAACTGGGCCCTGAAATCTGTTTGAATATGAATTATCCACACAGGGAAAGGTTTGCAGGGCCAGGTTTACAAACAAGGGCCAACATCCAAAAGAACTTTGTCTGATTTCTGATTAATATTTTATGAAGACCATGCAACGTTCAGCTGTTTTACAGTTATTCCCCTGAAACCAGGCCAAATTTGCCAGTTCCAGAAACTCTTTGAGTTCTGGAGTTCACATGAGCCTCCAAATTCAAAATGAACTTAAGTACTGCAGAACCACACAAACCAACTGCCTCGTTTCAAAAACTGAAAGCAAAAATTCACACAGATCCCAGCAAATTGATATCAAACAGATTCAAACAGCCCTGTTAGACTTTGTTCTTATTGTCTCATTGCTTAGACTCTTTGAGCCTGATTCTCCACTCATGTACACTAAGGTAAACCCGGAGTAACTCCAAGGAAAGCAGTGAAGTTATTCTGGAGTAAAATCATTGTAAATCAGGATACTCAGATAATCTGGATAATCAGTGCCCTTCCTCTTCATGTGTGGTAAGAGGTTACCTAGTCCAAATGTGCTTTCTCTTGGACAGTAGAGGAAGTCTACTGTTGAAACAGTATTCTATTGTCTATTCGACATTGGTGAGGCCTCATCTGGAGTACTGTGTCCAGTTTTGGGCCCCACACTTCAAGAAGGATGTGGATAAATTGGAGAGAGTCCAGCGAAGGGCAACAAAAATGATTAGGGGACTGGAACACATGAGTTATGAGGAGAGGCTGAGGGAGCTGGGATTGTTTAGCCTGCAGAAGAGAAGAATGAGGGGGGATTTGATAGCTGCTTTCAACTACCTGAAAGGGGGTTCCAAAGAGGATGGCTCTAGACTGTTCTCAATGGTAGCAGATGACAGAACGAGGAGTAATGGTCTCAAGTTGCAGTGGGGGAGGTTTAGATTGGATATTAGGAAAAACTTTTTCACTAAGAGGGTGGTGAAACACTGGAATGCGTTACCTAGGGAGGTGGTAGAATCTCCTTCCTTAGAGGTTTTTCAGGTCAGGCTTGACAAAGCCCTGGCTGGGATGATTTAACTGGGAATTGGTCCTGCTTTGAGCAGGGGGTTGGACTAGATGACCTTCTGGGGTCCCTTCCAACCCTGATATTCTATGATTCTATGATTCTATGATTCTATGAAACAACGATGGTCAATGGGATTCCCTATTAGAACGTTTCCAAAAACTGCATGTTGTTACAGGGACATACCAATTCAGCTCATCAGTGAAATAAAAATAATGGCTGCTAAAAACACAGGTCCAAATTCTGCCCTCACTGGCCTGAATTGTGCTTTTTGAGGATAGTGACAGAGAGAAGCAGGGAAGGGTCCAAATCAAGGACTCAAGTGGACATGATCTGCTGCTACTGTGGATATTCACACTGCTTCTTTTCTAAAGAGCAGCAGGATGGCTCTCGCTTTTCACTAACACGCAGCTGGTTATGTTCTGTTCTTTCTTTCCCCAGTGTGGGTCCTAGGAGTAAGGGCAGGATTTCACCCAAAGTCACCCAATAATATGTAAGCAACCTTGTAAACATGTAAAGATGATAGGTTCCTGGGTTCAGAAAGGTACTTAAACATTCACCCTAACTTTAAACTTGAATGTAATCCCATTGACTTCATGGAGACATGACCTTAAAGTTGGGCACATGCTTAAGTGACTTGCTGAATTGTGATCTAACTGCACAAGAGTCCACTGGCACAATAACCACAGAGTCACAGGTTATTTTTTACACTGTAAAGAAATGGGGAAAAATCAGAAGCAGGAAGCCTGCTAAACAATCAGTGGGGCCAGGAGACGACAGAGGTGCTTATGGAGCACCCAGCGAAGACAAGGTCATTGCGGAGTAGCTAAATGAATTCTTTGCATCAGTTTTCACTGCAGAGGATGTGAGGGAGGTTCCCACACCTAAGCCATTCTTTTTAGGTGACAAATCTGAGGAACTGTCCCAGATTGAGGTGTCATTAGAGGATGTTTTGGAACAAATGGATAACTTACACAGTAATAAGTCACCAGGACCAGATGGGATTCACCCAAGAGTTCTGAAAGAATTCAAATATGAAATTGCAGAACTAACAATATGTGGTATGTAACCTATCACTTAAACCAGCCTCTGTACCAGGTGACTGGAGGATAGCTAATGTGATGCCAATTTTTTTTAAAAGGCTCCAGAGGCTATCCTGGCAATTACAGGCTGGTAAGTCTAACTTCAGTACCAGCAAATTAGTTGAATCGATAGTAAAGGACAGAATTATCAGATACATAGATTAACACAATATGTGGGGAAGAGTCAACATGGCTTTTGCAAAGGGAAATCATGCCTCACCAATCTATTTGAATTCTCTGAGGATGTCAACAAGCACGTGGATAAAGGTGATCCCATAGATATAAAGTACTTGGACTTTCAGAAAGCCTTTGACAAGTCCCTCTCCAAATGATGTTAAACAAAGTAAGCTGTCATGGGATAAGAGGGAAGGTCTTCTCTTGGATCAGTAACTGATTAAAAGACAGGAAACAAAGGGTAGGAATAAATGGTCAGTTTTCACAGTGGTGACAGATAAATAGCAAGGTGCTCCAAGGATCTGTGCTGGGACCTGTACTGTTCAACATATTCATAAATGAGTTGGGGGAAAGGGTAAACAGTGATGTGGCAAAATTTGTAAATGATACTCAAGATAGTTAAGTTCAAAGCTGCCTATGAAGAGCTATGTCGAAAAGTGCAAAATAATGCACACTGGAAAACATAATCCCAACTAAACATACAAAATGACAGGGTCTAAATTAGCTATTACCACTCAAGAAAGAGATCTTGGAGTCAGTGTGCACAGTCACTCAGTGTGCAGCGGCAGGCAAAAAAGCTAACAGAATGTTAGGAACCATTAGTAAAGGGATAGATAATTAGATAAAAAATATCATAATGCCACAATAAATCCATGGTACGCCCACACCTTGAATACTGTGTGCAGTTATGGTTGCCCCATCTCAAAACAAATATATTCGAATTGGGAAAAGTACAGAAAAGGGCAACAAAAATAATTAGGAGTAAGAACAGCTTCCATATAAGGAGAGATTAAAAAGGCTGGGACTGTTGAGATTAGAGAAGAGATGACTAAGGGGGAATATGATAGAGGTCTACAAAATCATGAATGGTGTGGAGAAAGTGAATAAGGAAGTGTTATTTACTCACTCACATAAAACAAGAGCCAGGGGTCACCCAGTGAAATTAAGAGGCAGAAGGTTTAAAACAAAATAAAGAAGTATTTCTTCACACAGAGCACAGTCAACCTGTGGAACTCATTGCCAGGGGATGTGGTGAAGGCCAAAAGTATAACTGGGTTCAAAAAAGAATTAAATAAGTTCATGGAGGACAGATCCATCAATGGGTGTTAGACAAGATGATCAGCAAGGCAGCCCCATCCCCTGGGTGTCTCTAAGTCTCCAACTGCCAGAAGCTGGGGCTAGACAACTAGGGATGGATCATTTGATAATTGTCCAGTTCCTTCCCTCTGAAGCATCTGGCACAGGCCACTGCCAGAAGACAGAAGAACCATTAGTCTGATCCAGCATGGCCATTCTTATGTTCTTATTTTCTTAAATAGAGCCAAGATTTTTGTTTATACCTACCTGTTGATCAACATATACATAAATTCAATATCCTGTGAAGTTCATATTTACAGATGTTGATGAATCTCAGCAAAAAATGTTTGTACAATAGCTTTGCTTTTATTAATGCTCAATTGTTGAAGCTCATATGAAAGCATAACATTGTAACAAGTTCTAATGCATATATATAAGTTCAATGCGGGTATTTATTTTCTAGAATTTATCCAATGTCATATTTAGCAATAGTGGAAAAGCAGTACTGTTTAGTTATGAAAGGTGAGGAATCTGCCACTGATTAACTGTGTGACAGTAGTCAGTACACAACCTTGTTCCATTTCAATCTGTGGCAAAACTCCCATTGACTACAATTGCAGTAGAACTGGGCCCTTAACTTTTTGTGATTTTACCCATCTGTAAAATGGGCATAATAATAATTTCCTGCCTCACAGAACTGTTGTGATGACTAATCTAATGTGTCCCAGTCCTGCAATCCTTATTTGCGTGAAGGCCCAGTCCTGAGCACCTTCCATTCCTAACCCAGTATTAAGGACTGGGGCCTTTAATATTTAATTAAGGT
This sequence comes from Lepidochelys olivacea, assembly GCF_965140295.1. Classification (NCBI taxonomy): domain Eukaryota; kingdom Metazoa; phylum Chordata; order Testudines; family Cheloniidae; genus Lepidochelys; species Lepidochelys olivacea. The sequence continues at coordinate 32,887,520 of NC_140415.1, forward strand.
AATAAATGTTTAAAGTACTTTAAGATAATCTGTTGAAAGGCAATGTGTGAGTGCAACGTATTGTTATCGTTAATGCCAATAATTACACCATTGTTAAAAAGTGAATGTTGATTTTTAAAATCCTTCTTCAGTGATTCCTATAAATGAATGTTTTCACTATATTTAAGCTTTGTGCATATCAAATACATGATTTTTTTTGAAATTTCTGGGCATAACCTTTTGCTAGATTTATGGACTGAGAGGGCCAGATCCGCAGGTGGTATGAAGAGCCATATATCCATTGACATCAGTGAAGCTACATTGATTGACCCCAGCTGAAGATCATAGATTTTAAGGCCACGAGAGACCACTGTGTTCATCTATTCTGACCTCTGGCCATTGAATTTCACCCAGTAATTCCTGCAGTGAAGAGATTTCTGCCCCCCTCCCCCTTTATAAGTGAACACTATCAAAACCCCTAGTTTCAATGTCCGTAGAATAACATTTATACTGCAGCCTAATTAGACGTACAGGAGGCTTATAATAAATGAGGCTGACCCCAATTATCTTTGAAAATCCAAGTATTACAAAATATAGCAACAAATAAAACCATTCATATCTTGCCACACGTGGATGGGAGATGGTGCAGTGCAACATGTGGTGCCAGTCTTAGGGTTTCTGGTGTCATACAGCAAATCAATTTCTAAATTAAAAAAGAAAAGTAATTTCAGGTTTTAAAAAATCTGATAAGAATTCTCCATCTGCCATGTGCCACAGTTGACAGCTGCTTCCTTTTACATAGCTAAGATCAACCTGACCTTAGCCAATCAGTCTGTGTGGGATGTATGTTCATTGTTGAACATATTAGTAGAGAAGTATTAAAGCTTGGCAGAATTTTCTGTTCTGTTCCTTCTGTCTTTTACACTGATTAATACTTATCCCCCTCTATATTGTTCCTGTCTGTCTCATATTTCTTCTCCATGGTAGATGCCTTTTAAAACTAGCTTGATTCTGGCTGTCGTTGACCTTTTATGGGGTAGTGCTGATTCACATCAAGCTTTTATAGGCCTGTTAGTTTCTGCACATGTGCAAACCAGGGATACTCTCTGACCTACAGAGAAGTTTTCTGAAACAAGAGTATTTTATTTTATTTATTTTAAATCCATGTTTAGGAAAAGAGAAAATGCTATGCAAATCCAAGCTTGACAAATAAATGTTTATACTTAGGTTTTGTCATTTGTATTAGGAGTGTTTGTTGAAAAGAATCTAAACAGACAAATGCTTTCTGTTAGAAGGGAAATGGGGAAACTTTTGCTGTCTAATGCAAAAAAAAAAAAATCAGATTTGGCACAGCCTCAGATGCCAAACCTAAACATAAACACTATCTCCCATTCCCTGCCCTTCCCTCCCTCTTTAATCCCTTGATCTCTCCCCATCTCTTCTCTCTCCATTTCTTATTCTGTCATCCTCATTCCTTTATTTCACCCCTCACCATCTGTTTCTTTCTTTTCTGTTCCCTTTGGCACTGGGATCAGTTTAAGATCTTAGTTCACCTTTTCGCCTTTCTGGTTCTACTTATTCCACTCCACCCCTTCCTCTCTTGTTTTCCCTACTTCATTCATCCCTTTTCCTTTCCTAGTTCCTCTTTCTTAAATCCTTATTCTCTATACCTTTTTACTTCTCCATGCACACAAGCTTCTTCCCACCACACAGCACACACACATAGGTGTGGCCTTCTGATCATTACCACCTTTCTTACCTCCCTTCAATTAAGCACTCCCGACTACAGTGAGGATGAGACACATTTTACCCCTGCCCACATCAGCAGCCCCTTTGCTGGTTCTACTTGCACCACTGTCTAGAACTGGATTAGAGCTACACACTGTAGGGAATGTCATCAAGTACCATTTGGCGCATATCTTCCTGAGGTTTGCCATTTACTGACCAAGCTTATGAAACACATCTTGTCTTTTTGTGCCACTCTGGAGACCATTTCTTCTTGTTGTGGGGCTAACGATTCATACTGGATAATGTCCAATACACTATTAAATCAGTTCCAAAAATAGAGGTGGTGAAAATAGCACAGTGACCCAAATCTGAAATTCAGACATATGATAAATTCTCATATTAACATCATAGAATGTAATTATATACAGTTTCCTGGTTTGCAAAACACTATGATCCCATAACATATTTCACGCTTAAAGTTTCCTCAGATGCGGAGTTCATCCTTTAATGTTTGTTTACATGGAAAACAGAAGCTGTATGCAATAGAAATTGATGAATCTCTAGATATGTATGCAAATAACCATACACATACAAATGTACATCATATACAGACAGAACAAATGATGACAGGCAGCTTGAGATCTTCCTGCACTTATCTCTCATACATTTATTTTCATGAGGTTGGGCGGAGCACAGAATTACAAAGAAACAAAGCCACAAGTGGCTCTGATAATGGTTATACATTCCACATTAATGTTATAAATGTGCAACATATGTATCAGCTGTATCTGTTGCCCTAATGTTCATTCCCTTTCTATATATATACATATCCATATAGAACACAATATGGTGATATGATATACCTTTCATCTTCATAAGTAATGGATGGCATATGTCCCACTAGTGGGGAAAAATGCTAAGCCATACGTATGTTGTGCATGGCCATTCCTAATGTATGATTTATGATTTATTGAAGGCTTTTATTTGCCGCTGTTCCGAACAAAGACCACAGAACAGTGGACAGTACATAAAACTACACTTTTTATTTTCATGAATCAGAGATGGTTGCATGAGTAGCCATTGTTCATCTCTAGTTCATAAAGATAACATGTTGATTACACTTCTCACTCTCAGGATTCTTCTTTACCTCTTCATTTTGTGTTTAGCTATTGTAGCAAGTTTGTGTTTTCCAGATGTACAGTTTAGAAGCTTCTAATGCTGGCATTAGGTAATTTTGTCTTCTCATCAGAATATAATAAACTTATGTAATGCTGTTGTGTGTGAGCTTGTTTGTGCCTAACCTACACCAATATATACAAATATATATACACACACATGCACCCTTTGTATGTACAATATTGGTGTAGGTTAGGCACAAACAAGCTCTAACTGTTCCAAGTCCAAACCTTAAGATTCTCACTAACACTTACTTGGTCTCTGATTTTGCAAGATTTATGTTTCCAAGCTGTAAATCAACAGTAGCCAATTTAAAGGGGCAACATTTCATGATTTTATACATATTTTTATTGCATGAACTCAAATAATTAATTTTAACCTATCTGTCTAAACTGTGAGGATAAATGTGTGTTTGTTTGAAATAGGTAAATCAAATAATTCAGAAAGAATTAGAAGGCTACAGATGCTAATTTTATTTTATTTTATTTTATTTTATTTTTATGCAATAAAATATACCTGTATAAGGACCAAATCCCAGTGACTTATGTGATATAAGGTTTAAGGCAGTATAACAGATCAACACCTGTCAATCAAAGATCCCATAACCAATTATCAAACTGCTTGTCTTGTTTCATATACAGATATATTCCTTTACTTATAATGTCCTTTCTGCCTTTTTTTGTTTCCCCAGCTTTAAAATGTATTAAGAAAAGACAACTAATGCATTGAATAGGAGAATGATCATTTGGAAAGCAAAACTGGGAGTGCTGCTTTCAATAGGGATGGTTTAACAAAGATTTTGGAAGCTCCAAAAATCGGTGTCTAATTGCTTAAAGTAAAAGCATCATTTGTTTAACTAAAGAAGCTCTTTGTAATGCAACAGGCATAGATATGAATCAGATAGTTTATACACTTTCAAAATATACTCTCCACTTTGATAAAATCAGAAACTATCTCCCTTTTCCATCAAAAATTCTGTTATGTGGGATGTGGAAATTATAAGTACTAATAAGGTATTAAGTTTAGCTTTCAAATTCCCACCCCTGTAAATTATGGCTCATTGTCTAAGAACTGAGATATTTTCCTATCAACTTCATCCCCGATCTTCTCTGCACTCTCCCTAAAGCTCCCCAATTCCCTCCCCATACACACTTGTGTGCAATGACTTATTGCACACCACAGTGGACAAAGTATACACCAATGTTCCAAGATGCAATAATTGCAATATGCTGTTATCCTGGAAGGGCTTCTTAAAGCTGGCTTTCCCGAGCCTATGGTCACGCTTGTTTCTGAGAAAGCAGAGATCATTATTTAGCAAATATATAAGGACGCAGAATTATCATACGTTTCCCTTTAAAAATTAAAGATTATATTTTATCTTAAAACAATGAGTTCCTTTTCTTTTGTTAATTGACTGATTCAAAGCCCCGTTTTGGAAATTGTTTCGGTCCTTGCGCGTCCAGCATCTACAAAGATCTCAAAACAAACTTCTTTGGTCATCGACTCAATAACAGTGGGTCGGGATCTAGAATTCACCTTTTGTACCTAAAGCCATTCTCAAGTGCTTGAGTTCTCACGGTTTTAAAGGAAGGAGAGAGATGGCTCATGTACTTGAAAAAGTGACCATTTTATAAACAGCACTTAGCTAGGGATTGTGCGTGGGGCTGTTATGATGAAGCATGTTTCAAATATAACTGTACATGTTTACAGACCCCACCCCACCCTTCAACCCACAGGAAAATGGATGAAACTAGCTTTTCGCGTTTTGATCCTTCCCTCTGTTCCTTAGGAGTTTCTCCCTACCTATCTGTACATCAGTTGTTTTACAAGCAGGGATGTGGTTTCAAAGGATTTTTGTCTAGTTATTAAACAAAGAGTTCATCAGTTCGAGTTGATGTATGTCTTTGTGCCAGGGACTAAGATGACAAACACCCATGCTTCTCTCCCTCTCTCTCTCGCTGGTATATTTAAGCCACAAAAGGGCCCGATCCCGCGGTCCTTAGTTCCCTTGGAGTCACTGGGAATCTGTCCTAAGTAAGGACTGCAAATCAGACGCTAACATCTCACACACACGCTCTTTCCACGTATTTCTAGGCAAGGTCCCCGATTTATTTCCTTTACTCGTACACTTCCTGACGTGGAGAAGGATAACAAAGGGGAAAGTTAAAAGCAATCAATATCAAAGCTACGTCCCCACGTCCCTTATTTTTGGCTCTAGCCCTGCTTTTCGATCGCGTTCAGTGGATACTAAGGTATAGGTAACGCTTAACTGACCAAATCTTTGTTTTTAAACCTTTCCAGGAGATTATCTAATTTTAAAGCCTTCACTTCTGAACCGGTCTCTTCTTGTAAAGGCACATTTTTGGATGAGGGCTTGCTGAATTTTCTTGCCCGAGTGCAAGATGTTGTTTTCCTCCATGTATTTTTGTTTATAGATTTCCCGTTTCTGCCTGAATTAAACCTAGGGACGCTTTAGCTGCCCTGTTTAGTGATAGATCTAATGCTGTCAGATATGGCAGGGAAGGGATGTTACTTCTTTAAGTGGTTGGACGATTTAATAAACCGTATTGTATTATTAACTCGAGAAGGCTCTAAGCTTCCAGAAAGCCACTGACAGTTTTTCTTGTGTTTTGATAGATTTAGTACTGATATGGTACATTTCTTCTGAACGTTCAGCAGCCAGGACTGGAAGATTAAAGATCGCACCCCTCTGGAGAATCAAGCCCTATTCTCCGGAGAATCTAATACATTTCAGGATTGATTTCTCCGCGACATTGTTTTGTATTTCAATATTACAAAAACCCTTCCTCAGCATATTTCATTGGCACAAACCTGATTCCCATGCCGGATTCCGTGATGCAATTAAAATAAATTTGAATCTTCAGGAGTCCAAAGCCGCTGGACAGATTCAATCCGCTCTATTTTAGAATCGTCTGTCTGGTCCGAAGCGTTACAGAAAAGTTTTAAACTGACCTTAGTCCACCCTGTCAATTCTTAAGGCTTGAATAAACTGTCGGATAACTCTCTCCGCGTGTGTATTTTACGGGAGTGTTGTAGTGGAATACAAATATACCCCACCAGTATCTAATCTATAGAGAAGAATCAAACGTTGTCTCTGCGGAGACTTTCCTCTACTATCTGAATAAAATAGAATGTCAACAGAAACTTTAGTCTCGTAAATTTACGCCGAAAGACTGAATTAGATCCGGTGATTGGTCTAGCCTTTTAAAAGGCAAGTCTCATTCATTAAAAATATAACAAGGATGCAACGCAGTGCCTGCACAATTCAAGTTCATGCTCAAAGTCCAGTTGTGATCTAAATTACCGCATCCCTTTACTAAAATCAAAATGACTGGCTGCTTTTACATTCGTGGATATATATAAAATATATATATTAAAAACAATAATTTTGTCTTAGGAGACAGTGCTGTAATTATTTTGTTCAGTGGATGAATCTTCTGCAGTTTTACCGCTATCAAAATACATACCTGTGCCTTTGTATTATCAATAGAGAAATAGTCTTTATGGAATGGAAAGGGTTAATCACTGCTTCTTTTAAATGCACATAATCTCAACGGAGTCCCTGACCGTGGCGAAAGCTATTGATTGCTTGTATTGCCATACACTTGTCAGAAGACGACCCCTCTCCCCCCCCCCAAAGTAAATAAATAAGGAAAGAAAAGTACAAGGAACAAATAGAAATACAGATTTTCGGAAGTGTCTACAATACGTACAAATCCCGTTTTATGTCTTCCCCATCACATGTCTATTGATATCATAAAAGAGATCCTGCGGCAGTCTTTTTCTCTAAATACCTTACTCATTGAAACTGGCAGTTCCACTCATTATTCCACTCCCTTAAACCCGATTCTGATGCTGGCTAAATATAGAGCTTTGCCTTCACAGGAACGCGAATCGAATACACAGTAAGCAAATCAGTAGCTGGGGGGGGGGGGGGGGGGGAGGAAGAGAGAGAGAGAGAAGCTTGATCAAAGCCTCAAATCCCTCCTTTCCTTCCCAATCCTGGTTTGTTGGGGCGGAGACAGGTTTCTCGCTTACTGCACTGCACATCATTTGCAAAGATCAAGCTTAAAATTCAGTCACCTCCGCCAGAAGTATATACAAAAAAGGGGGGGGGGGGGTTGTAATAGAATTAAAATCAGATTGAGTTATTTTCAAACAAACAATGGTGGTCCAATGGAAAACAGAGGCAGTCTTTCAGAAATGGACTCCTGATTGTAATCCTCCTCGTGTTTAGGCAAATGGAGAAGAATACAGACCATCTCTGGGAAAAGAACACATGGGCCTGGAACAGAAAAGACCCCTCTCTATTAAAGTCACTTGTAAACCCCCTCGATGTTTATAATTAAGATCGGGCACATTTTTAAAGTTACACGTATTTGTGGGGGGGGGTCCATCGGGGTCTTCCATTCATTTGCTCCTGGAGGAGGTTCATTAGTATGCCACGTTCAATAAGGAATTATTTTTGACCCGACGTAGAAATTCACAAAAGGTCAAAAAATGTGCCGGCGTTTGTGACATTAGGGGGGATAAATGCCTTTTTTGAACACAAGAGGTCGCTGCTGCGAGCGTGTATTGAAAATGTCTAAACTGCTAATCGCAGCTAGATTTAATCTGCCACAGCCACCTTTACAAAGTGTGTGAGTGGGTTTTCTTGGTTCGTTCGTTTCTTGGCTTTGGTTGGTTTGTTCATAGGTGATGGTAGAAATGCCATAAGGATGGAGAAAGAGAGAGGTCTGAAAAGGAGAATAAATCAGTGATGAGACAAAATGTGAGCGTAATGGTTATCAGATGAACGTGTTAGTATTTTTAGTGCGATATTTCCATGCTATACTTTTTTATTTTACAGTGGCTAACTGTGCAATGGCCTGATATCTCCCCAAGAGTGTCCCGGACAAAACTCTCACAAACATTCCTCCGTGAGGATGACTCTCTCCACCTTGAACTGACTATCGGTTTGAGGTATATATTTAATATTCAGTTATGCAATGTCTCCTACCAGATCTCACAGTGGATGATCTTTGCTTGCAATATGTGTGAGACTTGTGCACAATATACGTATTTAAGTGTATTAATGTGAAATTGCCCATTATTAAAAGTTTGCCCCAGCCACATGCCAGCTTGTTTCTTTGGAATTGCTATCATCAGCAATAATTCTTGGTCATTGCTTATTGGGTTGCAGAGCGAAAACACCGCAACGTGTGTGTGTGAGAGTGAGAGAGAGAGACTTAAAATAAGTAAGTAAATAAATAAATAAAACCTCGCCGGTTTCAAGAAGAATTAAATGGTCACCTAGTTGCAACTTCTACTGTCCATGTAAATGTTAAATATGTAAGGTGTGTGTACTTGCAACATCTTTGTCTCCTGACATCTTGAATTCGTATCAAGACCGGCATCTTAATATCTTTACAGGAACCTCCGATTCCCTTTTTATTAGATATATCTACACCCCTGCACATTGCAAATGAAAACATCTTTCAGACTGTAGTTAGGAGTGCTACTAGATCTTTTGCTTTGCAGTAGCATAATAATTATCACATTTAAATTTAATAACTTTTTGGCCATTCCAGCGCAACACAATTTCCGTGTGTATATATAGTCTAGTTGGACTGTTTTTTTTTTCTTTTATCCAAACTCTTGCCTTGTCAGTTTCCTTTAAAAGAAAGGGACACTGGGAAAAAAAAAAAAAACATTTTACTGATAAACATTGTTTAGAAGCCTCCAGCTGGAAGGCGCTAAAATAATAAGGTGATGACGGCGGTATAAGAACCCATATAGAACGAGACAGAAGCGGGTTCCAAAGAAACCCTAAAAGAATTATGCAAGGTATTGTTTCATTTTGCTTAGCGGAGTTATAACGGTATGTGGAGGATACAGCTTCACATATTTAACAGCTAAGAGAGGTTCAGGTCATAGTGTGATCAAAGCCTGAATGTTGCAAAGATATAAAGAAATGGGTACCTTAAACTTTAAAAATGTGCATGTGTTTTACTAGATTGGAAAGCTTTCAACAATTGAGAGTCAAATTATTAAGCCAGCAGCCCCTTAAGGGGTCACTGAAATTGCCTGTGCAAGGTTTCATGGCCCTAAAGTTACAAGGACTTTAGTTTTAGGAGTACCCGTGTACCGAAATGCATAACTGGAAAATCACAAACAATATTATTGGGGACCAGCTACACAATATTTTCTTATATTTTAGTTCCCTGGAATAGCTGAATGAAATTCTCCACATTTCTCAAAAAAGAGGTACACGCAAAGACGTATATTACCTCCAGCATTTGCATTGCTGTAAATTCAGACAAAATATAGTAAAAAAGAGGGTAGAATTACGTTGGGGGTGTGTGTGTAAATAAATTAGTACGTTTGCCATAAAGAGAGACTCTTTGAGCTTTACTGTACGTGTATATCCATTATTGTCGAACCGATGAAAGTTGATAGACCTCAACTTCGGCTTAAACTAAAGGAGACGTAAAAAGGGTTAGAAAAAAAAGGGGGGGAATAGAATGGAGAGATTTTGAGGGGCAGTTTAAGGTAAATATTTGTATCTTCTTCGATCTCGTGTTTAGCAGAAATCCATAAAGCTGTTATTCAGTTTCAAGAAGGAAAAAAAAAAGGAGAATGGGAAAGACAAACAATTAAACCTTGTATCTGTGACTTTATACAGCGAGTATTTCTTTTTATCTTTTTAAAAGTAGGTTACCCACTCATCTAACCGGGGCAAATTCTGCTGCCTAGCAAAGACAGATACCAAGGAAGGAAATAGCTGAAGCCACCCCAAAACATGGAATTATAAATACCGAAATGTAAATAGCCAGAACTCCCCCCCCCCCCAAAAAAAAAGAAAAGTTCAGTGGGGAGGGGGATCTGACAAGCGCCCAGCAAGAAATGGAGCAAAGACAGTAAAGTGGACGGTGCCAGGGGCGCTCGGAAGGAGCCCTGCAGAAGAGTGGCAAGAATAAAGTCGAGAGGGGTACACAAATGAGGAGTGGGGAAGTTGCCCCTGAACCCCAGAGCCGCCGCAGCAGCCTTGCAAGGCTGCGGCGACTGAAATATGATAATCAGAACAGCTGCTCTGCGCTCCCTTCCACCAATCGGCGCGGGACAGGCTTGACGTCCCCGCGCGTTACGTCAGGCCAATGGAGATCTAGCCGAGTTGGAGCAGAGAAGTTTGAGTAAGAGATAAGGAAGAGCCTAGCGCCCGATCAGCGCTGAGTCCGGCTCCGCAGCGCCTCTTCCAGTCCCAGCACACGGGCAAAACTGGACTGCCCGGCAGCGCGAGAGAGGGCAGTGCCGCCCGGCCAGCAGCGCCTCTGCAGCCCGGCTGCTGCCCGTATCTCACCCTCTGCTTTTTTTTTTAGCAACCGCTTAAAAACCTACTTTGGGGTCTTAAAACGAAAGCGCACACCACCATTCCACTGTGGACAATACCCCCTCTTACAGATATGGGAGACATGGGAGACCCACCAAAAAGTAAGGAGGATTTTTTTATTTTTATTTTTATTTTTTTTTACCGTTTTGTTGGAATCAATGTGCTGTCTGTTGAAACCGTGTGAGGCAGGGAGCTGCTAGGAGCTGCTCATCTGAACTTCACTGGAATGGTAGAGAAGGTGCCTTTGTTGCCATGCTTGCATGCTTGCTGTGTTTTAACCTCTTATCCTTAGCCTTGGGTCCTGGGTGCCTTTAAAGTTTGGGGCGCAGGCAGGATTTTAATGGTATCTCCAGGCTGCCCTGGGGATTTAGCTGTCTTCGCGTTAGACTCCAGTGGGTCTTCCTGAATATACAGCACCTAGCCCATGTAGGCGAATTAGCATTAGGCGTGCGAAGGAGAGCCAGTGACAACTGTAATGCTGTCTATGCTTGCTCACAATATCGAGCCCAGTGTTATACGGGAGAGGGGTTTAAACATCCACTCGTTCAGTTCCCAACGTTTCCAGCCAAACCCATATATATATATATATATATATATATCTCCCCTGGAGCGAAGAAAAAATGCAAAACGAAGGAGTTTGGGTTGCGTGCAAGGCTTGCAAAATTAGAAGCTTCACACCGAAGGCTGTTCACATCTGCATTTTAACATACGTTCCGCCTCCTTTCTAAATGAGGCAAGGTTTTGATGGCACACTTCAATTACCATCCGAAAGTGCAATGCTCTTTTTAAAAAAATCTAAACCTCCCAGAGTATGCCCTATAAGGGATCGACACTAAAAGTGTGTTTATCTCTGTAGGAGAGTAAACGGTTAGTCAATCATGTATTTATTTTCATTTCAGAAAAACGTCTGATTTCCCTATGTGTTGGTTGCGGCAATCAAATTCACGATCAGTATATTCTGAGGGTTTCTCCGGATTTGGAATGGCATGCGGCGTGTTTGAAGTGTGCAGAGTGTAATCAGTATTTGGACGAGACCTGTACGTGCTTTGTTAGGGATGGCAAAACCTACTGTAAAAGAGATTATATCAGGTACGCCATTTACGCTGTTTGATTATTTGGTTAGATTTTACTGTATATAGAGACAGACAGAGGGAGAGGGTTTTTTTTTGTTTGTTTGTTTGTTGTTTACAAAAAAACAAGTTAATTCTCCAAAGGTATAAGGGGAAAAGTTCTAGTCAAGTTTATTCCATAAATTAAAAGGAAAAATATAAAGCACTCAAACTCAGGAATAGCTAGAGTTTGTAAGGACTTCTCCTGGTAAAGCACAATTCCTGCAATATGTGCTGTGATCCTAACAAAGCAGGATAGCATATAAATATATTTTAATAGTATAGCTATTCTGGCACAGAGCTGGTCGCTTTTAAACACATACCTGAAAAATGCAGCTCTGTGTATTTGTTGTACGAGTTACAGGAAGGCAAAATCAGATACAGAATGAAGACACTTCAAACATGTATGCAGTAAAAAAAGAAAAAACAGAGCGGACAAATAAACCTATTTACAGTAGGGCCTATTATAAAAAAAATAAGATGAAGTTTACAGTTCAGTTCTGAAGGAAGAGCCGTTTATTATAAGGGTAAAAGATAGACTACAATGTTTCTTTGCTAAAATAACTGACATGTACTCTTTTTAAATATTAACCCCTTCGTGATACCTGACTGCCTTTTCTTTCTTATCTTATCTGTGCTGATGAATTAGACAGAGCAGATCAAATTGCCCATCATCTGTTCGCGAACAATTGGGTATATTTAGATAATGGAACTGCTTCCTTCCTCACATTAAAATCTGGTAACTGATAAAATGTGAGAGTTGCCAATCCTAACACTATAGCGAAACCAAAGCAGAACTCTGGGGATGTTTATTATTTGTGCTCTTGGGTCATGTTTATCTATTGCTAGCCTTTGGTGTCATCTGCTAGGTTTGTGTATAGCAGAATTTTGGATATTAGCTATGCTGAATGGCCAAAACATAGTTACAGAAAGTTTTAGGAATAAATATCACCCATTTAAGATACCTTTGTAGATTCATTTTATTTCCGAATCAGAATAAAGCACTTGAGTTCCTCTAATGCAAATATCATAAATAGTTTGTTCCTTAAAGCCACGTTGTGAAATTATCCTCAAAGTTTTGCAATGTTGAGAACAATCCGCTCCGTTCTTAGCTTTACCTTTAAACGCATCCGGGAGCGGTGTTTTTATTTGATTTTATTTTTTAACGTTCTTCTTTGACTCTTTCCCCGTTTCAAAAGAGAGAAAATATTTGGGAGTGTGATCTGGTCATTCCGTTCCTGTGCGAATTTCATTGAGTAGGGGAAATGAGCAAATAATTGCAACTTTGAAAAGTTTCTGCAAAACAAATTTCATTTGTTCAAATTATTTAAAATAAAAGGTGTACAATTTGTGCTAGGCGACCTTGCACTAGACTCTGAGCAAATATAAAATTGTCAAGCATATGCCCAAAAATAATTCGTACCTATTAAGCTATAATATTTGGAGATCTTTCGTTATTTTTCCTGAGATCTTATTATTCAGAAGTTTTAGATCTGAGTAGAAATTGAATACATTGTGTGTGACACACACCCTGCTATACATACACACACAAATACGGTGTAAATATGTGTGTGCGTATAGACATACACACAACACAGAGACTGTGTGCATTACAAAGGGTATTTGGGAGAACATATGTGTATATGCATGTGGTAAACTATTTAAGAGTGTGTGAGTGAATACGTATATACCTATGTGTGCATATATGTTTAGAATTAGAAAGAATACTAACTTGCCTTGTTAATCAAAGAGGTTAGCTAAATAATATTCAGTCTGAGCCGATACACCGTGGAGCTGTGAAATATGACTCCGAACTACAGCTAATAGAAATGTATCTCTGTCTATGTAGATAAATATTGCTACCTGAAATATCTTTCCTCTTTCCGTATCGAAGAGGACTCAAGCTCCAACACAGTAGCTATTAAAGATGTATAAAACAAAGAGGCGAATTATTTGCTCTGTTGAGATACCAGTAAGGAAGTTTTTCCTTTCGTTTGTTTGAAGGCTTAGCGTTCAGCTTAAGGTGGTGCTGTTGGGGGGGGGGGGGAGTGGAAAGGTTGAATTAGGAGAAGGGCTGGAACGCCGCATCCTTTAAAACGCACTTTAATAGAAAAGTTACGCTACAGAAAGAAGGCGGAAGGTAGAAAGAATCTTGAGACCTGTAGTTCCTAGAAAAGTTCCTCCTTCGGTGTCCTGAGAAGGGAGAAGTAAAACTTTAGCTACTGGAAGCCCTAGTGTGCAGGAGGCGGCAAAACTCCTGAAGGTTTCATTCCAAAAAAAAAAAAAAAGAAAGAAAGAAAGAAAAAAAAAAGGAGGCTAATAGGTTTGTGTTTGTGCAATGGATGTCACTCTCTGTCATCGGAGCCAGCCTTTATTTTACATATTATACACAAGCGGCTTGCTATAGCTCTGGAGCAGCGTGGGGGCAGCCAACGTGCCCTGAGCCCAGTGTGAGAGCGCCCGGTGGGCCCCCCGCCGCCCCCTTTGCTGGGCGACTCAGGCTGTAGGGCAGGAGAGGGGTTAGGAAAATCCTCCCGGAGGTTTTGTGTTTGTTTCCCCCCCCCTTCGCCCCCGTGGTGCTTGCGGGAGCCGGAGGGGGGGGCGGGTCGTCTGAGCTCTGCTGCCTTTTACAGCGGCGAGATCTGGGCATTGGCGGTAACTGAATCCGTTTTATTCCTTTCCCCTTCTGGCTTCTGTGCTGTAAAGGCTTGTTTAACTAGCGGGCGGCGTGTGGCGAGTGGAGCAGGGCCGGGGGGCTGCACACGACTGGGGGTGAAACCTCTTTTCTCCTTCTTGTCTCTGGGCCGGGCCCTGCTCAGGTTATACGGCATCAAGTGCGCCAAGTGCAGCATCGGCTTCAGCAAGAACGACTTCGTGATGCGAGCCCGCTCCAAGGTGTATCACATCGAGTGTTTCCGCTGCGTGGCCTGCAGCCGCCAGCTCATCCCAGGGGACGAGTTCGCGCTGCGGGAGGACGGCCTCTTCTGCCGAGCCGACCACGACGTGGTGGAAAGGGCCAGCCTGGGAGCGGGGGACCCGCTCAGCCCCCTTCATCCCGCCAGACCGCTGCAGATGGCAGGTACTCCTCCAGCCCACCGGGGAGGGGGGAGCGAGCTGCTGCGACTGCAGGCCACAGCCACTCTGTGCATCAATCGGCTCTGCAGCGAGAGCGGCCAGGGCTTTGTTCCAGTCTTTCCTTCATTCCTCTGTCTCTCTCTGTGTGTGTATTGTACAGCCCTGTAGACATATATGTGTATGCATGCGTATGGCGTGTTCTGCAGGACACGTGTGCTGTGCAGAGCCAGGCACAGCTATAGATCTCTCTCTCTCTCTACGGGTGAGCCTTCCTATGGAAATGCTATAACCACACACATACTATCATTATCCATATATACACCTATAGATGACAATATAACGGCAACACCTGGCACATATGACAATAGAAGACACACACCTGGCTATATGTATGTACACACATGTATATATCCGAAGGCATATCTTTAGATCTATCTCTAAAACATTATATGTGTGTATGTATTTATATAAACACACTAATACATTATAGCTGTATATAGATTTATATAAATACGATATATATATGTGTGTGTAATATAATATATGTGTAACACGCATATATAAGCCAGTATTAAAACCATGAAATCTAGTGGTGCCCTGGAAGTACATACCTCAGGTATTGTATGTGCATTTGTCGAATGAGAGGCCTGGGAGAACCAGTGGACCCTTTGGGGCATACATTTCCTCCTTTGAAAGTGGGTTGGTTAGATAGATAGATAGATAGATAATCTAATGTGTATATATAGCACTTCAGTATTGAATCACAAATCCCTTTTCATTATTTTTTTTCCAAAACATTTGGAACAGGTTGTTTTAAAACATTGGTAGAAAGGGGGTCCAAAAAGAGATAGACTTAATAACTACAGGCGAGCACTTAGGCTGTAATTTAAAACTGTCAACAAGCTAATCTTCACTAATTGCCTTTTAAAGCGATTCTGCCTTCTTGAGAGGTTTTATGTGATTTGATGAGAATTTCATCTTAAACTCTGCGTTGCAACTTTAGACTGGACCCAGCATACAGGTTTACTTATACTTCTAGTTTTCGACCTTTGCATTAGATAGTTATAGAAACTGAGCTTCAGGAAGGGGAGTATCTTTCACAGACAAATAAACGACACAAGATAGGAATGGAGAACTGCTATCCAGGTAACTAAGGTTAAGGGATATTTACAAACCCTGCCATGTTTATAGGGGCACAGATGCCTCGTCTGAGCAGTTTTCAAGTGACCTATGTATAAAAAGCAGAGAAACATATAGCTAATCAGTCCAGAATTTCGGGCAGATTATGCGCATCCCTTCGAGCATGTTTGTGCATGTTTTATAGGGAATATTGTGTCTGCAGTTACAAAATTACCGGTATTGGGGGAATCTTGTTCGGTCTTCATCGAATGTTTTTGCGATTTTGTTGTGACAACGGAGAAATAGAAACTCGATTTTACAGGACAAAATTGAACACTCCTTGGCCAGGCCTTTAGTAATGTTGCCCCTTTATTTCTGGTCAAGTAACATTTAGGGTATTCTAATCAATTTAATTTCTGAAGAACAAAAAAATATATGCACATCCGTAAAACGATGTATTTCTAACTTTCGATATGACAATATCTGTCCATTTGGTTGCATTTCCCGTCGGTTTCCATTAAAATAATCAACTGCCATGCTTTTCCCTTCCCCTTTTATGATTTTGTAATATCTTCATAAGACATAACTTCACCTTGATCCTCCACTTTCCCAAACAGCCCCTTCTCTTGGGCTCTCGGGATGCGCCTTTCACAGACAAGGTTTTCTACAATGGATGCGTTTGCTTTGTTTTGGAGCAGCGGCGTTGGTAGCCGGTGCGTGTAACTGTGCTCAAGGTCTCAGGCCATGTTGTGATAGTGACTACATACAAGAGGCGGACACGCAAATTATGCGAAGTGCTCCCTTTTGAAACTTTTAAGCTATCTGCTTTTGTGGCTTCTCCATAAATACTTCCCTGCCCTTGCCTGTTATGAAGTAGAATATTCCTTGTCTGTCAAAGATAATACAGGGTTGATCTTCAGTTTGTTACTTGTCCTCCGCCCCTCTCTCCCCCCCCCCAAAAAAAATTATTTGTCTGTACAGTAAAAAATACCAATTGTGGTGTGATTCCCTTAGCTGGTAGAGGAGAGAGAAGGACAAGACTTCAGAGCTGAATGCCTTTATGGCCTTTTCAATAAGGATCTGCCCCAGAAAGCTCTGACTCTCTCTAGATTCTCTGCCTCTTACTTATGGGGATCCTGTTCGTTCCTCCCCCTTTCCCTTGCAGCAGAACCTATCTCTGCCAGGCAGCCCGCTCTTCGACCCCACGTCCACAAGCAGCCCGAGAAGACCACCCGAGTCCGGACTGTGCTTAACGAGAAACAGCTTCACACCTTGAGGACCTGCTACGCTGCCAACCCCAGACCCGACGCGCTTATGAAGGAGCAACTGGTGGAAATGACTGGCCTCAGCCCGAGGGTCATCCGGGTCTGGTTTCAAAACAAGCGATGCAAGGACAAAAAAAGGAGCATCATGATGAAGCAGCTTCAGCAACAGCAGCCCAATGACAAAACTGTAAGTGGCTGCAGGCTGGGACCCTAATGGAACGGTCCTTCCGGAAGTGGAAACGATCCTTTGATCTTGAAATTGTACCAAGAGAGAGAGCCCACCTCTCCCCAGCCTTCTTTGGGGTGTGGTTTTGTCTGGGCAGATAACTGCCGCTGATTATGTGAGAGCTCCATTTTTTTAAAAAAAAAGTACAGATGTGGTGCAAGTTGGTTTGCCTTCAGATTCCTGTAAATATGATTCCCCTATTCTGTTGCCAATGCAATTTAAAATAGACCGTAGCGAGAGGATTACACCGCCTGCTCAAGTGGACACGCCTTTCGGTGGGGCTCAGGATTCAGTGTGCATGAGAGTAAATGCGAATTGCGAGCCCTAGAGTTTAGGGGATGTCATGAAGCCAAGCATTGTGTGATATTTATTTTAC
The DNA here is from genome assembly GCF_965140295.1 of Lepidochelys olivacea. NCBI lineage: Eukaryota > Metazoa > Chordata > Testudines > Cheloniidae > Lepidochelys > Lepidochelys olivacea. The sequence continues at coordinate 32,904,963 of NC_140415.1, forward strand.
AAACGCCATGGACTCTTAAGGGGGAAAGATGCACTCCCCCTCTTCAATGGGGGAGTCAAAACCACAAATCTGATGCATTTTCTTACCACTTTCTATATTACAACGTGCATATTGGTATAGGTGAGCAACTGAGCCCGGTGCAGCAAAAGACAAATGCAAGGGGAAGATCTTGATTTGTCATCTTAGTCACAATATTTTCAGCATTATATATAGTTATGTACGCGTGCATATGCACACATGACGCAAACAAGCTGGCTCGCGTTTAAATTGCAGGATTTAGCCAAACAAGTTGCCTTGCTCCATTTTGCAACCTTCCTCCCACCCCCACCCCTTTGAGCCTTTCAAGAAGGGACAAGGTGGATGAGGTAATATTTTTTTTTTATTGGGCCAACTTCTGTTGGTGAAAGACACAAGCGGCTACTCATTCCCTCTGTATTTCGTATATTGACTGACCCGAAAAAGACTATGAATTCATAAGGCTGCCTAGTTAAGTGGCATTTAAGGAGATTCATTTTACTCTGTTAGAATGCAATAAAACACAATGTTATCAGCACACTGTTCCTGAAGGCTCCAAGTCCTTTTGTACATAACAGCCCTAGCGTTTATTTTCAAAAGCTCCTCAGGCACCCGAGGTGGGTAGCGTAGAGGTTATACGATCCAGTTAAGGGCACACAGAAAGCCAGCATGGACGCAAAATATAAACCCAAGGTTGTTAACTGTTTCTTGTTCCTTACCATGCATCGCCAGGCAGTGGTATTTGGTGTAAGTAGTTAATAACCTTTTAGGCAACCGGGCATGAAGAAATACAAGGATTAGGGAGAAAGAAAGTAACTTCCAGTGTGATAAATGCAGAAATAGGCTGACCTATAGTAGAATAGGGTAAGACGTTCACAGCAGATTAACTATGTAAATAAAGGCGACTGTATAGATAAGATAGAATAGCAGTTTATTGACTCAGTGCTTATATACAATAAAGTTAACAAAGCTCATTAACATCTTTTGGTCGGTTGTTTACAGAATATTCAAGGGATGACAGGAACTCCTATGGTGGCTGCTAGTCCTGAGAGACATGATGGGGGTTTACAGGCTAACCCAGTGGAAGTGCAGAGTTACCAGCCTCCTTGGAAAGTACTGAGTGACTTCGCATTGCAGAGTGACATAGATCAACCTGCTTTTCAGCAGCTAGTAAGTGTTAGTTCCCAGACTGAATATGCTAATGTGTACAAGGGGCAGAATATTGGGTATTCTCTAAACTTGGTGTATATGTGCTGTGAGATATGAACCAGAGACTATAAATGCATTCCTGATATTCGCATTATTGCAATATGTCAGTACTTTGAATAATATGGATTTTATGTTGTTTGATGGAAAGCCCACTTGAAGTCAGTAGAAAGGAGCCTATTGATTTCAATGGGCTTTGGATCAGGCCCATAAACCAGTCTGAAATAGTAATTAAGATAATTATAGTCATTACATTTTAAAGCAAATCTATGGAGGAGACTAGCATTAAAAACTATAAGCAATTCGTCATTTTACTCTTTGTAAACTTACAACAGCAATTACTAACATTGGGTCCACCTTTTTCTTGTTGCCTATGTAGTACAGAATTGAGTTCAGCTGTATGAATATTATGTCAGCCAGACCGATGAGATTCTTAAAACAGAGAGGGTGGGAAAGTGTAAATCTTTCTTTAAGTATGTACCACTAGGCAGATATTTATATCTACCCCCTTTGAAATTATATCTTATATTTTATAAAGGGAATTGTTATTACATAGTCACATGCAAAAGCCAAACAATATTAATGGACTGGCTTAACCAACAAGAAGACAGAAATTTAAGACTAAATTCTGTTCTTAACTCACTTCCTTATGCCTACGTCATTTGGCAGCTCATATGGGACCATATCATCTGCAATACTTAGGCTCAACAAGGTGAATTAAGGACAGAAGTTCAACCTTAACTCAATTTCCTGGCCTAAGTGTGTTTAAACCAGATCTTTATAAAATAATAAGGTACGTTGTGTATGGTTTTTCAGTGATTCACAGTGATAAATAATAACGAAATATTACTATAGAGGTTTTTGATTGATCAAGCAATTTTTCAAAACGATCCCTTGGAAAATAAAAATAAAGGTGTGAAGCACCAATGTATATTTCTAGACCTTTCCTTTTAGTGACCCACTCACTTTTATGATGTTTTTTTCTCTTATTCTGATGCTGAAGAATTAATTTGTTCCATTTGGAATGCTATGTTCATTTGGAATGCCCTGTAATTTAGCAGGCTGTTCTGTGGATGCTATGATACAAATCATCTTGGTTCTAGAGCATCTTCTAGTCCCCCTGCTTAAACCAAGCCATCCGGTAGGCGTGAAAAAAAGAAAAAAACAACGACAAAATATACCAAAACACTGACCTGGTTTGTCTGTTTTACTTATTTTGGGCTAATTGAACAGAAGATCTTTGAGCCCTGGGATAGACTGGCCTTTGGTGGGTACTAGGTCTAGCAACAGAATTCAATATTTTGGGATGTAACCTGGAGGCAAAATTTGCCCTATATTTTTTCTATGACAGCTAGACCAAAAATAGAGCATATAGATTGAAAAATAGATGCCTCAGGAGCATTTTGTAGCATGGACCCAGTGTAGTGACTGTTCAAGTGGCTGGTGCAAATTTCTGCAATGTAGGAAGGGCCTTAATCACTGAATTTTCTAACCAAGAAAGAGCCAACTGAATTGTGGGTGTATTAGAAATGCTCAACTCTCCATACTATGGACATTGTAAGATTAAGATCTGATCTCCAACTCAGAGTGGCTTTGGTTACCCTTTTTACCCAATTGACTCATTTAATACAGGCCCATGGAGTCCACATCACCCTCAGGGAAGAAGATGGCTTGTTGAAAAGAAAACACATTATGCCCGTTTTTATTGTATTATGCACCATAAAGGAGAGTGGGAAGTAGCCTTGCAGTTTCATGTCAGAAAACACATAACGGTTCTTAAAAAATTGACTGCAACACACTGTTGGGAATTCCTGAACAATTAGAATGCAAAGATCTCTGAACGACCTGTGAAAACAGGTCTAATTAATAACAGTTTTTGTGTGCCCCCTCCCCTCCCCTTCCCCACAGCCCATTTTGTTCTGTGAATTGACTTAGGGGCTGATTCAAAAGTCATTCAAGTCAATGGAAAAAGTCCCATTGATTTAATTGAGATTCGGATGATGCCCTTTGTAGTGCATGTTGCTTATGTATTTATAAATCTTTTTCTTCTCCTCCTGCCTTTAATTGATAACTGTAACTACATTTGTAACCTCCCCTCTCCTTATTTTCTTTTGGGCAGGTTAATTTTTCAGAAGGAGGACCAGGTTCCAATTCCACCGGAAGTGAAGTAGCATCAATGTCCTCTCAGCTCCCAGATACACCTAACAGCATGGTAGCCAGTCCTATCGAGGCATGAGGAACAATTCGTTCAGATTTTTTTATTATTATTTTCCCCCGTTGAAGAGAGTGGAAAAGTTATCATGTTGGGACTCTGAAACTTAAAAGTATTTAACAAACCTGTAATGAACCTAGCAAAGAACGCTCCATGAAATGCACGGAGTCTTGTTATAAATGACAAGGTGAAATGGTAGCAACACTGTGAAGACAATCATGGGATCTTACTAGAATAATAATAATAATTTAAAAGAGTAAATAAACACATGATATCCAGTGACCACAGGAGCATCGAAAAGACGTTTTTAAAACGTAGAGGATTTGTATGTGTGGATCTCAGAAAAAGAAGAAGCATCTGTTCATTTGACTGAACATAGAAAGAAACCGAGATAGAGAGACTGTCTATAGTCATCCTAATCTGAATGGTGCTGTTTCTTATTGGTCATTGATTGCCAAAAAGGAGCTCCAATAGGTTTCACAACATCAGGAAAAGACAATCTAGCCCCCACATGGTTGAAAGATTCATTGCAGGAAGCAGGAGCTGCATTGGTTTGCAATTTTTTTTTTTTTTTAGTTGACTCTTAAGGGGTTGTTTCCTGGGTCTCTTGTAGCATGTACTGTAGCTGGGGGTTTGGTTTTGCTGAGATCCATCCTCTATCGAGAAGTCTGAAGTGACTTTAAAAATAGGTTTTTGAATTCCTATTTAAAAACCGACTTATAAAGCATTGCAACAAGGTATACCTCTACTTTGCCACAAAGCGTCTCGGGATTGTGTTTGAATCGTGTCTGTCCAAGAACTTCCCCCCCCCCAAAGATGTGTATAGTTATGGGTTAAAACGACTCTCTCTCTTTCTCTCTCTCTCTCTCTTTCTCTCTCTCTCTGGAAATAAAGAGGAAAAAAGAGATTTTTTTTTTTGTTTTTGGTTTACTCTTGCATTGCAAAAATTATAAAGTAATTTATTATTTATTATCAGAAGACTTGCCACTTTTCATGTCATTTGACTCTAGTTTTTGTTTTTGTTTTTGTTTGCTGAAGTAAAAGAAAAAAAAAGAAGAAAAAGGTTGTATCGTGGTCTTTGAATTATATGTCTAATTCTATGTGATTTTGTCTTTTTTTCTTAAATATTATGTGAAATAAAAGCGCCATATGTAGAATTATTATATCTTCAGGACTATTTCACTAAATAAGCGTTTGGAACATAGAAAAACAAAAGTTCCCTCTTTTATATATTTACAAGTTCGCAGCTAAATACCTGAAATAAAATATTGCATGCAAAGTCGGTTGCTATTGAAAATACGGAATGTGATATTTTATTGCAAGTATTAACGACCAGCTTGTAAATTTCAATTTCAACAACTGTATCAGGGCTAGTTTGATGCCTTAGCTTTCAATTGATAACGTTACAAGCTTTCCCTTCCCCCTCCTCTCCTACCCTTTAAATGTGATATTACTCTAGGCATAACCAGACAATGTTGAGACACCTAAAGAACTGAGATAGCCAACAGAACTCAGCTTTTCTGAGTTGTATTATTTTAAAAAAAAACAATAATAATAATAAGAAGAAAGTGCTGTATACCAAAGCATCCTTGTTAAGATTGCTGAAGTGACCTGTATTTGAAGTATAAGCTCCTGATAAAAGGGACATATTTTGCTTAGTAAGTCAAGTATGACTATTATTTATCAGTGTCTGCTGTCAAAACGATTGAAAAATGCTGCAGGAGGAATAGATTTGAAGGGATATTGCTGTGAAATCTCACGATTGGTGTTTCTCTTATTTTCTTTCGACTTCCTTTCCCCGCTCCCCCCCCCCCTTTTCTTCCTTTTTTTTAATCTGGGGGAGGGGTGGAAGGTGGTAGTGAAAGCTAGAAACTTGGGGGGGGGGGGGGAGAAAACCAGAGGAAAGGGTAGGGTGGGTTTTTTTTTCCTCTCTCCTTTTCAAGTATTCCCTCGTGCTCACAGCCATTACAGGACAAAGGCTCACATTAAAATAAATAAATAAATAAATAAAAATCCTTAACAACTGGGATACACTGAGATTTTGAGTCTGACAAAGACAAGTTGGTTTGCATGACAGTTTCTCCAAAGCCTCATGTTTTCTTAACATAATCTTGTTTCCTCTCAGCCTCCCTCCACCACCCCCCCCCATCATCCCCACCCACCCCGAGCTAGGTAAGGTATATACAAACCATTTCTACAGTGGGCGGGGGGTTTAAAAGTCTAATATAAGAATAGAAACTGGATTCATTTTGTATGCTCAAGTGTAATACATTTTTGAATACTTGATAAATATTTAAATAAATATGAAATCTACCTTAAACCGTGTGAGGAGTAACACTTGTATTTTCATACAGGATCATAGGGTTGGTAACATTCTTGGGGGCGGGGGGAGGGAAGGGAGAGGTGAGGATGTCATTATGCCATTTGGTTCAATGCATGTTTAAATTGCTTCTACTGTTGAAAAGAGGGAATTCAGTTCCAGGGAGAGCGTCGCTGGCGGAGCACAAGCTGCGGTTAAGGGCAAGACTGGGCCCTTATATTTGGCTTTTCTTTCACTCTTTCTGCCAAACCCTGCTGCACACTCTTGTTGTGGACACAGGAAACAAAATAACTTCTCCTTGCAAATGCTGGGGGAATACCAGTGCACTAGACTTGCTTGTTGAGTGATATGTTTAATTTGTGGCAAATGCTCCGGTTCAGCCCTCCTTGAGCAAGGAAATCTCCCACTTAAATCAAAATTGGGCCACGCTGATGAGGGTTAGTCACAATATGGCTGAGAGTTAGAATGTACTGGCCTAGACAAGAAAAAAATCGCAAGTCTCTTATTGTTCCGGATTACAAGGCTTTGTTTTGATTTCCTCGTTTAACTGTTATTTGTACAGGATTCATGTTTGAATTTTACATTTCTAAGTAGCTATGTGTCTCCCAGCTACGCGTACAATAGTCCATTCCCCTTTGCTGTGGAATATAGAATACCCTGTTCCCCACTGCCCAGCTTCTGGGGCTTTGCGGCAATTTGACCCTTTGATGTGAAGTTAAAATGTATAATTATTTTCCCTCGTGAAAAACAATCCCGGACTTCTTTTATATCTTTTGTGAACTAATTTAAATGGAGCTGAAATGAAATTTGCCAATTTGGGGATTTTTTTTTTTAAACGCATTAAGGAGCTTAGTACATGGAGTTTTTGTATATCTCATTACAGTTATCTGGATCTTTTATCTAAATTGCTAAAGAGATGCCAGTGTATACGTCTGCATCTGTGTATGTGTGTGTGTATTGAATCCACAGTATGAAAGTATGTCACCTCTGCAGTTTGCAAATGTTTCACTCAGAGCTGATTGGACTGCAGTGAAATAGACTGATCGGTGTCATTCTACTTCTGTTCGTTGTAATTGTTGTAAAAACAAAAAATCAAAAATCAGATTCTTGTTTCTGTTCATAGTTCAAAACATTTTCTGAGCTCTTTAGCCTAGTTCTTGATTTTAAGTTTTACAGTTTTGCCTCAAGAAGAGGACTCCAATTTATATATATCCCGAGAGAGTGTGTCTAAAAATCTCTTCAAATCGTATGCCTTTAGATTGCCATTATGATTCCTGAGCCTTCCCCATCTCATTGCTCTGAGTTCTTCTTTCTGGAAAATATGACTTATTTTCTGCAGCATTTCTAAAAAGTATGGAACTCTTTTCCCGACACTAATGTCTCTCTTTATGTGTTTCATCCCAACTCTTCCCCCGGGATCAGAATTATCCTTCAAGTAGACTCAGTTTTACACGCTACCAGGCAAATCTGTGTTCCTAGCGCTCAGACCTTGGGGCAGGAGGGGTGTTAAAGGATGAATTAGTTATATTAAGAAGTGCTGATTTTTTAAAAATGAAGCTACAGATAATTTCAAACAAGTCTCGTGCTGTCTGAAGATTCCTGCATTCGTGTATTTTTCTTTGTATCCCTCCTCTTCAGGAGCTTGAGAGACATATACGGCGGGACAAATTCTGCCCTTACAAACGTATGTGAGTAGTTCACTGCTAGTGACTTCACAGAATACTCAGGTGAGCCAGGGCACCACGATTTATATGAGAGAGAGAGAGAGAGAATCATTGTTTGGATGTATTCATTTGTTCTATTCCATTCGCTAGTTTTTCCATGCACTTGAAGAAACGGAGGGTAATTAACAAAACCTACAGGCTCTCTTTCCTTGCTATTGTGTCTTGATAAGGAACAACCCGCACTACCAATGTTCAACTTCAGAGTGTTTTGTTCACATGAACATCTTGTTTTTGATCTTATTAAGTAATTGTTTAAGTTCACTCTGACTTTTGTCTGCACCAAGGTCATATTCAAAACTGTTCTCATTTCATTTTTTCTAGGTAAATTATCTCTGAACATCCCAAACCAACGTTTGGATGACACGCAGACGATCTGGAGTCTGAATTTCAATTTTAAGACAAGTCAAATAGCTCAACAGTAAGTACTCGATTTTATGTATATAGTTGTAAATTTCAATTTGGGTCACTTAATTAAAAAAAAAACAAAACAAACCCAGTGACATTTAAGCGCTCTCTATGTGTGGAGGGGATGCTCATTAACACCCTTTTGCAAGATTTCCCTCTGGTCAGTTTTAGTCGAATAAAGCCAGGAACAGTTCAAAATAGCTTTCATGGGGAAGTAATACCAAGATTGTTTTTAACCATGAAAGTCACAAGTTGCAGCAGTTTCTACATGTTTAAAATCCTTAACATATTTTACAATATTAAGTCTCACTTCTGTGTGGTTTGTGTTTTTCAGCTGAGCTGTGAGTAGTTCAGAAAGGGGGCTGGAAAGAGATCCTGTTTACTGATTGTTTCTGATTGTTGTTTTCTTGATAACAGAGCAAGCCACTGAATGACTGTTTGAGCTCAGGCGCCACAAACATAAACTTAACGGCTAACAATGTCCCAGTCCGTGATGGAGGATCTGTCCGCTCCTCCCAGGGACTCCTGAAGTGTGGACAGAGAAGCTAGTTCATAAGGAGTCAGAAAGAAAGAGAGGCTGGAGTGGGGGCGGGGTGAGAGAGGCGACTCGCGGTATGACTGACCAGAATGCGGTAGCTTTGTATATTTCACTGGCTGCACTGTCATTAGAGAGGAAAGCTGATGCAAAGTTCATCTGCCTGTGCCTTGGGAAAGAGTTGTGTGATTTATTTTGCAGACATCTAGCCTTCCTGACCTGATTTGTTTGTTATGTTTGTATGTATTTTTCCCCCTTCCGTATATTTTCATTGTATCGTGACCAGATACGGGATTTTTTTAAAAAAAATCAAACTCGAACGTGACACTCAGCAATTTGGGCCCGATCCTGTTCTTATGGAAACTAAAATCAGTTTTTGCTAGTATGGACGCCAGGGCGACAAGGATCGGGTCCCCTAGGTTATAACCCAGCCGCGCGGCTGTATGTCCTTGCTGTTGCAATTGAATTGATTCCCGGTAGCTATGGAGCTCTACGAGGGAATTTGCAAAACTGGGATTTCAGCAGTACGTTTATTTATCTCCCCCCACCCCGCAGATTGTGACAAAGCAAGGCGAGGAGCCGTGAGAGAGAGATAAAAAGGGAGGTGGGGTGGGGGAGGTGTATGGGAAATAGAGACACCGGCCAAACCAGATCTCGGCTCCTATCTATGGGGCAGACCTTGAGAAGCAATAGGAAGAGGAAAATAAGGGTGTTACTGTGTCTTTTCTTTAGGAGGCTGTTCAGGTTGGTAGATCTCCAAGGCTAATCCAAACAACGAGCTTGACTTGTGAGGTCCGAAGTCTAGACAGAGCTGGTGGTTCGGCGGCTCCTTATCTGTCTTTGGAATCAGCCAAAAAAAGACTTTCTTAATGTCCACAGCAGCTCTAGGATCTGCCAGGCCAGGAGCCACCACACCTCGCAGACAGGACAACAAATACACCACCTGGAGGCTTTACAGCTCTCTTTATTGTTCTAATGGTGAATGTTTCAAAACATTCAGCTGCCTGTCTCTCCCTCTCCACCTCGCTTCCTCTCCCCACCCACAGACGAAGGGTGTAAACAAGATCGCACGAGGAGTTTACGAAATTGTGGGTTTCTTTTAAAAACCTCTGCATTATACTATTCATTTGGGGGTAAGCCTCCACCTGACTGCCAGAAAAGGGAATGTTCTAATAGGGACCCCGAATCGTGTCATGAGAGCCAGGGTCAAAAATCGTGTTTAGATCGTGTTGCTTAAGTTCAAGTTTTGTGTGTGTGTGTGTGTGTGTGAGTGTGTGTGTGAGAAGCTAAACTCCCTCTTACTCCTCATCATTAGGGAGCGATCGAACCAATTCAATTAAAGAAGAGGAAGTCAGCTCAGATCCCAGATCTTTGGGAACTGGAAATTTAACCTCTTTATGCTAGGTTTGTGGGTACTGCAGGCAATTAAAATGGTTTGGTGCAGTTGAGATGAATGAACATTTAACTCAATAGTAAACTTCGTTTGGACAACCAGGGAGAAGGGAATCCTTTGGTTGTATGTCACCCCGATTTTTTTGATCTTTCAAATTTTTTTGGTTCCTTGTTTGTCTGGACGATTTGTATAGGGTTTTTTGTATAGGGTGTTTTCTTCTCGTACTGTGAATGGGTCTATAGGAATTCTATTTCTATCTATCCAGCAGAGACAGGAGCAGATTCGCATCGCGGCAGTTACAGCGGTGTAAACCCGGAGTATCCCTTTCGGAGTCGTTTCTCGGGGTTTACATCGGTGTAATTGAGATCAGGGCTATAATCATGCTAGTCTATTTTGAGAGAAGGAAGTTGATTGCTATAACCATAGAGCATTGCATACTATTTTCAGTAGATATTGTAATTGAGGGTACTAACCTGAAATTAGGAAATTTGTCTGTAGCCAGCAACTCAATTCCTATACAATTTGGAAGGCTGCAGTTTGTGGATGACCAGTATTTCTATGTTTAGACTTCATAGTTATAAACACCTTTGTGTTTGGAGCACAACAATTACAACTTATAACTTCCCTAATAATTTCTCATCAAAGACATGTAAACAAAATAAGAGGATCTCCAATGTTTCAGGGAATTCAGGATTACATTTTCCCCAGAAAAGGATTCTTAACAGTAATCCTGGCACTATTTTTTTCCCTCATGGGTAAAACTTGCTGTTTATTTTGATCTGTCACAAATACAAGGTGTTGTTTGAATTGTGTTAAACTTAGCAGGTATATAGAGATAATGTTAGACGGGTCACTGGGCATGATTAAGTAAAATATGGTGGGAATTAACTTGAAAAGTTTATGAAGGTTTTTACTACAGCTCATAAGTTATCCTTCCTATAGAAATGTGATGCGATGAATAAGTTCTTATAATTAATATGGCACTTTTAAAATAAACCAGGGTTTGGAGTCCAAATATTTTATCCCAACATTAATATCAGGATACAAACTATGGGTCTGATCCTGCAAATGCAGAGCAGAATTCTCCTCATTGGTGTACCTAGTACCATGTAATTCATTGGACTACTCCTGGGAGTAAGGAATTGCAGGATCAGGCCCTATATATTAGTTCATATAGGGCCTTCTGCTTCTGTTAAAGCCAGTGGAAGATTTACCATTTACTTGTATGGATGCTTGAGCACATAGCTCCTAAGGTAAATAATTATCTCTGGACACTGTCCTACTACCACTGAAGTCAATAGCAAAGGCCCACAGACTTCAATGGGTGGAAAATCAGTGCCTAATTTCATAGTTGAAAATACCAATTTTTCCCAGTCGTTTTTCTCTACTTTGCATTAAATATCTATTTTACCATATATAGCCACACAGTATTTACCATCCAAAACTATTAACCCATCAATACATCATTAAAAAGCACCTTGTTTGGTAATAATTAGAAATCTGAGCCAATATACTTACAGAGCCCAGTGGGCAAAATGTTGTGGAACCAAACAGCCCCTCCTTTACTCAAGTGTAGCACCCTAGAAGACACAATTGTAGGAATTCCTATTTCAGGGACCACTGGCAGGAAAGTATATTTTATGCAAATTGTCTAGACATTATTTTACAGAACTTAGCAAAACTAACAAAACAAAACAAACAATCCTTCCCAAAACAAACAAACAAACAAAACTAATTTAACCTAAATATTTCTGACGTTCTAATTTCAATGCACTACCCCTTTGCAAAATGAAGTGGATAAGGTTTTGCAGAAGTGGGCTCTATCTGTGTGCATTTAAGAGTTTACATATAGAGAATTATCCTGAATTCCTTTCACACCCATTGAAGCCAGTGGCAGTTTGGGGTGTACAAGAAATCCAGGATTCAGTCCAATAAAAGTGAACTGAAAAGCTTTTTAATTCCCCCCCTGTCTAAATCACTATCACTGAAACAGTAGAGTAATTTTACTCACTTGAGTAAGGGCTTTCAGGATCAGGTTCTTCTTGTTTTGCCCATCACCACTGAAGTCAATTAGGTTTTGCTAAGGAATTCAGTGGGAGCAGGATTGAGCCCCTAATGGCTTGTGAGCTCACCTAGTTGTATCAGTTTTGTTTAAAGAAGGTTTCAGTTCAGTTGTCATTTTGCATCTCCTTGCCTCTCAGTGCAATGTAACTGGGGGAGAGGGGGACAAAACAATATTCATACGGAAGCAGTATATTAAAGTTAGTTGGATACTTATACTTCACAATTTTTTAAACAGCAGTTTTGTAAATTCTTATTTATGGGCTTTATAAATTGTAGCACTTTGAACTGGTAAACTTTCAATGCCGTTTGTGTCTACCATGTAAATATATGCACTGATGTATTTTACAACACAGATTGTAGGGCACAGTCTTCAAGCTCTCCATGAATCGAACACTCATTGACTTCAATGGAGCTGTGCCTCTTTTCTTAAATTCGGCCCATTGACTTTCATTACTTTTCAAAGTCAAATATCTCTGCTGATTAAATGTAGGTAATGCCAGAAACAATTAGGCTATATCATGGACCGATCACATGCCAATTTTTTTTTTCATATACTGTATTAATATCATTTTGGGGTACTAGGAGTTGAAGAATTAGCCATTAAAATTGTCCTGGAAGGAAACATGTCACCTAAATTCTCAGCTCAGCGGTTTGTAGATTTTTTTTTTAAGATTGATTATGTCATTTGGAAACGTCTGAGTTTGCTCTCTCCAGCTAACTTCCCAACACATAGCACCCAAAACACATGAGAAAACAAAGAGACAACAGAAAATCTATTAATGTTTTAACTACCATGAACATTAGTTTTATAACTATTCTGTTATTAATTTTCAATTTTATATAACTTTTTCCAGTAAATATTTTGTCTATTAAAATGTTTTTCTTGTTTGAATCAGCTCATTTATTTAGAGATTTATTTTACTATTCTTTACTGCTACCCTGTGTTTGTGCAGTGCTTGATGAAATCTTAGGCACTCTCATAATAAACATGAACAATAATCATGATAATTAGAAGCATAAAAAGCCTGCTTGGTGACTTTAGCACATGAAGACAATAATAATTTGCCTTTATGGACACAAAGCCAGCTCTTCTAAGCATTTAATTTATTCACTCACGCACAGGTTCAAATTCGGGTCTGCTCCTTCTCCCACCCTCATTGCAAAACTCCTGACAAGTTAATGGGAGAAGAACTGGGCCCCAGAGTTCACTGTGCTTCTCCAGGAAAAATGGGAAATAAGAATGAAAGGCGTGAGAAAAAAAGCTTAATCACTGACAGTACATTTGTTTTATGCTGCAAAAAGTGAGACTTTCTAAAACAAAAGGCATGATCAAATGTTGGGCTGAACAATAGGTTCATACAAACAATACACTTATTTAGTAGGTTTTTTTATTTTGTTACAATCAGGAATAAGTTGAGTGTGTTATGCCTTTCTTTCTTAATTTTTTTTTTTTTTTAAATCTTGCTTTAGGATCAGAGGTAGTGACTGGGCCAAAGAGAACAGGGTACCATTGAAAGCAACTGTTAAACAATTCAAAGCACAAAAATTCATCAAAAGTTAATAGTATGGTCTGCTGTTTCACCTGTTTTAATGACATTGCTAATTGAGCTGTCTCTAACTAGTGGTTGGTGTGAGTTTCTTTGTGTTGTACAATATTTCTTTTTGTTTGTTTTGTTTGGGGTAAAAATGAGTGAAATCAGGCTGAGCTACATGTAGCTGTGGATGTGGGACAGGATATGGAGAGCACAAATGCTAAGTCTTGTCTTGCAGAGTTTAGGCCAGTGATGCTAGCAGAGGTGCTGGGAGCCCTTCATACTACAATCTGCTTCAGATCAATATCCTTTTTGGCTAATTAAGGCTATTGGGGGGGCGGGGGGGAAAGAGTGTCAGCTGCTGTTGGAGCACATCAGTGTTTCTCTGAGGGAGGGCATATTTCTGGCTTCACTTATGGATGATGTGGTGCGGCCTTTACTGAAGCAATCATCAGCTGATACTGACAGCCTGGTATCTGTTACCATTCCTAGTTATAATCCTGTGCAGAGTTGTAGCAAGACAAACAACTCCCAAAGTATGTGGGTGCCTCAGATCTTCATCGGTCTAGGTATAGATCTAAGAAGAACATTGAGGTTAGAATTAGAAGACCTCCTAATGATGGATGAAGATCAGGAGTCCATGCTGCTATTGTTTATCTATTGCATGCTTTTGATATGGCTGAGGTGAGGTACTGTTGACAGGTCTGTGAACCCTACTGGGAGTAGACAGGTCTGTAATTCAGTGGGGCTGTTAGAGTGTAGTTCTGGGCAATTGTTCTTCTGCCCCAAGATTTCTGTCATGTGGAGTCTGCAGGACTCAGCTCTCCTCCCCCACCTCCCACTGCTGCTCCTCTTGTTCAATGTACATTTGGGTCTATAGGTATTGCTAGTGAGAGGACAGTCTATGGTGTTTACAGTATGGTAATGGCACCAAGCATAGAGGGCCCAGATTCTCTGCTGCACCAAAGATCTAGCCAGCCTTAGCAGTGTGGAGGGGACAGAACAAGGGAGAACCTGGTCCTAGATATCTGTCTAACCTAGAGTTACCAGATATACCGATTTTTATAGGGACAGTCCTGATATTTGGGACTTTGTTTCATATAGGTGCCTATTACCCTCTGCCCCCTGTCCTGATTTTTCACACTTGTTCTCTGGTCACCCTAGTCTCATCTGACTCACTCATTGCTCTGAAGTGCCACCCACTGTTTGGGTGAGATTGAGGAATAGATGAGAACCGGCTGGCTGAGCGTAATCTGGGTAAGACTTGAGGTGATGCTGGTAGGTTGAGGGAAGCTGCCAGCAGATATGGCAAAGATTGTATCTGCCCTTCTTCCTGAGGATGTGTTTCTGCCAGTTCACAATCCGGAGGTATTACTGAATTCTCAGCTATTAGTTGATCATATTGCAGCAGGTTGAAGGATGGCCTTTCCCCCATCATTTTCTGTCATCTGAAGGCTGTTATTGCTTCTTTTGAATGTATACCTCATCCTTATGATCCCGGGCCTTGCCACTTAGATTGCTGCAATGCAGTCTATATTGCATCAAATAAATCACTCTGAACTGAAGCTTGGGCAGAATGCTGCAGCTGCTCATTAAGTTGTGTATCTTGCTGGGAGCACATGACACCAGTGCTCCTGGATCGACACTGGCTGCCTATTAGTTTCCAGGTGGAGTTTAAAGTGTTATTTTTGACCTACAAAGCTCTAAGTGGTCTGCGACCTGCCTACGAGAGAATGATTCTCTCCCCATGTGATATGGTCACAGCTGCAGTCAGTGGGAGGTGCTGAAGTTGAAGCCCCTTCAGTATGAAAGAAAGGCAGCTGCCAGCAGTGTGTTTTCTACAAGGGTTCCTCTCTTTTTGAACCTTCCCTTTCCCCTTTGGTCTGCAATAGTTTGAATATGTTGACCTTCAGGGCATACTTCAAGGTCGGTCTATTCACCCAGACTTCTGGGGGGAGGGAAGGGCACAAGAAGGTTTGGTAGCTGTGCTGAAAGAGGATATCAGTTAGGGATTTGATTCTTTCTCTGGATAGTTATTTTCTAGTTTGGGGTTGAGGATTAGCTGCTTAATTTTTTTCAATCTGATTTTATTTTTAATTTGTGGCAAAGGTGCCTTATGCCTCCACTTCAGTTCTGGCCCCTTCCATGCAGGAAAGGGGATATCCATCTACACAAGGGCCCCTTCACACACAGATCTGGGCGGGGGGATGGGGGACGACAATTCCCTTCCTCCCCATCCCCCCGCCCAGATCTGTGTGTGAAGTGCAATGAAATGAAATTTCAAAAGACAGGATCACCTTTCTAGAGTTTGTCTGAACTATGCTGTATGATTCAATGGCAGGGATATAATTCTATACTGAATTCCATAGGATGGTCCAAACAACTTATAGAAAGGTTATCATTTTCTATGGGACTTGTTCAAAATGATTAAGTAAATATAACCAGTGACAATTGATTTAAATCATAAAGAGATCATTTTGGCTTGAGTAGCAGGAAACAGCATCTTCACAGTGAAACTGGGATAGAGAGTCGAAGAATTTCCCCAGGGAAAGAAATGGAAACTCTGTGGGTTGGGACATTTAAAATTAGCCTGGACAAAAAAGTAAATGGCCACAGGGATAATCCTACATTGGGAGGGAAATATTTTATTATCATAAACATTTATTCAAAGCTAAAATGGTGCTAGGTATTTTACAGACAAGTAAATTAGACACAGTCCCTGCCCCAGAGATCTTAAAAATCTAGATCTAATGGTAGACATGACACAAGTGAAAGTAACAACAAAATGGGAACAGTGGGGTAAGAACAACAATAATATTGGATGGTTTCTCACAACCAAGAATTTATAAGGAGACTCCAAATAAGCTTGATTCTTAATTCTGGTTGTCACTACAGTATCTAGCAAAACAGACTGTGACAAAATAATTTATTAAAAAATATAATGTAATTAATTTTAAAACAGATTATTTAACAATAAATTAATCTCTTAAGTGGACAGCATGGTTACAAGTGGAAAACTATGGATATAATTTTATTGCTGACTCTGTGGAATGCTTATATTTCAGACTGCACACAGTATTCTAAAACTGAGGGCCACATATTCAAAAGGTGGGCCCTTACTTTTGTGGATGCAAATTTACAAAATACCTGGAGATAGATTCCTATGTTTTTATCCTCAATAGTATAAACAATGTGGCACTACAAAACAAAACAAACAGAGTAAAGGTATTCAAAGTAGTAGCTCAGATCATGAGGTCTAGCTGGATCTTGGTGTGGGAGGCTTGGGTAGGGACAACCGTGTCTTTAGTTTAAATCTCCTTTGTGCTCCTATGATCCTGGAGCCAGTCAGGTGCCAATTCAACCTAAGGTTCAAATTAGGTCAGCCTCAGGGCTGCTCTAATTTATGAAGGCTGGCAATAGCTCCCTAGGGGTCATTGTACAGCTGAGGCTCACTGGAGCATAGCATCATCTGTCCACACTTCATTCCATCCTGAATGTATCCCCCTCCCACTCCTGACACATCCTATGTGCAGGAGGGTTTGGCAGAGAGTCCTACTCCTGTCCCTTTTGCCCCACTCCCACAACACAGGGCGGCCAGAGTACGCATTGAGGAACTGACCCAGGATGTTTAAAAATGCCATATGTCTACTGAATAAGCTAACCCTCCCCAAAGATGTTTTGAAAGAACTAGTTCTACACTTAATCATCCAAATGTTCACTCTGTTTGCCCCTAGAGAGTTTCAAGGTCATAATGAAAAAGTTAGGGATTTTCCCACAGCAAGCTCAGTCTCTGTGTGAGGATTGGAGATTCTGCTTGGTTCAGCCTTTTATATCAGAATACAGGGGCAATGTATTGTCATTTAGGGACTGACTGAAAACCACCCAAGCTGCCTGTCTGTTGGCTTAGTTATGTTTTACCTACTCTAATATTCAATAAAGTTGTGGGCTTTTCTTCTTCCAGCCAACATATGTGTGTCTTCATTTGAGCGTGCTTTTTGCAACCTTGATTCTGTATTTCTCTTTCTAAAATATTTACAGCTTCTCTTTCATTTGTCTCTGTCCTGGCTCTGTTAATTCTCTGTCATGATGTGTTAGAGTCTAAATTGAACTAATTGTGGAAAGTAAATGTGGCATAGTGATATTTTAAACAGAACCTCACAAAGCAGGTAAATCCCACTTTCTCAATATCTGGTAATTTACACAGTCCAATGGTCACATTCTGCCTCAGATTATATATTGGTCAATTCCAATGACTTGAGGGCAGTTTCCTGATGGATAAGTCAGGACAGAATTTGACCCTTACAGTTTGCCTTGGTGGTCTGATGCAATCATATTTATAAAGTCATACATTTTTAAAAGTCAGAATAAAATGAAAGGGTCTATTTGGAAATCTTTATTCTTTCACTAGGAAAAAAATGCATGTGTTTGTTTTGATATACATCACATATGATGCTGTTTGCTATACATAATTAAATGCTGTGCCCATCAGTAGTTTTATTCTTATACCATTGTGCTGAGCAGGAAGTGATGCTAATACATAACGCTTAGGGTGACCAATGGGACACCACCCGGGGCTGGCCTGAGCTGCTCATCTGATCCCCACACAGGGCTGGCCTGAGCCACTCTCCCAAGCTCCCCTCCATCCTCTCCACGGGGCTGGCCCCAGCTGCTCGCTCTAGCCCCCCTCCCCGTGGGTGGGGCAGGCAGGGTTCAAACGAGCAGCAATGTACAGACTAGATCATGGAGTGACATATATTCCAAAGGCTGGGGCTGCTTGTTCAAGCTCTGCCTGCCCTGCACCTGAGCCCTGCCTCCCCGCTGCGTGGGGCTGGCATCGCTTCTGCTCCTCCCCCGCCCCGCGCACATTCCAACTTTTTTTGACAACTAAGCAAGAGCAAACGGGACAAATGGCCACTTTTGCCAAAAAAGTCAGGGCAGAGCTTAAAAAAGGGACTGTCCTGGCCAAAACTGGACATATGGTCACCCTAATAATGCTTCAACTATACAGGAACATGAGAGAAAATCCTACTTCTCTTTCAAAAGTCCACTCCTGTTGAGTTACAAAGCTGCATATATTGATGAGGGAAGGATGTGAAACTCCAGGAGGTGAAGGCTACTGCATATGGGAGTGGCCAGCTGCTGCTGCATATGCTACAGAATCAACCAATCACCTTTGCCCCTGTCTCTGCAGGCAACTTGAAACCGAGCCCTCCACAAACTGCAGCCATTAGCATCAGACTTGTGTACAGATTTGTTAAGGTCCAAGCTATCAACACCTGAGTCCCCAGAGTGGTGGAGACTCAAACTGCAGCCAGCCCTGGGCTGCCATGAATGGTTATGATCAATAATAGGCTGAAGTGGTGTATCATGGGAAACTGGACCCACTAGATGCCATTGAGGGGAAAAAACAAACAATGAACACCAATGCAACCTTCCTCCTGTTCCTCCCCCGGCACGTCCTACTTCTGGGCATAGTGCCCAAGGAAATGGCTGCACTCTTAGGCCAGTGCTGTCCCTGACCATGGCTGTCAAAGTGTATACATGCCTATGGATGTTGGACTGGTCTGACCAGCTACACTTCTCTGCAACATACTGAGGTGCCTCTGTAAGGTCATATGTGTTAGCCACCTATTTTTGCTTGTCCCTTGAGTGGTTGTTTAAAATAGGTTTCATTGTAATAGCTGTCATAGTTCCTGGGCTAGCTATACCTCTGCCCCCTTCCTGGTCTCTCTGTGTGCACTCCCGCAGATCACAGAACTTGTGCCTTACCTCTCCTGGGGTGAAATTTCACAATTTTCCTGCCCTTAGAGCAGGCCCCAGGCTACAATACTCTGTGTATCAACCCTGCTTATCCAGCAGGTCTGACCAGCGGTTCTTCCTGCTGGGAGTCTGTGACCATTGGTGTGTAAAGTTACAGCTGGTGAAACAATTTTTGTGGAAACAGTGTTTGGTTTTTGTTCAGAAAATGCCTTTTTGATTAAATTTCATTGAGAAAACAATGGAAGACTCTATTTTGAAAATGTTACTGTTCCATTTCAAGACTTTTGGAATAGAACATGTTGATTTTTCATTTTGAAGCATCTTTTGGTTTCAAAATTTACTTAATTTTATATAAAAATTGTAGAAATCAGAGCAAAATGTTTTGAATTTATTGAAACAAAACATTTTGACTGACCTGAAAAAAATGTTTTTTTTTAATTTTATTTAGCAAAATAGTTTCAAGAATTTTGGCTTTGGATCTCAATGTGGAACAATTTTTTTAAAAAATCTTTATTTTGCTTTTTTTACAGGAAGGAATATTCTTTTCCCAATCAGCTCTAGTCCAGCCTACTTAAAACCAAAGTATTATTTTGCAAAATGAACAAAGCATAAGAGAAAAAGGATTTTAAAACAACAAACAGTCCACACACATATATATCTTACCTAGAGGCTTGCCATCCCTTCATGATACCTACACAGGCTTAACTTCTTTAGACACCCTAGCGGGATGTCTTGTGTCTCAGTCTAATTCCCCTGGACAATTCTCCGTTCTCTCAAGAGTATTTCTTTATTTTGTGTTTCTGTGATTGTGGGATTTGGCTCTTCTGGACAAAACCAGCTGTTCAGGTTGGCGGTAAAAATTGTCAAAGCTGTCATTGTCCTGTAACAACCCTCAAGTGTTTGGTGAGATGTGGCTTACCTCAGGTCATTCTTTCCTTACCTGCTTGCAGCCCCCAATTAAACTAAACTAATATATTCATACACTAAACATCACAATAATCAGCTCAACGCAGCAGCCATACATTGTTACAGAAAAACTCAAACTCCATCACAACATCCTATATCAAGTCAAAACCACAGAGCCAAATTCTGAACTGGTGAGGATTCCAACAGGAGTGACCTATGCACATCTAAGGATAGAATTTAGACCAAAGCATGAATCTGCCTGAAGACATTGCAGAGTATTTTCTCCTCAGACACTCTTCACATTTTTGTTTTTCTTAAGGTACTACAGTCTTTTCTTTTTTGTTTTTGTTGTGAATAGATGAGGACCATAGCAGTGTCCTAAGGAACCGTGCCTTTGATTTCTGCTGTGAAACAATGTGATTAAAGTTACGCTTTATTTGGAAATCACTGTATAGAATTCCCTATCACTGGCCTGTGCTGTGGACAAAATAGGTTCCCAAGAAGGAAGTATGGATGAAATGGCCTGATCCTGCAAGGTGCTAAGCACTCACATCTCTCACTAACTTCAGTGGGAATTGAGAGTATTCAGCACCTCACCTACGCAGCTCTGAACCTTTCAGGGTTTGGCCCTAAGAGCCCCAACCTATTCTCATGTAAATCAATGACAAAACTCTCATTGAATTCCATGGTGCAGGATCAGGGCCTAAGTGAGCAGAACTGAAGAAAGAGTGCTTGAAGGTGTATCAGAAACAGTAATTCATCAATAATATTTATGAGTCTAAGTCAGCCTTGCAAATTTTTACTCACCTACTTGCCTTGGGCAATTTTTTTTAAACAGGGTAATAAAATATCATTAGTTTTTTTCATTATTAATCACCATGGTAAAGGGCAGACAGGTATGGTAAATTTTAATGACAGCCATTCAAGCTGGGTTAATATTAGAGCTAGTCGAATAATATTTGCAAATGATTTATTTGATGATTTATCCCAACATTTCATGAATACATTATTTGTGAATACATTTTTCGTCTAGCTCCATGGACAATTAATAAATATTATTCAGATACCCTGCCCATGCTATTTTTTTCTATCAACTAACAGATTGGTTATTCACTAATAAATTTGCTTTGTTATTCAGTCAGCTCTAGTTGATGTACTAGCCTTTTGCTTCTGGAGAATGGAGTTCAAATACATTTCAGGCCACAGCTAAAATGTATTTCCTATGTGGAGCAGCAGTTTAAGGAGGCTCTAGCATCCATCACAGTGGCTCAGTAGCAGCACCTGCCAACACCATGGCCAGTTTATAGAGGGCTAGCTGAGCGCCTCTGTTTTCCCTTGGGGAGTTTCATGGGGGTCCATGATCTCAGAAGTCCTCCGCTCCTGGGTCATGTAGGTTGGGGCCTTCCATGTATTTCCCCAGAAGGCGTTACCCTTTAACAAGGCTCCGGCATCCTCAAGGAAGAAGGGAGACTTAGCACCAGTACTAGGCAGCTGGGAGAGAGGGACAGTGAAACCCTCCCCCAACCCAGAGTCAGGATGTTAGGGTCCCATGGTCCAGAAGAACATCTTCTCTCAGCAATGCCAGGAGGCAGTGTCCCTATAGCCTTGGAAGCCCCAAATATATCAGCAGTTCCAGACTCTGAGTTTTGTAGGGTTGAGAGATTCACAGAAGGATGTGGACAAGCTGGGTTGCTGAGCAGGAAAGTTAGCTAATGGGCAGCCCTGTCACGACCCTGAAACACAGAGGCACCAGGGTGTATGCTGCATAACTGATCAATGGACCGTCCTCCCCGTTGCAGCTGATGCCTGCTAGGGACTCACCCTGGCCAGCAGCTGTAGGGCCATGGTTGTTTCCCTTTTCCTCAAGGAATGGGGAGCTTGTGTGGAGGGACGGGCACATCCTCTGAGGGAAAAGCTTATATTTAAATCACACACAAAAAACCTACACTAAAAGAACATTGTTAAGGATGCAAAGTCAAACACTCAAAAGTCAGGAAATGCCAGACTTAAGCTTGTCCAGAAAACCTCAGTTCACTCCTCTTGTATGTACGCACTATGGTTAAGGCTAAGATTATGTCATGGACGTCACGGAATTCGTGACTTCCAGCAACCTCTGTGAGAGTGGCAGCCCTGCAGCTGACCAGCCACTGCAGGCAGAGGGACCCTGGAGCTGATCAGCAGCCGCAGCCATGGGCGGGGGTGGGGGAGGGAGGGAGCTCCCCGCAGCTCCCAGCTGGCAACAGCAGGTGACCCAGAGCTGCTCAATACTGGCAGGAGCCCCCCTGCAGCTCCACTGCCACCACGGACAGACGGTGACCTCCCCCTGCAGCTCCCAGCCCACAGGGCAGTGGGGGGACCCCTCCCAGTCTCTGGGCAATGGGGTCCCTGCAGCTCCCAGCCATTGTGGGAAGGGGGAGCAGAGTGCTGGACCCTCCTCCTTCCCCATTTTGTCAGCGATGCTTGTAGCGAAAGTCAGGGACAGGTCACGGCTTCCATGATATTTTGTGTATTGCACGTGACTTGTTCTATGACAAAATCATAGCCTTACTTATGGTACCGTCTTTAGTTATATGACGACATTATTTTTTTCCACAGAACCTTCACCTTAATGAGCGGCTATTCAGTATTTTGTGTTTTCTTTATTGTTCAGTGGGTGGCCCCATGCTTTATTTACTGCACACTCTTTGAAAATTGCTGTGAAGGCAGAGTTATTAATTTCCTCATGGGCTCTTCACTACAGTATCTGAATTCTTCACAAATAGTTGATGGGGGAAGCAGGAGATGTGATATATCTTGATTTTAGTAAGGCTTTTGACACTGTGCCACATGACATTCTCATAAGCAAATTAAGGAAATATGAGCTACATGAAATTACTAAAAGGTTGATGCACCACTGGTGAAAGACTGTATTGAAAGAGTAGTTATCAATGGTTCACTGTCAAACTGGGAAGGTATACCTAGAAGGGGCCCACAGAGGTCAGCCCTGAGTCCAAATTTCAATAATTTCATTAATGACTTGGATAATTGAGTAGAGAGTATGCTTATAACATTTTTGGATGACACCAAGCAGGGAGGGGGTGAAAACACTTTGGAGGACAGGATTAGAATTCAAAATAACCTTGACAAATTAGAGATGAAATTCAATAAAGGTAGGTTCAAAGTACTACACTTAGGAAGGAAAAATCAAATGCACAACTACAAATGGGGAATAACTGGCTAGGCGGTAGTACTGCAGAAAAAGATCTGGGGGGTATAGTGGAACACAAATTGAATATGAGCTAACAATGTGATGCAGTTGCAAAAAAGGCTAATATCCTGGGGTGTATTAACAGGAGTGTTATCTGTAAGATACAGGAGCTAACTGTTCTGCTGTGTTCGGGACAGGTCAGGCCTCAACTGAATATTGTGTTCAGTTCTGGGTGCCACACTTTAAGAAAGATGTGGATAACTTGGAGACCGCCTGGAGGAGCACAACAAAAATGATAAAAATCTTATATAACCTGACTTATGAGGAAAAATTAAAAAAAAACAAACCTGGGAATATTTAGTCTTGAGAAAAGAAGACTGAGTGGGGGACTTGATAGCAGTTTTCAACTATGATAAGAGCGGTTACAGAGAGGACAGTGACCAATTGTTCTTTATGTCTATTGAAAATAGGAGAAGTAATTGGCTTAAACTGCAGCAAGGGAGATTTAAGTTAGATATTAGGAAAAACATACCCTAATATGGAGCTTGGTTAGAAAGTATGTGTATACGAAACAGGGGAATCACACCCCTAACTTGTAGTGTAGACATAGGCTATCAGGTTAGTTAAGCTCTGGAATAGGCTTCTAAGGCTGGTTCTGAAACAGCCAGCATTGGAGGTTTTTAAGAACAGGTTGGAGAAACACTTGTCAAGGATGGTGTAGGTTTACTTTGTCCTGCGGCAGAGCAGGGGACTGGGCTTGGTGTCCTCCTGAGGTCCCTTCCAGTCCTACATTTCTATGATTCTATATTCATGAATTTGTTTTCACAGCGCTCCTGTGAGGTGAAGGGATGGTATTTTTCCCATTTTGCAGATGAGGAACTGAGGCACAGAGAGATTAAGGTCAAATAGTCCATTAATTTTGAGTTGCTACTTTGAAACACCTACAACCAGATTTTTCAGAGAATGTAGCATTATATAGCACTCAAAGTACAGCTCCTATTGACTTTAGTTGCACCCTTTAAGTATTCAGCACTTCAGCAAATCAGTCCCCAGGGTCTCAAGTCAGGCATCCAGAAAATGAGGAACACACAATTAGTGACCACCTGTGAAAAGTTTGGTTTTATTGACTTCCCTAGCAGCACACAAGAATTCTATGGCAGAGGTAGGAATAGAAATCAGTAATCCAGGGCAGCATTCAATTATCTTAACCATGAGACCCTTTTTTCTCTTCCTACAACCCCTGCCTCATTCACTACATACCTTTCATCTCCTGCAACACATGAAGCAGACCCCTACAAGGCTCCTGTGGAAAAAATAGCATGTGATCATATAACTAATGATTATCATAATACATTGCACAATGTTGAGGTGGTGGTGGTGGTTGCGGGAGGGGGGGGGGGAAGAGGAGAATTAAGGTTGCACAGGCATTCTGGCATTTCCTAACTTTTGAGTGTTTGACTTTGCAACCTCAGTAATGTTCTTTTAATGTAATGTTTTCATGTGTGATAGATTAATAGATCGATTTGTATAGTGCTAGGGAGAGGACGGTCACTATGGAAGGAAAAACAAGCAAATAGATATACTGGATAGAATGATAAAAGGCAGTGAGGCTAGGGTCACCTTTTCTTGGGGAGGGGAAGGAGGTGAAGAAAGGCCAAATGTGAATGAGATATAAGATGTTACGGTCTGAGAAGGACTTTTAAAAATGTAAATGCCCCCATCCCCCCATCACCATGTAAATAATTTATAACACTCTAGCTGTGCACATTGTTAGCCCATGCTACCTCACAATAGTTATTCCTTTCACCCTCCTCTTCCCTCCCCCTTTCTCTCCGATTGTTAGGGAGCAGTGACTGTTTACCTCTATGTTTATACAGTGCCCAGCATAATGGGGCCCCAGTCCTGACTGGTGTCTGTGGGCACTGCTGTACACACTTTTATATATAATTTCATGGGTAAAATTTTCAAAAATGATTAAATGATTTAGGAGTCCAAGTCCCATTTTCAAAAGTGATTTAGACAATTAGGTGTCTAAATCACATAGGTGATTTTGAAAATTGTATCCCATGTACCAACAGTTTGATTTACCTCTTGTGACTGTTTAAGAATTTAACAGATGTTGACCCTCTAATCCACAAGTGGTTTACCCTATCCTAGAACCCACATGACCTGAGGCCTTAGTCTTGGTTTCCAGTCCCCATCTGATCTTCTCATGCTGTGGCGCCAGGGCCTGGAAGTGAAGCTTACTCTGAAACAAAGCAGCAAAATCAGTCTACTAAGATCTACAAAAATTGTGCTTAAAAAGTGTAACAGGATTCCTGACTTTATTGTGCAATCACTGTAAATATAGGTTGACACAGATTATCTACATTTACACTGTCCATTTAGACCAAATCCCTCTTTTATTGATAAACTCTTTAAAATTAAAGTGCATGGTAGACTGAAACACTGCTTAGGAGCGAGGGTCTTCGGAGTTCCCGGCAGCTCCAGGTTCTCAGATAACAGGCATCCATACCACTGATCATGTGCTTCTTCCAAGCAGCATTGCATGCATGATTGTGTAATGAAAGCTATATAGAGAGAAACTGGTCACATGCTGTTATATCTTTTGTCAAGGTTCCTCCCCCACTCTGAACTCTAGGGTACAGATGTGGGGACCTGCATGAAAAACCTCCTAAGCTTATCTTTACCAGCTTAGGTCAAAAACTTCCCCAAGGTACAAAATATTACACCCGTTGTCCTTGGACTGGCTGCTACCACCACCAAACTAATACTGGTTACTGGGGAAGAGCTGTTTGGACGCGTCCTTCCCCCCAAAATACTTCCCAAAACCTTGCACCCCACTTCCTGGACAAGGTTTGGTAAAAAGCCTCACCAATTTGCCTAGGTGACTACAGACCCAGACCCTTGGATCTTAAGAACAATGAACAATCCTCCCAACACTTGCACCCCCCCTTTCCTGGGAAATGTTGGATAAAAAGCCTCACCAATTTGCATAGGTGACCACAGACCCAAACCCTTGGATCTGAGAACAATGAAAAAGCATTCAGTGTTTTACAAGAAGACTTTTAATAAAAAATAGAAGTAAATAGAAATAAAGAAATCCCCCCTGTAAAATCAGGATGGTAGATATCTTACAGGGTAATTAGATTCAAAAACATAGAGAACCCTTCTAGGCAAAACCTTAAGTTACAAAAAAGATACACAGACAGAAATAGTTATTCTATTCAGCACAATTCTTTTCTCAGCCATTTAAAGAAATCATAATCTAACACATACCTAGCTAGATTACTTACTAAAAGTTCTAAGGCTCCATTCCTGTTCTGTCCCTGGCCAAGACGACTACAGACAGACACAGACCCTTTGTTTCTCTCCCTCCTCCCAGCTTTTGAAAGTATCTTGTCTCCTCATTGGTCATTTTGGTCAGGTGCCAGCGAGGTTACCTTTAGCTTCTTAACCCTTTACAGGTGAGAGGAGCTTTCCCCTGGCCAGGAGGGATTTCAAAGGGGTTTACCCTTCCCTTTATATTTATGACATCTTTCAACTACACAGAGCTGGTCCTAGAAGGAATACCTCTAGACAGACATTCCACCCATCCATCTACTTTTCTATTGTACATTCATATGAGATTGCATCATAGCCACTCATGGGACATTTATTAGCACTCTGATAAATTGCTGAGGTAAATGACTATATCATTAGACAGTGTATCTGTGCTACACAGTCTCTACGCTATCCCCATACAAACACTAGCTTTGCTAATATTTACTGTAAAATCTGTATTGTCTATTTTGAATGAGAAAATGCATCATCATATTGTCTATATTGAAAGCCACACTTAGTTTTCCTTTATTTACTATAAGAATCTTTTGACAGGTTTCAGAGTAACAGCCATGTTAGTCTGTATTCGCAAAAAGAAAAGGAGTACTTGTGGCACCTTAGAGACTAACCAATTTATTAGAGCATGAGCTTTCGTGAGCTACAGCTCACTTCATCAGATGCATATCGTGGAAACTGCAGCAGACTTTATATATACACAGAGAATATGAACCAATACCTCCTCCCACCCCACTGTCCTGCTGGTAATAGCTTATCTAAAGTGATCATCAGGTGGGCCATTTCCAGCACAAATCCAGGTTTTCTCACCCTCCACCCCCCCACACAAATTCACTCTCCTGCTGGTGATAGCCCATCCAAAGTGACAACTCTTTACACAATGTGCATGACAATCAAGTTGGGCTATTTCCTGCACAAATCCAGGTTTTCTCACATCCCCCCCACCCCCATACACACACAAACTCTCTCTCCTGCTGGTAATAGCTCATCCAAACTGACCACTCTCCAAGTTTAAATCCAAGTTAAACCAGAACATCTGGGGGGGGGGGTAGGAAAAAACAAGAGGAAACAGGCTACCTTGCATAATGACTTAGCCACTCCAAGTCTCTATTTAAGCCTAAATTAATAGTATCCAATTTGCAAATGAATTCCAATTCAGCAGTTTTTCGCTGGAGTCTGGATTTGAAGTTTTTTTGTTTTAAGATAGCGACCTTCATGTCTGTGATTGCGTGACCAGAGAGATTGAAGTGTTCTCCGACTGGTTTATGAATGTTATAATTCTTGACATCTGATTTGTGTCCATTTATTCTTTTACGTAGAGACTGTCCAGTTTGACCAATGTACATGGCAGAGGGGCATTGCTGGCACATGATGGCATATATCACATTGGTGGATGTGCAGGTGAACGAGCCTCTGATAGTGTGGCTGATGTTATTAGGCCCTGTGATGGTGTCCCCTGAATAGATATGTGGGCACAATTGGCAACGGGCTTTGTTGCAAGGATAAGTTCCTGGGTTAGTGGTTCTGTTGTGTGCTATGTGGTTGTTGGTGAGTATTTGCTTCAGGTTGCGGGGCTGTCTGTAGGCAAGGACTGGCCTGTCTCCCAAGATTTGTGAGAGTGTTGGGTCATCCTTTAGGATAGGTTGTAGATCCTTAATAATGCGTTGGAGGGGTTTTAGTTGGGGGCTGAAGGTGACGGCTAGTGGCGTTCTGTTATTTTCTTTGTTAGGCCTGTCCTGTAGTAGGTAACTTCTGGGAACTCTTCTGGCTCTATCAATCTGTTTCTTTACTTCTGCAGGTGGGTATTGTAGTTGTAAGAAAGCTTGACAGAGATCTTGTAGGTGTTTGTCTCTGTCTGAGGGGTTGGAGCAAATGCGGTTGTATCGCAGAGCTTGGCTGTAGACGATGGATCGTGTGGTGTGGTCAGGGTGAAAGCTGGAGGCATGCAGGTAGGAATAGTGGTCAGTAGGTTTCCGGTATAGGGTGGTGTTTATGTGACCATTGTTTATTAGCACTGTAGTGTCCAGGAAGTGGATCTCTTGTGTGGACTGGACCAGGCTGAGGTTGGTGGTGGGATGGAAATTGTTGAAATCATGGTGGAATTCCTCAAGGGCTTCTTTTCCATGGGTCCAGATGATGAAGATGTCATCAATATAGCGCAAGTAGAGTAGGGGCTTTAGGGGACGAGAGCTGAGGAAGTGTTGTTCTAAATCAGCCATAAAAATGTTGGCATACTGTGGGGCCATGCGGGTACCCATAGCAGTGCCGCTGATCTGAAGGTATATAAGAATCTTCTGTATTTAAATTTCTTAAGACAGTTGGTGTAATAAAACTGTAATGACTGCATAAAGGTGTAGATAATAAGGGCAGCTCTCCAACCCCACAGGTTAAAGGTGGGACACTGGCCTTTAATATATGTAAAAAGAAAAGGAGTACTTGTGGCACCTTAGAGACTAACAAATTTATTTGATCATAAGCTTTCGTGAGCTACAACTCACTTCATCGGATGCATACTGTAGCTCACGAAAGCTCATGCTCAAATACATTTGTTAGTCTCTAGGGTGCCACAAGTCCTCCTTTTCTTTTTGTGGATACAGACTAACACGGCTGCTACTCTGAAACCTTCAATATTTGTGTAAAGCTTAAAATCGAGGGACATAAAGTAGTATAGGAGAAAGCCTGACACTGCTCAGATACTATTGCAGACAAATACTTAGATGGGAAGATAGGTTCAGAGGTCATTAAGAATGTTTGCAGAATCTCAATTTCACTTTTCAGTGTCTCTCATATTTGTGGTTTTACCGTATTTTACAGTAATTATAGGGAGGTGAAAGTAGGTCCATGTGAGATAAAGGTATATTTGAATAAATTATAGTGGCTTCCCCTCCTATTTGAAATATGTCGTTGCTATGAACAATAGAGTAGCTGTTTAAAAGTGATAGAGTAGAGCTGCTCCACACTTGAATTTTTCACATCTGCACCTTTTAACAATGAAGAGTGTGGGACCCACTCTGCTCTCAGTTACACCTGAGTATCCCCATTGAAGTTATTGTGGCGGCAGCATCTGTGTAATTGAGAGTAGAATTTGGCCCACTTTGTTGAAGTTCCTCCATTGAAAGCTGTTCCACCCCTTTTGGCTTAATCTGTGCGCCTTCAGTGGAATGTAATCCCACTCTTGTGTAAGTGTAATGTGACTCGAGTTGCAGCCGATAACTGGATGGGGGAACACAGAGTTTGCATAGCTTAAGTGCAAAGCCTCATTATATGTCTCTCTTGTGTAAATTACATGAACAGTTGAGTCAGATAAGGATCACATTCTCCTCTCATTTTGCTTGCACATATCCCATTGACAATAATGTGAGTTCAGCACATGGACTGACAAACTAATATATGTACCATGCCATATGCACCATTTTCTTTATCATGTAATTTAATTTTGGTAATAATATAATACTTTTTATGAGCTTTTTCTGCAATCTAACACTGTGTACAGCACCATTCACAAAATATTTCGGGTGTTTCATTATTCAAACCCAATTTAAAAGCAGCATCAAGTATCTCATTAATTTAACATATTTCTTTCAAAATACTGAAAGTCATGAAAAATGATACATGTGGGTAGTGTTTTTATTTATTCATATATTTTTATAGATTTGGATTACAAAATTGGGCAAAATTGCACAGAGAGTTTGTTTTTAAGTTCGAGACTATTTAGAATTACAGCGTTCAGACTTTCAATAAAGGTTGAAGCAGAGTATTTCATCAATGAGCTGAAAAAAACAAAAACCTGTTTTTCACTCCAATGTGTTGACTTCCATTGTCAGTTATGTTGCAATGCACATTCTGCCAGGCTCTTCGCTTACACCTGATGCTGTAATGTGATGTGCATAAATGGAATGGACCCCTGAGCCTGTGTAGCCCTTGAAACAAATGGGGGGAGTTTGTCTACACATCAATCCTTTCAGTATCAGGACCTGAGAGTCTACATTTACTTTTAAATTCCAATGGATAGTCCAATGTAGAGGTTGATGGTATATTGGTAGTGGCCAGTGTTTCTAGCAGCAAATTTGGTGATAATTTTTGCTAGGTGGCAGCTCTTGGTGCTTTCAATGGCCAGTTGAAAACCTTTGATTTGTAAACAGACTAACAGCAAGGGATGAAAATCTGACCCACTGATTTCACTGGCTTCTGGTCAGAATAACTTGTCCAGGTAAGACAGTGTCTGCCAACAATGTGGGAACTTTTTTTCCTCTCCAGATTCTTTGGAAAGTTGAAATTGCTGAGGGAATTAATCTCCTCCTTCCGCCCAACCCAAGTTAAAGTAACGCTGTAATTAATAATTAATGGCTAATGACTTTCAGTGGGACCTAGGGGTGACCAGAGAGACCCTGGATATGAGGTCTGATTTTCATGTAAACAGGATGCTTCAGGATATGAAAATAATTTCTATTGCTCTCATATTTTTCATATGAAGAGCTGAATTTCCTATCCATGTACTTAATGCAGAGTCAAAAATCATCCTTCCCATCTGCTTCTTAGGGTTTGACTTTACAAAAAAATGGACAATACAATGTCTAGTGCAAGTCTTTTCATTGTTTTCCTATCTCAGGGCTACTCTTGCTGTGTAGCCCAATAGATAAGGTACTAAACTGGGAGTCATGGAACCCAGGCTCTTTTTGTAGCTTTGCTACTGACCTGCTCTGTACCCTTTGGCAAGTCACTTCAGGAATTTGGTGCCCTTCTGAATATTTAGGCTCCTAAATATCTTTAAAAATCTGGCCCTTCACTGCTCTCTGACTCTGTTTTCCCTCCCACCTTTTGTCTGTCCTGTCTATTTAGAATGTAAGCTGTTTGTGGCAGGGTCTCTCTGTTGCTGTGTGTACGTAAAGCACCTAACTTAGTTGAGGCATCTAGCTGCTGTAATACAATTAATAATAATGGTGTGTCTCAGACTTGAGAGATCTAGAAATTATTTACTTTCTGACAACATATGTTGATGGAAAAACATTTTCCCTCTCATTTTCACTGAAAAATTTGTTCATGGATATTTGGGTTTTCATTAAGAAACGGAAAGCACAGAAAACAATTATGTTTCAGTTTTTGGCAACTGAACACCAAATATGTTTGGTTTAAGACAAATGTTCAGTTTTTCAATGACAACCCAAACTTTTTTTTTAATAAAAAGGACATTTTTCATGAAAATTTCTGCTGTCATAAAAGCTGCTTAAAAAAAAATCCCCGAAAGGAACTCACTTGGTATTTATTCTGGCATGCAAACTGTCTACAAAAATAACATTGTGTATATGTATATATTGACTAACGTTAGCTATTCTGAGGACTGGAAACCCTTTTCAAGTGAAGATAGCCACTACAATTTAGGATTGCGAGCACTGATGAGCCTACAAACTAAATAATCTTACATCATGGGATGAAAGATTACATATTACATCTTACATATGGGAGAAGCAGAGAACTTCAGATCCTACTCGTTTCCTTCATTTCTATGATGAATTAAAAAAAAAAAAGAACACATTTGTGAGGAGAATTAAGCAACCAACACTTTTTATAAAAACCTGTCAAGATTAATTGCTGTTTTCATTCATGAGTGGTAGAATGTTTTTGAAGATTCTCATCTTATTAGATTCAGTATTTCATATTCACTTGTTTTTCCATTGCTCATATCCTCATCAGTAATGTGCATAATGATGGGGTTTTGATGACAATATTTATATCACTAAGAAAATCAGACTAGAAAAGTATGGCAGTCTCAGTACTGGAAGAAATTAGAATTATTTTTTTTCCCTTTGGTTGCTGCCTTTTTCAAGAAAATTGACTTATTGATGTAACTCAGCTTGTTATTTTTTATGGATAGATTTATCTCTGTGCAAAGGGCAAACACAAAGTTTGAAATTTACCCCTCTGCGTAGGGCCAACAGCTGACCTCTATGCACCCATAAGTAATCAAAATGGGGCTTATAGGGTTTGTAATACATACTCATGCTGGTTTTCTGCCCTAAAGAGACTTTGACCAAGGCCTTTAACATGGAGCCTACATCATGTACTGGGTTTCAGAGTAGCAGCCGTGTTAGTCTGTATTCTCAAAAAGAAAAGGAGTACTTGTGGCACCTTAGAGACTAACAAATTTGGGAGCTGAAGCTCACGAAAGCTTATGCTCAAATAAATTTGTTAGTCTCTAAGGTGCCACAAGTACTCCTTTTCTTTTTTCATGTACTGGGTCTTCTTTCAGCCTCTATGAATAATAAATGAAATTCATCCTATGTTAATAAACTGTAGACTGGCATGTTCATCATCATCTAATAAACTAAAATTATTGATGGTCAAATTTTAATAGAATGTGTTATCAATCCATGACAACAAATCATTACACCTAAAGTTATGGAATTTTTAGGATTCTAATTTTAGGATTAGAATTTTTACTCCAAAAATGCAGTATTGCCAATTCTAGTGATTTTATCTCAAGTCTTGCAATATTTGGTGTTTTTCTTAAAGCTCCAGCTGCCTCCACCAGGTTATTATCTGAGAATTTCAGTATTCATTACAAAATTAAGCATCTAGCACTCATAGTTGCAGAGACAACCTTAAAAATGTGAAGTGAGTGCAACCTAAAGTGTCTGAAACCAGAAGCTGAATAAACCAAACTGCATTCATTTAAAAAATACTCAGGATTTGTAAGCCAATCTCATGATTTCTGAGGCTTGACTCAGGATTTTTGAACACGTGGAGTTGGCAATACTAACAAATGTTTGGATTAACTTAAATGTGATCATGTCCTGGATGAAACTTTAGACAAATGGAAGAGCTGAGCTCATTACTTGATGTTCTATGTGTCTTAGTTCTTCAGATTGACATACATAAGTTAAAAACTCTATTATTTATGCAGTGAACTTTCAACAGGTTGTACTTGTTTTATAGACTGTCCTTGAAATAACCTATATATACATGCACTGCCTTATTGTTGATGGTGTTTTTTCTTCCATTTTTGATCTTTGTTCTATATACAGAATTCCCATTGATATCAATAGGAACTTTGTGCAAAATATTGTCCATTAGTTTAAAAAAACTATTCTAACTTAAAACCTTCATCTTGAGTACAAGGGACTACTTACATACTTAACTTTAAGGATGGGAATACTTGTGGCACCTTAGAGACTGAAGTGAGCTGTAGCTCACGAAAGCTTATGCTCAAATAAATTGGTTAGTCTCTAAGGTGCCACAAGTACTCCTTTTCTTTTTGCGAATACAGACTAACAGACTAACACGGCTGTTACTCTGAAACTTTAAGGATGTGCAAGTTCTTTGCTGAGTTGGGGCCTTAAGCTTGAGTATATATTTCACTACTCCAAAGTAAGTAATTTAGCCATCCCAGGATCAGAGCAGCACATATGTACCAAAATAGAAGACAGTCGCATGAAATTTTAAAAAGATCTGATGATGTCATAAAGTGTTAGAGGGGAAACTAAAATGAAGAACCTCTGACAGAAGCTCTAAATATCTTTTCATTTCCCTTTTTTTTCCTGAGAAGGCAAACAGCATTCTAGCTTCTGATTGCTTTGCTTGAGACAGTCTTTAGAGTATTCATTGTCTCCTACTGTTCACATGTATGTACTGAACAGTAGGAAGCTCATTCATTTCCAATGCACACTTTACAGTAAAAAGACAATTTTGTTCCATTTCTGTATTCTCATTCTCCTAATTTATTGTTCCTATGATTTCAGAAATGTTGAAGCAAACGTTAGAGGGACATTAGTTTTTGTAGTACAGACAAAAAGCAAGCAGTTTTGATGGAAATCATTCTGTCTCTTCAGATCACTTCCCTACTCTTATGAACCATAAAATTAGGTTTCAGAGTAGCAGCCGTGTTAGTCTGTATTCACAAAAAGAAAAGGATTACTTGTGGCACCTTAGAGACGAACAAATTTATTTGAGCATAAGCTTTCGTGAGCTACAGCTCACATTAGGAAAAATCTTCAAAAAGGAGAATGTACAAAATAACTAAATGGAGATTAAGACCTGTGTGAACAATACCATCATATCTTATGCTGTGGAT
Organism: Lepidochelys olivacea; assembly: GCF_965140295.1. Taxonomy (NCBI): domain Eukaryota; kingdom Metazoa; phylum Chordata; order Testudines; family Cheloniidae; genus Lepidochelys; species Lepidochelys olivacea. The sequence continues at coordinate 32,939,626 of NC_140415.1, forward strand.
CACCAAATTTTCAACTATGTTATATTTGAGTTATCAATAGGGAAAGTGAAACAAACAAACTAGCTGTTACTAAGTGGTGATGGGTGAACCTTAAAGCAGGGGGCACCAATAAACATATTGGGAGGAAAAGGGGATGAAACTCTATGTTTAATTATGGTCTATGGGCCAGATTATAAATTCGGGTCTATACACTTCCCAGAGTGCCCAAAAGATGCCCACTAAGAGGTTTGCACAGAGATCAAGGGCTGAATATCCAGCCTTGGCATAGTAATTGGATATACAGTTTTTATTTATTCCATGCCTTAATGTCATATTTATCACTTGGTGAGAAAATCTGCTCCATTTTAGGCCCACCACTATTCCAGCCCTTTGCTTCTCTTCCTCGCCCAGACTTCTTTCTGTTTTTCTGTCCCTTCCCTGTCTTTGTGAGTCTTCTCAGTTCTTTTCCTTGCATTTCCTTCCCTGAAGCAACTCCTAGTTCGCAAACCAGCAGGCTTTACTCCCTTCCTATTCCATCCTCTACAGTGATTCAATAGTTGACATTGAAGTGTAATCACTGGGCTTTAAAGATGACACTCCCATCAGATTAACAGAGGAAAAGGAGTTCACACCTCTGATTCATTGTTTCAGACTGTCTGCAGACTCAGAAAGATAGCACAGCATTGGTTACAATCTGTTCATATGTGGAGGGTTATTTCTACAATCAGAAGGACTAGAAACATTTTTTTAAATGAAAACTTAGATTTTATAGAATCTCACTATGTCAAACAGACAATATAAATATATCATGTAGGTCAGATCCAGCCCATAGGCCACCATATTTTATATCCCTTCTTTAAAGGGTTTAGAGATTTGGTTAGATTTGTATAAACATCTGAAAGTTTATATGTCTGTCTGAACCTGTCAGGTATAGATATTGATATGGTAATCTGATGAGAACAGGTAGATGAGATTTACAGTTTGTTTTGGCTCTGGCTGGATTAGAAATGCCAAGAGTAAACTCTGTCATCCTCTTTTGATACTTGCATTTCTAGTCCCAGGAACAGGATGCAAAGAGGTATGCTAAAAAAAAATGCAAACACCCAGATTCTTCTAGCCATAAAGCTTACAGTAAGAACATATGGCTTCTCTGTATTCTGAACAGCAGCATTTTAACCTGTCATCACACAAGTTAGGCGTAATAATTGTATCCATCTGTTAACATGGTGGTGAGAGTCTATATAGCAGACCTGGAATAGGAAGAATAGACGGGGGGGGGGTGGGGAGGTGATACTATGCTAACATTGTTTAATAACTAGATCTTATATAACACTCCTCATCTGACAATTTCAAAGCACTTTACAAGTGAGCAAAGATCCATTACCCCATTTTATAAATAGGGAAACTGAGGCACAGAACAGTGAAGAGATTTGCCCAAGGTCACCTAGCTGGCCAGACCTGGGATTGAACCCAAGTCTCCTGGGTCCCAGTTCAGTGCACTACCCACGCACTTTGCCTCCCTGTTAGATAGTTGCATAGTGAAATACAATTTAATAATGAAGTGAGTTTCAGTGAAATACTCTGAACATATTAACATATAATGAAAAACAAAGGAGAAACAGCAGGGAACATCTGCTATAGATGAAAACTTTCTTCAATTAACCGTCAAGATGTTTACAGCTAACAGAGGCTATATGTAAGGGAGACCATAAGAGCCCTGTTACTAGGTCTCCTTCAGAAGCATAAAGCAGCTTGAAATTCAGATTAACTGGTTCCTTCAGGACTGCCTGTGTAAGAGCAATCTGTGGAGGCACAGAGCTGGTAGTAGTTCTATGCCTCTATGACCAAAAAACCCTTACTGCCAGCTGGCAAGGGGATTACAGGAATATCCTCGTACGTACATTCTGGTTCACCAAAGAATGTCACGGACAGTCTTAAATGAAAGATGGGGTCACAGTTGTCATTAATATCTTTGTGAAATGTACGTACAAATACTATGGAAGGAATTGTGTATATACACTGACAGTAGAAGTCTGTACCAAGGTATCAGTCACAAGCAGAGATGAAAACAGATTTTCTGTCAGATGAGACACCTTATTCACCTCTCTCTGTCATGATATAAATTAAACATTGCAAGCTAACTCAGTGGATGCTCATTTACATACAAAATCAACAAAAGATGTGAAGTCAACAGGGAATCAGCATACAGTAAAAAGGAAGACATAGGTGGTTATCCTGGCGGTGTGTGAAGACAATGAACTTTGGTGGTTATATCTATGAGGCAAAGAGGACACCTCATCACCCTGCCCCTAGGAGGTAAATAGTGCATTTGAATACATGAAAAACATGATCACAACCCATTTTTGTTGAAAATACTGCAGAAGACTTTGGGGAGATTAAACAGGAGGTCAACCTGTAAGTTAAGATTAGTCTCTAGAAAGCATGCTATGATTTTGTTTTCTATGTAACCATTTGTTTCATATATCCTTACTCACTGTCACTTGAATCTTGAATAAATGTATTATTGTTATCACAATAAATAAATATATCTCAGTTAAGTGATGTACTGGTCCTAAGCTGAATCTTACAAGCTGGTGTGTGTGCTGTTCCTTTGGGGGCGGCAGAGCTGGCATTTCTGTGGGTGTTCAGCAGATCAAGGGCTGGACACCACAAAAGGACTCGGGGACTGAGGTGCACCTATTGTTAACCTGCAAGGCAAAGTAAGGTGTGGCATAGCCCAGAGGAGAGTGGAACAAGGCTGGCGGTGTCAGAAAGATGACACCCAGCTAAGCACAAGCAAGACTCATTCTTGCTGATGGCAGAGGGTAACAAGGTGACTCACAGTCATGGATACCTTAAGAACGGTCAAAGTCACCCACTGTTTCCCTAGCATAGGAGGTGTCTTAGACTCAGGCCTCCCTATTCCCCAACAGTTGCATACTGTCAGACGGCCATGGGCAGGCAGGTAAGTAGGAATAACTTGGAGCATGCACTAAGGACCATCCCATCCCCCATCTGGACCAGAGGAACATAAAGGTAACAGAGATCCTCTCCTTAACTGTGTTCAGCACATCTTTTGGCTGCAGCTGAGGATCTTTCCCCTTGTATGCAATATAATAAAGAAGCTACTTTCATATGAGTGAATATTTTCACATTAGTCCAATATGTAAAGTATACATGCTACTTGTGTAGTATTCACACATAAATTGCCTGTGCTTTGTTTCTTTAGGGAGGTCCATTGAAAAAGAATACAATCCATACATGAATATTAGATTGGGCTGGAACACAAGATCTGAAATCCTCCTCTCTTAAACTTTGGGGAATCCAGATCCAAATTTCTCAGTTCAGGCCTATCTCCATTACATGCCCAAACACTAAATCTAATCCTCACTGAACTTTAGAAACATTTGAGTTGAGATCTAATGCTAGATCCAAATTTCATGGCTCAGGCTCTACCTTATACTGATCCTATCCTCCCACCACTAGTGACAGCAGTTTCCCCACAATCCTATTAAAAATTAAGTTCCCTCCCCCAAGCTCATATTACCTTCCTGAACTCAGCATCTACCCTACCAGACTGCCTCTGCTAGCTTCCTTCTGCTTTTATACCAAGCAGCTGAGTTTGATAGGCTATTGTGACCAGCTGTATGTACTTCACACCATTTAGCCTTTCTGTATCTCCTTCTACACCACTGCAGAGCTGCCTGGGAAACAGAGCTGCCTAGGTCTCAGCCAACCATGGGCCTCTCAAGACCCAGCTGGGTAGGACATCCTATCACAATGAGGAAGGGCTGGGGAATCTTAAAAGGTGCCATAATTAATGTACAGCAGATTACAGTTCCCATTGATAAGTAACAAGAAGTGGCTAGTACAGCTTCATAAGGAACAGCTTGAAGGTCTAAGAGGGGAAAACAACAGTCTGCACTTGGAATGGAAAACCAGGGCAAGAACTATCAATTTTCTATGAAAAAACAACATAATTACTTGTACGTTTATATGTTTGTATTATAGTAACAACCAGAGACCCCAGCCAAGATCTGATCTACCCTCGGCTAGGGGCTATGTCACATATGTTCATTTGCTACTGTTTGGCTCTCTATTCATTAAAAAACAAAATAAAATAAAATAAAAACCAGAGGTTCTTCACCTTTTCTCAAAGCATGGCGTACATTTTAATGCAGCACTGTCTCGCTGGATTATTTCCTCTCTCATTCATAATCAAACAGACTTGTTCTCCTCCCTGCATGATTATATAACGTTTTTTTGTTACCAGAACTGGGTGAATAATTGATTTGTTAGTTCACTGCAGTTCTGAATAATCAAAACAAAAATTGGCTCAGGTCAAGACTGTAAATCTGAAGATTCCAAAAACATTTGGTGAATCAAAACATTGAGAAAATTTTTGTTTTGGGTTGAACAAACTGTTTTGTTTCTGGGCATTTTTTTTTCTCACAAAATGAAAGGAAATGAAGGCCTAAATTCACAAAATAGCCAGAGGAGGAGCTGGCCACCTTATAACTTTTAACCCAATGGTTAAGGCATTCATCTGGGATGTAGTAGACTCAGTGTCTCATTAGCAAACAGTGAGGCTGAATGAAGGTTTCATTGAACAAATGGAACTTAATTAAACCCCATGCAATGCTCTGTGTTCCTTCCAACCCAACTCCTTGTGTCCCCTCAATAACATTTCTTCCAGGTAACACAGGCCCTCTGACTCCAGTTCTACTGATCATGATACTCCCAGGTTCAATTCTCCCCTCTGCTTGATGCAGAGATGCAATTTGAACTTGAGTTTTCCACATTACAGGATAATGACTTAGCCACTGGCTCATGGAATATTCCAGTGTGGGAACTCGCTCAGTCTCTTCTGTTGAAGCTGTTCTACTGACTACAAATAATTAAATAGCCACTAGAGCGGGGATTGAGTCTCCCATATCTGAGGTGAATGCTCTGACAATCAGGCTATGAAATCATTCTCACTTGCTCTCTGCCCCAATGACAATTCAAATATTTATACAAAGTGGAACAGCTTCAACAGGTGAGACTGAGAAACTGCTGCCCCGGACGACCCTATAGGCCAATGGCTAAGTGATTCTTCTTCAGCATGGGAGAGCCAAGTTCAAATCCATTTTCCACTTGAGGCAGAGGTGGGAATTGAACCTCAGTCTTCCACTCTGTGGGATCATGGGCCTCAAACCTGGGCCCTCAGGCAGTACTGAGACCATGGCTGCCACCCAGTAGGAACCCAACTGTAGAGAAGGGGGCCGGTGAAGCTGTAGTTTCCAAAGGGCCCCACCTATGAAGCTCCTGATTTGGGGAGGTGTCCAGCCTCACTGATTGGCCGGGACTCATTCCTTAAACCAGAAAGAGGTACAGGAAGTTGTCTGAGTGCAGTTAGGTGAATCCCTAACTGGCTGTTATTATGGACCCTGCCTACTTGCCTGACTCCTACTTTCTCTCCTGTTCCTGCCTTTCTTATCCCAAACCTCTGCTTTCCTGCCTCACTCCAGGTCAGTGCTGCTATGCCCTACCCCTGACATTGACTTTGGTTTCAACACCTGGCTTGACTTCTGACTCTGGATCTGACTTTTAGCTTGGCACCTGACTCTGATCCCAGCTCTGGTTTCAGGCTCCTGTCTCTCACCATTAGACATGACCACCATAGAATCATAGAATCATAGAATATCAGGGTTGGAAGGGACCTCAGGAGGTCATCTAGTCCAACCCCCTGCTCAAAGCAGGACCGATCCCCAATTAAATCATCCCAGCCAGGGCTTTGTCAAGCCTGACCTTAAAAACTTCTAAAAAAGGAGATTCCACCACCTCCCTAGGTAACGCATTCCAGTGTTTTACCACCCTCCTAGTGAAAAAGTTTTTCCTAATATCCAACCTAAATCTCCCCCACTGCAACTTGAGACCATTACTCCTTGTTCTGTCATCTGCTACCACTGAGGAAAGTCTAGAGCCATCCTCTTTGGAACCCCCTTTCAGGTAGTTGAAAGCAGCTATCAAATCCCCCCTCATTCTTCTCTTCCGTAGACTAAACATCCCCAGTTCCCTCAGCCTCTCCTCATAAGTCATGTGTTCCAGTACCCTAATCATTTTTGTTGCCCTCCGCTGGACTCTTTCCAATTTTTCCACATCCTTCTTGTGGTGTGGGGCCCAAAACTGGACACAGTACTCCAGATGAGGCCTCACCAATGTCGAATAGAGGGGAACGATCATGTCCCTCGATCTGCTGGCAATGTCCCTACTTATACAGCCCAAAATGCCATTGGCCTTCTTGGCAACAAGGGTACACTGTTGACTCATATCCAGCTTCTCATCCACTGTAACCCCTAGGTCCTTTTCTGCAGAACAGCTGCCAAGCCATTCGGTCCCTAGTCTGTAGCTGTGCATGGGATTCTTCCATCCTAAGTGCAGGACTCTGCACTTGTCCTTGTTGAACCTCATCAGATTTCTTTTGGCCCAATCCTCCAATTTGTCTATGTCCCTCTGTATCCTATCCCTACCCTCCAGCATATCTACCTCTCCTCCCAGTTTAGTGTCATCTGCAAACTTGCTGAGGGTGCAATCCACACCATCCTCCAGATCATTTATGAAGATATTGAACAAAACCGGCCCCAGGGCTGACCCTTGGGGCACTCCACTTGATACCGGCTGCCAGCGAGACATGGAACCATTGATCACTACCCATTGAGCCTGACAATCTAGCCAACTTTCTATCCACCTTATAGTCCATTCATCCAGCCCATACTTCTTTAACTTGCTGGCAAGAAAACTGTGGGAGACCACGTCAAAAGCTTTGCTAAAGTCAAGGAACAACACATCCACTGCTTTCCCCTCATCCACAGAGCCAGTTATCTTATCATAGAAGGCAATTAGATTAGTCAGGCATGACTTGCCCTTGGTGAATCCATGCTGACTGTTTCTGATCACTTTCCTCTCCTCTAAGTGCTTCAGAATTGAGTCCTTGAGGACCTGCTCCATGATTTTTCCAGGGACTGAGGTGAGGCTGACTGTCCTGTAGTTCCCACGATCCTCCTTCTTCCCTTTTTTAAAGATGGGCACTACATTAGCCTTTTTCCAGTTGTCTGGGACTTCCCCCGAGCGCCATGAGTTTTCAAAGATAATGGCCAATGGCTCTGCAATCACATCCGCCAACTCCTTTAGCACTCTTGGATGCAATGCATCCGGCCCCGTGGACTTGTGCACGTCCAGCTTTTCTAAATAGTCCAGAACCACTTCTTTCTCCACAGAGGGCTGGTCACCTCCTCCCCATGATGTGCTGCCCAGTGCAGTAGTGTGGGAGCTGACCTTGTTTGTGAAGACAGAGGCAAAAAAAGCATTGAGGACATTAGCTTTTTCCACATCCTCTGTCACTAGGTTGCCTCCCTCATTCAGTAAGGGGCCCACACTTTCCTTGACTTTCTTCTTGTTGCTAACATATCTGAAGAAACCCTTCTTGTTACTCTTAACATCTCTTGCTAGCTGCAACTCCAGGTGTGATTTGGCCTTCCTGAGTTCACTCCTGCATGACCGAGCAATATTTTTATACTCATCCCTAGTCATTTGTCCAATCTTCCACTTCTTGTAAGCTTCTTTTTTGTGTTTAAGATCAGCAAGGATTTCACTGTTAAGCCAAGCTGGTCACCTACCATATTTACTATTCTTTCTACACATCGGGATGGTTTGTCCCTGTAAGCTCAATAAGGATTCTTTAAAATACAGCCAGTTCTCCTGGACTCCTTTCCCCCTCATGTTATTCTCCCAGGGGATCTTGCCCATCAGTTCCCTGAGGGAGTCAAAGTCTGTTTTTCTGAAGTCCAGGGTCCATATTCTGCTACTTTCCTTTCTTCCTTGGGTCAGGATCCTGAACTCGACCATCTCATGGTCACTGCCTCCAGGTTCCCATCCACTTTAGCTTCCCCTACTCATTCTTCTCGGTTTGTGAGCAGCAGGTCAAGAAGAGCTCTGCCCCTAGTTGGTTCCTCCAGCACTTGCATCAGGAAATTGTCCTCTACATTTTCCAAAAACTTCCTGGATTGTCTGTGCACTGCTGTATTGCTCTCCCAGCAGATATCAGGGTGATTGAAGTTTCCCATGAGAACCAGGGCGTGTGATCTAGTAACTTCTGCGAGTTGCCGGAAGAAAGCCTTGTCCACCTCATCCCCTTGGTCCGGTGGTCTATAGTAGACTCCCACCACGACATCACCCTTGTTGCTCACACTTCTAAACTTAATCCAGAGACTCTCAGGTTTTTCTGCAGTTTCATACTTGCGCTCTGAGCAGTCATACTGATCTCTTACATACAGTGCAACTCCCCCATCTTTTCTGCCCTGCCTGTCCTTCCTGAACAGCTTATATCCATCCATGACAGTACTCCAGTCATGTGAGTTATCCCACCAAGTCTCTGTTATTCCAATCACATCAAAATTCCTTGACTGTGCCAGGACTTCCAGTTCTCCCTGCTTGTTTCCCAGGCTTCGTGCATTTGTGTATAGGCACTTGAGATAACTCGCTGATTGCCCCTCTTTCTCAGTATGAGGCAGGAACCCTCCACTCTCACACGCTTCTGCTCGTGCTTCCTCCCAGTATCCCACTTCCCCACTTACCTGAGGGCTTTGGTCTCCAGTCTCCTTCCCCTGGTGAAGCTAGTTTAAAGCCCTCCTCACTTGGTTAGCCAGCCTACTTGCGAAGATGCTCTTCCCTCTCTTCGTTAGGTGGAGCTCATCTCTGCCTAGCACTCCTCCTTCTTGAAATACCATCCCGTGGTCAAAGAATCCAAAGCCTTCTCTCCGACACCACCTGCGTAGCCATTCGTTGACTTCCACGATTCGACGGTCCCTACCCCAGCCTTTTCCTTCCAGGGGAGGATGGACGAGAACACCACTTGCGTCTCAAACTCCTTTATCCTTTATACCACCCATGCACCAGTCCCTATACTCACATCCCAGATTAATGTTGTAGTTACTGGGCTAAAAGTAATAAAGTGGGCACCACCACTTCTTCCACTGTCCATTTTGTGATGGCACTTAAGTCCTGAAAAAAAAATATTTTGGCAGAAACTATTCAGTGAATTCTTGTCAAATACAGGCAGGCCAAAACTGCATTTTTTGGCAAATAAGCTATTAGTCTGAAAAATTTCACCCCTCTTGTGACAACCAGTACAAAGATGGAAAAGTAATGGCAATAAAATATTTAGGTGGTTTTATCTCTATTTAAGGCTATAAATGGATACCTACGGGTGCTGCTGGAAATGAGGTGAGCCACGGGACCTGCCTGTTCTCTGCAGACCACCATCGAGTACTCCAGGGAGCATGAGTGACCCATGGCTGACAATTTGGGAGCCCCTGTATTAAAATACTAGAGTTTCAGTCTTCCTTTTCAGGTAAACTCCAAAAGGTAGTGCCTGCTGGCTCTAGGGCAGCCATGCCTATTTGGAGGGAAGCTTAGCTTGTCATGGAAGCCAACTAAAAAATAAAAACAAACAACCCCATGAAACTCACATGACTAACTAGTAACAAAATATTCTTCTCTTGAGGCATAATGGTTCTTAAATTTACTGCCCCCCTCTGTGACTGTGTTGGAAACAGGAGTCGTTTTAGGTCTAGATTCACCACAAGAAAAGGTAGTTAAAATTCTGGCAATTATGAAAATGGACTGGAACTTGGGATCGTTTTATAGTGGCAAGCAGGGTTCTCTCAGTTCAGTTTTCTGAGGAGATTTTATATTTGATTTTTACAGCCCACTTACACTATAGGGAACTTTAAAAATAGAAAACAAAAGTGAGATTTAGGAAACTAAAAAGGAAGCCATTAGTTTGGCAGGAAAATTTGGCCATGTTTTCTTTTCTTTTGCCTTATTAGATTTTAAACATGTTTAGCACTATATCTTATTATCAAAAACAGACTAGAATTCAAGCAGAGCCCTCAGTTTTTCAACCCTGTAAAATGTTTATGTAAGCTCCATGGGAAGTGAACTACTTTGCACCACTGTGTTCTTGGCTCCTAAGCTCAATGATTCTTCTATAAACATTTTCAAAATAAAAAGTGTTTGGGTAGTAAAAAGGCCTGCCTTGGATTTTGTACCCAATCAAGAATCAAGTTGCTCTAAGATTTAGTCACTTTATCACTATTTTAGCCTCTTTAGGTTAAAATATGAATAGATTATTCCCCCTTCCCCCACTGTGCTAATAAAACATGAACATTATTTTTTGCCATTTATTTTGGTAAAGAAAAGATCCTTATTTAGCTTTGAAATTTGCTCAATTAAAAAATATGAGTTCTTGCCTTCTATGGGATCCAGGGTATTCCATGATCTGAAAAGATGGCACTTGGGGTGGAGAATCTTCTCTTGGTTGACTAGCAGCTAGTTACTGGTTTTGCTGAGCTCTAACTGACAGATTTGAAAATGTCAAATCAAAATGACTGGCCAGCGTTTGTTTAGAAGAGGTGTATAGGTGCAGGAGAGGATAAGGGAACCTTATTGTTCCTTGTCGACCAGATTCTTCTCACCCATTCCAATTTAGGGTTTGGCTCTGGCTGGTTCTGGCTTATTCTGTGGACTCAGGCTGAGCTGAAAATATATGGGCTGGTAAGGCTGCAGTATGAGGTACACACTGGGATGTGTGGCCGGCTGGCAGTTCTTGCTTTTAAACCTAGAGCTAGGCTTGACACTAGTTTTTGCATCCCCTAATAGCACACTGGCTGTTATAAGCAAATTCTATGAAGGTTAAAACATTAATAAAACACAGATACTGTTTCAAAATTTGATTCACCCATTCTGACTGTCCATCCATTTGGTGGTGATAAGTTGTGGAGAAGCACGGGTCGCGAGCCAGGAGATGGAATAGCTCTTGCCAGAATTGGGAGACTAACTGCAGTCCACAGTCAGACATGAGGTTATCCATGGACCTTGAAGATGCAATCAAGGAACAAATGGGCTGTCATTTTCATGGTGGGGATCTTCCAACAGGGCACCAAGTGGAACATCTTAGGAGATCCACGATTATCTAGTATGGCTGTGTGATCCTGGGAACTCTATAGCATAGTCCACCGATATGGTCTCCTAGGGGTGGGAAGGACTAGGTAGTGGGACCAAGGCACCCAAATGTTTAGTGCAAGGGACTGTTGTCTGGCAGCATCCCTCACAAGAGCAGGTATTGGACCAAACAGAGGCATGTAGCCTTGGTCACCAGAACTGCTGCAAAATCAGTTTCCATCATCTGCTGCTGCCTGAAGTGGCCAGATAGAGGCAACTCATAGCGCAATTAGAGAATCACGAGGTGAGGTGGACCTTCTGGGACATAAACACGGTTTCTGAACAAGAGTATCCCATAGAGACTTTTGGGTCAAGGCTGGCTCGGAGTGACATTTATTTTACTGTAAATGTGACATTATCTAGCAAGGAACTCACCAGAGCTAGAAGGTCAGTGTTCACCAGCAAATTAGCAAAAAGTTGGCACTTCAAGAGAGTAGCGGGTTCTTAGCGGGTGTTTTCCCGCTGTTGAGGCACATCCCTTTGTGGAACGGCACCTCAGTCTTGCCGTTGTGGTCCCCAGGTAGGTAGTGTAAAGTAAACTTACAATGGGAGAAAAGCAGGGACCGCTGGATCTGGCTTGGATGGGTCTGGATGCATTAACACAGGTGCTGAGGTGAAGGCCTTTTTCAGTTGTTGATAAGCCAGTTAGGCCTCTGTCATCCAGACAAAGGTAGAATTCGTTTGGAGGAGTTGGGTAATCGGGCATACCACCCTGGAAAACCCTTTGATGAACTGCTGATAGAAATTAATGAACCTCAGGAAACAGTGGATGTCATAGATGGTTTCTTGTGTGACCCAGTTCATGGTGGTAGTGACCTTCTGGGATCCATACTAATTTATTCAGAAAATATGACATAACCCAGAAAATCAACGATCATGTGGTCAAACTCATATGTTTCAGGTTGTGTATATAAGCCATTTGCCCTGAATTGTTCCAGTAAATGTTGAACATGACGGTTGTCTGGTGCCAAGTTTTGTGAGAAGACAAGCAAGTTGTCCAAGTAGATTATGCAAAACTGGTCAGGAACATACCTGAAGATGTTAATGAAATGTTGGAATGTACCCAGGGCATTGAAAAAGCCAAAGGGCATAATGAGGTATTCGTAGTGGCTATTTATTCCGAGTGTAGAATATTGGGAGGGCAATGAATGGAAGATAATGTGGATTAGGTTGCAGGCATCGCACAGATCAAGCTTGGTAAAAATTTTAGCTATGCCAACCTGTTCCAGGAGTCCATTGATCAATGTTTTGTTTTTGATGGTAATGCTATTCAAAGCTTGATAGTTGACATGGAAGCACAGTGTTTGTTGTGTTCTTGAAAAATAGGATCAGAGTTCCAGCAGGGGATATGGAGAGATGGATGAAGTTCATGGCCAGGTTCTCATCAATATATTCTCATAGGACTTTGAGTTTGGGTTCCAATAGAAGATAGATACACCCAAATGGGATTTTAGTTCCTGGGTGGAGAGCTATGGGGCAGTTGTAGGGCTGGAGTTGTAGGAGAACATTGGCTTTCTTTTTATCAATTATGCCAGCAAGGTTGCTTACTTTGCCAGAATTAGGGGACTAATATTTCTTGATGTTGACATGGTGCAGCATGTGGAGGTCTTCTTCCTTGGGGCTGGCTCTGTCTCCACCATACTGGGTCTGGTTAGGCACCATTGCTGGCAGAACCCAGAGTAAAACCATACCTCCTGTGTTGTCCAGGAAATTATTAGGTTATAGAGGGAAAGACCGGGGAGGCTCAGTATGACTGAGAAGTGGGGTGAAAAGATCAGGCCAAATTGCAGGGACTCTTGATGATCCTGGATCTTGACCCAAAGAGGTGCTGTCTCACAGGAGCTGGGCTTGGAGGACAGCATACTGCTGTCTACTGTTTCCACCAAATCTGGGGCAAGCTTCCTTCAAACACGTAGAAGATTAGCTTGGGTCACAGACATGTTTATGTAATTTCTGGATGCCCCAGAACCAGTTAACACAAGCAAGGTGCAGTTAATTTGGGTGTGGCTGAGGCCCGTCGCCAGATTAGCAAGTGGGGCTGACAGGGATTTGCCAGTGAAGGGGCATGCTTGCGTAGTAGATGGGGTCTGTTTGGGGAACCTGATCTCCTAGTTATGTGTCACCATGACCGCCTATCAGGGTTGGATGAAGTTGTTTATTGGCTCCATGGTGGGTTGAATTTATGGGGGCATCCTGAAAAAAAAAATGGCCACACCCAGACAGAGACTATTCCAGTATTTGTGCTCATTCTCTTGGTCACAGGGCATCTTTGAGTGGCATTGATTTTCATGGGCTCTGCTTTGGGACTGGGCAGAGTGAATGCTCAGGGGATTTCAGTAATATACTGGGGTCTGGTGTAAGTCCTCCCCTTGTCCAGGCATCACTCAAGCAACCAGCTGTCACTTTAGATACAAAGCTCAATGTAGGATGACAACTCAGTGAGGGGCCAACCTGAGCTAGCTCATCTTTTATGGTGTCATTATTCAGCCCTCAATTAAAGTAGTTGATCTGTATTGCCTTTTCCAGACAGTGTCGGTGGCCAGGTGCTGGAACTGGGCTACATAGGCTGAGATAGACTGTGAAACCTGCATGAGGAACTCTAGGGTTTGGGTAATCAAATATGAGAAAGAAGGATTGAATGAATTCTTCAAAATGGCTAAGAATTGAGTTTGCTCATTCCACAAGGGGTGATACCCAGTCCAAGGCTTCTCCTGGTACTAAGCTGATGATCAGCCACACCTTTGCTTGGTTGTTTGGGTACATGGCTGGCTGCATTATGAAAAGCAAGTAGCACTGATTAATGAACCCTCAAAGCCTCTGACAGTCATGATCAAACTGCTCTAGCAAAAGGACTTTCAGATCATGTTCCGGGGTTGCCACTGCGGTCAGTCCCAGAGAGTACAGAATGGTCAGGACCTGCAAGGAGAGAGATGCATTTTCCTGCTTCAGCTGGGCAATTTGAGTCTGGAGTCTTTGGAGCAGGGGCACTGTCTCTGGAGCTGAAGTGCCCAGAAGCTCCTCCAGGGACCCAGCACTTGTTGTAGCAGTCTGTGCAAACTATCAGGAGGTCACTGGATGACTCCACAAGGCAAGAGTGGATCCAGTGCATGCAGGTAGGTAATGGTGTAGGGCCAGCTGGTGAGAGCAGACTGAGTACCTGTGGCAGGAACAGGGGCAGGCGTGGTACATGAGGCAGGAGTAGAGGCAGGCCGGAAGACTGGGCAGTCTGTAATACAGCAAAGCAGAGGGAGAATTCCCAGCCGAGTGGTGACATTGTACAAATTGGCTTGCTGCTCTTCCTGTGGGATTTAATAGCTGTCCGAGGGTTATTTGACCAATTCCTTACTCATGGATTGGCTGCCACAGCATGCCTGAGGGATGAGTCATCTCAGGCTCTGGGTGAGGGATGAGTAATTGCACAGTCTAGCAGAGGGCTTACCTCACATATTGTACCAAAATTTGAGATCAGATTTAGAAACTGAGGAGCCCGAAAAAGCCACACCGCATAGGTAGGCCATGCTGCTGTATATGAGTAAGAGGCACCCTTTACACTTGTCCATTACAGAATAGACTACATGAGAATTTGTGACATGTCTGTAGACATACAAGTTTTATGTAATGATATTATTACTTGCAGTATGTCATTTAGCCACTAGATGTCTCTCTGTGTTATAAAGGTCCAGACAGTTAGGGGTTACTGGTAAACGAAGGAGACAAAGCTGGGATTCAAGCTGTGTAGAAAACACACGGGGGCCGGGGGGAGGCAGGAGAGGGGGCAGAGGTGTTAGAGTGTAATTGTATTGATTTATAGATGCCTTCTATTTAAGAAAGCTCGTGATTCCATGTATATTACAACTGATAGTGAGACAGCAAGGATTGAGGCCTGACACTTTCTGAATGAATATTTGTAAAGTAGAAACCATCCAATCCCCACCCATCTGCCTACCAAAAGCCTTTTCACCATAATACTGTGTTGTTGAAACTACACCGCTACACTAGATTCCTGAAGTGCTACATATGGTCAGCCCTTCTGTAAGGATGTGAAAGCTGGACACTTAAAAAGGACACTGAGAGATAACTTAGAGGATTTGTGTTTTGGTATTATTTAGCATTAGAAAAATGTTAACAATTATCTGGAAAACCAAAACTACAAACAAGGAGGTGATGAGAAGGCTGAATTTAAAAAGAGCACAACTACTTGACACTCTTGGTCAAAGACACTTGTAGGTGAAAGAAATATATCTTTATGCAGCCATATAGCTCATCGATTGCATAGCGACTCAATTGCAGCAATTTTATTATAATGTAGGATCATAGGTAAACCAGGAAGAGGAATGGAGAGAGCCAGTTATGGAAACATCGCCAGAAGGACTAGTATCCAAAGAAGAGTGGAAGTTTTATAACTCTTTTGCAATGGAGAAAGTTGGAAGGTAGTGGCTGACAAGCTCACAAGCTCTTCACCTGAAGAGACTGTCTCAAGAATTTTCATTCCAATGGCCACAGGTTTGAGCAACAATACAATAACCTTATGTTAACAGAATTATGTTATATGATTCTGTACTGTGCATTTTTCTGAAATTATTATTAAAAACTGCAATTTATTTAGTGCAGCAAGTTACTTAACAGATATGTCAAATGATTGCTTTTAAAAATGCCCAACTACTAAAATTTTGCTTTCTCTCACCTTTTGTATAAAATGTTGATAGAATATGTAGATTTGCTTTTGAAATGTCAACCATTCTTTTTTTTCTGCTGTTGGTGGAGAGCCAGAATTTTCAGAAGGGTGTCAAACTGGCAATTAGCCTAAATACCAGTGGGAATACATTGTCTCTACTGGATTTGTATTCTTAAATACTACCTAAATATCTGTATGTAATGATTATTGCAATGATCTTGAAAATATCAATCAGGAAAGGAGCTAATAATTACTATGCTTGTAATAGAAAGTGAACTAATTAGACTTAACTGTAGATGTTGTGTGCATGTGAGTAATTGATTAAAACACTTTTCAATGAGTTATTTGGCATGAGAAAACCTGCTTATTTCTGTTAATAAGCTCCTTACAAAAGAGAAGAAAAAGAAACATGAAGCCAAATATTTGTTTATATTTCAAATTCTATTATCTAACTCCACTTTCCTTTATGGACAGAACATTTGTTCAAATTGTTGCAACTGTACTAGGATATAATCCCATTTCCCTTGAAGTCAATAGCACAGCTCCTGTAGAGTTCATCAGGAGAAAGGTTCGGTCCCTACTGAATAAAGGATTGTGCATTTTAATTGTGTAACATTTGGCAACTTTTCTTCACAGAGGTTCAAACTATAAAACACTGAAGTGTGGGGATATTTAGTGTTTTGTGTGGAAATATTTAGATACAATGTAGGAAGTGTAAATCTCATCTGGTTTCAATTAGATGGCCAACAGGAGCTGTGAATGATAAGAACCTCTGGATGTCCCGTCCTAAATATCTTAGCAGATTCAAAAGCATCCACTATTTCACCAGAAGCTGGTTGTGAACGATTTACATGTCTGGCAAAGGATCCATATCTTCTCACAAAAAACATCTGTGGGATTTTCAATGTTTTGGTAATTCTGATCTTTAGGGGTTTCATATTTATTGTTTGTCAATGATTCTTTTATCAAATATTCTCATTTTACAGATAATTTTATTTCCTAATTGCCAGCCCTGAATATTGAACCTGTGTTCTAAAATTCAATCTGTCTGTCTTTTTTTTTCTCTTCTCATCGATCATTATCTGTAACTTCAGTTTTGTAGATCAAATTATGCCCTCAGTTATAACAGTGCTATACCTTATTTTTCAGATTATGCCATTGGTAACAACTGTGTAATCCCATGACTTTCAAAAGGTTTGTAACTGACTGCTACTTAGTAAAAATATAGCTGCTGATGCAAAAACTGACTAGAATTAGATGAACAGGATGGACTAGGATCCAAGTCATTTATTCTTAGGTGCGTGGGCTCTGCAAGACTAACAGGACTAAACACAATAAAACATAATTTTTGCCAGTGCAGCGAGCAAGTCTGAATCTGATCTGACTAGGCCGAATGCATGCAAGAAGCCGATCTGCTGAGTAAGGCTATGTCTATACTATGAAATTAGGTCAAATTTATAGAAGTCGATTTTTAGGAAGCAATTTTATACAGTCGATTGTGTGTGTCCCCACTAAGCGCATTAAGTCGGCGGAGTGTCTCCACAGTACCATGGCTAGAGTCGACTTTCGGATCATTGCACTGTGGGTAGCTATCCCACAGTTCCCTCAGTCTTCGCTGCCCACTGGAATTCTGGGTTGAGCTTCCAATGCCTGATGGGGCAAAAACATTGTCGTGGGTGGTTTTGGGTACATGTCGTCAGTTGCCCCTCCCTCCATGAAAGCAACAGTAGACAATCGTTTTGCGCCTTTTTTCCATGCAGACGCCATACTGCTGTCAGCAGATGGTGCAGTAGGACTGCTAACCATTGTCATCCACCACTTTCGCTGCGACTCTGCTCTCCTGCTTTCCTGCAGACACCATACGACGGCAAGCATGGAGCCCGCTCAGCTCACCGCTGCTGTTATGAGCATTGTAAACACCATGCGCATTATCCTGCAGTATGTGCAGAACCTGCAAAAGCAAGCGAGGAGGTGATGACAGCGCGATCATGATAGTGATGAGGACATGGATACAGACTTCTCTCAAATCATGGGCCCTGGCAATTTGGACATCATGGTGGTAATGGAGCAGGTTCATGCCGTGGAACACCGATTCTGGGCCCGGGAAACAAACACAGACTTGTGGGACTGCATAGTATTACAGGTCTGAGATGATTCCCAGTGGCTGCAAAACTTTCACATGCGTAAGGGCACTTTCATGGAACTTTGTGACTTGCTTTCCCCTGCCCTGAAGAGCAAGAATACCAAGATGAGAGCAGCCCTCACAGTTCACAAGCGAGTGGCGATAGCCATCTCGAAGCTTGCAACGCCAGACAGCTATCGGTCAATCTGGAATTAATTTGGAGTGGGTAAATCTACTGTGGGGGCTGCTGTGATCCAAGTAGCCAATGCAATCGCTGAGCTGCTGCTATCAAGGGTAGGACTCTGGGAAATGTGCAGGTCAGAGTGTATGGCTTTGCTGCAATGGGGTTCCCTAACTGTGGTGGGGCGATAGACGGAACGCATATCCCTCTCTTGGGACTGGACCACCTTGGCAGCCAGTAAGTAAACTGCAACAGGTACTTTTCAATGGTGCTGCAAGCACTGGTGGATCACAAGGGACGTTTCACCAACATCAGCGTGGGATGGCCGGGAAAGGTGCATGACGCTCACATCTTCAGGAACTCTGGTCTGTTTCAACAGCTGCAGGAAGGAACTTACTTCCCAGACCAGAAAATTACTGTTGGGGATGTTGAAATGCCAATAGTTATCCTTGGGGACCCAGCCTACTCCTTAATGCCATGGCTGATGAAGACGTACACAGGCAGCCTGGACAGTAGTAAGGAACAGTTCAACTATAGGCTGAGCAAGTGCAGAATGGTGGCAGAATTTGTATTTGGACATTTAAAAGCACGCTGGCACAGTTTACCAACTAGGTTAGACCTCAGCAAAACCAATATTCCCATTGTTATTGCTGCTTGCTGTGTGCTCCACAATATCTGTGAGAGTAAGGGGGAGACGTTTATGGTGGGGTGGGAGGTTGAGGCAAATTGCCTGGCAGCCGATTATGCACAGCCAGACACCAAGGCGATTAGAAGAGCACACAGTGCATCAGAGAAGCTTTGAAAACCAGTTTCATGACTGGCCAGGCTACGGTGTGACAGTTCTGTTTGTTTCTCCTTGATGAAAACCCACCCCCTTGGTTGACTCTACTTCCCTGTAAGCCAGCCGACCTCCCCCGCTTCAATCACCACTTTCAGAAGCAATAAAGTCATTATTGTTTCAAAATCATGCATTCTTTATTAATTCATCACACAAATAGGGGGAAAACTCGCAAGGTAACCCGAGGGGGTGGGTGAGGAGGGAAGGACAAGGCCACACTGCAGTTCAAAACTTATTGAATGCCAGCCTTCTGTTGCTTAGACAATCCTCTGGGGTGGAGTGGCTGGGAGCCCGTAGCCTTCCCCCCTGCGTTCTTGGGCATCTGGGTGAGGAGATATGGAACTTGGGGAGGAGGGCAGGTCATTATAAAGGGGCTGCAGTGGCGGTCTGTGCTCCTGCTGCCTTTCCTGCAGCTCCACCAGACATCTGAGTATGTCAGTTTGCTTCCCCATTAGCCTCAGCATTGCATCCTGCCTCCTCTCATCGTGCTCCTCCCTCCTCTCATCACATTCATTTAATGCTTTCCTCGACTCTGCCATTGTTTGCCTCCATGCATTCTGCTGAGCTCTTTCAGCATGGGAGGACTGCATGAGCTCTGAGAACATGTCATCGCAAGTGCGTTTTTTTCACCTTCTAATCTGCACTAGCCTCTGGGATGGAGATGATAGGGGGAGCGTAGAAACATTTGTAGCTGCGGGAGGAAAAAAAGGAAGAGTAGTATTTAAAAAAATACATTTTCAAGAACAAAGGGAAGACTATTTCACACTGACTCAAGCGATTCACATTACATATCACATGTGCTTTTGGTACAAGGTTGCATTTTGCCTCTTATATTGAGTGCCTGTCGGTTTGGTGTGAGACATAACACACGCTTGGCTGGGCAACAGAATTCGGCTTGCAGGCAGCCATGGAAAGGCAAAGGATTTCGGCTTCTTCAACCTTCATAACATGTGGGAACGGTTTCAAACAGCAGCACCCTCATTTCCCAAACCAAGCAAAGCCCTTTGGGTTGGCCATTTAAAAGGAGGAGCTGCAGTTTTAGGGTGAATGTGCAGCACAATCCAACACCCCGCCCCCCGCAATTCTCTGGGATGATCGCTTCACCACCTCCCCCATGCAACCGCTTGGCTAGTATCAGGGAAGATCCCTGTCAGCCAAAGGCGAACAGCTCAGCATGAACGGGCCTCCCCCCACCGCGTGGCTAACAGCGGGAATGATTTCTTTTCAGCCAAAGGCAAACAGCCCAGCAGGAATGGGCACCTCTGAATGTCCCCTTAAACAAATTTCTCGTATTTCAACCAGGTGACCATGAATGATATCACTCTCCTGAGGCTAATACAGAGAGATAAAGAACGGATGTTGCTTGAATGCCACCAAAGCCCAGGCCCATTCACTGCAATGCTTTGTTCCGCAATGATTACAGACTACTTGCTACTGGCTTGGTGTGGTAAAGTGTCCTACCATGGAGGACAGATTAAGGCTGCCCTCCCCAGAAACCTTCTGCAAAGGCTTTTAGAGTACCTCCAGGAGAGCTTCATGGAGATGTCCCTGGAGGATTTCCGCTCCATCCCCAGACACATTAACAGACTTCCAGTAGCTATACTGGCTGCAAATGCATCCCAAGTCTTCAGGACAAATTAATCATTAAACACGCTTGCTTTTAAACCCTGTATTATATTTACAAAGGTACACTCACCTAGAGGTGTCTTCTGTGGCTTCCTGGTCCAGGAGCCCGCCTTGGGAGGGTTGGGAGCATATTGGCTCCAGGCTCCAGAACAGTTTCTGGCTGCCGGGGAGAAGGGATTCTCCGCTTGCCTGCTGTGCACTATCCTCAGCCTCCTCCTCCTCATCTTCCTCATCCACAAAATCCTCATCCCTGTTGCGTGAGACTCCCCCATGCATGTGTCCACGGACAGTGGTGGGGTAGTGGTAGGGGCGCTCCCTAGAATTGCATGCAGCTCACCATAGAAGCAGCATATATGGGGCTCTGACTGAGAGCAACCGTTTGTCTCTTTTGTTTTTTGGTAGGCTTGCCTCAGCTCCTTAACTTTCACATGACACTGCTGTGTGTCCCTGTTGTAGCCTCTGTCCATCATGCCCTTGGAGATTTTGGCAAATATATTGGCTTTTTGTCTTTTGGAACGGAGTTCTGCCTACACAGATTCTTCTCCCCACACAGCGATCAGATCCAGTACCTCCCGTTCATTCCATGCTAGAGCTCTTTTGTGATTCTCGGACTGCATGGTCACCTGTGCTGATGAGCTCTACATGGCCGCCTGTGCTGATCAGCTCACCACACCAAACAGGAAATGAAATTCAAAAGTTCCCGGGGCTTTTCCTGTCTACCTGGCCAGTGCATGTGAGTTGAGAGCGCTGTCCAGAGCAGTCACAATGGAGAAATCTGGGATAGCTCCCAGAAGCCAACACCCTTGAATTGCGTCCACACTACCCCAAATTCAACCCAGCGAGGTCGATTTTAGCACTAAACCCCTTGCCGGGGAGGAGTACAGACATCGATTTTAAGAGCCTATGGCAGGGCAGAGGTAAATCCCCATGCATGCCTTGCTAAATGGTGGGGTGGCCAGGTACGGGGGCCCAGGCACTTAGCAGGGGGCCCAGCTGCAGGCCCTAAAGAAGGCTGGCCCAGAGGAATAGGCTGAGCCAAGTGGAGACAGCTGTGCTGAGTACTGGGATGATTACCTAAGCCCTGAGAGAAGCTCAGTCAGGGCTAGCCTGTTAGGGGACAGGAGGGCTGCATTTCTGCCTCTGTGCCAGCTGAAGGAAGGCTCAAGGGCCAGAAGACCCTGGAAAGGATCTGTAGGAGGATAGTGGTTGGGGGCTAACGGGAGCACTGTAAATAAAGACAGGAAGGTGAATCAGCACAGGAGGGCGTTGAGACTCTTTATTTGACCAGCCTAAGCGCAGGGTGCAGCTGCGAGGGAGGGGAAGCCTGAGCAGACCCTGCGACAGAGCCCTTTAAGTCGACAAGACAGCCTTGGTCATGTGGACGGGTGCAGGGTTAAATCGACCTAACGCTGCTAAATTCGACCTAATCTCATAGTGTAGACCAGGGCTAAGAAAGTTGCATTTTTACATAGCAACTCTTCAGAACTGAACAGTGCTTACAAATATCTAAAGAGCTGTTGGTAGGAGTGTATTGTGAAACCTCCATCTCTTCTGGTTGTTTTGGACACGGTCCTAAAAGTAACACCCATAAAATGTCCTATAGCATCAAAAGAGTATCAGGAATTCTTTTTGGCTCATGTTCTCACATCATTAGGGGAAACAATACCAAAATCAGAGGGTGGTGTGTAAAGTGGTGTAAGTTAAACTCAATTATGCTAACTGAGGCTTCCTTTCACTTTGTTAAACATCACCTATGAATTTGGCTTATTGAGCTTAAGTAGAGAAGTTACATGACGGTAGGTGGGATGTGAGTCTAATTATGAAAGTAAGTCAATGAATATAAGAGCCTAATAAATCAAAAATAGTCAAGACAGTCAATCTTAGTTGGTGTAACAGATACATGAATATGTGCCTCATGAATTCAGACACACTTAGACTCACCTCTGACTTTGGCTCAGCATCTCTGGAAACAATATCTAAGTATTAGTTCTTTTATCTGCAGTTATTTGAGCATTTCATATATTTTTTGGTACTTATGAGCACTGAGATTCTTGTTTCCTTCCCCAACATACAATTTTGTTCTCTTAAAATTATTACTCTGCACTCTGTAAGCTCAAAACTGGGTGCACTTAAAGTGTGATTCCTACTCAGAAATAATAAACAATATTCATATTGAACACAAAAATCAAAAGCCATGTCACTGATGTTTAGCTAAAGCTAATGGTTTAAGATTGAGCTCTGGTATGAAACTACAAGGTGAGTCTAGTTCTATTTCAAAAGCTTCTTTAAATAACATTATATTCTCTTAATGTTCACTTTGTCTTTTCTTATTTACTGTTCTCTACATGGTTGTAACCAGAGAGTTCAGATTCATTTGTAAGTAATATTAACTAGCTAATATTTTTAGTACATTATCAATGGTCTTGTAATCATTTCCTCCTTACTGGACATTTATGATATGTAAACAATGTACAAAAAGTGAAAGAAAATTCTGCCTTTACTAAAACCAGAAAAAAAGCATTTGCAAATGTTCATTCAAATAAAAGATGCAAATATGCACCAGTGTAACTGCTTTTTGTGAGCAATGTTTTGTTTGCTGAATGCTTGTACAAGTGTCACAAATACTCATGCTAATATTTTTTTTGCTGATTTACATGTAGATTAAAATTCTCATGACAATGGATGGGCATCTTAAACTCTGTGAATTTGAAAGTCTTTGAGGCCCTGATTCAGGAAAGCAGCTCCAAACAGGGCAGCCCTTAAATGTGAGCTTAAAATAAATTCATTTTTATGCGCTTTTCTGAATTGGGGCTCCAGTTGGGAAGGAGAAATGATGGCATTTGACTCTTAGGTGCTTGGCTGGCTGGTGATTGCTCACATGCACAGGTCTAACTGATATGAGGGGTTGGGAAGGACCCCCCAGGTCAGATTGGCAGTGGCCTTGAGGTTTTTTTCAACTTCCTCTGCAGCATGGGCATGAGTCATTAGTCAGGACCATCTGGGTATATCTCACCTAATTGATTCCTTGCCACTGCAGGGGCCTCCAAGATTGGTGTTCTTCAGTTCCTCCTGTTCTCTGACTTTGGCACATAATAGTTTAGTCTCCTGAAGGTGGTAATAGTTTGGGCTAATTCTGGTTGTTAGGTTTCGTGTCCAGGTGCTGGCTGGTGCTGGTGGCCTGTGATATACAGGAGGCCAGACTAGATCACCTGGTGGTCTATTCTGACCTTAAACGCTGACTCTCAGCGAAAGGAGACATACTTGCACAAGCTCCCATCAAGCTAGTGTGCTAAAAATAAAGTGTAGCTGCAGCAGCACAAGAGGTGGGAGGGGCTAGCCTCCCTGTATGCGTGCCCATCTGCGATGCTAGGTTTGAACTGGGGGAGGCTAGCCCTTCCCACTGCCACAGTACATTCTACTTTTAGCACAGTAGGTCCTTGAGAGACAGCACAAGTATTTCTCTTTGAGTTGGCAATCATACACCCCGCTTGAAGTGTAGACCTACCCTTTGACACGCAAACCTTTCATTCAATGATTGCAAATAACAAGTACATTCATAAAAAAACTGATGTGGTTGCAAATAACTTGTAAATAGAAAGAAGGGGCTAAATTAATTAAACAAAACTGTTTGTGGGAAATACGTGCCCCATCTCTAGTATAAGCTGTCTCTTTCTTTCTTCTTTCATATGCAGAGTAAAAGCCTTTAGAAATATGACAGGCATTCCCCTTGCTTAGGAAAAACAAAAGTACTCTTGTCTCTGGGAAATCCTTGCAAAACAGCAGAAGAGAGATACTGGCCAAATTCTGCTCTCATATAACCTGTAGAACACAGTTTGCGTGAATGAAGATGACAGTAAAATTTGGCCCATTAGTTTAGAGATGCTTCCATCTCCAGGCCCTTACATCACAGCTCCTTTAGTAAAACAAGAGTAAGTACTACCTCAGATACATGTAGAAACGCCCTTTGATGTCAATGGGAGCAGCACAAACATATCGCAGGACTGAATTTTTTAACTTAAGTTTATATTAAGATCGGCACATTGCAATGATCTAGAAGTTACAGTAGTTTCATATTGGTGTAGGAAAATTAAGCAAACCTGTGGAGGTTTAAAGCCTGAGGCACACACACTGAACTGTGAATGAAAAACAGCACAGTTGACTGAAGCATAGTAAAAGTGAATAAAAACTGAAAACGAATCATTTCAATATGGGAACAAAGTATTTCTGTGCTAGGGAAGCATAAGATAGAAATCTGGGGGACAGTGGAAGGGGTGGATTCGCTCACATCTCAGGTTACTTCTTCATGACAAGCTAGGGCTGTGATTCCTCTAGTTGTGTACGCATTCTTGTGTTAGCTCTCATTGTGTTAACACAAGTATAAACATCAGTGCAGCCATCATAGCATTGTTAATGGAAACAGAGGCATGGCCAATCTGTGCCAAGTACAAAGCTCCCTGAATCCAGGTTTCAGCTTCCATTACCTGTGCTACTGAGGCTATACTGCTATTTATATTTCAACTAGCTCAATGAGAGCTAGCACGGAGTATGTGTACATAAGCAGGGGATTCACAACTCAGCTCATAGTGCAGATATAGCCTCAGAGAGTGGAGTTTGTATGTAATTTTCTGTGGCAATAATATGTAAATAGAGACAGTCATCAGTACATTTATAGATTAATATTTATACAAATCATACATAAAAATAATACATAGCGCTAGCCATCTTTGCCACATATTAAAATGTTGATAACAATAATAAAAGGAATCCAAGCATTTTCTCCAGGGCCAGAGAAGAAAAACAATAAACACCCCAGCGCTCATCTGCACCCTGCAGTCTCTCCGTGATCAACAAATTCAGATGTTGACGTAGGGAGAGCAGGTTCCAAAGTTGAAGGCCCCATACAGAAAACATCCTGACAACTACTCTCTCTTTCTCTTATAATGTAATCACCCTCTGTACCTCCAATGCTGTCTCAGTGTAAAATTTCAACAGCTCATGCAGGGACTTTGTAGTGTAGTAGGACAATCTGTACAACAACACCAGTCCCATTCTAATAATTGAATACAAGATGAACATGCTATTTGATCTATCTCTGAGCTGGGGACCAAATGCACTCTCCACCAATAATTCTTTCTGTCCATACGGTACCAATTATTTGGTCAGAGTCAACCATGTCAAAAATGGTCCATCATCATCTTCCAACCAGGTTGCAGTAATACCTGCCAAGATTCTCTAACAACTGAGCCATCATGGCCTAGTGGACTCAGTCAGAACCCCTGAGTTCTAATCATGGCTCTGCCAACGACTCTGTGTGTCACTTTAGGAGAGTCACTTGGGTGAATATTTTTAACCTGGGGCCTCAAGTTAGCCAATAAATCCATATTTAGATACTTAAATACATGTGATCTGTTTTTCAGGTGTGCTGAGGAAACTTTCAGTTAAGTCAATGGGAACTGTAAGTGTTCGGTATCACAAAAAAACAAGCCACTGAATACAAATGTATGTAGCTAACTTTGGGAACTGATGTTTGAAAATGTGCTAATTTTCCTAAATGTAGGTAACCAAATTTGAACTTTTTAGTCTCAATTTTTGTGTTTTCCATCAGTAAAATTGAAATTTTATATATATATCTCAAAGGGGTTTAGTGAAGATTACTCTTTGTAAGGCATTACTGAATGTATTTATCCGGTTATCTGTGCAACCCCATTGAAGAAAATGAGGTTACTCTGGGGTAACCAAGGGCAGAATTTGGAGCAGTATACATGCTAAGTGTTATTTACTATAGGAAGATCATAAATATTTTATATATAATTTAGATTTATGTATATAGTTCTAAATATGTGCAACACATGTATGGTATGACTTCAAGCTGAATAAATTTACATTACATCAGATATGTTAAACACCATGCTTGTGAAATGGAAATGATGCAATTATGTCAATATTATTCTAAAGTCATTATAAACCATTTGTAAAAATGTCTGAAAGCTACTTTTCTCCCAGTATGAATGTTAAGCCTTATCCAAAGCGCATTGAAGTCAGTGAAAAGGCTTCCATAGACTTCAATGGTCAGGTGCTAAATGCTGTGTAAAAAATATGTACCAAGACAGGATTTTGATCATTTTCACTGATCACTGTGGTAGCATTAAAGTAATCCCAGTAACAGTCGTTGAGTTAAAATTGAAACAAAATGATAAGAACATAAGAATTGTCACAGTGGAACAAACCATTTAGTTTTGTATATCCTGCCAGCAATAATGGCCAGTACCACTTCAAAGGAATATGCAAAAATTCCCATAATGGACAGTTAGGAAGTAAATTCTTCATAACATGCTCTGGTCAGTTAGTGGGTGGCTTATGCTCTAAAACATTTTATCCTTTCTAATGTAACTATGGATATTCTCATAAATGTCTAATCCTTTCTGAATCCTACTCTATTATGGGTTTCAATGGCATCTTGTATAAATGAGTTCCACAAGTTAATTTTCTTTTGTTTAAACAAGCATTTCCTTATCTCATTTTCAATTATGTCACCTACCAGTTTCATTGGATCACCCATTGTTGATGTATTTGTGACAAAATATAAACGGGAGCTCCTCTCTATGCCATTTATTATCTGTGTCATGTTCCTCTTATTTGTCTCCTCTTATAATTAAATAATCCTAATATTTTCCATCTTTTCTGATGTGGAAGTTTTCCTGACCTCAATGATTTTTGTCATCCATCATTAGAACCCTTCTTTTTCTTTTTAGACACGGGGTGGCCTTATGATGAATCTGGTAATTTGGTCTATTTGTTGCATATGAAAAAATTATTTAATTTTTTTTAAAAGACCCAGGGTGGCCAAAACTAAACACAGTATTCAAACTGAGGAAAATATACTGTCAATTTTTAGGATGGCATCATAATATTGTCAATAATATTTTATATCCCATTCTTTTTACATGATATTTTTGTCATTCTTGCCTTTTTGACCTATAGTGTGCACTAAGCAGAGGTTTTCATTGAGCTAGCTACAGTGACACCCATCCATCCTGAATAGTTACAGTTTATTCAGTATATATATTCTTTATATGAGAGTAATAATCATAAGAAATAAGTCATACCATATCTTGCCTATTTAAACAGTATATTATTAGTGTTAGTGTTATTGAAAGTAATCTTTTGCAAGCTAAGACTCTTGTCAAGGATGTTTCTCCTCAAGTAAATAGGATTCAAAAATTCTGTTAACCCACTTTCGGATTTTTTTTCTTAAAACTCTCAGTAACTTTTGTTTGGAAGAGTTATTCTGTGTCTACAAATAACTACAGTTAATTAACCATTTCTTTCATAATATTCAACTGAGCCTGCTTGAACAAGTTACATTTTGCATCTTAATGTTAAAGTGACATTAATGGAGCTTCCAGTAAATCTTAATACCAATTACTTTTGTCTGATTTAACTCAGAATCCTTATTGACACAAGAGAAACCGGTGGTCTGATTTTGCCTGATAATGGTATTGTGCTGCTGTTACTATTACAATGCCATTAGTTTGTTCAGTACTGGTCAGGGCAAGTTTTTAAGTAATGAAAGTATTAACACTGCTTCCTGCATCTACTGTGCTTACTAAGCCTATAGCTACAACAGCTAGGAAACAGAATTACACCAGCTGAGGATCTAGACCCTGATGATTGTATGCCAGATGAACAAAAGAAAAAATCAGTCAACTTTCTCTGAAAAAGCAATGCAAGAGACAGAAATTATATCTGGTTAAATTTTTACAATACACCAATGCTAATACTGGGGTTAATAAAATATTTCTTTATTTGAAAAAAGTAAAAATCAAGTGAAATGGAGGACAAAAGCTTGTTAACTGACTTCTATCATTTTGAAGTCTCATACTTTAAGGATTCAGTCATGAAGTTCCTTGTCATGGGAAACTCCATATGAATGCAGGATTGTTCAAATTGTTGTTTTGCACATACATACAGTTGCACCTTCAGTCCACTTTATAAACATTAATTTAACCTCACTACTCTCCTGGGAGGCAGGCCAGTGTTATCTCTGTTTTAGAGATGAGAAACCCAAGGCCCATAGAGATTGAAAACCAATATTTTCAAACCTGGTACCTGAAGTTAGATACCTAAATCCTTAGTTAAACACCTTAACAAGTGGCCTACTTTTGCCAGGGTGCGAGCGCCCATAATTCTTACCAAAGCCAATGGGGATTCTGGGTGTTCAACAAAAAAAATCAGACCTAAATCTACATTTTGATGCCTAATCTAAAGCACCAAAGATTATTTAAATTTAAATACTTGCTTTTGAGAGAGATGTTTTTCAACATTTTTGTTTTGTTCTGATTTGTGCTCTTTAGCTCTCACTGCTTTTTAACAGACAAAACAAATGATTTGTCTCAGACATATTTATTATTTAAAATTTAAACATATTTATGCCTTCACCTGTCTGTCTGAGCATTTTTCAATCAGCCCATACTGTTCAGAAACACTAGTATTCAGGATCTGTTCTACAATTTTATTACCAAATCCTGTTTGCCTTACTCATGCGAGTAATTCTGCTGAAATCAATTGATCAACTCATATGAGAAAGTCAAGCAGTGCCTGCCTTTATTTGGTAAAGCAACAGACTTGAACAAAAGCGGTACTGTACCTGCTACAGGCAGCCAGAAACAATGACGAGCTCCTTGATAAGATTAGATGTAATTTTAAATGCAACTGGGACAAAGAATCCCTCCCACTAACCCCACTCCTAACTCTCT
Organism: Lepidochelys olivacea; assembly: GCF_965140295.1. Taxonomy (NCBI): domain Eukaryota; kingdom Metazoa; phylum Chordata; order Testudines; family Cheloniidae; genus Lepidochelys; species Lepidochelys olivacea. Next base: position 32,968,846 of record NC_140415.1, read on the forward strand.
ACTGTAATTCCACCACAGCAAGCAGTTGAAAAATTACTGACAAGAGCCAGACTGCCTGGTAAGCGCCACCTAACAGACACAGAAACATGATACACATCATTTTTAGGCTTGGCAGACATTTTGTGCTTCTTTCAAAAAAAAAAAAATTGCAATCTTTTAAACCAGGCACACATAAACTTTAGACATTCCTGGTTTTACTGTTACAGGAAGAGCTTAAATTTGAAACATCCATATAGATGTGCATGGAAAATACTTCTGCGAACCAGCTACTTACGCCAGCTTGTTTCAAAATAAACAGATGTTCTGCATCATCATTCGTTATGAACTAATTGTTCTAACTTTTTTAAAAAATAGACTCTCGCCATTTCTAAAGCTAATCATCAACCTTTTGTTCACAAAATTATACCTACTAATTTGGCAAATGAGTTTGTAACTATAGTGAAATAGATGAGTCAGAGGATGACACACCACATAGTGTCAATTCCTTGTTTGACCTGTAGTGTGTCCTGTTAATTAATGGACTTGATTGCCTTTGTCCGTAACATCCAAGAAAACCACTACACCCATATCTTGTTGTATCCTTACTTGTGGTTTCGAGATCAGTTTTATTCAAATCTGTACACCATGGCATTCAAATGTTATTTAAGGCACTTTAAACCATAAATTAAATTCTGTGTTTAGATTTTTTTCCATACCTAGCAGCTGTTAAACATATTTTAAAACATTCTCAGTTATTTATATAAGGGTCACATGCATTTAAAATGAAATACCAAATGATTATTAGCACATATTTCATTTAAAAGCCAGTGAGGGCCTGATCCAAAGCTCAATGGAAGTCAATGGAAATACTCCTACTGACTTCAGTGGGCTTTCATCGGACGCAGTGTAGGCTAGATTAGCAGTTCCAAACAGCCTGGCCAATGTCTTTTGATCAGATGACAAAATATGGTTTGAGTTCAGCCTGGGTAGGAAGCTATATATTCCATGACCCATCTCTTTCTTCAGAATTGTGCTCCAGAATCTAGGCTTTAATTTAAAAAGAATATGAAGTAATTTCATCTCCCTGAGTCTGCAGACAGCCTAGGAAAATGGCTCTGAGATGTTTGAACTGCCCCATGCATCTCAATAAGCTGTTAATGCTGAACAGTAAAGAGGAGAATTTTCATGAGAGTGTTGTTAACTATTATATTGTTGATCATTTGGCAAGTACATCCAGCCAAGGTGATAATTCTACAATCCCCAACTGCCTCCCATGTCTCCTCAGGTGAGCCACAGGGGCTGCTCCATCCCCACTCCTCTGGGGAACATGGCATCCCAAAGGAGGCAGAAAGGCTTGCGAAGGAGGCAGATCAATGGCTCTCTGATATTTTCCCATTAGCAGAGCTGGCCAGCTATGCTAGGGCAAGTAAACTGCATCTACAGCAGGGTGCAGCAGTGGGAACACTGCCTGTGTGTGTCTGATTGCTCCTGGAGGCTCTCTGTGGATCCACGGTCCACTCTGTGGTTGTAATTTGGAGAGTTTGCTTCTCTTACTAACCTTTGGGGAGCTAGGGTGGAGGTACAGGGTGTGCGGAGTGATGTGCATCCCCCTTGGTACTACCCTTGTACTGCCTAGTTCCCCTTCCAGCCCAAATTGATGTTATGGGGTAGGGCAGGCTTCTACCCTCCACCAACTCCTTGGCCTCTATTATCTTTTCTGAGGGGAGAGTCAAAGCCAGGGGGAGACATGCCACTAAGAGGGCCACTGAAGGTTGGTTTGTAGGGGATTCTTGAGTAGAAGCCTGGGGGAGGAGGGGTCAGTGTTGTGTCATTTGTATGACAGAAAGGCTTTTTCAAAGAGAAAGGTTGTGGAGCATTTTCTGAAGACAGACTCTGGATTTGCCTGCTTTCCTCTGGAAGTTTGTTCCACAGCCAAGGTTGCTTTGTTGCCAGGTCTCACATACATCATTCTAGGCTTTGTGATCTGCATTGTTCCAGAGAAGCACTGCTGATGTAGCAGGCCGTAGAATAAAACTGGGGTCTCCACAGTGTCACTGGGGCTTGATCCATTAGCCTAGGTCTACTCTATTTGATCAGTATGGCATGGTTTCTCATGGAGATTTCCTCCTCCAAACCCCCCTGCCATGAATTTTACTGTGGGAAGAGATGATCAGAGGCAGACCGAATGCTAGGACTAGAACCCAGCAGTCCTGGCTACCTGTCACATATTCTACTAGACTGTGTTTTCCCTTCAGGAATAGACATTTGTACAGAGGGATTCCTTTCATCAAAGAGTGACTCTTCTTCTGTTTCTTGAAGTACATATTTGCATGAAGAATTTTTTCTGATTTACTACCCTCCATTACTCTTTGTATAAATATGTACCTGTCAGTCACTGCTCTTAAAGATGTGGGAAAAAAGAATACCAAATTCTAAAACAAATATTTCTATTCATCTTGAGCTCAGTGCATTGATCCACATGCAGAACATGAAGTTCAGGAATTACTCTGGATTTAGGGCTGATCCTGTATTGGAATCTGCTAGCATGGAACCTCTGCAACTCTGATGTCTTAGAGTTCAGGGGTTCCCCACATGTTGGCAGGGGTGCATACTAGTGTATATCTGCATGCACTATTATAAATGAGAGGAGAACGTGGCTCTCTATAGCTGGGCTATTCTTTTTGATAGGGCAACAGGACTCGCAGTAGATATTCTCATAGAAATATGAGAGACCTTTTACAATAATAACTGTATAATAAACACTAATTAGATATGAAAGGTATTCAAAGAAGAGAACCATTGAACAAAAGAAGGTGCACAAAGTCCTGCACCTTGAGCACAGTAGCAGTTCACATGTACACTGACACATTATACACATGTAAGGTTTAGACAAGCATAGGGCCTTGGCCTGGGACTCAGGAGACTCAGGTTCACACCTAGCCCAGCTACAGACATCTCGTGTGACCCTTGGCAAGTCACATAGTTTATCCTCTGCCTCATTTCTCCATATGTATCATGAAGATAAGACCATAGTTGCCTACTTCTTAGGGATGTTGTAAGGATAAACTCCCTCAATGACTGGGAAGCACTGAAATAGTCTGCTGATGAGGGTTATTTCATGCAAATGGCATTCAGGAAAAACAAGACTGTAACTTTTTACAATAGATTGTAACTCTATTGTAACTACTTTTCTTGCTTTTTACTGTTGAAATTTAATAAAGTCCCATGAAGATTAAAACAATGGAGAGTATTTCCATTGGGGAAAGATTAATATTTAGTAGTTTTAATCAGAAGATCTCAAAGAACTTTAAAAAAGTGAGTATTTTCATTCTGTATTACAAATGGGGAAACTGAAGCTCAAAGAGATTAGGTGACTTGACCAAGGTCACACAGTGAGCTAATAATAGACCTGGGAATGTGCTCCTTTTCTTAGCCTGGTGCCCTATCAAATGGATTACACAGCCTCCTCATTTATCAGTTCTCCTTGTAACACTAACCATTATCGAGTAAATATTAGTACAGTACTTTGAAGATACACAGAGCTAGATAAGTGTTATTGTTGTGCTGCCATGGGAATGCCGCAAAGCATGGTCACTTGCTACTATTCTCTTAAGGATCCATGCAGACTCCAGCTGGGCCACTACATGACAGTTCTTATACAGTACTAGCAAAGTGGTGTTTTCCAGTGCATGTATTAGAAACACAGTAGTGTTCATGCCTAAACCCTACCTGCATTCTTGTATGTGGCCATGTCAAACAAGTTTTTGAGATGGATCACGCATAACATATTATTCCCAAATTCATTAAAATCGTAAATCAACATGACCACCCATCATTAGACATATTAATTGGCCTGGAGAAACCACTGTTAGTACTCGGAGGGGAATTCAATCTGTATGACTGTTCAGTCATAGGACTCTCTAGTGTTAATGTCCAAAGCACTGCCAGGAGGCACTAGAAAATAGACTTACTATAACAACTCATTCCACATAAATCATCAAATGGCCATCTGATGAAAATGACTTTCAGTATCTACAAACCTAAGATGCCTTCAAACAGAATTGGAAAACTATATATCTTATTAACAATTCCCTGCCATATTTTGTCATTTTAATTGAATATAAATATAAATACTGAGGCTTAAATTTTCCAAAATGACTAATGATTTTGGGTTGCCATCTTGAGACATTTAAAAATGACCTGATTTGCAGAGAGTTGATCCTCAGCACTTTTGGATAATTCTGCCTCTTTAATGTCTCTTGAATTGGAAAACCAAAAATAGAGGCACCCAAAATCACTAATCACTCTGAAAATGTAAACCTGGATTCCTTTTGTATCAGGATACATTGTATTATTTGCATCCTTCTTACTGATAAATCTGTACTTTGCATAAATGCAACTTATAATACAGTAGTATAAAACTTTAAAATGGGAAGCAAAACTCAAAGTGCCAATAGTTTAAAAGCTGTGCATTTAGGACACATGCCTTGTCCTCTAATATCATTCTCCAACAAGGTTATCAGTGGAACTTTCTGCATTCAAAAGAATTGTATTTCATAGTTAAGCCAAAGTGATCACAGCACAGTGTGACATGACATGCTGGTTTTTTTTAACTTCTCTCAAACGATTTTAGTCTGTCATCAGGCACAAGTAAGATTCTGCTGAGCCAAAGCTGCATGGAATGTGTTGATGAAGAGGACACTCCAGACGGCACAATATGCTTGTCTACAGGCAGAGTGTGAAAAAGAATGCTGAGAGGTTGTAGCAATATTGCTTCCTCTGGTATAAGTCATAGAAAGGATAGTGGTTCCAATGGAAATGAATCCTGGTGCTGAAAGGGTGCACTTCAACCTTTCAGTTTGTACACAAGTCTCAGTGTAACAGTATTATCTGGCAATTGGCTGCTTAGGCCTAATTTTCAATCCACAAGTAGGAGTTAGGTCATTGAGGATATCCTCACCATTAGAGTTATTCAGTTTGCATAAAGACTCTACTTAGCACTTTAGGAAGGAGTGTTGATTTCCAAAGTGCTGATTTGATCTACAGTCATTATTGTGTTCACTACTCGTCAGCAATCCACCAACAGTTGAAAGTTTGTTTACAGTAAACTAAAAGCAAGGTCCAATAGCCTGCAGAAACTTGGGGTAAAATATGAAGGTGTCTATAAACAGAGATATTGTATTGATCTGGCAGTTATATTTTATTTGACCTGAATGTACAGAGTGCAAAGACCATTTTATGATGATTGGCCAAATGGCTATTCTTGGTATATTATATCCGATAAAAATCAGATTGTGGATATTAATTAAGAGAAAACACTACGTAAAAGAAAAATATATCCGTTTCACTTTTGTTTACATGTATATTTATTTATAAATTATGATTGCTTTCAAAATTACACTTTTTCTTCAGTTTAAAGATCTTAACTTTGATGTTACAAAAGAGTATGAAAGAAAGAAATGAAAGAAAGTGACTAGAGCAGTAAGAATGTTCCCAATAAACCTGAACTGGAAACCATGAAAAGTTACCTGTTTTTAGCTTTGTAACAGATCAGACCGTGTTGGCCAAAGGCGCAAACTTCAGATCAAATTTTTAGCAAAACTGATTTTATGGTTTTGCATCAGTTTTTTTTTTCTATTTCTCATTGTATCAATGTGAAAATAGGAGAAACACTTGAGTTTTGACTGAGGTTTGCATTGTCATTTGGGGGTTAATTGAAACCACCGACTAAAAGTAAAACTCAAAGGGGTGCAACCCCACATAAAAGCAAATCTGAAGTATGTGCTGGTATAGAAAACTGCAAAAAATTCTGATACCAATTCCTCTGCATTTAGAAGAGCCATGTTACAATCTTACCGCTAACAGAGATGGATCTAAAGCAAAATCCAGGATCTGAATACTCAGATATTGAGAGTGTTTGATTTTAGATTCAGAACTAAACTTTGTACCTGGCCCCTGTCACCATAATTGAGTTAACTAAAAAGAAAAGGAGTACTTGTGGCACCTTAGAGACTAACCAATTTATTAGAGCATAAGCTTTCGTGAGCTACAGCTCACTTCATCAGACATCTGATGAAGTGAGCTGTAGCTCACGAAAGCTTATGCTCTAATAAATTGGTTAGTCTCTAAGGTGCCACAAGTACTCCTTTTCTTTTTGCGAATACAGACTAACATGGCTGTTACTCTGAAACCTGAGTTAACTAAAACACCAAATCTCAACACCTATGGTCTCTGGGAAAGGTTGGCTCTGGATCCAGATCAGAACTTTGTAAGTCAAGGCCATTTCTAATTCGTAGTATGTTGCACACAGTGAATGCTGTGTATTTTACCTGCCACAGAAGATCTTACTGCTGTGACAGCAAGTGCTGCTATCCTTAAAAGGATACTGCTTCCTTAACTAAAAATAGAATTGATATGGTTCTGCTGCATTTGTAAATTCCTGCAATTGGCTGGGATGACTGACACACACAAAACAGACCATAGAGTTTGCTCACTTGTATGTACATCTTGACAGGCTATTTAATAAAAACAAACCTGAACTCCTAATTTATACAGAAGACCTGTGTGCAAAAATGCTGAACAGTTGCAGTTATATAGTCTCCCTTTTTTCTGTGTGGTTAAGTGGGTCCCTGTTATTTATACACGATAGAAAATATATATTAGGACATGAATCTAAAAATGTGCTGACTATGCATTTTATACATTCAGTACAAGAATAATAAAAGAATGGAATAGGTTATTCATTTCTGCACTTTGATTGCTTGGGAAATGTTTAAGTTGATCTGAAAAAACAGATCTGTAGAGGCTCTCTCTCCTCTCTCTCTGCACGTGCATACACACACACACTCACTTTCCCTTCCCCCCTTTCAGTTCTACTGGTCTGATCACCTAGTTAGCTATATAACTTATGTGAGACCAATTTAAGGTTAAGCATCTGCTAATCTCTGACTCACTGTGTTGTATATTATTGGGCAACTCCTGAACCCAATCATTTCAGAATAATTTATAATGAAGCCATAAAATATTAACATATAGCAGCATGTACATTGCAAAAATGTACTCTGAACTTCTCGTTTGGTTATGAAGGGTGACGTTGAAATTAGAGTTTTTGCCTCTGACTTCAAGCTAAGGTCCACAGTTGTTAAACATGACATCAGTAAGCTGTCCTGGCCACCTTAATTATCTCAGTAGTTTCAGGTCACTGGGCAGGTGAAGGGAAACAGCAGGAACTTCCTTTTGCCTACAGAGCCTCAGCTTGGAACATTTGAATCTGCTCATTTGGTTGACTCTGATGGCTGACTGACCTGTGAATAGGCAGAGGCTCAAAAGCATTTTGACACACTAACCCATGTACTGAGATGGATTCATTTTGGTTAGGCTATTTTGTTATTTACTCTGGTTGTCCAGTTTGCACTGTTACCATTAGAGCTGGTCAAAACAGTGCGAAGACAGTTGTTAGAATAAAATCCCCAAATTCACTGTGATTGTGCGTGTGATTGGTTTCATCCCATGCACTTTCAAATGAGCAATGTTTTGTTTGCAATAGTGCTCTCAGAAAACAGAAGATTTGTGAGTACTTGAGTAGCAGGTGAGTGTTTAGCGATAGCTTTAAAGTTCATTCTGAAACTGTTTGTGAATTAAATTGCTAGGATGATATTTGCTGTTTTGGAGGAAGGTTAGTATGTCTCTCTCATGCTGGCTATTAGGAGATTAAAGATTGTTATTATTTCAGTTAGAAGACATTGAGGAACCATTATTATTATTTTTTTATTAGATCTAAGGATATGTCTACACTACGAAATTAGGGCGAATTTATAGAAGTTGGTTTTATTAGAAATCGTTTTTATATAGTCGATTGTGTGTGTCCCCACACAAAATGCTCTAAGTACATTAAGTGCATTAACTCGGAGGAGGAATTCTGGGTTGAGATCCCAATGCCGGATGGGGCAAAAAACATTGTTGCGGGTGGCTGGGTACATGACGTCAGGCCCTCCCTCCATGAAAGCAACAGCAGACAATCGTTTCACGCCTTTTTTCCTGAGTTACCTGTACAGACGCCATACCATGGCAAGCATGCAGCCCGCTCAGCTCACTGTCACCGTATGTCTCCTGGGAGCTGGAAGACGTGGTACTGCATTGCTACCCAGCAGCAGCAACCCATTGCCTTGTGGCAGCTGACGGTGCAATAGGCCTGAAAACCATCATCATCGTGTCCGAGGTGCTCCTGGCCGCCTCGGTAAGGTCGGTCACGAGCACCTGGGCAGACATGGGCGCAGGGACTAAATTAGGAATGACTCGACCAGGTCATTCTCTTTAGTCCTGCAGGCAATCCTATTGTACCATCTTATGGTGAGTAGGTAGGAGATGAGGATGGCTAGCAGTCCTATTGCACCATCTTCTGCCAAGGAGCCAGGAGATGTGGATGGCTTGCAATGCTACTGCACCGTCTGCTGCCAGCCAAAGATGTAAAAGATAGATGGAGTGGATCAAAACAAGAAATAGACCAGATTTGTTTTGTACTCATTTGGTCCCCACTCCCTGCCTCCGTGAAATCAACGACCGATAGTGAGGTCTGTCAGGGGCACCTTGAAAACTTTTATGGAGATTCAGTCCTACCTGAAATAACAGAGGGCAGGATAGCTTAGTGGGTTGAGCATTGGCCTGCTAAACCCAGGGTTTTGAGTTCAGTCCTTGAGGGGGCCATTCTGTGTGACAGTTGTTTTTGTTTCTCCTTGATGTATAGCCACCTCCTTTGTTGATTTTAATTCCCTGTAAGCCAACACTGTAAGCCATGTCGTCAGTCACCCCTCCCTCTGTCAGAGCAACGGCAGACAATCATTCCACGCCTTTTTTCTGTACAGACGCCATACCACGGCAAGCATGGAGCCCGCTCAGATCACTTTGGCAATTAGGAGCACATTAAACACCACACGCATTATCCAGCAGTATATGCAGCACCAGAACCTGGCAAAGCGAAACCGGGGGAGTAGGTGACATCAGCGCGGTGATGAGAGTGATGAGGACATGGACACAGACTTCTCTCAAAGCATGGGCCCTGGCAATGTGGGCATCATGGTGCTAATGGGGCAGGTTCATGCCATGGAACGTTGATTCTAGGCTCGGGAAACAAGCACAGACTAGTGGGACAGCATAGTGTTGCAGGTTTGGGACGATTCCCAGTGGCTGTGAAACTTTCGCATGTGTAAGGGTACTTTCATGGAACTTTGTGACTTGCTTTCCCCTGTCCTGAAGCGCATGAATACCAAGATGAGAGCAGCCATCACAGTTGAGAAGTGAGTGGCAATAGCCCTGTGGAAGCTTGCAATGCCAGACAGCTACTGGTCAGACGGGAATCAATTTGGAGTAGGCAAATCTACTGTGGGGGCTGCTGTGATGCAAGTAGCCAACACAATCAAAGATCTGCTAATATCAAGGGTAGTGACCCTGAGAAATGTGCAGGTCATAGTGGATGGCTTTGCTGCAATGGGATTCCTTAACTGTGGTGGGGCCATAGACTGAACCCCTATCCCTATCTTGGTACCGGAGCACCAAGCCGGCGAGTACATAAACCATAAGGGGTACTTTTCAATAGTGCTGCAAGCACTGGTGGATCACAAGGGACGTTTCACCAACATCAGCGTGGGATGGCCGGGAAAGGTGCATGACGCTCACATCTTCAGGAACACTGGTCTGTTTCAAAAGCTGTAGGAAGGGTCTTTATTCCCAGACCAGAAAATAACCATTGGGGATGTTGAAATGCCTATAGTTATCCTTGGGGACCCAGCCTACCCCTTAATGCCATGGCTTATGAAGCCGTACACAGGCAGCCTGGACAGTAGTCAGGAGCTGTTCAACCACAGGCTGAGCAAGTGCAGAATGGTGGTAGAATGTGCATTTGGATGTTTAAAAGCGCACTGGTGCAGTTTACTGACTTGGTTAGACCTCAGCAAAACCAATATTCCCCCTGTTATTACTGTTTGCTGTGCACTCCACAATATCTGTGAGAGTAAGGGGGAGATGTTTATGGTGGGGTGGGAGATTGAGTCAAATCGCCTGGCTGCTGGTTACGTGCAGCCAGAGACCAGGGCAGTTAGAAGAGCACAGGAGGGCGCGGCACGCATCAGAAAAGCTTTGAAAACCAGTTTCATGACTGGCGAGGCTACGGTGTGAAAGCTCTGTTTGTTTCTCCTTGATGAAACCCCCCACCCCTTGGTTCACTCTACTTCCCTGTAAGCTAACCACCCTTCCCTCCTCCCTTCGCTTACCGCTTGCAGAGGCAATAAAGTCACTGTTGCTTCACATTCATGCATTCTTTATTAATTCATCACTCAAATAGGGGGATAACTGTCAAGATAGCCCGGGAGGGGTGGTGGAGGAGAGAAGCATTGGGAGGAGTGGTGGAGGAGGGAAGGACAAGGCCACACAGCACTTTAAAAGTTTAAAAGTTTAAAACTTATTGAATGCCAGCCTTCTTCTGCTTGGGCAATCCTCTGGGGTGGAACTTGGGGAGGAGGGTGGTTGGTTACACAGGGGCTGTAGTAGCGGTCTGCTTTCCAGCTGCCTTTCCTGCAGCTCAACCATATGCTGGAGCATATTAGTTTGATCTTCTAGCAGCCTCAGCATTGAATCCTGCCTCGTCTCATTACGCTGCCACCACCTTTCAGCTTCAGCCCTCTCTTCAGCCCACCACCTCTCCTCCCAGTCATTTTGTGCTTTCCTGCACTCTGACATTGTCTGCCTCCATGCATTCGTCTGTGCTCTGTCAGTGTGGGAGGACAGCATGAGTTCAGAGAACATTTCATCGCAAGTGCATTTTTTTCGCCTTCTAATCTTCACTAGCCTTTGGAAAGGGGAAGATCCTTTGATCCTTGAAACACATGCAGCTGGTGGAGAAAAAAAAAGGGACAGTGGTATTTAAAAAGACACATATTATAGAAAAATGGGTACACTCTTTTATGGTAAACCTTGCTGTTAACATTACATACATAGCAAATGTGCTTTCGTTCCAAGGTCACATTTTGCCTCCCCACACCATATGGCTAGCCCTTCCCCCCTCCACCCTCCCACCTCTCCGTGGCTAACAGCGGGCAACATTTCTATTCTGCCACAGGCAGACAGCCCAGCAGGAACGGACACCTCTGAATGTCCCCTTAAGAAAAGTACCCTATTTCAACCAGGTGACCATGAATGATATCACTCTCCTGAGGATAACACAGAGAGATAAAGAACGGATGTTGTTTGAATGCCAGCAAACATACACTGCAATGCTTTGTTCTACAATGATTCCTGAGTACGTGCTACTGGCCTGGAGTGGTAAAGTGTCCTACCATGGTGAACGGAATAAGGCTGCCCTCCCCAGAAACCTTTTGCAAAGGCTTTGGGAGTACATCCAGGAGAACCGCGAATGCCAGGGCAAATTAATCATTAAACATGCTTGCTTTTAAACCATGTATACTATTTTAAAAGGTACATCTGATGAAGTGAGCTGTAGCTCACGAAAGCTTATGCTCAAATAAATTGGTTAGTCTCTAAGGTGCCATAAGTACTCCTTTTCTTTTTGCGAATACAGACTAACACGGCTGCTACTCTGAAACCTTAAAAAGTATACTCACCAGAGGTCCCTTCTCCGTCTGGCAGGTCCGGGAGGCAGCCTTGGGAGGGTTTGGGGGGTACTGGCTCCAGGTCCAGGTTGAGAAACAGTTCCTGGCTGTCAGGAAAACCAGTTTCTCCGCTTGCTTGCTGTGAGCTATCTACATCCTCATGATCATCATCATCTTCCTCGTCCCCAAAACCTGTTTCCGTGTTGCCTCCATCTCCATTGAAGGAGTCAAACAACACGGCTGGGGTAGTGGTGGCTGAACCCCCAAAAATGGCATGCAGCTCATCATAGAAGCGGCATGTTTTGGGCTCTGACCCAGAGCGGCTGTTTGCCTCTCTGGTTTTCTGGTAGGCTTGCCTCAGCTCCTCAAGTTTCACGCGGCACTGCTTCGGGTCCCTGTTATGGCCTCTGTCCTTCATGCCCTGGGAGATTTTGACAAATGTTTTGGCATTTCGAAAACTGGAACGCAGTTCTGATAGCACGGATTCCTCTCCCCATACAGTGATCAGATGCCGTACCTCCCATTCGGTCCATGCTGGAGCTCTTTTGTGATTCTGGGACTCCATCATGGTCACCTCTGCTGATAAGTTCTGCACTCACCTGAAGCTTGCCACACTGGCCAAACAGGAAATTGAAATTCAAAAGTTCGCGGGCCTTTTCCTGCCTACCTGGCCAGTGCATCTGAGTTGAGAGTGCGATCCAGAGTGGTCACAATGGAGCACTCTGGGATAGCTCCCAGAAGCCAATACCATCTAATTGAGTCCACAGTACCCCAGTTTCGACCCAGCTAATCCCCTCATTGGGGGTGGAGTAAGGAAATTGATTTTAAGAGCCCTTTAAGTCGAAAAAAAGGGCTTCGTCGTGTGGACGGGTGCAGGGTTAAATCGATTTAATGCTGCTAAATTCAACCTCAACTCCTAGTGTAGACCAGGGCTAAGTCTAATCAAAGCCTGTGGACCTCCATTGACTTTAAAAGGTTTTAGATCAGGCCCTTTTGTAAATGGAGCATTTCTGACCCATAGCCAGGGTCCGATGGCCCAACCTGCAGCACCTGGCTTCCACATGGTCTTGGCACCATACAGGTAATCTTGGGATGGGATTGTTTCTAATTCCTTAGAATCAATAGGTTTGCGCCTGCTCAGTGATGCAGCCACATTGAGTGTAGCACTCATTTGCTGTGAGGAAAATTCAACTTCATTGTTGAATCAAATGATCTGTTTCTTAAAGCCGCTGACTTTGTGCCAGATTTGTACTGTGGTCTGGCTTCATTTTGGTTTACTTGTGGCAATACTTTGTACTTTCATTTGCAAAGTGCTTTACAAACACTAATTCACAGAATACCTTTGAGATATTTAAGTAGTATTATACACATCTGACATGAGAGGAAACCGAGGCTTGCTCAAAGTCACAGAAGGACCTTGAGCAGAAGAGTAAATCTAGGATTAGAAATCAGGATTCACTGGCTCTCAGTCCTGTGCTTAGGCCAGTGGACCATACCTCTATCTCGGAAAGTATAACAAACTAGTTTGGTTTCTTCACGGCAATGGTGTTAGTGGATGCACATCTAACTCTTGATAATACCATATAGAATTGATCAAAAACTCTTTTCTTGGAAAACAATCATTGTTTCCTTGGGCTGTCATCATTTATAAAGCCTTTAATAGAAGTTGACATCATGTGCCATTTATGTGTCAGACCGGTTAGCAAAATCTTTTGATATGTAGACTTATTTGTCAGGTAGCAGATTCCCAGTCCTCCTTTTTACCTTTAAATTCTTTATCCTTCTTTGGTCAAAAATAGCTGAAAACAGTACTTTTCTCTCTCTCCCCACCCCACCCCATTCTTAAAACCAAGCAATTTATTTTTAAATACCTGTCATGTTCAACTTGTTACTGCTGCTCTACTTCACCAGAAGGAAAAAAAAAATCATTAGATGACAGTAATTCATAAAGCTATGTTGTAACTGGGTCGTGATTTTTAAAGGCTCTAATGATGGCTTGTAATAGGAGAAAATTCCTTGATGACTTTTGTTATGAAAATGCTCATCATCTACTATATAATTTTAATTCTTTGGACTCATAATATGTTTAAAGAAATCTTAACTACTTTTTCAATAACCTGTCTATGAATAAACTGTGCTTTATTATTATGCATCTGAACACAGAATTTAGCCCTACATGTTCAAGTAATAGGGCAAAACAACACATATTGGTTAAATCCCACATACAGGGCATTTTGTATTGTTCAGATTGTTAATTCATACAAACATTCCAAACCAAGGGCCTATTCTGACAAACAGTTCAGTATGTGCTGAGCTTTTAGCATGTGAGTTCTCCCATTGACTTCAGTGGAACTAGTCTCATGAATAAAGTTAAATGCACACCTAAGTGTTTGTAGGGTGAGGGCCTAGATTTGGAATATTACAAATGAGAAGCACAGACATCACTTCTAGAGATCAATCAATTGCGAGATGACTTTATTTCTAGTACCTAATGCCAGTTTATATTTTCCTTGGCATACATTTTTTCCTTTGGAAACCAAAAATGCTAAGTAGTAATATGAACCATTAAGCAGTGCAGCTACCTACTTGTATTTTATCTATTAGCAATGTGTTTTTAATGGTTATCTTATGTCTGGGAAGCCATATAATAATTCCATCTTGCTGCATACGAATATTAGGGGACATTCATATTTTTTTTCCAATAATAAATCTTAGGGGCTTTTTAAAAAACTGGTTAGCAGGTCTATGAAATGTTTACTTGTAAGTTGAAGATCTCAATTGTGCATGAAAATTTCCTTGCAAGTATAAAATGTTAGATGCCAGGAAAACTAAGTATAATGCAGAAGTCTATATTTAGATTAAATTGCTCAATTAAAAATTACCAAACATTCAAATAGCAACTTTTCAGAACAGCAATGAACATCTTTCTATATTTTCACATTAAGGAAAAAAATGATTTTTTAATTTGAAACTATATAATACATACAATTTCAAAGTAAAGGGAATTACTTTTTAAAGAAAAGTAAAATATAATGAATATTTGGAAAAGCTCCAAAGTCAATTTACACAGCTAAGGATCTGGCCCAATTATTGTTATTCCCCAAAAAACTGAAACATTTTAGAATCTTTATAATCACTCTTATTTTGATTTCAAAAATTTCTTCACTATACCTATTGTTCTTAGAAGTTATTTTATTGGCATTAAAGACTGGTGAGTAAGGGGTTACTAAATCAGAGAAGTTCAGAAACAGATTAGGGTTTCCCAGCGGCACATATCTGTAGCAGTAAGTGTGGAAGCCAACTCGGAAGAAACACGTTTGAAGTGGCAGAACTAATCATGCAGAAGCAATTTGTGATTTTCTCTCTCTCAGCCTAGATAAAGCAGAGTATTATGACATTGGCTGCACTGAACAAGGTCAATTTACTGTGAAAAGACAGCTATAGACTCCAACTTCAGATAAACTTTCATCCTGCAGAGTTAAAAAAGAGGATTTACCCTATTACTTACACCACAGAATAGGCAAAGTGAAATGAACAATTCAATTAGGATGCACCCTTGTTTGCTCCTATTTTTTCACTAACTCTCTTGACTGTTTCAGATATTAAGTTGTAACTAGATCTTAAGTTATTTTTCTCAGGTTAAAGACATGGAACTGCTCAATTTTGGATACTCTTGAACTCAATTGAAGTTGTATGCATTTCTTCAAGTAAAAGAAGCCAACTACGCTATTTTACATAACAACTTAATTTTTTTTGTCCCAACCACTTATATTTTAGATTTAAATATAGGGTAAATATATAAGCAAAATATAAGGGTAGGTCTACTATTTAGCAGGGAAGGAGAGCTAATAACAGACAACACTGAGAAAGCTGAGGTGTATAATGCCTATTTTGCTAAGTCTTTACTAAAAAAAAGTTTATTGTAACCAGGTGCTTAACACAATTAATAATAACCATAAGGGGAAAGAAAACAAGCCAGAATAAGTAAAGAACACCTTAAAGTTATATTTAGATACATTAGATGTATCCAAGTCAGCAGGCATGACGAATTTCACCCTAAGGTACTGAAAGAAGTAGCTGAAGCAATATGAGAACAATTATCTTCAAGAACTCATGGAGAACAGGTAAGGTCCCAGAGGACTTGAGAAGGGCAAACCTCTCTTTAGAAAGGGGAACAAAGAGTACCTGGAGAATTATAGACCAGTCAGCCTAACTCTGATACCTTGAATGGTACTGGAACAAATTATTATTAAACATTTAATTTATAAACTCTTCGAGACTAATAGGGTGGTAAGTAATAACCAACATTAATTTGTTAAAAACAAATTATGCCAAACCAATATAAATTTCTTTCTTGACAGGGTTATGTGCCTAGTGGGTAAGGGGAAGCTGTAGGTATGATTTATCCTGATTTTAGTGAAGCTTTTGATAACAATCCCACACAACATTCTCATAAGCAAACTAGGGAAATGTGGGCTAGATTAAATTACTATAACGTGAGTGCACAACTGGTTGACATACTATACTCAAAGAATAGTTATCAATTGTTTATTGCCAAACTAGGAGAAAATATCTAGTGGTGCCCCTCAGGGATCTGTCCTGGGTCTAGCAGTGTTTGATATTTTCATTAATGACTTGGATGACTGAGTGGAGAGCATGCTTATTAAATAGGTGAATGACACCAAAACTGTGAGGGGTTGAAAGCACTCTGGAGGACAGGATTGTAATTCAAAATGACCTCGACAAATTGGAGAACTGGTCTGAAATCAACAAGATGAAATTCAATAAAGACAAGTGCAAAGCACTATACTTGGGAAGGAAATCTCAAATGCAGAACTACAAAATTGGGAATAACTGGCGAGGCAGTAATACTGCCAAAAAAGATCTGGGGGGTATAGTGGAACACAAATTGAATATGAGCTAACAGTGTGATGCAGTTGCAAAAAAGGCTAATATCCTAGGGTGTATTAACAGGAATGTTATCTGTAAGACACAGGAGCTAAGTTTTCCATTGTATTTGGCACCGGTGAGGCCTCAGATGAATATAATGTTCAGTTCTGGATGCCACACTTTAAAAAAGATATGGGCAAACTGAAGAACATTCAGAGGAGAGTAACAAAAATGATAACAGTCTTATATAATCTGACCTATGAGGAAAGGTTAAAAATCTGGGCATGTTTAGTCTTGAGAAAAGAAGACAGAGGGGACCCGATTACAGTCTTCAAATATGTAGACTATATAAGGGCTGGTATAAAGAGGTCAGGGATCAATTGTTCTGCATGTCAACTTCTTGTTCTACTTTCAGTAAACAGCTTAATGTGCAGCAAGAGAAATTTAAGTAAAATATCAGGAAAATCTTTATAACTATAAGGAAAGTTAGGTACTAGAATAGGTTATCAAGAGGGATTGTGGAGGTTTTTGAGAACAGGTTAGACAAACAGCTGTCAGGGAAGTTTCCTTGGTTGTCTCAGCATGGGGCGATCGACTTGATGACCTCTCCAGGTCCCTTCCAGGCCTACCTTTCTATGATTCTATGGTAAATGTAAACTTCTTCCCCAGAAATACCCAGGACCCTGGTAAAATCATCAATTACTTGAAATCATTCTTTTTATTTTCACTTTTTTGCAAATGAGACATGGAAGTTTGATAGTTGAAGCTCAGCAATGTGTTTGGACTGGCAAGGAACTGTATCACCTGACCAGGATAAGCCTCAAAGCTATCACAATTTCTCAGCAAATCACAATTCCTTCTCTGCTCCTTACTTGCACCAGGGATGGAGAATAATTTAACACAGCTCTGTAAAGAGTGCAGCTTACTTCTCCCCTTGTACCATCCCAGGTAGGCTGACTGGTGCATGGAGAGGCAGAGCCAAGGTTTCAATCCCTCCCCAATTCTCCCTCCACAAGGGTTGGGGGAGAATCTGGCACCCAGGCATTGCACTGTCCTCAACCCTACTTGTGATGTGGGGATCTTACTCCCCTGCACTATCCTGTGCTGGGTAAGTACCAGTCTCAATCTGTCCTTAAGAAACACAGAGTAAATCTTCACCTCCAGATGTAAACTTCACCTCCCCAGTCTTAGATATTTTGTTAGCTGGCATATTTTGTCTTGCTTTGTGTTGTATAGTTTTGGAGGTAATTATATCATGGGTATAGCCATAGAAATAGCTTCACTGATTAGCTCCGTGAATAAACACAAGCTACTCTCTAAGCAATGGAAAAAATTCTCTTACCTTCTTTCTGACTGATGTCCAAAGCAGATAATTCTTGTGAAAAATTAAACAAGGTTGCATCATAATTAGTTGTTCAGGGATTCAGCCATCTGGGACATCCATGTTTTAGTACACTTAAGTGTATTAGTTACATCCAAAAATCTCACACCCCCTCTTTCCTACCCTGTCCTTCAATAATATATATTACAGTGACGGCAATAGTCAGGTACATGGCGATTTTTTTGTATGTGTGTTGGGAACTGTGCTGAAAACATATTTGGAAAGTAATGAAGATATGATTAAATGTTATTACTGTTATAGTTCATATTAAAAAATGTACGACTAGTCCAAGGCCACAGTGGCTCAATGAATTAAAGTATTAGTCTTTCTGTACCAAACTCCAGGGCTCCAGATGGAGTTTTGGTGAGCAATGGACCTCCATGGGGCTGACATTTGCTCCTGAAAAAGAGCAGAAAATACTCCATTAACTCCCCTGTTGGTTTAAAATCAACTGCGGAATTACCTGAGCAGCTGGCTGGCTGACTGCAGTAGCAAAGGATCCTGAAGTTGAGAAGAAATGGCCTCTTCACTATGGTTTAGTCCGGGTATTTATGTTTGTAATGACATTAATGCACCTGGTGATTTACAGGCAAATATAAAACAGTGCCCCGACCTGAAGAGCTTGCAATCAAAGGACCAAACTCTCTGCTATCCACAGCTATTCCTGCACTGGTCAGTAGAAACTCCATAGATTTCAGTGTGCAGTTTTCAAGTACTGGTAATTCTTCTTTCCAGTTCCAGGAAGGAGACAAGGGTCACTGCCATTATTCTGCAGATTCAAGGGTTCTAGCGGAAAGAAAAGACATCTACTCAAAGGCTCCCGCTGGCTTCCGCTTGTCTGTGAACAGCCTGACTCCTGCAGCAGTCCTCCTGCCAGGGACTCCAGTGACTGCACCTGTCCTTGAAGCCCCCATCAAGGATTGATTCCAACCATGAAAGGGAAGAAGCCTGATGTTGGCTTCCCTATCTTGGATTTGTATAGGGGAAGAATTCAGAGAAGCTTGTCCACTCCTGATTCCTATCTATCTTAAGCTGAAAACTTGCAGAGACCTTGCTGACCGATTCTTGTGGAATTGGAAGCAAAGGAGGAGAGTGCTATGGAAGTAGGGCGACCAGACAGCAACGGTGAAAAATCAGGACTGGGGTGGGGGGGGGGAATAGGCATCTACATAAGACAAAGCCCCAAATTTCGGGACTATCCCTATAAAATCGGGACATCTGGTCGCCCTATATGGAAGGATCCTGCCTACATTTCATGCTCCCAAAAGGACAGACCCATGTGTGCAGGTTCTCTTTCCCCGCAGCTACGAGAAGGGGAGAGTTAAGCACTAGATTATGAAAACATGAAAGCGTGCCACTTTGTTGGAATTTCCTTGAGACACAGAGAATTTTGACCAACACAATAAAATGCAAAAGGACAATAACAAATCTGAATGAAAGGTGCATAACCTTTCAGAAGTCATAAAAAGAATTGCAGTTACTTTTTAACTGAAATGTCATAGACATGCACTAGCTTAAGAGGGTGGTTTAAACTAGGATTTCTTTGGGACTAAGCCTCCTTTTCACCAGTTTCCAAGCATTTTATATTAACATAAAGCATATAAATGTTCCCCTTCGAAGGCTTTACTGTGAGCTCTTGCAGCTGTTTAGAAATGAGAGGCTATTCTGGAGTTGATGCAAGTTTTTTTTTAGTTGTCTTCTTGTGTGCTCTCCTTACTCCAGACTTCCGGCAATTCTATTACTGGAATATTGCACTGAACTCAGCAGAGTGGAGCACCCTCTTCATTATTAATACTGTAACAACTTACAACTTAATGTGTATTTTATTTTTTACTTGTTCATTATTTTAAAACATTAGTTTGGAAGTTGAGGGTTTATTAGGCAGATCCTTCTTTCACTGAACTGATTGTTGGCTAACATCCATTTTTTAACCATACAGTAATTCTTTGTTCCATTTCTGGAAATGCAACAAGATCTGCCTAGGTTTCCTTTTGAAATGGATAATTTGTGACAGCTTTTGCATACATCCAAGCTGTCAAGTACAACTTGTTTGTCCCAGAAACTCCTCTAGTATGTGGAACCCATATTAGGTTTCCAATAGGCATGTTCAGTACATTCCAAATGTCATTATTCCCATTGTAAAACAGATAGATATGCAGATATATTAAAACAGTAATTTATTTTAGGTGTGTAGTTTGAGACAAATTTCATGCTTACAAAAGAAATTACATACAAAGGGCCCAGGGTAGTTAGATTTAATTTATCATTTGAACCCATAACTGAGATAGCTGTACTCAATTTCAAAAGAATCAATGTTGTGGATTTAAGAAACTTAGTGCCAGGTCACTCCCTCTGTAGAGAAATCTATGGCTGGACCTGAGAGGTTTATGAAAACACGATGAGGTTTCTCCTTACAGATTTGCCTGTAAACTGATCTCACGGACTTCAGATAGATAGAAAAAAGAAGTCATTCTTCACTGACAATAACTTAAACATACCAGGCTAAATGTTGAGGTCTTTATTCAGAGCCAGAGTTCTATACCTTTTCTCATACTAGTATGTTACTTCACAAGTAGTCCCTATAAAACTGTACATCGAGTGAGCTGCTGTTAACCTGGAATAAGGGTTTCACAATCTGGCCCTTATTTTCAACTTTGGCAAACTGCCGCTGAAGTTCTGAGTAAGGCTTAGAGAAGGGCAAAATGGCAAAAAACAGTTCCACAAATATTCATTTGAATTTTTTAAATGAATCCTCTTCGATGTTGTTTCTAGAGATGGACCAAAAACAATTTCCCCTTTCCACAAATTTTTTTGAAGTATTAAAAACTTTTCCCATCCTGAACTGGGATAAAAAAAAAAATTTGAAATCTCAGATGTTTGCAAACCAATAATTAAATAAATAATGAATGGGGTCTTTTGAAATGTTCCATTTAATTTCAGAACATTTTGTTCCTCTTTTGAGCATTTCCCTACTATAAATAGCTTACATTTCTAAAAAAAATATTGTGTTGACTCAGTAAAACACACATTTTTAAATCAAATATGCTAAAATGAAATGTTTAGGCAATTTCAGATTTTTTTCTCATAATTTTTTTAGTAAAAAAAAATCATCCAAACGGATGCATTCCTGTGAAAAGTTTTAGTTTTGACAAAAGGCATTTTCAAATGAAAATACATTTGGTCAAAAAATTCCCAACCATTGGTAGTAGTTTGTACTCCTTTTGTATTCTACAGGAATTCTAGCACATACATTTACTCCAGGAATAATCACAGAAACAGGACATTTTAATGAATTCCTCATATTGTTCATGAATATTGCCAATGGAATCCTGAGTCTAAGACCTATATTTATGCAGTCAAAGGACAGGAAAATGTCCTATGACTTTTGTGTCTAAGAGCTGGCCTACACACAAAGTTGCAGCAGTTTAACTGAATCTGTTTCTTAAAGCTAATTTGTGCCTGGTCTACACACAAACTTGCATGAGGTGTGATTGTATACAAATTTAGTTAAACTGCTGCAACTTTGTGTATGAACACTTATGCTGGTTTAAAAGTGGTTTCTATCAGTTTAGCTTTTGTCAGTAAATTTACAGGTGCAAGCTAAACGGATACTAACAATTTTAAAACAATGTAAGAATGTCCCACAACCAATGTTATACGAGTGTAGCTAAATCGGCATAAAAGCTGAACTGATGTAACTTTGTGTGTAATCAATTCCTTGGTTATTTTGATGCAAGTGTGTGTGTGGACACTTTAATTCCAAAATGCAAATAGTTAAAGTCAGTGAACTTATGTTGACAACAAGCAATGGATTTAAGTTAAAGCAAAACAACAAAAACAAAAACAAAAGTGCTCTTAAACTGAAATTAGAGTGTCCACACACAGATTTACATCAAAATAACTAAATCAATTTAATTCACACCTTTTGGTGTTTCAGTGTTCAAATTTTTGTATTTCAATATCAAAATCTCAGAAAGAACTGCTTGTGAACATGCAGTAACCCCCAAGGGAATTTCTACTTGAAAATTGTCTTGACTCAAGAGAAGCATGCCACAACCAGCAACTGTTTCCTAGTGCTTTCTCCTCCCTTACTAGCACCTCTCCACCCAGTGTCCCTACAGTACATTTGGGATTTCTACAGAGTATGAGATTGGGCTGAAAGAAGGGTAGAAAAATATTAGCTTGGTGTAACATTTCCAACCAATATTACAAATGAAGCATGCAAATCTGTGAGAATTCCCAGTAATGTCAGTGAGGCTGCTTGCACAGTACTGTATCTGGGTGGCATATTGTGGCCCCAGTTTAATTGCTTATGTTTTTATTTGAACTATAGTGAATCAGAATACAGTTCTTACCACCAAAGATGGCTGAAATACAGTATTAGTTAATTTAGAAATAAAAAATTTTCATGCCATGTAAAAAGAGTTTGTAATTGCTGCCTGATTCTAATCTTATTGGCCCGTATTAGTGAAACATGCCATAGCACAACAGGGAAGTGTCAGCATCCGGTTGCAGAACTCAACCTTTAGGAGAAGGACTCAGGCTAATCTTAGGCTATCCATCACCACCCGTGAGTCAAAGTACATCTATTCCATTGAATGACAAGCATTCTAACTTCGACAATACACATGAAAAAGAACATGCCCCTTTCACTGCAGCTCTGTTGTTACTTAGAGTTATCTTCTTAACCCATTCCTGGTAAAGATTCAGTCACACATAAAAAGGTACTCGTAGCAATCTTTATTCAATTTCCATCTATGATACAATAAATAGTTCAATATTAAGCAATATTTTTAAGTAATATCGAGATATATTTCTTTATCACAGTTTTGCTTTGTTTTGTTGTAATTTAGGATAGGCATATTCTAAAACAAAACGTCTAGAAGGTGAAAAATAAGATGTACTTTTTAACTTAAACTTTTTAAAATACATTGTTTTGCAAGTTATCATAAACAATTATGGCAGTTGTGAACTGCAGTACTATCTAACTTACATTTATCAGATAGTATGTTCCATCCTTCAGACATCAGATTGTAATTTAAGTAACCAAATTTTATTTTTTTTCAGCATGGGCCCAACCCTGAAACTGTTTGCTCACATGGTCCCTGATCCTTCAAACTAGGCAGATGTTTAATTTTAGGCATGAAGGTATTGACTTGTGTATGAGTGAAAAAATTAATCCCAAAATAATTCTTTGTACAACTGGAGCCTTGGTTAGCACATGCTAACATGTGTATTTCCCCAAAAGTGGGACTAGTCCAAGGATTAAGAAGTGCTCATATGTGCAAAGGTTTACAGTACCAAACCTCAGATTACATTATGAATTGTTAAGCACATTTTATATCTTAATAAAATAAAAAATGTTATGCACATTTTATATCTATCAAAAATACATCTTTTCTATAGACATTTTGTAGCCATTATAGCCTTAGTGTATCGGGGAGCCAAATTCTCTGTAGCTCTGTAAATGACTGCATAAGATGAAGGGCAATGAAGAAGGGTGTCCAAGTCACCATGTGAATTTGTTTTGTAACCCTTCTTCTACCTCAGCCCTCCCTATGTTGTTCTTTGTCACCTATGTATTGTTTTACATCTTAATTTAGGCCACTACCCTGCAATGAACTTCTCCTGGGCAAAAAGAAAAGGAGTACTTGTGGCACCAAAGAGACTAACCAAAGAGACTAAAGAGACTGTAGCTCACGAAAGCTTATGCTCAAAAAAATTGGTTAGTCTCTAAGGTGCCACAAGTCCTCCTTTTCTTTTTGCAAATACAGACTAACACGGCTGTTACTCTGAAACTTCTCCTGGGCAGACTCCCAATGACTGAAGTCCCAATGAATGAAGAAAGGAAAATTCCTTGCATGACCAGGGCCCCAGTTTGTAAAATATTGGGAAAGGGACCTGGGGCCAAATCATGGCTTCGTTGCATTCAAGGGGAGTTTTGCTACTGATATAAGTTAAGACAGGATTTTACCCTTTGTCTTTTTCTGTCTCTGGGAAGCGCCTAAGTGCTGTAAACACAATCACAGGACTCATCCAAAATAAAGATGTTTATTTTAGTGGCTAATTTTTTTTTAAAACAAAATAATTCAGTTGAGGAATTTTTATAGCTACTTTCCATAAGAAATTCTAATATATATTATTGCCTTTATGGTCGGAGTGCACTTGTTTGTTGCATGTTTTCTTTTACACTGAGACTAAGGTTTGCTATTTTTAATTTCATAGCGTGTCCATGAAAAGGAGACTTGGAAGGACTAGCCAGGGCCAGACAGAATGCAGGCAAATATTATGCAAGCTTCCTAAAACACCTCTGCTGCTGCAGCTTGGTCATGACCTGCAACACCCAAGTGAATTTAGAGCGACATCTACTTAGAGCGGAAACTGTAGATTGTGCCAGGTTGTGCAGTCATTTTGTGAAACAAATGTCCATAAGGGAGTAGGTTGCAACAGTGAAAATCATATCACTTATGACCTTCATCAAACTTGAAGACTTGACAGTGAGTTAACACTGCATTATCACCTATTTTCCCCTTTTATTTGGGCATTTTATTACAATGAGTATTAGTTCAAATTAATTTTGTGTAGGCATTGCTGAGCTATGTCAAATTGTAATATAAAGCCAATGTGGAAAAGATTTAATTTTTTAGAGATTTTTCTAAATATCTTTTTACACTGTATTTTTTAAAAGGCCCCAATCCTGCAAAGACTTATGTACCTGCTTAACATTAAGTAAAGGCAAGTCACTGGGACTATTCACATGCATACAATTAAGCAGGTGTATAAATCTTAGCAAGATCAGGAGTTAATGTAGTATTTGCTCCAGTTCCTATTGAGGTCAACAGGTAGGGTGACCAGACAGCAAATGTGAAAAATCGGGACGGGGGTGGGGAGTAATAGGAGTCTATATAAGAAAAAGACCCAAAAATTGGGACTGTCCCTATAAAATCGGACATCCGGTCACCCTATCAACAGGAAAACTCCCATTGACTTCAATGGGTGCAGGAGCAGGAATATGGGGGTGTCATTTCATTTAAATGAGCGGCAGGACAAATTTAAGGAAATAATGTATCAACACATCTTGAAAGTATACACTATTCTTATACTTGTACTATTCTGTTTTCTATAGTATGCTTTCTTTTATATTATGGCTGTGCACTTGGATTCTGCTAGTAGCCAGATTAACCCAGATATCTTGGTACACAGATAAACTTGTAAGGTTAGTTAGTTACATAATTCATCTGGTATTATTTCTATTCCAGAATGAATGGTTTATATAACTGATTAGCCTAGTGTATAGCTGGAAAATGCATTTTTTTAAATCAAATAAATATTTTAAAATATATTTTGGGGCAAATATTCAAGTATCCATGTGTAACATTGGCTTCTCAGAAGTATTTACATCAGTAAACCTTGAGCATTTGCATGTTCATAGAAAGCAAATATGAAAGATTCCAAATACAGTCAAACCAAAATTCACTTTTGGATTAATACTAATATTCTCACACAGTTCTTTCTACTAGTTACTTATTTCTATAAAGACACTGTAAAGGCTGATAAGCTAGTATTTCTCTAATGCGGCCACATGCAGCCACCAGGGAATTTTTTTGCAGCCATGACAGCCTCCTGGGCGGAGATGGGGGTGGTGGTGAGGGAAGCAGCGGCCCCCTCCTGCAGTGACCAGCTATTGCTCCTGGCTGCTTTGGTATTTGCTGGCACCACCAGCAGGTGAGCAGTGTCCTGCACCATGCAGTCTCCTGGGGGCTCCGGGCAGTGCTTCTGCAAACACATGGCGCCGGTGCGTGCACTCAGCAGGCTTTGGGCTTCAGCCCCTGAGCTCCGGCTCTGGGCTTCCGCCCAGGGCGCCAGGGCTTGAGCTTGGAAAAATTGTCAGAGTGGCCACCAGCAAGGGTTGGTGGCCGCACACTCAGGCCACCAAAAAAATTGCTCTGAGGACCTAGTACCGAGTAAAGATATGCACATGCATAAAGCCTTGATTCAAGAAAGCACTTAAGCATATGTTTAAGCCTGATTACTCATTTATGTCTACTGTAGGCCTCTTTTCACTGCTAGAGTGATGGAAAGAAGCCTTAGGGAAAATGAGTATCAGGACCCCTTAATGTAAGCACATGAACTGTCTGATTGAAGTCAATTGGACTATGCATGTGCTTAACATTAAGCATGCATTTAAGTTGTTTTGCTGGATCAAGGTCTAAGTGTTTGTAGGATAAGGACCTTAGCTAGGTTTCTGTAGCAAGTTATAACGTTCAAGGGCCAACCCTGCTTGTCATATGCACACAAGGAGTCACGCTGAAGAGAAAAGGACATCTGGTGTAAGATGAACAGAACTGGACTCTCTTCCTGTATGCGCCTTCCATGCTTGAAAAATCAGTCCTTTGGCTGTGAAACCAGCTCTCAACAGAAAGTTTTCTTGTGGTTTACTTACATTAGTTACACTACTTAGGTTGCCCCAGGAATAAAATCTTTACACTGAAAGTAATACTGCTAAAAAATGATATGTCTAAGAACCATTTTATTCCAAGTTTGTGCATAAATGTATGCATAGCCTAAACATACTAGCATTCAATACAACAGCTTCAGATTGTTTCTAAAAGATCAGATATAATAGAAAAACAAATGTGTGTTCTTTAGGTATCTTTTGTTCAATGCATGGAACAGACAAACAAAACAGGCCAGTGTTAATGACTTTTGGGATCTATGGAAGTGGACAGATAAGTCATAAAACAAAATATATTTGTTCAAGTATATTCCTTGTTTGCAAAATCTGAAGATAATGTGTCAAAAATATTAAAGCAAGAATGTAATATAAATTATTCTTTTCAGCAAAAAATATGGTGGCAGACTCCATTTTACATCTTTCTCAGAGTAGCAACAAAATGGTATCTGCAGAGTGCCATCCTGCAGTAGACACACCAGCTATCAGGTTCGCTTGATAGTGTATATTTCTGCCATATACATTTCATGTTAATGATAGTGTGTTTTTGAAGGATAAGCACAAAAGAAGAGAAAATGCATGAAGAGTTTTTGTTGTTGTTGTTGCTTTTTATTTTAAGCATACTGAAAAGAAAAAAAATATATGAAAATTTTACCTTAAAATATGTAGGGCCAGATTCTGTTGTCTGTTACACTATTAAAAATCCAGAATTTTTGGAGATCAGTGAAGTTACTCTGGATTTACACAGGTGTAATTGAGAGCTGAATCTGGTCCATAAAATTTAACAATCAAAATTTTATATCAGTTGGCCAAACGTATTTCTATAAGCAAGTGATTTATAGTTTATAAATAGCATATATATTGTCTGAAGTGGTGCAAAGTTTTTTATATTACCGTAAGTTCCGTACTACAAATTTTTACTAGTCACATTATTACACTATCCATAGTCATGTTAAATCCTGCTTAAGTGGCCAGCTTTAACGTATGCACCTCTTTTAAAGCTGACTTTTTTAACATTTTTTTTATAGGAAAACTCCTTCAAAGAGCAATGAAAAAAAAGACAAAGTCTTTGCTGAATGAGGGAACAGCAGGCAAGTGCAACTCATGTTGGAAGCAGTCTCGCTTTTATGAATAAAGTCTGCAAAATATCAACCTAAAGAGTATGTAACATTTTATGAATTGAGACTGACTAGTGAAAACTAGTTCAAATAGCTGACATTTTAAAACTCTTATTACACAGGGTCTTCACCATTACAGTTCCCCCATCACATAGTGCACTTGTTTGGTTTTATTATTCTTTCTGAAGAAAAGAAAGAAAAAATAAAATAAAGGTTTGATTAAAACATTACAATATTTTATTTTGTAGAAAACAGTCATGTTAAAAACATAAGACTGTAAATCAAGAGTAATTCTTTTAGTCTGTCTGTCAGATTTTTATAGGTTTAACTTCCATAAACAATTCATAAGTAAAAAAGAACAAATTAGTGGTCTGGTGTCATTGAAATCATGGGCAAAACCTTATAGACTTAAGCAAAATCAGAGCTTCGCATTGCATTAACAAATAGGAAACAGTGAAGAACAGCAAGGGTTGGGATTTAATACTGCATTTTGTGAAACTCAGTTCTCTCACTTCTAAAGGATTCATGGAAATCTATATTTTGGTTTTGCATATTTGCCTGGAGTTCCTTTTGCAGGCAAGATTTTTAAAAAGGAAATTGGGGTACGGATGAAGGATAACTGGCTAGGATTCAACAAGAGTAAAACAGACTTTATGCTTATAGGATGGTATGGTGGGGCGCCTGCTGCACAGTGGCCCTTAGAGGGTTAAAACCAGGCTCGGGAGGCTGAGCGGCAGGCAGCCAAAGGAATGGCTGCAGGGGAAACAGCCAATTAGGGCGGTGGCTGCAGACAATTAGGGCGTAAGCTGGACCAGCCAATCAGAGCCCAGCTAGCTCATATAAAAGAAAGCTGCAAACCAGAGCAAGTGAGTCTACTGAAGGGAGCTCTAGAGAGAAGACCAGCTTCCTAGAGGGCTCCTGGCAGGCTGCCAGGATTTACAGGCTCAAGGCCTGGAAAGAGGGAAAGGGAGCTGGAGCCAGAAGCAGAAGGAACTGAGGCTGTGGGGAAGTGGCCCAGGGAATAGAGACAGTGAGATGGAAGAAAGAGGCAGCAGGAAACTGGTCCTGGGGCCTGGAGTAGTGGGTGGGCCTGCCCCTCCTCCCCCACCCGCTGAAGGAGCAGCCTGGCTTTTGACTGCTAAGCTGCTGTGAGGAGTGGATGGACTCTTGTTGGAGGAGTCCCCCGGAAGGGGGAAAAATGGATGGTGACATGGCTGGAGGGCTATGCCACGAAGCAGACACAGAGAGGAAGGAGCTATAATGGGTCTGGAGGTGAGGATGGGGAGAGCCGCCACCACCTGAAGGCGCACCTGCTGGGACTGAGCTAATTCCCGAAATGCCCAGCAGGAGGCCCCTGTGAGGTGAGTGACCCCTTGACAGATAGAGGAAAAAAAAAAACAAGGTTAAGGTTATGAGGGGTACCTCCGAATGAGAGGGTACGCTCACTGTCTGGTATGAAGGTTTACTAACTGAGGGATTGCTGGCTCCCAAAATGTTTCTGAATACCTAGGCATTAGGGGGTTGCCAAAATTGCATTTTATCATTTGGGCTTGGTAAGAAAATTGCATCCGTAATTTCAGATGCAGACCTTGGCCTGGTAATTCATGCCTGTCTCCTCAAGGTTAGATTATTATAATGCATTCTACATAGGGCTACATCTATGGAGCTTGAAAGAGCTGCAGAATCATTGTTTCGAGAAGACCGAACATTAGATATATGCTTCATCATTTGCACTGGTTATCAGTTGATTTCCACGGGAAGTTTAAGGTATTCATTTTAACCTAATGAACCCTAAAAGATTTGGATCTTGGTTACTAGTTCAGGCCCTATATCTATATGTTCTTCAAGGTGGTTAAAAAAATGTAGAACAAAGGTGTGAATCCCACAGTCTCTGTGCATCCCAAGCATTCATTGTATTGAATCCAGTCAGAATTATAACTAGGGCCCTACCAAATTCATTGCCATGAAAAATGCATCATGGACCGTGAAATCTGGTCTTTTGTATGCTTTTACCCGATACTACAGGGATTTCATAGGGGAGACTAGCATTTCAAAAATTGGGGGTTCTGACCCAAAAGGGAATTGCAAGGGGTATTTTTTTGGGGGGGGGGTCATGGTATTGCCATCCTTACTTCTGCAGAGCTGGGCGGCTGGAGAGCAGTGGCTGTTGGCCAGATGCCCAACTCTGAAGGCAGCGCCCTGCCAGCAGTAGTGCAGAAGTTAGGGGTAGCAATACCATACCATGCCACCTGTACTTCTACACTGCTCCCTTCAGAGTTGGGAGGCCAGAGAGTGGTGGCTGCTGACTGAGGGCCCAGCTTTACAGGCAGCAGCGCAGAAATAAAGGTGGCAATACCACACCGTGCCCTCCTTACTTCTGTGCTGATGCTGGCAGTGGCTCTGCCTTCAGAGCTGGGCTCCCGGCCAGCAGCCGCCGCTCTCCAGCTGCCCAGCTCTGAAGGCAGAACCACGTCTAGCAGCAGTGCAGAAGTAAGGGTAGAAGTACCGGCCAGCAATACCCCCCTACAACAACATTGCGACCACCTCACAATTCCTTTTTGGGTCAGAATCCCTACAACTACAACACCAAGAAATTTCAGATTTAAATAGCTGAAATCATGAAATTAGTGATTTTTAAAATCCTATGACCGTGAAATTGACCAAAATGGACTCTGAATTTGGTAGGCCCTAATTATAAAACCAGTTAGACTCAATGGGCATTTGGGGCACTCTGGAACTGAAGGATCAGGGCCAAAAGGTCTTTTTGACCTTCAGACTACACTATTGTGACTTTCTAGGCATAGGTATTAGCACTTTAATACTGTATTAAAAAAATCTTCAGTTAGTTCAGAATGCAGCAGTCCTTCTACTCAGCAACACTGGAGAGAGAATGTATCACATGGGACTTCAGTTCACCATACTATTACCCCCAGTATATGAGGTCAGATTCAAGGCTTCAGTGTTAATCTTTAAGACCCTCCATGGAATTGGCCTGAGATACCTCAAAGAGACTCTGTTTGTTGTGATGGCCTCCCTTGACAGCTCTGTTCCTCAGGAACTATGAAGCTGTCAACCTCAAGAGTGAAGCTTGTGAGAATGGGAGACAGGTCTTTCTTGGCATCAGGGCCAAGGCTTTGGAACTCATTACTACAGGAGATAAGAATGACTGCAAATTTCACTGACTCCCAAACTCAGGGTAATTCTCACATCTTCAACTTAGCTTTTCAACAGCTGTAACTACAAATAACAAAGAAGAGGAGGAAAAGGAGGTGTAGGCAAGACAGAAGAGAATGAGAAGAGAAGAAAGTGAAATGTAAAGGAGAGGAATGAAGATAAAGAGAAGGAAAATAATAACTACCAAAAAAAAAAAGTCCTGACTGTCTAGGGAGAAGTAAGGAGGAAAATAGACAAATGGCCTATTGTCATTTGGTTCACCTTTTATTAGATAAGGTGATGTACATCATTAAAATAAGAGAGTATGCTTCCATGTTTTACCATTCTGTATTTTAAACTTCCCTAGCTATGCTGAACATTATTACTAGTCTATTCAGTGAAATTTCCCTAATTTACATTTTCTGGTGTACAAAGCCCCATTTTTTTTTAGTTCTTATTTTTCTTACTGTGTTTTTATACTCCAAGTTAAAGACATGCCAAAGCCTGTGCAAAGAACAAAAAATGAACCTGAACATACTAAAACCCAAAAGTGATCAGAATTCAAGATTCAAAATACAGGAACTCCAAACTCAAAAGGTTTGGGGGGAACAAGCGAGGGATCAAAGTCTCTCATAAATAAAAACAAGTATATATTGCACCTGAAAGACAGCACAAAACTTGTCTGACCTGTGCCTTAAATAAAGTCTTTAATCAGCCAGCCCTGGTTGCTAATTACAAGAAACAAAACACGTAAATCCTTTTATGACTTTCATCCCTTTATTTGTAGTTTACAGTATAGTCATTAGACTGTTGGTATTTTTAATTAAGCTAAGTGAAACACAGTTCCACTACATGGTTTATATACTGGTTCAGTACTGTTTCTCCTCCACATAACCCTATGCAGCTTAAATGGAAATAGTGCCAATAACTCAGCCTGTGCTTCCCCAGATAAACAGCATTAAAGGTGAACTACAGGGAAATCATTTTTGCAATATTTCTGTGGACATTATGGCTACTTATTACATTTTCATAAAGTATCACAATTAGTCATTTAATTAATTTAGGTGGGTTTTTTTTATAAATTGTACCAATATCAAAAATCCAGTCAAGCTAAGAAATCCAGCAATGCTAACTATCGTGATTTTATCATAAGCCTTGTGATACGTTTTTTTCCCCCGAAAGGCCCTTCTGCTGGAATTGAGAGACTGTACGAGCATCTCAACTAAAAATAAAAGTTTCAGAGTGGTAGATGTTAGCCTATATCAGCAAAAAGAACAAGATGTTCTTGTTGCACCTTAGAGACTAACACATTTTTTTGGGCATAAGCTTTTGTGGGCTAAAACCCACTTTATCAGATGCATGGAGTGAAAAGTACATGAAAGCTTATGCCCAAATAAATTTGTTAGTCTCTAAGGTGCCACAAGGACTCTTTTTTTTTTTTTTTTTTTTTAAGTGTATTTCTAGACTTCACGGTGCTGGAGAAAAGTTTTAAAACATGATCCAAGACTCAGAAGGCAAATGTAAAGAACCACACATTTTATAATAAAAAACCTAATGATTTTAAACAAATCTCATGATTTGAGGGGGGGAGGGAATGCTAGTACATGATTTTTGAATGCATGAGGTTGGCAAGACTGGAAAACTCTTAAGAAAATTTGACAAGCCACTGGTACAGTGATGATGTTTGGATTCAAATTCAACTGCTTATAGTTGACTGGACTGTTCACTATGACAGTATCTAAACTACCATTGAGGGACCACTGAAATGTATTTGAAAAAAATGTAAAAACCTATAAGTGCTAGGCAAATATCTTCAGTAAAAGCTATTCTGAGACAAAATAACTAGCATAGAGGATGGCACAGACATATGGATTCCCATCCTAAAATTTCTTGCGTATCAACTTATCCCTATCACAGGCTCATCTCTATAAAGTGTGAAGCATTCTGACCTTGATCCAACAAAGTATGTAAATATGTGCTTAACCTTATGCATGTGAGTAGTGCAATTTGACTTCAAGATCTGTTTAAGGTAGAAGAATTTCTTAACACAAGGATGCACTTAACTGCAGTAGGGCATCTTGTAACTGTCACAAGGCTACCTGCTTGTGTAGTTTCCTTGGAGAACAATAGCAGTATTCCTGGAAAAACATGTGCTTCTAAAAATGACACCTGAAATGCCTTTTGCAGAAATGCCCAACTTGAAATCTGGACTTCCAGGAAGGAGGCATCATGTCACTATTGATGCAGGGCCAAATTTCAAATCTCACCAAACCTCGTGCATGCTAAATCCATATTATTGTGTACACAAACAATGGTTTATGGGGCAATACAGGCCTCTCCTCCAAGGCTGCAGAGGGTTTCCAAACCAGGGAGTTAGCACAGTACCATTGCACACCTGTGTGCTATGGAGCCCAGCTCTTTGCTGTGCAGTGGGGTACAGAAGGTGGGGGTCGAGCCAGGGCAGGATAGGAGCTGGCAGATCTGGTGCTATGTGAATGATCTCAGCTTCCCCCACACAAATAGGGATGCTGTGTTAGTGGATTAGATGGCTACTTCATCTATTGGGCTGAAATAATCTTTGTGGAGAAGGTTTATAGCTGAACTGTGGACACTTTCTACCCGCGGTCCAGCCTAGCTACTTGTACTGGGTGCTAGGCTGAGTATTTGCCTTATATGAACAAATATGAGTTCTGAGGGGGCAAAGAGTGTGCCTGTATTTTCCTTTTACTTTAAAATCTGATCCTATATGGCTCAGAGGGAAAGGTTAGCCATAGGTATATGTGTATATATATATTTTTTCCTCACAACCCTAATTTTAGTTCTTTAAGTTGATTTGTACAACAAAATACTGGTACTGCTCTCAGAATAGCTACTATAAAAAGTCACAAAGCAAACTGGAGCTGATGCTACCTTTTTTGATTTCTTCGGTTTTCATGTTACTTGTTGCACTTTACAATTTTCAGCAGGGAAATTTTTTTGCCCACCCTTTTTAAAATATGGAATTATTAGAAGTTATTAGACCTCTTCCATTCCATCTAAGTCATCTGGTTCATTCCCATGACAGTGCTGGATTGCTCCCTATGGTATGTTTGGTTTGTGAAAACTGGAAATGAAGCCATTGCAATATGGGTGAATGTTAAAAAGGCCCAGTAGTTCGATTTTCATTTGGAATTGCACCCATGTAATAGAGGGCAGGATTGTAACCCAAATGTAGATTTGAGGTGAATTTCATGGATCTATCATGTTGCCAATTTCCCCAGTCTAGAGATAATGGGGATTTTTCTTAAAGCCCCAGCACCTGAAATTGAGAGAATACATGAGAATTTCAGCTTTAATTTAAAAAAAAAAGTAATTTATAGCCCTCACCATTGAAGAGAAGAGCTGCCAAATGAGAAGCTAGTGCATCCCAAATACATAGAAATCAGAAGGCAAATAATACAAACTCAAGTTTTAAAAAACAATGTGGCTTAATTATAATGAATCTCCTGATTTTTGGGAGCTTGACACCTAATTTTTAATGCTGGGGATTGGCAATACAGGGTTGATCTCTACAGCGGGCACACACTTGGACCCGCAATATGAGCAGTCTTAAAATAGGGAAAATCTGGATGCTAATCCAAACTAAACAACTTGGGTCCATTCCTAATAATGATGACTCATGACTAATTCTTTAAATGTATATAGTGCTTCTTATGTGTGGATCAAAAAGTTGGTGTCCCTGGTTTCCTCTGGCTATATTTCTCACCCTATAGATGGTGCCTGAGTGCAGCAAAGAAGAGAGATTTATGGAGCTTCCTGTGTGTGACCCACCTCTTTGATTAGAGAGCACCAGCTCTATTTGGTCATAGTCTAAGGGTGCATCTTCACTAGAAAAAAGCTGTGTTCTTAATTTGAGTTAGCTACATCAATGCAATTAACATTATGATTAAATCCTAGTGAAGACAAGGCATGTTGTAGCTTTTGAATGTGTTAGCAGGTTGAGTTAAAGACTATGGAGGAACTTAGGGTTTACCTCAACTTGCTAACTCATGTATAGTTTTCACATTTTGTCTTCTAGAGGAGTTTACCTTGTATTAGTTAAGTCAAGTTAACTAACCTGAGTGAACTGTCTTTTGTTCTCTAGTAAAAAAAAGGCCTAAAAGGAGACGTCAAGGATTGACAGCATGATTCTGCTTCCACTTGAGCAAATTCTCAGTGACTTAATGGTGCCAGACCTGAATGGGCCTGGAGTATGAACTGGAAGCAGATGTGGTAAACAGTCTATGGATGGCAGGGTTCCCAGACACTTGTGGTGATAGGTGTATAATTCCTTGCCCTGAGCATTTTTGTTGAGTTTTTGAAAAAAAGAAAGAAAGAGGAGGCAAAAGGTAATGTTTATGAAGGCTTCCTGTTTTTTCACATTCCGATTATAATGGCTCTGACTCAATACTCTTTAATCTGTAGGATTATTGAATCTTTATGCCCTAGGATATTTTGCATGAACGATAAATCTTTAGTATTTTATAAATTTAAATGATATAAAATATGAAGCACTTAACTTAAAAAAAGTAACCTTCCATTTTATGTAAGTGTTGATAATTGAATTATATAATAATCTGTATGTCACATTTAAAGTAATTTTTGCTTACAGCAGATTATAGAAGAAAAGAAAGGGACAGAAAAAGAGCCATTGATTTTTTTTATATACAAAACTCCTATTGACTTCCAATAGGAGTTTAACACACAGCTGATGATACACTATAAAAACTATTAAAGCCATAATGGACTTTATTCTGCATTTATTCATTGCGACTAACAGAGAAGGCAATGAGACTATTGGGTACACAAGAAACACAGGATTGGGTCCAATTTTATGCAGGTGTCCTCTTTATATCACTGGCAGTTCTGTGCAGGGCACAGGTATGGCATATATGCCATTTTGTTTCTATTGCTGATCTGTACAGCTGGTTGAAAAATTGTCATGGAACATATTTGCCCCTGCAAATATCATTTTGTTGAAATCAAGGTGTTTCACAGGAATAGGTTGAGGAAATTTAACAGAAAAATTTCAAAACGATTCAAAATCAGTATGGAATATTTTGTTCTGATTTTTCTCCTTTCATTTTGTTCTAACTTTCCTTTTTTATTTTGATATATTATAATGTTTTGACATTAGTGAAATGAAATGGTTCTTCAATAAGGTTGTTTCAATGTTTCCAAAGCAATTTTTTTTAAAAATTGATTTTTCACCCAGATTTTTGATGAAAAAATTTAAAATGTTGGCATTTCCAGCAGCATGGAAATTCTGTTTTCCAGCTGTCACTACTGATCTGTGCTTTTATTTATTTGCAAATTAGTCGGCTCTTTATGCAATTTTTTTTATTCAAGATGAGACCATTCCTTTGGAAATAGGAAGAACTATATAGTAATAAATGGATATACAAGGATAATAAATATTAGAACTGTTTGAAACTGTGAAACCTTTCAGCAAACTTGGGCTGAGTTTTGAGCAAGTTTACTTGTTTCCAGTTTCAGGCAAACCTGGGCCCATTTATGTTTTTGGGCTGAAACCATGAAAAATTGGTAATTCCACATGCTTCCACTGCACAATTAGGTAAAATTTGGTGACTTCCTATGAGTTCTCTCTGAACCTTCACATTTGAAACTCAAAGCAAAAGCCCAGGTTGTAGGTGAACACCATAAGCACTAAACTGGAAATAAAGGTTTGTATGAATCCTATTATCTGGGGGAAATACGAGTTCCATTCTTAGAAATAGGAATGACAGAAACACCTTCTTTTCAATATGTCTGTCCTACAGCAAATTACCAATATTATTTTGAACATATTTTATTTATATGGAAATAGCTCAACTGACCATAATATGGAGGCTGATCCTAATAGCTCACTGGTAGCTGTTACAGTAGGTTTCTATTTTTTTTCCGTGGCTAACAAAGTCCATCAGAAGAAGAAAAATCAGTCTTGTGGACAAAAGGGTTTTAAGAAATATGCATATAAATATAAATGGCAAGGATTCTAGTGAAATCAAAGACTAGAATAGGATATAAAATATTACAGTACAAAAAGGGAGTTTGAATGAAATATAGCTATCCACAGGACGAAAGGGCATATGTAAGAAACGGATTTGAAAGTTTTCATTGGATATGTTGGAAATATACATAGCTTGTCTAGGAGAAGATTTGGTTTATTAGTAAAAGTCTGGGTAAAATTTCAGGATTTAAGAGAATACCAGTAAAGTGAAGACTGACATTAACCAGACCATGCTATAAATACCACACAAAGAGACCAAACAAGCCCTCCATTGAGTGAACTGGCTGACATTCTACTTCACCACTAAGCCATAATAAAGGGAAGAAACCCGTTGTCTTTAATTAGTTCATCTGAATAAGCTGCTCAAAACACTATTGTTTAAGTCTGATATCAGAAGTGGTGGTTATTGTTTGTCCAGAGTCAGCAGACATTCCTTAGATTCTACTGTATTACTAGTGTACAGTTACTTTTCAGTTGCATCACTCAGCTGTATATATGGCACTTGTTTTGTTGTTGCTTTGCCTAAATCCGTGTGCACGACAGTGCATTCTTTTCCTTCTTGTTCAAATCCAATATTACACTCTTCTCCGGATAATAAACAATATATGTTGTTTTCATTTAAGGGTACATTTTCAGAAATCGGACCTCACTTTTGCAGATGCAATTTGTGCTTTTGAATTGGTTTGCATCTGCAATTTGGTTGCAGGCATAACTGTGAGTAGACACACGACTAAGTACTTGACTTACATTCAGGTAAAGTGGAGGTAAAGATTAAACTGAACTATAAGCACAGAGAAGCTGGTCCTCAGTGCTTATAGTTCAGTTAAATCTACCATATCTACCACCAGCAAAGCTTCTGATTTAGCACATCTTTGCAATGAATAAGACAGTTACCATCTCTCAAAGATATTGTCTCTAGGTTTTTGCAGATTCAGGGAGACATCACTCTATCAGTTGACAGTCAGTTCACATTTTGTTGATTTTCTTCACAATTATAATAGCATGAGTCTCAGACTCTGATCTTGCAAAGACTGATATGCATGCTTAACTGTAAGCATGTGAATAATCCCACTGAAGTTAAGCACATGCTTAAGACTTTGCAGGATCAGGGTCTACAGTAATTTTTTTGTAAAAGGAAAACTTAGACAAACTCAGTACAAGATGGCAGCCATCAGAGGAAAATACTGACTCAGCAAGCAGCCACTGCTTTCAGGAACTTATTTTTGAGGAAAAATTAAACAAAAACCCACTAAGGGTAAAAACAGCTATTGAAAATTAGAATAGAACATTGGTCTTTTAGGGATGATACCTAGCAGTAACGAAATGTTATCATTAAAGGCCTGAATTTCCA
The DNA here is from genome assembly GCF_965140295.1 of Lepidochelys olivacea. Taxonomy (NCBI): domain Eukaryota; kingdom Metazoa; phylum Chordata; order Testudines; family Cheloniidae; genus Lepidochelys; species Lepidochelys olivacea. Next base: position 33,006,798 of record NC_140415.1, read on the forward strand.
GTCCCATACACATACAAAAACTCCTACTGAAATCAAAAGGATCAGGCCCTTTTAGAAGCGAGGTCAGTTCATGCCAAACGAATAATTGTATAAGGCAAAGTTAATAGCAACCCTTAGGCTTTACTACAGTATTTATTTTCTCTCTAGCATGCAGGATACAGCATATAAAACCAAATTCAAAGACCTTCATTTCTTCCAAATTGTGCTAAGAAATAGAAATGTGTCTTCCTAACATTAACATATATTTATAAGTTTAATAGTGGAGAATTTGCAATAAAAGTTGTACCATTATGTAGAATGTATTTGTAGCTCATTTCTATATTCAGTGTTAATCTGGGGTTCAGGACCTAAATTTGGATCCTTTGCTTATATCAATAAGGGGAAAAAAATCAGGTCTTTAAAACCCCTGTAGGTTTAAACAAAATAAAGAATTTTGGCATTTCTGTTAAAAATTTGGGCCTACATGTAGACTAGATTCATTGACACAACTTGGCGAGTGTCTCTATTATCTTGGTAGTATATTATATGTCAAAACTTCCTGCTTAGAACAACAAAAATAACCCTTATGGTGCCATAAGTCCTTTGTGACCTTTATAGCAGTCATAACAGCGACTGATAAAAAACAAAGATATATCAAGCAATAGTTAATTCTTGGAGATGTGAGAAGCTGGAGTTGAATGCTAGTGTTTAAACTTGGTTCTTCAAGTATTTTTTATTATTAGGAGAGTGATTCTTGAAGTGACAATGAAGTATTTCATTTACCATAAGATTTGCAACAACATGCATTTTAGTAATATTAGCATTTTCAGAATATATTTTGGAGCGTGACAAATATCAACATTTTGAAAACTACATTTAGCTCAATTTAAATTCATTAATAGAAAATTAAAAGGCCAGACTGCTGGAAAAGCAAATCAGGAAAACTTAGAGAAAAAAAATAAATGAAAGCTATCAAGCTATTGATAAAGATGGGATTGCATACACATGTCACCAATTTTCTTTTCAAAATAACCTCATCAGTAGTATATTTTGCTAGCTTATAATTAATAGACAATGAGCTCTGATCATCCATAGATCTCGCAGCATTTTACAAAGGAGGTCAGTATCAGCAGCCCCATTTACAGATGGGTAAACTGAGGCATAGAGTGGGGAAATGGTTTGTTCAAAGTCACCAAGCAAACCAGCAGCAGACGCAGGAATTGAACTAAGGTCTCTTGAGTTCTAGTCCAGTGCCCTATCCACAAGGCCTTCCTTCTTTGTTGAAGTGCTATATTTGCAGGCACAAATCCTGATCACCATAATCATGTGAGCATAAGGCAAGGTGGTTTTGGCCCATATTTGATTAATCTGCATGGTAATATTCAGACATCTGTTACATTTGGTTCATACAGGGTCACATGCTAACCTTGTTATCAAGATGAAACATCTGCATGGCCGCCCAACCTTATCCTCTCCCCCTTGTGTGGCAAAATAACACCAATTCTTTAGGCATAAAGGAAAGGGTAGAGTTCATCCCTTAGTTTCTAGAGTTGGTTAGGTTTTTTTATATGCAGTGGAACCTTTATTTGTAGTGAAATAGAATGAAAGTCCTGAAGAAATGCATGGATTGCAGCATGCAGATTGCAATGTGGATTATAATAAACTTCCTCCTAAAATGAAGTTTAGTCTGTTAAAACAATCATGTCAATAAGAAAGCTCTATTGTACTTGCATTCATTGGCACACTTGCATTATCTTTAACTGGATAACTGTGAACAATGGCCTTTTTGGTTGTCTCATTCTCCATTATTTCTTTCTTTTATTTTACCGTTGTTGGGGTTTTGTTTGTGTTTGCACTCTTGCCCATCCCCCACATATCTAGAACAGTACTCTGAGATAATCTTACCTAAACTGTCAGTCCCAATCAATGAAGATACTCACATGAGTAAGAAAACTGGATTTAGGTTACTAAAGCCATAGGTATAGTTTCTAAAGTTTAAACTCAATATGGTCCCTATTATTTTGAATTATTAATATTGATATCTTTCTAAAGTTTAATTTTACTTGCAAATGCAATTTTAGAGCAAAATCCTGCTGTGGGATCTGTGCAATAAATCTTCACAATCAAGTACAAAAGGCTGCTACTGGAAATGCAACTGTGTTTTGGTTGCACTCCAACCTGTATTAATTAATATATATCTCCCATTCTATTCCTGCTGTCCTTTAGGAATGCATCTACTGGGGGCCCATAATTCACCACTGGTGTTACTAACAATAGAAATAGTAGTATACAGACCAGGTTGAGGCCTTCTTCCCAGTGTTATCTCTACCCAGTATAGAAACTAGCTGTCACCTCTGTGGTTAACCAAATCTCAAATGATTCTAAAGCATAGGTGCTGACTCTCCCCTGGCAGCCCTACCATCAGCTCCTCCTCCTCCCTCTCCAATGCCTCCTGCCTGCAGCGATCAGCGGTTCAGCAGCATGCAGGAGGTGCTGGGAGGGAGGGGAAGGAGTGGTGGGTGCTTGGGGCAGGGGGTGGAATGGGGCTGAGCCCAGGGTGGCGTAGGGGCAGGAAGAGGCAAGGTGAGGGTGGGAGCTTGGCGGAAGGGGTAGAGTGCGGGAGGGGCCTGGGGCAGAGCATGGGGTTGAGCAACGCCCCCGCCCCCCCCGGCAAATCATGAAGTTGGTGCCCCTGTTATAAAGAACGTACCAATATAGAAATCTGTATTTCCAAATCAGGTCATGAAATATAGTAAGTGAGAATGAAAGACCCGATCCTGCAAAGAGTCATGTGAGTAATTTTACTCATGTAAGTTGGCCCATTGAACTAAGTTCTATATTGTGTAAAGGGAGAATTCATTAAGCAAAAAGAACAAAACCAAACCTTGAAAAGTGAAACCCTGATACTGAGTACCAATTGATAAACACATTTTTATCACAACAAAGATTTTACTAGCTCCGGGATGTACTCTTTAGCTTTCCCAATCTGAAACCAACACACAGTACAAATATATAGCTTGTAATTCTTCATGCCAGACTGTAGCACTATTCGATTGAAATTATTCAAATTACATGCAAAGCCTTAGTCTGTTATAAGAATGACACTGCTGTTGCTTTTCCTACTAAAGAATATCTTATACATTTGTGGGTTTCATTTCTGATGTGTATATACACAACGGAATGTCAGGAGGTAGAGAGGAATGTCCACTGTGAATTTCACATTTTCACAGTAAAGACCTTAAAAGCAGCAATCACAGAGATTGTCAGATCTCCAGGAATAGCGAGGTATTAGTGGCACTAGCTATTAAAGCTCAGCCATCATGAATGCTGGAAGAGAGATGTTTATGTAAGAGCTGTGCAAGCATCCCCTTTTGGAAAGGCTGAACTGAGAAAAGGATGGTATTTAGGTTAGGGCACTAGTCAGAGTTAGGAGACCCCTGTTTAATTCCTGGCTCTGCAACAGATTCCCTGGGTGACCTTGGGCAAGTCATTTAGGCTCGGTTTACACTATATCTCTTTGCTGGCAGTGTGTAGTGGATGTGTAGTAACATGCCACAGTGAAAAGTAGGCTGAGTCCACACTGTGGTGTGTAGCTACATGTGGCAGTGAAAGTTTGGAAGGGCAGAGCTGCCAGAGCTTTTCCCCACTGCCAGTCTTTCACTCCAACAGCTCCCTGCAGCGGGATAAGGCTCGAGCTGCTGGAGTTTTACCTAGCTGCCTCCCACTTGCCAGACTATCAGAACCTTTCTGTCCAGCAGTGGGGCAGCAGAATAGAGAGGGAGGCACTGCTTGGGTGAGCAAAGAGAGGGGTAGAGTACATACTCTAAGGCTTCCCACATGTCTTTGCTCGCCCAAGCAGTGCCTGACCATCTACTCCGTTCTTTATATCCACGCTGGGTGGGGAAGTGCAGTGTACGTATTTTAAACACAGCTGTAAAGAGTATGCACTGTAGATATACCCTTAGTGTCTCAGCTCCTCTTCTATGAAATGGGGTTAAAAGAACTTCCCTTTCTCACAAGGGCATTGTGAGAATAAATACATTAACCATTGTGAGAATACATAAACCATTGTGCGGTACTCAGATTCTACAGTAATTGGGGCTGTAGTAGTCCTTTCAATTTGCAGTCTTTATCTAAATGTTAAGGAGTAAATACTAAGATGTTACGTGCAGGAATTCCCTGTAAGAGACTGAATTCATTTGAGTGTAGTCCATTTCTATAGATTTGAGCGACAGTACATAACCCATCTTTAGCTATTCTGAATACAATATTTGGCTTAGCATTTTTGTAGGGTGACATCTTTGACAGATCATTTAAATTACAGTATGTAATTACAAATGTCTTCAATAGTGTTTTATGATAAAAACAAATATAACAGATACAACATGAACCATCGTTCTCTACTTGCATAGACCTTTGGATGGCATTGGAAGTTTCGTTTATGTGAGGATTGGGCCTGTAAAAACTATGTACTGTCTGATCTTTGTGCAGAACTCCTGTTGCTGATAACTATGGCCTCTCAACCCTGCTGTTAGCCTCTCCTGTCTCCTGATAACCTGCAGACCTGGATTCCCTTGGGTTTCTGTGGAGAGGTTTCCATAGGTTGAGGAATGACTGCACCTCAACTAAAGGTGGGACAGAATTTGTCCGGGCTTACCAAATAAGGGCAGCTTTGCTTTGTGGTTGGGGGGAGGGGGGGAAGAGGAGGAAGGTCAGAAACTGCTGCAAAAGGTGCTTTGCAGCCATGACTCATCCCCACCCTGGGAATGTGCATAAAGGTATGAAACCTGGGTGGGGCAAGTCTCTAGGTCCAAGCAGCGAGGAAGCCAGCACCCACCCTGCCTCCCCTACTGGAGGCAAATGGCAGGCTGGGTTAGGACCTGCTGTGGGCATTACACTAGTCGTCCCTTTTAAAGGGGGGCTTGGAAGGAATTTCCCGCATCACCAGAATTAGCTTTGGCTGAGTGTGGTTTTTTTGCCTTCCTCACAGCGGGTGTGAGGATGGACCTTTTCCGGTGAATAGAAAAGGTGGTAGGCCATATTTTGCAGCTTGTTTTGTAATATTGGGTGGATGTTCAGTGCAGGTACTCCATAGGGAGGGCAGCCAGTGACCGGATAAATGGCCTGGTAAAGGACTTAAAAGGAGTTCCTGGAAAGGAGGTCCTGGATAAAGGAACAGAACGGGTGAGCGGGCTCGGGGACTCTATGATTGGTACGGCAGGGAGCCAACCCACTCTGTTCTCATAGCCCTCCTTAACCCTCTTATGAGGTTGGTGGATGATAAGGACCAAGCCATGGGTCTGCTGGATGACCTGGATGGAAACTAAGGGGGACTGGTGAAAGCCCCGGAAAACTGATTTGAATAAGCATGGATTTGCCTGCACTGCATACTTTATCTGCCGGGTAGTCCCAGACGTCTATATAATAAAGTTGTGGCCTGATTAACACCCATAACAAGTCTTCTGTCCTTCTTGTGGTATACCCAGACAACGTAGGTTTACCACAGAGTTACCTATTTCCCAGGATCCTCAGCTTTTGCTCCTGCTCTGCTCATAAAAATGGAGAAGAGAATTTGGGCCATTGGATACAAATGTGTTGCATAATTCTTCAGGTTGTAAGAAAAAAATACAATATTTTAATAAATTTAATTCACATAATTTGTGAAATTAACCTCTTTCTACAGGGGTTATCAAGTCCTCCATTATCAAGCCTTATTTGCTCCTTTCCTACCTTCCATGAATTGGGCTAGTGACTAGTCCCTGCAAGGATGTTCAAGAGAAGGATAATGCGAAGAATCCATTTCACACATTTAATCCTCCCCATCACCCATACAAGAGGCAGCCACAATTCCAAAGATCAGGGGGATTGTCCCACACTTAAGCCAGTAAATCTTGACAGCTGCAGAAGTGTACAATGCACCCTTTAAGGGTGGCACAGCAGCTGGACTCCCTGGAAGTCCAGGAGACGTGCACCCTGCATTCTGGATCTTTTCCTGGGGAGTCTGTCTCCACATTTAATGGTATACTTTTGCCCTGTGTATTTAACATGTGTGTGAACCTGTCTTACTTTGTTCACACTAAACTGATTTTCCTAAAATTTCCTGCTGAAATTACTACCAGTCCAGCTCCGTCAATGGGAGCAATGATATGAGTCCTAGTGTAGACAAGGTGCAGGCAGACAGTGGCTAAAAATACCAGTACTTGTTCTACACTTCACTACCGCCTGTCTAGTTGGGAGCAGATGATAGGATATTGTAGGAGAAATGTCTGCTTCTGTGATTACACAAGGTTGCTTCAAGATCATCAATTTCATTTTGAAGGGAGCAACACAATAAAAGAAGAGTTTCAAAGCATTAGCTCTTTGCCTGGCCAGATCCAGAGTTAGCTCTTTATCACAGGCGATTCATGACCCCAATTGATGCTACTGAGAGAGCAATAACTTGTGTGACAAACCAACAGCGTATGTATTCACTGTCTTTTATAGTAGCTTACAACTTCGTATTCATGTCCACAGTTCCTTGTGAACAGGCAGAGATCATCCCCCTTTCTAGACATTTTTTTCATCTGTCTACTCTCCTTGCAAACATTTAAGTTAGATCCAGTTGGGGCTTTTCAGAGAAATGTTCAAATTTCAGCAAAAAGCTGGAAAATGTTTTGGGTTTTTTGGCCAAAATTGTAGTGAAAACAAATTTTCTATTTTCCAGCCACTGCTAGCAGGTACATAATGTGCAGCTGGTTGGGGAATTCATTGTGAATCATATTTGTTGTAAGTTTTGACATTTTTTAAATTAAAAAAATTGGATACATTTTTATTGTTCAGACAACTCGACATATGGTCAGGAAATTTAAAAAAATAACCCAATCCTACGAACGCTTATGGACATGAATAACTTTGTTCCTATAAGTAGTCCCATCTGTGGGGCTTAGGGTCACTGCCATGACCTCTTCCACAGTAGGGTCAACCTTCACCTCCTAACAGAATGATTGGGAAGAATATCTTCTTTAATTCCTTCCCATAAGTTTTATGGAGGAGGCCCAATGAACCCAACAACTGAAAAAATTAATAGTATCAAGGACTATGTTCTTTGTTCATTAGAAGGACTAGGATAGCAGATTTCTGTCTACTGTAGAGTAAGTATATTTCTTTCAAAGTAAACAGCTCCTACAAAATATTATTTATACAGTTCTTGCAAATTGGCTTGAAGTGTTGTTTAGACAATCTTATTGTATATAAAGATAAAAACTTCCATCAAGAAATTATGCAACAGCTGGATAAATCTATCATGCGTTGGCAAAAAGCAACAAGCACTTTTAATTAGCTGAGTGAATGTAGTTTGCTGAATGCTGAAAGCACAGCCTCACTCATATTAAAATGTGCCTAATTTTCTGTGAAAAAGTCCCATCTGAACAGCCCTGACCACAGTCAATCATACTAAAAGCCACTGGTGCTTAATTTGATTTACCAATATAAAATGCAAATTAGGTGATTAAGTGGAGTGGCAGACATCGTAGGGCCTCTTTCAAACCATCAAGTTAAATGCAAGCAGACAGCAAACTGGCTGTGCAAAGAAAATTTTAGCATATTCGTTTGATTAGTGCTACAAAAATTTAATTAGGTTGGCTAATTACTTGACAAATTGTTCTACACTGGAGACAAGGCAGAGCATGTTTTATTCCTGCAAAAACCCTGTGTGTATTTTAGCCCAAATGCTATCTGCCAATTTGCAAAAGCATTATTAAATGAATGGAAGATGGTACAACAGTCCCCAACAATGGCAAATTGTATAATGCATATAATTAGACAAGACACGCACAACTATATCTGTATGTCCATGATCTCTCATGTCTAAAATATTTAACACAATATTTCTTGGAAATAATGTCTGAACAGATTATTACAATGCTGTCAGTTTTTCATAAGAAGCGATATATCGAAAATACTCATTAGTGGAATACGGAGCTCATCTAAAGCAGAGCCTCTTCACCTAAATGAACTGTATCAAATGCAGCAAAGTGACACACTGTAACTGTTTCACACTAAAAGGAAATAACATACACTGTTTGTCTGAGGGCTTTATCTTTATGTATATTTAGTGCTGAGCTGTGCCAAGAAAATTAGTTATCTGGTGAGCGAAGAAAGGAAAACTTGAATGAATTATTACATTTTACAATTCTAGCTGTGTAAATAGGCCAAATAAGAAGAACACCAGGACATTATTATAGAGCACAATTCTTTTCTTATTTGTCCATTAGTGTTCACATGCCACAAAATTTGCCATTTCTTTCAGGAGAATGCATTTGCTTCTGCTGATCTTCAGTGTAACTAATCAGCCTCTACTGACTAAACATTCATGATAATATAAATAGATACTCACTTTATCTACTCAAGTGGAAAAAATAAGTATCATATTTTATAAACATAATGCAGTGCAGTTAGCAATTAGATACTGCATTTAACTGAGGCTGAAGCAATATCTTAGGAAACCATGGGATACAGAAGGTCTCTGAGAAGAAGAATCATTATTATGTGCATGAAGGTATAAAATATTATTTCTTGCCATTAGCAATTCTCAACTTTTGTTCTATAAGGCCACTGCAATTTTTATACATCCCAGTAAAATGGTGAAATCCCAAACTGAACACAATTTCATGTAGTGTCAGTATAATGATTACAATGTCTGATTGAGTTGTTTTTTGTTATTTTGTGTGTTAACAAATTTCAGGTCCCTACCACTTCATATGAATGACTGTTAAACTTACATTAAAGGAAAGGCAAAACAGGCTTCTGACCCCAATTTCTGAAGATACTTAGCAATCTTGCATAGAACCAGACAAATTTTTTTCAGCCAAAACTTTTTTTTTTCTGAAAAATGTAATTAAGGTCAACCAAAACTTTTCACGAATTCATGTTGATTTCATCAAATTGTTTAGATCAAAACAAACAAAACAAATTCTGAAAATGTCAAAATGGTTTGTTTCAACATTTTCACAATGTTTCCTTTTGATATTTTGAGCTAGACTCACAAGAGGATCTAGAAACCAAAATCCGAGAAGGAGGCAATGGCTTCCTCCATTATAATCTTTATCCCACTGGTTAAGGCACTTATCTGGGATGTGGAAAACCCAGGTTAGAACCCAAGTCTCTCCCCAGAGAGATCTCTAACCACCAGGCTAAGGGTATTCTAAATTGAGTGTTTCTCAGTCTTTCCTGTTGAAGCTTATCCATTTTGTATAAAAACGTATATATTCAGTAGGGGAGGGATTGGAACCCAGGCATCCCCCCCAGTAAGTGCCCTAACCACGGGGCTATCGCGTCATTCTCATTCTGTTTCTGTCCCAGTGGCTATTAATTTATAGATGGTGAAACAGCGTCAACAGGTGAGACTGAGCCCCACCCCAGAATATCCCTGTAATCTGGTGATGAGGGCACTCACAAGAAAGATCAAGTAAGTCTCATGGCTCAAGTCCCTGCTCCTGAGTGGGGAGTGGAACTTGGGTCTCCAACATGCCAGGTAAATGCTAAAGTTTAGAAAGGGAATCCTGTCACCACCACCTTTGGTAACTGTGCTTTGGAAATATAGGCCTTTATTTCCTTTGCTTTTATTAAAACTAGGGGAAATAAATTTTTCATTTGACCCAAAATAAATTTTTTCCAACTTTTTCTGTTCACCAAAAATATCAGTTGGATCCACAACTCAAATCTTATTTTTGACTTTTTTCAGATTTGCCAGTAAACCAAAAAGTTCAGTTGTTCACTCAGTTCTAATCTTGGGTGCATTAATTTTTGGGTGCCCAAGCTGAGACACCTTAAATGTGCCTGATTTTTAGAGTATACGTGCTCAGCACTATCTGAAAATTGTGCCCCTTCAAAGTGTCCCAAGCTGAGCATACAGAAATTGACTCTCTCCAAATCAAACCACCACTTTTCAGCATCATGCTGTTATTGAAATAAATCAGTATAGAAAAGGACCCCAGGAATCACTGGAACTCAAAACTGATCAGATGGGGAAACAGATACAGGATTCAGTTCAGCCAGAAATTAACAAGAGGCATGGTTTGCAAAGAACTCATAGATGGTACATGAATTAGTGCCAGATTATTGTCTTACAGTAACATGAGTTTGTCAAAAGGATTATTCTGGAAAACTGTTGGCATCATTCGAGTATGCAGCCCTCTAATTCTTTATGCCCTGTTGTATCAAAGAGCCACTGAGATTGGTTTAGGTCCCTTATCCCCCTCACTTTTTTCCCCCCCACACACCTATATACTGGTCTAACAACTCTTAGATGAGAAGGCGGAACACTTAGTTTGTGTTCTTAGGTTGGGTGCTATTTCTCATCCATGTACAATCTGTTTAATTTAGTTTTGCCGGAGCTCCCCAGCTGGCCTTCTTCTACAATTCTTTATTACTGAACGCCCAAAAGCAAGACCTTAGGGCTTAGATGTGCCTTAGGGGGGTCAAACTTTGGAGTGACTCTTAAGTGAAGAGGTTATGTACACTTTCTTCTGGAGCTTCTAGCAGGTATGTTATACCAACAGACTCTCTTTAGATGCCCTTACATTTTTCACAGACAATATCATCCTTAGATTCTCACTTAAATTGAGACTCATTTACAAACACAACTACAGTAACTATCTATTTCACTTTGCATCATCCCAGAAGAAAGCATCATCCTAGAGGAACCTGGAAATACATGGCAAATATCCCATCAATTATATTTTAAGTGTACAGACTGTCAAATAGTGCAGTTTCTCTCTCCCCACCTATTTTTCCAGTTCCTCCTGGCTCTTTTCTGACAACTGTGTTCAAACATTAATTTTTCCTCAGGTTGTTAGCACAGTAATTACACACTTCACTATAAACGGTGTTGTTTAATCCATCTGAAAGGCATTTGGTAGATGGGGATCCTAAGCATGGTCTGAATTCAGAGCAACAAGATCTGGTCCCAGCTACATCTGCTTTAGAGCAGATTTTTCCTTTGTTTCTACGAAAGAGTTAAAGCATTTGGTGAAGGTCCCACCAACAAAGGGCCACCTGTACTGAGATTCAGAAGAGAAATCCAGCTAAGACTGCTATCATCACAAATAGCATACGTTAATCAGTCTTCCCTTTCATGTGCTTTTTAAAATCTCTTCCCTAAAAGTAGGAGGTAAAGACAGAATTACATAAGAGCAAAACTGTACTGTGTTCCTGATAAAAATGGCCAATAGATTCTGAAGTGTTTCAAATAAGGCTGCAGTATATTGCTTATGTAATTGTAAAGTATAACAAAAGACAGCAAGCTGATGAGAATAAACAAAATGCTTCTTGAGCAATGCAACTAATAAAATATGATAATCAGTTAATTTGTCAGTGACATTCAACAGTGTATGTTTATGCCTGATAACATAGCTGCCTTCTATTTCCCAGTATTCCCTGAAGTATTAGTTACACACTTGTATAAAACATTCAGAGTTCTTCATGATAATAGGTGGATACTATTTCAAGTCATGAATATATTTTTGCTGCTTGAGTGACTATGTATGATGTTCAGTGTGACCATTTGCCCATCCTTGTATCAAAGAAATCCCCTTAACATCTGAACAAAAGTATATCATATTCCATGAAATGCTTTTGGTTTTACATTTTGTACTCTGTATACATTGTGATAGCAGACATAGCTATAAGCATGCTAACAAGAGCTGAATGTGAAATTATGAGCAAAATTCTGCTCGCTCATTAACTTCATTGACTAGAGTGGATTTACTCTGGGTTCAAGACTGTAGGTAAGAAAAGAATTTAGCCTGGTATAGCCACAAATAACTTTTAAACTGCAAAAACTATATTATTTGCATCCATGATTGATGTGTTGCATAGGATAAAACAAAAACAAATATAACACTTTCTGGAATCAGAGTAGCAGTCGTGTTAGTCTGTATTCACAAAAAGAAGAGGAGTACTTGTGGCACCTTAGAGACTAACCAATTTATTTGAGCATAAGCTTTCATGAGCTACAGCTGCATCCGATGAAGTGAGCTGTAGCTCACGAAAGCTTATGCTCAAATAAATTGGTTAGTCTCTAAGGTGCCACAAGTACTCCTTTTCACTTTCTGGAATGGGGAAGCCTTTTTCCTGAAGACATACCCTGCATTCAAGATAGCATTCAGCATCTCTGCATATACTTCATTGCTTTAAGCCTACTCCTTACATTCTGCATCCTCACTAACCTCATTCTGCCAAAGAGTTTATCCATTCTACCTACTAATCAGAGCCCGACAGTTGGAAGTGAACACACCAGGCCACCTTCTGAGATGAGTAAAGTCATGTAAATTTCATTCCTGTGCACTGATTTAGATTTGCTTAGAGTCAGTGGGTTACATTTCAAAGGTGACTATGGCTTTGGATGCTTCAATTTTAGTGTACACAACTTGATCCACTTGGACTGTCTATAATTGCTGCTAGATTTGAATACAAAAAAAATTAGCCCTGACCTCAGACCAGAAAGTTAAAAAAAAAAAAATCTACTTCCTAATCCTGCCTCCTCCTCAGTCTAACTGTATCGATAATATATTCTATAATGGTTATCATTAAAAAGAAAGCATTTATCTTATATTATAGCTTAAAGAACCAAAAGTAGGACAGAATGAGGATTGCCACAATTGTTTGTCTTAATATTTATGAGAATTTAGTGCTTATGTAACGAGAGACTTTGATTTGCTTTGTGTAGTAAAACAGGGCTTAAGCTACTTTACATACAGTTTTGGAAATGTAGTAGGAAGTCTTGCAACACTTCCTACTATTGCAATTCTGATCTCCTGTTGGAGTGGAAATTGCCAGAGATACCAAGCTGTGTAGTGGTTTTGTGATATGTGCAATAATAGGAAGTAGGTTGGGAGCTGAGACCATATTTCCTCTGATGTAACCTAGACTAAGATTGGAATCCAGGTGCAATATGAATAGATGAAAAATGTATATGCTAAATAACCCATTGTATCAACTTGTTCCTTATTGTAAGAATATGGGTATTGTTTCTTTAAATCTGTAGCAGGAAGCCCTGGAGAACACCAGTAGGGAAGGTTATAGGTAGAAGTGCTACAGTGAAGCAAAGCAAGAGAGTATCTTTAGGGATTACTGCTGTTTTCCTTATTCTAATAAAGTTACTTGTTCAGTGTGAGATGAAAGTCATTTTTCATTGTCACATGACATCTTTGGCCCAGCTCTTAACGACAAATGAATTGTCTTCATGAACAAGCACTTTCTATTTCCAGTTTGTTTTAATACATCCTTTCCCCCCTTCTTCCACCCCATCTTCTTTTAATAGATGAAAAGAAATGTATGAGAGTCTTTCAACATCTGGAGTATCTGAAAAAGAATAATATCACACTAATAAATTGTTACTTTTCATATCCATCGCCTCCTTATTTTGGCAGGAAACACACACACACACAAATATACTTTAAGACATGCTCATCCTCCTCTCAAACAACACTTATATCAACAATCATCTTTCATACACTTCAATATCTTGCACACATCATGCATACTACAGGTTCATTCAAAATACTGAGCTCTCTTATGTCTCTTAGTTTGGCATGCCTAAAGAACACATTTCTAGCCAATGAGTCAGAATTCCAAATAGATAAACCTCATTCTCTTTGCTAAGCTTTTAGAGTAAGTAGGTCTAAGAGAGCAGTATGTTCTCTAGCAAATGCCATCCTTTCCCTCCCCCTCCAGCTCTACCTCTATAATAAAAAACAAAAAAGGTAATTCCATAGTTATAAGAATGATAGCTTCCCAGTAATATAAAATATGCATCCAATGAAGTGGGCTGTAGCCCACAAAAGCTTATGCTCTAATAATTTTGTTAGTCTCTAAGGTGCCACAAGTACTCCTGTTCTTTTTGCGGATATAGACTAACACAGCTGCTACTCTGAAACCTGTCATTTGTCATGTTGTGGTGTATGCAGGGTCAGCTCAGAAAGGCCAGTGGTTACAGCAGTAGTAAGTATGCTGCGCTTAACTGTGGCTTTGCCACAAACCCTACATAGGCAGCAGTGGGCAGTTGCATTACCCCATGAGCAGGCCAGGAACCAAATTGTGATTAAGAGAATCAGTTTACCTCCTACTATCCCCTTATTTCAAGTGGGAAGTGTCCTGTGCCAGCACCTACCTGGCACACTATATGCCCCCTGGTTCACTGGCGTTGCTGCACTGGCTGGCACAGCATAGGGGAGGAGCCAAGGCTCTGCCTACAATCACAGGAGGAGACATAATGACCCAGTGGAGCCTGCTGTCCCCTATATCTGGAGATCCGTGGTATGGGTAATTGGCACAGGGAAGTAAAGGGGTGTGTCACAGAGTCCACTCACCAGTAGGGTCACCTCCTCCTGGAGGATCTGGGGATTAGCTCCTTCCAGGTGCTACACCCTCCTGTGGCAGTCTCTCCACCCATCATCCCCTCTCAGCCTGCAGCCCCTCTGCTCCAGGACCTTCAGCTGCCTCTTCATGATGTGACTGTCCAGCCAGGCCACTATAGTCATCCCCTTCCAGGGTATCAAAGTTTTCTGGGCAAACGGTCCCAGACAGTCCACTCTCCATTGCCTGTTCTGTGCCACTTCCCCAGTGGCTGTTAAGGGGACTCTGGCCCACCCTCTACTCCAGGATCTTGCTCAGAGGTTCTCTCTTCAGCAGCCAAAGTCTGCACTATCCCATGCTTGTTGATTCTCCTCTGAGCCTTTCCAGCCCATCCTCCTCCCAGGGAGTAACTATAAGCTACTTGCCTTTATAGCACCAAACACACCTCCCTTTTTCCAAGGGGGTAACTACTTCCCCAGCAGTCCCCACCTCCTCTCAGCTCCTGGACTTTATACAGGCCCCATCTGTCCCTGTCCAGCTGAGCCTCATTTCTAATTAATCCCTGCAGCTTGGGCAATTTATTGGCTCACCTAGCCACCTTAACCCATTCAGCATAGGATGTTTTATACTCTCTTACCCCACTGTGTGGGAGTGTAAATTGGGCCACAATCTGGTTCTCTATTAGTAATGCTAGTCAGCACTACTTCCAGATAGTAAAACCTAAAGCATTACCTATTTCCCAGAAAGACTCCCATTGATTTTATTGGCACAACTCCTGCTCCTCAGTATCACAAAGATTCTGCTGCAGTTACCAATAAGCGTGACATGAGAATGGGCAGCCTTTCGGTTCAGTTTGATGCAGCACAATCTCTTCCCCCTTCTCTCCCAGTGCAAGGTCATATAATGTTAAGCTCAGTTCTGCTACTATGGCATGATAGCACGTTCGCATTTTATGTAATTGCTACAGGCTAAATTCTGAAATTAAAATGCAGAAACCCTCTGAAAAATAATGTTTTTTTCTGGTGGTTTTTTTTTTTTTTAAGTTGGCAGGGATCAGCTGACATAGATGTCTAGAAGGGAGTAAAGAAAAGGCACCCCTCAGGTAAGTGCTCCTCACTATGTCTAAGGATTGTAGAATCAGGCCCTGTTTACTGAGCTACAGTATAAAAATGCACATTATTGGAGCATGCTAAAGGAAAATCTATACAAAGTTACTTTTATATAGTAACCATCATAGACAGTTGCATAAATGTGTTCAGATTCACCCCAATTCCTTTTGTAGGTGAAATATAGTTCTGTAAACAGTCAGCCACCTATGTGAAAACATCATATACATAATTTCAGTATTTCCCATCTTTACAAAGGAATGGTATGTTGCCACCTTTGAACAATCTGAATACAATGAAGATTCCAGTTGAGGTTTGGACCATGAGCAATTGCTATTTCTGAATAGCTAATGACGGAGAGCACTTCACCATTTTCTTTAGCATTAACAATTTATTTGCACATTCCCACTGTAAATATTGAGGCAATGGGTTTGATTCTGTGTCTGTGCCATGCTAATGTACAAGTACCCACAAGCCCACTGGCTGTGAACTTGCTTTGTTTTAGATCATTATGAAGTAAGCTGCCTCCCAAATCTTTGGTACGGAGTGGAGGGCCACTGCAAAAAGCAGAAATTAAGTCTCACATATCTACTCAGTCGTGAAGAAGAGATTAGCAGCCCCCTACTGTTAAGTCATGAGTTAGTAATAATGTTAGTAGGTGGCACTGTGTGTTCCAGTGTTTACTTCAGTCCC
Organism: Lepidochelys olivacea; assembly: GCF_965140295.1. Taxonomy (NCBI): domain Eukaryota; kingdom Metazoa; phylum Chordata; order Testudines; family Cheloniidae; genus Lepidochelys; species Lepidochelys olivacea. The sequence continues at coordinate 33,022,910 of NC_140415.1, forward strand.
TCCTGCTGTGCTTTTATAAAGAAGTGGGCCAGCTCACTAGGAAATGGATAACAGCTTGTGGCTATGTGTGTTCGTAGGAGTCATAGGATGAGACTGGAGAAGAGGGTGAAAGGAGCCTGCCAGAACTTATTGTGGCCTCCATAAAGGTTAGGCAAAACTGCAGCTCCAGGGTTTTAAGGACTACAGGCCTGCTCCATTCCCTGCGGGTATACAAGGTACCAAAGTGAACAGAAGAAGTCAGCTCTACCCTCCCTACACACTGGCTAGATTAACTGACCGGCCACAGGAGGTAAGCCATAGTGTATAAGTGGATGAGGTGGCAGGCATGCTCCTTCTGCATGCTTGAAACCTCCTTGTCAGCGTGAACTGATGCGTGTTCAGCACTTAGAAAATCAGGCAACTCAGGTCATTAAATAAGGGCTCAGAAGCTTAACTTCAGGCAGCCATTTTTGAAAATCTTGCCGTATGTGCCCACCTAGACTTGATGGTGTTAAAGTGCTTGAAGGAGGAATCCTTCCTGGGTGTCTATGTAACCTTTGGGTGGGCTAGAGTTCACTTCATTGCCCTTCTCCAGTGCCTAAAAACCCCAGTTCCCATAGAAAAGCAGCTGGAGACCCAGAGTTCAGTCTCTAAGGATTTTCAGCAAGGATTGCACAGGGTCGGCCTCCCCACATTCAAGTCTCAAAAGGAACTAAAGAAATGAATTTAATTAAATAACTTTATAAAAAATTATGACAAAGAAACAAATAATCTATTTTTTTTCAGCATAACGTGGCTATTTTCTAATCCACAGACATTATCTTCACAGTTGTACATAAGCATAAATGAAGAAAACAAAATTAAAATCTGAACAGTTCAGTCCCCACAGAAACAGAGTGAGAAGAAACTGAGAGTTCCCAAAAGCTTAGGTTTAGTTCACCTAAGTCTGAGTTAGTGTCTTTGATCACCAAATCTATACAGTTTGCTGAGTCTAAAACAACCTCTTCCCTCCACTTGCTTCAGTTGGAATCCGTGCAGACTCTTCCTCTGCTGAAATCACTGCTAGCCAGTCAGCTGACTGATTAACCAACCAGGCAGTTAAGTGTATATATTTAAAGAAAACCCTGCTGCAAAATGCTTCTGAGTTAGGGACAACAGCCTGCTTTCTGCTCCTGGGCTCAGCTTCTCCCAACTCACATAGGACACACAGCCCTTTGTAAAGCAGCTGCTCTGACTGCTTACTTGCCCTCATGGAGTCTGACCCCAGCAATAGGGAACCTATTGGAGCAAACTCAAAACTATGACACCCAATTCCAGAAGCTTCTGGATGTGGAGTGCTAAATCTGCCTAGCAAAAGTCATTTCTAAAGTTTTATAGCTGAATTAAGTACTTGGTTTTTATGGAGCACCGGAAGGCAATTGAATCACTCTTATTTTATATACTCTCTACTTCAGTGACACTTATTTGGTCAATGTAAGTGAACTTAATAAAAGTGAAAGAGCAACTAATGCTGTTTCAGTACATTGAAACTAATTGCAAAGGGATGGATAGTTGTTGGATAGTTACATATACCTTTTGTGTAATTCAGTGGAACAAACAAATAGTTTAATGTATTTACTGCTCTAGTAAACAAACCCAAAGTTAAAAAAAAGAGAATTACCCAGACACAACTCATTCCTATCTCCCCCAAGTGGGTCTCGGAGATATCTCCCTATTAGGCACATGGGTTACATCTAACCCAAGTGGTTCCCAAACTTTAACAGCCTACAAACCCCTTTCACTAAATTGTGAAATCTCGTGAATCCCCTCCTAAAAATGAATATTTCCAGGGATTTAAGTTTAAATTTCCTCCGCACTCCGTGCGGCTCCTGCTGCTGGACCCCGTTAACAGCCCCGGTCAACTGAGCCCCACTGAGCTCGGGCTGCAGGTCCCGCTGACCGCCAGGGCTCAGGCTGCCAGCCCCAGCTGCCCGGCGCCGCTCTCCCTGGGGCTCGAGCTGCCAGCTCCCGCACTGAAGGGGGGCAGGGCTCGGGCTGCCAGCCCCAGCTGCCCTGCCCCGCTCTCCCTGGGGCTTGGGCTGTCTGCCCTGCAACTGGTTCCCACCTGCTGCGTCCAATGCCAGGGGGCCTCTGGCCGCCATGAGTGAAATTTTTCTGGCAACCCCCCCTGTAACATTCTGCGACCCCCCAGGGGTTTGGGAACCCCAGTTTGGGAACCACTGATCTAATAACATTTATTTATTCTGTTTCAGTTAATTAGAGATTTAGATTCAGGAAATTACTGTTGAAGATAGTTCATATCCCATCCATGTGTCTGACTGGAATTAGCAAGTAGGCTGTACTTTCACACACAAAAATACAACTGCATTAGAATATGAAAACAAACAAACAACACAGCTCCCACACTCGCTCCCTTAAAAAAACCATCAGAAACAAACTATAATTTAAACTACATTTTTAATGCTATAGAGCCAGATTCTATGGACCCTTTACTCTGCTATGAGATGTAAGGGACTGAATAACTCCTGGGGAATTTCCCCTAGTACACAGGCAGATTTGGACCAAGCTATGCAGCCCTATCGCACCCACTTCCACATCCCTGGTACAAGAACATGCTGGGGATGGGGGTTAGGGAGGCAGTCAGGGGCAGGAGTAGCCCATAGGGAGCTGTGCAAGAATCTTGTGAGTTAGGATCTCTCTAGAGGCTGCTCTCTTATGCTACTGGCCTCTTAGTTCTGTTGATCAGCCTGGAATCTGAGCGTGCCATGGTGATAATAAACCATCATTGCCTCTGTGTCGTGCCTTCTTAGTGGGCACAGTAAAAAATAAGGTCCATGACCTTGGGGCCTGATATTTCTACCAGGTGCCTAATGACAACAGTGCCCGGTAAATAATAATTTTTCTTGGTACTATAGCTGGACAATTTTTTTACCAGTAGAGTATATTAGCTGAAAAATGCATTTTTCGGACAACCTAAACAATTTGCAAATGGATGTTGAATTCGGCAAATAGTTTTGGTCAAATAAAAACAAAAAGAAACCCAGTTCATTTTGACATTTTCTAAACATAACATTTTGACCTCCTATCGCAGACCAACGTGTCCTTTAGAAATTTAACTAGCTATGTTAAAACCATGAAAAAGGGGAAGAAAACCACCCTAAAACATAACAAAATGAAATGAAAAACTAAAAAAAAAAAAAAAAGAGTTTCACTTTGAGCTACATGTTTTGTTTGACCTGAGACATTTTTTTTCTGGTTTTTCATTTCAGTGAGAAAAAACAACAATTTTCAGTTTGGTTCAGCCCTGAATTTATTTATTTGGGGGGGGGGGGCAAATTTTTCAGTTCAGCCGCCAAACTGAAAAATCAGTTATTCACTTAGGACAGTTTTATCAAAAATCGAGCTAATTGATAGATTTCAGCACACTTGAATGTACACACAGAATAATCCAAAAGGTTAACAAAAAGTCCAACTAAAAAGTCCCAACAAACAAAATGTTCTTTCACCCTTTGTAGGCTCCTCTTGGCCCTGTCCTCAGCCCCCTGCGGGGTTCCATTTCTTGCAGCTGCCTTTGCTCTGGTACAGAGCACTCAGTTATCGTGCAAACCCTAGTTCAGGGCCTTCCACATCAACCAACCTGTGATAGCATACCACTAAACCGCCTCATGGCTGGTTTTCAAAAGCTAACATGGATCCTCTTTTTACTGCACATGGAGTGAGAGCTAAATGTTCATCCTGGCCGCCATTTCATGCAAGAAAGATTAGGAGGAAACGGCAACCGCCCTGGAAAATATGGGAGTTTGACTTTGTCTTCCACAATTTCCCTCTGCCTTTAAAACCTCTCAGGTGCCCCTGCTTCTTGGAGGAGTACCTGGCACTGTGGGAGAGGTACCCAGAGATCAGTGACAGCAGAGTAGTGTTGTGCTAGAGTGGATATAGGGTAAAATGAAGTATATTTGTACCCCAAACAGCAAATGTTGCTATATGGACACTCCATCTGTTAGACTTACATTACTGCCATACCACCAGTCTATTGAGCAGTGGCTCAATTCCCTAGTGAAATTAATAGGAAATCTTAGGCACATAAATACCTTTGAGGACATGTCTGGCTGTCAGCTTCTCTTAATAAAACGTCATTCATACTGGCTACAGTACTCACAGTGTCAAGATTTGAAAGTCTTCAGTACAGGAAACTCATCATTGTATAGTTTCATTTCATGCCATTCTTAGGAAAGAGCTTTACACATGTTTATTTGTTGAGATATATTTAGATAATTTTCTAACACTAAATCTTTTGAGTGTTTTGAGGGGATGATAGAATATGGCTGGTACTGATGAATGCTTCCAAAGTGTCTTTGCAATAACCAATAGATAGCTTTAATATAACTGTTCCTTCGTCCAAAGGCCTATGTAAATGATAAAATCTGAATAAGTTTTTTCTTTTCTCTGCAATTAGGATTTTGGGGGGCAAGGAGAGCAAAATTTGTGACAGAGAATGTACACTCTCTGTTGAAACAATCCAAATACCAGATTTTATTTGCCTGTGAAGGTTGTTCTTTTTAGAAAGCTTTGAAAGTATAAATGGAGAAAAGAAGACTCGAAAGAGCTTGAAGTTTGATTTGCATCTTAAGAACAAAGAAACAAATGAAAATGTGACTATTGTCTTTATCTTCACTGTTATTGTATGCAGTATCCTTCTATAATCTTTTCTTGTAATGATACTTAATAGCTGCCTTTGAGATATTAATGGAAATTGTCACAGACAAGGGAGATATTACTGCATCTAATGAACCAAAGTAGAACTAAAAGGGGGAAAAAAGGAACAATAAGTAAAATCTGAACAAATAAAATAATTTAACTTGTTTCTAAAATTTAACCCTATATATGGTTAAGTGTCATTAAATCAAAATTGGTGAATGCAGTTGGCAGTCACTATTCATGAAAGCACTTATAGCATTTTCAATATGCCAAAGAATATAATACATATGATATATTAGCCCTACTTTTCTCAAAGTAAAATGAAATGTGATGATGTCAATATATAATGTACTCAGGGGTTCACTGATTGTATAGGTTGAGTGCCAGCTGACAGAAGGCTATATACAGTATGCTTCAGATCATTTGTATCATGATAAATACAAACAAGATAATTTTACGAGAATAAATATACAAAATTTTAACTGCCATAGAGTAGGTGGCTGTCTAGTTAACCCACTGAATAGTTATGTGGCAAATTTAATAAGCAATTTCCCTATCTTCGTTAACCCTTTTGCATCAGGACCTGGGTTTCCCTGAATCTGTCTACAGATTCAAAATGCTCATGAACATAAATTCTAAAATACACTTCTCACTTTCCCCTCGCCCATCTAAATTGCAGAAACATGACCAGAGTACTTCAAGCATCAGTACCTTGCCACCTAATCACAAGAAGGATGTGCAATTGAATTGGCAGAGAGCTAATTATTGGCTTGTGGTATAAATCATGTTTTTGTCCAGACTTAAAAAAAAACACAGGATGTTAAGTGAAAAACAAATTATAAATGCCATCCAAACATACTAGGAATAAGAGATATACCAGATTATTGCCAGAGTAATATTTGATGCTGTGCAGCCTGTCTGATCCTATGAAGTCAATGACAACATTTTCATTGACTTCAGTCGGAGACAGATAATATTTTTACTCAGCCAAAATTATAAACATACCTTCTTTCATGATTTATCCTCCAAATAATGTAGCCCTAAAGAAGAGTTTTGAATCTGGACATTCCCCTTCACTTTACAGACTAGTGTGTTTCTATATGCCCTGGCCTACCTGCTGTTGCATGTCAGTGTGAGACTCCAGTCTGTAGGTCGTAAATATGCATTGTAATTTGTATGTGAAATCTGTAGAAGACACAAACTATAAAGGAATGGATCTACGAACTGATCAGTCTTGAAAGCTGCCTTCCATTTTAATCACCTGTATCAATACAAGAGAAGGGGATAAGGGGAACTCTCTTCCAAATCTTTCTTGCAGCTTTTTTTTTTTCTGTCTCCCAGACAAGTTGTGGAGCATTCCCTACATTTTCAGACAGTTAATTCTTATCCACTGCTTAAGCAGAAATGCTACCTTTTTCTTCAACAGTGGATATTACAAACAGAGATTAGTGGCCTTTCACTTCAGAGCTGTCAGAATTAAAGTGACATAAGCTATTAACATTCTATTGTAAGTGGCCAGAAGCTTCCTTCAGCATTCTCATCAAAAGACTACTAAAACCTTCAGTTTGTGCTGTTTTCACTGAGGTAGTCTCTTCCTGTCCCATTTGATTGGTTAGTGACAGAATTATTAATGATCCTATGCAGCTACCAAATCACTTACACAAAATAAGAAAGTTAAGGTATGCCGCATTAGTTATGCCATAATATTCTGCCATGATACTAATGATATTTTTGTGTACAGCTAGGAAATACCATGTTCAAAAGACATAGATTTGGGTTAGGAGAGAAAACAGCATAAAAAAGGCATACATTTTTGCATGTAATATTCCTGTCTGATAGTCTTCCACTAAATATGTCTAATACCCAGACACAAAAGGAACAGATATACTGTATATCTCTAAATAGCAACTGACAATCAGATGAGTAAAGAGATAAGATGGACAGCTACCTGTAGAGAGACACAAGTAAAGGTTCTTTGTACATTTTTGATATTTTCTTTTCATTTTCCTTTTTACCTCCTCAGCCTTTCTCAGTGTCCCATGCTCACCACAGTTGTCCTCACACCTCAAAAATTAAGACATTTTTACTTATTCCAAACCTTTCAGTCATCCTTCAAAACATCACACAACAACAACAATATAACTTAAAAATCGCAGGTATTTAATTTGCCATTTACATAGCCCACATCACAGTCATAAGCAAACACAAATGGCTACCTGCATTTTTTGGAGAGACCAAGTAACAAAGCAAGTGCCTTCTGAGGCAAGAGAAAGTCTTTTTGGAAAGGATTTCCCATTGTGCAAAATCTGCAAGGGATAGTTTACATGATTGTGGAAAGATGAAGTGCAAACCCGACCCTATTGAAATCAATGTGAGTTTTGCTATTGACTTCCGTGGGACCAGGGTTTTACCTGTGGCTCACCTTACTCTACTTGTTAGCCATTAAACGCAGCCAGTTCAGACATAATCAAAGTTTTCTGAAAGTGTTCTATCCTCCTATAGACTCTTTCCCTCCTTTTATTTGTCCTTCTCTCATTTTCTTTTACTTCTTTCTTTCTTTCTCCTTCTTTCTCTGTCCCTCCCCTTTCTTGTTTTGTATTTTTAAACATTTTTACAAGACTTTTGAATGGTGTTGCTATTTTTTTAACCACCTCACATAAGAGCTGTTAAAAGCCTGCTCTTCCACTATGATGTTTTTACTTGGAGTAGTGCTAAAGGGGAATGTCCTTTAAAAGGCAAGTAGAAACTTAATTTAATGGTCTTTTAGAGAGGTTCCTCTTAGTACTGTCTTCACCTGAAACTCTGGTGAGAGAAGACTGTTCTGATTTTAAAAGATTTAAATTATACTGTTAAAATAACAGCAGCCGTGTTCCAAAAAGGCTTTGAAATACTACTTCCCCTATCCCATTTTTAAAGTTATGTTTTTGTTTATTTTGAGATGCCAATCTAACAAAAACCAGGAAACATGGCCAAGAACCATGTTAATCTTCTTGGAGAATCCCATTATTGGGTATACCCACAAATCAGTCTGCTTCCCCCAAGAACTCAAGTGAACACTCAGGTTCCCATTTATAAAAATGCCACAAACTAACAAAAATGGTACTCACTCTTTTCATGCTCCAAGTGTGAGAACTATTCTAAATGCAAGCTGCCTGGCAAAGCAATTTACATATAGGAACAATAACAATAATCATTCTTAATACTTACATGGTACTTTCCATGTTCAAAACACTGAAAAAAATGATGTTTTACTTAACATAAGAAAGGGTAGCATAATCTGGCAGTAGTTAATTAAGTCTCACAACACCCCTGTGAGGCTGACATTATCATACCTATTCTAGAGATGAGGAAAATGAGATAGAAAGGTTGATGGACGATAGCTCAGTGGTAGAACTGAAGTTAGAGTTCAGGAGCACCTAACTCATTCCTGTAGACCAAGAAAACAAAATATGCAATAATGGTGTACTTATACCCAATAGCACACTGTTTACGACACTCACCTAGTATGAAAATCTGGTTTCAAATCCTTTCTCTGCCTGAATCAGAGCAGGGTCTTGAACCCATCTCTCTGAGGTGAGTGCCCTAACCACCTGGGTGTAGAGTCATTCTCATTTTTTCATTGGCCCACTGCAATATCAGTATTTCATACAGAGTGGAAAAGCTTCACCAGGAGAGACCCACCCCAGAATGCCAGTGGTTAGGGCATGCCTGTGGTAGATGGACAACCTGTATTCTCAATGCTGTTCTGACTCAGGCGGGGACAGGATTCAAAGCCAGGTCTCCCACATCATTGATAACTACTCTTACCACTAGGCTACTGGGTATGTGGGGTATTAGATCCTTCTCATCTCTGTTTTGTGTGGGGCTTCTTAGGCAGCCTCTGAGCATCACTAGCAGATTGGGCCTCACAGGTGAGATAGGCAAGGGAATGCCTACTTTGAGCTAAGGCCTGAGTTAGGACCCTCACAATTAGGACTTAAGTGGTTTAGTGCATGCCCAGCATTAAAAAATTAGGTGAAATTTGATGGTAGAAACCTAGGCACTTAGGAAGTGAGGCACCTACAGGATAAGGGGTAGCTGAGTGGTACTTTTGTGAATGCCACTGGTACCTAAATACTGGACATAGGCACCTAATGTTTCAGGCACCTAAATCCACCAAATTCTAAATCTAGTCCTCACTGTCTCTTCTTATATTGTTAGTCCCCGTTCACATAGGTTAAAAACATTTGAGTGGAATGGTATTATATCCTGCAAGCCCATGAGTACCAGGTGAAACGTATGACCCTCCCCACATGGCCCCATTCTGCATCTACTGAAGTCAATGGCAAAGTGCTCCTGGACTTTCAGGTTCAATTCTGGGCTCATTGGCCCTCATCCTGCACAATGTACTGCACTGGTGGCCCCTTTCGCCTGCCCAGTCTCCTATTGACTTCACCGTGCTTACAGGATCAGGGCCACAGACTCCAAAGGGAATTTGTGCCCCAATTCAGGAGAGCATTTAAACATGTACTTAAGTCTATCCTTATTCAGCAAAGGATGTACTTAAGTCCTATCACAGTAAATGAGACTTAAGCATGTACTTAAGAGCTTTGCTTGAATCAGGGCACTGGACAATAAATGAAGAAGTAAAGTTTTGTTTGGATGGGCAGGAAAGGAGTCCAGGAGAATGGGGCCATTTTAAAGAATCCTTATTGAGGTTACAGGGACAAACCATCCCAGTGTGTAGAAAGAATAGTAAATATGGCAGGCAACCAGCTTGACTTAACAGTGAAATCCTTGCTGATCTTAAACACAAAAAAGAAGCTTACAAGAAGTGGAAGATTGGACAAATGGCCAGGGAAGAGTATAAAAATATTGCTCAGGCATGCAGGAGTGAAATCAGGAAGGCCAAATCACACCTGGAGTTGAAGCTAGCAAGAGATGTTAAGAGTAACCAGAAGGGTTTCTTCAGGTATGTTAGCAACTGTCATAAATATAAAGGGAAGGGTAAACCCCTTTGAAATCCCTCCTGGCCAGGGGAAAGCTCCTCTCACCTGTAAAGGGTTAAGAAGCTAAAGGTAACCTCGCTGGCACCTGACCAAAATGACCAATGAGGAGACAAGATACTTTCAAAAGCTGGGAGGAGGGAGAGAAACAAAGGGTCTGTGCCTGTCTGTATGCTGGTTTCTGCCAGGGATAGACCAGGAATGGAGCCTTAGAACTTTTAGTAAGTAATCTAGCTAGGTATGTGTTAGATTATGATTTCTTTAAATGGCTGAGAAAAGAATTGTGCTGAATAGAATAACTATTTCTGTCTGTGTATCTTTTTTGTAACTTAAGGTTTTGCCTAGAGGGGTTCTCTATGTTTTTGAATCTAATTACCCTGTAAGATATCTACCATCCTGATTTTACAGGGGGGATTTCTTTATTTCTATTTACCTCTATTTTTTATTAAAAGTCTTCTTGTAAAAAACTGAATGCTTTTTCATTGTTCTCAGATCCAAGGGTCTGGGTCTGTAGTCACCTAGGCAAATTGGTGAGGCTTTTTACCAAACCTTGTCCAGGAAGTGGGGTGCAAGGTTTTGGGAAGTATTTTGGGGGGAAGGACACGTCCAAACAGCTCTTCCCCAGTAACCAGTATTAGTTTGGTGGTGGTAGCGGCCAGTCCAAGGATAACGGGTGTAATATTTTGTACCTTGGGGAAGTTTTGACCTAAGCTGGTAAAGATAAGCTTAGGAGGTTTTTCATGCAGGTCCCCACATCTGTACCCTAGAGTTCAGAGTGGGGGAGGAACCTTGACAGCAACAAAAAGAAAGTCAAGGAAAGTGTGGCCCCTTACTGAATGAGGGAGGCAACCTAGTGACAGAGGATGTGGAAAAAGCTAATGTACTCAATGCTTTTTTTGCCTCTGTCTTCACGAACAAGGTCAGCTCCCAGACTACTGCACTGGGCAGCACAGCATGGGGAGGAGGTGACCAGCCCTCTGTGGAGAAAGAAGTGGTTCTGGACTATTTAGAAAAGCTGGACAAGCACAAGTCCATGGGGCCAGATGCGCTGCATCTGAGAGTGCTAACGGAGTTGGTGGATGTGATTGCAGAGCCATTGGCCATTATCTTTGAAAACTCATGGCGATCGGGGGAGGTCCCGGAGGACTGGAAAAAGGCTAATGTAGTGCCCATCTTTAAAAAGGGGAAGAAGGAGGATCCTGGGAACTACAGGCCAGTCAGCCTCACTTCAGTCCCTGGAAAAATCATGGAGCATATCCTCAAGGACTCAATTCTGAAGCACTTAGAGGAGAGGAAAGTGATCAGGAACAGTCAGCATAGATTCACCAATGGCAAGTCATGCCTGACTAATCTAATTGCCTTCTATGACGAGATAACTGGCTCTGTGACTCGGGGAAAGCAGTGGATGTGTTATTCCTTGACTTTAGCAAAGCTTTTGATACGGTCTCCCACAGTACTTTTGCCAGCAAGTTAAAGAAGTATGGGCTCTATGAATGGACTATAAGGTGGATAGAAAGCTGGCTAGATCATCGGGCTCAACGGGTAGTGATCAATGGCTCCATGTCTAGTTGGCAGCCGGTATCAAGTGGAGTGCCCCAAGGGTTGGTTCTGGGGCCGGTTTTGTTCAATATCTTCATAAATGATCTGGAGGATGGTGTGGACTGCACCCTCAGCAAGTTTGCAGATGACACTAATCTGGGAGGAGAGGTAGATACACTGGAGGGTAGGGATAGGATACAGAGGGCTCTAGACAAATTAGAGGATTGGGCCAAAAGAAATCTGATGAGGTTCAACAAGGACAAGTGCAGAGTCCTGCATTTAGGACGGAAGAATCCCATGCACCGCTACAGACTAGGGATCGAATGGCTAGGCAGCAGTTCTGCAGAAAAGGACCTAGGGGTTACAGTGGACGAGAAGCTGGATATGAGTCAACAGTGTGCCCTTGTTGCCAAGAAGGCCAATGGCATTTTGGGCTGTATAAGTAGGGGCATTGCCAGCAGATCGAGGGACGTGATCGTTCCCCTCTATTCAACATTGGTGAGGCCTCATCTGGAGTACTGTGTCCAGTTTTGGGCCCCACACTACAAGAAGGATGTGAAAAAATTGGAAAACGTCCATCGGAGGGCAACAAAAATGATTAGGGGACTGGAACACATGACTTATGAGGAGAGGCTGAGGGAACTGGGATTGTTTAGTCTGCGGAAGAGAAGAATGAGGGGGGATTTGATAGCTGCTTTCAACTACCTGAAAGGGAGTTCCAAAGAGGATGGATCTAGACTGTTCTCAGTGGTAGCAGATGACAGAACGAGGAGTAATGGTCTCAAGTTGCAGTGGGGGAGGTTTAGGTTGGATATTAGGAAAAACTTTTTCACTAGGAGGGTGGTGAAACCCTGGAATGAGCTACCTAGGGAGGTAGTGGAATCTCCTTCCTTTGAAGTTTTTAAGGTCAGGCTTGACAAAGCCCTGGCTGGGATGATTTAGTTGGGGATTGGCCCTGCTTTGAGCAGGGGGTTGGACTAGATGACCTCCTGAGGTCCCTTCCAACCCTCATATTCTATGATTCTATGCTCTTTCTCTGTTTTGAACACACTGAAAGCTAGGCTATTTCCTTCAGAAAAGACATGAATATTTGTGACTAGACTGAAAACATACTAGCAAGGATTCAAGAGTAAAAGAAAAATAATAATGTGCAGAAAAAGGAAATAAATTAATTCTGTCTGATCCGGCTCTTACATGCACAGTCTCTTTCAATACAAAATGGCCATATTGTTGGATCATATTAAAGAAGTTCTGTATTAAAATCACAAATGAGTTTGATTCCCCATAATTTAAATTCCAGGGTATTACTAATTAAGAGGTCTCTTGGTTTTTGGCACTGTTTCTCTCCCTCTATGTGTGAAACTTGCAAGCTGCTAATTGTGTTAGTACATTCTAAGACAGAGTCTGTTCTCAAAGCAGTTCTTTGTAACAACAACAACTACTCACACAGAGAGAGACTCAAAGCAATACTCTGTAACAACAGAAACAGCACCCAGAGACTCCCCGCCCTTTTGTTGTATTCATCTCACTTTGTTAACAATTGTGATTAAAATAGAGATAGAGGATGTATGTGGATGGATGCTTGGTGTGGATAATAACTGAATGATCAGGGAGGTGCCAGCCTAAGAATCCAGTGTCCATCGGCTGAAGAAGGCATCAAGTGGAAGTAAGCAGAGGACCCCCAGAGGGCAGACTGGAATCCACCCAACAGCCTCAAGGATGGGAGAACCAAAGAACAAGATAACATCTGGCAGCACGGAGCTGTCAGGAATGTGCCATCTGCTGACTGATTCAGCAACAGCATGATGAAGCAATTCCCATAGACATGAGGAGGGAGCAGGGCGTTGTCAGATGCTCATCTGATGCTCCTGGAAGTTGGTTTGCAGAATCAGAGCCCAAAGTTCTCACTTTCTAGAGTCCAATTAGAAATGGACTCTAGAAAGTGAGAACTTTGGGGTCTGATTCTTCAAACCAACTTCCAGGAGCATCAGATGAGCATCTGACAAGGCCCTGCTCCCTCCTCATGTCCAGGCCACCTGGCCAGTGTCTTGGCATGAGCAACTCTAAGGCTGGTAACTATGCTAACAACCTTGTAGAACCGGTGTGTGTGTGTGTGTATGAATGTGTGAATAAATATGAAATTGAATGGAATGTTATAGCTATAATTAACTGCTTACTATGATTCTTTCTGTATTCACAATAAATGTGGCATTTTGCCTTTTCCCCTTTTAATAAGATCCCACTGGTTTTTATTTTATTGGTATAACAATATTGCAAGGTTGAAAAACTCAGCTGTAAATTATTCATTTGTAGTGCCAAATATATGAACAGGTTTGCATTCACTGATTACTTTTAAGATCCTTGACGTGATTTTTTATGACAGAGATTTTTGCCTTAAGTAAAACTAAGATATTCTTAAAACATTCTCTCTCATTCATGCACATATACATGTATTGTATAATTAATGGTTTTGTTGGGTCTTATGTAGCTTGTGAGGGCCATGACAGGATCAATGGGGATAATCCAACATCTTTTAACCCTTTTCTCTTTTAATATCCACAGTGTCTTGTAGTCCTGTCACTTCTTCTGTGATAACACCAAACCCAGTAGAACTAGTGGGAACATTTTTTGACCAAATGAAATTTTGTCTCCATATACTTTCTTGCTGAAGCCCAAAAAATGTGTGAAGACATGTCTTTTTCTATTACATTTCCATCAGGAAGGGTTTTTTGGGTCCAAAACACTCTGATCTTTTCTGATGAGAGAGCACTTTGGACCCCCAAAACCTTCCCATATTGCAAAGCTCAGGTTTCAATCAAAAATGAATGTTTGGAAACAGTTCCCTTTTCACAAAAATGTTTGAAAGGTTTTGTTTTTGTTCTAATACAGAGCAAATACAGAAGAGCCAATATCCCAGAGGTTAGGCTACTGATATGGGAGAGCCAGGTTCAAGTCACAATTCTCCCTGGCTAGAGAGTCAACCTTTCCTCTTGGAACTGTTCCACTTTATATAAATAATTAAATATTCATTGGGCCAGAGACAGAGAGAGATTAACTCTATAGCCTGCTGTTTATAATGCTTTCTTGGGAGGTGGGAGAGACAGGTTCAAGTCTCTGTTCTGATGGAACCTGAGAGCCCTGTCCTCTAGGTTATTGGTTATTCTATTGTGGGTGTCTTTTTCTCTGGTCAGAAATTCCAACCCAGAGAAATCTTCCTGACTAAAGTTTCTTCAAAACTGAGAAGATTTCCACCAACAGTTTGAGTTTTGATGAATCAGCATTTTCTGAAGAAAAACAGTTGAGTCAAAAAATTCCAGACTAGATCTACTTCTAAGACATCTTATTGCATTTAAACTGTTGTCCTGTGTAATATGTTGGCCATATTAATTTGTAGACTTGTTGAGGCAATAATTTTGACTTTATACATGTTCTGGGAAGTTCCATGATAGAGCCAGAAAATACAAGGCACACAAAAATGAACACTATTAAAAAAAATAAACAAACCTCAAAAAATATTTTAAGTTTTAACTAAAGATTAGGATGAGTTCTTTCATCCAGACCAAATGCTCAATACTACTTCCATTTAAATCAATGGAGAGATGTCTATTGTCTTCAATGGGAGTTACAGCAAAACCCAATTCACCCTACTCTACTAACAGTGTAGTCCAATTGTTCTCATTTTTTAATTGTTTTAGTGCTTACAGTTGTTTATCTTGAACTGCCAGCTGTACAGTTTCTGTGATTAATATTGTTTATGTCTCTCAGAGAAGGATTTTGTTATGGTCTAGGTAAACTAGAAACTATTCATTGTTAATAAAGTATCAGAATTGTTCTTGTTTTGGATAGTAAGAGTGGGTTTTCTTAGGACTTTTCAGAAGTTACAGAATAGGAAGAATAAATACAAATGTACCATGCTGTAAATGGTGAATGGCAAAGCTGTTGGAAAGTAAGATGAGTGTGTGTAACCATTTTTCTATCTAAACCTGATTAACTAATAGTTGGATAGCTTTCAAAGGTTAAAGTTATATCTGACATAAGTGAATGGAGGTAATGATATATGCTTCATTCACCAAAGAAACAAATGTTTTGTTTCCCTACTCTAATTCTGAACTTTTCAGGTACCTACAATGATATAATATACACTAGTATTATTGTAAAACAAGAGTTTATTACATGGCTAAGTAAGTTGATCTTTGTAAAACTGCACAAGTGCATTGAAATAAAATAAAAACTACTTAATCCAATCTTCTCTCGTACAATTTCTTTCAAGGAGAACAGACACAGCCTGTTAAAATAACAAAGAATGTAGAGTTTCCATTCATGGACAAAGTGTCCTCATTCAAACTCACATTCTAAAGCTACCTTTCCTCTCGTCTCAATTTTCTTTGCAGCAAAGAAATGTGATTCCATGGAACCTCCAGCAATTTTGTTTTTCTGTTAACTGGCAGAGCTTTTCAAACCTCACAGACCTGGTGACACCTAAATGGCACACACTTTGGTTTGTCTTGTTGTGTGGAAAAGGTAGATGAAGGGAGGAGGAGAAACATAAAACAGGTGGGCAAGGGCAAAGTGACATTCACAAATGTTTCTTAGATCAGTGCCAGGTTTAGGATCAGTTCTGTGATAAAACAATTGCTTTACTGAAATGATTTCACACAAGGTGTTATATTACTTACGAAGTCCTGAGAATTCTGAAAAACCTGACAAGCACACCACACAGAAAAACGTAAGCTCTTCTGAACTTTTAGCCAGGAAATGAACAGAAACTAATATCGTTTAATGGTAATTAGTCTAGTATGTGCTGCTTGTAGAAATGCTGCCAATAATACCATGTAGTAACTGCTATAAAATGCCAAAATCTCTGGATGTGTTAGGGATTAGATGGAAGCTTTTAGAACTGAATTTGGCTTGATAACTAGGTCACTTCTGAAATAGCTTTATAAATTACTTTTAAAACATATGATCTGCAAGATTCCTGGTGGGGAATCCTGAACATTGCACATTTTCTATTTATAAGGGGATTTACACCAATAGTTTGTCTAAGGGCATTTTAAATTCAAGTTACAAAAAGATTTTGTCTTTTGACATTACCATGTTGTTGCAATGCATCCCTTGTGCACTGATACAGCAAGATAAAAAAAAGTAGGTTAGAATCTAAATAAAAAAGGATAGTTTGCCTATGTATAGACTCTGTAAAGTGAAGACACACTAGAAAAAAAAATTCAGCCGATATGCACATTTTTATGAAATTTTGCTTTGATTGATTTTTTTAAGATATGGAATTTAGAAAATGATAGAATTTTGCAGATATCATAAAATACCTTTCAGTCAAGTTAATTCAAAAGTGCAAGATTAAATTATTCATGCACTGAGGGTCAAATTCTCCTCAGCCCAGAATCTGTGTACAGAGCAGGGTCAAAAGAGCAGGAAACATAGACGGGAAGATGCAGAGTTTTCATCACATGCTCCTTTCTCCATGCTCAGCTTCCATCACTGCAGAACTGAGAGCCCACATCTGCTGCTGGGGAAGAAAAATTCCCTGGGACTTGGTGAAGGAGGAATCTGACTCGGTGGAGAAGGAAGGCAGGTGGTTACTGAAGCCAGCTTGAAGAGAATCATGTGGGTTTTTGAGACTAGAAGAAGTGAGTAGGGTTATGAGTAGGTGCTAATGTGTGGGTCGGTGGCTGGTTGTCAAGATGGGCTTTGGAGGATAGAAATTGTTACTGCATCAGGAGACACATCTGGAACAGAATGGAGCAAATTGGAAGGGCATTAGAAACAGGAGGCTGAGTGAAGGCAGGCTCAGATGCTGGGGATATTCTGCATTTGGCTGGACATAGGCTGCTGGTGGGGACCAAGGAAGATCATTGTAGTCTGCAGCTATGTAACTTAATCTAGGCTGGTTTCAGAGTAACAGCCGTGTTAGTCTGTATTCGCAAAAAGAAAAGGAGTACTTGTGGCACCTTAGAGACTAACCAATTTATTTGAGCATAAGTTTTCATGAGCTACAGCTCACTTCATCGGATGCATACTGTGGAAAGTATAGAAGATCTTTTTATACACACAAAGCATGAAAAAATGGATGTTTACCACTACAAAAGGTTTTCTCTCCCCCACCCCACTCTCTACATTGCACCATCAGCATCTCGAGTCTGCTCTGATGGAGTTTTTCTCATGCTTGAGCTCATTGTAAAATAAAACATTTGTTCTTCAATGTGCTTAATAATTAATAATTATAATTATTTATCATATTATTTATAAAGTCATATCGATGGGTGTGATGACCAAACTGAAAAATAAGAAAATATGGTCCCTTGCCCCAAGGAGTTCACAATCTAAATAGGAGTTTATAGTCTCCGGACCCGATTGTGAGATACCAGTACTGTCATTGAATAGTACTTCACACCAAAGATAGTCCTATGGAAGTTAATGGTCCCACTTTTGGAGTAAGGTACTACTCAGAATGAGTAAGGATATCCCAATTTAGCCCTAAATTATTTATATCTGAATTATCACAACAAAATGTACTTTCAAACAGACCTGCCATAAAATTATATTGCACTTATATTGGCTTGTGGAGTGGTAGCTATAGAGCTGGGTATTTTTCTTTTACAGAACAGTGGATTAGCTCCGAATATAAGGAAGGGAGAGAGGAGAGTTTCTATCACTGCTTCTGGAACTGGCATCAGCACTCCTGTCATTGCCACCACCATGAGTAAGCAAAGATACCAGCAGTGCACACTAAAAAATGGCTGTGTTCCAAGTAGCACATTTCTTTCAAACACACACTCTTGGCAGAGAATATTGAAAAAGAGTTAGACTGCCTGGTTAATGTTTTGATCACCTCATATGGTCTCATACATAACTTCTTTTTGTGTATATTGGTGGCAGTATAACAAAAGGAGCTCATATTCCAGTATTCCAAAGTCATTCACATTAGTTGTTTCCCACTGTCTAAATTTGATCACAAATGGTTTTCTTAAGAGAGACTATCAAGTAGCAGCCCTTTTAGAGATACTACACAAAGGGTCAATCCTGCCATCCTTTCTCAGGCAACATTCCATCAAATCAAATGAATTCAATGGAAGTTTTGTTTGAGAGCTTGTCAGTTTATTTCAAGAAATCTGGAATTTTGTCTTAGAAGTATCAAAAAGGTTAAATTCTATGTACCTGAGTAAAGCAATTTTGAACCAAATCCATGGGACTTTCACCTAAGCGAGGAGTGCAAGATTAGAACTAGAGATGTGTGAAAATAGCAACTACTTCATCCTGACACTTTGTAAAGAAAATACTTACACTTTTGCTTCAGGCTATTTTCTTAGGTCAAAAATGTCACTGTTTACGAAACTTTGTAAAATGGCAGTTTTTACAGAACGTGAAATTTCAACAGGTGGTGTATTTTGATGCCAAAAAAAAAAAAGATCTTTTCAAACAAAATTTTAAAAGTTTTCAAGTTATCCATCAACAACAGTTTCCTTTTGGAGAAAGAACGTTCCGTATTAAAAATATCATTCAGTTATACCTCTGCTCCAACAGTTGAAAAATAACATCCCCTGAAAATAATGAAATCTAGACTCAGCACTGGCCATAATTATCTTATAAATTATGTTATATTTGTACCTGATGAAAAACTACTAGCTATGTGGGCCAAATTCTCTGATGTCTGCACCTTGCATTGTCATTACACTAGCGCAAAGTGAAGTGATGCAAAATACTACTACACCAATTCCAGGGAGGTGAGACAGCCCTTAGCATGAACCTTGTATAATGGAGTTGTTGGGAACAGCAAAAGAAAAGGCCAGAATTTGTGCTTACTCATATTCCGTGGCCCAAGAGAACAAAGGTTCAGTATCTGGTATTCCAGCTACATATTGAAATATATGTTTGTCAAGGTTCCTCCCCCACTCTGAACTCTAGGGTACAGATGTGGGGACCTGCATGAAAAACCTCCTAAGCTTATCCTTACCAGCTTAGGTTAAAACTTCCCCAAGGTACAAAATATTACCCCCGTTATCCTTGGAATGGCCGCTACCACCACCAAACTAATACTGGTTACTGGGGAAGAGCTGTTTGGACGCGTCCTTCCCCCCAAAATACTTCCCAAAACCTTGCACCCCACTTCCTGGACAAGGTTTGGTAAAAAGCCTCACCAATTTGCCTAGGTGACTACAGACCCAGACCCTTGGATCTTAAGAACAATGAACAATCCTCCCAACACTTGCACTCCCCTTTTCCTGGGAAATGTTGGATAAAAAGCCTCACCAATTTGCATAGGTGACCACAGACCCAAACCCTTGGATCTGAGAACAATGAAAAAGCATTCAGTGTTTTACAAGAAGACTTTTAATAAAAAATAGAAGTAAATAGAAATAAAGAAATCCCCCCTGTAAAATCAGGATGGTATATATCTTACAGGGTAATTAGATTCAAAAACATAGAGAACCCCTCTAGGCAAAACCTTAAGTTACAAAAAAGATACACAGACAGAAATAGTTATTCTATTCAGCACAATTCTTTTCTCAGCCATTTAAAGAAATCATAATCTAACACATACCTAGCTAGATTACTTACTAAAAGTTCTAAGACTCCATTCCTGTTCTGTCCCCGGCCAAGACGACTACAGACAGACCCACAAACCCTTTGTTTCTCTCCCTCCTCCCAGCTTTTGAAAGTATCTTGTCTCCTCATTGGTCATTTTGGTCAGGTGCCAGCGAGGTTACCTTTAGCTTCTTAACCCTTTACAGGTGAGAGGAGCTTTCCCCTGGCCAGGAGGGATTTCAAAGGGGTTTACCCTTCCCTTTATATTTATGACACGCCCCCCAAATCTCAGCTAGGGTGAAACACTGGCTGGGATTTCTTCCTGGAGCTCTAGGAAAACAGAGTTAATAAGACACATGCATCTCTAAATATACTACCAAGTACATAAAGACTAACAATATTTTCCACATCTCAAGGACGATTTTAACCAGTTGATTCTGGGAAACTTTCACGGGAGAGTGCATCAGCCACTTTGTTAGAAGCTCCTGAGATGTGTTGGATGTCGAAATCAAAATCTTGGAGAGCTAAACTCCACCGAAGAAGTTTTTTGTTAGTTTCTTTGACGGTGTGAAGCCACTTTAGTGCAGCATGGTCGGTTTGCAGGTGGAAACGCCGTCCCCAAACATATGGGCGTAGCTTTTCCAGAGCGTAGACAATGGCATAACATTCTTTTTCAGTGACTGACCAGTTGCTTTCCCTCTCAGACAGTTTTTTGCTGAGAAACACTACAGGGTGGAATTCTTGATCAGGTCCTTTCTGCATTAAAACTGCTCCCACACCACGCTCGGATGCATCTGTGGTTACTAGGAACGGTTTGTCAAAGTCTGGGGCCCTTAGTACAGGGTCAGACATGAGTGTCGCTTTAAGCTTGTTAAAGGCCTTCTGACACTTTCCGGTCCACTGAACAGCATTTGGCTGTTTCTTTTTGGTTAGGTCTGTCAGTGGGGCAGCGATTTGGCTGTAGTGCGGTACAAATCGTCTGTAATAACCGGCCAAGCCTAAGAAGGATTGAACCTGTTTCTTTGACTTTGGGACAGGCCACTTTTGGATAGCATCCACTTTGGCCTGTAGGGGGCTGATAGTTCCTTGACCCACCTGGTGTCCAAGGTAAGTCACTCTGTTTAGGCCTATTTGACACTTCTTAGCCTTAACAGTTAGTCCTGCCTCCCTTATGCGCTCAAGGACTTTTTGTAGATGTCCCAGGTGGTCTGCCCAGGAATCCGAAAATATGGCCACATCGTCAAGGTAGGCGACTGCATATTCTCCTAATCCCGCTAGGAGACCATCTACAAGTCTTTGGAAAGTGGCGGGTGCATTTCGCAGCCCGAAAGGGAGTACATTAAATTCATACAGCCCGAGATGTGTGATGAAGGCTGACCTTTCCTTGGCAGATTCATCTAGCGGTACCTGCCAGTACCCCTTGGTTAAGTCCAAGGTAGAGATGAACTGGGCCCGTCCCAGTTTCTCTAATAGTTCATCAGTGCGTGGCATTGGATAGTTGTCTGGGCGAGTTACAGCATTTAGCTTACGGTAGTCCACGCAAAAACGTATTTCCCCATCTGGTTTGGGAACTAGAACCACTGGAGATGCCCATGCACTTTCAGAGGGGCGGATTACCCCCATCTGTAACATATCCTGGATCTCCCGTTCTATAGCAGTTTTAGCTTGAGGAGACACCCGGTAAGGTTGGACCCTAATTGGGTGAGCATTACCTGTGTCAATGGAGTGGTATGCCCGTTCAGTCAGTCCTGGGGTGGCTGAGAACGTTGGCGCGTAGCTAGTGCACAGCTCCTGGATCTGCTGTCGCTGCATACGCCCAAGGGTCATGGAGAGGTTCACCTCTTCCACACCACCAGCACATTTCCCTTCGTAATAGACACCTTCAGGCCACTCAGCGTCGTCTCCTCCCTGGGCTGTAAACTGACAAACCTTTAATTCTCTGGAATAAAAGGGCTTTAGAGAATTAATATGATACACCTTAGGCTTTCGGTTGGAGGTGGGGAATGCTATGAGATAATTAACAGCTCCCAGGCGCTCCTGGACCATGAATGGCCCTTCCCACGATGCTTCCATTTTATGGGCCTGGAGCGCCTTTAAGACCATGACCTGGTCTCCTACTTTGAAGGAACGCTCTCTGGCATGTTTATCATACCAGGCTTTTTGCTCTTTTTGAGCATCCTGTAAGTTTTCTCTAGCAAGGGCTAAAGAGGTTCGGAGGGTGTTTTGTAGGTTGGTTACAAAGTCCAGAATGTTAGTTCCTGGAGAAGGTGTAAATCCCTCCCATTGCTGCTTCACCAACTGCAATGGCCCCTTAACCTCACGGCCATATACAAGTTCAAATGGGGAAAACCCTAAACTGGGATGTGGTACAGCTCTGTAGGCAAAGAGCAACTGCTGCAATACTAGGTCCCAATCATTGGAGTGCTCATTTACGAATTTACGTATCATGGCCCCCAAAGTTCCATTAAACTTCTCCACCATGCCATTTGTTTGATGATGGTAAGGAGTGGCAACCAAGTGATTTACCCCATGAGCTTCCCAAAGGTTTTTCATAGTTCCTGCCAGGAAATTAGTCCCTGCATCTGTGAGGATGTCGGAGGGCCAACCTACCCTGGCAAAAATGTCTGCTAGTGCCTGGCACACACTTTTAGCCCTGGTGTTGCTTAGAGCTACTGCTTCCGGCCATCGGGTGGCAAAATCCATGAAAGTCAGTATGTACTGCTTTCCTCTGGGTGTCTTTTTCGGAAAAGGACCCAGAATATCCACAGCTACTCGCTGAAATGGAACTTCAATGATGGGGAGTGGCTGGAGAGGAGCTTTGACCTGGTCTTGGGGTTTTCCCACTCTTTGGCACACCTCACAAGACTGGACATAGGTAGAAACATCCTTGCCCATTCCCTCCCAGTGGAATGACCCCCCCAAACGGTCTTTGGTCCTGTTCACCCCAGCATGGCCACTAGGGTGATCATGGGCTAAGCTCAAGAGCTTGGCCCGGTATTTAGTTGGAACTACCAACTGTCTCTGAGGATGCCAGTCTTCCTGGTGTCCCCCAGAAAGAGTTTCCTTGTATAAAAGTCCTCTTTCTACAACAAACCTGGATCGATTAGAAGAGCTGAGAGGCGGTGGGTTGCTCCGTGCCGCCGTCCAAGCTCTCTGGAGGCTTTCATCTGCTTCTTGTTCGGTCTGGAACTGTTCCCTTGATGCTGGAGACATCAGTTCCTCATGGGATTGTGGACCTAGGCTTGGTCCCTCTGGAAGCGATATAGGGGATGGAGCTGTTTCTGTTGACTGTGAACCGCTCTCCGCTGGTGCACTATGTTGGGATTCAGGCTCCGGCTGAGCCTCTTGTGTAGGGTTATCGGCTGCTGCCAGTTCAGGTTCGGTGGGGCCCTCTGGTGTTGAGGTTGCAAGTACTGGATTCAGTGCTGACACGGGGTCTGGTGTTGGTTGTTTGGCTGGTTCCGGTTCTGGGACTGGTTCCGTCTGGGTCTCTGGGACTGGATCTACTACTGCTGTTGCAGACATTGGCCTGGGGTCCAGGTCCATCACCTCTGACTGGGTCCTGATAGAAGTTTCCGGAACAGAGCTAGGCCTCACGGCTTGTTTAGCCTGGTTGCGGATGACCATTCCCACCCTCTTGGCCTGCTTCACATGATTGGCCAAGTCTTCCCCCAACAGCATGGGGATGGGATAATCATCATAGACTGCAAAAGTCCACATTCCTGACCAGCCCTTGTACTGGACAGGCAACTTGGCTGTAGGCAAATTGAAAGAGTTGGACTTGAAGGGTTGAATCGTCACTTGGATCTCTGGGTTGATTAAATTGGGGTCCACTAAGGAAGCATGGATAGCTGACACTTGTGCTCCGGTGTCCCTCCACGCGGTGACCTTCTTCCCACCCACACTCACAGTCTCCCTCCGCTCCAAGGGTATCTGGGAGGTATCTGGGCCTGTGGACCTCTGGTGGGATTCCGGTGCAATGAACTGTAATCTGTTGGGGTTCTTGGGGCAGTTGGCCTTTACATGCCCCAGCTCGTTACACTTAAAACATCGTCCAGCTGACGGGTCACTGGGGCGAGGAGGGTTGCTGGAGAACGGGGTGGTGGGACGATAAGGGGTCTGGAGGGTTCTTTGGGAGGTAGGTGGGGCTTTGGGCGGCCCCCGGTAATAGGGTGTGGTCTGGGGTGGTCCCTTCTGGTCTCCGCTCCAACTGCGACCAGTTTTCTTCTTCTCTGCCACCTCCACCCATCTGGCTCCAATCTCTCCTGCCTCAATTACAGTTTTGGGTTTCCCATCTAGGATGTATCTTTCTATTTCCTCAGGAACACCCTCTAAGAATTGTTCCATTTGCATTAGGAAGGGCAAATTTACTGGAGATTCAACACTTGCTCCTGATATCCAGGCATCCCAATGTTTTACAATGTGGTAGGCATGTCGGGTAAATGACATGTCTGGTTTCCACCTTAGGGCTCTGAACCTCCGACGAGACTGCTCGGGTGTTATCCCCATTCTGACTCTCGCCTTGGATTTAAACAGTTCATACTTGTTCATGTGTTCTTTAGGCATTTCAGCTGCCACCTCAGCTAAGGGTCCACTGAGCTGCGGCCTCAGCTCTACCATGTATTGGTCAGTAGAGATGTTGTACCCAAGGCAGGCCCTTTCGAAGTTTTCTAAGAAGGCCTCAGTATCATCACCTGCCTTGTAGGTGGGGAACTTTCTGGGATGGGAAGTGGTACCTGGAGAAGGATTGCTAGGGTTTGTTGGTATATTCTGCTGGGCCTTTATCCTCTCCATCTCCTCCACATGCTTCCTCTCTTTTTCCTTCTCCTCCTCCTTCAGCCGCATGAGTTCTATCTGTCTTTCATGTTCCCTTTGTTTTTCCTCAGCCTGAAATTTGGCTAATTCCAGCTGTAGTCGAGCTGAGGATTTGCCCATTCTAACCTCTCTGTTTTTAACTAACTTTACACCCGAGGTTCAGAAATAAACAAACAAAACTTGGCTGTAAAATTTTGCTGTGCTGGAATAGAATACCTATTCTCTGATAGTGATTGTCAGCCTACAGAAAAAGACAATTCCCTTGTCTCTGCTCTGGGCCCAAATTAAAGCAAAAAACCTCCAACTACTTGGAAAACTGCTTACCCAGCCCAAAGAAAAAAAAAATTTCTTTTCAAACCTGTGCTCCTTGTAAAACAAAAAAAAAAAAAATCAAAATCCTAAAAAAAAAACCCTGCCACTTTTGTCTCCAGGCAAATGGGTAGAGCACACACCCCCTATTTACTTTTAGGAAGAAAAGAAAAAAAAAAAAACCTCTGGGTTGGAAGACTGTGAATTTCCCTGCAGGAGTTAAGTACCCTGCCTCCAGGCAAGAAAACCTGCAATTCACAAGATAATCCCCTTTTGTCTCTGCTTGGCCACAAAGCAGAGAGAAACCAAGCTGCTTTCAGTTTCAAAGCTGCCTTCTGGACTTCCTAAAAATTCCTTTTTAAAATCTGTATTTCTAGTTCAAAAAATCTCAACTGGATCTCAAAATGATTTCAGGTTAATCCCACCGCTGCCACCATGTCAAGGTTCCTCCCCAACTCTGAACTCTAGGGTACAGATGTGGGGACCTGCATGAAAAACCTCCTAAGCTTATCCTTACCAGCTTAGGTTAAAACTTCCCCAAGGTACAAAATATTACCCCCGTTATCCTTGGAATGGCCGCTACCACCACCAAACTAATACTGGTTACTGGGGAAGAGCTGTTTGGACGCGTCCTTCCCCCCAAAATACTTCCCAAAACCTTGCACCCCACTTCCTGGACAAGGTTTGGTAAAAAGCCTCACCAATTTGCCTAGGTGACTACAGACCCAGACCCTTGGATCTTAAGAACAATGAACAATCCTCCCAACACTTGCACTCCCCTTTTCCTGGGAAATGTTGGATAAAAAGCCTCACCAATTTGCATAGGTGACCACAGACCCAAACCCTTGGATCTGAGAACAATGAAAAAGCATTCAGTGTTTTACAAGAAGACTTTTAATAAAAAATAGAAGTAAATAGAAATAAAGAAATCCCCCCTGTAAAATCAGGATGGTATATATCTTACAGGGTAATTAGATTCAAAAACATAGAGAACCCCTCTAGGCAAAACCTTAAGTTACAAAAAAGATACACAGACAGAAATAGTTATTCTATTCAGCACAATTCTTTTCTCAGCCATTTAAAGAAATCATAATCTAACACATACCTAGCTAGATTACTTACTAAAAGTTCTAAGACTCCATTCCTGTTCTGTCCCCGGCCAAGACGACTACAGACAGACCCACAAACCCTTTGTTTCTCTCCCTCCTCCCAGCTTTTGAAAGTATCTTGTCTCCTCATTGGTCATTTTGGTCAGGTGCCAGCGAGGTTACCTTTAGCTTCTTAACCCTTTACAGGTGAGAGGAGCTTTCCCCTGGCCAGGAGGGATTTCAAAGGGGTTTACCCTTCCCTTTATATTTATGACAATGTTCCAGAAGGGCTGAATTGGAGACTCACAGGTGAGCACTGGGTCAGGTTTTCAGACAAAACTTGATTAGTCATAGAATCATAGAATATCAGGGTTGGAAGGGACCTCAGGAGGTCTAGTCCAACCCCCTGCTCAAAGCAGGACCGATCCCCGACTAAATCATCCCAGCCAGGGCTTTGTCAAGCCTGACCTTAAAAACTTCTAGGAAAGGAGATTCCACCACCTCCCTAGGTAACGCATTCCAGTGATTCACCACCCTCCTAGTGAAAAAGTTTTTCCTAATATCCAACCTAAACCTCCCCCACTGCAACTTGAGCAACTTGAGCATGTATGTGAGCAGTACATTTTACCCACCAGTTAATTAAGCCTCATGTCACTTGTGAGACTAATAATGCTATTACATTGAATTTACAGAAGGGTAAGCTTGAGGCACAGACCGATTAAGTGACTTTTCAAAAGTCATACAAGGAGTCAGTGGCACAGATGGGACTGGACCCCAGAAGTCCTGACTCCCAGTCCCCTGTGGTGACTACTAGAAGACACCGGAGTTCACAATAGCAGTGATTAATTTCCCACACACCCCGATGTAAAATCTGTCAATTTATTTGTTTCTTTTCTAGACGGAGACACATATATTTTATTCTTCATCTCTTTACACTATTTGAAAGAAATATATGCCAACTGTGTTGTGTTCTTATTTCTGCAGATTTTATTATTGTAGAAAAGAGATATATAAGAGCAAAAGTGCCATGCTCTAGCATACCCTTATTTTAAATGCAAGCAAACTGATCAGTAGCTATAATATCTGACAAGCAATAAAGTGTCACATAAAAGGGAACCTTCTAGTCCACTTGAAATTTAATAGCATGTATTGATGGGGGGGGGCATTTTGTTTTGTTTTCTTCTTCTCTACTAAACATGTAATACCAAGGTGCTTTGCTCAGAATGCTATGATAGATAGTAATTACTTAGTTAAGAGTGAAAGAGAAACCTTTATATATCTCATATCCCGAGGCATCTTATCTTTCTAATGGGGGTGAAGATGGAGGATGAAACTAGTGGTTAAAGGAGAAAATCCCTCAGGCTTGACCGTTTGTTGGTGAAACACAACAGAACTCATAACTGATTTCTTAAATAAATGGTGCTACGTAGCAGCCAGGACATTGTTTGCTGTATATGTAATTCAACTTTAAATTCCTTTGAGAAAAATATGCCAATCCTGTTTAATCTGTCATAAAAGCTTAGATGCTTTGTATTCTTTCCACTATGAGGACAAGACAGGTGTATTAATATTTTTGGAAATTAATTTTATAATTGGCATGTTTCTAGCTATATTTATCTAGATTTTTAGGTCATTTTTTCCCTTGGATTTTATTGAATCCACGATTTTGGGACAGGGGACAATGAAGTTGTCGTCCATGACTGGAGCTTCTGCGCACTACCACAATCCTAACAATGCTAATAAGGACTCATATAATACTGTAGGCAAGTAGTTCATTTTCTGAGACTATGCTCAAATTATAGAAAATGAGGACTTGCTGGAAACTGGCTATTGGAAACCAGGACCATATAGGGTGATTATGGCAATAGTATTCCATAATCAAAACAGGGCCTGACCTGCACCATTTGAAATCGATAGGCTTGCACCTTTGTAGCCTTCAAATTGCGCTTGTTCACTAGGAAGGGAGTTTTAGCACAGCCTTTCTCTCCCCCACACAGACGGAGCTGACTTTCAGGGGGAGTTGGGCACCAAAGATTCCTTTGTGCCTTTGAAAATCTCCCCACAGAAGTCCAGTTTCAAAGCCCAAGGGCCATGTTGTTCCCCTGTGCAGACAAAAAACTATCATAGGGGCCAGGAAATCCCTACTAATCTTTCCACAGAGGGTGCGAGGTTTGCCTCCTGCAGAAAGGGTGGAGATATGGAACTGTGAAATCTATAGGTAGCCCAAGATTTGCAAGCAAAACCTGTGGGTCTCAAGCCATCTTTCAGGGGCTACTGCATGGCTCAAGATCTTAGGCAGAGGCACAGTGTGTTTACATTGCTCTCTAATCTTTCCCCATCCCCATGACAGTATGTGCTGTAATGGCCCCCTCTGGTACCTGCCCCAACAGAAGAAGTTTAAAAGCATTGTGAACGAAGCTGAATAAACTATTTTACTGGATCAACAATAACTTAAGCTGCATTATTATGACAGTGGGAGAACAAAGCCAGGAAGCATTACCACCTGCCCAGCTCTGGTCTTTCCCAACCATCCAAGTACTGATGCCAGAGTGTATCTATGGAGATCTAGGATTGCGGGAATTGAGGAGCATGCTGCTCCCACTTTATGCGATTCCAATTCAAAATCCATATAATTACACCAACTTGTAGGGAATCGTTGATGCCTCCATAATATAAATGTAGGCCAGTAAAATAGGTTGAGATAGTGAAAAGTTTTGTCAGGTTCCTTGTTAGTTTTAATTTAGTTAAATAAAAAATAACCAAGGCTGTGTTAGTTTATATTATTGAATAATGGAGTTTGACATGTCAGAAGATGTCAAATATTTGTAAGAAGTTAACATGATGCCTTGCATTTTTCCAAATGTATCTATTATGTCTGAGGTTTGTAGCTACTTATTTTAAGTGATGAGTGTCATTTGGAATCAAGTGTCAAGAAACTACCATGTGTTCCTCGTCTTTTAAGAAGTTATAAATGGCACCATTCATCTTATTACATGATAGACTTATAGCATCTTGTCATTATAAGAAGCCTGCCTCTCTGAATGTGATAGAGATTCCGTACTCCCTTGATTGCATCCTGCAGCTTAGCTTGATGGGGAAACCTTTTGGAAGTTTTTTATTTATTTATTTAACAAACACTTAACCAACTCTGCTTTACTTGCCAGCTACCTACTCTGTGACCATAACTTCTCAGTAGTCTAAATACAGAAACTGTGTTGAAACAAACTCAACTAAATCAAAATACACATTGATTCATTAGTTTAAATGTTTTACCTGAATCTACTGCACTGTGGAAAAAGTGATCATATTTAAAAACACACAGGATTGTAGCCATAAGATAAATAATTTAAACATGTTGGGAAACTCTTTGTGAGATATAAGTGAATTCATTGTGCCCACTGGGATATTTACCAGATGAAAAGTGTGACAACGACAGTCACAGACAGGTTGTTTGGTACATAATTTAGAGTATTCCTAATGAATATTTCATGTAGTATCGTTGGTGTATGAATTGCATGACATGTATATCTAGATTCACAAGGGGCACTGTCAAACTCCTCAGTTTGAAATAGGCACTTATAAATTACTTAAGAATATTGTTGAAAGAGGGATTAGTCCACATTCTAAGCATGATCATTATTTTGGGCAAAAAGCAACATTGCTCAGCAGAGAAAGAATACTCTGAAACAAAGAAAAATAAATCAGCTCTCACTTCTTCACTAGCAACCAAGTTAAATTCTTAGAAACCCAAATGGAGGCAAATATAGTAAAATAAATATTTCCTGTGTAAGAAGGATTTCCAGAAATATGTATTGGTATATTAAATAATCTTATATTTTTAACAAGGGTGAGGAGCTGTGTCAAGTATTTATTAAAACAAAAATAGATTAAAAGAAAGACTGTTGATTCTGCTTTGGATCCCTATCTCTGTATCACAACAAAGTGACTTAGTGAGTCTTCAAGTGAATTGGATCACTTAATTTAGAGCTGGTTTAATAATTACTGCTGGTCAGAACACTTCTGCCAAACTGAAATTTTGGAGAAATATGTTGTTCCATCAAAACTGAACAGTGGGATGGAGTGGAAAAGACAGCAAGAAGGAGACAGCCAGTGTCTACAGCAGTTGTTTAGGCCTACCATGTGGAAGAGTTAGGCTGAAGTCCCTACTCTGCCTGATTTGGAATGATCTAGGATGAAAACCTCCACTCAGATCAAAGATGTGAAGCTGGTCTCCCAGATCAGCCTATACAAAACACAAACAAAATTCTATGTTTGTGAAATTTCAGAACCTCGGAAGTTGCGACAAAATGGAATTGTCGTCCTCTTTCAGCTCTAATAATAATATAAAAAGTCAGTATTTTCATGTGTAAATGCTCCCTTTCATGAGCCAGCTTGCTTTTCTTTGTGAGTAGCTAGAGTGCTGGTTTATTCATGACATTGTTTTAAAATCGTGACTTCACAGATGTCAGCATATGTGGCTTCTTCATCCAAACATTTATACCAGTGCATTACTAAGTCACTATCAGTTAGTTTCAGTTATCCAGTCAGGGGGCAAAAATAATACCATGTAAATTAAGTAACCAATCACAGTCACAAAGAGTGAATTGTTTAAGTGAACATCCTATAGTCTGGAATTTGTCCATATAAACTATTCAGTGAGTACTTACAATTAACAAACGTGTTAGTGGAAATCAGGATTGGATCAAGAATGATTTATGAACAGAAGAAAAGGATAAAATAACTGGGTAATTTATTCAGAATAAATAATTCAGTCAGTTTTACTTAACTTTCATCCTGCCCATCAGTTCCCTGAGGTTGTCAAAGTCTGCTTTTCTGAAGTCCAGGGTCCGTATTCTGCTGCTCTCCTTTCTTCCTTGTGTCAGGATCCTGAACTCGACCATCTCATGATCACTGCCTCCCAGGTTCCCATCCACTTTTGCTTCCTCTACTAATTCTTCCCAGTTTGTGAGCAGCAGGTCAAGAAGAGCTCTGCCCTTAGTTGGTTCCTCCAGCACTTGTACCAGGAAATTGTCCCCTACACTTTCCAAAAACTTCCTGGATTGTCTGTGCACCGCTGTATTGCTCTCCCAGCAGATATCTGGGTGATTGAAGTCTCCCAGGGCCTGCGATCTGGTAACTTCTGTTAGTTGCCGGAAGAAAGCCTCGTCCACCTCATCCCCCTGGTCCGGTGGTCTATAGCAGACTCCCACCATGACATCACCCTTGTTGCTCACACTTCTAAACTTAATCCAGAGACTCTCAGGTTTTTCTGTAGTTTCATACCAGAGCTCTGAGCAGTCATACTGCTCCCTTACATACAATGCAACTCCCCCACCTTTTCTGCCCTGCCTGTCCTTCCTGAACAGTTTATATCCATCCATGACACTACTCCAGTCATGTGAGTTATCCCACCAAGTCTCTGTTAGTGGAATATGTTATGAGTCTGTTAGAAGTAAGCGAGAGCTGTCTGCATTGCTCTGGACAATGGAGTTGACTTTGTGAAAACTATGAAAAATTATAGTCTTGCAACAAGAAATGGAGAGCGAGGTATTTTGGCATGATGAACAATAAATATGCTGGTTAAAAAGAAAAATAGGTGGAACAACAGGACAAACATGCCTGGTATCGCAAGAAAACATCTATAGTATGTGCCTAACACACTGCAGAAACTAAAGAAGATGGTTCATTATTGTGCAGATATTACTCTTATAATACCAACAACGTCACTGTGTGCTTGGGCTGTGAGCTGCATAAGGATTAATCAAGTAAATCAGTTTTAATTTTTACACCCAATTTTGCAGAAAGCATTCAATGTCTTCTGTTCATGAATCTGAGTTCTTATCAATGAATAAGCTTGAAATTGATTAACTTGACAGCAGAACACAAACACAAGTTTCAAAGAGCGTTGGGAGAAAAGGTAGAATCTTTTGGAAGATCAGTATGTTAACTACATTGCCATACTTCATCACAGCAGTGTTTTATAATGCATCAACCATAATATTAGATAAACAGATACCGTTACTAAAAATATTAGTATACCAAACATGAACCAACACTAACATTATTGGGTGAATACTCACCAACAACCACATACCACACAACAGAACCACTAACCCAGGAACTTATCCTTGCAACAAAGCCCGTTGCCAACTGTGTCCACATATCTATTCAGGGGACACCATCACAGGGCCTAATAACATCAGCCACACTATCAGAGGCTCGTTCACCTGCACATCCACCAATGTGATATATGCCATCATGTGCCAGCAATGCCCCTCTGCCATGTACATTGGTCAAACTGGACAGTCTCTACGTAAAAGAATAAATGGACACAAATCAGATGTCAAGAATTATAACATTCATAAACCAGTTGGAGAACACTTCAATCTCTCTGGTCACGCAATCACAGACATGAAGGTCGCTATCTTAAAACAAAAAAACTTCAAATCCAGACTCCAGCGAGAAACTGCTGAATTGGAATTCATTTGCAAATTGGATACTATTAATTTAGGCTTAAATAGAGACTGGGAGTGGCTAAGTCATTATGCAAGGTAGCCTGTGTCCTCTTGTTTTTTCCTACCCCCCCCCCCCCAGATGTTCTGGTTTAACTTGGATTTAAACTTGGAGAGTGGTCAGTTTGGATGAGCTATTACCAGCAGGAGTGTGAGTTTGTGTGTGTATGGGGGTGGGGGGGATGTGAGAAAACCTGGATTTGTGCAGGAAATAGCCCAACTTGATTGTCATGCACATTGTGTAAAGAGTTGTCATTTTGGATGGGCTATCACCAGCAGGAGAGTGAATTTGTGTGGGGGGGTGGAGGGTGAGAAAACCTGGATTTGTGCTGGAAATGGCCCACCTGAGATCACTTTAGATAAGCTATTACCAGCAGGACAGTGGGGTGGGAGGAGGTATTGTTTCATATTCTCTGTGTATATGTAAAGTCTGCTGCAGTTTCCACGGTATGCATCCGATGAAGTGAGCTGTAGCTCACGAAAGCTTATGCTCAAATAAATTGGTTAGTCTCTAAGGTGCCACAAGTACTCCTTTTCTTTTTATTATTGGGTGAAATCTTTTGACAAGCTCTATTGGACAAAACTCCCATTGACTTCCATAGGATCAGCATTTCACCCACTGTATGCACCAGATCTACAGAGGTATTTAGCCTCCTAACTTCTATTAAAATCAATGGAAGTTAAGTGCCTCTCTTTGTGGATCTGGGGCCAAGTTGTCTTAGTTATTGTTTTTTCAAGTCTACATTTTACAGTATGATGTATACAAACAACTTGATATTACCTCTCACAAGTGTATTATTATCTGTCTTTATATTACATTTTAATACATACCCCTATGCTTGGAGCTATCTCTTTGACTTAGTCTCTCCTGCCTCCACCTTCTCCTACATGACCTTCGCTACACACTTGGTCCCTGCTTTGAGAAGTGATAACAAATAAAATAAAATTAAAATAAATAAAAAGTCATAGAACTAGCAAAGCTAGTTTTTTAGGTCTTGCTCACACTGCTGCAAGTGACCTTGATAAAGGAGCTTTCATTTACACACACACACGCACATGTGTTTCCCCTTTCCTTTCAGTGATTGCCCTGAAAACCAAATAAAAAACCGGAATGCCAGGAACACTCAACTAGTTTTATTTTTGCAGTAAGATATTGTGGAGGAATGAAATTTCACACCTATATATATTGTTTTAATGTATTATGAATCAGTTACATTTTGGGAGGGACCCAAAGAATTATCTCATTGTTCCACCCTGAAATCCTTAACCTGGCTTTGTGCATATAGTGATCAGATAATGGTGGACAGGAACTGGTTACACCGGAGGAAGAGGGTACATGAATATTATCATTTACTATGAAAGTCCTTCTGTAAGGTTGGCATTTTTTAATAAACATAGCTTCCTTACTTTCAAGAAACATCTGTCTACTGAGGCAGTGTTCAGATTTTGCCTTTCTGTAGCAATTGTAATTCAAACCATTAGCAGTAAAAGCCAAAGCATTATGCAATTAGTAGATTTAATAAAATTAGCAAATATTGCCCATAGAGGTAATAAAGATGCATAGCCAGAGTCTACCCGGTCTCCTGTTGCCTTCCATTGGAACCAGATGTGTGCCCCTCGTTGCACAATCTGACCCACGGTTTTCTTCTAATATTTAACAATATATTTGAAGCAAATTCTAAAATAGTTTCCTCCTCCAGCGGCTCGATCATGACTGATTCAGATTAGCTGAAGGCTTTCCAGCGTACTGAAAATCAGTTAGCATGGCACTCATTTTATGTAAAGTGTTGGTGGGTTTAGATATGCTGTATGCATACTGAATAAGTTGGCTTTTATCGTGCCCACCAGGTAAGATGATGGTTTTTGCAGTATTCATTTCTAGTTAGAATAGGGAATATCACAAATACAATTAATACTTTACCTAATAGGAAAAAGAGTTAATTGGCACCTTTTTAAGACCCCCTCACTATAATGTACCTCTATTTTGTAAATTAAGTTTATGGCCCATCTAGCAACACTTTTCATATTCACTAGGTGACTTTCACTTGTTTCTCCTTTTTTTATTTGTTGATTTCCTCTCTATTTCTATAATTTACCAGGAATTTACCAGTTTATAAATAAACTCAGAGCTTTAAGGTGCAGATCCAAGAAGTTTAAAGTGGCTTGGGTACAAATTCATAGATAAGGAGGAGACTGTAGCCACCTTTCCCATGAAGCACCATAGCAAGACTTTTGAGGATCAAGGTGAACACTGGAAGGTCAAAAGACCCTTAAAGCTACTGTGATTACAGAAATGGTTGTTGTTTAATCCCCCTCCCCACAAATTCTAATGATATTATTTTTATTGAAGCCTGAGTGCTGCCTTAATTACATATTAGGACTTCCCTAGTTTGGGACTCCTAATCCATTTTGAAGTTTGGTCCAGAACTGGATTCAGTAGGAGTTTTAGCTGAGTGTGTGCTTGAGGATTGTCTCCAGTGTTAAGAATATGTATCATGATGAAATGTCACATAGAAATGCTGGATTTGTCAGCCATGCGCAGCTGGCTGCAGATCAGCCGAACAAAATAAAGAATAAAAATGGCAGTGCTGTGTGATATGCCTGCCAGTTACGGAGTTTACAAAAGAAAATGAAAGCATGTGGGTTTAGGAGGCTGCTGTAACCACTATCATTCAGAGGGGTTCAGTCCCAAAAAAGATATCCTGAATACATGAGTCATTAAGATTTGACTCTCCACCCTTTGCCTAAACCTTGAATTGAATTGAACTGATTTTTTCCAGGTATGAATATGTGCAGCTAACTTTTTAAATGTGTTTTCTTATTTTTTACATCTCTGACCTTTTCTGACAGTTCAAATCAGACTGAAGCCAGGAAGTGCTGGTAATTTCTTAAGTCATACAAGGTTTATGAGATTTTTCAGCTTGACTTCTGGATCAGAGAAGTATAGGTAAATTCTGATGAGTTTTGGTTAAGAAGCCAAATTTTTGGACACATACTTGAGCTTAAGGCACTGGTAGGTAGAATGTGTGTAATGGAAGGACTGGGCTTTTATCATTTCCCTCTCTCCATCTGTTTTCCAATTTGTATTGAGATATTGTGTTGCTCATTGCAAAGGAACTGTTTTGTTGATGCATAGACTTGACATTCTTTTTAACTTGTAATTCTATACCACACATAGCAAAATGCTTAGTGAGTGACTTTTCCCATAGAAAATAAAAATATTTGCCAAACTGTTTTTAAAAAAGGTAGAGAAAAAGCCCCATTTGTTCACTTATTATTCCTTTTTCCTGTTTTGTTTCATTAGAATTCAGGTGTACTCTCTTGTGCTCAGCTGGCCTCTGAGTCCTTTCAGGAGGCCTTGTCTAAGAAAAATCCAGAATGTTTGACAATTTGGCATTAAACAGGAAAAAAAATCTTTATTCACTTATTGCCAGTTTTTTGTTTTGTTTCTGTATTGTACAGGTGCACGTCTGTGCACAGCTGGTTCCTGTGCCCTGCCAAGACTTGTTGCAGAAAATAAAAATATTTGCCAGCCTTGCTTTAACAACAGCGACGACAACAACAACAAAAAACACATTTATTTCTTCGTGCTTTATATACATGAAAATAACAGGCCCACGCTGCCCATGTCACAGGAATCTGGCACAAAAACCCTACTATAGGCTAGCAGCCAAAGTATTTTGCATAGACTACTACTGGCAACAGTTTTCGTTGGCAGAAAAATCTGTCTTCAGCTTAACCTGAGGCTAGAAGCCGACACTGGGGATTTTTTGATGTCTTCCATTCTCTTCCTTATCTGTTGTTCCAATACCCCCTTGCAGATCTTCAGACCAGGAGCACTTCTTGATTAAACTGATATACTAATTTATAAAACTCACAGCCCTCCTCTCCCTTCTTACCACAGACCAGCTATCTTCAACAGCTGCATTCTTAACCTGCGTCCCATCCTTCAGGCACAAGCAGGCAGAAATCCTAAACCAATTACCTTCTCCTAGCAACTACTTCTTCCCCCTGAATGTGAGCAAAGACACAAGGTACCAGTGAACTCATCTGAGGTATCTGCTTTTGACACCATTAGCTGCGTCAGCAGTGCCAGTAGGAGTAACTAAATAGCTGAGCTGGATGAAAACTATTCGCAAATATTTTAATCAATGAATATTTTCTGTCAGTTGTCAAATAAATGTTCATTATTATTTTTTCAGTTATCTGCATTATCAGACAGAAACCAGCTGGCACACTGAAAACTTTTGAGGACTAGAAAGAAAACTTTGGTCAAGAATATCAAGGCAACCTGCTATTCTTACAAAAAAGGCCATGGACTCTTTAGGGTTTGATTTTCAAATAAGCCTGTGGACTATAGTGTGTCCTTATTCACACAAGCAATAAACATGGTAGCGCATAAAAACCCTGCAGGAAATAAACCAGATAGGTATTAGAATAGCTTTCTGCATGTACAAATCAGACATACACTGGCATAGACATTTTTGTGTTTGTCTCTGGGTGTGGGATGTTTTGAAATCTAGTCCTGAGTTAATGTCCTTGAAGAATATACATGAACATGAGTTTTTAAAATACTGTCCAAAAACTAAACATAAAATACAGAGGATTGAATTTAAAATATTGCTCATAGAATGATAAAATGCAGACCTGACACAGCCAAGACTTGATTCTGGGGGTTTAGAGAATGACATTAGCCTTTTCATAACTGCATCAGATTGTTGACTCATGTGCAATTTGTGATTCGCTATAACCCCCAGCCTAGTCAGTTGTTCCCCATTTTGTAGTCAGACATGTCATTTTTCCCAAGTGTAGTACTTTGCACTTGTCTTTATTGAACTTCATCTGGTATTTCATCACACCAATTCTCCAATTTGGAAAGTTTCTTTTTATTTCTAATCCTCTCCTCCAAAGTGCTAGCAACCCCTCCCAGCTTGGCATCAATCACAGACGTTATACGCCTTCTCTCCACTCCACTCCACAAGTCATTAATGAACCCAGGACAGTACAGAACCCAGGACAGTCCCCAACAAGATACGCCCTCCCAGTATGACAGCTGAGAACAATCTTTCAACCAGATGTGCACCCCCCATATTGTAATTTCAGCTAGACCACATTTCCTTAGTTTGCCTATGAGAATGTCATGGGGGACTGTGTCAAAAGCCTACTAAAATCGAGATATGTCAAGTCTCCAGTTTTCCCCCCCACCCACTAGCCAGCAACCCTGTCAAAGAAGGAAATTTGGTTGCTTTGGTATGATTTGTTCTTGATAAATCCATGTGGACTTCTATTTTTAATCCTGATATACAGTGAGTGCTTAAAAACTTATTGTTGAATAATTTGTTCCAGTGTCTTTCCAGGTATAGAAATTAGGCTGACTGGTCTATAATTTGTTCCCCTTTTCAAAATTGGCACTAATGCTGGAAATTAGGGAATAACACAACATATCAATGAAGAATAGATATACAGGCCCTATACAAATGACATAACAGTCTGGAAAATATTTTTGCTACTATAGCACACGTTTCCAAGAATAGAATATGATTTTACCTTTAAATCTGAAATCACTAGGGATGAATATTTAAAAGGGAATCTAAACATTCTCCCTGGTAAACTGAAAAAAAAAATTTGTACTGCAAAGTGATCAGGTATAGAACACTTACAGCTGAGATGACCCATGTAAGGATGGAGAACAAGCATAATCCTTTTAAGATTTCTTGTACTTGACTTTCAGCTAAATATTAGACTAGAGTGAAATTTAAGAATTCCATCCCATGGGAAATGTCAACATTTGTTTTTGTCCTGAAATAGGAAAAAAAAAAGTAGAAATTTCAGAATTTTCCATGGAACAGAAATTCTGATAAATTGTTTCATATGAAAATGTAAAAATTAAGCATTTTAATATTCCTGAAATCACAATGTTTTATTTATTTATTTATTTTTGCATCCGATGAAGTGAGCTGTAGCTCATGAAAGCTTATGCTCAAATAAATTTGTTAGTCTCTAAGATGCCACAAGTACTCCTTTTCTTTTTGCAAATACAGACTAACACGGCTGCTACTCTGAAAAAAGGTCTCGGGTATGTCTCCTGTTCAGCACAATAGTCAGTCTTGTCTTGGAAATCAATCTAAAAACATCTTATTGGGAAGAATGTGCCTCCCAAAATGGTCTTTCTAGGGGGAGGAAAACTGTCAGAAAACAACAAACAGAGTAATTCTGTGGTATTATGGTTGGAAGCTTCACAAATAACAATCATTTACAGCTATCCATAGAAGTGCAGATTACCAGAATGTTGATCATGTTAGCTAACTCTAGCTCTAACTTTAGCTAATTCTCATCCAGACTATTTCTACCCTGCCATTTTCCATGCTAAAGATAGTGTTCCCTTTCATATGAAAATTGTATTCATCTACATTTGCACATTGGTTTTATTTGCTAAGAACATAATTTGTGGATGATTAATGAAACAACTCCCCTTTTTCCTCTCCCATTGTGCAATAAAAAATAAATAATAAAAGACCCCAAATTCTGGTGAAATATTCATTTAAAATAAAAAAAAATCACATATTTTACAAAAACAAAAAGCCATTTGAAAAAAATTATCCAGACCTATGCAGCACTAGTGCAAACGCTCTGGAATAGATCCTGGCTGGGTATTAGAGGGTAACTGGTGTTGTTCTTCCACCACTGTCTCCTTTGCTATCCATCTGCCAATGAACTACAAAAGGACAGCAAAATACTCTTATATACACCAGCTTCTTTACTGTCACTCTCTCTCTCTCTCTCTCTCTCTCTCTCTGTGGCTTCTCCCAGCTTGCAGCTGAAATAAGCTATGCAAATGCAAGGCATAGTTTTTTCTATGTTCTTTTAGGGTCAGCTTGCAACAGTTTGTTTGCTGGATGAACATACCTTCTTGCTTCATGAACACACTTCTTTCTCCCTTATGCAACTGAAACTGTGGGACGTACAATACAACTGGTCTTCTGTGGCTCTTGCTTTCTGCCAACATTTGGGTAAAAGAAAATAGTGGTATCGTAGCAGACACTGACTACTTTCCAGTTAGTTGTGTGAACGCTATGCCTTGCACAGTGGTGCAAATGGCGTCAGAATGTGGCCCACATTAGAAACACAATGTCAAAATATTTTAAAGTGCAAAGAGTTGCAGTTAAAGCTTTAGGAAATTAGTTCACAAAATCTGACACAGTATAATTAATGTAGTTAAATCTTTTGACTTGATGTTTTATTCAGCAAAAAGTTAGAATTAGTGTATTGTAGAAGTGTAAATTAGGAACCAAAAATTTTCCCCCTCGCAAGCCTGTAAATCTTGCATAGAATAAAATTCATGTGAATCTCTACCTCCACACAAGGAATGGGCTCACAATAATGGCTCATGGCTGACTGATCGGAGCAAAGTGAATAAAGTAGCTTAAGGCAGAGAGCTCTTTAAGAAGGAAAGGAGTACTTGTGGCACCTCAGAGACTAACAAATTTATTTGAGCATAAGCTTTCGTGAGCTACAGCTCACTTCATTGGATGCACTGCATTTAAATATCTGTGATTGGCTATGTCAGCTTGTGAGCCTCAGGCTGCAGGGCTATAAAACTGCAGTGCAAACCTCTGGGCTTGGGCTGGAGCCTGGGCTCAGGGAGCCCGCAAGGCCAGAGGGTCCCAGAGGTACGGCCACAGTGTTTACACCTCACTTTTACAGCCCCAAAGCCCAAGCCCCGTGAGCCTGAATCAGCTGACATGAGCCAGCCACGGGCATTTAATTGCAGTGTAGACATATCCTAAGGCAAAGCCTCAATGCCTCTGTAAATACATACACTTCCTGCCTCTGGATACGAGCATTTACAAGAATGGTTGTTCCTGGTGACAATCTCCTTTTTGATTATCTTCTGTTGATGGCTGACAAATAAGCTGATATATTTTCAATGCTCCTACCCTCACTTAGAACCTGATTCTGAGGGTGCACTAGGATCAGGACCTAATGATGTGAACAGTTTGTAGGTTTTTCACATGGCACCTCCTTGTGAAGTCTCCCTTTTGCCCTATTTGAAATGGCCCTTGGCATCCTGACCCTGATCATCAGGTGATGTAAATCAGAATAGTTCTATATTAGTCAATGGAATTGTGCCGATTGACACCAGCTGAGGATCTAGGCCCTCACACCATTCAGAAAATGTTAAGAACTTTCAATTTACCAGTTTTTTTGAGGTGAGCACACAATTTGTGCCTCCCATTCAAAGTCGATTACTTAAATCAGGCACATTAAATACCCAGATTATGATCTCTAGCCTGATTTTGATGCCTACACAAATATGATTGATGAAATATAGTTATTGTGCCTAAATAAATTAAATCAGGTAGGTGGGGATATTTAGCAGATTATACATAGAACAAGATTTGAAATTTTCAGAACAGTGCAGTGGATTAATTTTAATGGACGATGTTTAGCTAGATCTTAATTTAGGTGTCTAACTTTAGGCACCCAGGTTTGAAAATGCGGATTTTTGTGACTGTTAACTAGACTTAGTCATCAAGGCTGTTGTCTTATAATTAAGGCCCTACTTAACTTGTGATATTGCATAAATTGCACTTTTGGCTTCCACTGCAATTTTGACAGTGGGAGCTCTGCTCTGCATGAGGCTGAGAGGGGAAGCCCGTGGCTGTCAACACCGGGCCCCTACTCTCAGTCGCGGGTGGCTGACACCGGGAGCGCCGCTCTCAGCCCTGTGTTCCTGTTCTCAGCCCTGGGCCCGTGCTCTCAGCCCCCAGCTGCCGAGAGCGGGAGCTGCTGCTCTCAGCCTTGTGTTCCCATTGTCAGCCTCGGGTCCCTGCTTTCAGTCCTGGGTCCCCACTCTCAGCCCAGGCATCTGACAGCGGGAAATTGGAGAAAAGTAGAAATGACTTTATTACGGCCAACAATAAGGTCCATTATTACTTTTTTGCAATTTTTCATGGCTTGTACGCAATTCAAAAGCAAATTTTGACAATCATCCCACAATTCGAGGAGGGCCTTACTTAGAATGCAAATGTTCTAAAGGAAAAAAAAAGGGAAGAGTGCCTTTGTGTTGTGCTATTCACTCCACCCCTGACCTGAAAGGGTTAAGGTAGCTGGGAAGGGCCTAATGAACCTGATAGGCTAAACTTGGGGGAGAATAAGGTTAGCTAGTCAAACCCTAATAGAAGATGGAGCCCTGCTGGACAGGAACAGACTGAGCCGGTGTAAAACTCGGAAGCTGAGAACAGAGGGGGGCTACATAGTGGAGATGTGCAGTCACTCTAGCCTTAGAGAGGGAAAGGAGGTAAACCAGAGGGAGAATAGAAGCCCTGAAGTCTGCTCTGAGGAAGGGCCTGACAGAGGCATAGAGCCCAATGAGGCAAAAAAGGACCAGACCAGGGAAATAGTAGCAAGGTTTGGGATTGTGCAGACCTTGGCTGTTGGTTGTAGCACCCCTGGGCTGGAACCTGGAGTAGACAATGGGCCTGGGTTCCCCTAGAAGCTCCTGGGGAAGTGGCACAGACCAGGCAGTGGACCCAAGGACTGTCTAGAACAGTCATCCTCTGAGACTTTGGTACCTTGGAAGGGAAGGACTATAGTGACCTGGCCAGAGGGCCAAGGCATAAAGAGGGAGCCCCTCGACTTGCAGAGAAAAGGGTAGCA
Organism: Lepidochelys olivacea; assembly: GCF_965140295.1. Lineage (NCBI taxonomy): Eukaryota > Metazoa > Chordata > Testudines > Cheloniidae > Lepidochelys > Lepidochelys olivacea. The sequence continues at coordinate 33,065,033 of NC_140415.1, forward strand.
GGGCATGCAAATGAGCAGCAGAAGGTGGCATTGAACCTGAAAAGAGCTAATTTCCAGAGCAGCCTGGAAGAGGCGCCCTAGCTGTAAGAGCACCCCGGGACAGCCTTTCATGAGGGTAAACTGTCATGGTCTTGTTTTCATACAGAGAAGGGATTTCCTAACAAAAAGATTACATTCAAGGAAATAGTATTATGCATACTGACCATTTAAACCTATGTAGAGAGCATTCTCCACCTGAAAATCTTGAAACCGTGAAGTCTAATGGGACTGCAGCTGGTTCTAATGGGACTGCAGCTGGTGCTGATTGTGTATGTGCATTATTTTTAAAAAGCTCTTAAAATATTAAGGAGTAACAAAGGAAGTGCACTTTAGCTTCAAAGCCCATAATACTTGTAAAAGAGTGAATATTTTGACTATATGCTTTGTATATGCAGTAGTGTGTATTTTATATATGTTACATATGGCATTGCATGTGGGCTAAAGTGTATGAAAGGGACAATTTGCATATTAAGTCACATTAATCATATAAATCCAACATATACTGTACCTGGATAGCATTCACACAGATTACATTTATTTCTACATAGACTAAAGGCAATTTATAAAATACAACAGGCCAGAGCCTCAACTGGTGGAGCTATGACGATTTATACTAGCTGACAATCTGGCCTAATATTCATTATGGGTGAAATCCTGGCCCTTCTGAAGTCAAAGGTAAAACTCCCATTGACTTCAATGAGGTCAGGATTTTCCCCAACAAATTTACAGTCTTATCCAAAGTCAATTGAAGCTAATGGCAGTTTTTTTCCAATGGACTTTAGATCAACCAGGCCCTTAGCTAATTTTTGGGTTAGCAAATCTTTTGTGAGGCAATCTTAAAAAAATATGTATTCAGTATTTTTATCTGCAGAATGGTATGAATTAACTTTCAGTCTAATTGTTCACAAATTGTTCAGTTTGATGATTCACTATTCTTGTAGTGCGGTTGATTCCTTAAGTCACTTGGTGCTGTTCCTACTCCTTGGTTGAATTAGTGAAACTTTTAAAACAAGAGAATAACAAAGAGCAAATAACACACTTCTAGTGTGAGCATTATTATTATTAATAATAATGAATAATATCATCATCACCACCATAGCACCTAGCAAACCTAGTCAAGGACCAGGACCCCATTGTATTAGGTCCTGTAGGTCCCGTACAAAGACAGGATAAAAAGACTGAATACTTGTGAATAACAAACTATATGATTCCATGGATCATTGCAAGCTAAACTTGTTTCTTTTATCTATGAAAATATTTATGGATCAGGCTTGTGTTTATTTAACTATTCATCCAGAGCTAGTTTGGAGGTAAAGGAGGTAGATCCTGGAGATGACAGCAATGCAGTTAAATTGCTATTTGTCTGTATTAAATAATATACGGTAACAGTAGTAATTTAACACTATCTGGTCACAAAGTGTGACACAAAACATATTAAAAAATACAGGAGTAAGGTGACTTGCTACATGTCACACAGGAAATCAATTACAGAACTGAAAATAGAACTTTGTCCCATAGTTTATCCATTTGATGCTTTTATGTGCTTTTCTTTGAGCAATAAAATAATATAGTCAAATTTTGCTGAGTTAGAGTCAAATTAAAAGCTTGACATCCATTTAGAAGCTAACTTTGGAGGACTTTTATTCCTCCTCCTTGCCCCCAGTCCATTTTCTACTTCCTTGTCCCTCAACTTTAGTCCTCTGCTCAACATCCTTCACTTAATTCTGATCCTTTCACTCTTCTAGCACCTATTTTGCCCTTTCTCTCTTCTTTAGCAGAAAAAGATGCTGTAGTGGGTAGGGACCAGGACAAAGGAAATCTTGGTTCAATTCTCAGCTCTGCCACAGACTTCCTGCATGACCATGGACAAATCACTTAATTTATTAGTGCCTCAGTTCACGATCTGTCAAAAGGGTAATAATGGTTTCCTACATCACAGGGATGTTGTGAAGACAAACTCCATTAATGACTGTGAGACCTTCCAATACTACTGTGATGAGGGCCATATATGTATCTATATAGAGCAACAGTCTCTGTTCTTCCCATATTTTCATTCAATGACTTATGGTTTCTCTGGCTCAACTTACTTCAGAATATTCATAGGGACTTGCTACCAGAGCTGGGCAGAGGATAGAAATTCCATTTTGAAAAGATTTCAAGATTTTCAAATTTGGCCTTGTTTGTAATTGTAAGGAAATCTGAACATTTCAAAATTCTCTGATCAATCCAAAATTATTTTTTTTCTTTCACAAAGTATTTCATTTCTATAAAATTAAATATTTCATTTTTGACAAAATCATTTTATTTTTATTTCAATCTTCTAAATTCGATATTGGGACACAATACAAAATATAAAAATTGGAACCAAAAAGTCACTTCAAAACAAAAAATATTCAGTTTTGAAAATGTCAACATGTACCATATGTGGGAACTTTTTCTATTTTTCTCTGAATCAAAATCTTGGCAAAACTGGTATTTTGTTAACCATTTAGATTTTGACAGAACTGCATTTTCTGATGTAAAATGGTACTGTCAAAGTTATTCCCAATATTTCGGACTATGTCTGAGTACATAACTAAAGAAATGATAAATGAAAGGCATATATCAAATTCTAGGAACATTTTTGATTCATTGCCAAAAAAAGAGTCTAACATACAATGCCATAAACATAGTATAAGAGGAGACCTACTTTAGTGGATAAACAATCCACTTGGGTTTCAAAGACTGAGGGTTATTTCGAATGGAAACTGCTCAAAATGGAGAAAAATTAAGTACCATGAATGCCAAATTTTGTTAATTTTACATATTCAGGACTTGTGAGAAGGAATGTGTAGTAAAGTGATAAAATTTTCTGATGAACAGAGCTCGGGGAAAGGTTGTCAAATTCACAAGAAAGTCACATTCAGACTGGCCTTTCAGATTTAAATAGACGACCATTACTGTGAGATACTTTAAGTACTTCATGAAATATTTTTCAAAGAAAATGTGGATGCTTGCAAAAATTGATGGAGAATATGCCTGTGTATGTTATATTGTCTAGTTTAAAACACTGAACAGGGTTATTACAATTCTTTGGAGTACAGATTAAATTATAGGATGCATAAAATAGCTTATTTTGGCAGGTGTCTGATAATACCTACTATACTTATAGTTGTAAAAGAGTTTCTATTACAGCTCCCAGTTTTCTCATAACTTTCCCAAGCATTTACCTTCTGGATTGAACTTTTACATGTTTGGTCTCTGCACAAATTTTTTTTTTTCAAGTTCAACCTTTTTTGAGTTGGTGCCATCAGTGCACCTTCTCCCTTCCTCCCTCAACCCAGCTGAGGCTTGAACAATTTACAGAAGGGGAATTGCATTTTTTAATTTTTTTTCCATAACAGCAGCAAAACAGAACAAAACAGGAGAAAATTAAGGACATGGAAAATATTATAGAGCCTACAATTTATAAGATAGTGCCACTTTTCTCTCACAGAGTTATTAAATAGTCTGCAAATTCGAAGTATTCCAAGATTAACTCCCCTCCCCCACCACAACTATCCCAATGTAAATTAAAAAAATAAAAACCTGTTGTGGCACACTGTGCATGAAAGCAGCACCCTGGAGCCCCCTATATTACCACTGTCATATAATTATGATATGTTTTGTACAAAGTATGCCTTGAGAGGTATCATTTTAAAAGTCTTGATCTGTTGAACATTAGTATCCTGTTGGATTGTATGTGCTATCATTGTGTGTGAAGTTATGAAGTTTTGCTATGTGTGTAACTGAAATATGCTGTAAGATTGGAAACACCCACAACCAGCCTTTCAGGTACAACACTGGAGGAAACCAGACAGGGTGGATGTCCCATTAAGGGATATCCACACTACCAAGGACAATCACAGTATCTGTATACAATAAAGGGAGCACCTACACCATGGACACTGCTTGACTCATGTCATAGCAAAAGATCTTTCCAGCAAGCTGGAAGAACCTATAAAAGAGGGGAAGTGACATCATCACTGGGCCTCTCTTTCCTCACAGCTCAACACCTGGAAACACATCTGGAGGACAGACTTAGCTGGGGAGGTGATTCCAGGTTGTGTATTAAGGAACTATACCATCAGGGTGTGTCAAGGTTCCTTCCCCACTCTGAACTCTAGGGTACAGATGTGGGGACCTGCATGAAAACCCCCTAAGCTTATTTTTACCAGCTTAGGTTAAACTTCCCCAAGGTACAAACTATTTTACCTTTTGCCCTTGGACTTTTTTTGCTGCCATCACCAAGCATCTAACAAATATATAATCGGGAAAGAGCCCGCTTGGAAACGTCTTTCCCCCCAAAATCCTCCCCAAACCATACACCGCCTTTCCTGGGGAAGGCTTGAAAAAAATCCTCACCAATTTGTAAACCCTTGGATCTTAAGAACAATGAAAAAAAAGCAATCAGGTTCTTAAAAGAAGAATTTTAATAGAAAAAAAGTAAAAGAATCACCTCTGTAAAATCAGGATGGTAAATACCTTACAGGGTAATCAGATTCAAAACACAGAGAATCCCTCTAGGCAAAACCTTAAGTTACAAAAAGACACAAAAACAGGAATATACATTCCATTCAGCACAGCTATTTTATCAGCCATCTAAACAAAACAGAATCTAACGCATCTCTAGCTAGATTACTTACTAAGTTCTAAGACTCCATTCCTTCTCTGTTCCCGGCAAAAGCATCACACAGACAGTGCGAACCTTTGTTTCTCCCCCCCCCCTCTAGCTTTGAAAGTATCTTGTCTCCTCATTGGTCATTTTGGTCACGTGCCAGCAAGGTTATCCTAGCTTCTTAACTCTTTACAGGTGAAAGGTTTTTTTTCCTCTGGCCAGGAGGGATTTTAAAGGTGTTTACCCTTCCCTTTATATTTATAACAGGGTGAGACACTGCTTGATTCAAATCCTGTCTAGTTAATAGAACTCAGATTGCAATTTTACTTTTATTTCCTGGGTAACCAAGTTTGATCTGTACACTTATCACTTATAATCACTTTAAACCTATCTTTCTGTAGTTAATAAATCTATTTTGTATTTTACCTAAAACAATGCATTTTGCTGGAAGTGCTTGGGAAATCTGCTCAGGAATAAGAGCTGGTGCATGTCCTCTCCACATTGAGGAGGGGCAGATTTGGTTATAAACTTACAATGGTCAGCCTTCTAACCAGGGCAAGAGGGTACAGTTCTGGGGTCCTAGGCTGGGGAGCTGGGGGGAACTGGCTGGAGCCTCTCTATTGTTGTTTCATGAATGGCTAGGCAAAGCATTCATGTAACTAGCTGGGTGTTTCCCTGCCTGTGGATGGCTGTGTAAGTGCAGTACCTGGAGAGTTTTGCAGCTTGCCACAGCATCACAGTGTGAGAGGGAGCCCAGGTTGCTAAGACAGAGGGCTCAGCAGTACCCCAGTTCCAGGCTGCACCCCGAGGAATCCATCACACCTTCAGACAAAGAACAAAAATTTAACAACTGGTTGATCCTACTATCATGGCATTCAGTGTCACAATTCTGTTGATTTGCAAGGAAACAGTCCCGTTCCCCCCGCGCGCACACACACACACACCCCATCGGATCTCAAACCTCTACCTAATTCAGCTTGAGGGCATATGAACACTGAAGCCTAAATTGGTCTAGTTCAATAATGATGGATTGTCAATAATGAGGATTGAACCTGGGACCTCTGCATTATTTTTCCCAATGGATCTCTGCTTCATTCTATATACAGGATGGACAGTGCTCTTGGAATGAAGTAGGGTTGTGTAGTGATGGAGACTGTTGTCTGTAGGACCCCTGCCTTATTTGTTCCAGAAGCTAGATGGTGTTTAATGAATAAGGCAAGGGGATTTCTGGAAGAGAAAGAAAAGTCACATGATTAAGGCAGTTGAATGCTGCCTTGGAGAACTAGATTATTTGCCATTGTCACAGATTTCCTATGTGATGATGGGCAAGTCACTTAGGGTATGTCTACACTGCAATGAAAGACCTGCGGCACAGCTGCAACTGGCCCAGATCAGCTGACTCAAGCTCATGGGACTCTGGCTGTGGGGCTACAGAATTGCAGTGTAGACATTCAGGCTCAGGCTGGAGCTGCGGGCCTTTCCCGCCCTCCCCCTTTGTGGGGTCTTAGAGCCCAGACTCTAAGCTGAAATTTTTACACAGCAATTTTATAGCCCTGCAGCCCGAGCCCCCACAAGCCTGAGTCAGCTGACCCCAGTCAGCCAGCAGTATAGACATACCCTTAAACCAAGCTTTACATAGACAGTCACTAATTGATTGTTTCTCATTTTCTGGATGCCCTGCCTGAGACACCTGGGGTTGCATTTACAGTGGTTCTGATCACTCCCGATCGTAACTGATATCAATTAGAGCTGCACTTTGAACATATAAAATACAATATAATGCTAAGTACTCTGAAAAATCAGGCCAAGGGTTTTACATGAGGCACCTAAAATTAGTGGCCACAGATGAGCCTAACCTTTCTGTGCCTCAGTTTCCCATCTATACAATGAGGATGACAATATCACCTTGTATGAGAAAGGTCTTGTGAAAAATAAATACATGAGTATTTGTGAAGCAGTCAGATACTACAGTGATGAGCACCATAAAAAAGCTCTTGAGGAAATTAACACTTCTATATTCAGAGCAGGATTTGACTAATGTGCAGTAAATGAGACATGCAGCCAGATACTGTACAATGAAAAGACAAAATATTCAATAAATGCCATTCAGTGAGGACCATCCATTCTGTGGTCCTGTAGAAAAAATAGTATGTTATCATGTAATTAAAGACTCTGTCATAATGCATTTGTACAAGGGGGCCAAACTAAGGTTGCAAGGGCAACCTTCATTCTGGATTTTGTTAACATTTGAGTGCTTGGCATTGGAATATTAATATTCCTTTCATATAACTTTTGTGTGTAACAGAATATACATTAAAGGAGAAAGTTAACAATGGAGCCTAAGAATCCTTTGAATAGGGCAAGGGAAATAAAAGGGCAGTAAAATAAGATTGCGAAGAGACAGAAACTAAAGCCATTTCTTTACACAGGGACATGTTAATGCATGTAATAAACTTCCAAGGTCAACAACAGGAGAAATTAGTATAAACAGTTTTATAAGGGAGCTAAACAAGAATTTCAAGGGAGACAATGGTGTGGGATTTTACTGCTGACACAACAGAGGAGAACAGATCAAGATATGTTTCCTAGTCTCCTTTTTCTTTTACAGGGAAAGTGTTCCCATTGCTACCACCATGAAAAATGCTTTGTGAAAGTGTTGGCCTATTCAGGGCTTATTTCCAATTATTTAAAGTTTTTTAATTTTAATGCAATGCTAATTTAGAATAGAGAATATATACAAGATTAGTGTATCCTTATGTAGATTTTTCTGTGCTCTGAGACCCCGGCAGCCTGCTGGCTCCCCACCCCGCCCACGACTTGCTCTTCTTGGCCTGCCCACTGGCCAGCTGAGGGCTCCTCTCCAACCCCTGACCCCACCCGCTGGCTTCTCTCTGCCTCCGGTCCAACCCCAGTGCACCTCCGGCTCTAGGCAGTCTCTACTTCCCACCACCTGTGGGGTCCCACCTGTCTCCCTGGAGCTGAGCTGCCTGGAACTGGTGCAGAAGCCTGGCCAGTCCCAGCCAGTTGTGTGTGGGGGGGGGAGCAATGTGTGTGTGTGTGGGGTGGGGGCTTGGCTGGGCTTTTCCAGGCAAGTGGGTCCTGAGGGAGTCTGGCTGGGGCAGGCCCTGGCCTAGCTGATCGTGCCACTCCTGAAGGACTGGAGTGATTTCCTGCCCTGGGACAAGCCCTGGCTGGGCCTGCAAAAGGTTAATCCGGCCCTGAGAATTCTTAATATAGAAAAGAAAGAAACTTCTATGATGGTTATCTCATCTGCATAACCTAGACAGAAGGAACCTTGTGTGAAGTCATGTAATTTCACTGCTTATGCTCTTTTATTTCCCAATGGCTTTTAAACATATGGCAAACACTAACTCCTTCTTTAATCCCACTGCCATGAGCGTAGCAGGCCTTGATGAAGCAGAACAGTCATAGCAACACATTTGGCCTGCAGGGGTGCATAGCCTTCACTTATCCTTCCCCACACACCTCCACAGTCCTTCCCAGAGTTTATTTGGGATATTATTCTTACTAATAGTATGCTATGTATATTACAGTATTGTTGAGATCAGCGAATCATTGAGATAGGCAATATGCAGACACAGGGAAAGATAGTCCTATGTCCCAAAGAGCTTACAATCTAAATAAAAAAGACAGAAAACAAAGTGAAGGTCACCCCACAGGTTGGTTGAGACCCAGGAATAAGAGTTTTGCCATTGACTTCAGTAGAATCAAGATTTCACCAGGTGTCCCTGGACTCGCAGTCCAGTTCTTTATCTACTAGAACACAGAATTCTGAACTACCTCAATATTTTGGGTCAGACATTTTACCCATCGTAAATATAATTTTCCTTCAGCAACAAGCAATATTATGGAGTGGTCAATAGTCTATTTTAAATTAAGCTTTTAATTATTTCAGACAGGGAGAAATAGGAAGGAAGGGGAAGTGTTTAAAACAGAGAGGACTTAATTGAATGAAATTGAGGGGAACAGTAATGAACCAAATGCAAAGTAAGTATATTATTCGTTGGGTGTGTGGGTGTAACTCCCTCATATAAATTAAAAGTGATCAATTACAAAATGATTTCTAGATATATTAATGGACCTACTTCCAATCTATTTCTGCTTGTCAGATGTGTCACCTCATATCCTTAGGATACCAAAATGGGAACACTCTCTACACTCTTGACAAGTGAACTAAAATGGAAATAACAGTATTTCTATATGAACTCTGCTAAGGAATTTACCATTTTAATTGGAACACAGAGGGAGGTAGCTTTTGATATTAACAAAGAGCCATTCCCACCATGTATTCATAGAATCATTGACTCATGGAAATGTAGGTCTGAAAGGGATCTCAGGAGATTCCTAGTAGATCCCTATGTGCTAAGGAAGGACCAGATATACCTAGACGATCCCTGAGAAGTGTTGTCTAACCTGTTCTTAAAAAAAATATTAGGAGACCACTAATAATTCGAGAATAGTAGGCATGTCAAATTTGTACATGTGTGTAAAAGCATTAAGCTGTGACTAGTGCTGAATTTTCTTTGGGAATGATAACTTTCTCCTGCTGGTATGTTTCCTGGTCTCTAAAAATTACCGACCACAAACCAAATGAGACGAGATCTTGCAGGTAAAAATCAATCAATCAAACAAAAATCCCACAGAGTAATCATTCCTGCAATTCACCATAAATTAAAAAAAACTTAGACATTTTATGGCTGACTTTTCAGATTCTGCAGTAATCCATTTTCCTGAAGGGCCATCCTATTCTATTATGTATCAAGAAGAACCTCATTCCAGTGGATTTGGTCCTTCAAGGGGGAAACAAAAAGCAAACTATTTCTGTTTCTTGCTACTAAAAAGCGGGGTTTTAGGCTGCCTGTCATTAACCCAGCACTATAACAAGTAATGTATGAGCTACTAAACTATTAGCCCCTTCTGTCTCGTCTACTACTTTTAGACATTTGTGCTCCTGATGTACTTTCAGTGTCGATATTTTTATTAGCTTGTTGTCTCTGGTGTTGGTATGACTGTTACCTGACAAGTTGGTATGACTCTTACCTTTGTCCTGTGTACATAGTAATTACTGGATGTATCCTTGTCTTTTTGAAATGGGTACCTAACTCCCAGTGTACCTCATACATTTTATTACAGATTGAATGCTGTCGATTTAGTTTTTACTTTGTAAGCGAAAGATTTATAATTTGTGAACATCTCTGTGTAGTGAACAGTACCTCAGAATAGGTTAGAAAAGGGGATGTGTGTATGTAAGGTGTCCCCATATTTGATTTTCATATTTACATCTATGCTATTAACATACAGTATTATGAACAGTAATTTATATTATGGTAGCACTTAGAAGACCCAACTGAGATTGAAGTCCCATTGTGTAAGATGCTGGACATATACATAGTAAGCGACATTGTGTACCTTGAAGAGCTACCAATCCAGACAGACAAAACAAAGGGTACATTAATTATTAATAATTTGTCCAAGATCATGCCATAATTCTGTGCTAAGAGACAAAAATTGAACCTTGATCACCTGAGTTCCAGGCCTGTGCCTTAACCTCACAATCATTCTTCCCCCCAAAATCCCTGTCTGCAAATACATGCTAAAGTATATTGCCTTTGCCTTGAGCAAGATTTTGAAAGCCCATATTGAAATTTCACAGTCGTTTTGTAACATTAAATAATATATTCAATGTGGAAACAGCATGTGGGGTTTTAGAAGAGTGGACTTAGCATTTGAGTGCCCCCACGTGGCTGGGAGTGCAGTCGCAAGCTCTCCTCATCTAGTTCCCCCTGCAGAGTGCTGCTTTGGCTCTCTGGAGACCAGCCTCTTCTTGTGTCCCAGCCCTCTGGCCAGGTCACATTTAGTCACACTCCTTCCAGAGTAAACAAAGCATCCAATAAACTAAATTCAAATAAACAACTTTTCAACCATGCCCAGATTTACTGCCAGGAGTCGCACTGGGGTTGGGGTGGGGGGCTTGTGGGGCCTAGAGCCACCCCAGAATTTGCCTTAGCCCTTCCCCATAGCCACTCTTCCCAGTACAAAGGTCAAACTTTATGCAGAAGTAAGGATGCCATGGTATAGCACTGCCACTCTTACCGCTGTTGCTGGTGGCGGCATTGCTCTCTCCCCTCTGCCTTCAGAGCTGGGCATCCCCCCCACAAGAATACATTCCATGCCCCCCATTTTAAAAAAAAAAAGTAAGCATGCCCACATGATGTATAGCACAGCCCCCAATTTTCCGTCTAGCTCTTCTCAGTCCCCCCACCGGGAAGAGGCTGGCACTGCCCTGTTTACTTCTTTGCAGACTCTTCACCCCTTCCCAGGCTCCCTAGAGTTGTCCTCCCGCTCTTGTGCAGAGTGATGTCTCCAAGAGCTTTCACCTTGGAGGCCCAGCTCCAAACTAAAATGTCCTTCTCCCACTTGTGTTAGGGTGTTTCCACACCACCTTTTCCAGTGGACTAGTAGGGGAATCCAGCTGTCTCTTTCCTTTGTGTTCCAGACCAAGGTCCCGTAACGGGCAGCTAAGGTCTACTCCCTCAGCTCCTCACCCCATAGCGGTAGCTCCTGTGCCTCAGGATTGGCCAGGCTTGGCTCCCCACTCCAGGCATTACAACCTGGCCCCTGGTATATGGCATTGCAACATCTCTCAGGTTTGGCCCAGCCAGCTCCCTGATGGGAGGGCATGGGGACAATTTGAGTGAATAGCACTGTGACGGCAGGGGCCAGGTCACAACCCAGAGTAGGGAGCTGAGTTCAGCCAGCCCCATGGCACAGGCTGCAGGTGGGAGTTGCAGCACGGTCTCCTAACCCCTTTCCAATGCTGGGTGTGCGGTATTATTTGTGAATGTTTATAGCCACCACAAGCGGAGCACGGAGCAAAGAAGTAAGAATCGGTGTAAGCAGGAAATAAAGTTGGTCTTGCATTCACTGAGTCTCTATAATCTCTACGTGGTGTCGGAGTTGGACTGAATAAAGACCCAGCAGTTCTCAGCATATCCATGCAAAAAGGGTGAAGAGGGACAGATAAGCAAGCTCTCCAGCCCAGCTAGAAGCGCTGAAAGGTTGCGCAGAGCTAGCAGCAGAACAGGCAGCGAAGAGGCCTGAAACCACCGAGAGCCCAGGCAGCACTGCTATGGTGAGTCTGGGCTTCAACAGGAAGTGAAGATAGGAAAGTTAGGCTAGGCCCTCAAAACGCCAGTTTGCATCCTTAAAGCATCACGTCCCCTTACTGCATAAAGAGGCAACAAAATAAAAAAAAGGGGATGGGGAATCTATAGTTTGGTAAAACAGATCTGACTACATCTGACCCAGACTTTTTTTCTAAGACCACCCCCAACTGAATTGAATTTTCCACACTGTGAGGGATGTCCACTCTGGGTCAAACAGATTCCAGAGGTTACATCATGCTTCCGGGTTTAGCTCAGTTATCAAAGGAAATACAAATTAATACCCTGCCTTATGGAAGTAGGCCAGCAGCAATGGATATTAGCCTTTCTAGAAGCTTCACAGCTACGCAAGTTCCATCATGGTAGCAGGGCAGTTGGGCTAAAGCTCAGTTCCACAGAGACTGTGCCTGTCAGGTCATAGCGCTACTTACTCAAATGTGTCCCAGCTGCTTCCCCATCAGGCCAAACCAGAGCAAGTGTCACTGTGACCTGGTGCTTAGTTCCTCCTTCCACCCTTTCTACCATAACTACCAAACCGTCAGGAGGTTCATGCCTCTGAATGTCTGACACACCTCCCAGGGGCCGTACCTCCCTGTGAAGAACCTCTGAGTTGGAGGGAGGGGCGGTATGCTGAAGTTTTGCCTAGAGCAGCAGATTGTCTTGAGCAGCCTCAGCTATTCAGCACACTATCCAGCCTTGCCCTGGAAATTAGTTATTAATAATATGCTTCCCAAAACAGGGGGAAGAAAACCGTGTCAGAAAACAACAAATTGAGTGATTGTGAGGTATTATGGTTGGAGAAGTTTTGACTTTCAAGAATACCATTAATATATAGGTTTCAGAGTAACAGCTGTGTTAGTCTGTATTCGCAAAAAGAAAAGGAGTACTTGTGGCACCTTAGAAACTAACCAATTTATTTGAGCATAAGCTTTCGTGATGCATCCGATGAAGTGAGCTGTAGCTCACGAAAGCTTATGCTCAAATAAATTGGTTAGTCTCTAAGGTGCTACAAGTACTCCTTTTCTTTTTTCATTAATATATAGCAATCCCCAGCAGCCTTGATTGCCATAATATTGGCCATGTAACTTGATGATACAAGTATTAGACTCCTTCTAAACTACCTGCCCCCCACCGAAAAATACCAAACAAACCAAAGATAGGATTTCCTTTTATATGAACATTTTATTTAGCTAACTTTTCCACACAGATTTTGTTTACAAGGAATTTAGTTTGTGGATCATCAATCAATCATCTATTCCTTTTTTTTTCTTTTACTTTTTCTTTTAAATTCTTGTGGGACCACAACTAACTCTGATAGAGGAAATAATTACCAGACATGATTCTATATATTGGCAGGCTATTTCACATGATGGACTTTACATAACATTTGGAGGAATTAAAACTATTTTTAAAACTTCAGAAAGAAGTTCCATTCATCTCTAGTTGGGAGCAGAGGTTCAGATAGGTTTTTATTTTTTTAAATTATTCAACCTGTCAATAAAACACAGGCTCATAGATTATTATTATTTATAATTAACAACTCAACATTAGTGTACGTGGATATATTAGGGTTCTATTTAAGCATGTTTGTGGCTATAATGTGCTTTGTTCCCACAAATCACTCAAGAACAGGCTTCCTCGTTATTTCTGTACGTGACCAGCGTAATAATAACTATAATTAGAAAATATTTGTAGTTCATCCTTATCATCCAGATATGCAAAGTTACAAGCCATTAACAAGAAAACGGAACTAAATGCAGAAGTGCCAAAATGCCATGAGATAGGCTGTTCTTGCACTATTTCCAGCACAATCAGGAAGCAGAAAATACTATGAGCCTCAGGATAGAGCCTGTACTCATGAACTTTCCAAACAGTTTGGCAGACCTGAGAGGTTCAGATAATTTAGATAAGATTCAGATAAACATCTAATCTTTGTTTTGCTTATTGAGATTGAACTTCCCAAGCTCTTGAGTTTGGCCCATGCCTATTATATAATAACCATTACAACCATTGACTTCAGTAGAAATGCAGACACACAAACTCCATCCACAGCCATATGTACAAATCAGACAAATGAAAGGGTGGAACCTAGTGAAAGCTTTGCTGGCCATAAACAACTATATGCTGTCTGCAAGCTGCAGCAGCATTTCCATAAATGCCAGTGGAGGTTGTATTTGTGAATCAAGGGAAAGGCACGACCCATCATGCCCAGAGATCCACTGGCCTTTTCCCATTTAAATCCTCTTTTCTTTTTTAAAAGGGTAAAATGTAGCCTGCAAGTCACTTTTCAAAGATAAGCATGTGTGAATTTGACAGTATAATTTTGCCCTTAATAAACAGAATTTATGGTGTAAGCTTTTCCAGAAGCCAAGATAAATGTGATAATTGAACATTATTCCATACTGTAACATGGAAGGCAAAAATTATACCATTTAAGACACTTAAGAGGATCTGTTGGACTTTTTTTTAAATATACTTTTACAATAATGAAATTCAAAGTATTTCTTCAGTGACAAAAGTATTCTGAGAAGTCCATCAACTATCATTCTCAATGTGACTTTGTAAATCAGTTCATATTGACAATGATATTGAAATATAATTCAAAGCGTAACTTTTTTTAAAAAAAATGTAATGGCTTTGAGAATTCTTATATCAAGCGTAGAGTTTTTTGATTACCAACACTTTTGTGTCCTATGTGCAAAAAATATCAATGTAAAGTTCAATGTATTATATTGTGGCACCACAATTATGATTTTGTCAATATACAAAAAAAGCATAAATGGAATATAAGTAAAACATTAATACAGTCAGTTTCTGGGGTACATGAATTTTCATGTTTGTGTATGTAGTATAATATGGTGTGCATTTATAAATAAAAAGGGCAGCAACCACTATAAATCAAGGTTAAGATTAAGAAGAGTAAGAAATATTCCTCATTTTTCCATACTTTTACTTTTCTGGTATTTTAAAAGCCTGATGATCTAAGAGCACACACATTTACTTATCTTTCAAAGACATAATCACACTGTCATCCGTTTCAGTACCACAAAAGATGGATAGCATAACATGTACTTAAAATGGGTTCATTAATTATCAAAAAGATAAGTGTTTCATCAGGTATATACAGCAGATAATATTTATCTTTTCTCATAGAGTAAAAAGATTAAAGTAATGCTTACACACATATGGAAAAGAAAAGGGCTGCACCACTGAAAGTTTCATAAAGTGACACTAGATAATATACTCTGCCACTAAAGACAACCTTACACAAACATAACCACAGATGACTTCTATCACATTCAACTTTGGCAGCTGAACACCAGAGTGAAGCCATATATTCCAACTTTAACTACTTCATAAACTTTCTTTTGTTTCTTAGTAAAAATAATGTATATATAAATTTTCTTTCAGAGTTATTGTACTTTCCACTGTTATATTTGAGAATTAATTACTGGATAGCAATGATTAAATAATGTAAGTCAATAACATGATAAACTGACATACAAAAGGAATGATCAAAGTATTGTGATAATTTCCAGAAAGGAACATTAGACTGATATTAGCATTACGAGTGAAAATATGATCGAGAACTCAGGAATGGTATTACATCCTTACCAGAAGGAAACATATAATGAAAAATTAAGCTTAGGGTTTTGCTGATTTACCTCAGCTGAGGTTCTGGCTCAAAACAACAAAACCAAAACCTTTGGGGGGAGAGGTCTTTTTAAAAACATCATGAAAAATAATGATTTCTTCCCTGCTAAAACTTTAATACTCTTTTTTGAAATCCGTAATTCATATAGAGTCTTCCTTCTGCACAATGTTTCTAAAGTTGAGACATTACAGCCACACATATCAGTAAGGATAAAAACTATAATCCCCAAGTGTTCTGACTATAGTGATAGTCTTGGAAAGAGGGGCTATAGTATATTGTGAATAAGTTTGGATAACTTCCAATGCTATGTGATAGCTTAAAGAAACATTTCATGGAAAATTTGAGAAAGTATTAAAACTATGGTTTTTTACTAGTTTTGCCTGTCACATGAACCATTTTCTATTTATATCAAATTGTGAAGTTCATATTGTTTTTCCATATTTCACACTGCCAGGTTAAGTAGTGGGGAAATCTAATTTTATGTTAATCAAGAGATATGTATCTCATTCTTCTTTAAAAAAAAATCTCCATAGTAGGAGTAAAACCAGTTGTGTGTAGAAGTAGTACCAGGTTTTGCTTGTAAGCATTGAGCCTGATCCAAAAGGTGCTGAAGTCAATGGAGAGACTCCTGCTGACTTTAGTGGGCTTTGTATCAGGCCCCTTATTCTTAAGCATTGCATTGGTTTATTTAATGTAATATTATGTATGATTCTCCCCTAAACATTGCTAACGTAAACTGTTTTCTCTAGATCATTTGAAAGACAGTTGATTTACATGGCAGTTAAAAATAAATTCATTGTTTGAATATTTGTTGCAATCTAATTACACATATCTGATCTTCAGATTTAACAATTAAGTATTTGGAAAACCTTTCTGTAATGGGCTCTTGAGAAAGAGAATTTTTGCAGTTAGAATAGGACTTGGTTATTTTGAATAATGCAGATCTTTAGTACACACATAAGCGAGTTCTGCAACATATTGGCAAACAGAAAAACTGATTCAATTTTTAGCAAACTATTTAATATATTTAGGTGAAAATGTATGACTATGGGGACATTAAAAATAAAAAACATTAAAAATTAGCACTATCAGTTTTGTTTGTTGCTCTATTTGAACCTCACTATTTCTCTTGCATACAAGTTAACTTTTCCTCATCATTATCAATTCATTCAAACAATTCATAAACATTGATAAAGGGGTCTACTGAAATTTAATGGCAGAAATGCCAGGAATAGTATTGGAAGTATACATAGGTCAGTGATTTTTGGAGACCCAGCCTTCTTGAAAATGTTGTGCTGACAGTTTGTGTTTCAACAGCTTTCAAATAATGTTTTAATGGCACATAAAAACTTAAGATGTTCTAAACATGTTAAAGAAAGGAACTATAGTTTAGTTCAGGCCTACCCTCCCCAAAGTGAGTTTATCTCAACTTAGTTAAAATGACAAGCCATTCCTACTGAACACTTAAAGAAATGTAATAAATAAAACACATCCAAAATGCTCAAGGCTGTTAATCTCTAAATGCTAATATTTTCCCATCAAAGGATTAATTAATTAAATGCATAAAGAATAGCAAATGCATCAATGTTTCATTCCTGTGAAACTGAAAGGAATATCTAGTATTTAACTGGCACATTGTATGTGAAGTGCACAGAAAAAAAGAGCTCAAAATGTAAATGTCTGTTATTACCTAAAGATTGGCCATAAAATATCATTAAGATATTAATTGGTCAAGTGTGTATTGATCAGAACGTGTGGTGAATAATTTTTAAAATTAAGATTTTTGGTAATAATTTGGTATGACTTCATTTTAAGGACATTTAGCTATACTCAAATGTTAGTGAGATTAATGAGGTTAGATTCCTATCTGATTTAGATGCCCAAAACTGTTCAAAAATGTTTCAAACAGATACATTATTTGGTGTGTACAATGCCATCTCTCTCTTTCATATTAATGCATACACTTATGCACACAAACACACACATATTAAGACAATATTTTCTTTATAACATTAATACTGTGAAGGTTTAACTAATGCAGATACACTCATTAAGATATTTTCTTTATGAGATGAATACTATGAAGGTTTAACTAATTTTGCTGGAAATATTTAGGGAAAATACTGATGGCATTCTTATGCATTAAGTGTATTCCTACATTCCAAAACCATAAAATAATACAAAACTAGAACTGGGTTCAACAAACATATGCTGTGTAGAAGTTAGTTCATGGATTGCAAAGAGTGAATGACAGCTTGTTTTCTGATCCTTACTTCTTCAGTCTAACTGAAGATTAGAACTGGCACCTACCCTTATGCTAATGAATACCTAATTAGAGACACCTCCTAGTCAATAAACTGCTCTCTTATCATCAGTTAGATTACCTGACAAGCCCTTTCACTCCAGTTCTGGCCCACCAAGAATCTTCATTCTTTTTCTCATCTTCTTTTCTGTAAAGAGAACTGATCCCGCATAATCCCTGGAATAATGCAGCTTCTCTCATGGAAGAGCTGGTTTCCCTCTTCCCTTTTTTACATCAAGCTAATGGAGCCAGTAGGTATTCTATTGATCTTTTCTGTATGTGGTTTCCTCAAGGATTTGACAGACTTCCTTACAGGTTAAACATCCAGGCTTTCTGAAGTGGCTATAAAGCTTTGTTTTTGATTTTTCTAACTTTTCCTGAAACCCTTGCTCATCCATAATCTTTAAAAGCTCAGTTGATGCCATGCAGAGTAAAGGCTTATTTCTTTGCTGAACTAATCTAGACACTGTCTAGTGTTGAGTACAGTTGTCTGATTCAAATCTTCTGTTACAAAGCAGATGACATCTAGCGAGATGTCATGAGAAGAGACTAACAATGACAATTCACTTATCCCTTAGAAAGAATCAATTCTCCCACAATGCATCTGTCAGAGAACTCTCACTCAGTAAAAGCAATTTTTCTAGCTGTCTGACACTGTAATTGCTCTTAAATTTTCAATGAACGTTTTACAAGAACTCCCCTGAACCATGATGAAAAACTTAACTTTTTCTAAAAATGAGAAGCTGACAGGATGAAAGAGGTCTTTCTCTTTAAAGCCTTGCTTGCTTGAGTAGGAATTCTTTCATATCATCAACAAGCTGTTGAATAGAGGATAGATTACTTTCCATTTATTTCATCAATCAGATTAAAGGCTCTCCTTCACAATGCCCTTTAAACAAGAGCTGTTTATGATGTCCTCCCAGGTTCTACTTTAATGTAGTATTAAATCACCCTGGGCAGAGAGGCAGGCAAAACGTATAAATATGATGAATATCTGACAACATTTAAGTAGTGCATACATTCAGGTCATTTCCCGATTTCTTGTCATACTGCAAAAAAAAAGTGAAAGCACTTCATCCTCCTAGAACAGCTTTTAATGCTAAGCAAGCAAAAATGACATCTGGATAACAGTGATTTGCCCATCCTCATACCTTAAAAGAAGTTGTACATATTTAGAAAAAAATGACAAATGATTAACTGTCTATGCTCTTCTAACAGATATGTGTACATCACATCACAAACAGAATGGCTCTCCATACACTTCCCTTAATTAAGTCTGAAAGATTAATTTTACTTGTAGGTGTAGACCTGTTCTATTGTTAGCTTACATCAGTATTACAAGGAAACAGTAAATGGAACTGCTTCTTTCATTTTGTACACAGTAGAACTGTTTTATTAGAATGAAAAATATGTACAAGCTACATCTGATATTTCTTGAATACTCAATGAGACTTTTGGTGTTATTGACTATCAGATTAAAGGCTCTATCGCTTATTATTTAGATCAGTCGTTCTCAAACTAGGGCCACCACTTGTGGAGGGAAAGCCCCGGGCCGGGCCGGTTTGTTTACCTGCCATGTCCACAGGTTCAGCCGATCGCAGCTCCCACTGGCCACAATTCGCCGCTCCAGGCCAACAGGGGCTGCGGGAAGGGCAGCCAGCACATCCCTCGGTGAACCGCGGCCAGTGGGAGCTGCGATCAGCCAAACCTGCGGACGCGGTAGGTAAACACACTGGCCCGGCCCGCCAGGGGTTTTCCCTGAACAAGCGGAGGCCCTAGTTTGAGAACCACTGATTTAGATTATTCGTCAATTCAATAATATAAAACATGCTAACACATACTCATTTTACCCTGGTGACTAGAGAATTATAATACACAATGATGCATCCTACAATCTTTTAAGATCATGCTAAAGTTTAATAAAATGTATAGACTTTCTAAATGCCAATTATCTGTGACAGAAAAGAGAATTCTAATGTGATCATTGAACATGGAGGTACCTATATAAACACAATGGACATTAGTAACACATGAGACTACACTTCTTTGGGACAAATAGAATTATATGTTTTTCTGAATACAAATCCCATAACAATTCTAAACTAATTGCCTAAGCAATTACTAACAGAAAATATTCCTGTGGGGGTAAATTTGTTAAATCATTTAAAAAATGTTCACACAGAATTTAAATGAAAAATGTCAGTTTTATTCTTTTCCAGATATCTCCTCTTTTTCCTTCAGAAATGTTTCCTTCTGCAGTGTCCAGTAAAGAAGAGGAGACCAGATATTAGTTTAGAAGTGCTGGCACTTATAAGGAGCTCTCCAAACTAAGTCTGCCTGCCTGCTGCATGTTGCAGGACTGGAGCCTTAGACAGTAAGCTCCTTAAAGCAACAGGGATCTTGTTTTCCTGAATGTATATTTTTGTACAGTTCTTAGCATATTGGGGCCTGAGTCCTCACTGGAGGCTTTAAGTAACAACAACTGACATTTTTGTGCGGTTTCCCCTCAAAACTACACAGACTCTTCTGCCATCCTCAATAAAACTTCCCTAACAGAGATCCAATCTCCTGTCTCTCGTATCCAAAGTCTCTCCCTCACATGCATTATTGTACCCCCAGTCACCCTCTGTGCCCAAATCAAGCACCAGATTCCCTCTCATCAGTCTACAGATATAAGATTTGCCACATAGGCTCCTGCCAATAAAAAATGTCCTTAGAATCATAGAATCATAGAATATCAGGGTTGGAAGGGACCTCAGGAGGTCATCTAGTCCAACCCTCTGCTCAAAGCAGGACCAATCCCCAACTAAATCATCCCAGCCAGGGCTTTGTCAAGCCTGACCTTAAAAACTTCTAAGGAAGGAGATTCCACCACCTCACTAGGTAACACATTCCAGTGTTTCACCACCCTCCTAGTGAAAAAGTTTTTCCTAATATCCAACCTAAACCTCCCCCACTGCAACTTGAGACCATTACTCCTTGTTCTGTCATCAGCTACCACTGAGAACAGTCTAGATCCATCCTCTTTGGAATCCCCTTTCAGGTAGTTGAAAGCAGCTATCAAATCCCCCCTCATTCTTCTCTTCCGCAAACTAAACAATCCCAGTTCCCTCAGCCTCTCCTCATAAGTCATGTGTTTCAGTCCCCTAATCATTTTTGTTGCCCTCTGCTGGACTCTTTCCAATTTTTCCACATCCTTCTTGTAGTGTGGGGCCCAAAACTGGACACAGTACTCCAGATGAGGCCTCACCAATGTCGAATAGAGAGGAACGATCACATCCCTCGATCTGCTGGCAATGCCCCTACTTATACAGCCCAAAATGCCATTGGCCTTCTTGGCAACAAGGGCACACTGTTGATTCATATCCAGCTTCTCATCCACTGTAACCCCTAGGTCCTTTTCTGCAGAACTGCTGCCGAGCCATTCGGTCCCTAGTCTGTAGTGGTGCATGTGATTCTTCTGTCCTAAGTGCAGGACTCTGCACTTCTCCTTGTTGAACCGCATCAGATTTCTTTTGGCCCAATCCTCTAATTTGTCTAGGGCCCTCTGTATCCTATCCCTACCCTCCAGTGTATCTACAACTCCTCCCTGTTAGTGTCATCTCCAAACTTGCTGAGGGTGCAGCCCACACCATCCCCCAGATCATTTATGAAGATATTGAACAAAACCGGCCCCAGGACTGACCCTTGGGTCACTCCACTTGATACCAGCTGCCAACGAGACATGGAACCATTGATCACTACCCGTTGAGCCTGACAATCTAGCCAACTTTCTACCCACCTTATAGTCCATTTATCCAGCCCACACTTCTTTAACTTGCTGGCAAGAAAACTGTGGGAGACCACGTCAAAAGCTTTGCTAAAGTCAAGGAAAAACATGTCCACTGCTTTCCCCTCATCCACAGAGCCAGTTATCTCATCATACAAGACAATTAGATTAGTGAGGCATGACTTGCCCTTGGTGAATCCATGCTGACTGTTCCTGATCACTTTCCTCTCCTCTAAGTGCTTCAGAATTGAGTCCTTGAGGACCTGATCCATGATTTTTCCAGGGACTGAGGTGAGGCTGACTGGCCTGTAGTTCCCAGGATCCTCCTTCTTCCCTTTTTAAAAGATGGGCACTACATTAGCCTTTTTCCAGTCGTCTGGGACTTCCCCTGATCGCCATGAGTTTTCAAAGATAATGGCCAATGGCTCTGCAATCACATCCGCCAACTCCTTTAGCCTCTTGGATGCAGCCTATCCGGCTCCATGGAGTTGTGCTCGTCTAGCTTTTCTAAATAATACCGAACCACTTCTTTCTCCACAGAGGACTGGTTACTTTCTCCCCATGCTGTGCTGCCCAGTGCAGTAGTGTGGGAGCTGACCTTGTTAGTGAAGACAGAGGCAAAAAAAGCACTGAGTACATTAGCTTTTTCCACATCCTCTGTCACTAGGTTGCCTCCCTCATTCAGTAAGGGGCCACACTTTCCTTGACTTTCTTTTTGTTGCTAACATACCTGAAGAAACCCTTCTGGTTACTCTTAACATCTCTTGCTAGCTTGAACTCCAGGTGTGATTTGGCCTTCCTGATTTTACTCCAGCATTCCCAAGCAATATTTTTATACTCTTTCCTGGTCATTTGTCCAATTTTCCACTTCTTGTAAGTTTCTTTTTTGTGTTTAAGATCAGCAAGGATTTCACTGTTAAGCCAAGCTGGTAGCCTGCCATATTTACAATTCTTTCTATGCATCAGGATGGTTTGTCCCTGTAACCTCAATAAGGATTCTTTAAAATACAGCCAGCTCTCCTGGACTCCTTTCCCCCTCATGTTATTCTCCCAGGGGATCCTGCCCATCAGTTCCCTGAGGGAGTGAAAGTCTGCTTTTCTGAAGTCCAGGGTCCGTATTCTGCTGCTCTCCTTTCTTCCCTCTGTCAGGATCCTGAACTTGACCATCTCATGGTCACTGCCTCCCAGGTTCCCATCCACTTTAGCTTCCCCTACTAATTCTTCCCGGTTTGTGAGCAGCAGGTCAAGAAGAGCTCTGCCCCTAGTTGGTTCCTCCAGCACTTGCACCAGGAAGTTGTCCCCTACACTTTCCAAAAACTTCCTGGATTTTCTGTGCACTGCTATATTGCTCTCTCAGCAGATATCAGGGTGATTGAAGTCTCCCATGAGAAACAGGGCCTGCGATCTAGTAACTTCTGTGAGTTGCCGGAAGAAAGCCTCATCCACCTCATCCCCTTGGTCCGGTTGTCTATAGCAGACTCCCACCACGACATCACCCTTGTTGCTCACACTTCTAAACTTAATCCAGAGACACTCAGGTTTTTCTGCAGTTTCATACTTGAGCTCTGAGCAGTCATACTAATCTCTTACATACAGTGCAACTCCCCCACCTTTTCTGCCCTTCCTGAACAGTTTATATCCATCCATGACAGTACTCTAGTCATGTGAGTTATCCCACCAAGTCTCTCTTATTCCAATCACATCATAATTCCTTGACTGTGCCAGGACTTCCAATTCTCCCTGCTTGTTTCCCAGGCTTCTTGCATTTGTGTATAGGCACTTGAGATAACTTGCTGATCGTCCCTCTTTCTCAGTATGAGGCAGGAGCCCTCCCCTCTCGCGCGCTCCTGCTCGTGCTTCCTCCCGGTATCCCACTTCCCCACTTACCTCAGGGCATTGGTATCCTTGCTCTGGTGAACCTAGTTTAAAGGCCTCCTCACTAGGTTAGCCAGCCTGCTTGCAAAGATGCTCTTCCCTCTCTTCATCCACACATGCACATTAAAACTCCCATCCCCCAAAGATATTCTCCTCCTTCCCTATGCTTTCTCCTTAATCCTCCTACCTTGCCTTTCTCTTCCCATACCCCCATTTTCTCTGCTCTCCTCTCTACCACCTTTTACCTCTTAGTGCTGCTGATTCAGTGTGGGGAAGAGAAGCCCACAGTAGGGCAAAGGAAAGTGTTTGAGTACCTGGACTTCTTCTTCCCCCTGTAGGCTGCCATCAGCAAAAAATTAGGATGGAGAGAGTCCAGGAGACATTAAACAGATGAACAGCATCCGGGGAACATATTTTAGGGGAATGAAGAAAAACCTTTTAATTTTCAGCTACCCAATTTTGGGCAAGTTTCTCTAGGGAGAAAAAAGAATTGTGGGGTGGGGAAGACAAATTGTCAGAGGCACATGCTTCCCAGATGTCTTGGAGATTAAGGAGATGGAGTGCTGCAGGAGTGCTCAGCCCTTTGTTTAAACAGTGGGAAAGAAGGGGGTGGAGCTTTTGCTGCTTTACATGCTTTACCAACTTGTCCCATCTGACTATGCCATAGCTCTGATTGGCTTTCCTTCCCCAGGAAGCCAGGGAATGGGAAAGGACACCCAAGAAAAAGGGATTTCTGGGATCTTAAAACCAGTAATCCAGGGAAAAAACTGGTAGTTAGCAGGTCTAGAGTGATCCTCCTGAAGTCAATAAGTCTACTTGTGTGTTAGTGCTCATCAGTTGAGCAAAGGGGTTCACATTTTGTCCCACTGTAAGTGATCAGAGGTACATACATGTATCTAGGATGCACACTTCAGAGTGTATGTGTGTCAAACCTTCAGTGATCAGGTTTAGTTTTTGAAGGATAACTACTTATACTGTGAACGCTGACTTTTCTTGGCTTCTTCCTGCAGGCTGTCTTCCTCAGTCCTCAGCGACATGCCAGTCACCCAGCAGCAGCACACACTGAAGACAGGCTCCTGAAAAGCACGATCTAAGTGCCTCTGCTATTTTGAAAGGGGCATTTTCATTTCTCTTATAGCATCATTTATATAACTAATAACAAAACAAAAAACCCAATCAAATCCAAACCCAAAGATAAAATATTTAAACAAACAATATGAACCTATTTCTAAAATTATCTATATGCAGGGTCCTCACACATGCTCAGAAATATGACTCTTTTCTTTTCTTGATGTCCCAGCACATAAACAGAGCTAGAGTGACAGCTGTTTACCCTGCTTGTGAAAGAGTTATCATGCCTGTTTTGCTTCTACTCTCCTGCTTTTGAAAGAAAGTAGAGCAAAGCAGACAAACCCCTTCTGTCTTTTGGACAGTATTTGTACCAGATATTGTAGAAGGGAGATGTCACAGACATAATTCATCCTTTTCAGCCAAGAACTTCTCCACTTTAATACAGAACATACCATTTTCTTTTGACGTTCTAAAAAATTCACAGCTGAACCAGAAAGTCAGAAACCAGAAAGTTATGTCCATTACATGTATGTCCCCCACCCCCATATGTTAGGAAAGATTGAGTACATTTATTACCACTCTGGCACTACCAGATAATGGGGCCTGTTCCTGTTCCCATGAAACCAATGGAGCTTCCATGAGAGCACAATTCAGGCAGGTACTTACACAGGTGCCCAAATGTATGTACACAAGTGGTCTCATTGACTTCCATCGGTGAGTTCACATGCTTCACATTAGGTGCATTCTTAAGCACCTTAGTGAATTGGGGCCTTAGACCGTTGTATATAGAGCATGTGCTGCTGTACTGAGAGACTGGCATGTAGCTGAAGACTGGGGAGGACTCAGCCTTCAGGAAAAAGCCAAGAAAAGCCAGACATAGACAGCTATCCTTCAAAAACTAAGCCTTCTCACTGAAGGTTTGACAATGTACTTACAGAAGGGTGCATCCTAGATATATGTGTGCACCCCTGAAGACATACAAATAGGAAATACCAAGAAGCTTTGCAATGTCAACATGTAAGTAGGAGGGGATGATGACTGTTATTACTGGTTTTCTTTCACAATATTTCAGATCCAGACATAATACATATATTTTTCAGACAGGAAAATCATGATTAAATCTAACTGTTTCTTATTTAGAAAGTGTTGTTATTTGGGGATTCAATGTCATTTACTTTTCATGCATACACTCAGAGTCAAATTGGACTTTTAAAACTATCTTTGAAATTATGAACAGGGAGTTCTGATGCATGCTTGTGTGGTATGTAAGATGGACAACCAAACCAATTCTCCATGCTTTTTATACAATGGGGTTGGGAAGGAAGCTGTGTAGTCTACCTTCTACCCTCCTCACCCCACACTATGGAAGACAACATCAGTTCTGAATAATGAAGGGTGCTGCAGGGAAATGGGGTGATCTGAACTGTATGGGAATGGTGATCTGTGAAGCATGGTGAGGACCTCTTTTTATTAGGTGAGCCAGAATAGGAATCTGACCTTTGGAACACTTCTCCGAGCTGAACTCCAAACTTTTGGGGACTTCCTCATCACTAGAATTTTATAATTGAATTATGAGGATTTAACTGAAGCAGAAACACGTCCTATCTCTTCTTACTTATAAGTAGAACTCCATAGTAGGCAATTAGGATACTTCAGTCCTTATGAAGCCATATTTCTACCACAACTAATTGATTTTACATCAGGCATGTTAACTGAATTTATGAGACTTGAATAATGTCTTTGTCTGCACCTTGACAACTTATGGTGAATGTGGGGGAAAATGATTTCTTTACGTCACCTACTACATGTACAGAAATAAAATGGAAACAGCGTACAATATATTTAAAAAGTTGTACAATTTAGCAAATACTGAACACAAAAATCTCCCCAAAAGATTGAAAGGAAAATACTTAGTGGAGACAGAGGCAGAGACAGACAAACAGACAGATAATATGTATGAGTAAAGAAAAAAATATCTAATATTTGTCAGGCATGTTCATAGGATTGTGGTAGAGGTTTAGGAAATGGAGTTGCAGCTAGTTTATGTCTTAATTCTATTTTAGCCATTTTTCTGTTTTGTCTAGGAAAGCTCTATAATGATGAACTGAAAAACAGAAGTAAACTCCATTGACTTCATTCACTGTAACTCTCATTGACTAAATTCTTATATGGCTCTCATCTGCCCTCCCTATCCTTGAGGTCAGTTTTGCTGCTTTAGGATAGAAGTAACTAACTTCCATTGAAGTTGCAGTGGGTCATAGCTGATCAGTGATGAATACAAAAATCTTAATGGCATTGTGCGTGTGGAAGATACTCTACGTTGTTTCAGAACAATTCTTTATATTTATCCAAATCCCTCTTACTGGATTACTTTAGCACTGTGGCTTTCAGCATCACATCTATAGTTTGTTATAAACATTTTCAGGGGTTGGTAACAGAGCTGGTCTTTCAATGGTTTTTCATTGGAAAATGCCCATTTGTTGAAACCAAAATTTTTGCAGGATGTAAAAAAACATTTCCCACCGAACTCTAGTTGATAATTTTGCAATAAATGTTCCCTATAAACTGAAATAGAGAATATACTATGAAAATAAGAATGAAAATCTTGTAAAACTTTAAATGAGTTGTTTGAAGGCATCTAAATTCCATTCCTAAACTTTAGTAAAAATAAATACATTTATTGTAGGCATTGCTGTTCAAGTAGGTCTTCAGAAGAATTAGAATGTGGAGAGTGTCCTGGTAGATCATATCAAATAAGGCACTTCCCACATAAGAGGGAGTGTGGGGAAAAACTGTGGTAGCTGTGAGAAAACCGGACAAATGGAGAATTGAAGTTGGCATTGCTGGAGAGCAGAAGATGTGGGGAGTGATATGAAAAGAGGTAAGGTAAATAGGCACATTATTCAAGTTATGCCTTGAATGCAAGGACAAAAATCTTGAAATTGGTGTTTCAGAAAAGAGAGAACTGGAATGTGGTAAGATCAATGGCTCATAAATATGAACCTACTGTCTGTATTTTGTATGGACTAGGAAGGAGGGAGAGTAGAGAAGAGGGAAGTGTGCATTGGGATGGTCAGAAAGGAGAATGTTCTAGATGGGAGCTGGTGAGGGCCCACAGAGGAGTCTTGCTTGCATGGACAGAAAAATAAAGTAAGATTTTTAGAAACATGAAGAAAGAAGTGGCATGATTCCAGTACATCCTGGATGTGGATGGTGAGGAAGAGGAAGGAGTTGAAGATAACGCTCACGTTTTGGGCCAGCATGACAGAGAAAGTAGTACTGTGTTCAACAGTGACAAAAGATGGGGAGAGTTGGGAGAGTTTGGGAAGAAAGATAATGAAATCACTTTTGGCCATGTTCAGTAGAAACAGGTGGTGTGAGAGATCCTGAAGAGGAGTAAGAGCAACAGACTAAAATGAGGATTTGGAAGGTGGGAGACAAGTCAGGAGGAGAAAGATGTATGGTTTATATGCATACAGATGGGAGTTGTAGCTCTGTAAGAGTACATGTACACTGTGTCTGGGAACATGCTTCCCCATGCAAGTACACAGAGATGAGCTAGCTCTGCGTGAGCGAGTGCACTAAAAATAGCAGTGTAGCCGGGGTAGCCTGAGCGGCAGCTCAGGCTAGCCACCTGAATACATACACAAGGGTTCCTGAGTCGGTTTGTACTCAGGGAGCTAGCTCAAACAGCTGCCCGAGCTACTCTTGGCCACACTACTATTTTTAGAAAAAGGAAAAGGAGTACTTGTGGCACCTTAGAGACTAACAAATTTATTTGAGCGTAAGCTTTCTTTCAGCTCACTTCATCGGATGCATGCAGTGGAAAATACAGTGGGGAGATTTATATACACAGAGAACATGAAACAATGGGTGTTACCATATACACTGTAACAAGAGTGATCAGGTAAGGTGACAGGTTTCAGAGTAACAGCCGTGTTAGTCTGTATTCGCAAAAAGAAAAGGAGTACTTGTGGCACCTTAGAGACTAACCAATTTATTTGAGCATGAGCTTTCGTGAGCTACAGAGCTGTAGCTCACGAAAGCTCATGCTCAAATAAATTGGTTAGTCTCTAAGGTGCCACAAGTACTCCTTTTCTTTTTTCAGGTAAGGTGAGCTATTACCAGCAGCAGAGCAGGGGGAAGGGGGAGAACCTTTTGTAGTGATAATCAAGGTGGGCCATTTCCAGCAGTTAACAAGAATGTGTGAGGAACAGTAGTGGGGAAATAAACATGGGGAAACAGTTTTACTTTGTGTAATGACACATCCTCTCCCAGTCCTTATTCAAGCCTAAGTTGATTGTATCCAGTTTGCAAATTAATTCCAATTCAGCAGTCTCTCATTGGAGTCTGTTTTTGAAGTTTTTTTGTTGAAGAATTGCCACTTTTAGGTCTGTAATCGAGTGACCAGAGAGATTAAAGTGTTCTCCGACTGGTTTTTGAATATTATAATTCTTGACGTCTGATTTGTGTCCATTTATTCTTTTACGTAGAGACTGTCCAGTTTGGCCAATGTACATTGCAGAGGGGCATTGCTGGCACATGATGGCATATATCACATTGGTAGATGTGCAGGTGAACGAGCCTCTGATAGCGTGGCTGATGTGATTAGGCCCTATTATGGTGTCCCCTGAATAGATATGTGGACAGAGTTGGCAACGGGCTTTGTTGCAAGGAGAGGTTCCTGGGTTAGTGATTCTTTTGTATGGTGTGTGGTTGCTGGTGAGTATTTGCTTCAGGGTGGGGGGCTGTCTGTAGGCAAGGACTGGCCTGTCTCCCAAGATCTATGAGAGTGATGGGTCGTCCTTCAGGATAGGTTGTAGATCCTTGATGATGTGCTGGAGAGGTTTTAGTTGGGGGCTGAAGGTGATGGCTAGTGGAGTTCTGTTATTTTCTTTGTTGGGCCTGTCCTGTAGTTGGTAATTTCTGGGTCCTCTTCTAGCTCTGTCAATCTGTTTCTTCACTTCATCAGGTGGGTATTGTAGTTGTAAGAATGCTTGATAGAGATCTTGTAGGTATTTGTCTCTGTTTGAGGGGTTGGAGCAAATGCAGTTGTATTGTAGAGCTTGGCTGTAGACAATGGATCATGTGGTGTGGTCTGGATGAAAACTGGAGGCATGTAGGTAGGCATAGCGGTCAGTAGGTTTCCAGTATAGGGTGGTGTTTATGTGACCATTGCTTATTAGCACCGTAGTGTCCAGGAAGTGGATCTCTTGTGTGGACTGGTCCAGGCTGAGGTTGGTGGTGGGATGGAAATTGTTGAAATCATGGTGGAATTCCTCAAGGACTTTTTCCCCCCCACTCTCCTGCTGGTAATAGCTCACCTTACCTGATCACTCTTGTTACAGTGTGTATGGTAACACCCATTGTTTCATGTTTTCTGTGTATATAAATCTCCCCACTGTATTTTCCACTGCATGCATCCGACGAAGTGAGCTGTAGCTCACGAAAGCTTATGCTCAAATAAACTGGTTAGTCTCTAAGGTGCCACAAGTCCTCCTGTTCTTTTTGCGGATACAGACTAACACGGCTGCTCCTCTGAAACCTATTATTTTAAGCTAGCTCCAGCACAGCTAGCACAAGTCTGTCTACTCATGCTACGTTATGAGCTGGGCCTGGGGGTGATTCCCAGCTTGTGTACGCATACTTGTACTAGTTCTTTTCGAGATGGTGAAAAGATAAATAATAGTCTGTCCACGGTAGCACAGACAGTTGCAGTGGATGCACAACAGAGCCATGCTGAGTACGTACCCACTGGCTCCAGGTGGGTCTGCACTCGGCACAGCTAAAGTCAGCCCCACTGATGCTCCCTGCGCTGCTGCAGTGACACTATTATTTATACTCATGCTAGCTTGATGAGGGCTAGTGCATGTGTACGTGAGCTGGGAATCACATCCCTAGCGTGTATTGCAGATAAAGCCTATGGGGATGAGATCCCTCAAAGACAAGGAGAAGAGGAGGGGGCCAAGAACACAGCTCTTTGTGACCCCTCCCCTCCAAACTGGGAAAGAGGAAAAGGAAGACCCATCCAAAAAGAGTCTGAAAGAATGGCCAAAAGCATGCAGAAAGCCAGATGACAGGGTCACAAAAAGCAAGGGAGGACTTGAATAGGTGGGTTATGATCAGAGAGTCAAAAACAGTGGAGAGGTCAGGGAGGGTGAGTGAGGATGGAGACTAGGCCCCAAGACTGAGACCGGGCCAAGGAGAGATTGTTCACAACCTTCATAAATACAAATTGAGTGGGTGGAAGGTATATTGGAAGGGGTCCAGAATGGAGTCAGAGGAGAGGAACTCAAGGCAGACACTGTAAATGGCTTATTTAATGATTTTAAAGGTTAAAGGTAGTTGCAGAAGAGGCAGGTGTGAGTGAAGGTTGATTTTTTGAGAATTGTGAGACCAGAGCCTGGATATACTTGTGTTTTTAAGGGAATGAACCAGAAGAATGGTTGCTTAAGGAGGAAGGAGCAGGAAGGGGTGAGAATGGCTTTAAGGTAGTTCTGCAAGAAGGAGATAATGCAATCAGGAAAGTACTGTACTGCCTGCCCCAAGCATTCAAAAATTATGAATCAGGCCTCAAGATTGGTAACACTGACAGTGGATGTAGGGTTACAAAAGAGCAGATGAGAGACTTTGGTGTTAATGACAAGGGAGAAGAAGGAAAGGGAGTCAGAAGACTTTATCATATATTCTGCATTTACCATATTTGTACATACTATTTTAGAAATGTTTAAGACATTATAACTATTGTACTCTTTCTTATATGCCTCCAGCTGTAAAGGCCGGCTGTCTTAACAGCATGTGACTAACAGCAGGGCACTTAGAGGGAGAAGAAAATGAATAATAACTTACCACATTTTGGAATATCTAAAAATTCCCTAAAATAGCATTTCCATATGCAGTATTACAAATTAAAATCTGGGACTGCACTGCATAGAAACAATTGCTGTGTTCAGTTGGGAAGCTAGGAGTTTACCATTTATAGAATCATAGAATCATAGAATATCAAGGTTGGAAGGGACCCCAGAAGGTCATCTAGTCCAACCCCCTGCTTGAAGCAGGACCAATTCCCAGTTAAATCATCCCAGCCAGGGCTTTGTCAAGCCTGACCTTAAAAACTTCTAAGGAAGGAGATTCTACCACCTCCCTAGGTAACGCATTCCAGTGTTTCACCACCCTCTTAGTGAAAAAGTTTTTCCTAATATCCAATCTAAACCTCCCCCACTGCAACTTGAGACCATTACTCCTCGTTCTGTCATCTGCTACCATTGAGAACAGTCTAGAGCCATCCTCTTTGGAACCCCCTTTCAGGTAGTTGAAAGCAGCTATCAAATCCCCCCTCATTCTTCTCTTCTGCAGGCTAAACAATCCCAGCTCTCTCAGCCTCTCCTCATAAGTCATGTGTTCTAGACCCCTAATCATTTTTGTTGCCCTTCGCTGGACTCTCTCCAATTTTTCCACATCCTTCTTGTAGTGTGGGGCCCAAAACTGGACACAGTACTCCAGATGAGGCCTCACCAATGTCGAATAGAGGGGAACGATCACGTCCCTCGATCTGCTCACTATGCCCCTACTTATACATCCCAAAATGCCATTGGCCTTCTTGGCAACAAGGGCACACTGCTGACTCATATCCAGCTTCTCGTCCACTGTCACCCCTAGGTCCTTTTCCGCAGAACTGCTGCCTAGCCATTCGGTCCCTAGTCTGTAGCAGTGCATTGGATTCTTCCGTCCTAAGTGCAGGACCCTGCACTTATCCTTATTGAACCTCATCAGATTTCTTTTGGCCCAGTCCTCCAATTTGTCTAGGTCCTTCTGTATCCTATCCCTCCCCTCCAGCATATCTACCACTCCTCCCAGTTTAGTATCATCCGCAAATTTGCTGAGAGTGCAATCCACACCATCCTCCTGTGGCATAAAGCTTTCATGGGCAATAAGTGTTTATGCCAGTCAGTGGTCCTGGGTTAAACATTTGCCAGTTTCAGTTTGGCATGGTGAAACCTTTGGGGAAAAGTCTGCATATTTGGGTGAACGGAGAAAGAAGAACGTATTTCTCTTACATTTTTTTAAAAATCTGAGCTGATTGGAACTGCTTAGAGGTTTGCAATTTGGATTAGAGGGCAGAGTACAGGTGAAGTGCTCAAAGGTACTTGAGCAAAGCAATTTCTCACATGGATATCTCATTACATACGTGGAATATTTCATTTCCACCATATATCTCCAGTTCAGATCAATACACCAATCATTCAAATATTGTTGCTTCTTACATTCGCCTGAAATCCAAGGGTAGTTTTTAATAGCCCTCAAATACCTTCAATTTGAGTATCTTTCTAACCTCAGACATAAAGAAAAGAGATGGCACCAACACAAAACAGCAAGAGTGAGGGTGAAGATCAGGCCTCCCCAAGATGGTTTGTGAAGAAAGCTTAGAAACCTCAGGAAGATGTGCAATTGTGTAAAGGTTTCAGAGTAACAGCCATGTTAGTCTGTATTCGCAAAAAGAAAAGGAGTACTTGTGACACCTTAGAGACTAACCAATTTATTTGAGCATGAGCTTTCGTGAGCTACAGCTCACTTCATCGGATGCATACTGTGGAAACTGCAGAAGACATTATATACACAGAGACCATGAACCAATACCTCCTCCCACCCCACTCTCCTGCTGGTAATAGCTTATCTAAAGTGATCATCAAGTTGGGTCATTTCCAGCACAAATCCAGGTTTTCTCACCCTCCACCCCCCCCCCCCCACAAACTCACTCTCAGCAGAGAGTGAGAAAACCTGGATTTGTGCTGGAAATGGCCCAACTTGATGATTATTTTAGATAAGCTATTACCAGCAGGAGAGTGGGGTGGGAGGAGGTATTGGTTCATGGTCTCTGTGTATATAATGTCTTCTGCAGTTTCCACAGTATGCATCCGATGAAGTGAGCTGTAGCTCACGAAAGCTCATGCTCAAATAAATTGGTTAGTCTCTAAGGTGCCACAAGTACTCCTTTTCTAATTGTGTAAAGGATATCAGTTGTTCATATCACAATGGATGTTTTTATTTAGTGTTTAAAAGATAGAGATTTCAGCACCAAGCTTTTAGCACGGCACTCATACCAGCCTGTGTTTTATAAATTCCACAGAATAAGATCAAATCTGGTTCCCACTTTTGAGTAGTCTCGATATAATTTTGCATTATCAAGGAGGTGCTCCCTATGTATGAGACACCTGGATGTGTCCTTAATGTCTGAAAGACACCTTTTTGGTATAGTCAGCAGAAGGGGATCTACTGTCACAAGCAAGGACATCTAGAGGTTAGAGTCAATGGAATAATTATGTGCAATGGTGAGTCAAAGATGGGAAAAGGAGCCAATTTTTTTTTTACTCTGAAAAAAAAATCAAAGCATTTTCAGTCACAGTTACAAATGGTATATATGATGAAAACTGTACAAGAGACCATCCTCCTTAGGCAACTTCCTGTTTCAGGAGACTGCTTCTTAAGTGCTTACAAATGTACTGAGTACACTTTTGCTCCACCTTTATTAGAAGGCTATTTACTGAATTAAGCAAAAAATTGCTATAGGTCTCTTAAATAGCAGCTTAAGACGGGGTTCACTATATTTCTCTGTCTTTCTTGAGTTTGTTTGGATGCGTATATTGTTTACAGAGGATTCTTGTTTGGAAGAAAGCATGTTCTAGGAATAAGCTTTGGGGGGAAAAAGGAAAAAATGGGTTTTTACAACGATTTTGGAGTTGGCATGTAGCCACAATTTGCGCTAAAATATAGAACTCCACAGGAGGCACTTTTTGAAGTCATAAACACTGGCAACATTTTTTTCCTAACTTTAACCATTAGTGGTAGACATTTTTAGGTGGAAATAGAGCTAAGAAAATGTAAGCTAAAGCAGCTCTACCACCTACCTTCAGGTAGATTCATATGTTTCTGTTTAATATAGTTCAATTGCCAGTCTCATTTATTACCCACCAAGATGTGAAACTACAAGGTGAGGTTAAAGTATCACCAAGGGTATCTTCATCACTTCAATATCATTGCCTTAAA
This sequence comes from Lepidochelys olivacea, assembly GCF_965140295.1. Taxonomy (NCBI): domain Eukaryota; kingdom Metazoa; phylum Chordata; order Testudines; family Cheloniidae; genus Lepidochelys; species Lepidochelys olivacea. The sequence continues at coordinate 33,099,608 of NC_140415.1, forward strand.
AAGCACTGACCAGAAGAAGTAGATGACCTCATTTCAAAATTATTACAGTACTGAGAACTCAGTTTCAACATTATAATTCATTTTCTTACAAAATATTTCAAATTTATTATCACTTTCCTGACATATAATGGCTAATCGTTAAGGATAGCCACTTTAACATAATATGAATACACATTTCTCCATAGGTAATACAATAGTTCTTGCATTAGCATTATTGACTAAGGTACATTTAACTTCTTCACTAATACTTAATGGAAGGTTAATGTATAAGTCAGAAGATTAAATGGCTTTTACTTAAAACAAGTATATTGATTAAAATAACTTAGTGAGGTTTTAAAAGATGATGATATAAAAGTAGTCACACTTTTAAATATTTTATTTAATATTATGAGCAAAATGTGGGCTAGAGAAGATCAAGATTACTGGAAGTTATTGTACTAATTGTACTTTGAGCTAATTATTGCTCCTAGTTAACAAATGGATATTTTATATTGAAAGGTAGCAAATCATGCCTGCTAAATTTAGTGCTCACAAAGTTAACTCTATTCCATCAACCTACGAATTACCCTAGCTTTACAAGTAATGTCCTTCATGTACAACCTTCTACTATCATATACCTGGCATCATTAAGGGATAGAGTAACCTTCCAAGTACAGAACAACTATTCAGTGCCAATGAAGTATAGTTCTATTTCCTTTTCATGTTTTGTCATTACTATTTAAATGTGTTTGTGTTAAACTTAATACTCTGTCTCAAAACTATTTAACTACAGTTACGGTTGTACTATAACTATTTTCTTTCTTTGTTTAAATTCTATATTCCACCAGTATACAATTCTTAAGAATTAACCTTTTTATCATGTGAAATAAGATGCCTGGGGTCATTCACCTATTTACTTCAGTTTCAGCCCAATAAAAAGCTCACCCTGAGAATTTTTGCTCTAAGGCAACACACGGTTACACCCTGGGGGTTTTGCTCAATTCTCAGCTGAGCCTTTTCACTGGCATGGAATTCTTTGTATCAAAAAAAAAAAATGATACAAAGTTTGTGTGTGTAGGTAAAATACCATAACAACTATAAATCACATCTGTAGAAAAATCTTTAGGTATTAAGGGCAGTATATTAAGTCCCTTGATGTAGTTGGTGAATACTATGTGCTGGTGAAATACAGGGCTTTATTCACCAAGAGGCTCAGGAGAGACAGGTTGGTACAGAGTGATTTTGAAGGTGGAGTTTTTGGAGAACCAGAAGAGCTAAAAAGGCAGGGGAACGCTGAGGATGGGCTGGACACATGCTTAACAGATATAGTTGTTTCACTCATCCTCGGTGAGTAGCTACAGGCCACCTGTATATTATGTCTTCAAAAAAAATCCAATCAACCAATCATGCGTTTGATTTAACTACAGTGACTTAAATTGGATGAGGATAAAAACAACAACTATATATAGTATCACAACATTAAAAAACCCCAACAAAGCTAGTGTCTCCAAACTTTCCAGGGGCAGCAAGATTGTAGAACATTATCTGTGGTATATGGTGTTGGTGCTAGTGTGGAGGTATAGAGGATATGTACTGTTAGGTGTCTTCAATTGTAAATTTTTCTTGCTTTTGAAATGCTTGTGATATATGGTAGTTTAAGATCTGAGTGTAGTTACTGCATATTGCAGAACTTTCAGTGTGGTGGAGTTCAAAAGATCATGCTCTGGGAACCTTTCCAGACCTGAAGAAGATTTCTGTGTAAGGTCAAAAGCTTGTCTTTCTCACCAACAGAACTTGGTCCAATAAAAGATATTACTGTGACAGGTTCAGTCACAGACATCCCCTTCGGACTGTCACCTGATGTGCTGAAATTACCTCTGAGCCCATTTTCCCTGACAGCTTGAGACTCCAGAACCCTGTCTTGTTGAGCCAGACACACTAGCCTGCTGCAACACAGACCCAGGGTCTGGACCATGCCCCCAGAGCTATAGACTATGACTAAAAACAGCTCAGCAGCTTACCTGTCTCCAGCACCCAGACACCCAGCTCCCAATGGGATCCAAACCCCAAATAAATCCGTTTTACTCTGTATAAAGTTTATACAGGGTAAATTTGTAAATTATTCGCCCTCTATATCACTGATAGAGAGAGATGCACAGCTGTTTGCTCCCCCAGGTATTAATTATTTACTCTGGGTTTATTAATAAACAAAAGTGATTTTATTAAGTATAAAAAGTAGGATTTAAGTGGTTTGAAGTAATAATAGACAGAACAAAGTAAGTCACCAAGCAAAATAAAACAAAACACGCAAGTCTAAGCCTAAGACATTAAGAAACTGATTACAGGTAATATCTCACCCTCAATGATGTTCCAATAAGCTTCTTTCACAGACTAGACTCCTTCCTAGCCTGAGCCCAATCCTTTCCCTGGTACAGTCTTTGTAGGTCCAGCAGACATCTGAGGTGGTAGGCAGGGGGGTTTCTCGTGACTGGCCGCCCCTTTTGTCCTGCTCCACCCACTTTTATAGCTTTGGCACAAGGCAGGAATCTTTTGTCTCTCTGGGTCCCCACCCTTCCTTCTAAATGGAAAAGTACCAGATTTAAGATGGATTACATTATCAGGTGACATGCTCACATGTCACTGTAAGACCCCTAGTCTCCATTCCCCAGGGGCTGGCCCACATGTACACAGGAAGGCTTTCAAGTAACTTAGGCCATTTACAACTAATTGTTTCTGGAATACTCTTAATGGCCTCCACTTAATATGTTTACATCAGTGATACAAGTTTATATCTTATTCTCCTAACACCATATATAGAAATAATACATGCAAACAAATAGGATGAACACACTTAGTAGATTACAGTCTTTCTAATGACACCATAGAAGGGGTATTTAGTGTAAAGCATATTCCAGTTACGTCATATTCATAAGCATATTTCCATAAAGCATATGGAGTGCAATGTCACAATTACCTCCATTCTCCCTCCCTTCTCTCTCTAATATCCTGGAACCAACATGGCGACAACACCGCTGCAACTTTCAGTTAGTAGAAGTTGCAGCTGGTACAATGATGTAGACTGAACTTAAAAGTGAAGTAGGCATGAATGTAACATGTAAACAAGGGCATTATGCTGTCTCAGCTGGCTGTCCGCAGCATAGGTACCATACATCCTGGATTTAATATAGGACAGTGTTGTTTTTACATTGATGTCCCAATGTCCCAAGAGCTTTTTTCCCCTCAGTGTTCCAGTTTTTCATTTAATCACCCAAACCTTCAGTGTGTGTTTTAAATCACTACAAAATATTGTTCAAGGCATATTTCTGGAATGATATCAAGTGCACATGTTTTGTATGAGACATTGTGCAAGGCCAAAGCTTGCTAAATGACATTATACTCTAAGTCCACTGAATCAATGATCTGGTCCACAGGCATCAACTCCGTGGGTGCTCCAGGGCTCCAGCACTCACCAAAAAAAAAAAAAAGGGGTGGGGGGTGCTCAGCACCTTCAGGGCCATATTAATCTTTTGTGGGCCCTGGCACTGGGATCGTGGCCCCACCTCACACTCCACCCGTACTCTGACTCTTCCCCCCAGGGACCTGCCCACTGCTCCATCCCGAACCCTCACCCCCCATGCCTCCTCTCCCCAAGGCTCCAACCGCGCTCTTCCCTGAGGCCCCTCCCCCACTTGGCATCTTCCCCCCAAGGCCCTGCCTGCACTCTGCCCTGAAGCCCCACTCCTGCTTGGACTCTTTCCCCTGAGGCTTTGCCCACTGCTTGCATCGGAGGAAGAAGGGGGAAGGGTGTGGAGAGGAATACCCACCAGCAAAAAACAAAAGTCAGCACCTGTGATCTGATCAAAATCCCTGCTTTGGCCCTGGGATCTTTACTTTGTTCCACTGCTTGGTCACCAGCACCAGGAAGAAGGAAAAAAGACACAGAGGAGTCCAAAGCTCTACTGAACTCAGCATTTCATACCCTGCTCTGCTGCTCCAGGTAGAGCTTTTCTACCACTATGGAGCAGATAAAAGAAAGGAGCCGGAATGGGGAGCACTTAATTATTTCACATCCCGAAAAATGTCATAGAATCATAGAATATCAGGGTTGGAAGGGACCTCAGGAGGTCATCTAGTCCAACCCCCTGCTCAAAGCAGGACCAATCCCCATTTGCCCCATATCCCTAAATGGCCTCCTCAAGGGTTGAACTTACAACCCTGGGTTTAGCAGGCCAAAGCTCAAACCACTGAGCTATCCCTCCCCCTGGGACACAGTTTTTGATTTTGAAAATACATCCACTTTAGACAGTAATGCCTGATACCCACCACGGGCAGCGAGTATCGCAGGCAGGGGAAGGCTGTGCCTTCCCAAACAACCTAGAGTGGCCCTGCCTACACTCTGCCCCCAGGCCAAGCCCCCTCCTGTGGTTTCCAAAGTGCTCTGCCTCAGGCTGGCTGTAGCTCTCTGGCCTGCCTCCTGCAAGGACTCAGGGCAACTGGTGCTGGGGCCACACTGCCCAGAGCCCTGGGGCTGGCCGCCCTGTTGTGCTGCCTGGAGCACTGGGGAGGGAGCACTGCGCCTCCCGGAGCACCGGGAGTGTGAGCACCATCCAGAGCACCGGGACTCATTGCCACAGATTGTTGTGATGCACAAAAACATAACTGGTTTCAATAAAGGACTAGGTAAGTTCCTGGAGGATAGGTCCATCAATGAGTATTAACCAAGATTGACTGTGATACAACCTCGTGCTCAAGGCAATCCTAAACCTCTGCCTGCCAGAAGCTGGGAGGGGAAGACTGAAGTAGATCAATTTAATCACCCTGCTCTGTACATTCCACCTGAAGCTCTGGTAGTGACCTATGTTGATGGGATACTGGATTAGATGGACCATTGGTCTGACCCAATATCATAGTACTTATGTTCTTAGTATAAGCCAATCATTGGTTCCAGTGCTGCAGTATCAATATGGAGGTGCTAATAGCCACTCCACAGTCAATCAGATTTATTCTTAAACCAGGGATTGTATCTCTGTATTGTATGAAGAATCCTTAAATTTACAGCACTTAATCTGAGAGTATAGCTAGAATTTCCTGAAAATTTTGAAGTAAATCTGTTAGTTAATTTGTGAATTACTTTTAGTTAAAAATAGCCTCATTTAGGAAGTCCTTAAGAAAACAGTCTGTGGCAATGAGTTCCACAGGTTATTTGTGCTTTGTGTGAAAAAGGACTTCCTGCTGCCTATTAATTTCATTGGATGACCCCTGGTTTTTGTATTGTGGGAAAGGGTAGATAACACTTCTCTGTATTATTATTACTGTGCTGTTAATATATGCTGTTTAAACTTAAACTACCATGATGCATAAATAGTGAAATGTATGGACAAAAGCCTTGCCTACTGTCCCGGGCATATCAGTGTAGCTATGTCCCATATTGATTTATACCAACTAAGGATCAGGACCTAAGAATTTAAATAAGCTAATTTTTTAAAATTTATTCTTAATGCAGTGTAGAAAGTGATTTCAGCATACCATCTTCCATAAAATTATGTGTATTTAAGATGCTACAGAATGTACTTTGAGCTTCAGACTTCTTAAATCACAGCTGATAAAGGATGTAATGGGGCAGCCACATCCTGAGCATCCCTTGGTGGCCATAGGTCACTCTGCAGTGGACTGTTTCCCTTCTTGAGGGCCACGTAAGAACTCCATATAGTCTTTCTCCTGGCTAACAGCTGCCTGGGGATGGTTTAATAACAGAAACAGTTGAAAACTATCCTCAAGGTCCCAAAATAAAGTCCATACCTACAACACAAAAGTTCATACTCAGCTCTGGCATCATCTGCCCCACCCAGTGCTCTTTGTGTGTCTCACTCTGCTCTTCACAAAACCTCCCTTCTGAGCTGAGCTCAGCCTTCTGGCTCTGCTTCCAGGCCTGTTGTATTGATCTCAAGGGCCAAAAGAGTTAAAGGTGTTATAAACTCTTCCACTGTCCAACCTTGAACAGTATAGGTTTTGGGGGGAGGAGGGGTGAATCGGAGTGTGCGGGGATGGGTTCTACAAAGGCCCTGGTCTAAAGTTTATTGATCAAACCTTCCTTCTCCTCTGATCCCTACTTTCTTATTTATTCATCTTCCCCTAAATGTTTTAACTTGATTCATGCTTTTATTGCTGTTTCTAATTATGATGCTCAAACCCTTTTAGACCCACTTATCTGGAACTTTATATCCTTCTTTCTTTTTTTTTTTTTCTGACATTCTTCATCTTTTTAAATCCTATCTCACAACCTATTTGTTTTTTTCTTTTTAATTCTACATCTATTGATTTGATGTCTTCTCTTTATTTTGTTCTCACTCAAGACAACTAAATGTTAATATGGTTCCTTTTATCGTGCATTACTGATATTTTTGTTTCTTTTATTGCTATATTCTTTTGCTACTCTTAATAACACTTTGGATCAAAGATGCTACATACATTTTAAAAGTGGTTAAAATTATGTGCTATAGGTAATCTAGCTCTTTGCATTACTGAACTTTAAAAATGCCCTGTATAGCTGCAGATTAATTTGGGCTAATTAGATATGTATAATTTGAGCAACATTAATACACTGCAATGCAGTCTCCCTTTGGACCTCCATTTGGACCAAGGTTGACCATGGCTTGGATGTAATCACACGGTCCTTGTATTCCTGAACAGTATGAAGGTTTCTCAGTGAGTCTTTGGTCCACATAGTGGTAGAGCAAGGAGTAGGTAGACTGGGGCCTGGCTGGGGACACACATCATCCCCTTTCCAGTCCTGTGGAGAATCCCTGAGAAAAGTAATAAGCCCGAGGTTGTGTTAATTTTGCTATGGAGTCTCCCCATGGGGCATCCAGGGGGCAGTTGTGGCCAGTGTGAGTCATTGGTAGCAAAGCTAAATTGTAACATTGTTACCAAGGAGTGAGGGTGTATGAAGGGGGTAGCTACCAGGGATCAGACCCAATCAGGAGATGTTGAGGACCACAGCAGCCTAATGGCTGCCCTAAATTTTTGTTGATTTAATAATCACAAGGTACTGAAAATGTAGCCCAGGATCAGTGTGGCCCATGGGCACCTCATATGACTCCCATAATGTCTTTCTTCTACTACATTGACAGAAGGGAGAGAGATACAACATCCTAAATTGTCTGTAGCTCTGCAGGATCATTCTTGCTCTGGAACAATTCACCTTGAGCTTTGTGGACAAGTTATACAGACAAATTATGCTGGGACAGAGTAGTTGTATTACATTCAGTGATCTAGATCATAGCCTGTCCTGCAGCCCTTTCATCCACTAATTTTATAATTGTATCACAAAAAAACCCTCACCCCTTTTAGTATTTGTTGCAGGGATTGAAGTTAGACTTACTGAATGTAACTGCAAGAAACACTACCCTTTCCTTTTTGGATGATGATATCACATTTACTGTCTTCTAGAGCCTCTCCACTTGTCTACTACCTTTCAGAAACAATTGCCAGTGGTTGCTAGGTTCTTAGCTAAATTCCTTTTCCTTAACACTTCACTGTGCATGTGCTCTAGATAGGAATATTTGTAGGTGCTCTGACTGTCTAAGTGCTCCTTGAACTTGTTATTGAGCTATTTTAAAGAAAGATTCATTGCTTCTTGGTTGTTTACTTCTATTTTATCAGTTTTTTTTAATCAAAGAAAGCTAAAAATCTTAGACATTTTAGAGTCATCATACCTTCCTCTTGTATTTATGAGTCTGCTTCTGTATTTATTTTTCCTCAGAAATATCTGCAAAAGCCCCCCTCATCCTCCTTGCCTGGGTCTCTGCCTTTTCCAGCCTTATCTCTTCCCTGCAAGCCTTAACTGAGTTAGTCTATTCTTTACCGGTTTCCTCTCACCTTCTTCATTTTCAGTATAGTATTTCTTTAAGCCTTTTCTAATTGCAGATCTTTCTAGTCCTTCCCAAAGCCACAATGGCTATTTCTTGCATTCCTATTTTTCAGAGGAATTATAGTCTGTGTCACTTAAATTATAATATGTTTTAAAATTCTCCAGCCTTTTTGCACACCAAGGATTTTAATACTTCCATCCTATTCCACTGAATTTACTAGAATTCTTGTCATCCAGATTTGCTTTCCTCAGATCTCATTTCATTGTGTTCTCTTTACTCTTTCCTTACTGTGCTGAATTTAAGTAGCTCTTGATTGTTAGTGCTTGGTTCCTATTATTCTCACATTCTCAATCACTTCCTCCTTATCAGTATGAACAAGATCCAAAATAGTTTATCCTCTGGTTGGATTATCTACTTGCAGGATGATAAACTTGTCCTCTCTGCTTCCTAGGAATTTCTTTGAGGATGCATGTTTAGATATTTGTGTCACCCAAAGCATTGTAACATAGTTACCCACTTAGTCTAATATCCTGTGGTTTTGAACACCATAAGAAATGGTGCAGGATTTCTCATTATCGTGCCCTTCTGGTTGTAGATGCTCACTGTAATTTCAGCTTTCTTTTTCGTTCCTTGTAGTCTTGCCCAAAGTCTCATACCCACCATACTCTTCATTGTCAAATTGTATCTCACAGGCATAGTAAATACCTGACATTTAAAATCAGCCTTCCATGTCCTCCTCCCTTTCTGTCTTTCCTGTCCATCTCTGTACCAGTTATTCCATTTATGAGAATTACCCCATAGTGATTCAGTTATGTCCATTAAGTCATTTTAACATCACTGCTTGTTCTTGCTTTTTTCGTCATTCCCCTTGTCCTTTTGCCCTTTTCTTATTCTTCATCTTATGTTGCAAAACAACTCTATCCTTTGCCCTATTTTAATTAGATTATTTGATTTAAGAGCTCTCCCTCTCCCCTGTTCTACTTGTTTAAAATTGATCGAGCATGCTCTGCTAGTTTTGAACCCAGGAGTTTGGACCCCATCTGCTTAAATGGAATTGTGTACTCCAAACTGACACCACAAGGTGTTCTGATGCTCCATAAATCCCAAACCGTCCTTCATATGCCATGGGTACACCAGCTGGTTATTCTAAAGAAGAATTCTAAAGGTTATTCTTTTCTTTATTCATTCATGGCATGAGGAAGGTCACTACATTCACCTGGGACAATTTGTCCTTAACCCTTCCTGCTCCCCACCTTGATTTTATTGAAATGATGTTTCAATGTGAGTGTCACTTAGTGGGAATTCTACAGCATGCCCCAAGGATCATCTTCAGCCTTCTTGTCACATTCTTTCTTATGTTCCTGGGAAGACAGCACATCATCCTTTCCTTTATTTATGTTACAGGTGGTTTTTCCCTGTGTGTTTTATCTCTTTCACCCGCAGATCACCAGCTGATCTGCCTTTCTAGATTTGTAAGCACTTTCAGGTGGGGTTGTACATTCCTGTGTATTTGTATGGGGCCTAGCATATTTTGAGTGCTAGCATAACATAAGTCAGTTAATCACCATAGAGTCATCAGTCAAAACAGCTTTTTTGTGTTCTTTTTGATAACTCTCATTTTCTGGAGTTATAGTCTATTCTTAGTCACTGGTCAGTGTGCTGTTAAAGTCTGTCTCTCTCTCCTTCATGTCAACAGCAAAATACCTATTACCGTTGTCTAAATTAAATGTCTCCCTGTAGAATTCCCTTCTGTTTGTCATACTTCTCTTCTTAATTTCCACATTCTTCCATCTTCTTTTATCTTTGTCCACATTTATCCCATCTGTTATCTGGACCTGCCATGTCTCTGAAGGCAACACAGACAGTACATTCACCAGGGACTGCTTTGGCTTTACTACTTTCCATCAGCAATTTCAACCATAGGTGTATTTTAACTTCTATATTGAGGCGGGGGGTTGGGGGAGCAGCTCCAGTAAGGCCAATGGAGCTGCTGGGGGTGGGGTGGGGGCAAATTCCAGCCTGCCCAAGGCTTGCAGTTTGGGGGTAGGGGCAACATTCCCCCTACCCCCTAAACTACACCCATGATTTCAAATCCTCTTCCAGTCCCTCCACCTTCTTAAGCAAGGAAATCTGCATGCCCTTTATTTGTGGGCCCCCAGATTTTAGTTCATAAATCTGAACAGCACACTTGTTCCATACTGGATTTTTCAGTTCCGTATTATCTATGCTAATCTCAGTTGATGCTCCTTGTCTTGTTGGAACCTGTTAGTGTCAAACCACTCTGCTCCCCCTCCTTCCATGAAATTCCTCTAGAGCTTTCAGTTTGTTGCTTTGTGCCTCTTCACTGCTCAAAAAGTCTGCCTAGTTCATTCATACTTTATGTTTAATTGGTCCTGCTCCTTTTAAGAAGGAGGTTCTTGCACCTTTGGTGATTCTGTCACTTTTATACTAGCTAGAAGTAAAAATGTTTAAACAAAAAGCAATTACATTTATATAAAAATAAAATATTCAGATCTCATCAAGAGTCACATTGAACTGACAAAAAAAAAAGCAAGGAAATCCCAAGCTACAACTGACACGCCATTCTCACCTCATTCAACCCTATTAAGTGAGAATGTTGATGTTATTCCAAGACAGTTTATTTTCAGTTCATCCAGACCTTTACTGTCCAATTCCCCCCTCCCCTCTCCCATTCTATTGTGGCTAGGCAACAGGACTAAAGGCTGCATAATATGATATAACCAATCATAGCATTATAATGCCAGCAAGTTGAGGGTTCAGTTCATTTTTATCCTTACATTCTGGTGTTAGTAGACAAAAAGAGTTCAGGAAATAAAGCTGATGCATTTACAACTTTTCAATCAACTTAACTAGCATAAGCTCTACACAAATCATTGAAAACATATTTTTAATATATTTCAAAGTGATTGTAAATACAGTTTTTAAACATGTATGAATAATTACTGTTTAACAAAATTATAGGTGCTAGGATAAATGGAAATTAATACTTCATTCTTTGAAGCAGAAGAGACCTAAGAGATAACACAAAAGGATACCATATGAGTATACCTACACTGAATATCCACTTTAATTTGCAAGAGTTCAAAGGACATTCAATCCCAACAGAATGACATCAAAAATGATTGTAAAAATATCTTGTCAAGCAGCATTGTTGTGCTGTCTAGCTTTTTAATCGTAGCATAATGTTAATGCTATTAGAGTTTCTACAAAGACACACAGAGGTCAAGGATGCAAGAGGAGGAAAAAAAGAAAAGAGAAAGATTATATGTGCTAATTACATTTTCTGGGGCTTAGCATGATGGTGTGACTATCCCTGGTAACATATATTTTCAGGGTCTGTTCAGATGATGTTATTATAAAACAATTCCTTCAACATTAACTAATTCTAGAGTATGTTCTGAAGAGTCCTGCGCAAACACAGGGAAAATCAGGTTTGATGTTTTAATGGCAAGCTTGGAAAAACTTTCAGTTTCAACTTATCTAGAATCAGATTTTTATCCTCAGACAAAGATCCCAATACAAAGCACACAGAAAAAGAAACTGAATATTAATACATTTGTTAGTCTCTAAGGTGCCACAAGTACTCCTTTTCTTTTTGTGAATATTTACAGTGAGCCTCACACAGCTATACTGATAAAACACTGATGTATCGCCATTGACTGAAATGTTGTAACTCCTGATTTACACCCATGTGTGACAAATGAGTCCAGTATTCCTTTTCTGATAGGTCCTATCACTTCCTATAATACAGCAATCACAGATACAAAATCCATTGTTTTGCTACAGTGGTAGATTGCAATTTACATGTTGCCATTTAGTGAGTTTCACAAACCTTTCTGTATCTTTATTTTAACTGTGCAGTATTCCACTGAAAATCATTCAGCTTTTCTACACTTTCAGAATGTGTGCAACTTCTGTACTGGCAAAGTCGAAGTGAGGCATGGAAGAAAAAAAATCTCAGTATTGGCTAGGTTTTATATTGCTATTCATAGTTTTACAGGCTACAAAAACATTACAACTTTTCAATTAAATATTGCCTGCAACCTATAGTTAGAACAGTCTATTTAAATTTCAATTGGAGAAAAGGACATCTTTTTGTCTTCTGTGATCAAAATTTTGAAGCTCAGTAATTTTCTTGCTGCTTAGAGGAACAAAGCACCCAGGCTGACAGAGAAAGCCCATTCTGCAAGATACAAACATTTGCTATTCGGAAAACCTCAATAAGGATTTCAATATTTAAAACTAAAGGCCGAAAATTACTAATAATTATTGGTTTCAACTAATGAAATGTTTTATGCAAATACGTGAACCCTAAATATGACCTGGAAACAAAAGACTGCTTAACAGTTACTATTAAGCAATACATTAGGAGAACAATTAAACAGAACTTCTTTCTAATGATCAAGCTGTACAAGAGTTGCTATGGAAACATGGAAAGAGAGAGAGCCAGAATGCAAATAGCAAAAGAAACAAAAAAATATTTGTAAACATGCACCTTGGAATGTGTATAATCAGCTAAGTAATAAAAGGCTGATTCAATACTCCCTTTTCCCCCCACCCCGCCCCGCATATTAGGAGGAAGGGCACTTTTCAGTATGAAGGTGCCACTTTAGTCAATATTTGGATGACATGAAACAATGAGATGCCAAGATAATCTTTCTGGAGTCAATGATAATTCTGAAAATTACACTACAGGGTAGAAAGGAAGACACATACTTTAAAGGTTGGAAGGAATTATAGTGGTGGGCATTAACGGTGTTTGGCAATGAAGTAATATGGATCTATTCATGATGAAGCAAGAGCAAAGACAGGGTTAAAAACCATATTAAATCCTTCCCTCCCAAACCTTAACAAAAAGATCTGATGGAAACAGGGCTCAGTTTAGACTCCCCTTGTTTTAAAAAACATTTGTCCTTTTAAAGGCTCTCGTCTGAAGGCCGTTTTCTTCTTTATTTTGGTGATACCATTAAAAACAACCTAATCTTCAACAACTCCAAACTTACTGAAATGCCTAGTGTGCTGCAAACAAAACACAATTACTAATGTGACTTTACTGCTGAATAAGTGATTGAATTTAAATCTCTTTAGATTTCTGAATTTTAGTGATAATTAGTCCAGTTTTTGCTAGGTTTATAAATGAAACTATGCTAAACAGCAATTTTAGCTGTTTGAGTACTAATTTATTTACTAGTCATCACTGTGTAAGGGTTTTTGTTTTTTTTAATGTTGAGAAAATGCATAGCCATAATTGCAGAATATTTCATTCACAAGTATTCCAGTAGGAATCTGGACAGAAACAACATTTGTGAAAAGAAAAGAAAAGAAAAGAAAAGAAAAGAAAAGAAAAGACTGTTCAAGGACATTAGATTTGTAAAACATACCCAAGAACTTATTATAAATATTGTTGAGAGTTTTTCGTTTTCAGCGATATGTAGGTAGTGAAGACAGCAAAACAGGAGACAAACAAACAGAAAACCTTCCAATACCATAAATTATTTTCACTACACAAAGAAAGGCCCCTGCAATGTATAGTCTTGAGGACTTTGAATTATTTGACCTTGACAATGCCACATGAAGGACAGTGAAGAAAAACTGCAGAATTCAGTTTATTTTTTTTAAGTGCAGGACACAACTTTTATAAGGCAGATTAACTAATGGAGGAGAAATTATTTGACCTTCTTGAGAGCTGTATTCATGCAGAATATATGTGATCATTATGAACTACTAAGTAGTAAATTTATTGATATCATGCCTTTGAAAATTCTGTACATTAAGTGCAGACTTACACACATACACACTATATGTTTAGCCTGCATGCAGTCTATTTTTAACTAATTACATTGTACTCATGCCTTTTGCCATTAGAATTTTATTTAATAATTTATTATAAATTTATATGTATGTTCTGAGTAAATCTGACTGGGGAAAATATGTATAAATATTACTTTAATGTCTGTACATACATTAGAGAGGAAATGCTAGAATGGTACAATCAACTCTTACTCATGTTATAGATAGTGCATGTTAATAGTCGATACACATAGACTTAGGGCCCTACCAAATTCACGGCCATGAAAAACACACCACGGACCATAAAATCTAGTCTTTTGTGTGCTTTTACCCAATACTATACAGATTTCATGGGGGAGACCAGCATTTCACAAATTGGGGGTCCTGACCCAAAAGGGAGTTGCAGGGGGGTCCCAAGGTTATTTTAGGGTGATCACGGTACTGCCACCCTTACTTCTGCACTGCCTTCAGAGCTGGGTGGCCAAAGAGCAGCAGCTGTTGGCCGGGCACCCAGCTCTGAAGGCAGTGCCCTGCCAGCTGCAGTGCAGAAGTAAGGGTGGCAATACCATACCATGCCACCCTTACCTCTGCACTGCTGCCTTCAGAGTTGCTCTTCAGATTCTCATCTCTGAAGGCAGTGCTGCCGTCAGCAGCAGCGCAGAAGTAAGGGTAGCAGTACCACAACCCTCCCCTCCCAATAACCTCCTAACAGCCCCCCCACACACACACCACTCCTTTTTGGTTCAGGACCCCTACAATTACAACACTGTGAAATTTCAGATTTAAATAGCTGAAATTTATTATTTTTTAACTCCTATGACCATTACATTGACCAAAATGGACCATGAATTTGGTAGGGACCTACATATACTCACATACAAAACAGGAAAGATGTATGGTTGCATGTCTGAGCACAGGAGTAGGAGTAAGGAATTCCTTAATAGAGCTGGATGATGTACTTATTGAATAATTAATTTATTGAATTGAGCCCTTTTTTCTTTTTGCAAATTATCTAGGGCTGGATGTTCTGGAGCAATCTGGCCTCTTTCACAACATTTCTTTTGTGTGACATCTTGAAAAGCAATGTTAAAGATTGACATCCAGGTTTGTTATCTACTCTGTGTCTTCCAGTTACATAGAATGAATCAAAGCTGTACCTCTGGAAAAGGATCTTAGAGGGCAGTGGTTCACTAGATGTTCCATGGTTTGGATGTCTTCTCCACATACATATAATGTGCTATCTTTCATTTTCTATTGGTGTAGTAGGCAATGACCATGTGAGGTTCTGATGAGGTTCACTATGATCCTTATCTTACTTGGTACAATGAAGCCAGGTAGTTGTTCTGTTGGTTCCATAATCAGGTCTTGATTCTTGATCCTGCTTTTTTCCAAAAGCTTTCAACACTTGTCTTTTGGTGGCAGTGCTGAGGTTTCAAGAGCCTTAGCTGCTAACCAGAAGGGATTCCTGTACTTAAGGTGGCATCTCAGGGAGGAAGGAAAGGGTGGTGGGTGAATATCTTCATAAATGGGAAAGTTGATGTTCATTACTCCATTACTCATAGCAGCGTTCAATTACACGTCAACAAGTTTAATAGGTAAGCCATCTGCCCATGTTAGGGCACAATATTCAGCTGCTGTGAAGATGAGGGCCATGGTGGCTATATGTAATGTGTGAGTGTCTGCTTCCCAACTGGTCCAAGCAAGTTTGTGGATTATATTGTTTCTAGCCTTTATCTTGGCAGTGATCTGCATCAGCTCTTGGTGGTATGTGAGGCTATGATCCCGAATCACCCCAAGGTGGAGTTTAGTGTCACAAAAGGTGACATTCACATGATTCTTTAAATGTTGGTCACTCAGACAGAATGCAGAGACAGCTGTTTTAGGGTAGTTTGGTTGGAGTCACCATAACCAGTAGTACTCATCCATTTTTTTCCAGATCTTCTGTGAGGATGCATTCCTCTTGGAAGAAAGTGCTTGCTTGGATGGTGAGCATAAGGTCATGAACATATCCAAATTTCTATGACCGAATCAGTGTCATGTCACTGATATAAATATGAAAGAGCGATGGTGCCAGGATGAATCCCTGTGTTACCCTGTTGTTTTAGTAGACAAGGTCTACTGGTCTATTCCATTAGATGTCTGCATAACTTGTGGTTGATGAGCATAACCATGAGTAGGATACTTGTTCTGCAACACACCATCTTTGATAGTTTCTGAAGCAGGGCATCACAACAAATTGTGTTGTATACCATGGACAGGTCCACAAAGGCCACTCTGTTTTGAACCCATGTTGATAGCTAGTTTCGATATAGGTTGTCAGAATGATTATCTGATTGCAGATACTTCATCCCAGTCTAACCCAGATTACTCTTTAGGGATGTAGTCATCAAAGATGGGTGTAAGTCTCTGCAAAACCATCCTTTCCAAGCACTTGTACATTACACATAGTAATGATACTGGCTAGTAGTTTTTCCATTGGCTGCTTTCCCTGGTTTCAGGATGGCACTGACCTTTGTTTGATGTGACACCTTGGGCATTTATCCAGAGGCTTGCAGACTGATAAAGCTGCTGTCATGCTAACCTAGGTTTTTCAGAAACTCTGGTCAGATGCTGTCTGGGCCTGCAGCCTTGCCAAGTTTGGTGTGTGGTCCACTTTTGATCTCGTGAATGGCTTTGATAGATTTGCTGTTGCTGGGCAGCCTCATAGAGAGTGATAAACTTTCTCTTCACTTTCCTTTTGTGAGGACAATATGTTTGAGTCTTGGAATTCAGAAGCATTTGGGGATGACGGCATCAGCTATAACATGTGTCACTCTGCTTTGGGGAGGGTTAGCACTGCCAGGATTATGGAGAAACCTCCTTTCCTGATTGAGTGGATGAAATCTAGGCTCTGTGTAACTTTCATCCATAGCTCTCATCTAGTGGAGTTCAATGTTTCCATGAGTGCGGCTGCAGCAGCAGGGTTACCTGTTTGTACTGCTATAGGAGTGCCTTGTTATCTGCCCACCTTCAGAGGGTGTAGGTTTCTTGTAGCCTCAGGGGCTTTAAGGAGGTTGATGAACCTATCATTGTTGGCTCTGCTTCAGGTATCTGGTGAATCACTTTTTTCTGTAGTTTCTGGGTAGCTGTTCCAAACATCCTTCCTAAAGTTCCAATGTGGCTTTGGTAGTGATGGAATTAGAAGGACTTTAACCACTCAAGACAGTGGAAAGGTGCCAGAAATAGCCAGATCTTCCCAGCTGGGGACTCTTCTAGGAGAGTCTGCAGTGGACATAGAACAAGTAGAGCAGCTTCCGTGCAGCCCCTTGCATGAAAGGTATGTCTGGGGAATGGAGGGGGAGTGCTCAGAGTATGCTGTGCTCTTGTAATCCCCGGATGACAAATGGCCTCCTGTGGAGGATCCAAGATCAGCTTCTCTAATCTATGCCAAGGCTGAGATGAAGCTGGGCCAGAAGAGAACTGGTCCCAGAAACAGGAAGCCACTTTTCCATATTCTTCCCACCAGCGGTGTCCAGCAGAAGCTACGTACAGATGATAAATAGGGCCTTATTCCTATAGTTATGTTCAATATTATTCAACCAAATAACGGACCTTATTTTAGCTAATAACTGGTGAATGAAGGCCTGAATCAAGCAGATTTGTCAGATTGGGGCCTATGTGTTCCTGTTCCCTTTTATAAATAACTGTGATGATTAAACACCGAAGTCATGTAGTGTTGTTTCTGTACTCTGACGTCACATCTGAAATATTTATAAAGAACAAGAGTAAAATGAACTGTGTTCAGCATAGTCATTTGAACATTTCTGGAGAGAACTAGCAAGTGAACTCATTTGCACAGGAATTCACAAGATTTTCCCTTTCTATATACAGTCTTGCCAGAAAACAAAACAAAACAACAACAAAAGAAAACACAAAACAATACAACACTGAAAATATGGAAATGAATAATAATAATAATAATACGGAAAATGAAAAAAAGGTAGCAATCACTACTGAAGTATTTTCACAGTTCTAATCAAAATGAATGTGTGAATATTTTTAACTGGACTCACCCATCTCTGTTTTCTAGCTCAAGTCACCTAGGGAAGGATTTTCTAACTGCTCAGCATTGCCCTAACTCTGCTTTCACTGAAGTCAAGGATTAACTTCAATGGGAACAGAGTTAGACCAACACTGAACACTTTTGAAAATCCCACCCTTAACCTCTCTTTGTGTTTCCCCATCTGTACCATGTAGATTAACAATACTTACCTACCTCAGAGGGTTGTATGAAGCTTATCTGGTTAATGTTTAGATGAAAACCAGTATCAGGTGTTATTCGTTTTTTTAATATGCAGCATTGTACATCTCAACTGAAATCTTTTACATAAAAGATATTCTCTTCACATGTTTCTGAAAGTGTGAGCCCTGAGATGCAGGTCAGAAGAGGCAATAATCAGCATAATTCCATGCTTTCTGATAACCTTCACCACCAGCTGCACTGGAGAAAAACACACACAAAAAGAAAAAGACGATTTAACCACCTAAGGGCAACTCCCACATATCAAGAAGAAATAAGTACTATTTCCAAAAGAAAATAACTTAGGCTTCCACTGGTGGGACAGGGACACTCTGGCTAGCTCCAGAGAGATATTCAAGAAATCCAATTGGCTCTACATCAAATCTATTCTCATTGAAGGACATTAGCCTAAAACACCACTAAACAAAATACTATTATATTCCCCTTGTGGTGGAGAAAACAATTGTGCAGAATTAATGAGAACAGATTTAATAGAGTTTAGCAACAAAGAAACAAAATAAAAATATAACAGTTTGTCAGGTGAAAGGTAGGTCCTTAAAACAAATAATAACCAACTCAGGACCCATATGTAAATCCATGGTAGAGATCATCCTTGAATCAAGGGATCGCCAATCAATCAATCAATCAATAACCAAAAAAGTCCATTAGGAAAAAAAGTTAATCTGGATCCTGATTTATCGATTAATTGATATATAAAATGCGCTTATTACATTAGCTAGGCTCATATACTACAAGTTAAAGCATAACAAAACTGATTCAGTGTCAGCTACTGTGAACTCAACAACACCCCACAATAATAGAAACTCTGCCTTCTCCTCATCCCTAAAGCATCCTTCCAGGCACAGGACAGGAGCAATAAATCAGCCTTGCAATGTGACCTGAGGTCCTTGTGGGATCACTGGAGGAATTGAGTTCCAGAGTCAAGGGCCTTGCACCAAGAATGCCCTGTCTCAAGCCCCTGAGGGTATGTCTACATTTGTGGCAGTGTATAGAATACAGACACTGCATGCCCAGCTAGCAGAGGTATAAATAGCAATGTAGCTGGTGAGATACTGATTAGAAGAGTAGAGTAGAGACAGGCCTGAATCCTAGGATATATACCCTATACAGTTCTCTATATGCCCAAGCAGTGCCTCCCATATCTTCACAGCTAGTTTTATCAGTGTAGTGTTCTGCTGCCAGAGTAGTCTTTCACCACAAGGAAAGACCAGAGGCAAGAAAAGGCTCTGGTAGGGGGGGAAGGCAGCAGGGGAAGGTTCCTGCAGCTCCTTCCTGTCTGAGCCTTTCCCTGCTACCTCCCCCCATGCTAATCTTTCCTTGCCCCAGTGAAAGACTCTGGCAGCAGGGAGCTGCTGGAGTCTTTTCCTGCTGCTTCTTCCCTGCTGAAGCCTTTCATGTAGCCACATGGAGCCTTTCACACTCACTGTGGTATGTAGCTACATGTGTCTGTGAAAGCCTTTCACTGCAATGTGTAGCTGCACATACCCTACATGCCACCGCAAGAGTAGACAGGGTTTGAGAAATGTTTTTGTTATTTTTCAACTGACTGCAAAATACTCAAACTTATTCCTTATTTTAAAATTTTGATTTGAATTTCTTTGCAAAATGTAACCAATATTTATTTCATAGATTATGAACAGTGCACAGTAAGTATTCCATATTCAGACTTCCAAAATGGCACTGTGTCAAACCCCAATCCTGCAACTGAAATCATATGTGTGGAATCTTGTCCAGGCAGAGTTCCAGTGGATTCCACAGGGTTCAACCTGGGTACAAGTGCAGAGCATATGGCAGGATCTGGACCTTTGTTACCTTGATCACATGTTATTGTTTCTGTCCCATGGCTGACTGACTTATTTAATTAACCAACACTAAGCACATTTTGAATTTCACTGTCACTGAATATTCAGGCTTCACACTTCAATTTTAGCAAATAATGCTAGGCTGCTTGGCTGTTCACAGAAGCAAACACAGAAGATCACAGACACGGTTGAAATAAATTTAGTTTTTGAATCCAAACCAACATTAGTGGAAAGATTTGTTCATTTCTAATTGCAACATTATGATGCAACAAAGGACTCTTTTAACATGAAATCTTCTTCTTTTTCACTTCCTTTAAGTCATTTGACCACCACAATATGGAAATAAGCATTTCTGCTAATTACCTTGGTGAGAAAAAGTCACAGAGAAAATCAAGATGAATGAAGCACTGTGTTTTGCACATATCAAACAGACAAGCTGTCAATGCTGCCTAACCCATCCTTATAACAATTCCCTGTCCCCAAGGAAGTTGTCAGGAAAATGGAGGTCCTTGTCACTTCTCTGCTTGCAATTTGGGACTTTCCTTTCACACCTAGTTTATTTCCAGAATCTCTTGGCACCATTCTTGCAATTAAGTGACACAATAACTTTTAAAAAATTACCAAACTTAAGCGAGAAATTCCATCATTCTGGTGTCCCTTCAGACCTTTTCAGGTAAAGGAGATAAGACATAGAGTGAGCCCGCTCTTCATTATGTTGTACAGTCTTTGGAATTTTCTGCTCCTGCAGGCACACCAAGCTACCAGTTCTGCAACAGGACTGCAAGTGGCTGGGTAAATTCATCAGCGCTTGGAGAACCTTAGGAGACTCATCAGTGCTGGAGTGCCTGTGACAGTGAACAAGTGTGTGGAATGGCTTAGGAAACTCAGCACCTTCAGTCCCTTTGAGGTCTGCAAGAGGAGAGACCAATTGCCTTATGCCTTACTGTGTGTGAGCCTGTGTGCTGTTGCGTGCCCTGAGACTTTGCAACTAGAATTCTTTTCAAAGCTCATCAATACCACAACAAACTTCATAAGGATCTTCAAAGCTCACACCAATCCTTAATGAGTTCAATGGATTCTTAGATGCCATTCTTTCTGACATTCCTAATTCACCACTGAATACCTTTTTAATAATTTAATATGCTTTTCAACATCCCAGATTTGATCATGTGCACTAGACCTCACTAAGAGCTTACAGATAAACCTATTTGACATTTCTCAGACAAGTAGTTTTGTAGGTAGGATACAGCAGAAGGGAGAAGGTATTTCTTTATTATGGTTAAGACCAATATATTTTTGCCCACTCCCTTTAAAACCTCTTTTCCAAATAACCTCAAATTTGGTCAAGCAGGTGCCCACTGGTCACAGAATACTTAGGCCAAATTTGAAGCTGAGAAGAATGTGTTTGGATATTTTCGAGGGCGACCAAATAAATGTTATAATGGAAAGTGAGATTCAACCTTACCCAATACATATGTCTGTGTGAGAGAGAAAAAGAGAATTTTAATACATGATACAGTGCATGTTAAGGTATGATAGAAATTACTTTCTTGATAATGATATGCTTTTCTAGGAAAAATGACATATATTTAAGTATACCAGCTATGTGAACACGTGTCTATGTGTGGGTGTGCATGCATGTACAAATCAGTAAATCCATACATATCCAAATCACCAAGCATTTTTATGATCGTATAAGGGAGAGGCGAGGCTAGAAATGGAAAGATTTCATCCAGCCAGCCATGGCTAAACAGGATAAAGTGTACGTCATCATAGACTGTGCAAAGCGATGACTGGGCAAAGTAATAGCAACCAGAAAGTGTCCTTATCGGGCACGTTTACAAGAACATTCCAGATTAACAAAGCAACATTTGTTTTTACACTAATTCAACACCACATGAGACTGTGTGCCATGCTTGTTGAGATAAAAGAGAAATATGGGTACCTAGAAAATTCATGTAAGGAGCACTGCCTACAGAATGACAGAGTGTGTGTGTCATAAATATAAAGGGAAGGGTAAACCCCTTTGAAATCCTTCCTGGCCAGGGGAAAGCTCCTCTCACCTGTAAAGGGTTAAGAAGCTAAAGGTAACCTCGCTGGCACCTGACCAAAATGACCAATGAGGAGACAAGATACTTTCAAAAGCTGGGAGGAGGGAGAGAAACAAAGAGTGTCTGTCTATATGCTGGTCTTTACCGGGGATAGACCAGGAATGGAGTCTTAGAACTTTTAGTAAGTAATCTAGCTAGGTATGTGTTAGATTATGATTTCTTTAAATGGCTGAGAAAAGAATTGTGCTGAATAGAATAACTATTTCTGTCTGTATCTTTTTTGTAACTTAAGGTTTTGCCTAGAGGGGTTCTCTATGTTTTGGAATCTAATTACCCTGTAAGATATCTACCATCCTGATTTTACAGGGGGGATTTCTTTATTTCTATTTACTTCTATTTTTATTAAAAGTCTTCTTGTAAGAAAACTGAATGCTTTTTCATTGTTCTCAGATCCAAGGGTTTGGGTCAGTGGTCACCTATGCAAATTGGTGAGGCTTTTTATCCAACATTTCCCAGGAAAGGGGGAGTGCAAGTGTTGGGAGGATTGTTCATTGTTCTTAAGATCCAAGGGTCTGGGTCTGTAGTCACCTAGGCAAATTGGTGAGGCTTTTTACCAAACCTTGTCGAGGAAGTGGGGTGCAAGGTTTTGGGAAGTATTGTGGGGGGAAGGACGCGTCCAAACAGCTCTTTCCCAGTAACCAGTATTAGTTTGGTGGTGGTAGCGGCCAGTCCAAGGACAACGGGTGGAATATTTTGTACCTTGGGGAAGTTTTGACCTAAGCTGGTAAAGATAAGCTTAGGAGGTTTTTCATGCAGGTCCCCACATCTGTACCCTAGAGTTCAGAGTGGGGGAGGAACCTTGACAGTGTGTATCTGGGGTGTGGAAAAAAAGGAAAAAAAGGAAGAAACACAAAGGAAGAAAATGGTTTCATAACTGTGAAAGGAGAGAGAGGAATCACTGAAGAAAGTGTTAATGCAAGACTCCATCTATTGTTTCGTAGCAGCACTAGCATGGGTGGCAGATATCATAGGCTGGGGGAGACTGTGTCTCCCTAAACAGCCAGGTGCTCCGCCCCCAGCCTTCCACCCACTTTCTGCTCTGCGGCTCCCCCTGTGCAGCAGTCCCCACAGCCAGTGGTTCACATGCCGCCCATGAGCATTAGCCACAGTAGGAACCCTCCTATATCCACTCCAGCTCTTCCACACTCCAGCTCTTCCATGGAAATATTAATAAGGTGAAATTGATTGAAACAGAAAACAAAATCATAAAGTCTGGTGTTAGGGAATGTCACAAAACACACACCTGATGCTACATGAAGTTTGGAAATGAAACCAAAATACTTCAAATCATCCACAGTTGCACAGTTGTTGGAATATATAAAACCAGTGGTTCTTAACCAGAGGTACGTGTACCCCTGGGGGTACTCAGAGGTCTTCCAGTGGGTACTCAATGCATCTAGATCAGTGTTTCTTGATCTGGAGCTCGCAGCCCCAAGGGTGGTCACGGGATGGGTTTATGGGGGTCGCAAATGCAGGGCTGACATTAGGAGGTGGCAAGCAGGGCAACTGGCCAGGGCCCCATGCCATAGAGGTCCCTCACAAAGCAAAGTTACATGCTTCAGCCCCAGGCGTCAGGGCTTGGGCTTCAGACAAGGCTCAAAAGTGAAAAAGAGGTCCCTCAACATCATACTGAAATGTAAGTACAGTATTTATAGTCCAATGGATTTATTTTATAATTATATGGTTAAAATGAGAAAGTAAGCAATTTTTCAGTATCAGTGTGCTGTGACACTTTTGTATTTTTATGTCTGATTTTGTAAGTAAGTAGTTTTTAAGTGAGGTGAAACTGGGGGGTACTCGCACCAAATACACCTGAAAAGGGTACAGTTATCTGGAAAGGTTGAGAACCACTGTATTAAATGATGGCATTGTATCCTTTTGTTTTACCTAGACTTAGAGAAAAATAATGATATCATAATACCTTCCTACTAATGACTTATTTCCAGACCTTTCCCATTTATTAAGTTACACATATAAATAAGCAAGACTTCACTAAACAAATATACTCTAGCTTCTCTATGTATTTATCATAAACATGACTTATCATTTTCTACACATTTTCTACCTTTCTATGAAACACTTTAAATAAAGGAAAGCAAAGAAGGAAATTCAGTGCAAGATGCCAAGCTGTATAAATCCAATATTAAGGTATAAAAAATTATTAAAGGCTGTGGGATCCTATAATGACATTGCTGGGGACGATTGTTAAAAGCACCTAAAGGATTTAGGAGCAACATTCTGTTGCAAGTCAGTGGGGCTTTTGCTCCTAATTTCATTTGAAAATCTCTCTTGTAAAGTGTAGAATACCTAATACCATCAGTATTATTTTCCAATTTTAGGATGAAGCGCTGCATGCTTAGCCAGGCAAAGCTCCCCCTGGAATCATGAGTTAAACTATTGAAATCTGAGAGCGAAGAAGGCATGATCAGATCCTTAATCTGGGACGTAGCACACCAAAGCACACTGATCCAAAGCATACTAAAGTAGATGGGAGACTTTCCATCAAATTCAGTGTGCTTGGGAGTAGAGCCCTAGCTCTTAATGCAATGAATAAATGCATAAATAATGGATCAATTTCTGAAGTCCTTATTCGGACAATATTCTTTCTGATTGCAGAATTTGATATAATAATAATTACAGTTTTATACATGTAACACTATATATGGTGCCAATGATGATTTGGGGAATCTGTCTTTACACTACTTTTGAATTCTGGTTGATATTATGAAATTGCTGTATCATTGAATGCCTCATGGTATGTGAAGTCAGCCACATCCTATCAGTGCTGTGTCGTGTATCTCTGAGTCCAGGAACAAGGGACGGTTATTAAACCCTGATGATGGCTCCCATTCAAATGAGAGAACTTCAGGATGATAGGATGGCTGAAGGCTAGGGAAACCAGTCCAACCAAGTTCATTTGCAGAGAAGGAGTTTGGAGGAGTGGAATTTCCCCACAAGCAGGCAAAGAACCAAGGAGTTGATGCTCCCCTTTAAAAACAGAGGGTTTGTCTACATAGCAGCTGGGAGGTGTAATTCCCAGCATGGGCAGACATACACATGCTAGCTGTGCTTGAGCCAGCATGCTAAAAATAGTGTGGCCACAATGGCATGGCAGCAGCTCAGGCTAGCCATCTAAGCACATACCCAGGGGGTTGGGTGGGACTGTACTCAGGTAGCTAGCCCAAGCCATCACCTGGGCCACTGCTATTTTTAACATGCTAGCTTGAGTAGAACTAGCATGTGTATGTCTCCCAGCACTAGGAATCACACCTCCAGCTGCTGTATAGACATACACTGAGATGGTGGGTCAGGAGAGACAAAGGAAGCTTGGGCAGGAGAGAAGAACAGAGGACCATGTTTTGTAGCAAAGGCATCTATTTGTAACTTCAGAACTAGCTGAGGAAGAAGGAAATGGCTTCACAGGAGTGAGAGAGACTGCATGATTTGGAGAAGCAGCCATGTGCAGGAGGGGGAATCCTGGACTCCTTAGAGGACTCTGACCTGAGTCCCAAAGTGTGCTGAGGAAAGTGAGACAGGGAAATAAATGTAGATGTCAAGGTTCCTCCCACACTCTGAACTCTAGGGTACAGAAGTGGGGACCTGCATGAAAAAAAAAAACCTCCTAAGCTTATCTTTACCAGCTTAGGTCAAAACTTCCCTAAGGTACAAAATATTACACCCGTTGTCCTTGGACTGGCCGCTACCACCACCAAACTAATACTGGTTACTGGGGAAGAGCTGTTTGGATGCGTCCTTCCCCCCAAAATACTTCCCAAAACCTTGCACCCCACTTCCTGGACAAGGTTTGGTAAAAAGCCTCACCAATTTGCCTAGGTGACTACAGACCCAGACCCTTGGATCTTAAGAACAATGAACAATCCTCCCAACACTTGCACCCCCCCTTTCCTGGGGAATGTTGGAATAAAAGCCTCACCAATTTGCATAGGTGACCACAGACCCAAACCCTTGGATCTGAGAACAATGAAAAAGCATTCAGTTTTTTACAAGAAGACTTTTAATAAAAATAGAAGTAAATAGAAATAAAGAAATCCCCCCTGTAAAATCAGGATGGTAGATATCTTACAGGGTAATTAGATTCAAAAACATAGAGAACCCCTCTAGGCAAAACCTTAAGTTACAAAAAAGATACACAGACAGAAATAGTTATTCTATTCAGCACAATTCTTTTCTCAGCCATTTAAAGAAATCATAATCTAACACATACCTAGCTAGATTACTTACTAAAAGTTCTAAGACTCCATTCCTGTTCTGTCCCTGGCAAGAGCAGCATACAGACAGACACAGACCCTTTTTTTTTCTCCCTCCTCCCAGCTTTTGAAAGTATCTTGTCTCCTCATTGGTCATTTTGGTCAGGTGCCAGCGAGGTTACCTTTAGCTTCTTAACCCTTTACAGGTGAGAGGAGCTTTCTCCTGGCCAGGAGGGATTTCAAAGGGGTTTACCCTTCCCTTTATATTTATGACAGTAGATGTTTAATATTTTGTTTAGATCAGTGTACCTTTTGTGCTAGCTAAAATAATAAGTGGAACCCTTACAAGCCCTGGGCATCTATTTGCTTTCATTGTCATGTGTCACTGAAGAGGTGAACTGTAAACCCAGAGAGCCCAAAAGGTGGAGCTCTGGAATAGGGTGTGCTCAAGATAGAGGCAAGTCAGTGTGGTCAGCACTGGTCCTGAGGGGCTAGGGCAGCTGGACTGAAAGGTCCCATTTTCATGAAGGAGTAACAGAGAACCTGTGCTCAGGAAGTGTGCCAGACAGGCTAAGGACACAGTCAGGGCTTCAGTCTATTCAGACCAAGGGAAACTTAAGAGCACATGGGTCTAGTGGATGGGGACCAAACACAGCAGCCTGGTGAGTGTCCATCTAGGGAAACTCTGTCAGGGCTGTGTGATAGTGCCTTTCAGCAGTGGATCTCCAAGAACTTGCCAGACATTGTGAATTAAATCATGATATTTACTGAGAGCCCTGCATTGAGGGTACAAAGCTTCCTCTGTGAGCTGGGGGTGGGAACAATGATCTCTGATGTCCCTACAAAGGTTTCAGCATACTCCTTTTGTGGAGCTGGCCTGAGGGTAATTCTGTCCATCCCTCATCAAGGCTGTGCGGGAGGGGCAAGAGGACTCCTTACTCCGGGCATGTCTTCACTAGCTGTGTAGTCGCGGCACCAGCACTGGCAGAGCTCTCCCAGCGCTATAAAAAACCCACCTCCATGAGGGGAGTAGCTCCCAGCACTGGGAGCGTGGCTCCTAGCACTGGTGCACTGTCTACACTGCCACTTTACAGCATTGAAACATGCAGCGCTCAGGGGGGTGCTTTTTCACACCCCTGAGCAAGAAAGTTGCAGCCCTGTAAAGTGGCAGTGTAGAATCCCTCTCTCAAACTGTGTGGCTACATAAGAGAAGGCCAAAATATTTCTCTAATTAATTCAGACTCACAATATTTTGTGAAGAAGGTAAATACTATCCTCACTGAACAGAGAGTGAAATTAGGACACAGAGGGGGTAAGCCCTATTGCACACTTCAAATCAGTGACTGAGATTTAGTCAAATATATTGTATTTTAAACAGGAAGGTTTCATAGTCAGTGCTGAATGGTAATAAAAATAACAAATAAATAATAATTAATAACATATTCCGTATTCCACTAAGACAAGGGGCTATCTCCAGCCTCAGTCTGAATCCAAGATATTTTTGCCTAACAGTGGGAAATTTTCGAGACCGAGAATTTCATCTTTGATTCTTGACTGTATATTCATTCATACTGAACTATTGCACTTGATCTTGTTTTATATATAAAATTTAGAATGACTGGACAGCATTAGTAATGACAGCATCCCATCCTTTACCAGTCATTGCTTTTTCTTACAATATTCAGTGATAGACACATGTTTACAGCACCACCTGCAGCATTGTGTAACGAAAGAATCTTTCACAACTCAGAGAAGTGTGCATACCCAGCTTTTTTTCACACATACAAACAGCTCTTAAATGCACAGAAATGTTTCACACACACTGTCGGGACTCTAATTGTCCCCAAGTCAGATAAGATCTCAAAGTGTGAACACCATACAGTAGCTGTTTAAACACAATGGGCTCAATTCTGCTATCATGGAAATCAACGGGAGTTTTGCCATTGACTTCAAAGACAGCAGGACTGGGCCCTACAGTTAGATTTTTTTTTTAATTTAAAAATTAAAAATGTATACATTTAAAAATCTATAGCTTGTGATACTGTTGCATGTGTTATAATCAGTGAAGTCATATATCTCCGGTTGTTGTGAGATTAATATTCTATGTAAAATGACATCAGAAAAATTAATTTAATGCATGTTCAGACTGAAGAGGAGTAAGATTAACTGTCAGTCACAATTTAAAACTGAAGCTTACCTTTGATTTTGACTATCATGATTATTTCAGCTGAGGAAATATTGCGTTTGCTTCAATTAATTCATTATTAATTCAAAATTTTAAATAAATGGGCTTCGACTGTAGCTCTTCTGTATTAATTTCCCAATAGCTCTTTATTATATATATTTGTGCAATGCCTAGCACAATGAGTCTGGGGCCTCCAGGAGTTACTCCAATATAGATAAATAATAATAATGATAATAATTTTCTCATAATCTAGATCCCTAAACCTCAAACACCCAATTACAGAGAGAGAGAGAGAGAGACAGTTAGTAGATAGCTACTTAAGGCAAGGAAGCAAAACTCAACATACCTTACTCCAGACTGCTTTTTTGCAAACTGATTGTTGAAGACCCTGATCACACTCTTCCCTGAGAGCCCACTAGCATACAAGCAGAATCAGGAAACCTCTTAGAATTTAAAGTGATAGCTTGTAATTTCAGCAATTTAACTCCACACACTGCAGCTCTAACATTGTTGTACCAATCACATAGTGGCTAAACTGGGTTGGAAAGGGAAAATATTTAAGTGCCATGGAACTTCCCAGTGCACAGTCTGGTTTCTTGATTTCACCGGGGACATTATTTCACCTGAGCAAAATAGAATGGAAGTGCCAAAGTCCCTGAATGTACTGCATGGGACAGATTCCAGCTCATACGGCCAATTCCTGTTCCCTTTCAACATAAAAAATATAAGAATGGTCATACCGGGTCAGACCATCTAGGCCAGTATCCTGTCTTCTGACAGTGGTCAATTCCAGGTGCTTTTTGGCAATCAGAGGCTAGGGATACTCAGAGCATGAGGTTGCATCGCTGACCATCTTGGCTAATAGCTATGGATGAACCTATCCTCCATGAACTTATCAAGTTCTTTTTTCAACCCCATTTTAGTTTTGGCCTTAGCAATATTCTCTAGCAATGAGTTCCACAGGTTGACAGTGCATTGTGTGAAGAAGTACTTCCTTTTATTTGTTTTAAACTTTCTGACTATTAATTTCATTGGGTGACCCCTGGTTCTTGTCTTATGTGAAGGAGGAAATAACTCTCCCTTGTTCAATTTCTCCACGCCAGTCATGATTTTGTAGAGATCTATCATATCCCCCTCAGTCATTTCTTTTGTAAGCTGAACAGTCCCAGTCTTTTTACTCTTTCCTCATACAGAATCTGTTCCAAAACCCTAATATTTTTTTTTGCCTTTCTTCATACTTTTCCCAATTTTAATATATCTTTTTCGACATGGGGACCAGAACTGTGTGCGGCATTCAAGGTGTGGACTTATCAAGGATTTATATAGTGGCCTTGTGATATTTTCTTTCTTATTATCGATCCCTTTGCTAATGGTTCCTGACATTCTGCTCGCTTTTTTGACTGCCACTGTACATTGAGCGGATGTTTTCAGAGAACTATTAACAATGACTCCAAAAGCTCTTTCTTGAGTGATAAGAGCTAATTTAGACTCCATCATTTTGTATGTTGAAGTCAAGAGCAAAGCTCACTTTGACTTTAATGGTACAGAAACAAGATGATAATGAATTGTTTTGAGGAAAAATAATCAAACAAAACCACACCAACAGGATTCCTGTGTACGGAGCCGTATCCTGCCATTGTTCCATGCTTGGAACTCCCACTGGAGTCCACTGAAATTGTTCATGTGAATTGACAGGAGGGTATCGTTAGTAAATTAGTTTCTAAAGCAGTTTGGGAGTCTTCTGAAGGAAAAGTACTGTAAAAGTTGTTGTGAGGCATCCTTACCATTGTAGTTGAGCTGACATGGATTAGTTTTACCTTAATATTATTGATTATCATTATTAAGGGATTGCAAATCTAACTAATTGTTATGGCACCTAAAGCTTTTGTTTAGGCATTTTTATTGTTTAGATCTAAAAAGATAGATAGATATTTTTAAAGATGGACCTTAATCACAATATTCGGATTTAGCTCCAGATTTTGACTTCCCCATGTGCTGGTGTCTGGATCACTGGTTTTGGTTGAAGCCATTATTTAATTACAGGGACATTTCCATACCATGTTTCTATATGCATTTGAATCATGTGTAACACAAAGAGGCCTGTATTTTGATTCGGGTCTCTGGTCATTATTTTAATATAAATATTAAACCATCATAATAATAAATATTATGTTATGTACTAATTTATATACACTCCTTATAAATACTAGGGCACTGTTAAAAACAAGAAGAAGAACGACAACAAAATAAGTCATAAAAGACATTTCTCAAACAATAAAATAATGAAAGAAATAAACAGAAAAAAAGGTGTAAGTTTAGATGTAAATGAGCTGACAGATTTAACTGTCCAACACTCTAAAGGGAAGGGCTTTCAACCCAGTGGTGCTAAGTAAGCAGAGGCCTGATATTTTATAACAGCGAACGGTGGGGGGTGGGGGTGGAGAAAAAGTTAGGTCAGAAGCCAAACATAAATTATAAGAGGGGCCATAAACATGAACCAGATTTCACAAATAGAAAGGGGGAAAGGTTTGAAGAGCCTTTAATGTTAACAATAAAATTTTGAAGTTGATTCTCAGCTTTAGAGGTAACCAATGCAATTACCTGAATAAAGGGGTTACATGAGAATAGTAGAACAGTAATAAATTAACCAAGCATCAGAATTTTGAATAAATTTCAAGCAGAAAGCTAAAGAAAAAGGATTACTAGCAAGAAGACCATTACAGTAATTGTGAGCAATAAGGGTCGCCTGATGCAGAACCTTGGCTGTTAAGTCCTAAATGATGCTTTCTTCACTAAACAAATGTAATTTAAAGAAAAGTTGAATATTACTACACATATAATATCATAATTAGGAATGGGCAAACCCATTCAGATAAAACAAGAACATACACAAATATTTTCCCACCACTTTCTGAGATTTGAGTAGGTTTGACAACTTACAAAAAATTGTATACTGTGAAATTCCTAATGAGAGATGGTCATTGATCAGCTGGATGGACTATTCTTGTGCTTATTGACAGACTGTATGTTGCTCAGCATCCTGTCACACACTGGGATCAGCAACTGAGAAAACATCAGCAACTGAGAAAACAGACTTAGAGTCTGTGGTGAGACAGCCTGCCTTTTGAGAGTGCATTAGCTCAGGGTATATAAGGGATGATGGACAGAGAGAGATACTTCTCACTAAGGGCTAAATGGTGGCGTTTAGCCACATCCCTGCACTGGGCACAGTGCACAGACACACTGCCTGAGAGAGCACAAATGGCATGCACTCCCAGTCTCCTTGTTTGTACTAGGAGGAGAGCAATTTGAGACACCGTTATAAGTGATGTATTATAATGTGGTAAAAGGATGGGAGTGAAATCATGGCCCTGCCTACTCCCTGCCTTATTTTCAGTTAGGTAAAACGCTATCAGTTGAAAACATTCCCAACCCCAGGTTTTTACTGAATCATATATTAATAGGAAAAAACAATACTGCACTGGTTGCATTGTTTATTTTGATATTTAATTCAGTCAATATCTGTACATTGCAATATTTTTCCATCTCTTCTACCCTGGCAGAAATGTGCCACTGAATTGAGGGCCAACATGCCGCCTAAATCAGGTTTGCTTCACAGTTTAGGCCCAATGTGTTTCAGACCACATGAGAATCCTAGCCGTAATAGATGTAGTACAGTATGCTCTCTATGTTATCTCTGACACACTACAATCACGATCTTTTAAGTAAAAAGAAAAGGAGGACTTGTGGCACCTTAGAGACTAACCAATTTATTTGAGCTGTAGCTCACGAAAGCTCATGCTCAAATAAATTGGTTAGTCTCTAAGGTACCACAAGTACTCCTTTTCTTTTTGCGAATACAGACTAACACGGCTGTTACTCTGAGATCTTTTAAGTACAATTTGATCCTACATCCTGATAGAGTCCTCTGTTTTCATTATATGCCGGAACACACATTTTAGACCAGTATTTTATAAGCAATAGCGTCAGTATAAAATATGCAGCGGTTGTTGCACTGTTCACATTTAACTTCTCCTGAGACGAGTGTATAAGTACCACAGAACTTTCTGTCCATCCCAACATAGACAGGGCATGGACAGCTGATGCTGAAGAAATAAATTCTCCCTTCTCATCTTCTACCCTTTGTTAACACTTGGGCAGGTATTAGAACTAGGAGACCTTGTGTGCTGAATTTCAGCGCAGAGGGAAGTATTTGGCTTCACTTGTAAATACCTGAAAAATGGGATCTATCACGGCACTGCTAATTCAACTAACAGTGGCACTAGCAGATGTGGCTATATTATAATATTGCATGCTTATAACACTGCCATGGCAATAAAGGCATGTCAAAACTACAAAACAAGTATAGTAAAGGCATGTTTTATGACAGAAACATGAATGCAATTTTTAAAACATAATTTGTTATGGTATTAAAAATGGAAAATTGTGTTCCAAGTCATAATGATTTAGTGCTAAATTACAGAAATAGTTGAAATGCCTAAACAGGATGGCAGTTGCTGCTATTTTCATGCATTACCTATGCACAAGAGTGCTATGACAAATACATTTAAATATTCTTAATGCTGCAAAACCTGGAAAGGCAATTAGTGGCAATAAAATTTGTATTGAATTTGGATAAATTTTAGACAATTAGCCTTCTTCTAAATGTAATTTCTGGCCAAGTAATCCATAGGGACACATGACTTATCCACATTTATTACTCATTAGAGCAGAGTAATTCCTGTCATGGCTGAACATCAAGAGATTTATCATCATAAATTCAGATCAGTTAATGGACTGAGTAGCCCTTTTCTCCCAAGCATAAATCCCTAGGTAAAAGATATGAAATATAAATTGGCCACAGCAAAAGGAGTACATGGCTAAGGTATGCACTGTGGATGAATACAGTTACTATGTGCAACAGGTAGATACACATTTTTATTGTGTATTTACAAGAGATTGGGAAATGATATATGCTAGGTTTAGTTTTGATAGTTCACTTATCTTTCAGGGATCTGAGATAATAGCAGCAGTGTAGTCCTGACTATATTTTGATAAGTTCCTCCCACATGATTTAAGAAAAATACCACAGTAAGAACACAAGGTTTCATATTCCCTGCTCTGATTTCAGCAAAATCACTGTTCTCTGTCTGTGCCACTATTCTCCTAAACAGTAGCAGCCTAGGTATCTGCTCTGGTCTTGTTTTCTTCCTTCCTTTCTCAGATCTTGCTACCCTCATGAATCAATCCGAAGTTCCTAAAAATAACATATACAAAAAACTGAGGCTCCTTTTTCTGATTTGGGAGACTTCTTTCATCAGGCCAGGAAGGTGCTGATGGTTTGGTGACAGCCACCCTTTGCTCCATTTCTCAGCACTAACAATTCCCAATAAGAATGAGTGACTAAATACAAATAAAGAGAATATGCTGTGACCTGAATCCTTATCCTAACTCAAAAAATGTTTCATCCAACACAGGAATTCTTTATTAGAGGTTGACTTAAAAGATAAAGAGGAACTGACCACAGAACTAAAAACTGTACTTAAGTTCAAGTGATCATGATTTTATCACATTTGTAATGGACAAGCAGAATAAAATCCAGGCCAGCAATATGTACACTTGGTGCTTGAATAGGGCCAGTTTCACAAAGCTGAAAATAACTATGAACCAAATCAGCTGGGAGGAAGAATTTAATCAGAAAAATGTGACTGATAAATCGGAATCGTTTAAGAACATCCACAATCGAGGAAGAAGGCTGTATTGGTTAAAAAAAATAATAACCTGGTTTAGAGAGGAAGTGAAGGCAGCTATGAAAATAGTATATATATTATATATATTGGAAGAAAGGGGTAGTTGATAGTGAGGAAAATAAATCAGAAGTTAAGAATTGTAGAAAACAGGTAAGAGAATACAAGGATAAATCTGTGGTCAGCAGAATAAAGGACAATAAGAAGGATTTTTAAAAATATATATTAGGACCAAAAAGAATCCTGACAATGGTATAGGTCCATTACTAGATAGAAATGGTAGCATTATCAATAATAATACAGAAAAGGCAGAAGTGTTCACTAAATATTTCTGTTCTGTGTCTGGGGGGAAAACAGCTGATATAGGCTCATCATATGGTGATAACACTCTTCCATTCCACTTGTATCTCTGGAGGATGTTAAATAGAAGCTATTGAAATCAGAGATTTTTAAGTCAGCAGATCTGGATAATTTGCATCAAAGAGTTTTGAAAGAGCTGGCTGAAGAGCTCACTGGACAATTAATGTTGTTTTTCAATAAGTCTTGGAGCACTGAAAAAGTTCCAGAAATCTGGAAGAAAGATAATGTGCCAATTTTTAAAAAGGATAAATGGGATGACCTGGGTAAATATAAGCCACTCAGCCTGATGTCAATCCTGGTCAAGATAATGGAGCATCTGACACTGGACTCAATTAATAAAGGATTAAAAGATGGTAATGTAACTAATTCAAATCAACATGGGTTTATGGAAAATAGACCCTCTCAAACGAATCTGATTTTATTTTTTGTGATGAAATTACAAGTTTGGTTGGTAAAGGTTATAGCATTGATGTAATCTACTTAAACTTTTGTAAAGGTACCGCATGACATTTTGGTTAAAAGAATAGAAAGTTATAAAATTAACATGGAACTCATTAAATGGATTAAAAACTTACTAACTGATAGTAGTAAGTGATAGTACATCTCAAAATGTAACGACAAATGGCAAATTATCATCAAGCAGCTGTGTTTCCTATGGGGTCCTGCTTAGACTGGTTCTTGGCCCTATGCTATTTAACATTTTTATCAGTGATCTGGAAGAAACTGAAATCGTCACAGATATAGTTTGCAGATGACACAAATGTTGGATCTCTTGCCAAATTGGGTGCAAGCAAACAGTATTCTTTTTAATAATGGTTAAATGTAGATTTAGGAACAAAGACTGTAGCTCATACTTACAGGATGGGGGACTATTCCGGAAAGCAGTGACTTTGAAACTGGGGGTTTTGGTGGATCATCAGCTGAAAATGAGCTCCCTATGTGACACTGTGCCCCAAAGAGGCAATACAATGCTGGGATGCAAAAACAGGGGAACCTTCAGTAGAAGTAGAGAGGTTATTTTACCTCTGTATTTGTCACTGGCGCAACCACTGCTGGAATACGGTGTCCAGTTCTGGTGCCCACAATTCAAGAAGGACATTGATAAATTGGAGAGGGGTCACAGAAGAGCCACAGAAATTAATAAAGAATTAGAAAACCTCCCCTATAATGGTAGACTCAAAGAGTTCCATCTATTTAGCTTAACAAAGAGAAGGTTAAGGGGTGACTTGATTACTGTCTATAAGTTTCTACATGGGGAACGATGATGGGGAGGATCAGCCCAGCACTGGTACCGAGGGGGTTAACCCTTCCCTCCTAGCAGAGGAAGCCCTGCCCCTGAGGCTCTGCTGGGCATGCTCCAACTGGAAGTCAGGTATAAAAGCCTGTAGAGCTGCTCAGTCAGGGTGGGCTGCTGAGGAGGAAGGATGCTTGGCAGAGGCTCCAACCCAGGAGCTGCTATAGCCCTTACCTACAAGAGATGAAGAGCCAGGAACCTGGACCAGAGGCCTGTTGCTTTCAGAATCCCAGGGAGTGTCAGATGCTGAGGATCCTGGAGATCCCAGAGCTAAAGAGCCAGAAACCTGGACCAGAGGCCTGCAGCTATCAGAACCCCAGAGAGTGTCTGGTGCTGGGGAACCTGGAGACCCTGATGCCATATGGACTACTGCTGTAAGAGAACTAGTAGGAAGTGACTTAGGGAAGGTAGAGGAGTGGTACCTCCCACCATGATGAAATCAGCATGTTTTGGGAGGATTCCCCACTGACCCTGAGGCAGACCACTCTGCCACTGGCAAGACCCTGGGTTGGGGCCCAGTGGAGTTGGGTGGGTCCAGGTTCCCCTACCAGGGGCCACTGCCCCTTGTGATGGCGCCCAGTTACCTGATCCCCTGTTTTACCTCAAAAGGAGGCAGTGTGGACTCCAGCTCCTAGCCTGTGCTATTCCACTAAGGGAGGGAGAATTAGGTGAACTCCAGCCAGTGGGCTGCACACCCTAGGGGCACATTCCATGGACTCTGGCCACTAGGCTGCATTACCCCACTCAGGGAGAGGCAGTATATGGACCCTGGCCATTGGGCCACACTGTGCTGACTACTGGGGGCAGGGACAGACAGGCGTAGAGAGGCAGGGTTACCTCTCGCCCTGTCCTTGACTCAAGGGATGGGTGAGGTACAAAACCACCACAGGAACAAATATTTAATAATAGTCTCTTCAATCTAGCAGAGAAAGATATAACATGAGCCAATGGCTGGAAGTTGAAGCTAGACAAATTCAGACTGGAAATAAGGTTTAATTTTTTAATGCTAAGAGTATTTAACCACTGGAACAATTTACCAAGGGTTGTGCTGGATTCTCCATCACTGACAATTTTTAAATCAAGTTTAGATGTTCTAAAAGTTACACTCTAAGAATTATTGTGTGGAAATTCTGTGACCTGTGTTATACAGGAGGTCAGTCTAGATGTCACAATGGTCCCTTCTGGGCTTGGAATCTATGCATCTCTGATCCCTGTATTCAAACTGACTTGAAACCCAGACATTTTTGAGGCTGAATGCTAATATATGCATAACCATTTTTTCTTTCTTTCCCCACCATATACCTGCATTTCTGTACTTCCTGGGTTCATTTAGGTCCAGAAATAGGCTGTTTTCAGTGTATTTCCAGCCAAATCTCATATTTCCAGTCCACTTTTGCACAAGGCTTTAATTGTTGAACTTCACAGATTTGTAGGGCAAGACTGCGCTGCATTTCTAACAAGGATAGCACAGAACTCAACCCCGGGGGAATAGGGGAACTTAGGTGTGTCAAGGTTCCTCCCCCACTCTGAACTCTAGGGTACAGATGTGGGGACCTGCATGAAAAACCTCCTAAGCTTATCTTTACCAGCTTAGGTCAAAACTTCCCCAAGGTACAAAATATTCCCCCCATTGTCCTTGGACTGGCCCCTACCACCACCAAACTAATACTGGTTACTGGGGAAGAGCTGTTTGGACGCGTCCTTCCCCCCCAAAATACTTCCCAAAACCTTGCACCCCACTTCCTGGACAAGGTTTGGTAAAAAGCCTCACCAATTTGCCTAGGTGACTACAGACCCAGATCCTTGGATCTTAAAAACAATGAACAATCCTCCCAACACTTGCACCCCCCCCTTTCCTGGGAAATGTTGGATAAAAAGCCTCACCAATTTGCATAGGTGACCACAGACCCAAACCCTTGGATCTGAGAACAATGAAAAAGCATTCAGTGTTTTACAAGAAGACTTTTAATAAAAAAATAGAAGTAAATAGAAATAAAGAAATCCCCCCTGTAAAATCAGGATGGTAGATATCTTACAGGGTAATTAGATTCCAAAACATAGAGAACCCCTCTAGGCAAAACCTTAAGTTACAAAAAAGATACACAGACAGAAATAGTTATTCTATTCAGCACAGTTCTTTTCTCAGCCATTTAAAGAAATCATAATCTAACACATACCTAGCTAGATTACTTACTAAAAGTTCTAAGGCTCCATTCCTGGTCTATCCCTGGCAGAAACCAGCATATAGACAGACCCAGACCCTTTGTTTCTCTCCCTCCTCCCAGCTTTTGAAAGTATCTTGTCTCCTCATTGGTCATTTTGGTCAGGTGCCAGCGAGGTTACCTTTAGCTTCTTAACCCTTTACAGGTGAGAGGAGCTTTCCCCTGGCCAGGAGGGATTTCAAAGGGGTTTACCCTTCCCGTTATATTTATGACAAAGTGACTTAAGGGAGCTTGTGCCCTTCTGATCCTTGGCTGATCCACGGGTTGGAGAGTCTCCTGTTGTAACTTAAATTGGCCTTGGGGCCTGTCTAAGTTTTGGCTGCTTTCCAGACCAGCCTATGGCGGGGTGCTGGAAGTACAGGTGTTGGGAGAGCTGCAGCTTGAAGTGGTTTCCATCATATACAGGGTTTACAGTTTTGTTCAATGACTCTCAGGACCCCCACTATAAAAATTGTTCCAGTGCTCTTCCCTGGGGGCACAGTGCTGCCCCAAATCTCCACAGCCTTCTGTGCTGTAGCCCCACCACAACACACCCACTCCCACTTTTGGTAATGCCTCAACACCAGGGCTTGTCAGATCATCAAAATGCAGCCTGAATGGCTGTCCTTTGAATCATAGAAGGTCAGGGTGGGAAGGGACCTCAGGAGGTCATCTAGTCCAACCCCCTGCTCAAAGCAGGACCAACCCCAACTAAATCATCCCAGCCAGGGCTTTGTCAAGCCAGGGTTTAAAAATCTCTAAGGATGGAGATTTCACCACCTCCCTCCATTACTTTGCAATGCCTCTGCTGAGGGAATCCTCTTCTGGCAGGAATTGGGGCTTTTGTGACCCCTATATGTCACTCTTGCCCTTTTAGGCAACATAAGGGGGCTAGAGTGGGGTTGAGGATCCCACTCATAGATTTTTAAGGCCTGAAGAGACCATTCGGATAATCTTTTGCAAAACACAGACCATAGAATTTCACCCAGTAATTCCTGTTTTGAGCCCAGTAGAGTTGCTGAAATAGCTCATGTGTTTTAGAAAAATATTCAGTATTGATTTAAAGATTTTGGCTGATTAAGAATCTACCACAATCTTTGG
Organism: Lepidochelys olivacea; assembly: GCF_965140295.1. Lineage (NCBI taxonomy): Eukaryota > Metazoa > Chordata > Testudines > Cheloniidae > Lepidochelys > Lepidochelys olivacea. The sequence continues at coordinate 33,138,578 of NC_140415.1, forward strand.
TAAGCTGTTCCAGTGTATCCTCACCATTAAACATATATGCCTAATTTGCAGTCTGAATTTTTGTAGCTTCCACTTCAAGCTGTTGAATCTTTCTATGCTTTTGTCTGCTAGCTTGTCATTGTTTATGCAAACTGAGCCAAACCTTCATACCTGTTGACGGTACCTGTTACTGAATATTAGTAACTGAGAGCTAAGAAGTGTTAAATATTTAAATAAAGAACTTATGACAAAGACCTTTTGGAAATAATACATTACTTTTACATTTTGGGATATCATAATGCACATCTTAACTCCTGTAAGTATTTATAGGTGTTACACATAATTGCTTCATGGGAAAAATACATACACGACATTTTGTAATTAAACATGTTTTAGTAACAATATATACTGGTATTGATACTGCCAGCAGTGGAAACTGTAGAGTAGGAAATATATGGACGAGAGAAGTTTCCCATACTGTCCTGACTTGGAGAGTCCACTTCAGTGGGTTAGAAGACTCCTATATCTCTACCATCAATTCTTTGTTGAGACTACCAATCTGCATGTCAAAGGATTACCAACCAGGGTGTGGACAAATATCCACTAAGAATGGAGACCAACAACTAATTTAATCAGAACTATTAAATGTCCACCAGATAGTAGAGTTTCAGTTGACACATTTGAGTCACTTACCTAGAAGTGAAGTCCTCTGTAGCCCATTCCCAGTCTTCTGAGCCATCCAGTCCCATTCATCTTGAAAAATAAATAAATGAAGTAATATGCATGTACTACATTTTATAATACAGTAATCTGGTTCCTGAGGGGGAATCTTGCAAGTCCAAAGACCAAGTAGTTTATCCTCACAGAGGAACAAGAGGATTATTATTTGACTAAATGACTCCTATTATGAATATAGAATATACCACAAGTGATGTTCCAACTTTGAACAATATGAAATAGACTATATCTTACCCCTGCTTGAGTCTTCCAATGTACCCACTACCAGGTTTGGCTGAACTTCAGGCTCCAATGTAGCCTAATATCCACTGCAGTGCACATGGAGCACTGAGTTTCTCTCAATACTAAATATGTTGGTTAAAAATTGACATGAAGGGTCACAGGGAGAAGGAGTTATTGTACTGCACACTTTTCTGAATCAGGACTGAAGGCCGTAAGGATATGTTACTGAATGAGGTGGAATGAACAAAACACAGCTTATTCTTATTAAAGGATAACTGGAGTTTACAATATGAATGGAAGCACTGTGTTGAAAAGGGGGCTAAGGACAGCTTCATATTTATTAATTAAAAAAGAAAGCTGGGCTTAGAATGGAGATCAGATGTACTTGGGGAATAAGCTACGTAGAAATCACCAGAGTGAGTTATATCAGCAACTTTGCTTTGTACTTCAGAGCAGTCATTTTGCTGCAGAATGAAGTTATAGCTTTTCTTGTGCTGTGATTGGGTATCAACCTCCATCTGGAGAACAGTTTCAAATAAAACCTGTTTGCTATTTTAAATCATTTTCTCAGTTCAAATGTGAGTGCAAATGGATGTTTAGCAAATGGGATTTACTTTAAGTGTTTGCACACATCACATAAGGATTAATTAATGTTGTACAGTTATTAATAACCACTTAAAATTTAATAGATGTGTCAAGATTTAAGCAAACATTAAAATATATACTTATTGTATGAATTTAATTGAACCACTGTCTGAATAATTAATAAATAATAAATGATCAGCAAACACAATAATAAAAAGAACTATTATGAAACAAGAGGCCAATGCACAAACTTTGACCAAATCTGGCCCCCTTTGTGAGGGAGCTACCCCTTATTAAGCCCCAAATCAAAACCAACAAATGTGTATGGTTAGGCTGCTGATGTACTGAGACCACTGTCAACCAGTCAGACCAATTTTGTCTCATTGTTTTCTTGTACTCCTCTATCTGTATTAATCTCTTGTCATATACTTAGTCTTTTGTTCTGTGTATAGGCACCCACTACTACAGGAGCTGAACTTAATTGGGAGTGTTCCATTTGGGAAGATTCTGAGCATGGCAATCCTGCTGTGAAGACTACAAGTCCCATGATGCCTTGGGGAAGAGAGAGCCTTCTGCTTCCAAGATTCAGAGTAACAGCCGTGTTAGTCTGTATTTGCAAAAAGAAAAGGAGTACTTGTGGCACCTTAGAGACTAACCAATTTATTTGAGCATGAGCTTTCGTGAGCTACAGCTCACTTCATCGGATGCATGCCGTGGAAACTGTAGCAGACTTTATATATACACAGAGAATATGAAAAAATACCTCCTCCCACCCCACTGTCCAGCTGGTAATAGCTTATCTAATAGCTATTAATTAATAATCTAATTAATTAATCTAATAATTAATCTAATAATCTAAGCTAAGATATTAGATAAGCTATTACCAGCTGGACAGTGGGGTGGGAGGAGGTATTTTTTCATATTCTCTGTGTATATATAAAGTCTGCTACAGTTTCCACGGCATGCATCCGATGAAGTGAGCTGTAGCTCACGAAAGCTCATGCTCAAATAAATTGGTTAGTCTCTAAGGTGCCACAAGTACTCCTTTTCTTTCTGCTTCCAAGAAAGGCAGAGAAAGCATGTGGTGGGGAGCTGAGATCCTTGTCAGGTGAGTGGAGATTACTTTGAGGAGCTCTTTCTAAGCTACTGATGGAAAGCCAGAAGCTGCTGCTGAGAGCGTGCTGGGGCTGTGACTAAGCAGGAAGCATCAGAGGCTGTTGCTGGGCTTCATTGGAGCCATGGCAGAGACTGTGACAGTGTCCAGAACTGACTGAGGTTGGCAAGCAGTGAAGACAGTGCAAGTAACCACCTCTTTTATTATTCAGGAAGGTGCTTTCAAGGGAAGGGGATAGCAGAGAGACTTTATGGGCTTGCCTGAGTCTGAGAAGAGAGGAAGTAGTTTTATTGTCTAACCAGGATCCAGGGCTACTGACCTCTGGTTAAAAAACCTCCCATCCTCATATGGGTTGTGCAGCTTGGAATGATCCCAAGTTGGAATTGATTGGCCCCTTGTTGCCTTGGCTGGACTGTTTTATTGGATCAACAGAGTGCTGTCCCCAGCTTCAAGATCCTCAAGCGCCCACCCAAATAAGTATTTAGGACTCTGAAATTCAGAGGAGTGCACACTCAGGAGTGGGGTAAATGGTGCCACTGTCAATGTAAGTTGGTTAAGTTTAATTTACTACTGTAAACTGCATTTATTAATTGATTTATTGAAGTCCCCCCAACTGATTTAAAATGTTTGTGACATTTTAATTAATCTCAAACTTTGTAATAACATGTATTTTTAATTTGTTAAGTAAAGGTCTGTTAACTCTAATCTAAGTATATATTGGTTGCATATTGTTTATAATTAGTACTTTTGAGTTAGACCCATTGCATAGATTAGCTCAGGTTTAGTCCTGGAGGCTCCCAAGGCACGCCGGTGAGCCTGTACAGGGCCCAGCCAGGTGGAGGCACCGCCAAGATTAGTTTCCTTTATAAGTAAAAGGATTCAGCAAAGGGGTGGATGAAGGATTCCCACTTTTTCAACGTTGCCACTAGGACACTCAAGATCTCCTTTAATGTTGACAACATCAGGCACCTGGGCATGCAGGTGAGTGTTGCCTGCTCCCAAGTAACCCAGGGAGGGGCATATGTGTTTGTACAGTGCCTGGCACAATGAGGTGCTGGTCCATGACTGGGGCTCCTAAGTGCTCCAATAATACAAATAAATAAATTAAACTAGCTCTTACATAGGTTTTTATATCCATGGATCGCAAAGTACATTATCCAGCTTTTATACAGTGCAACTGAGGCAGATGGGTGAAATGACTTGCTCAAGGTAACCTGGCAGGCTGGTGGCAATCTACAGATCTCTTAACAGATGATCAATTCCTTAAAGCAGGAAATATATCTGTGCCTTATCAGTGCTTCCAGAGGGAGGGGGAATTCTACTTCAGAGGCAGCTGATTCCCTCTACAGGGAATCAGCTGGGAGGGAGAGGTCAGTAGGGAGGGAGAGATCCATACATGGAGGGTTCCTTCCATGTGTGTGGATCAATTGGGGCTTGATTAGACCTTAAAACAGGGGGATTTCTTGAATGTGGATCAATTGGGGCTTGATTAGACCTTAAAACAGGGGGATTTCTTGAAGCAGACAGAAAAGAATATTAAAAATCAGCCTGTTAAGTATAAATTTGATACTGCATGCTTAATTTTACCCACAGCTACTTGGGTACAACTGCTATAGATTTCAGTGGGAGCTTAAGGCAAAATTTAACCCAAAGTTGTTAAGTGGAAATAATAAAATTTGCTCAATTGTTTGATGTGTATTCCAATATTCGCTGCTGCAAAATAAGGAATAAGGTTTCGTCCTGAGCGCATTTATAGAATAAGATTGTCTCATGTCATATATTCACAACATTCAGCTTGTTGTATCTATCCAAAATGTATATGCTTTGGGTTAACATGCTTTGTAAATAGGTTCTATTGATATGTGAATCTTGGAGTTAGGAGCATAACACTTTGTTGATGCAGTTTGTATATGCAGGAGATAATGCTCTACATGAACTGAAGCTCCCCAGATGATATTAGAGAGACAAGGTGGGGGAGGTAATATCTTTTACTGGACCAACTTCTGTTGGTGAGAGAGACTAGCTTTCAAGAGACTTTTCCTGCAGCGGGGAAGGCTCCAACTTCTGGGAGGGAGCAGGACAGTACAGCGCTAAAAGCTGCAGTGTAGATGGGGAGGCACGGCTTGTAAAGAGTGTGACTCACGTACATATCCACACCCTTCAGGTATGTCTTAACTCTACTTGCCTAAGCCGCGCCTCAGTTGCTACACTGCCATTTGTACTCATGCTAGGGCAGCTATGCTACTGGAAGAAGCATGCAGTGTAGATGTACCCTTTACATTCTGTCCCCTTGATTTCAGTCAGACTCTTAGGTGTGTTTACACTGCACACTAAGCCTGGGCAAGCTTGTGGACTCAGTTATGCCAAGCCTGTGGTCACATTCATACTGCATTGTAAACCTATGTTTACACTTGCTGGTCCTGGATCTCACAACTGTGCTGATGTATTCATACTGCACTATGCAGACCTGCAAACACACTGCAAAATGACAAGGCGTGGACCCGAGTCACAGTGGGTCTCACACTGTGACCCAACCCCCAAAGCAGGGTTCAAGGACCCAAGTCCTGAGTGCTTACTGACCCAAGTCAGACTGACTTGTGTGTGAATGGAAGGGGGGATGTGGGTTCAAATTTGAGTCAGAGCACAGGCTTAATGTGCAATGTAGACATACTCTTAGATCTTAACTTATTTTATGATTTAATACTGTTACCTATCACCACAGTATCTGAGTGCCATCCACATAAAATAAATAGCAATAGCAAAGTCCCTAGTGCTCTCCCTGGAGTCTCTGGCACTTCTTCCTGTACAGGGTAAATACTCTGCTTAACAGTTATTATTATTGCAGTTAATAATAATATTTTGGTAGGAATATAAGTAAAAGGGATGTCAGTATTTTGAGTGTCTAAACTGGCCTGACTTACACACTGAGGAGCCAGAAGAAGTTAGAAGAAGAGGTAAGTTAACGTAATGTGGTGTCTTATCCCCACAAGAAATAGTGATGGAACAGAAGGAGGGGAATTTTCTTACTACGTATGGAAGCTCCCTGATATTCATTGAAGAACAGCATTCACCACCAGCTCTTTCTGGGCATGTCTACATGCTGCAGTTGAGGGGTGTGATTGCCATATGTGTAGACGCACCCGAGCTAACTTTAATCTAGCTAGCTCAGGTACCAATAGCAATGAAGCCATGCTTCAGCCTAGGCTCTACAAGCCTGCCCAGGCCCTAGTTATGCACTCAAGTAACTAGCCTGGGCTGAAGTCCATGCTGCCATGACTTCACAGCTATTGGCTCTAGAGCAGGATAGGCTAAAGGTAGCTTGGGTATGCGTCGCAATCATACCTCCAACTGCAAGTATAGATGTACCCTCTGTGCTCAGAGGTGTGTCCCCTCTACCAATTTTGCTGCCCCAAGCAGTCACCGCCGAAGTGCCGGCATAGCTGCCGCCGAATTGCCACCCAAAAGCCGCCACACTGGAGCTGCCGCCGAATTGCCATCACGGGACACGGACTGCCGACCAATTCGGAATGCCGCCCCAAGCACTTGCTTGGAAAGCTGGTGCCTGGAGCCAGCCCTGGTCCCCTCCCATCCGTCAAGTATGTAGTTTAAGCTCCTGAATAGGTTTGCATGGAGCCATTGAGCCAGCATCATGGAGCCAGCATCAGTATCGCATACCTTTCTGTGGTACAAGATAATCACATGGTGGCTGGGGTTTGCTGAGTGACTAATATGAGCATCGAAAAAATTATAGACTATATTAGCTAGTCATGAAAATAACTATGCCTTTTAGACATGCATCTAAACAGTGTGTATTTATACAATATATCTTACTGGTCAGAAAGAACATGTACTGTAAAAGGAAACCCCAAGGTTAAGACTGCCATTAAAGTATACATATTTTTTAAACATGCACGTGTTATATTTCATATGCAAAAATATTGTGGCATATGCCAAATATGAATCCATGTGTAAATAAATCACAGTATACCTACTATCTACATGGGATAGTATAGAATATTATAAAGAGCACTAAATGGCAATTGTCAAAATTAATAAGTAGAGTGCATTTTGTGATGCATTATGATTTTTTTCATTCTTGGGCTAATTCACAATAGGAGGTCTTCCTAAAATTAGTGTGTATTAACAAAGTTGTATTGTATTTAACTCAGTATGCCAAATGCCCTAGAATTTGTGAAGCTCTCCAACTAAAGGTACAGAGCAATTCCTGTCAGGTGCAGAGTACTCTCAACTCCTGTTGAGGTCAATGGAAGTTGTGGTTATTCAGGAGACATTCAGAACTCTGCAGGATAAGGCCCTTAGTGTCAAAACTTAATGTTTCCTTAAGCCTTGTTTTTTTATGCTTACTTTTTTTGTTTTAGTTCAGTGTTAATTGATGCAGACCACATACTATGTACAGACAGATTTAGAGCTGAAGGAATAGGAGATCATCAAGTGAAATATTTCTGTCTATCAAGGCTGCCCCTCAAGAACGTTGAAATTGATCATAGAGATATATATTTGGTGTCTGTGAGAGGGACAGAAAATCACAATGCAGCTGATTCAGTATTTATCATCTTAACACTTTTCAACTTGAAATAACACAAAAGCTTTTTTACTTCAAAAGACCAATATTTAAAGGGTGTTGATTTATGTAAATCAATAATTTATCAACTTGCTTTCATTCTGTGCTGCTAGCCAGATGCTTCTGGCTTTGCACTGCCAGATGATGTCAGCTGCAAAGCATAATGGCCTTGTGGTTCATGTAGAAATAAGAACATAAATATTTTAAAAATCCTGCCACAGGAAGTAAGGGGTTTTGGGGTGCGGGTGAGAGATTTTACTGGTTTACTGTTAGAGTAGTGCTGATCTACATATTTTATGGGTTAGTTTTATCAGAAAGTGGAGGCAGGGACATCTCAGTCTGATTTTTATCTCCTAACAAGGCTGACAGACCAAAGTCTTTTCAAGGCAATTTGTTGAAGACATCTGGTGAAGCTTTCTAGGGGATAAAAACACAGCAGAGTGTTCCTCTGGTATCAGTTGGCATGACAACCAGTAAAAGATTATTCAACATCAGTACGTTTCAAAAAGGTTGAGGCCTAGTTGAAAATCCATTTGGGCTTCTACCTGAAAAATTGTCCTTTTAAAAATGCACTAAATATTTTCTCAGGGAACTAGAATGAAGCGGTATGTACAACTGTGGTACCTTCAGCCGCAACTAATTCTCAAAGCATGGTATTAAAGATTCCGGGAAACCGAGGCCCAATATGACAGACAGTATTACTGGCATTCTGCTAAAAAGCACATTATCAGAAGGACAGTCACAGGCTGGAGGAGGAGGTGGAAAGGGGGAAATATGCTATTATCAAAGTTTAATGCAGTAATTATCATGAAGTACCATAGGGCAAATGACTAATTATACCACATCATTATATATTATTTAGTAATATAAGGTTTATACTCTAAGGGGAAAATTGCACCTTCCCACTCAACCCCCCTCCTTTTTCTAACACTCCTTGGCAAGGTCACTGCACTCTCACTCCCACCACACCCCCAATGGCTACACAATAAAGGTTCTTTGTTTGAGCTTTGTGACCAGAAGATTTGCCCCTAAAAGTGAAATGCATACCTTTTCCACAAAGACCACATAAACTGTGTTTGTGAGGGATAACTGTGTGAGTGTTGAGGGAGGGAGAAATCTACCACCAAACCCAGAGGTGTGGAACATCTCTGACGTGCTTCCACAGCGAGTACTCTACTCCCTGGGGCTGTAATCAGGGCGAGACCATTGTGTAATCCCTACACAGGGTGTGCGTTGGAGGATGGCTTCTGCCCACTAGCTCCGTGTGGTTTGCAGACCCACTGGCTATGTTCCTGCCTCTCCATATCCTGCCCCTTGATGTGTATGGAGTTGTAAAGACTATGTGTGGTTACTTTACCTTACCAGGTCTAGAATGTTCTGTCTGGTAGAGTTCAAACGGCTGGTCAATTGGTAGCAGCTGAAGCTGGAGCTGTGCCGAGGAAATATCCAGCTCCTTTCATTCTTTGGTTAAATAAGGCTCATTTCAATGTGCGAGCTTGATTCTGGGGACATCTACCAACCATGCTGGTGTATGCAGAATTGACACAGACTGTAGTTAAGCCATAAATGGGTATGACTAAACCTGTCCACCCACTTTGAAGCTGCTTTCTCTAGCTCAGGAGAACTATGAGCAAGGCTGCTAATGGAGACAGGACTTTCTGCAGCTCTCAGTTAATGCAGGGGGTCAGCATAAGGTCTAATATCCATTTAAATACAACATAAGCCCTACATTAAGGGCTCATGAGCCCTATATTAAGCCCTATTCATTGTATCATAGGCCTTCTGCTGGCCCTCTTCAATTAAATGAATTTCACCCTATGGGCCTGATACACAGCTATTAAGTCAATGGAAGGACTCCCATTGACTTCAATGTTCTTTAGATGGGGACCTAAATGAATATGAATGTAGAAAATTATTTTAGAAAACTAAAAACCACAAACATAGTGTCCATATGTATGTTTGTGTGTTTTTTAAACACACAGAGACTTTCCATAATCAAAATATTATTTAGCATATGCTTGCAAAGTTGCCAAAGGATTGTACATTTTCTCTTTGACATTGGTTTAAAAGTCTTGAAAATAATATGAGAAAATTGTTACTAACTCTGACTGTACAAAATATCAAACTTGGCTATATAGTTACCCCTTTACCTAGACTTCCTTAAGCAACCAGATGTAAACCTTAACAAAGGTTATCCAGGTTAAATACAACTGCAATAAACCGTTTAGCAATGGATAACCTCCTCTAATTAAAGTTAAAACTTTTTCCTCTTTCCACCCCCAAATACACTCCCTGGGATGATTTCAATTTAATGGTAAGCAGTAAAAGAAAACAAAATATTGTTAAAACCAAAAACTAAAATACAAAAATATAAAAAAGTAATGAATATGTGCAGACCTCCAGGGCATTGTTGTACTCTACAAGTATGGATGACTGTATGTATTATTGAAAAGTTGGCACTCTTGGGTGGCAAAAGGACAAAGTCAAATTATTAAGTCCTCAGTTAGAAAATTGCATTCACTTTCTTAATATCATCATCCAGTGAATTAATTGGAATTGTTTGAACTGAAGGTGTAATCAAACAGACCGTAAAGAAGAGTTGGGACTAGATTCTCATCTATGATCCAGCTCCTTTCTCCCATTCAGGCAGTTCAAAGAGCCAGATTCTTTCTGTTATAGGCCAATTTAGGAGTCCATCAACATTGGGGAGCTTTCAACTGGCATAAAGTTTGGCAGTGCTAAGTCTTGTGCCAGTCCTGACACAGGTGGCACATTGGAGGAGTAAGGGGATGAGTTATGGGTAGGAGAGGCAGAGAATTGCTCTACTTTGTTCCACTGACCCTCTACTGCTTCCTTTGGAACAAGATGTAATTGGTGGAAGTTAGAGCAGCCTTTAACTCTTCGGGGCAGGGGCAAGGCAGCTCATAGAATCAGGAAACTGGAACAATCTCATTGATGGCTCTCTGCTTCTCCTGCACCAAGCTGAGTTCAGGACCCAATCTATACTATACCTTTCTATACAAATCAAAATAATATTTTAAGTAATTCTTCATAGTAAACAGAATAGAGTTTTAGACAATGCACAATTATCCTGTGGAACTCAGTGCCACCAGATATTTTTTGCACACTGTTTATGCAAGCAATGGTTGTAGGGAACCAAACCCTCACAAAAAATGTGAACTTCAGCAAGTCGGATAAGGAAAATAGACTGTCCCCAAAGACATGTACAGTAGAACAGTTCAGAAAATATTTCCCCCCTGGGGAATTATTTTTTAAAAAAACACTGATTTTTCATCTGAATTTTCAGCAAAAACTTTTGACTTTTTACAACCCCCTTCCCCACAAAAATCCCTGAAAACTGAAATTTTCCAGCTCCAAATTGTACCAAACTAAAAAAAAAAAGTTTGTTTTATGTTAATTATGTGTTTCTTTCTATTTCTGTTGGTGTTGTTTACCAAGGAAGCAGCTGTCAAATGGCATTTGAGTGGATATTTTAATAGAGTACCCCCAAAAATGCTTTGTGTAAGATTTGCATATTAAATACTGTAGAATGCAAAATAGTTAGCAAAGTATTCTATCCTCACTGGTTCATTCACAAAAGGAAGGACACACACGTAAAAGTTTAATCTCTTGTGAGTTAAAACTCCTTTTATTATCCATGAATTGTAGCTACATATGCTGGGATTACCACTGCTGGTTGAGAAGTTGCCCAATTTCAAACTGTGGGTTGGTTTCTACTGTTTTAATTTCAGTAGGTTTCAGTTATTGGTGAATTATTATTACATACAAATGCTCAATATTAGATTCAGTTGCCAGGGAACATACTTCTTTAACTGTAAGACGTGCCTCAAAAATTCCTGCTTGCTGCTGGATTGCTGACAAATACACAATGAAGCCTTAGTATGCATTTGGGGGGAGGGATAGCTCAGTGGTTTGAGCATTGGCCTGCTAAACCTAGGGTTGTGAGTTCAATCCTTGAGAGGGCCATTTGGGATCTGGGGCAAAAATTGGGGATTGGTCCTGCTTTGAGGTCCCTTCCAGCCCTGGTATTCTATGATTTGGTATCTTCACACAGAAGGCGGTGCATGTGCTGCTACTGTAGACGTGCAGTATGATCTGTTTGCCATTTACTTTACAACAAGTGGGTTGTGGGGAGCAGGAGGGGTTATGCTGTAGTAGGAAAGCCATGTCTAGATAAGAAATGTGCAATATTAACCAGAATGACTGGGAGTAGCTGCATATGTCTGCCAAGGCAGTTAGAGATTTGGAAGCATATTCTCCCCAGAAAAGAGCACAGAATGGAATAGATGTAAATCAAGGTAGCTCCTTTGATTTCAACAAGCGATACTGATTTATATTAGCGCAGAACCTAGCCCAACATAATTTTTGTCTTTTTCCTTTCAACATTTGAGTTTCGTTTATTTCAATTTTTAAAAGTCTACCATACAACAAAGCAGCTGAGTCTATAAAGGATGTATAAGAATAGCAACTACGTATTTAGGAAAGAAAAAACAAAAATGCCCACAAAATAAACCACAAGAAGGGTAAAAAAAGATTTGTATGGTATAAAATTACTGTAATAAATATTATTAGGTACCAGACCAACGGATTTGACATTCATTTTATTTAATGGGTATTTAAACAGATACTTGTATTAGCTTTAATGCCCAAAAGCTAGGTACAATAGCCTCAGACTCACATCAGATAAATAAGCCTTGTGTGAAGAAGAAAAAAAAAAAAAAAAAAAGGGGGGGGGGGAATGGACAGGGGAGTGAAAGAAAAGATGATTCCAGAAGTGTGAGAGAATTAGATCTTGTCTATATACACGGTTGAATTTAGGGAAGGCTGAGCTTTTTCAAACCCTCTATGAGTTCACAAAACTGACTTGAATTCTAAAACATTCTTTTTCATAAGTGGTCAGGAAATCAGTTTTTTTTCCTGGAAAAAAACTCCATTTGTCTTTCATTTTAGAAATGTTTATTGGCAATTATGTGGGTTTTCATTAAAAAAAGAAGGGCTTCCTGTTTTTTTTTCTTCTGAAAATGGATTTTATTTATTTATAGTAAAAAAACCTGTTTAATTGAAAAGCCATTTTGCACTGAAAAATGTGTTAATGGAAATGTTTTAACCAGAGCTACTTTTATCCTCCTTTTAATTGAAACTTTCAGCTTCCCAGCACCTCCTCACAAATAAAATACAATTTTGTAAGAAAACATGTTTTTCTAGTAAAAAGGTGACAGGAGGGCCTGCGTTAGGGGGTAGCAAGCAGAGAAGTTGCCTGGGGATTGCAACCTCATGTGGCAGGACTTCGGCTTTGGCTTCAGAAACATTATAGAAATCCAGTGAGTGAGCTGGTAAGGGAGGCAGGGTGGGGGCCCACTCCTTAGTTTCTGCCATGGGCCCCAGAAAGTTTAACACTGGCCCTAAAGGACAGAAGCAACCTCTAACTCACATCAGTGGTATGCTGACATGAATGGGTACACTACACAGGTATATTTGACACAGGATAATAATTTCAAAAGCAGCAAAGTGTCTTAGGGGCCAGAGTCCTGTTTTCAAAAGTAATTTAGACACTTAGGAACATAAGTCTAATGGAAAGTTAATGGATCTTAGATTCCTACATGCCCAAGTCACTTTTGAAACTGGGATTTAAGCTCCTAAATTACTTATATGCTTTTAAAAATTATACCATTCATCCATTTTTTAAAAAGTATTTTTCTCCATTCACTTTCCATTCTGTTTATCTCAGTTGCTCTGCATTAGTTTTTCACTCTGCCTACTCACGAATTAAGAGCATTTTCTTTCCCAGTTCTCTTTCCCACAGTTGCTCCTAAACGTTTCCTGAATCGCAATATTCAAGTGGATTGAAAATTAGGCAAATTAGTCAGTCCTCAGAAATATCCACCTCCCAGGAAAATCTGAGCTACTATAATTCTCCATGTTGTATCCAATTGCCAGGATTTTTCTTTTAATCATATCACCGCACGTAGAAAGGGTTGATGTTTTGTGTCCATCATGAAATCCTTTTGAGAAAGGGTTAAGTTGATAACTGTACTCTCTCTCTTCAATGGCAAAAAGATGATTTTTTTACAGTGAGGTAACTAGTTCATCATAGTCCCCTTGCTGTAAAATCCTAGGGGAAACAAGAAGCACTTGCAGGTTTTAGTGCAAGATAGCTAGGAAAGGTCAATACTCTATACCCATGTTTGTGGTTGACCTGTTCATAAGCAATTATGGTCCTTGTATATGTTTGTGTAAAAACACTCATAAGGTAAAACAACTAAACATTCATTCAAATAGTGGTCTGTTCACAGACAATTCAAACAGAAAACAGAATTAAATAAATAAATTATCTGCTGCATATAGTTATTAATTAATTAATTATTAGTATTAGTATTATTAGTGGTTTCGTCGTAGAGCTCCAGTTATGGACCAAGACCTCAATGTGCCAGGTGCAGTACAAACTCAGGACTAAAAAGGTGGTGCCTCCTAAAAATTTCCAATCTCTGGCTCTAATTTAGAACATTAATGCAGATGAACCGTATTGAAGATGCAGGACCAAATCCTGGTCCCACTGAAGTCAATGGCAAAACCCTTATTGATTCTCTGTAAATGGTGGATTCTCTGTAACTTGAAGTCTTTAAATCATGATTTGAGGACTTAAGTAACTCAGGCAAAGGTTAGGAGTCTTTTATAGGAGTGGGTAGTGAAGTTCTGTGGCCTGCAAGGTGCAGGATGTCAGAATAGATGATCATGATGTTGCCTTCTGACCTTAAAGCCTATATGCGTCTATGAGTCTGTGAGACTCCATTGTGGCAAAGATTTGCTTCATAAAACATTATGCAAGAGACAAGGATTGACATATTCTTAGCTTTTGCCCCTCATGTTTTTGGTCATTTTGTGATTTCCTTTAAATTTCACTTTTTCCTAATATTTCAGATTTACCACAAGATGTGGAAACTGAAAGATATGCCAATCCCCTAAACTGTAGGTGCTAGATCTGTGGTTCTCAAACTTTTGTACTGGTGACCCCTTTCACATAGCAAGCATCTGAGTGAGATCCCCTTATAAATTAAAAACACATTTTTATATATTTAACACCATTATAAATGCTGGAGGCAAAGCAGGGTTTGGGGTGGAGACTGACAGCTTGCGACCTCCCCATGTAATAACCTCACAATCCCATGAGGCGTCCCGACCCCCGGTTTAAGAACTCCTACGCTAGACAAATGACATCACTCAAGGTGTCTCTATTATGAACTAGGTACTTTGCAGGTTTGCAGGTTTCCAAATTAGGGGCCTAATCGTTCTCCAGCTGAACACAATGGGAGTTTTGCCATTGACTTTACTAGCACTAGAACCAGCTTCCAGTCTGGCTCATCTCTAAATACATTCAAAAGTTCAACATCAAAAACATTTAATTTGATGGCCAACTTGAGTTTGTTTTCCTTCTGCTTCTGCTGCTGTTCCCAGTGATTTACATATAGCTATTTTTTCTCCCCCTCCCGTCCTATGCATTCTCAAACAGTGAATCAATAGATTTGTCTACACAAAGCATACTTGGCACATATAATATTTATTTATTTAAAAAATTGGTCACTGGGATAGATTTATGAGATACACATCTCATTTTCAAGACGGTCTCCAGGGATAGCAATCTGTACAATCGTCTCCAGCATACTTCACAGTAACACAAATAATATAACACAGGACACTCAAGAGTCCAAAACTGCAGACAGTTTGGAACTTCCAGTTCAGTTTACACTGAAAAGGCTTCTTAAAATAAGGTATTAAGCATTTTATTACATCTTTTTTGTTCTCAAATATATTTGTTAAGCAACAGCATATGAGCCCAGTGCTGGCTCTGACAATGGTTAGATTGGTGGTTGTAATCTACATAGTTGTGGGCTTTGCTTTGTTTTCTTTTGGAGAGGAATAGCAGGGTTGGGAATTGGCAGGGATTGGGTTCTGGTTCGTATGCCCTATTGCAGGCTAGTTTTGTTATTGATAATGCTTTCTTATATGTCTGGGAATAAGGTTTTGTAAATATCTTGGAAATTCTATGATCAAAGTTCTTTCATAATCTAAAAAAAAAATTCTGTTCTCAGGGCAATATTCACCTTTGCAAATCCATACTTTGTCCTTAAAGACTAATCATACACCACAACTGAAAAGACTAGTTGTGCTGTGTTTTTGCATTTGACATTTGGAGTAATCCTTGTAGCAATTCTTCACACTACTTTTCATTCTACTAATTTCATAGGGATTTTCTTTGACCACAGAAATTTTGTAGGATACATTTCCAAAAATATTCCTACATAGATAGTTCTGTACCCTCCATATGTTGTGAAGTTCTCCATTTTCATAATGTGATTACAAGAAACTCTTGCTCCTTTGAAATAAGCTGGTTTAATGAGACTGATCTTTGTGGTAGTTTAATTTTTGAAATTTTATTTCAGCTTTATTTAAAAGTAGCATGTTTTAAATTGTTCTTTCATTCTTATCCTTGTTAATATTAATTACAAATGGTAAATGATATATCACTAAGTACATGTAGGCTAGACATGCCTTGTCTGTTTTAATGGGCTAACAGAAATTTTTTTTGCCATTGAAAAATTTTACTTATTGTGGTTCACTTCTAGAAATGAGGTTAGAAAAGTCCAAGGGAGACTGTTCCCTGGAAAGAAGAGTCTCAACAAAAATATTAACTGATGTTTTTAAAATATAATTTTCTTAACTTTGGTGAAATAAAATACATTTGTTTTTCAAATGTCTCATTCAAATGAAATATTCTACACGATCACACTATCCTTTGAGGACTATATAGTTTCCCTGATGACATTCGCTGTGAATTTCGTATTGGAGGGAACAATTAAAAATTATAAATGAAATCATTTTTGTTTCAGTGAAAACTGGATTTTGAAAAAAATCACTTTAAAAAAAGAATTTGCCTTATGCCACATGAAAAGTATTATTATGGCATGTGTAACTCAGTTTTTTTGTCATATAGTGACTCAGTGATGCGCCAATGACCGTTTTAAATTTCTGCCAAATAACTCAGCAAATTTAATTCTTTCTATTGTAAAAGTATTAATAATGAAATGTTTCTAATGTGCAAAACTGAGTAACAGCAGACCACTAAAACACACTGAAATGCTTAATTATTCTGAGCTCTTTGCAGACAAGTGCTCCATTTCTCTGACTTTGACTGAAGACCAACAAATATGTACCCAGCAATTTATTCATCAGAAAGTTAGCACGTCTGTAGAAACTTGTGTTTTGCCTATTTAGCAGGGCTAAAGATAAATCTAGTGATGGTGATTCCATAGAAATTATTCTTTATACCCCTTGATCAATTTTTTCCTTTTTAAATGGGACCAATTCTCATCTATGCAAAAACATGAGTTATTCTTCCCCATTGGAAAATTAATTCATTTTAGAGCTGGATTAGCACTGACAGTCACTTCACTTAGTTGTAGTATGGGACACCTATCTGAATTCAGCTGGAATACTATCTATCTGAATTCAGCTGGAATACAGATGGGAATACTATTTCTATTTAACTCATACATATATTCTGGTTGCATACAATACTGCCTCTTTGCTAGGGTGGTTTATATTTACCAGTTAGGAGGTTGACCCCTTTCCATAAAATACTAAAATGAAGAACTTTTTAAATGGGAAGCTTACAGTGCACTGCAAGTAGCATGCTTTCTGTGGATAGTCCATACTCTTTGGAGTCATTGAGGGACAAATTCTGCTCCCATACACCTATATAAATCTGGAATAACTCCAGATTTTTATTCCAGATTTACACTAGTATTAGTGAGAGCAGAATTTGGCTTTGAAGTTTTGGCACCACATGTTTCTTTACCCAGGGCCTGATCATGCTTACTAATAAATTACGTGCTACATATAGAACAGAGTACCTGAAGAACAGAGGAAGGAAAGAAACAAAGTTCATGAGCACATCCAGCTGCCAGCAGTTAGTTTAACAGATCACTTGGGATATCAAAATGCATGCAACAGGAAAATATTTCCCGCAGGCACTCTGTGTGAAGGCAAGCCCATGGCAGACAGTGAGACTAAGCGAAAAACAAAACCACAAGAGTGTTAAATTAGATAAGCTTAAACACATAGACACATGTCATCCACAAAGTAGGCAAGAATAATAAGATGCATAACATGGCTTGATCAAGAACATGGTGTGTGATGTCTCCTCTGCGGAAGGTCCTCAAACATCTTTCCCATGTACACTGAGGTCCCACTTAAGCCTTGTTTTGAGAGTTTTGATGCACAGGCTTGATTCTGGCCCACTAACGAGGGGTGGATTTCCCCCGCAGAGCATAGGCAAAGCCAAACAATTTTTTTTTTTCATTTGAGTCTGTCTGAGAAATAGAAACACAATTAACTGTGCCAGTGCCAAGAAGACATCACAGAAGATAGATAACCTGTCTACAGTCACAGTCAGCTCCTGGATAGAAGCAGATCAAGTCAACAGAGAGAATTGCTACCACTATAAGCCGCAGCTGGGAAATACCAGTGAGCTATGTCCAAGTAGGTATAAGAAAGAAACTTGTATGTTTCCAGCTGAAAAAAACTGGCTGATGTTGTTATCTCCCACATACTGATGTCAGTGGGTAATATGTTACTATATCCTAATTTTTAATGTCTCTTTAAGTATGAGCAGCGAAATAGGGATAGTGGCCACCATTGTAGGAGCCACCTTCCCATTTGAGCATGAGAGAGATACGCCTTTTTACATTGTGTTAGTATTCATATATAGATGAGCTTTTGGAGTGTGGAATTGCCATGTTCCTAACTACAATCTCAGTGGAATAGAACGGAAAACCTTTTGTTTCAGATCATGATTCAGATGTATGCAACAGAATGATTATGCTATGGAAGTCCCTGTGTCCAATATATAAGACTGAGATTTTTCAAAATGTGGACTCATATTTAGGTTCCTAAAACTTCACTTAGGTGCATACATAAGTGACCTGATTTTCAAAAGTGCTGAGCAGCTCTCATTGAAGTTATCTATATCTTTTGTCCCCAAACCCTCAAATAGCAGTGTAAAATGATCTAAACTATAGCTTCCAGAGAAAGGATGAAGCAATTAATGGTCCACATACCCTCTGTTATTTTAGTATAAATACAGAATAAAGATGGCAGTTTGTGACCATTGCAGCTGGTAACAATGCTCATGCTACTCAGCTATTATTCAGAAAACTGTTTTGTAATAAAAAGATTGACGCCAGTGAAGTGACACCAATTTATGTGAGTTGAGGAGCTAGCCCATTGCATGAAATATGTTTATAAGATTTATATATTATTGTTGCCAGATACTAACATCTTCAATATACACATGGCAGTTAAAGTGCAGCCGGTTGCAATTTGAACTTCCTGATTGTGCCTGACCAGTTCCCTCAAACTCCTGGTTCATTCCAGAGCAGTGATTGCCATTGCAACAAACTGTGCCAAGTTATGTTCATAGGACTACTTAGTAGAAGAAATACATGTGTCTTAGAAATGGGTTTTATTATCCACCAATCCATTGCCCAATCAGAAAAAGGAGGGTGGGGATGGAGAGAAGCAGATGAAACCAAGCACTTATGTTCTTATGCACTATTCTATCAATTAGGCTTCCACAGAATTATTACAAGTATGGGTATGTTGTTTTATGGTGCTGTCTTTGAAAACTTTTATCCAACTTCTTTCATTTATGTGTAAACTTAATTAGAAATGCAACTTCAGAAATTTCTTTTGTGTTGCTGGTGCAAAAATTAATTTAGTATACTGATACTGTGTCATACATTTCTGAATTGTTTTGCATTTTATGTTAATAGTCAGTAAATGTGCAAATGTATATAAAGTGACCCTTTAAGAAACAACAATTTTTAGCGTTATTGCCATTATTTCTCAAAAGCTGAATTATTTAACTTTTACTTAGGTTAAAGTAATCCTTAATGTATTGATCTAATTGATATATTAAGCCAAACATTACATTAAGACCACTTTCATGGCTATTATACAAATTCAACCTGTGTTATTTTTGCTATTAACGATTCTTGGTTACTCAAAAGTTATTGTCTAATGCAAATTATTTCTTTGTACAAGTAGTAATGATAAGGTCACTTTTGTAACGTTAACATAATTAAAACATGAGATTGTCCACTTCTTGTCCATTTTATATTAAAATAATGTTATCAGCAAATAAAGTATGGCTTACTCTTCCTGTCTGTAGATGTTCTCACTTAGTAGGAATTAGAAGGAAACTCGCAGAGTGAGTCCTGCATGATTAATGACATAATTAAAAATTAGTAATGGCAAATTATTTCATCCTCGGCTCAGTGCTTTTTTGTTAGCAACATTAAGTTGTAACATTTTATGAAAAATAGTTATTTCATAGATGTCCAGTTAAATTGTGATGCTTACTAGCAAGAGAGCTGAAGCAAACAGATAAGGCAAACCAGACAACTACAAAGTAAGATTTTCACTGGTGAAGAGTTCTGGATCAGCATAAAAAGAATGTTAAAAGTACACATAACCACAAATATTCTTAGGAAGATGAAGATGAACACTATAGAGGAAAAAATTCCTTATATAGCCAACCTATAAATGCTCGCTATTTCCATTGTTTTAGTTGAACAGAGTATTTCTTCAAAGTTATTTAAGATGAAACCTCAGATTAGACTATTCTAACAACAAAGTCAAAGTTAATTAGTCTTAACTAACAGCCAAGTTGTAAACTACTTGAGGTCAGCTCTACCCTCAGGAAAATGAACATTAGTGAGATGTTTTAAAGCAGTGTCTGTTTTTATAGGCAGTGCAGGGAAAGGCTAAGCCAATAAAATGTGATGGTTCCATTCTATATTTTAATAGTAGCCTCTTAAGGACAGAACACTTCCCTGTGCTTTGATGACAAAACCTTGCACCAAGTTAATAATGTTATGTAAGTAAAGAAAATTACTGTCATTTTACTTTGATCCTGACCACTGAATGTAACAAGCAAACAGCAATCAAACCTATATCATATCATAGAATGCATTTGGCAGTCACATCATCGCAGGGGCAACAAAGAAGACCCCAGAGACCAATTTGAGGCTTCCTCAGTTTACCTACCTGATAAATCATAAGGGTCTCAAGTGATTCTGGATTTGGGAAAATAAATAAATTTATGAATTTTAGGATGTTGTTTGGAAATGTTAGGCGTGAGCAGCTGTTGTTAATTATGACTTCATTTTTCCCTCCAGTCTTCTTTGGTTGCATGCCATAACTGCATGGGGCATTGGGGTTTATGGCTTGAAAATAGCCTTGTCATTTGGTGAAGTCTAACAGAGCAAAGGGGCTTGATAAATGATAAGAATGTTCCTTGGAAAGCTGCTTAGATCAGATTAGTCCTCAGTTGTTTGTTTTCAGAATCCCAGTAGTCTCTAACAACTAGTAGGTAAATATGCTAGGCCACCGAATTCATGAACCATATAGACAATTTCCAGAAGATATTGAATTACTCCTAAAAGTTAAAAGAAAAGGAGTACTGGTGGCACCTTAGAGACTAACAAATTTAAATTGTGCCACCAGTACTCCTTTTCTTTTCGCGAATACAGACTAACACGGCTGCTACTCTAAAACCTCTTAAAAGTTAACTCTTTCACCCTTTATTTAGACAAACTGTTTATATGATCTGTTTACAATGTTAAATAAGTCCAATTAATTGTATAATTAAACTCCCCTTTGGCTTGGGACTACTTACACACTTAAGCATGTGCCTAACATCCAGTATTTTGCTGAACAGGGGTCTTAATGCTCAGTCCTATAAGGTACTGAGCACTCTGGCCCTGACCCAGCAAAGCACTTTTGAACTTGTGTGACTTTAACCACATGAATGATCTCATTAAAATCAATGGGACTTCTAAGATGCTTAAAATTAAGTATGTTCTTAGGCAGTTTTCTGGACTGTGACAAGAGTGCTCAGCACCTTATGGGACTGAGCCCTTAATAGACTAAATGAAAGCTCTCATATAGCATGTTCTATACAAGGATCAGCAAATGGGCCAACAGGAGGGGAACTGATCTAGCTGATCTCACAGAGCTGGTCAACACTACAAACTTAGGTCGACATAAGCCTCAGTAAATCGATCTAATAATGTATGTGTCTACATTACTAAGTCCCTTCCACCGACCTAAGTGGCCTGTAAAGTCGACTTATGTACTCGAGAGGTGTAGCACTTGATTCGACATCCATGGGGTCGACATCCAGATAGTGTAGACACTGCACAGTGTAATTTGAATGATGTGGCCTCCAGGCAGTGTCCCACAGTGCTTCGCTGTGACTGCTCTGGAGACCACTTTCAACTCCACTGCATGTCAGCCAGGTACACAGGAAACAGCCACTTCCCCTTAAAACCCTGGGAACTTTTGAATGTTCATTTCCCGTTTGATCAGAATGGAGAGCTCGCCAGCACAGCTGTTCATGGAGACTGAAGGCCGCAAATGTGCTCCAGCATGGAGTACACAGGACGTGGTGAAGCTTATTGCTGTGTGGGGAGAAGAGTCTGTACAGGCAGAGCTCCGATCCAGCAGAAGAAATGCTAATATCTATGACAATGTCATGCAGGGCATGGTGGAGAAGGGCTACATCAGGGACACCCAGCAGTGCCACGTGAAAATAAAGGTCTTCTGGTTTGCTTGCCAAAGCTCAAGGGAGGTAAATAATCATTTTGGTTCTGCCCCACAGACATGCTGTTTTTACAAGGAGCTGCATGCGATTCTCAGCAGTGACCCCACCACTACCCCAAAACGCTCCGTGGATACCTTCCAGGAGCCCCGGGCGACCTTGAGCAATAACGAGGAGGACATTGTTGAGGAGGAGGGGGAGAATGTGAGACAGGCAAGCAGAGCATCCATTCTCCCCCACAGCCAAGAACTGATTTCCCCTGGAGCCTATCCCTTCACAGGACCAGTTGGCAGCGGAGTGTGATGCCGGGAAAGGCACCTCTGGTGAGTGCACATTGCCAGTCAAACTGTAGGGGTAACATGCTATTATTTTTTATGTTTAATCTGAACAAAAAAGTAGGTGTAGTGGGTATCGGTGGCCACTCCAGCTTTGCAGAGGGTGCTCTCCGAAGCAGACTGTTTGTGTGCACGGGGATGGCCTGGGAATCGCCCATGGAGATCTCTAGGAAGCTTTCATGGAGGTACTCTGCAATTCTTTGCAGAAGATTTCTGGGGAGGGCTGCCTTATTTCATCCACCACGGTAGGACACTTTCCCGTGCCACTCCAGTATTAACTCTGCTGGCATCATTGCAGCACACAGCATTGCAGCATAAGGACCAGGTCTGTATTCATTCGCTTGCAGCATCTGCTCCCTTGCCACCTCTGTTACCCTCAGGAGAGTGATGTCACATAGGGTCACCTAGAGGAAACGGGAAGTTTTCAATGCTAGCCCTTAAGCCGCAAACAATTCAACAAGTAATCTCCCCCCCGTTTGGTGAAATCTCGGTCACACAACCACACTTTTCCAAACGTGCTGTGGTTGTGGTTGGAAGGGATCACCATGTATTGCAAGCAGCATTGAAAAAAAAGGGGAGTGGAGTGGCGGCTTCCTCTTTGTCTCCCTTCCCTCTGCCCCAACCCAGTGCCTCTTTTGTAAAAAACAAACTATTTGGGGGGCTTTACACTGGTGCCTGTCCTCAAGCACCATCCAAGTTGCTAGGGGAAAGGGGACTTTTCTCAAGTTTCAACCTGTGATCTCAAGGACATCTTCACAAAAGCAGCAGCACAAGACCCCTCGCCCATGCCTCGTGGCCTTACTCACCATGGCTGGAGCAGCAAACTGACTCTTGCAGTCGTCAGCGGTTGTGATTACATTGTGGCTTGCAGTGAAGTGTATTGAGGGGTGTTTTTTTCATTAAAAAATTAACCTTGCTCCAGAAACAATGTAGGAACGGTCAATGCTACCCTTGTGCTTTGCATTCCTTGCAGCTGAAACCTTGTCCATCAGCGCATCCTCCACACCAGAACAGAGACTTTCCCAGATTAAAGGCAGAAAAGGAAGTGTTGGGAGGACAAGTTCAATGAGTTAATGTGTGTCTCCAAGAGTGACAAGACAGAGCTCAGAGCATGGAGAATTACACTGTCCAAGGACATGGACAGAGAGGACAGGAGAGCATGCAGGGAACAAGAGTGTGCTAAGAAGGAAGAGATGCTTTGGATTATGAAGGAGCAGTCAGACTTGTTAAGGCATCTGGTTGAAGTTCAAGAAAGGCAGCTGGATTCTAAAGTCCCTCTGCGGCCTATGCTGAACCTGCTGCCATCATCGCCCAGTTGTACATTCTCCTCCCTCAAATGTCCTATGAGGCAGCGGGGGGTGGGAGGGAGTTCGGTATCCCTTGCACTCAACACCAGGGGAGGGTACAAGGACCAGGAGGTGCCCATTCCCACATCTTTGATTGTTATTGCAGTGCATCTGTAAGCAAGCTTTCCTTGTTTCTCTCCCCCCCCAACCCCCCCCGCAGTGGATCAGCCCTTTTACCCCAGATTATCTTACTTTTCTTTGCTGTCTCTGTGTGTTTGTGTGCATAATAAAACTTAATGAATTGAGGAGAAAAGGCTCTTTATTCATTCAACACATGGTGGTTGGCGGGGGTGGAGTTTACAGGGAAGAAAATGCAATGGAGGGGACAGTTTGGTAAGGAACAACACAGATAAGTGTCACATTACTCTGGCTCATTGCTGAAACTGGTTTTCAAAGCCTCACGAAAACACAGAGCCCCTCAGTTTGCTCTTCCTTTTTCTCTTTTTTTGGGGTCTTTAATGTGATTTTATTCTTTCAGGAAAAAGGAGTGAACTCTTATGCGACCAGAGCAGAGGCAGTGGATGACTCGTACTTCCAGTTGGGTGGGAGTACTCTGTTGGTCTTGTAGTAAGGAGCCAGCCTGTGAATTCTGCTCTCAATCAGAATCAGACGAAATTTGGCATCTTTATCCTTTCTGTTTCTCTCAAGGTGTTTACAAACAGCAACAGCTTTCTTGATCAAGTGGTACAGATCCTCTGGAAGGTCTGGGGCAAGTCCCTTGGACTGAAGGATCCTTAAAATTTTGTGGTGTCTGGCTGCTCAAAATTGACTGCCAGGAAATCTGCCTCAACCCCCAACCCCGGCAAAAACTTTTCTCCCTTTGTTTCACAAATATTATGGAGCACACAGCAGGCAGCAATAACAATGGGGATATTGCTTTATTGAGGCCTAACCTAGTAAGCAAACAACACCAGCACCCTTTTAAACATCCAAAGGCACATTCCACCACCATTCTACACTTGCTCAGCCTATGGTTGAATTGCTCCTTACTGCTGTCCAGGCTGCCTGTGTACGGCTTCATGAGCCATGGGAGCAAGGGATAGGGTTGGTCTCCCAGGATCACGATTGGCATTTCAACATCACCAACGGTTATTTTGCAGTCTGGAAAGAAAGTCCCTGCCTGCAGCTTTCTGGACAGATTTGTGTTCCTAAAGATGCGCATGTCATGCACCTTTCGCAACCATCCCACGTTGATGTCGGTGAAATGGCCCCTGTGATCCACCAGCACTTGCAACACCGTTGAGAAGTATCCCTTTTGGTTTATGTAGTCTTTGGCAATGTGGTCTGGTGCCAAGATAGGGATATGTGTTCCAGCTATCGCCCACCGCAGTTAGGTAACACCATCATGGCAAAACCATCCACTATGTCCTGCACATTGCCCAGAGTCACTACCCTTCTTAGCAGAAGTCTGTTAATGGCCTTGCAAACTTTGATCCCACAACAGATCCCATGGTAGATTTGCCCACTCCAAATTGATGCCCTACTGACCGGTAAGCAGTCTTGCATAGTACGCTTCCACAGAGCTATCGCCACGCACTTCTCCGCTGTCAGAGCAGCTCTCATTTTAGTATTGCTGTGCTTCAGGGCTGAGGAAAGCACTTCACACAGTTCTGGAAAGTGGCCTTATGCATTCAAAAGTTCTGCAGCCATTGCTCATCATCCCATAGCTGCATAACGATGCAGTCCCACCAGTCAGTGCTTGTTTCCTGGCCCAGAAACTGCACACAACTGTGTCATGGTGATGCATGAGTGTCACCAGCAACTGCGAATTGCTGTGCTCTAAGTCTTCCAGCAGAGCTGCTTGCATGGCATCACAATGTTCTGCGCAGCTGTGTAAATACTGCAGGATAAGGCACGAGGTGTTTGTAATGCTCACAACAACAGTGTACAGCTGAGTGGGGTCCATGCTTATCGTGCTATGGCATCCACGTGGGTAACCCAGGCTTACGAAAAGGGCTTCGTTTGTTTGCCATTGATTTCAGGGAAGGAGGGAGGTAAGTGCATCATGGAAGGAAAACAACATGTTCTTATAACTACTTGTGCCAATGTTTTGGTCCCATAAGGCACTGCAAGCCCAACCCAAAATTCCACTCAGCTACGTGCACTATGGGATAGCTACCCACAGTGCAGTGCTCTCTGTGTCGATGCAAGCCTTGCTAGTGAGGATGCACTCCGCCAACACAATGAGTATCATGTGGACATGCAAGATCGATTTGCTTAAATCAAAGGCTCAATGTCAGCTTACATAAAGTCAACTTAACTTTGTAGTGTAGATATGCCCACAATGGTTTTTTTTTTTCTGGTTTAAGGGACTAAGATAGGGATGATGATTTTTACAGGTACTTTTGCTACATACTGTGTCCCATACTGTGCCTGTCAGAATAAAATAATATTTTGTGTAAAAAAAAATCTTAACATCCTTATTGCTTATGCTTATTTAGATTTGGTTTATATCTCTTATTCTCCTTTTTCCCTTTTAAGAAAAAGTAAATCTCCTTTAAATGGAATTATTGAAATTAAGAACAGCAAGCCATTTAAACCCAAATTACCATTTTATGGAGAATGATGCAGTACGGTCTACAGCAAGTAAATGCATTAAGAAAATCCCACTAATTTGCTGCTGTAAAGTGCAGCAGCAACAGGGCACATTTAGCTGGTGTGCCATGTAATTGTAAGAATGATAGGACTCAAACTGTCCTCCATATGAAATTTATCTTTCATCCAATCAGCTGAAAGAACTAATGCTCTGAAAGGTGCCTTATATCCCATCTACTTCCCAATAAAATCAGTGGTGTCCAATCAGACACCTATTGTTAGTAGAGAATCTGAAATTGATACAATCATCACATTGATCCCCAGTTGTGTCTGTCATGCCAGGGCTTTTCTTTTCTCCCCCTCCTCCTCTTCCAAAGTGCAACCATCTCAAATAATGATCCTCTCACTATTACATTGAGTTTCAGAACATTCTAATTATTGGGTTTGTTTGCTAGATTAGGCCATTTAGCCACTGGATAACTTTCAGTGTGGCGCAGAGACACACTGCCCTACAGGGAACTTTGTGAGGCAAAACATTAGATATGCAGGGGAACACATCTGCATGACCTACGAGCACACTAGCTGATCCATGGCTTCACATCCTCCCTTATCCTTTCCCAACCCCTTTGGAGCTTGCGCTAGATGGCTGGCCAGATTTGTGGCTGACCCTGCACAAGTGAAAGGTGATGACAGATTCATTGCAGCCTCCTCCTTATGATGGCCTGGGTCTTGAATCCTGGGAGTCCCCAGACAGCTGCCCCATCCTGGTCTCCACCCCATGGCTACTGAAACTGGGTGGGCTGAGAAGCTATTGGGGCTGTAGCCCCAGCCAAGGCACCACCCATGGGAGCTCTAATTGGAGGATTGCCTGGCTCCACTGATTGGTCCAACTACACTACTTAAGCCAGGAGAAGGAACAGGAAATTTGTTTGCATAACAAGGTGGTTTCCTTCTGTGGCTGCATTGGACCCTGCTTATGTCTGCCTCCTGCCAACCTGGTTCCTGCCTTACCCCTGCCTTTGCACCTGTTCCCACCATGCTTGATCCTTACTTCTCTTCCAACTCTTCTCCTCACCTCCAATTCTCAATGACCAGTCCTGGCTCTGACCCTCAGCTTTCATTTGTGGTTCTGGTTTGACACCTGGCTCTGGCATTTGACTCTGACACTTGGCTTTGTTTGCCAACCTGTATACCTACTCTGTTCACTAGACCTGACTGCCTACATCCTGGTCCATAATACTCCTCCCTTTGCTCATTCTCTCAAGACGACTGGCAGATTAGGTGAGAGTTTATTTCAGGAGCTCCCTGCTCTTTCTGGGACTCTGTACATTCAGGTTACAGAGTAAATTATACCCCCCACCACAACATCAGACTGACCATTTTTGTCACTAGTCAGGCTCACACAGAACCCTGCCTGCTGGAGTAGGCACCTATGAACCCCCAAGACTTGTGATGAATATTTTGTTGGTTTGTTTTCTTCCCTGGAAACAACTTCACTGTATTAAGTGCTTAAATCAAATTTAATTTAATATAAACTTTATGTTCTTGTCCCGAAACCTTTCCTCAGATGAGTGACCTTGACTTATGGAAGGAAGTAGTGCCATTTGCCTGAATAAGGCTATTCACATGAGTAAGGGTTTTAAGATGGAACTCTTATCTTAGAGTTTAGAGCTGTCATTCATTACCATCAGCATTTCTTTTTATAAAAAAATGAATACACAATGTCAGTATAAAAATGTTCCTTTGATCAGTGCCTACTGCAATTGTGTGTCATACACCATATTTTAAGCTGGCAAATGGAATATGCCCCCAAACAGGGTGGAATATTCCAAAAATTAAATGATCCCATGTGGTATGTAACATGACTTAAATCAACATCTGTACCAGATGACTGGAGGATAGCTAATGTAACACCAAATTGTTTTTAAATGTTACAGAGGCAATTTTGACAACTACTGCCTGGTAGGCCTAACTTCAGTACAAGGCAAACTAGTTGAAACTACAGTGAAGAACGGAATTATCAGACACATAGATGAACCCAATTTGCTGGGGAAGAGTCAACGTGGCTTTTGTAAAGGGAAATCATGCCTCACCAATCTATTAGAATTCTTTGAGGGGGCAACAAACACATGGACAAGGGTAATCCAGTGGATATAGTGTACTTGGACTTTCACAAAGCCTTTAACCACTTTCCAAAGGCTCCAGTGCTCCTCTCCAAAGACTCTTAAGGAAAGGAAGCAGTCATGGGATAAGAAGGAAGGTCTTTTCATGGATTGCTAACTGGTTAAAAGACAGAAAACAAAGGATAGGAATAAATAGTTTTCACAGTGGAGAGAGGTAAACAGCAGGGTCCCCCAGATAGCTGTTTAATATATTCATAAATGATCTGTAAAAAGGGGTAAACAGTGAGGTGGCAAAGTTTGCAGACAATACTAAATTATTAAAGATAGTTAAGTCCAGAGCAGACTGTGAAGAGTTACAAAGGAATGTCACAAAATGGAATCACTGGGCAACAAAATGGCAGATGAAATTAAATACTGATAAATACAAAGTAATGCTGATTGAAGAACATAATCCCAATTATAAATAAAAAATGAGGGGGTCTAAATTAGCTGTTACTACTTAAGAAAGAGATCTTGGAGTCATCATGAATAGTTCTCTGAAAATATCTGCTCATTATGCAGCAGCAGTCAAAAAAGCCAACAGTGTTAGGAACTGTTAGGACAGGGATAGATAATAAGACAGAACTTATCATAATACCACTATATGAAGCCATGGTACACCCACACTTTGAATACTGTGTGCAGATCTGGTTGCCCCGTCTCAAAGAAGATATATATAGAATTGGAAAAAGTACAGAGAAGGGCAACAAAAAATGATCAGGGATATGGGACAGATTCCATCTGAGAAGAGATTAGAAAGACTGGGACTATTCAGATTGGAAAAGAGACAACTGAGAGGGGGGAGGAATGTGAGAGAGGTCTATACAATCATAAAAGGGGTGGAGAAAGTGAATAAGTGTTATTCACTCCTCCACATAAGACAAGAACCAGAGATCACCCAATGAAATTAACAGGCAACAGGTTAAAAAAAAAGGAAGTATTTCTTCACATAACGCACGGTCAACCTATGGAACTCATTGCTCGAGAATGCGAGAAGGCCAAAAGTATAACTGGGTCCAAAAAAGAATTAGGTAAGTTAATGGAGGATATGTCGACCAATGGCTATTAGCTAAGATGGTCAGTGATGCAACCCCATGCTCTGAGAGTCCCAAAGTTTCTGACTGCCAGATGCTGAGACTGGATGACAGGGGATGGCTCACATGATAATAGCCCTGTTCTGTTCATTCGTTCTGAAGCGTCTGGCACTGGACACTGTTAAAGACAGGATACTGGTCTAGATGGACCATTGATCTGATCCAGTGCGGCTGTTCTAGTGTTATGTTCCTGTGACTATGGTCTCATTATACTTCATGAGCTGTGTCTAACCTAGCTGGTACTTGGATAAGAATGCTCCAAGAAAACTCCAGGTGTTGCAGTACTGATGATTCAACAGGGAGCATTCCTCTCCTTTAGGGCCTGTTTCAAATTGATACAGGGACCAGAGTCAGATGGTTTGCAACCGCTCTATCCTGGAAGTGTTTGGGGACAGTTCAGCTCCTGGCTGAAGTTATAGCAGCACTCAGCTTAACTTGGGCCTTGTCTGCCATGGGCCTTGGGGGGAAGGAAAGAATACTTGTGGCCTAGGAATACCCCTTCCATATTTTCTCCTGCTTTCAACATATCCTCTGTAGCTCCAACAGTGTACAAAGTCCACTGGAAAAAAGAGGGTGATCAATAGAGCAGAGAGACAAGCAAATACATTATGAAAAGGTTCATGGCGTTTCAATGAAACTCTCTTGAGAAGAACATAAATGTTAATGAAAAGGGGAAATAGGTATTACAAGAAAATACATATGCGCACACACACAAATAAAGAGTTCTCCCAGATTTGCCATCCCTGGCCTAGTGTGAGTTCAAATGCTGGTGATTTTGAGATGCAACACCACTAATTTGTGCTTGGGTAACATTTAAAAAGAAAATGGGTGGGGGTGAAGCTACCTTTCCTGGAACATTTGATTCAGGTATGGAGTTTTGCAAGAGCTGGAAAAAAGCAAGATAATGAATGGGATGATTCCTGCAACACACACTAACAAGAGGTTTTGTGTCAGGCTAACATTTTGCCTGGATATGTAGGCAGGGTGTAGAATCAGTCCCTTACTAAGAAGGCTGATTATTGTGTAAAGATGGGGGACAGTAGGGAGGACTATTAATCTAGAGATTTGAAAAGCATCATCTCTTTTTTCCACACATAATCTGATTGTTAAGGCAGCAGTTAGATTTGCAAAGATGGGAAAGTGAATCTAAATCTGATAGGAAAATCAGTGTAACTTTTTTTCCCCATGTGGAGTATGGCATTGACTATTAATGTTTCAGAAATATATTATTTGCCTTTTCATCATTTTGTCCCTGCATAATTTATATCAGAAAGGGGAAAGAGTGTAGCTATTTTGCTAAAATTGTGTTGTCCCAGTGAGTACCACAGGTACAAAATGTTTCCTTTTTTTCCTCCTGTTGTTTCAACGCTACTTAATGACTGAAAACTGAATACCAAGGACAATCATGAGCACTTAGGGCCCAATTCATAAAAAATGCTGTAAGCCATTTATGCACAAATGTTGCCACTTATGGAAACAAGCTACATAAAGAATTCTGGTTTGTGATTCACCAAACCTCTTTATGTTAACATATTTTTCCTCAGTGGTATATGTGAATGGTGCACAATTCCACAGAGAGGATAAAGGCAAAAGCATTGTTAGGTTGTTTTGCAGAAAAAGTTGAAGGAGCTTTATGAATCTTCTCTATTAATTTATTTTATGTAACTGTATATTAGAACAAAGTCTGGCTCATATAGTAATTAATTGCCATTTCTGGAAGATGGCACACAAAACAAAATTCCCAGCTGGTGAAACTCCATTGATGTCAATTATTGCCAGCACAGAATATGGTCCAATGTTCTTAAAGACACAGACTCACCAAGAAAGCATGTGAATTTCTGTCACTTCACAGTGTTTTTTTCAACTGTTATTTTAAAATAATCTTTAAGATGAAAGGAGTTCACAGAAGTCCCGTGTCTCTACCCAGCATTGGTATTAGCCAGGTGGCAGAAAGGCAAGCTTTTCCACATCATATCAGCAATATAACTCTTTCCTGATCTGGTGGGGTAGCTGAAGATGTAGAAGGTAGTTCATTTCTCATATTTAGGCTCTGTTGCTGAGATTACTGTCAGTGGGCCCAATGGGTAGGACGGATTCTCTTCTATGAATATGTTGTAAAATCCTTCCTAACGTGTGGAAATATTTTTAACAGTTTGTATGTACCCCTTTATAATGCTTTGCAAAGGAAGATTATATTAGCCACTAAATCTCTCATGTACACAGAAGTGATTTTTTAAAAAGAAAATAAGTATACAAATATTGGACCACATTCTTCCTTGCTGTATTCTCATTTAAGTCAGTGGAGTTACTCCAGAGAGGAATTTGGTCAGTTTTATGTAAAAGCAACTTCAGACTAAAACCCCTATGCCTCAATTATCCTGTTATCCTTGCAGTTTCATAGAAACCAATTGATATAAATGGGATGGGATGGGAAAGAACTCTGCCCACATACAAGAACTTTCGGGATCAGGCCTAAACATGGATTTAGGAGCCTAATTTTCAACATCCATTTTTAAAAAATTTGATCTTTTTTCATACTATATATTTTAATCATGTTATTTAATCACTTTAAAATTAATTTGTAGTACCTTCCCTTTCACCTTCAATCTGGACCTTGTGGAGCATGACACTGAAGAGGCTCTCAACACAAAATGGGTCAGTACAAAAACTAATTTCCCCCTGCTGATACTCACACCTTGTTGTCAACTGTTTGAAATGGGCCACCTTGATTACATTGGCCTCCTTAGCACTACAAAAGAGATTTCCACCACTTCTTGTCAACTGTTGAGAATAGCCCACTTCCACCTTAATTGAATTGGCTCATTAGTACTGACCCTGCACTTGGTAAGGTAACTACCATATGCTGTGTATTTATGCCTCCCTACTATGTTTTCCACTCCATGCATCTGATGAAGTGGGTTTTAGCCCACGAAAGCTTATGCCCAGATAAATTTTTTAGTCTCCTCATTGTTTTTACAAAAGACTAAGTAACCAGCAGTTTTAAACAGACCTTTTTCAATTGAAATCATGGTTGAAGTTAGCAGTGAGAAGAACTGAAAATTTGGGTGTTGTTTTTTTTAAAAAATAAATAAATAAAATTCTGTTGAGCTGGGAGCAGCTTAGTCTCAAAAATGAATCTACTTCTAAAGTCCCATATAGCAACTACAACGGCTCAGACTGAAACTGCAGCTATCTGTTCATCATCATAGTTTCTGATGGTGATGGGAGCTGAAAGTAAAATTCCTTGTATCAGAAGGTAAGAGTGGTTTTGGAATACAAGGGACTGCCAGGGTGAAACCTTGGCTTCATTTAAGCTAATGGCAAAAGTCTGAGTGTTGACACACATTTAAGTTCCTACTAATTACAATCTTAGGGAAATGATTTATCGATTATATTTTAATGAGAACATACGTTTCCATCATAAAGGTTCTAAAAGTATGGATTTATTTTCTATTGGTGAGATTTTCAAAGGAGACTAGCTAAGTTTATATATTTTCACTTACTTCATATTTGTCATTTCTTTAAATTGAGTATTTTATTATTATTTTTTTTTGCGTAAGCTGGAAAATGATCACATATCTTTCCTTGCCCTAGTGGAAAAAACAGCAGAAAAACTGGGAAAAATGTGGAAATGCCTGCTTTGATTCTACATTAAACTGATCTTCCTTACAATTACATATATAAAATGTGTTCCTTCTCTAGTTCTATGATAATAGCTGATAGATATTTTTTTTAAAAGCAACACAGTAATTTATATCATTTAAATTTGATGGGGCTGAACACAAATCTTTGAAGTTTAAAATTAGATTATCTTAATATATATCTTTGTAAAAGGTTGCTTATATTAAATCTCTGCAGTAGCACTGATTAATATACTCAACCCAAATACATGCAGGTTTTTTTCATATAAAACTTCAATTTAAGGGCCTGCCTGGAGATAAGGGGGATAAGTACCTCTAAGGAGACTTGCAAGGCCAGATTCAAAGGCCACCGAAGTCAATAGAAACACTCCCATTGACTTTGGTGGGCTTTGGATAAGGCCTTCAGTGCCTAGGGCAAAACTGTGCCTAAAGATCATGATCCAATTCTCTTTAAAGTCAAAAAAAAAAAAGGAGTACTTGTGGCACCTTAGAGACTAACCAATTTATTTGAGCATGAGCTTTCGTGAGCTACAGCTCACTGTATTTGATTTTATTCCCTAATCCAGTATTTGATCCCTGATATCCCTGATCCAGTATTTGATTTTATTCCCTAATCCATTACTAAGCAATGGCATTTCTTTTACTCTGATGTTTTTTGTTTGTTTGTTTTGATTAGTTTTGTTTTTTTAATGTAATGGCTTTATCTCAGTTTGCACTGTACAATGAATTTTTTTTACGAATATTATTACAATAAATGATTTTTTTTTGGGTGGGGCTAGTGATGTTGAGGAATAACAATACCATTTCCTTTTTTCCTCCTCAAGATTTCCTGATTTTTTTTTGTTTAGCCAAAAGAAAAAATCACATTAGCCCTTAGCATTTCTATTTTGAAATCCCTTATCAAAGATGTTTGTCAACAGATCATTAGGTACATGAGGAAAATAATTAGCTGTCTTTATCATTTGTAGATTAGCTGCAACATTGCATTGTCATTTAAAGTACTATTGAAGCAGACACATTCAACTTTCATGTATGACTATGAATCTTATTTCCTTTTCATTATGTCCATTTAATATAAACAAAGGATGCTAATTGTCTTTCTGATGCAAGAATAGGATAAGATCCCATGGAAAACACATCTCTCTCCAAATCTCACCTTGTCACAGAGATAAATAAGTTCTCACTGCCTAAAGCCAACATAAGCTACTAAAAAAGAGGAAAGGAGTACTTGTGGCACCTTAGAGACTAACAAATTTAAGTACTCCTTTTCTTTTTGCGGATACAGACTAACACGGCTGCTACTCTGAAACCTAAAAAAAGAGGAACATTCTTCAGAGAATTTGCTTGATGACTGGGCCAAAACGCTGCTTGACTCATGCAAAACTAAAGGCAGTGGTTTATCTTCACAAGGAAACAGCATGCCTGCTGTTTTTCATTGTGTAGCAGAGTGATAGCACTATTAATTCATGATTCACCCCCTCCCCGTCCCCCCATCAATTATCATTGCACCAGGAGCTGGGATTAAGGCCTGAGAGCGGACAAAATACAGCAGACATACTATATTAGAAAACTATATTCTGTCAAGTTAAATTAAGATCTTGACTCAAAGTCTCAAACTTATACAGCCAAGAGTTAAATCTCTTTGATCTGATCTTTTTGTGCCTGATATAGGGCAAGATTTGCTTTTTTCTATGAAACCCATGCAGACTGGTGCCAGCAGTCAGGCACCAAAACCATTTTTCAGTCGTAGGACTGGATAGTTCAGAGCAAACTAAGCAGACACATTGCCAGACCACTTTGTTGCTGCTTATTTCCTCCTCAGCTGGGGGCTGAAATGCCCACTAATTGGAATACCCTGAACTTGGTAATACCCTGACTTGGTTCTGTTGCACTGGCAATTGCAGTAGCAGCCAGTAGAATTCATCATGGTGCCATGAAGAGACTTCCTAACACTTACATAGGAGAAGATAAAGTATCCCTATGCAATCCCCTATATACGTGTTGTCAAGCAGGATCTTACCAGGATAGAATTACAGACCCTTTTCAGAAGTTCCTACTAAAACTGAAAAGCAAATAAAAAGCCCCAAATAGCACTATCTTTCAGGTAATCCTGACGATAGCTATAATATGGGGCTTGATGGTTCATAAGAATAGTCCTACGCTATGGATTCTTTCTCTCTAAGTCTGTCATTAACACCCTTCTCACCAGGAGAGTGGCTGTATATAATGTAACGAGCTGATGACTTCAGTTCATAGTGGACAGGTGGTCACTTTACCAAAAAAAACAGCAATTTGCGCCATTGTTCGCTGTATCAGCAGAAAGGCCAAGTATTGAATGGATGAAACTGCCCATTCACTCCTAGAGATGATCCTTCTAAGTTCAGGGCTAAAGTACATTTGTGAGGCACCCTCTTGCTGTAACCATTCTGAGACTAGGGAAATGTAGGTTAAAGAGCTATTAATATGTCACCTTCCATTAACATTAAATTTTGTAAAAATCCAAGTAAATCAAATGGGGGCCAAGTTTTGGCACACACCATAATGTATATCCGGAGCCCCTCATAATATTTACATCAGCAACTTTGGCATCATCCACATTCAGTTGTTACTATGGTGATGTTATTCAATAGATTTTAACACAAAAGAACAATCATTAATAATAATTATGTAATATCAATTAACATAACAATTATTGTATGAGATTATGGCCTTTTGTGAGTTCCCGAGAGGAGAGAGCATAAACAGTTTTACCTACTGCTTGTGCC
Organism: Lepidochelys olivacea; assembly: GCF_965140295.1. Lineage (NCBI taxonomy): Eukaryota > Metazoa > Chordata > Testudines > Cheloniidae > Lepidochelys > Lepidochelys olivacea. Next base: position 33,174,356 of record NC_140415.1, read on the forward strand.
CCTGCCCTCTGTCAAATTGAAGAAAGCAGTCACTGATGTCGGCTAACATTGCCACTTATATGAGGCTCTTCAAAGTGGGAAAAGTATTGGGAAGGGAAGGCCAGGAAAACACCCCAGTTTACACTAGCCGCGGAGCTCTCCTGTGGCAGGGAGTAGGAAGAGGTACATGATACACCCTTTTAAAGTGTGGTAGGGAGTCCACTGCAGCAAGAGCTCCTCAGAGGAAAGCTGGATGATTCATCCAGAATTCTTCTCTATATAGCTACTAAACAATGCCAGTCATTTGAAGCTGAAACCTGGTCCACAGCTAATTCCTGTGTCTGGGAGATGAGACTTCGCTATTGAAAATGCTCTTCGGCTCAGGTTTTGGGGCAAAGAAAGTGCATGGTTTGACTCCAGCCCACACTGAACTGCTAAACAAAACAAAATTAAATGGCTATTCTCTGAATAATAAAATAAAAGGTCAGTTTAGAGAATGAACATTTTCAAAAATGTGTTTTGGCTACTGTAGCCATAATGGAGGAAAGTTACTAAACAAGGTCTCCAGATACAATAATGTGAATTCAAGGGCTTTTTTGTGTGTTTCAGAGCAATAGCTTATTTTATGGGTACAACCATTAAAAACTACTCACTAACTGCAGTAACTGTATTCTTAACCTTTAGTTTAATACTAATTTATCACATCTGCACTCTTCATTGTTGAATGGTTGTAGACCTTTATGGTGGGGACCAGATATACAGAAGCACGTACGTGCTGCTTGACTGTGATTTATCTTCTTATTTAATGCCATTGGTTAATGTCCTGAGAGTTCACAAGCTGCACATTTTAAGGTCTCCTACTCCTATTATGACTACTGTATGGCTGTACAATTTACATTCTGTAATGTCCTCTTTTACAGGGGCAAAAAGAAGATACATATTTTCATGGGAGGAGTGAAAGGGGGAATAGAGCAAGGTTAGATTAATCTGAAACAAGTAATACAAAACCCAGAATGCTTGAAGCAAATAGTCAAAGCATGCTATTACTACTAATATTCGTTTGCTTCTTAGACTTGTTCTACATTATATATGAAATGCTGTGTTTATGCTGTTCTTGCTGGTTTCTTCTGCAGAAGGTGATCCACTTCCATAGTATTTTAGGTATTATGCTGAGCTTTTAATTTTTTCATTTTATGATAGCTAGAGTAAAATTGTACCTTTTTCTGGGATGGTCACACAGGATGTACATTAACTCTCCCAAAATCAGATGATACCTTTGTATGATGTCATGCTCAGGACACCCAGAACTGTGAGCCACTGTGTTACCATTGTGCCTTAGCAAGATTGAGAGCTTTGCTGCTGCTAAACTGTGGCAGTTCCCTGACACACCAGCCTGTCTGCCTTGCTAGAAAACTCTTTAAGACTCTGCAAGCTAAAACCTTGTCTTGAGGTAATGTCAGTGACCTCCAGTTCCTGAGTTCACCAGGGACATATCCCTGCAGTGTCCAGTCCCTTTCACTGGACACTCACAGAAATTATTAAATTTGCTGCCTCGAAAGACACAGAGCACTCATCAGCCTGTTAGGTTAGCTGAAGACTCACTCTTCACTTTAATACACAGCACTAAAATGGTTTTGTAATAAATCAAGAATAAGTTTATTAACAAAGAACAGAGATTTAAGTGATACTAACAAAGAATAAAAGAGACAGGTATCGTTACAAATAAAATGAAATAACACACACTTGCTATTGACTAAAATTTAATTTTATCACGTCACAATATTTGCTTAAACAGTTTTCTTATTTATTTGATGTTATCAGCATTCCTAGTCCTCCAAACTAGGGAATCCAACTTCCATAGGCTCAATGGGTACCGAACCTATGTCTCCTCAGTGATGAATAACTAAAAGCTCTTTTTATTCCCCTTACATTACTTAAGGTTCATAGTCTCTGCCTGAAGAGCCAGGAAGTCTTCCTGGGGAGCAAATTGTGTTCCCTGACAAATTGTTAAATGGTCTCCCTCACTCATTTAGCTTGTTGGCTTTGTTTACCGTATATGCAAATGTACTTCTCTTGTCCTCCACCTCTAACCAATCCAGTCAGACAGGTTAATACACATTCCATTGTGCAGGGTAGGATGGGTTTTATGCTCTGCACATTTTAAGAACATTTCCAACACACATCTAAAATTCTTTGTACCCAACCTGTACATACATCACACAATGATTTTCAGGACCACCGTGTCACCATTTTACATATGATACCTTACATGAAACCTTTGAGGCAAATATTTTGGCAACAGTGTGTTGGGGGAATGAGTGTGTCAGGTCTGATGTGAGTTACAGTATGGGGGGCCTCCATCAGTTGGCTTTGAAGTGTTCCTGGAGTCACAGTTTGAAACTCATCACAAAATTTATACTGTAAATAAGCTCCTCTAGCCACAGGAATTTTTTTCTCTGAATATAACCACTACTAGCTGCTCCCAAAGTGAGGCTTTTTATAAATGCAAACTGAGCCCCAGCAGTCCACAGGTATATTAAACCCTCTTGTTAATCCATCCCCAGTTATGCCCAACAAGGTCCCTTATAAAACTGAACTAAATTGCTCTCCAAGTTTAGCTGGGTTGAAGGTGGCCACTGGTACCATCTTTGAGACTATTAATGACTCTCTTAATGACTATCCATGCATCTCTGGACCCTCCCAGATGTCGAGCCCGGACAGTTATTAATACCCGAGGGTTGTGGTGGATTGGGTAATCAGTGAGGTGGAGATGGGTGCGAACCCTGCCAATAGGGGCAATCTCCACCAAGATCTGAGCCCTCTTTCACACTCCTGTTAGGGCTTGATGTTATGCTGGCTGGGACCCCTCATTGAGGAAAGCCTCTGGATGGTAAATCCAGTCACTACCTCCTCACGGTGAGAGTCGGTAACTGGCTTGGACAGCCGGGCGGATTGCGGAGGACGAATCCCCATCCTTGTTGGGGTGGGTATTGGGGTAGGCAGCCCCAACAAAATCAGCTCCCCCTGGTAAGGATAGCCTCCCCCAGGTATAGGTTGAATCCCCCTGGTAAGGGTTAGTTTCCCCCTGATAAGGAGGCCCTGAGAGAGATTCGCAAAGATAGTGTCCTTGGCCCAGATAAAACAACAGTGAATGATTCATGGGATATTTTTAACTGGACTCCTTAATTCTCATGAAAATTTTTAATATATGTTTTTTTAAATAGGTAGGTCCTAGATATTTTTAAAGAAAATAGAACTATTTAAATTCCCAAAGTACAAATTGCGGAAGAATTAATGAAACTATCCTCCTGGAGGCCATTGACAATAGGTTCTGTGTGGATATGACTGTATACGAAAATTTTAGCTAAAAGATTAATGACTGCAGTCAAAATTTGTAATAGACAAAAAGGTTTTATCTCTGCTCCAGGATATGAAGAGAATATCTCAATTTTAGACAATTTGATAAAGGGAGAAAAGAGGAATGGAGAGGAATTAGCCATAGTATTTGTGGATTTGGCTAAGGCATTTGATTCGGTGGGACATAGACATATTATGTCCGGCCTGAGGAGGTTTGGAATAGATGAGCATTTTATAGAAATTATAAGGGACCTCTATGATAACTGCACTACAAGGGTTTGGGTGGGGGACAAGAGCACTGAGTCTATTTTAATAAGGAGTGGGATAAAACAAGGCGACCCTTTATCTCCTATTTTATTCAATATTGCCATGGATCCTTTGTTTACTAAGCTGGAAACTGAGGGTTCGGGGTTTTATGTTCAAGGGAATAGTATCACGTCATTGGCGTTTGCCGATGACATGGCAATTTTAAGTGGGTCATATCAAGGGATGGCCAAAACTTGGGAATTTTAGATTGTTTCTGCAGAAATACTAATCTTTTGGTTAATGTGAAAAAACCCTAATTTTTTAATTAGTGAAAAAACTTTAATTTTTAATGTGAAAAAACTAAGGGATTTCACATACTAGCAAAATATAAGACTTATGTGATTAACCCCAAGGATAATTGAAGAATGGGTACTGAAATTATTGATTATGTACAGCCAGGAGAATTAAAAAAATATTTGGGGGCGATGATAGATCCTTGGATAGGGATTGGAGGAATGTCTCTTAAGGACAAACTGACTGAAAGGAATGAGAGTTTAAGTAAGGCTCCGCTGAAACCTGACCCAAAACTGATCATTTTACAAACATATATTTTACCTAGGTTATTTTATAATTTACATTTAATTGAGCGCCCTTTTTATCTTTTATATGAGCTAGGTGTTTTAGTTAGAAAATAGCTAAACAGATTTTACATCTCCCACAAAGTACCACCGATGGATTATTTTATGCAAGGGGAAGAGATGGAGGACTTGCATTAACCAAATTTAGTGTACAAGTACCTAACATGCTTATCTGCAAATGGAGAAGACATATTGTGTCTAAAGATAATTGGATAGATTTATCCTATATGTATGCTGGAGAAAATTTAGTTGATAAAATATTGATTCTTAGTGCAGCAACACCAAATTCCAAGAAATGGAAGGAGGAAGAATTTTTTAGATGGTGTGGGTTGAGGTGTCAGGGGTAGGTATTAAGTATTTTTAAAATGATGTAATTAGTAATTCAATTTTGAAAAGATCTTGTATGGTTAAATCCTCCTCATTGATTGCCGCATTACAGTTTAGGGCTAATGTTTACCCTACAAGGGAAACATTGGCAAGAAGGAGAGAGATAGCTCAGTGGTTTGAGCATTGGCCTGCTAAACACAGGCTTGTGAGTTCAATCCTTGAGGAGGCCATTTAGGGATTTGGGGCAAAAATTGGGGATTGGTTTTGCTTTGAGCAGGGGGTTGGACTAGATGACCTCCTGAGGTCCCTTCCAATCCTGATATTCTATGATTCTATGAAATGCCACCTGTAGATGGTGTGGTAAGGCTAGGGAGACAATATCACATATAGCTGGACAATGTTTTAAAACTAAAGATGCTAGGATAACAAGACATAATAGGGTAGTTTCTATTAGTAGATAGTAGTAGTAGTAGATAAGGTGTGAAAATTGGGGTGGAAATCAATAGTAGAACCTCACTTGAGAACTAAAGAAGGAAATTTGGGAAAGCCAGATATTGTTTTTATAAAAGGAGACACTGCAGTGGTGGTGGATGTTACAATTCACTGGGAGGATAATGCTGATAGTCTGGAGAAAGCCCACAAAGAGAAGGTCGCCTATTACCTCAAATTGGAGAAAGATATTAAAAAATTAACAGGAGGTACAAATGTCCACTTCTTTGGTCTCACAGTTGGGGCTTCTGGCAAATGGAGTGAAGGAAATGATGATTTTCTAAAAATTTTAGGAATTGAGAGAGGTAAAAATTTTAAGGAAAATCTTTGTAGACTCGTTTTATATGCCACTGCAGATATGATGGCTATGTTCAATGACAATTAGTGATCCTGGAGCTCCATTCCATGTATCTTACTATTACTTAAATTTTAGCTATTTTTCCACATTTTAAATTTATGGATTATTGGTTATCAATACCTTTATATCCATCTGCTATTTATTATCTGTCCTTTCAGATGGTGGTTTTAAGTAATTAATAAATACTTATATGTTTGGATTGATATCCTATTTTAAATTATTCTTTTTACTGGACTTGGATGCAGACTGGCCGCATATAGTAACCAGGAAAGGGCAGGTAGTCATGCCGGTACATAAATAAGCATCAATGTTCATAAACAGAAAGTTTGTTCTATTAAGCAGAGCCTCAGAATTCACTTTACACACAGCATGGTTAAGTATAGATCCAATCAACTTCCATTCAACGCTCTGTGCTTTCTGTTGAACTATGCTAAAATTTACTGTAAGGGAAAAATGGGGGAAGTTAACATTTAGCAGAAAGAAAATGATGGGTGAAAGAGACAGATGAAATACCGATGTTTCACTTGTATACATAGTCACTTCCTTCTGACATAGGAAGAAATATAGTTGGATGATGTCTCTGGTAAATTAAGGTCTCCATTAAAATGGTAGCTACAAACGTTGAGCCCCACCATCTGTAGGAGAAAGGGCTGTTCCCTTGTCTATTATTTACATTGTGGTCGTGCCCTAGATGTGCTCGGTACTGTTCATACATATAAGAAGAGACAGTTTCAGCCTCAAAGAGTATACAGTTTGAAGTGACAAAATCAGACAAAGGCTGGAGGGAAAAGACAAATAAATTGGTAAGTGGGATGGCTTGGCACATGTCTTCGTACTTCTATGGCTTCTGCTAATATTGTATTTTAGGCTATTTTACTCGCAATGGCCTACTTAACTTAAGCACATCTGTTCACTTGTGTGTAAATGCTGTAGGTAATAGATGATGGAACCTTTACCATTGATTTCCGTGGGCACAGGGTCATCACAGGGCTTTCCTTAAGGCCCACATTAGGGATCTGAAAAAGGGCACTGAGTGAAACAGCTTCACAGAAGGCATTTTCATGCCTGCTTAGAAAGCTATGACAAGGTACACCGGCATCAGGTCTAGGGAAGGGCCACGCGATTTACTTCCTGCTCACTGGATATGACCTCCATGTAGATACTGTCAACTTCACACTATCTCGCGTATCCTTGATTTACTGACTTACTTTGATGGCAGGCTACCGGCTCTTCACCTGGCTGATGACAAAGCTATTAAATGGCTGGGCACACTGTGTATATGCTGATGATGAGTTACCTGCAACTTGTTCCATAAGTGGTGTGGAGCAGTTGTGGTCTTTCTTCTAGCTAACAGGTTGGAGTAGCATCCTGGCTTCTGATTTGAAAGAACGAGGAATACATTTCACTTTCACTTCTCCCACACAAGGAAAGATTTAGGGTTGATGTTGGAATAGTTGATTTCACCCTTTATGAATACATCTGTCCAAAATTCCACAGCTCTGTTAATGAATAAATATAGCAGGATACGTTTCCCCAAGTAATAATAATAATAATAATAATAATCAATTGTTAAGGTGAGTAAAGAGTTAATAACAAATGCGGATCATATATTTCTGTCAGTACTTATGTCATCCATTGAAGTAATCCATCAAGTCTGATTTTATTTTGTTCTTCTAACTGCAGAATAAATAGATCTGTCAGAATGCATGCTGTAATTGTTTCAGGGGGAAGTCTTTTCTGTAGATAAGATCATTTTAATTTAGATACTCATTATTAAAATGTCAATTAACCTTGATTTTTCATCCTTTAGTATTATTTAAACTAAGCACCAAATAACTTTGATGTAGATGTAGAACTGTAAAACCTTTAATGAGGTAAATTGCTTATAGAGCTCTTGTTTAATTAGTTCAGTCATTTTCTGTCATTTCTAATTACATAACTAAATTCTCTACATTTGGCAAATCTCACAGTTAGTATGAACTCTTCTTTCATGGTAATTAGCTTAATATTCAATGACCTCATTTGTGTACACTTGTGACTTAATTTATGTTTTCATAAACAATTAATTTTGATTCTTCTCCATACTGGCTGTGACAATTTCTTCCTCAGTTTAAGATGCATTCCAAAGCATCGTATATTCAGTTTAAATGTATGGCATATACATTAATGGTAATTAATTAATGTGAGAACCCACAATTTCCATATATTTCACATGAAAAAACTCATAAAAGAATGGGTGATCAGCTTATACAATATATACACTTCCCACCAGGACATTTCTTATGCCTGCACCATTGATTCCCACCTCCATCAAGCATCCAGCTGGTTCAATGATCTGGGAGAGTATCTCTCTCATACATCATCCTGATAGATGAGAGTGGAAGCGCCCATGCCACTGCCTTCAATTGTTTCCTAATAAGATAATAGTCTCTTGAAACCTTCTTTGATATTCACTTACTCCTATGGAGACCCTACCAACCACCACACACACATTGCCTACTCTGACTTCTGTCTCCTCTGTTGACAAGACGAATCACTCTTATCTGATGCCTGAGTGGGAAAACCCCGGAGACGTTTTGCTGTAAGGCTACATCTACACTTGGAGCTAAAGATGTGATTCTCAGGTCACATAGACATACTCGCACTAGCTCTCATTGAGCTAGTATGCTAAAAATAGTACAATACTGCACCCTGGGCAGTGATGAGTGGTGACATGGACTAGATGTCCTGCGTACAAACCCACCCAGATCCCGTGGGTACATACACAGGGCAGCTAGCCTGTGCTACAATGGCTACACTACTATGTTTAGCATACTAGCTCAATGAGAGCTAGTGCAAGTACATCTGCTTGAGCTGGGAACCATACCTCTAGCTCCAAACGTAGATGTGGCTTATGATCTCTTTTGCATGGAAGAGAGAGAGAATTGACTTAATGGATGGATGTAAGCGGTAGAGGTGATATAGCTTCACTTTAATGAGGCTTTTGTCATGGTCAAACATGGCATTCTCATAAGCAAACTAGGGAAACGGTCTAGGTGAAATCACTGTAAGATTGGTGCACATCTGGTTGAAAGACCATAGTCAGTTAATTGTTTGCTGTCAGACTGAGAGGACATATCAAGTGGGGTCCCACAACGATCTGTCCTGGGTCTGATACTATTCCATATTTTCACTACTTTTTTGGCTGATGGATTAGAGAGTACACTTATAAAATTTGCAGATAAACCAACACTTTGGATGGCTGGGTTGGAACTCAAAAGGACCTTGATATATTGGAGAATTGGTCTGAAATCAGCAAGATGAAATTCAATAAAGACAAGTGCAAAGTACTACACTTAGGAAGGAAGAAATCAAATGCACAAATACAAAGAGGTGAGTAACTGACAATACTGAAGAAAAGGATATGGGGATTGTGGATCACAACTTGAATGAGTCAACGGTGAAATGCTGTTGCAAAAAAGGCAAATGTAATTCAGCGATGTATTAACAGGAATGTCATGTGTAAGATACAGGTGGTAATTATTCCTCTTTACTTGACACTAGTGAGGCCTCGACTGGGTACCACACAAAGAAAGATGTGGACATATTGGAGAGAGTCTACAAAAAAAAACAGAAATGACGAAGGGTTTCGAAAACATGACCTATTAGGAAACGTTGAAAGAATGTTTAGTCTAGAGAAGTGAATTCTGAGGGGGGACCAGATAATAGTTTTCAAATATATAAAAGGTTGTTATAAAGTGGACAATTATCATTTGTTCTCCATGTCCACTGAGTGTAGACAAGAAGTAATGAGCTTAGTTTGCAGTAAAGGAGATTTAGGTTAATTATTAGGAAAAACGTTCTAACTATAAGGATGATTAAGCACCAAAACAGGTTACCTCATTGAATCCTTGTCATCAAAGGCTTTTCAGAACAGGTTAGACAAACATCTGTTGTGTCTAAATAAATTAAGGTCTACATATCCTTAATCTTGCCTGAGAGTGGGGGGATGGACTAGATGACCTCTCAAGGCCCCTTCCTGCCTAATGTTTCCATGATTTCTATGACTAAGACCCCACAGTTGTGTGTGTGAACGTCACTGCTGTTCTCCTTGAAGACGATATATTGCCCTCCACTTCTGGAAAAGTTACTTAAAATTTACACTATCTTATTTATTTAGATTTAAAATAATAAAGACACCTCTTAAAGGTTCTAGGCACCCCCAACATGATTAATCATGGAATAAATACAGTAAAATAAGCCTCAGCAGTATTAAAATCAATTCCACAGATACTCAACTAGCCAGCCAGTCACCTACCACTTTTGTAATCTAGGAAGCAGACCCTCAGACTTCTCCAGAGACCCAATCAAACAGATGTCTTTTTCACAATAGTCAGCAAATTTGGACTGTTTTACGCCAAGAAGGGGAGTAAGTTTCAGAGTCTTGGATAGTCTCACAGAAAATGCCATGATAGCCACCACCTTTTTTCATATAACAAGACATTCAGTTTAGGCCCCCCCTGCTGACTGCAATTGTGGCAATATGGCACAGGGAGAGAAGTGGTCCCTCCGGTAGGCCAGTCCCAGATCATTCAGAGCTATATAGGTCATAACCAACACCTTAAACTCTACCCAGGGTCCAGTGGGCTCCCAGTGAGATGCCTCACTCAGTAAGCAAGCCACTTCATTCTGCATCAGCTTCAATCTCTGAATGGTTTTCAGGGGTAGCTCCTGGTAGAGCTCATTGCAGTAGTCTAAACTTGATGTGACAAAAGCATAGATAACAGTGGCAAAGTGGGCATCCAAAAGGAAAGCCTGAAACCCCCTCGCCTCGGGCAAAAAGCTGAGCAGGTTACTGCTCTAATATGCAGCTGGGGATCTAAACTACAAACATTGTGAAATAGTGGTGGATGTACCCTTTCAGTCAAAGGGGTGATATTACCTCTGCTTCACCAAACCTATCATCATCACCTCAGTCTTACCTAGGTTGAAATTCAGCCAGCTTATGCTCATCCATGCCCCAGTCTCACCTAGACAGTGGCTGAGATGCAGAATTGCATTATACAAATTAGACAAGATAGAGACATAGTTGGGTATTATCAGACTCTTCAAACCTCACAACCTCATGCCTCCTTGCTCACTCCTAACATCCCTTTATCAGGGTGGCACCCCACCCTTCAGAACTCTACTAAGAGAAGAGAAGCAGTTTTTCACAACTATCCACCGAGGTTGCTCTCAGAGAAAAGAGCAAAAACACTCCAGAGCAGCCCTGCCCATTCCCACTAAGGTCCACTGGAGAGTCAACAATATCTTGTAATCAACTGAATCTCACTTACTAAGCAGGGGTAAAGATGCCAAATCCCAGTGAAGAAGAGAGAGGGTGGGGACAGATCTTGCTTCCTGGTGGTTTGGGCTCTGCCAAAGGAGTCCTAGACTCCACTTGACCCTTCCCTCTTCACTGGTTGAAAAGAGAGCTGATTACACTCAGTTGAGAGCCCTTGTTTTGTACAGAGCTGAAATCACCGCTAACCAGAGGCTGAGCCTTACACCTGATGTGGGGCAGTGTTGCAGTGAAAGAGACTGTACAGCCCGCAGTACCACTGAGGTTCCCCATTACCTGTGAAATCACTGAGAGCTGGGTTAAGTGGTGGAACCTCAGGATGTGACATCACAGCAGAGAGACAGCAGTAGCAGAGGGCAGCAGCTGTGCGACCCACGGCCCGTGACAGCAGAGCGAACAACGGCGGGAGCAGCGAACAGCGATGGCAGAGTGAATGGCAGCAAGGGTGAGCCATTCGCAGCGGAGGATGCACCATCTCAGGTGTTGCTCGATGCCTTCCCCCATGGGGTGGGAGATGAACTCACATGTAACCTCGCGTGGTTTTGTGGAAGATGGTCAATACCTGGACGATAGTTACATGAAACAGTGCATTTCTTTTCTTCATTCAGCACTGCTCATTTTGAACGTTAGTAAGTTCATTTAGAATCTATCAAAAACATAAGTATTCATTTACCGGATGTGAAGAGTAGATTTCTCACACACTAATATGTACAAATTATCCTAACAATCTATAGTAATGTTTTTGTCTCTTTCACTAGAAACCTTGCATTCACGTCTGTATACAAATGATCTTATCTTTCCTATATCTAAAGCAACACAAATAAAAAATGAAAGTGACAATATTGTGCATACAAAGATGAGATTTCTTTTGAGCTTTGCAAACATGGACAGTGCGTTTGAACTGAACTTTTGATCTAATTGTTCCTATGCAACTTGTATTTAACATCTTTGATCTCTAAGTTAGTGATATAATCTGCTGTATAACTTAGCTTTTATTGATCTGTTCTCATGCTGAGCAAATCAAGTCTCACTTTTATGGGATAGATTGAAAAAAGATAGTAAAACTGCCTCTGAGACAGCAGTTTAAATCTGTGCAATAACAGTGGAAGCAAGAGATAAGACTTTTATTACACTGCCAAACTTCACATGAACTCAAAGTGTCATTAAATAGGTATGTGTCATTTGCCACATATATTTATTTTACTAGATAACTTGCTTACCACCCATTTAGATGCAATGGAGGGTATTCTTCTTTGCCATAGAATCTGTTCATGTTATTCAGTATACGTTTGAAATAACATTCTCCTGGCATACTGTATGGGTTTTAGTTTATTCTGTCCTAGCACAGTTTTCTAAAAGAGTTTTTGACCCCTTTATACTTGATTTAATTCCAAAGGCAATAGGCATATGGTCTGGACTGTTTTTACTATACTAGTTTGTCATGATTAAAGAAGATTAATTCATATACATCCAGAGATTTCCAGTCATGCTCCAGAACATGTGAATTCTGTCATGCCTTGTGTTATTACATTACTTAGCAATGAGGAAAATAACACCAGTCAGAAGACTGTATCTCAGCTTGATGTTATTGAGAGTAGTTTTGCTTTAGAGGGTTCCCTATTGTGGCATTTTTTCCATTGTTCACTGGGAAGAAAGACCTGATGAGTACACTTAATGTGTATGGTACATACAGTGGGTGACACTTTTCTCTCTCATACACAGAACAATGGTAAATGAGAAAATGCTTGTAAATTGATTTGCCTACACGTTTTGTTTTTTTGTATCCTGGAATCAAACAAAAACTGCAGATGGCACTTGACAATTTACATGTCTATCAATTACATGATTATGGTCAAAATTCTACTTGCTTTACTTTTAGGAGGAGTCCCTTGGATTCAATAGGTCTTCTTGTATGAGCAGAGTGACCATTATTTGGCATTATTACTGCCGACTCCTGTGAGGTTCTGGGTGCCCTTTACTTTTTTTTGTTAGTATGACCAATAAAAGAAAGTTTCTCTTTGTTTACATTACATTTGAGCTCCATTATACTTCACTTACAATGACCAATACCATACCTGGACAGGGAGGGAAATAAAGGGGTGTAGTATTTGGGGGAGCTGAGGTCACTCTTTACTGTTGACTTCAATAAAGTCGCTTGGGGTGTACCTGAAAGAGTTTTGTACACTAGTCAGATCTATTGATCTAATCTTTTTAGTTACTAATCTCATTTTTTCTATAATGGTTTTCTGAAGGACTAGGATTTGCAAATTAGAATGTGAAAATGAAAGAATACAACTAGGCCCAGAATATACCATTCAAATCTAAATTATGTTATATCAACATTATGAATACATTTTCATTTGCCTCTAGCTCAATATCAAGTGACAGGTAGATTTTACAAGACCACATATTGATTATATAACCTGTCGCCTCTGGGTTTATGCTGAGTTGAAAGGGATGGGGGCTCCATTAGACTGTTGCTCTTCTCTCCCTACTCAGTTCTAGTAAGACAGTGCTCAAACATTTCCTTATATTGCTGTAAGAAATAATTACCACAGGCAAATCCCCTTCATAATGATGTAGGACCTCAAAACAGACTCTCTTTTGGATGTCCCTTGTTGAGATGCCTAGACTTCCTGTCATCAGTAAATATATTTGAAATTCATGTATTAGAGCATCATTTTCACATGTTAAGAACTAACATCTGTCTGCATTAGGAATTTATATATTACCAATCTAAGAAGGCCTGGATAGCATTGTTGCTTCTGTGTCTGGAGGAGGGTGTAGTGACTGGCTAGGTGAGGAGACTGGGACTGGTACAAGGAGCCAGGGTGGGTGGACAGACTGAGATGATGAGATTATGTGTGGGATTGTAGACTAGGCTGAGGAGCCACTGTGGAGATGGGAAGAGACAGAACTGAAATAGGAACAGTCTGGATGGGACAGGAGCATTAGGGGTCAGGCTTGTGGGGAACAAGAACAGAAGGCTCTGTGACTACTACAGCACACTCCACTCTAGGACCTGGAATAGAAACCAAGATTTCTAACTCTCAACATTCTTCTGCTGTCATCAGATATCTCTGAAACCAAGGTCTTATTCATTTACAGTGGCTGGTTCACACAGAGGATAACAGCATACTACTTCTGCCAGTTAATTTGTTAACTCAAATGACACAGGCCTGTGCTGTGGATCTAAAGCTTCCAACCCTGCCAATGAACCAGACAGGCATCAATATGATTCTGTATGTTGGAGTTTCAGTTTTTTCAGTTTAGGATATTGTACGCACGCGCACGCATATACACAGACACACACACGATGTAAAAGAAAATTAATGCTTCAAAATCACGCACCCAAAATTAGGAAGTGCCAGAATTAAGGTTACTTTACTTCAGCCCTTTGTCCATATACATCATGATGCAGTCCCTAACTACATGGTCACATCTTATTTATTTTTCCATAGGACCCCTAGCTAGTGCACCGGGCTCTGGGTATTAATCAGGCTGTACAATGAAGGAGGCTGTTGTTTGTAGAAGTCTTGCTTAACTTGTTGCAGAAGTTTGAAGATGTGTAATCAATGAGGCAGAGGATTGCAGAAAGAGAAAGGATGGTCTTATGGTTAAGGAAATTGGTCGTCACCCTGTAGAACTGGATTCTGCCCTGGCCAAAGAGTTCCTGCATGATTTAAGCCACTTAAAATAAACTTTTCATAGGTGGCTACTAATCGACTATTCCTCATTTTTTCTATGCCCAGTTTGAGATCTCAGATTCTGATATACAGAATTGCTGAGCATTCACAGCTGCAGTTGAAGTCAATGGAAGCTGTGCTTTGAACATAAAACATGCTATCTATGCTGATGCCGCCACCACCATCAATTTAAGCAATATGCCGTCTCACAGACAAATCAAAAAGTTAAATGGTAGTGGCAGCCATCTGCCTGTCTACACTAGGGCTCTCATTGTTGATGGAGCAGGTGGAGTGGAATTATAGTGAGCAAAATTGGAAATTTTTAAACTATTTGCCTAGTGTAGGCAGAGCCCTAGAAAATATAGCATGAGGGTAGTAGTTTAACAAAGCCCTGAAACCAGGTTGCGTATTCACTCTGATAAGAGGAAAACAAGCCAAAAGGATATCATCTTGATTTCTCAGCAACAAGGTTTGAAAAGCCAAATCACACACAACATTGTAGGAAGTGAAACACAGCAGCAGCCATTCCCACTCACTCCAGAGCGCTTTCATCTTCCAGGAAAAGAAACGAAAGCTTGTACTTTTAGCCCTTTGGCTTGAAAATGTCAAAATGCTGAATAGGCAATTTTAGTTAAAAAGAACCCAAACCAAATAAAAAACCAACAAGAACTTTGAAAGATAAAGATGAATAAAAGCACCAGGAAAAACAAGTTTATAGGGGTGTGACGAGGATAGGTTAGGAGGGGGAAAGGTCAAAGTTAGGTCGTTTTTAGGAGAGTGAAGGTCATTTAAAGCAGACAGGGAAGGCCCGTATTTTCAAAACTTTCACATTCCATTTATGACTGAGCAGTGGGAAAAAGGTTCTTTGTGAAAAACATGCCTGACAGTGTATCCAGGCACACAGCCATCTTCTTTGGATTTCAGTATTCAGAATGCATACAACAACAGAATTTAGGAAGCATAACGCTTAAGCAAAGCAAGACAATCAGTGCTATGTGACCCATTGGTCTGTAAGCCAGAGGTGTTAGTGAGACTAATAAGACAGAAGTCTTAAGCAATGCAGGACCCCATGGTACTGACATAGGATATCCACCATATCAGTAATTCCCAACCTAGGGGTCATGACCTCAAGTTGGGTAGTGAAGCTGTTTTCTGGGGGTTGCAAAAATTTTCTCTAGAAACTAAGCTTCTATTTAAAATCTGTTTATACCTTTCTGGCTAAGAAGATAACCTCCAGAGTGTAAACTGCTGCACTTTCTACCTTTAACAAATACACGGGCCCAGACTGCATCCCGACCCTTGGCCAGGGCATATGGAAGCAGGAGGATGCAAGGCCATTCTCCCCCCACACCTCTCATATTGCCCTCTTATGCAGGAACTTACCACAACAGCAGCCCCTGTGCTCAGGGACTTCAAGCAGTCTGCAGCACTAGTGCTTCTGCTGGTACTAGCCTCTCCAAAGAAGAAGGAAGATGCCAAGGCTGTTCCACCACAGAGCTGGTCTGGCTTAGTGAAAAGAGCCTGCAGAACTTGCCCTGCATGCCCTGGAGCTAGTGGCTTGCGTCAGCAACAGTGAAACCTATAGCCTATTATTCCTCAACATTTTGGGGAGAATGCATTTAATAATAGGCCCCTCCTGCAGAAGTGGTGTGGTCTAGCAGACAGAGTCAGGAGCCATGGGTTTCATTTTTGCCTCCGCCACTGACCTGCTGAATGGCATTGAGCAACTCACTTCACTTCCCAGTTTCCCCACTTAATCTTTGTATTTTTTTTCTCTATTTAGAATATAAATCTCAGGGCATAGACTGACTTTTACTATGTGTTTGCACAGTGCTTAGCACCATGGGGTCTTGATCTTAGTTGGAGCATCTAGGTGCTACTGTAATATAAATAAATACTAATAGTTCCAGCACTTCTTGCCCCTCCTCCCCCCCCCCCCGCCCCGCTCTCATTGGCTGAGAGGTTTGGGTGAGCAAAGAATGTAGGATCAGGCCCAACATGTGTAACATTAGCATAATGGTCCATGTGTGTATTCTTCAGTGCTTTACTGTGTAATGCTTGGAACACAGGCAAACTTTTGGTTAAACTTAGAAAAAAAACCCCATGAAATGTATACATTTGAATTTTGCACAGTATTTTGATTTTTGCACCTATTTCTAAGGCTCTGGTTGCATTATGAGCTGGGGGTGTGACGACTCTGCTCGTGTACACAAACTCGCCGGCGTCAGGCCGGGTGGTTCCCGGCATGGCTGAGCCGTGCATCCACTGCCACTATCAGTGCTGTTACAGCTGCACTCCTATTTATACTCATGCTAGCTTGATGAGCGATGTACACAAGCAGGGGTATCACACTCCTCGCTTATAGGGTAGATGTAGCCTACATGTCTGGCAAATTTTAATGCATGTTTGAATATGAATAGGGTATATAGTTAATAACAGGCTATTTTTATAATATCGTCTTTCACCGTTCCATACAAGATAATAAAACTGTTATTTCACAGTAAAGCTATTTTTTCAGTTAAAATACTCCATCCCCTCCCACCTATTTTCTCTTTGTTTGATATTTGACACTTTTATCCATTAAGATTAAAAAAGGAATCAATGTATTGGCTCTTTTTAATATTAGATTTCTATATCACTTGTAAAATAATTTCAACAATGTTACTTAAAAATCTTGATCTTAGTCTGAGTCTGTCTTGGAGACTTAAATGAGCAGTGTTTGTTGATCTCAGTTCAGTCCCCAGTAAATGTCTACATCACAAAACCACTACACTTAATTTTGCATGATTGATAGTTTCTGCTTAGCTCAGACCCAGGGCTGAGCCAGGCAAGGACTTTATTACCTCCCATTCTAGTAAGGGTGGTCCAGCCAGGTCAAAGTCGAGGTCAATAGTAGGAGAGAGAAGGCACTAATTTTGCCTTGAAACAGACTTGCTCTTCAGTGAAACAAAGAACTTCACTTTCCAGTACTATTTCATGAAAAGAGTTTTTCAGTCCAAGAATAATAATAAATACACTGAATTTAAACCATACCATAGTTCAAATTCTACTTTTAATAACCACATTAAGTATTAAATATTCACATTTTTAAATTTAGTGAATACATTCTATATTTAATTCTGAATTCTCTGTTGAAAATGAACTACTGAATATTGATTTCCTGTCATTCTTTTGTCCATTGTGAGCAAACAAAAATGAAACTCTCTTTTTGAGATTTGATAGGGAAAATTTAGCTGCACGGAAACCAGAATTTTTCTTAAGCTAATTGGGTAAAGAGGGAAGTTTGATAAGATTTCTGAACTCCCAATATACTCCAAGAGATTGGGCATGATCTAGAGGCTAGAAATGATTTTTGATCTTATCACTTGGTTAGCATTCAGATTATCTCTGGCACAGTGCATTGTACAGATATAATCACAATTCCTGTCACAAAATGTGTAAACCTAAAAAGACAGATACTAGTAGAAGACAGGATCTACAGGGAAATCCAGACGTGGGAAAATTTAGTGAGTTTGTTTTTTTATTATTATTATTTCTTTGTTTTAATAACAAGACCACTTCTTTTAGCTAGATCAAATGACTGGCACTCAAGACTACTATGTTCTCATCTTAACTCTGTCACTGTCTCATATGTGGCTGTTGGCAAGTTATTTAGTTGCCAGTTCAGCAAAGCACTTAAGTATATGACAAAAAGTTAACTATGTACTCAAGAGCTGTACTGTTTTGTAACTGTAATCTTTCTGGGCCAATTTTTGCCCCGATTTGCATCCCCATTGAAATCAGTGGGACTGTATGGGGATGCAAGTCAGAGGAGAATAGGGGGTCTGGCCCAAACAAAACTGCAGGTATTTAATTTTTTCATACAATTACATAAAGCTGCAAAAGTCATATTCTGATATTGAATATCCCCAATTTTGGAGGTGGTTGGGTGTAAGCTTTTGGTTTGGCCCGAAAAAGAGAAGTCACTTGCAAATATTTGAACCCGGAACCTTACTTCAAGATCCTCAAATTCATGGTCTTCATATCTGGGACATTGGTTTGGACCCATTTCTAATATGTACATTACTGGCATTGTGGCTTAATGAATGAATGACTGTAATGATAGTGCTTTGAGATCAGAGGGTCAAGGGCAATGGATAAGAGCAAAATAATAGAACAGGCAATTAAAGATAACATAGCCACTAGGAAGTCCACTCATGCCAATTTTAATATGATATTTATTGTTTATTTAATTGGTTTTGTATCTTGAAAATGCAAGAACATTCTTGAATTGAAGGAGATCATGGTCTTCTAATGGTTAGAGCAAAAGAATGAAAGCCAAAAAATATTCTGTGTTCCTCTCATCTTCTTTAAGACAATAAGTCATTGTATGATTTCAGCTGAATCATTTAATTTATATATGCATAAACTGAAAAACTGAATTTAAATGAAGATTTACTGAAAGCCAGGTGCTGAGTATATGTAGAATAAATTTAAAGAAGTTATTTTTGAATTTGAAGAGAAACTCCTCTCAGAATATGTCTTAAATATAGGTAATTTTGTCAGGCTATATACAGAAATGAATATGTTTTTGACTGGGTTTATTTGCTACTGTTCAAAAATCTCTACAATACTATAAATCCTGCTGAGGGATTAGCATTTGTGTTGATGATAAAAGATCAAGAAGACAATATAGAGTGACCTCTCTGTAAAAGTAAGAGGAGAGTATCTGAAGACTTCTGGGAACAAAGCACAAGCTACAATGAATTGGAACCATATGGAAGGGAAAAAAATCAAGTTACTGAAGTAAACATTAGTTGATGTTCATAGTGAAGATCAAAAGCACCCATAAAAACCATCTTCCACAAAAGAGGCTATGGTAAAGATCAAATCAAAAAGTTAGCCTATGTTTGTCAATTCCTTTACATTTTTAAAAGCTATATAGTATTGAACAGTAACTGAGAATGATGCTACTTAGATATCAGTTACTCTACATATGTGATAGATAGATAGATAGATTCACCATTGTATTATCCTAATTACACTGATGTAACTTCTTTGACTGCAATGGAATAATGCCAATGTAAAATAGGAGTGGTGAGTTAGGCCCACAGTAATCATTATTTTTTGCATTGATTTGTAGTAAATAAATTGAACCACAGAAGAAACTGAAAAGGAGTACTTGTGGCACCTTAGAGACTAATAAATTTATTTGAGCATAAGCTTCCGTGAGCTACAGCTCACTTCTGAGATAAAGAAAGAGAAAAGGCGTGTGTGTTTGGTACCCTCACTATTGGTTTTATAATAGAAGGCCAGAATTGTTAAAAGATTTACATTCATACTTATCTTTATGCAAATTAAAGTCAATGTGACTATTCACAGTGTGTAAAGGTACACAGATGTGTAACCTTTTCAAGATTGGCGCCTAATATAATATAATGAATACATCATCATCAGATTTTATCCTTGCTACTTATGCTTTTCTGAGCCACAATACAATTGCCTCTTCTGATATTTTTTGTTTCTGTCTTGGGTGCCTTTGACATATTCCCAGTCCAGCTATGTAAGTTCTAATAGTTCTGCCCTAACTGTTCCTGTTATTACTGACTATTCTATAACTTCCCCTTGAGTGCTTATAGTGCTCTTTCACTTGAGACGGATGCAGGTTTATTGCTTACAAGGCAGAATCCAAATTCTAATTCTAAGCAGTATAACTGTAAACTAAAGTTTGTGTGACACAGGCTTAGTAAACTAAATCTCTGCCATGTTCCTACCTAATCCATAATCACTCAACAATCAGAAAAACCAACTCAAGCTGAAAAATAGGAGTTGCTCAACTTAACATTATCCATGTTCCTAATTTGATGTTTAAGAATAATAACATAAAAATAATACTTTGAAGTGTCTTAATTCAAAATATAATTATCCCACTTAAAATTTCTTTTTTTTAAATACAATGAATAGTTTTCTAATGAGTTTGGCTTTTCAGATAATAGATTCTTATCATTCATTATGTAAAAATGTAATTGTTTTTCTATAATTTTCTGAATGTATCAATAAACATCACATGGCAAAATAGGAAGAGAAATAAAATAACATCAACCACAGTGTTGCAATATAACAATGTGGTAGAATATCTTGCACTACCAGAAGAAATTCAGGGGTGGCAAGTGCTTTGGAGGATAGGATTAAAATTCAAAATGATCTGGAGAAACTGAAGAAATGATCTGAAGTAAATACAATGAAATTTAATAAGGACTCCACTTAGGAAGGAACAATCAGTTGCACACATACAAAATGGGAAATGGCTGACTAGGAGGGAATAGTGCAGAAAGTGATCTGGGGGTCATAATGGATCACAAGCTAAATATGAGTCAACACTGTAACGCTGTTGCAAAAAAAGCAAACATCATTCTGGGATGTATTAGCAGGAGTGTTGTAAGCAAGACACGAGAAGTAATTCTTCTGCTCTGCTCTGGTCCGCACTGATTAGTCCTCAACTGCGGTTATGTGTCCAGTTCTGGGTGTCACATTTCAGGAAAGATGTGGACAAATGGGGGAAAGTGCAGAGAAGAACAATATAAATGATTAAAGGTATAGAAAAAATGACCTATGAGGGAAGACTGAAAAAATTGGGTTTGATTATTTTGGAGAAGAGAAGACTTAGTTTACAAGTATATAAAAGATTGTTACAAGGAGGAGAGAGAAAAATTGTTCTCTTTAACCTCTGAGAATAGGTCAAGAAGCAATGGGCTTATATTGCAGCAAGGGAGGTTTAGATTGGACATTCGGAAAAACTTCCTAACTGTCAGGGTGGTTAAGCACTGGAGTAAATTGCCTAGGGTGGTTCTAGAATCTGCATCATTGGAGACTTTTAAGAGCAGGTTAGACAAACACCTGTCAGGGATGGTCTAGATAGCACTTAGTTCTACCATGAGTGCAGAAGACTGGACTAGATGACCTTTTGAGGTCCTTTCCAGCCCTATGATTCAATGATTCTATGATACCCAACTCTTGTGATTTTATTGTGAATTTCACAATATTTGGTGATTTTCTTAGAGCCCCAGTTCCTAGAAAATCTAAGGTTTTGTTTTTAAAAGAAAGTTGGTTTCTAGCCTTCATGGCTGAAGAGAAAAGCTTGGAAACATGAATCCCAATGGCTCAAAAGGCAGGAGACAAATAAAAAGTCCCCCCCAAAGTTTTTATTTTTTTAATCTCATGATTAAACCAGTCTCACAATTTTTAGGTCCTGACTCATGATTTTTGAACTGTTGGGCTTGGCAATACTAGAATCAAAAAAGTGAAGACAGTATTAAGTAATCAATAACCTAATTATGGATGTATTTTTGTGTAACTTCTTGTGGTGCCATCATGTGGAGTTCCAGAACAATCAGTAATGTATTTTATATGAACTTACCATAACAAATCTAGGCAGGTTTTTCTCCCAGAAACAGTTAATCTCAGGAGATCCAAAAGAGACCAGCACCATTTTGTGAAGTGGTTCTGTGTCTCTACCTGTTTTCTCCCAGTGCCATTTCTGTAGCAGCATGGGTCACTTACGGCCCAATCCTACAACGTGCTGATTGGAACGTTACACTCCTTTAGTCTCCATTAGATTTTCTTTGACCCAGTTTCTAGGGTGTCACTTACATATCCATGTCACCAGTTCTGAATTTACTCCATGGTAGCTTCCCTGAAGAATTTGGGATATGTGGTTAACAAAGAGGATCAGGTTCATGAGAGGAATAGCTTCATGGATGGTGGACTCTGAGCACCTTGAAGGTTAATATGTGGAACCAGTGAACAAAGTGAATGGTTCATTTAGCACCCTGAGCTAACCTTCTACCAATATTGACATCAGAACCAACAGAAGCTACTCCCCTCCCTTTGAGTATGGTGTGACAGTGATGGCATATTGGTAACTGTCAGCAAGTAACAGAGTGTGTGTGCGTGTGTGTTAGCCAAGGAGTTTGACTAAAAAGTACTAAGAAACTGGCTTTAGGCTCCACAAGGGAAACACAAAGCAAAACCACAAAATGCTGAGAGTTCATTTCAGCTGGGACCTTTCTCAGAATAGTTGGGCTTTGAGAAGCTTTTTTTTAAAGGTGAGCATATGGAGCTTGGTGTATTATATGGCAGGTTGTTCTGGGCATAAGGGAGGGCATGAAGGAAGGCACAAAGTGTAGGGTAGATGAAGAGTTCAGTTAGAAGGCAAACATGAGCAGATGATAGAGAGTGATGGGGAAAAGCAGCAAAAAATGTTGAGCTGCTCCGGTAAGAGCCTTTCCAACATTCATTCCATTTAGCAGATTTCTCTGCCATATGTATTCCCTTCTGGCAACTCAGGTTTGAATGTGGAAACCCTGTAAGCCAAACTTGTAGTCACAAATGCCAAGGGCAATCATCCCCTCTGGACATTGCTTAATTGTTTCTCCTTTTCAGTCCTGTTGAGAATACTTGTACAAGTTCATCACAAGAGACCCCAATGAAAACAGTTACAAATATGTGTACCTAGACATCTTAAAGTGCAGTGCTTCTAGCAGCCTTTTGGGCAATTTCTGGGAGTTGAAAAATGCTGATTACTAGCCTAGAGGGTGATACTGGGGAAAACAAGGCAGTAACCCAAGCTGCAGAATTCATGAAAATCTTTGTCACGGTGAACAATAGACAAAACCAGCGTTGCCTGGAAGGGGAAATTTGAGTCTGCAATCTGTTAGACTTTACATACTGATAAGAGAAGGGATCCTGCACTGCATTTTGAAAGGAGTACAGTAAACACAATTCCAGTCAGAACAGGTCATTAAAAGTCTCTCCTGCCTCAGGCTTAACATGACACTTAAGTGCTACTACAAGTGAAAAGACAAGGCAATACTGCACTCATTACAAACTGCTCTTTTTGTATCTTTGGGGCTAAAACACTAAAGGAAGTCTTTAAAGCAAGGGAAATCTCTGTGCAAAGACCTGTTTTATTTTCATTGGATGCATTTTTTTGTGCAAGCAGAACAAATAACATTTGCAAAACTATGCAAAGTCTGTGGTTTGACTAAATGCAACAAAAGGGGCTCTGTTTTCAGACTCACTATCCTAGGACACAGCAGCTTTCCAATACAAAAGAATGAATGAAGCATCCCGCTTTGCTGTGCTTAAAACTCTCTGGATTTCGAAAACTCCAGCTGCCACATTAAAATCATGCAAACATGAAACATAACTTATTTTATTCTTAGTGAAAATATACTTGGTAACAAATTACTCTCTAAGGATGAAATCCATCCTGTTGCAAAAGACCTGCATATAGCCCCAAGGTGACAGTGAGGAGGGACAGGAATGGGTGGGCATGCAGCACAGGGGGGTTTCTGATTCTCTCTGCACCCTGTAAGAAGTTCCAGTGTTGGCTTTGATTAGGCCAGAGTTGGAGATGACATTGGGCTGGTTGGAGATGTGGGTGGAGCTACAATTATACAGAACAGGTGTCCTGCATGCCAAGATATGGAAGGGCTGCAACTTCTATTCCAGCCAATAGACTGGAATAATGGCGGCAGTCAGAAAGGCTATGTTGAAATCTGGAAGTGTGTTCATGGGTTGGATGGATCTCCTACCCCCCATCCTCAGCAAAATTCTCCACACAAAGCTAATAGAAAGTTGAGCTTTTTTTACAGTTTCAGACAGGGAGATTGCTTTGTGGTTATAGAAAGAGAATAGGAGTATAGGCTCCAATGGTGAAATCCTGGCTCTATTGAAATCAACGCCACAACTCTCTTTAACTTCAATAGGGCCAGGATTTCACCTCTGCATTTTATTCCTGACTCTACCACTGACTTCTTGTGTGAATTTGGGCAAGGCACATAGGTAAGAATTTTCAAGCTTGAATGCCTCGTAGTAGATATCTAAATGCATATTTAAATAATCACCCATATAAAAGGTTTGTTTTATTAGAGGTGCTAAGCACCCACACAGCTCCTATTCATTTCAATGTGAGTTCCTCTATATACATGCTCCCTCTAAAACAGTGGTTCTCAAAGCAGGTCCGCCGCTTGTTCAGGGAAAGCCCTTGGCGGGCTGGGCCGGTTTGTTTACCTGCTGCGTCCTCAGGTTCGGCTCCCACTGGCTGCGGTTCACCACTCCAGGCCAATGTGGGCTATGGGAAGGGCGGCCAGCATATCCCTCGGCCCGCACCACTTTCTGCAGCCCCCATTGGCCTGTAACGGTGAACCGCGGCCAGTGGGAGCCGAGATGGGCCAAACTTGCAGACGAGGCAGTTAAATAAACCAGCTGCGGACCGGCTTTGAGAACCACTGCAAAATATATTGACTCCTGTCTGACTCCCTACATCCCAAAGTGTACTTGAAAATATGGTAGAGTCCTTTATTTCCTGAACAAGTACAGCCTGGACAGTGACAGTGGAAGCCAGAGGACTCAGTCAATGTAACTCAACCCTGACCCAGAGAATCCACCTTTAGGGGTGAGAGGATATTTCATTTTGTATGCCTCTTTGTCTTGTGGAACTTCTGTTGAGGCTGCCCACAATAGGATACCTGAATAATTGTGCTAGTTTTAGGCCCTAGAAATCCTGTGTGCAGTAGGAACCCTATCCATAGAATCAAAGAAATGTAGGGCTGGAAGGGGCCTTCAGAAGTCATCCAGAAGGTAACTCCCTTCTCTTCATGTACCAATATATATTTATGCATGTATCTGCAATTTTCACCCCATGCATCTGAAGTAGTGGGGGGTTTTACCCACGAAAGTTTATGCCCAGATAAATCTGTTAGTTTTAAGGTGACACCGGACTCCTCATTGTTTTTCCAATCTATTAGGAACTCTCTGGAGGAGGGGTAACTAAGGATAGAGCCCTGTGGTTTTCACAAATATGAAATAACATGAAATAAGACTAAAAACAATGCAGTGTCTCCTGTCCCACAGGGCTGGACCCATCTCTCTGCTCCCAAGAATTGCAACCTGCCACATGGGGTCCTGGCACCACTCAGGTTTGGCCCAGCTGCTCCTATGCCATGATGGGGAGGTGGCTGGGCCATATTTGAATGAGGTACATTGCAACCTGTCACATGGGATCACAGCACCATTCACTAATATTTGGCCCAGCCACCCTTCCATCATCATGATGGACGGGTGGCCAGGCCAAACATGGCTGTTGCAACCCCATGCTCCAGGTTGCAACTCCCTCAGATGTGAGCTGAGCCCAGTCCACCAGAGAGAAGCCACCACTGTGGGGTGAGTGTGGGGTTGGATCAATCTGTACCAGGGCTTCCCACTCTCTGGGGGCAGGACACAAATTCCCCAGGACCTCCAACCCGCAGAAGGTAGGACTGGACTCCCCAGTGTGGATCAAAAGCATTTCTACAGCAAGGGCAAGTCTACACTACAGCCAGGATCGGCGCTCTGAGATCGATCCACCAGCAGCCGATTTAGCAGGTCTAGTAAAGACCTGCCAAATAGACTGAAGATCGCTCTCCAGTCGACCCCTGTAATCTACCCGCGACAAGAAGAGTAAGTTATTTACGTAGCCGGAGTTGTGTAGCGTAGGTCGACTTACTGCGGTAGAGTAGACATAGCTTAACTTTAGTGAGTCTGACTTTTTCTTCTCCATCAACTATTTTAATTTGGTGTTACAAATATCTGAAATACTAACTTGTTACTTAGATACTTCCAAGTCTTCCAATACATACAGACACACAAACATACCATGTAAAAAATGTAAGTTTCATTGCCGAGGATGTAAGTTTAAATAACCTAATGCCTGCAAAAGAAAGGGCATTCAGAGATAAGGTTGAGAATTCTATTCTGTTACTACTCCAGTATGATTAAGTGCTACAGCATTACTGATACGTAAAATCATACACCGATCTGATATCCTTACAACACCAAAGTGCAATGTTAACCCTGAACTCAAAATGAGTTGGATTATTGAAATCTGAAGATCAGACCCTTCATGTTGCTGGGTTTTTTTAATGATTATTTCAGAACTGGGTTTTTTTGTCATTAATGTCCTTGTTTTGGTTGTCATTATTTCTGTTCCTAATATAGAAGATGAGAAAATAAGGTGCCATGAATTTACATGAGGATTGACACAATAGAATATTTTATCTCTTTCAAAGCCACAACAGTCTATTATGTAATAATACACATACTACATAATAATATACATTTTTATGGTGTATAGGAAATGTGTGCTATTTACCTGATAGACCAAAATAACTGCTTCAAAGCTGTTAAAGCCATTAGGGTAAACATGTATTTTAGCATGCATACTAATTTTGAAAACATATACTATTTACCACATATGCTGTAATTACACAGTCTATTGTACAAATCTGTACAAAGGCACATTTTCTTAAAGGGATTTTTGTCATGATGGCTCATAATAGTTCCTTTGGAGCTCTTACATCTATCAAGTAAGCTAAATGTTTAGATCATATATGTCATTCTTAGCCACATTTACTTATTTTTAAAATAACAACAACAATAAAGAGATTAGACAATGGGGCAACAATACAAAAAGTGTGAGTGGAAGTTAGTGTGCAGTAAAATGTGCGTGAGCATGCACACTCATATTTGCTTGTGTAAAATTTGACTTTGCATACAAAAGGTGAAATTAATCCCTGTGCCATGTCAGGAAAAGGCCTATGCAACCCAACATTACGATACACAAGTCTTGCACTGTTCCTCTGCAACGGGGTGATTTTCACCCACAAATAACTATTTAAGAGTGTTGAATACCAAATGGTGTGCAATTGTTCAATTTACACATGCAAATGAGGGTGTGCAAATGAGCCAGTGAGGGTTAAACAACCAGCAGGCTGCGTGACCCAAAACTGACCTTTAAGGACACATGAGAAAAGTATTGAAATGGTAAATAGGGCCATTCCTTGTAGATAGTTAGCAAAGCCATGTAATAAACTAAAGCCCTTGATATGTAGGCCTGTATTGTTAGGGGATTAAGAATATATACCAATTGTATTTGTCTGTGTTTACCTATATCTCATTAGAAGTTTTACAATGTGATCTAATTAGCTTGTAGGTGCTAAACTTTGGTTCCTGTCTGTAATGTTTCATTAGTGTATTCTATTGATTCAGAGATCAAAAGGGAATATTAACATTTAGATGAAATTAATGATATAATAATATAATTGTATTTATTTCTCTTGGAGTAAATTGTCTATAACTGTTTGAATGGTTAATTGCCTTATGCTAATCAATGCAACTAATTATCGGTGTATGCCTAGGAAATAGGGGTTTACATCAAAGCAACAATATGCATGACCTATTCTTCATCCAAGGAATGCCTGCTGTGATCATTTGCTGACAAGAGGCTAATCAGCTGAGCTTCAGCTACAAAGGAAACTTTGGGCCTGATCCTGTTTTATCTCAGATCTGCTTAAACTTTGTGAGGGGAAGTTCAAATCCCAAGACTGAGGTATCCAGGTGTATCCTGGATTATTCCTGCAAATTCTCATGTAAGAATTTGAACAAACTCTACACATGGACTGCGTATTGGACTATAACCCATTGAACTGATTCTGGAAGGACTTTTATAAATAAGCAGCCTCATCATCTCTCTTATGAAACTGATCTAAGAACTTTAATCATATCAGTATGTATAATGATCTTTTAACCGCAGTAACTTTCTTTTCCTTTTTAATAAACCTTAGAGTTAGTTAATAAGAATTGGCTGTAAGCATGTATTTGGGAAAGATCTGAAATATTCATCGACCTGGTGGGTAATGTGTCCAATCTTGTGGGATTGGTAGAACTTTATATATGGTGAATCAGGTTTAAAATTACCCTCACTATATAAACTTGGCTGTCTGGGTGGGAGCCAAAGGCTGGATTGCTTAAAGGAACTGTATTTTAGCTTCTTGGTAATCAGTAAGGAACTGTTTAGTTACTGCTTAGTAAATCTGTTTATAAAATAAACCACCAGTTTTGGGAGTCATCTGCCCTATTCTTTAAAGTTTGCTCTGATTGAGCAACCTCAGTATAGCCCCTCCAGCAGCTATGGTCTCAGAGGGTTTTGTATGTAGATGTATACACATTTTGGCACATAAAGGTAGTCAAACTTTGATTATTTGTACTACCATCTTTCCATCTTTGGCCCCAATCCTACTCTCAGTGAAATAAGTGGCAAAGCTTCCACTGAGTTAAATGTGCTCTTTGTCGGCTTGCTTTTATAAATTAAAGGTGCTATGAATTACAAAAGCACAAAAACCAAGCTTTGGCGAGGACATTTTTCCTTCTAATTTTCAAAATGTCCACAGAATATGGAAACCCTTCATGCCAAATTTCAGCCATTAGAGAATATTATTGTTATTATTATTTATTGATTTGTGTTGCAGTCACACCTACAGATCAATCAAGATCAGGATTCTATTGTGGTAGGCACTGAGACACAGAGAGACAGTTCTTATAGGTTTTAAAACACTAAAAAAGAAAAGGGGAACTCTTTTAATACAAAATTTGGGGGAAAATCACTTCAACAGAAACTTTATGATGCCCAAGAGGGCAAGACGTGAGGCTTTACTAAAAAGAGTACAGATAATTAGCAACACCTACCATAAACATTGCTTTCCAGTATGATTATATGACGGGGTAGATTTTGATATTTGTTAATGCTAAGTAGCATCATTAGTAACACGGAGTAAAGTCGTTACTCAGCATGAGTAAGAGTATCAAAATCTGGCCTTAGATGGATTCTGAAATTCATTTTTTTTCAATAGTTCGGAAACCAAATTTCATTCTGATTGTGATCATTTAATTTTAAGAAGTGTCCATGATCCATTAAAAGGATAATGAAATGGGAAAGATGCAAGGAAGAATTTGAAAAATTCAGTATATAGCTGTGTGTGCAGTCCTGAATAGTGTCATTTCCTTTTTTAAATAGAAAAAAAATACCCATATTACTTAGAAAATGATCACTCGTTTGTTGCCTCCCTCCCACCCCCACTTTTATATCCAGCTTTCAGATATCTGAAATTAAAATCATGACCAAAAGCCATTTGTTGAATGGTGCTTTGTGTTCTTTTCACAAATGAAATTCAAAGTACTTTGGTACTGCATCTAATTTATGTATTTAGTTAGTTAGTTTTATCATTTTTAAGCTATATAAAACTGTTATTCCTGAGGCTTACGAATGACCAGAATTGTTACGCTTAACATAAACCAGGGACAGTTTAACCTCTGCTATGTTTTATTGTGCTATGTCAGAACAGTATGACAGCTACTAATTGTTAGCCGTTGCTTTTTGTTGCCTGAGGGATCAGCTAAAGAAAAAGAAAGCTTGGGAGAATTGGAGGTGGAGGAAGGGTCCACATATCATTTAATTGTTTTAGTATAAATAAATATTGTGCAAGGAATCTACACTGTAAAGTGGAGCTGCATTGAACAATATAGTCCATTTTTGAACTAACATATGCTAGCTGTTTTCCATTTTAAATAGGTCCTGAATTCTTCCTGGAAATTTAAAAGATTAAAACATATTAATAACAAAGGGAATTCTTACCACTTTCCAGACAAAAACCTCTCTGTTTACAAGAACAAAATGAGGAGTGCAGCTAATGAAAGTACACCCAAATATTTACCACTATTAAAAATACAGACAATGCAAATGCAATAATCATAGGCATTTCTTAATGTTCTTGATGTTAATGTTGTAGGGCCTGATCCAAAGTCTACTGAAGTCCATTGTTTTCACTGGGTTTTGGCTCAGGCCCATAATATATAAATCTCACCCAAACAAAGACTATGGCCCGTTCTCCGTATCTTT
Source organism: Lepidochelys olivacea (assembly GCF_965140295.1). NCBI lineage: Eukaryota > Metazoa > Chordata > Testudines > Cheloniidae > Lepidochelys > Lepidochelys olivacea. The sequence goes on from NC_140415.1 coordinate 33,204,510, forward strand.
TAGTCAGTGGTACTCTATGTGAGTACCACATAAGGAAAGAGTGAGTATCACAGAAAGAAAGAGTGGGCCATCAAGAGGATGGATCAGTTCTGCATTCTGTACGTACCTGTGAGTTTTGGATGGAAAAAAATGCTACTTGGAAGTTTTCAGGAGAGAAAGGGAAACCTCACTGCAAGAAGAACTAAATGGCTGAGGGACCAGTTCTGCTCCCATTGAAATTAATGGCAAAACTCAGGATGACTTCTCTTGGAGCAAGGATTGAGTTCAAGAGAAACAGTTAAACATATCCTTTAAAGGATTGATTTGTATCATCTGATAAAAGTCCAGTGGCCATGAATAATAGACATAACTGACTTGTCTAAAATAACGTGATATGTATGAGTAAACTAAATGTATGTGCACACGAAGGGACAAGACCCCGGATCTGTTCATAAAGTCAGTGGTAACTCCCAAGGAAACTTCATATCCTACAAAGACAAAATGTTGTTAGAAATATGGTCTGATCCTCTCTTATTAAAGTAAATAGCAAAACTTCAATTGATTTCAATAAGGAAGCTGTCCCATATTTTTTATACAATGGTTAACTATTGAGAAAAAAATAGCATTGAATGCACTCTTTTAAGGGAGCAGGCATACACACTGCTTGGACTGCACTGTATATAATATGTATGGGCAAACGCAAATGAGACTGCATGACCTTAGTCAAGTCAGCCTATTCTCATAATGTTGTACCATTTTTGCACAAAAATAAAAATAGTTAATACCATGTTTATATTCCGACATGTCTGAGCAAACATGTTTAAAAAGACAGTAGAATAAACACACCTTGATCATTATTTTATATTTTAAAGAAAGATAATACAAAATCAAATATAAAGATTTTTTTTCAAAATAATGGACATGTGAAAGATTTTGTTAACCAGAAAACTACTGTCTAAGATTAGAAAAGCTCTTTTATGATTTGAAATACACAAGCCTGCCCTTGTGATGTGTCCAAATGACTGCCATAAAATGCAGGATAATGTCAGATTACTGTGGAAAATAGGAAAACGGGACCGAGAATGTGAAATTGTCCTCGGCTATAAGGGACAGTTTAATGGTCTGAATGAATAAAACACAATACATATGTCTAATAATACTGCAGAAGACACAAGGGATATGCAGAAATGCTAACAAGCAAACAGACCAGGAGAATATATAACAATCTACCAGTTACTATGCAGGCTATTGTAAGTTTTATCTCTAAGGGGGTGGGGGTGGGGAAAGCTTAAACAAGGCCTATTAGCAGTAAATAGTTCTGCCAATATCCCTCACAGTAGGGGAACTCCTCCAGCAATTTTCACGATTAATTACCAGTGGCAAGCGTATTCATAATCTGGTGTTAATTTTGCAGCGTCTGAATGAACTCGGCTCTGGCACGCTCAGTTATTGTTTCCCTGCTACTAGTAGGATGAACTACTTGTTCAGGTCATGCTGTGTCAAAAGAGTGCTAATGTGTTTATATAAACACTACAAGCAGCACCTGCTTTAACCGCACTTTTTATTATTTTTGCCACCACAGTTAAAACATATAAAATTCTCTGGTACAGGAATGAAAAGAGAGAAAATATTGCTCCAGCCTGTATTATTCATAGTGATTTGAAATATAGTCAGAAGGCAAAGTTTAAAAGAGATATCTTTATAACATATCTAGATTGAAGCCTCTTCCCTCTATTGCTTTATTCTATAAGGTTTGGAGGAAAGGTTAGTCGCTAATTTGTCAGCTGCTCCTCAGTACCTTGATGCTTTTATTGAAGACATCACTTATTAACAGGACGATGAATTAGACAGAAGGGATGAACAAAATAGATACTTTGCATTCTTTTTCCTGTTCTGGTTTATTTCACTCTCCATGTTTATCCTTTTGGTCAGGAAAACATATACTTTTATAATATATTTTGTAATACAGTTTTACACATCTGAAATGTAAGAAAAGAGATTATACAGATATGATTAACAGTATGAAATACACAATGACTTGCATGGAAGGGGCAATCCTGATTGGTTAATGAGGATTCTCAGATGTGTAATTATGCGACCATATCTGCACAGGTTGGAATTCATTACCTAAGACATTGAAAGAACTATGATTTTATAAAAGTAATAATACACTCCAGGGTATGCATTGTCAACCTCATGCCCTCACCATACTTGAGGCTTATGTAAATGACACCATAACTGCACAACAGGTCCTACATTCATTTAAAAGATTTATAGATATAAATTCAGAGAAAATAAATCAAATAAGACTCTCATATGTATTTTAGCAAGGCTAAAGTGAAAAAATTAAAGGACATATGTTGGTCTCGCTGTGTATATAGATAGAGTCCATTAATACAGAATATCGTGTATTAGAAGGCTCACATATTCAAATATAAAGTATGACAATGTTTTAAATGATGAAAAAATGAAATATTCAGTTACTTAGACTGATTTAAAAAATGCAATTTTGAATTAAAAAAAAAGAAATATTTCAGGCAAGGTTATAAAACAAAAACCCAAGGCCATGTTAGAGAAATCTATTTTATGAGGTAAACTAAATATGCATTTATTTGCATGATGAATTTTTACAAAGTATTTTATTTTCCATCACAGACTACATTTATTAATTCTTTAAAAGCTTTTTGGTCAGTCAGGTCTATAAGTATTGATTAAACTATTTTAAGTACTCACATGGTGCTTACAAAAGTGATAAACCAGAGTAGTGGCTTAAAAAAAAAAAGATTTTATGGCCAAATCCTACAATTTGCTTTTGCTGCCCTCACCATCCCTGTTCATCATATTAATTAGCACCTACCTGCACAAGTACCTTATTGAAATTAATGAGCTATTCATGAAGTGAGGTTTAGTAAAGTCCCTTATGGTTTCCAACTAGCTCCACATTATTCCCACCGAAAGAAGGACTCATAGATGGAATATCACCAATGAGCTCTTAAAGGACCACCCCAATGTAAGTAAGGCTGGCAAAACTCTGTCCTGTGAGCTGTAGCTCACGAAAGCTTATGCTCAAATAAATTTGTTAGTCTCTAAGGTGCCACAAGTACTCCTTTTCTTTTTGCGAATACAGACTAACATGGCTGCTACTCTGAAACCTGTGATGAAAGGACACAGTTTTAAAGTTAGGGTGGCTACTCAGAGAGCCTGCAGCACTGTGCATTGGAGCACTTCACCTCCCTGAGCACTGCTGAGATGTTCTCCATCCTGGTATCTGCAGTTCCCCCACAAAAACGTTGCAGGTAGGATAAGGGCAGGGCTACTTGATCCATTTAATGTACATACCCACAGGGATGAAATCTTGAGTAAAGGAAAGCAACAGCATCCACTACTACTGTATTAATTGCCATGATTTGACTGCCCAAACAGCCTAGCTCTTTGAGGCTGAGGATGATTTTTAAAAGCCTCTGGTACTTTGAATGCCTCAGTTTTGGGGTGCTTGGCACTTTCTGAAAATCAGGCCCCTTTAAGTGTCTCAAGAACCAAGGCACCCAATAGTATATAATTTTATATATTTTATATATTTATATATATATTTTTATATATATTGTATATATTTTTTTAAATAGTATATTTAAAAAAATATCTTGGCTAGTGTCCCTCAACCCTCGATGTTGTCATCTGAGTAAAATTCTCTTATGTGGTCTGCCAGAATCTGGCCCTTAGCCATTTAATTCCCCCCATCTCCCACCTTCAGAATACTTCACCAACTAGACCATGCAATATATCTGAGTTCTACAAGTGCAAAAAAGCAAAGGAAATTGGAGTGAACTTCTGTCTGATTCTATTATCATGCTACGTATCTTAAATTGATCAACTAACATCTTTGGCCATATGTATGCAACTTAAGGGTTAGAAAATACCAGGGGTAAAATCCTGGTTCCGTTGAAATTTTGTTTTAACTCAGATTCTTTCAGACTATTCTCTCAAGCAGGATACCAAGGTACCATGAGATCTGCAGGGAAATCTTTCTGGAGTGATATTCTCCTTAGTTTCCCTACTGGCTGGTGATCCAAACCCCACCAAAACCACAGTGTAGCGTGGAAAGCAATATAAGATAGTGATGACTTGGTCACCAAATTCTCAGCTTGAAATGGGAAAGATACCACTGGGAGAGGCCATTCTTTAGCGCAGTCTTTCACCACTCAGCAATGGCCCCATCCAATCCGTATATGCCCATCCCTGCACTATATCACCCTCTGTGAGAATGAGGGAAAGAATGGAAGGATACTACTGAGCCCGGCTCTTCCCTTTGAACCCTCCTCTCCATCCCATGAGTACGCTCTCTGTGACCCTTGTTCAGCACAAGTGGGTGAGGTGTTTGGGTCTTTTGAAATTTGATTAAAATCATTATTTCTGCATTGAATTTTTTACTAGGAAATAGGCTGGAACTGACATCATCCATTTATACTGTTGGGTTCTGCACATTTAACAGAGCAGGAAAAGTGTGATACTGTGACACTAACTATGATTCCAAATGGGAAGAAAAAAAGTTTGTAAAAATGGTTTCATTTTCTGTGTGCGCGTGTGTGTTTGGAGGGGTGACGGAGAGACAGAGAGAGGGGTGTGGAGGGTTAAAGAGCTAGCATATGGAGCCTGAAGTAGGGCAGAGTGTGGTTTCAGTTCTTAATGCTACCATGGGGCCCATCCTAACCTTCATTGTTGAGAAGAAGCCACCAGCTGGATGAAGATTTGTAGCCAGATTAGAAACAAGTTTCCAGGTCTTACTGCTCCAGGCAAGGGATTGTGAACAGCTGTCTCTCTTGAGAAAGGACGTTTGCTGCAGTGAATCCTGCAGTGGTGTTTGTGACCTGTCACTGACAGTGGGTGCTGATGCAGCCATGCAGATGGGAAATCTAAAAGGCAGGAATCGGGGTCCAAAGGAGAAAGGAAAAAAGCTAATGATAATTGATGCTGACTTTTTTTTAGTAAAAGGTTTAGTAGAAAGAAAATTATTCTTGCCAGAAAGCTGTATAACATCTACACTTTAAGCTATAAAGGAAGTCATAACATTACTGGGGTATGGTAATATGGTGTGAATTATTGGGCTGTGAACACATTGAATCAAATTCTGTCCAAACAAAGGAGTTTGGATTTGAGTTTTTTGTTGTTGTTTTGTAACCAAGTTAACTGCAATAAACTCTCTCATGGTTTCAGACTAACTGTGTTGTTCTCATCAAAAGAAGGGTTCACTAATAGAGCATCACACTGAATTCTTAAAGGGCTTCTACAAACATATTTTAGGTTATTATTAACCAGTCTGGCAATGAAATGGCATGAGTGTTGCAAGGAGAATCCATTGCTTACCATCAAAGATATACATTGCTTTTTGTTCCCCTAAAGCTTCTCAAACACACTCCAATGAGTTGGAACCTGGAACCTGGTTTTGTGCTTTAGCTCTTTTTTCTTCTGCAATGCAAGCAATATTTTCTGGCCTAGACAATCTGTGCAAAGTATCCACAGATCTTCAGGATAGGGGCCATAGCCATCACTTGCTGTTCTCTGAAGAGTAAGCCTACACAAATAAACTAAGCCAATGATTGTTTCCTGTGGGACAAAAATTCTAGTTGTGGACTTTATTCAAGAGAATTCAGTGAGTAACTTAGACCCTGACTTTCAAACACTAATGGTTAACTGTAGTCAGGTGAGCAGTCCCACTGAAGTTGAAAGTTAAGCATGGGTATAATAATTTGCAGGGGACTAAGTACTGAATTCAAGATACTGCCTCTTAGCACTCAGACTGAAAGAAACCCAGAGATTCTTCAATTAAATGTACATCGAAAACTGAAAATTAAAAAATAAAAGTATTTTATGGCCACACTGATATGTAATTTACACGTTATTTTCAAAAAGAAAAGGAGTATTTGTGGCACCTTAGAGACTAACAAATTTATTTATTTATTGTCTCTACGGTGCCACAAGTCCTCCTTTTCTTTTTGCGAATACAGACTAACACGGCTGCTACTCTGAAACCACACATTATTTTACCACTTGTGTAAATTGATGACTCTCGGGGCACTAAACCTGGATATTGACACCCTTGAAAAAGCTGCAGAATGATTACAAAAGAGCAGCCTAGCATAAAGGGGGAAAAAGAACTTTTCTGGGTTTTATGAAGTGTGGTTTGTGGTTTGTTCTTCTACTGGAGTCTGTGAATTAATAATGATTAACTGAGTTGAAATTATCCCCCTTTTTGGTATGGGGGTGTAGATTCCCTAGGCTATGAACTGCAGCTTTCTTTTCTGCTTGGGCATAATCTTTTTTATTTAACAAATGGCTATGATGTGTAGCAGAATTCAATGTCCTGTCTCATAGCATTCTGTAGAAAAACAGGTTTTTAAAAAAAATATTTGTAGTCTGTAAATACTTTTAGGGTTGTGAGTGGTCTCTCTTTCCTATCACTGATGCTGAGAAAGAGAATGCAACCAGCTCACCATCCACAGTCAGATATGTAACCTCCCTACCCTAGGATTTCCTGATGTGGCAGACAGCAGGGTTTCCACAAATTTGCTATGAAGGCTGTGCCTTTAAGTACAGCCCAAAGCAAGGAATGGTACACAATTTACACCACCTCAGGATGTAGTGTTCCTCGGAGTCACCACTGTGAGGCACAACTCTTCTGGAGTTTCCTGGCTTGCATGGGTGAGAAGTAATATGCTACAGACCTTCACATACTTCAAGCATACGTCCCTCCCTCTTATGTATCTGAAATGAGGTGTATGGTCATGGCTCAGAACCTTCATCTATACAAGGTACTTTTGTGGCCCGCCATTACCTTAGTATCTGACCACCTCATAATCTTTATCTTCATACCTCTGTGAGGTAGGGAAGCCTTATTATCCCCATTTTACAGATGGGGAACTGAAGCACCAAGAAACTAAGTGACTTGGCTGAGATCACACAGGGAGTCTGTGGGAGGGAAGAGGAGAAAATTAAAATGTCTCCCCCAAATCCCAGGCTACCACTCTAACCAGTGAACTATCTTTCCTGTTTTCATGTCCCTCCTCATCCACTTGCTCATGGTAGTGAGCATCAGGTATACAGCCCCACCCCCAACCAAAATGTTCAGAACTGTGATCCAGGCAGGTCTAACACTGGTGCACAGGGTAGATGATGGTGCTATGCTCCCCTTTATTCCATTGTGACAGGTTTCAGAGTAGCAGCCATGTTACTCTGTGTCCACAAAAAGAAAAGGAGGACTTGTGGCACCTTAGAGACTAACAAATTTATCTGAGCATAAGCTTTCATGAGCTACAGCTCACTTCATCGGATGCATGCAGTGGAAAATACAGTGGGGAGATTTTATATATACAGAGAACATGAAACAATGGGTGTTACCATACACACTGTAACGAGAGTGATCAGGTAAGGTGAGCTATTACCAGTAGGATTATCTTTTGTAGTGATAATCAAGGTGGGCCATTTCCAACAGTTGACAAGAACATGTGAGGAACAGTGTGTGTGGGGGGAAATAAACATGGGGAAATAGTTTTACTTTGTGTAATGACACATCCTCTCCCAGTCTTTATTCAAGCCTAATGTAATGGTGTCCAGTTTGCAAATTAATTCCAATTCAGCAGTCTCTCGTTGGAGTCTGTTTTTGAAGGTTTTTTTGTTGAAGAATTGTGACTTTTAGGTCTGTAATCAAGTGACCAGAGAGATTGAAGTGTTCTCTGACTGGTTTTTGAATGTTATAATTCTTGATGTCTGATTTGTGTCCATTTATTCTTTTATGTAGAGACTGTCTGGTTTGGCCAATGTACATGGCAGAGGGGCATTGCTGGCACATGTTGGCATATGTCACATTTGTAGATGTGCAGGTGAATGAGCCTCTGATAGTGTGGCTGATGTGATTAGGCCCTATTATGGTGTCCCCTGAATAGATATGTGGACACAGTTGGCAACGGGCTTTGTTGCAAGGAGAGGTTCCTGGGTTAGTGATTCTGTTGTATGGTGTGTGGTTGCTGGTGAGTATTTGCTTCAGGTTGGGGGACTGTCTGTAAGCAAGGACTGGCCTGTCTCCCAAGATCTGTGAGAGTGATGGGTCGTCCTTCAGGATAGGTTGTAGATCCTTGATGATGCGCTGGAGAGGTTTTAGTTGGGGGCTGAAGGTGATGGCTAGTGGCGTTCTGTTATTTTCTTTCTTGGGCCTGTCCTGTAGTTGGTAACTTCTGGGTACTCTTCTGGCTCTGTCGATCTGTCTCTTCACTTCAGCAGGTGGGTATTGTAGTTGTAAGAATTCTTGATAGAGATCTTGTAGGTGTTTGTCTCTGTCTGAGGGGTTGGAGCAAATGCGGTTGTATCGTAGAGCTTGGCTGTAGACAATGGATCGTGTTAGTCGTTAAAGTCGTTCCATTGTGTGGCCGACTTAAAGCCAGCCCAGGGTCTAGCCCTATGAATGCAGCTGACCAAACTCAGCCTATGGGAAACACACACGGCAACCGGACTATACCTTTACCTGTATTTGAGGAATCAATTAGTTGTCTCCTTGCCTATATGTAGCAAATTGTTGTTCAAATGACATTTGTACCTAGTAGCCCTAAGCAGAAATCTCTAAAACAATTTACGTATTGTCTTTGTCTTTACTCTGAATTACGATAATGCATGATTTTTATTAAGAACTACTTATGACATGGTAGGTGCACCTGCCATGAATTTTATTTCACTAAGAAACAATTTTGAACTTCAAGAAACAAAATTATTTCTGGTCACTTTGTGCTAAGTACGTTATATGTGGCTTCCTGGCTATCAGTATGGGCTTGTGATGCAGGTAATGCCATAAAAAAACATGCTCTGGGCGCTCAACTTTATAGAGCCCTGGCTCAAGGTATATATTTGTTTTGTATTGAGGTTGTAAACAGACTTTGGGGTTCATTGCTTCAAATTGCAAATGGTGTGTGAAATGAAACATTGCTTCCCAGTACAAGAGAATACTGACAATGCAATCATTGCTGGGCTATGCTGTATAGTTTGTGGTAATGGTTAGCTTAGACACAGAAGCCTAGTGTCACCCCAAGCCCACCCAAATACTTGTTTTTAAAATATTTTTTTAATTAGAGGATCACCTTCCTGTGAACATAGATTTTTTTTTTTGATTAACAAACAAATGTCTGAAATAGAGTCATTGCTGGCATTACTAGGCAGACAGAGAGCTCACAACACAAACAATGTCTTACAAGGGAGGGGGAGAGTTTAAAAAGGCTCTTTGTGCTATTGCAACACTGATTCAGACTGAAAATGTAAATTTTGTGATCCACCATGATGGTGGCGGAGACATGCAAAAGAGTGGTCAAGGGTTATTGGAAGCCCCTGAGCATTTTCAGACTTGTTACGCCCATTTCTAGTTAAGTTAATATAAAGGCAGTTTCTTCAAAAATCTTTCAAAACATTATCATTGTGGTCAAGCTTTCCAGTTCCCATGCACTCTGATGCAATCACCAGTTGAAAAGAGAATTGAAAATGAGGCAGCTCAATGTAGCAATGCACCTTTAAGGTTGGGTGTAGCTGGAAGGTGGGTGTGTTACTTATCTTGAAAGGTCAGAGAGTTGTAGGATGTCACAGGGAAAGATGTAGGCGGGAGGAGTCTAGTCTTAAAAATAGGATAATTTTAGATAAGATGCTCTTGTTCCTTGTGACATATGAGGTAATCTAGTGTTTCCACCTCCGTCTATCTAATGCCATGTTTCTTACTCCATTGTAGTCTGTTTCCATGACAGTGACATCTTTCTCAATGGTTTTCTTATAAAATAACCTTAAAATAGATGACTGTTTCAAACCAGGAGATCTTAGCAGGAGAAGCTATTTTGGCCATTTTTGGAGGGGTTGGGAAGAACAAGGGGCCTGCTGATGATGGTGTTTGGACAAAGGACATATTTATTGGGGGGAAGATCTGAGACAGAACAGCAGGATGCCATAGGCTGACTTAAATCAGATTTCATTACTGTTTCTAAACTTTAACAGGAAAAGATACCCAGAACCCCTTGTATTTGGTATTTTACCCTTCCAGGAAATTCAGCTTCATTTCCTCAAGGAGGACACAGTAACTTCACTACAGTGAAACAAAACACCAATTCACTCTTATTCTCTGATGATACAAAGCAGGCACAAACCTGGGTTGTGCATCAAACTGACTCAGAGCAGCTGGAGCGTACCTGGCTAAACATTTGTTTATGGAAGGCATCCAAGGCAGAATCTCCTCAGGGAGGCTACCAATGGCCCAAGCCCTTCCAGAGATGTAGCATGTCTTCAGGAAGGCACCTCATAGTCTTGTCAAAAACAAATCCAAAACCTCAAAAAGAAGTTGTCCTGTAATCTATGCCTCTTTGACCCCTTTTGGAGCAATGATATCTTTATGAAGGAGCTACTCTATGGTACCTCCTCTGAAGCCGCTTCATTCAGCAGTCTTTCAGGGACCTAGTGACACTCTACATTTTTTCAGTCAGTCTCTTCCTGTGGTGAGTATAATAGCACTGAAAAGATGTGGCCTCTGTAGCCCTTAGCATTAGACAATTTTGTTGTCACAAGCTCTGAGATTGGGCATAAAAGGGACAATCTGAAGCTGCTCTCTGCATCCACAACTGACTGAAGCAAAGAAAGGCCATCACAGAGATCGGTAGCCTCACAATTCAACTAGATGATCCTCTCACTTCAGACTCTAGCCTGGACACCATTTTCAAAAGCAAATTTCCTAGGCCCTTTGTATGGTAAAAACTGGAGTTAAATCTTAACTATCATCAAAGGCTGATTCATAAGCCACTAACAAAGAAAATTCAATGACTTAACACTGAAATAGAAAGGTCAAAAGGTGCTGCCTAATGTTCTAATAAAGAATAAATCTCTAATGCATCAAAAGATACAGAGCTTGCAAAAATCAAAGTGACTGTAAGTAATTTACTTTTAGTGGGAATGGAAAGCAATTATTCTGATTCTAACCTTGGACTATATTTGAATACATTTTGAATTTTTAAAACAATGTGACTGTCCTTTTAAATCTTAAGTATATTTCATGTTTTAATCAGGTATCCACAAATTCAGGGACCAAGCTTCTAGGATCAAGCTTGCAGAACTCAGATTGTTCTTTTTAGGAATCTAAGGGGGAAGGAGAGTTCTATATTTAATGTATGGGGGCGGGAATTCTCTCCTCTCAGGGCCATGAATCTACATAATTCCTGATCTAGCCAGACTAATAGAAGATTGATTTAATTAAAATCATACTTTTTTCTAATTTCATTGTTAAGGCAAAAAGAGCCCTTTTAAACAGGTCTTGATTTTAACGTGTCAAACCAGCAATCTGAAACAAGTGCGGAACTGAAGAGTCTATTGAACTCATCTGAAGATTTGTCTCAAGATATCATCATTCTAGACTGCGTGAAAACGCTAGGATTTTGTTTGCCTCTTTTTCTCCCGTTATTATTACTGCCAACCACCAATCACAGAACTTGTGAGGACAGGGAGGAAGTAGTGCTACTTACTACCTCCCAACTTTCTGTCATGGAAGGCAGCACACAGTGTACATGTAGCGTCTTTTGCTTTTTACATGACATGTAATATGGAAGAATGACATGGGCACTGTGGGGATCCAAATAACTGTGCTTCCTAAACATATGTAACACTCCAGACCTAGCTACATGTACATACTGCTGCTCTGGCAGGGATTTGGCGGCTTGAGAAATGTGGAAGTTTGTGAGGGCCACTAATAGGCTCAAAAATTATTTAAAGGGATATACCCAATTCCAGTACCCTCTTAAAGAGTTGCATAATCCTTGAGCATCCCTGAAGCACTATGTCTCCCAGAGCACATGCTGAGAATGTATGGCTCCTTACTGACCAGCACGTTCTAATGTGGCCAATGGTTTGGACCTTTATGTATGGCAGGATTCTTAAGGGTTTTATGAAAATGTTGATATTATTCTTTTGGTTAGGCTTTGTACATTTATTTGCCCCTTGCGGACTTCTAGTCCAGTTATGTCAATACATTCATGTGATTTGTACTGAAAAGTGAGAAAATAATAAGTATAAATAACAAATAGCCCATGTCTGGCAAACATTAAAAGTTAATATGTTTATTTGATTTCCATAATATCCTCTCCCCCATGCAAGATTTGTAAAGTGAAACAAAGGACAAAATTTTCAAGAGCCCCCAAATGACTCAAAAGCCTATATCTCACTGACTTTCAATGGGATTTTGAAGCCTAAATCACTTAGGCACTGTTGAATATTTTAACCCAAGATCCTCAAAAGAAAGATACCAGCTCCTGAAAAGACAGATGCAATGTATGATAACTGAAAAGTATGAACTTAAAACAGAACACTGCTAACTATTTTCAAAGCTCAAACAGGTTTGGGTTAAGTAGGGTTGGAGATTTGGTTTGGCTCATATTACATACCAATCTTTTTAATGATCCCTAATTGATACTAAATTATATATTGATCTTGCTTCTGATCTTTCACCTTCAGGTTTCCCATCACCCCTTAGGTCAAACACCCTTGAATTTTGCTTAGAGCAAAATCTGGATGTGATGAGCTATACAAAGCCACATGGCACAACAAAGGGATAAGAGCTCCTCTGGGCTCAGCCAGATCCACCCTGCAACACCTGCAAGGCATGCACAGGCTGGAGGAGGAGTTAAAAGGGAAGCAGAATAGCTCAATTGTTGGCACCCGGGGAAGAAACAAGACCTTCAACCCTCATCTCCTGAGAAAAGGGCCAACTGAAGGCTGGAGCTTCTCAGACAATTGCTGCCTGAAGGTCCCTCCCTGTGTGAAGGGATGGTCAGATCCTGACACACCCTGAGAGGGAGGCATTCCCCTTTCTCTCTTACTAACTCAGTTTATTTGTATTAATTCCCCTTGGCTTTTCATTTATGGACTTCCCTGGAAGGGGAGAGACTTTGAAGTGACCGGGCCAGAGAGTCAAGTCACAGGAAGAGGCAGGCCACCACAGAGGCAGAGCAGCCACTGGCCGGAGATCCCAGTGGAGAGAGGAGAGCTGCCATGCTAAGCCCGGCCACGAGGAGGCACCATGCAATGAGCCGATCCTGGTAAAGAAAGTGGGCAACCCCCTGAAGAGGGGGTTGAGTGACTGATCCAGATGTTCATACCCCTCAAGCTAAAATGTGGGTTGGTAGGACAGACAAAATGAACCTAGAGCATCTTCTCAAATGGACGACTGAAAACCAGTAGCAGCAATAGACAGCCCAGCAGCAGCAACAATTTCTGCAACAAATGGATGCCTAGCAGCAGCAGCTGGTCCAGGATTTAGGGACACAACAGCAGGAACAGCAGCAATGGCTGATCCAAGAGGTAGTGACCCTGATGTAGATTCAGGGAGTCCCCATGGCTTCTCCTTCAGGGACTGAAGATGTGGGCTTAGTGGCCCCCATCCATGCCAGTGAAATTCAAAAAGATGGGCCCTGTGGATGCCCAAGAGGCTTTCCTGGTAACATTTTAACAAGTGGTGATAGCAGCTCAGTGGCCACCAGACCAGTGGCCACCTGGCGAGATCAGCACAGACTGCATATTGGGGTTTGGATGCAGAGTCTGCTCAAGGATATGTGCATGTGAAAGTGGCCATACTTGACTATCTGGACATCACAGAGGAGACAGAGATTCTGTGGGAAGAAATACCCTCTGGGAGCTTGGTCCAACATGGTTACCAGAAATTAAGAGATTTACACTGGAGGTGATTAAGGCTGGAAACCTGGATTGGAGTCATCATGGCAGAGCAGTTTGCTCACATACTTCCGGCAGGGGGTAGGGACTGGGCACTCAAACAGCAGCTAGAGTCCCTTGCCAATGTTGTCTGGCTGATAGAAAATTATTTAGCTGAGAAGATGGCTCCGGTCATCACATGAACAGCTTCCTGCAGCCAAAAGAGCCCTTTGAATCAAGGAAGAACCCAATCAAGGGAATTGGTGAGCAGTATGGTCTTGGAAGCACCAACCTCTAAAGGGTCCAGCAAGTAGCCAGGCCCTGGGCTGGCCCCCAATGGGAAACCCAACCACCTCAGGGCCCAGCCAGGACAAGGGCCTCTGTAACCCCTGTGGCTCCTCTGCTGGAAAGTCAGGTGGGATTAGAAAAGCCACACAGGGAAGGGATACCTCTGACATTAGACTCAGGGACAGTGGCCAGGTAGCCAGGAGGGGAGGCTTGCTTTTCATGTGGGTGCCCAGGTCATCAGGATCATGAATACCCTTATATGGAGTGTGATTATGGCCAGCAGAAAGCCTTGTAAGCGAATCCAGGCTAAAGTAATGGTCTCTGTTCAGATAAACGGAAATGAGGTAATGGGTCTGTTGGATTCCAGGTGTGGGAAGACCTTGGTCCAGGACAATTTGGTCCCAAACTCTGAAGCCACCAGGGAGATTATCTTTCTACAGTCTATCCATGGAAACATCAAACCCAGTTCATGTGTGTAGCTGACTGTAGGGGAAAACACAAAGTCTCTTTTAGTGGGGCTAGCCTTAACACTAGCCTACCACATTATCTGGGATTGGAATTGGTAGTATTTCTCTGGGATACTGAGGGGGTTTAAAAGAGCTCCAGAGGGAGTAACTGAGGGGATCCTGAGAGATGGAATCTCAAAACCTGTGATGTTGGCAGGTGTAAAGGAGGAGCTGGACCATGGAGAGTGAGGATTCAGCCAGAAGGAAGCTCCTCGAGAAGGGCCACCTAACCGTGAAGAGATATTTGAACCCCTACAGGAGAGGGATGCCCTAACTTTGTCAAGCCTGACCTTAAAAACTTCTAAGGAAGGAGATTCCACCACCTCCCTAGGCAACGCATTCCAGTGTTTCACCACTCTCCTAGTGAAAAAGTTTTTCCTAATATCCAACCTAAACCTCCCCCACTGCAACTTGAGACCATTACTCCTTGTCCTGTCCTCTTCCACCACCGAGAATAGTCTAGAACCATCCTCTCTGGAATCACCTCTCAGGTAGTTGAAAGCAGCTATCAAATCCCCCCTCATTCTTCTCTTCCGCAGACTAAACAATCCCAGGTCCCTCAGCCTCTCCTCATAAGTCATGTGTTCCAGACCCCTAATAATTTTTGTTGCCCTTCGCTGGACTCTTTCCAATTTATCCACATCCTTCTTGTAGTGTGGGGCCTGAAACTGGACACAGTACTCCAGATGAGGCCTCACCAATGTCGAATAGAGGGAGATGATCACGTCCCTCGATCTGCTCGCTATGCCCCTACTTATACATCCCAAAATGCCATTGGCCTTCTTGGCAACAAGGGCACACTACTGACTCATATCCAGCTTCTCGTCCACTGTCACCCCTAGGTCCTTTTCCGCAGAACTGCTGCCTAGCCATTCGGTCCCTAGTCTGTAGCTGTGCATTGGGTTCTTCCGTCCTAAGTGCAGGACCCTGCACTTATCCTTATTGAACCTCATCAGATTTCTTTTGGCCCAATCCTCCAATTTGTCTAGGTCCCTCTGTATCCTATCCCTGCCCTCCAGCGTATCTACCACTCCTCCCAGTTTAGTATCATCCGCAAATTTGCTGAGAGTGCAATCCACACCATCCTCCAGATCATTTATGAAGATATTGAACAAAACCGGCCCCAGGACCGACCCCTGGGGCACTCCACTTGACACCGGCTGCCAACTAGACATGGAGCCATTGATCACTACCTGTTGAGCCCGACAATCTAGCCAACTTTCTACCCACCTTATAGTGCATTCATCCAGCCCATACTTCTTTAACTTGCTGACAAGAATACTATGGGAGACCGTGTCAAAAGCTTTGCTAAAGTCAAGATACAATACATCCACTGCTTTCCCTTCATCCACAGAACCAGTAATCTCATCATAGAAGGCTATTAGATTAGTCAGGCATGACCTTCCCTTGGTGAATCCATGCTGACTGTTCCTGATCACTTTCCTCTCATATAAGTGCTTCAGGATTGATTCTTTGAGGACCTCATCTCGTGCAACACAATACCTAAACAGAACCTAGGCACCTAGTTCTGGAGAACTCACAGCCACACACTCACAGCCACACACTCCAAAAATGTGAGAGGCCATGAGGCGAGAAGTCCAGGCAGTGTTGGAACAAGGGGTTCTTGAAGAATCCTGCAGCACATAGCAAAATCTGGTTGTATTCATTCCAAAGCCAGACAGCCCTATCCTGTTTTGCATAGACTCCAGGAAGGTCAATGCTTACTCCATGTCCCAAGTGGATGAGCTATTACACCAGCTGTTTGAGGCCTGATATATCACCATATTACATCTAACCAAGGGTTACTGGCAGATCCCACTCATACCGGCATCACAGGAGAAAACCTCCTTTGCCACTCGCTTCTGTCATTTTAGACTATGGTTTTTGGCCTCCATAGCACCTCAGCAAAGTACCTATGTTTCACTGATCAAGTTCTTCAACCACATGGCTCATATGCAGCAGCCTTTTTAGGTGATGTGGTCATCTACAGCCAAGATTGGGAGGAACACCTAGCACAAGCTGCTGCCATACTTCAGTCCCTATGGGGGGCTGGGCTAACTGCAAAGCCAGCAAAGTGTAAGATTAGGAAGGAAGAGACCACCTACCTGGGATATGCTTTGGGAAAGTGCCAAGTCTGGCCCCTTGTGGACAAATTCCAGTCCCGTAAAGCATGAGAACCACAAAGAAACAAGCCCAAAGGTTTTGGGGCTCTCAGGCTACTACTGCCCATTTATGCCAGAGTTTTCAATGATAGCAGCCCCCCTAGTTCTAATTAAGGACAGTAGCTCCAAGAAGGTTCACTGGTCTGAGGCCTGAAAAAGCCCTTTCAGAAGTTGAAAGACCACTTGTATAAAAAGCCTGTCCTCTCCAAAAGAGAAAAGGAGTACTTGTGGCACCTTAGAGACTAACCAATTTATTTGCGCATAAGCGTTTATAAGAGTTTATTTTACAAACCAACACCTCAGAAGTGGGACTAGGTGCAGTATTGTCCCAGAAAACAACTGGAAAGGAACACCCGACACTCTATTTGAGCCACAAATAGTTCCATTGGGTGCAGGCATATTCTGTGATAGAAAAGGAAGGACTTGTCATGAAATGGGCTGTGGCCTCTCCCCAATATTACCTCATAGGAAATCCATTCAAGCTTGTTTCTGACCATGCCCCCTTAAGGTGGTTAAATACTATGAAGGACACAACCCCCGGTTTATGCGCTAGTATGTATCCCTTTAACCATACACCATCCAAATTCAGCATAGAGTGGGAAAAGTTCACCAAAATGCAGATTTTTTTTCCAGTGAAGGGGTGAACAATCCATTGGCCCCAGTTCTCCAGGTGCCATCTTGAAGGGGAGGAGGTGTGTTGGGGGGTATGCAGCCACCGCACTGTACAACAAGAAATTAAGGAGCTGCTCTGGACTCAGTCGGCCCCACTCTGCCACATCTGCAAGGAGTGCATAGGTTGGAGGAGGAGCATAAAAGGGATAAGAACAACTCACTTGTGGGCAGACCAGGAAGAGATCAGACCTGCAACCCTCAGCTCTTAAGGAAAGGCCCAAGGGAAGGCAGAAGCTTACCAGACAACCACAGACTGAAGGCCCCTCCCGGAGAGAAGGGAGGGTCAGATCCTGATATAAACTGACCTCTCAGAGTAAAGTTATTGTGTTATAATTGGAAATACTTCTGAGGGTCATTCTGTCCCAAAAGCACTAATCAAGATTTAGTAATGGTCTGTCCCCAGTGGTGCTATAATTCACTCTGCAGGTGACACCTGGGCGTGGGGTGGGGGTGTTACACTATGATAAAAGGTTATTTAATGGTAGACAAAGTAACATAACTGGTTGTAAAAAAAACAGGGATTGTATTTAAACCAGAACAAACAGAACTGGATTCCACATACCTACAATAATGTTAAATATATGAAGAATATATATAATAAAAAATAACAATTCAAATACACACACACACACACACAAATAACTTACTGCTAAGTGTACTTAACTAAATATAATCCTCTAAATAAAAATATACCTATATCCACTGCTGTATGTATAGTTTATTAGCTTATAGATTATTAATTATTATTATTTCCCCTTTCACCAAATCTCTCACTGGGTGCTGTCTAATGCCCAAGTCAGCCTTTGAGCCTCAATTGCCTCTTGTGACTTCCTGAAGGAAGGACTCGACTCCAGTGATGCTGGTTTGTGGAGGTGTACATTAGACCAGACCCAGACCAGAATCTTTGGTTCTCCAGATCTCTGGAACAACATGAACCAATGACAGGAGAGGATGGGAACTGATGCTCAGGAACAGATGTTCAGAAACAAGCCATCAAACACAGATTGACCTGACCAACCAGCTTTAAAGTGATGGGACCCCCTCTTGCACATCTTTCTGTCCTGCCCCAGCTCAGCCTCTGTACTCACTCTCGGTTTCTCTCAGTCCCAGTTTTCTTCGATCCCTCTGACTGCCTCTCTCCTCATCCTCTTTCTCTCAGGTAACTCCCAGATTCTCTCAGGGCTTGTCTACACTTTCAGTGCTGCAGTGGCACAGCTGCAGCACTTAGTGAAGATGCTACTTATGCTGTTGGGAGAGCTTCTCCAATCAGTGCAGATTCTCCACCTCCCTGAGAGGAGGTAGTTATTTTGACAGGAGAAGTCCTCCAGTCAGAATAGTGCTATCTGCACCGGGAGTTCGGTAGGTATAACTATGTCACCCAGGCAACATAACTATACCGACATAAGTTCATGGTGTAGACTGTAAGGCTCGCTCTCTCTCCCAGGCTTTCCTCTGCCTGCCTCAGTTCCTCACCATCCACTTGTTCTCCTCCAGCTCTCACGTCCTCTTCCCCATAGGGCAGAGTCAACCTCCTCCCACTTTATCGGAGAGGGACTACCTCCTTTCCCTGGAACAAGGACAGAGAATTCATCCTGAACACCTCCTAAATCATATAACCTTTAAAATATTTACATTGACCCTCAGATGGAGTCATTCCCCTCTATCTATTACTAATTCAGTTTATTTATTTAAATCCACTTGCTTTTTGTTCATAGACTACCCGGGAAAGGGAGAGATTTTGAAATGACTTGGCTGGGCGGCCAAGTCATAGGAAGAGGCAGACAACCATAGAGGTGGAGCAGCCATCAGCTGTAGACCCCGATGGAGAAAAAGCTGCCATGCCACACCTGGCCACGAGGAGGCACCAACAGGGAGCTGACCCTTTCACAGTGGGGCTATTTTATTGGGTAAGAATCTGGTTCCTTATATAGAAAAAAAATATCAAAGAAGTCCTATTGTAGTGATTCCACCTTGTATAGAAACATACCACCATCCTCCATCCCCACTTCACACACAAACACACACACACACACACACACACAGAGCTCTATGTCATTCCTGCAGAAACTTTAAGATTCTTTAAAAGTACATTCAAAATTAGGTGAAGGGTAAAATTATGAATTTCCCACTTGGAAGAAAGTGGCTTAAATTCTATCCAATTATTTTCCATGGCAACCAGCTAAACACAAAAGGGCTGGAATGGATGTAGAGTACTGCCTCTATAATCATCACTGTATGTCCTTCAAATCATGGATATGCAGCACCACTATCCCTATCTACTCCGGGGCCATAAGCCTACCTGGTAATTACATGCTTTGGAACACTCCACTTAAGTGCATCAATAATATAGTGAGTGAACATGTTCTTTAATTCTGCACCTGTAAATTGGACAAAAAATAATAATAATAAAGAATCTCTATCAGAAAACTGAAAAAAAGAAATTAAATTACTACATTACTTTTTAACCTGCTCTATGATAGATCTTTTTAAAGTCCAGTAGAATGCTAATTTGAAATTTCTTATCAATAATCAATGCACACAAACTATGCTGATGGAAGCCCTGTGGCCTGAAGCCTGAGAAAGAAGAGAGCTCAGTGCTGTCTCCTGTGTGAAATGGGAGAAGGGCGGCCCAGAACTGCTTACAAATTGTGGATGGGCACAGGTTCCACTGGAGAGGTAGATCTGGCTGGCCTTTGTTGGAGATCGAATGGGCTGATTGAATGGGCTAGGCCTCATTTACATTTCCGTTTTGGGCTGACTTTGGTTAAATCCAGTTAAGTTTTAAGTTTGAGTTCCAATAAAATGGAATTGACCATCTTGGGAACTACAAGGAAGAGACATCGACATTGAATGCACCTGGGTCACCCTGACTGAGACTGCTGTCAGGTGCATTTGGGGAACAGAGCTTGGCTGGAGCTAAGAAAGGAAGAGAGAAAAGAAAAAGTCCTGTTGTTTGGTGTTGAGGACTGATCCCCCACCAAGAGCTGAGTGAAATTGCTGGTAGGGAGAATACAGACTGGCAGCAGGTCCAAGGTGACAAAGGGCACCACCTGCAGGAGCAACTTCTGTAAGGCAACAGATAGTGCAGAGTGGTGGCAGAGGTAGGCAGCAGGCAGAGCAGCAGCATACCAAGGGCCTTTGGTGCTGGCCTCCCTACTCAGGAATCAAAGGTGAAATCACTCCAGCTAGGTTAGGTAGTAGAGCCCCAGAGCAGCCCAGGTAGCACGGACCTGCAAGAATCATTGGAATCCCCAACCCAAAACAGCTAACTGATCAGGGAGCTGGGGATGAGTGAAGTGGCCAGAACAAGGACTGAGGTTAGTACTATTGTTAAGACATCCTTGAGGGGTGGGAGTCTTACATCATTGAATTTGGTAACTTGTTATTTGCCGAGTTTCCCAAATTTATTCTGTTTTCTTCCCCACTGCCCAACTCTCCCTAATACATTTTTGTTGTTGTTGTAACCCCTACACTCAGTGCTTGTGAGTGGGGAAGAACTGCCCATCAAAGGAGCCCTGGGTGGTTTAGGTAGTTTGCCAGGTTCTAGGTGGGGGCTCAAGCCGGTGTTAGTTAAGTCTCCAAGGAAACCCCTAGAAAACTGAACTTAGCCCTTTTTTGCTGACACTACCACCTGCAGAAGGGTTACACTTATATAACTGCTAGAGTTGTACAGAAGAAGCAAATAGAAATGGGAAATGGCAGATTAAGTGTCCGATCTTGCAAACAGTTAGTTTATCCTGCACCCTTCAATGAAACTTTGTGTGGGAATAAGATCACAGATGGGAAGAACTATTTGCAGGATTGGGGCCTCGTACTGACCTTCAGTCCTTAACTCAGCTGGATGTTGAGGCCCATTCTAGGTCTCAACCATATGTACATATCTAACCACCTTTAATGGATATTAGGGAAAAAATAAAGCCCACAGTGTGCTGTTCTAGTGGATAAGGTATTGGAGTGGGAGTCAGAAGACCTGGGCATCATTCCCAGTTCTGTCACTGACTTACTGTGACAAGGAGGGTAAGGTAATATTTTTTATTGGACCACCATCTCTTGGTGGAAAAAAAACAAGCTTTTGAGCTACATGGAGCCTGAAGAAGAGTTCTGTGTAGCTCAAAAGCTTGGTTTTTTTGACTAACAGACGCTGGCCTAAGAAAAGATACTACTTCACCCACCTTGTCTCTCTAATGTACTGGGACCAACCTGGCTATAACAACACTACAAACAGACTTACTGTGTAAACTTGGGAGCAAGTCTCTACACCTCTGTGAGCGTATTTCCCCTCCCACCTTTTTGTCAATTTAGAAGGTAACCTCATTAGAACAGCAATTGTCTTACTCTGTGTTTGTAGGGTCCATATGCAATAGGACTCCTCTTCTGAGGCCTCTAAGTGCTACCGTAATACAAATAATTAACAACAACAATAATAACTTGGATGGTAGAAAGGGAATCCGGCAATCTGTTCTCACAAATTACTCCCTTTGAATAATTGGGCCTAAGAATGAGGAAGAAGTGTTGGTTTGTGTTACAATCATGATGTTGAACAAATGCATTTTTGTGTGGGTTAAACTTCTGTTTATAACTGTAGGTTGTTTCTTCTACGTTAAAATAAAAACTCCCTTGTAGTAGGATAGAATTTACATGAATAAAAAGCTTTACATTGCACCAATATGTTTTTTAGGGAATTAAAAAAGAATGATTGACTTAGTTGAATATGAATGAACTGCTATGGATGTGTGGACTTCTAGAAATGTTTGCTTACTCGCAGTGTTGCCAACTCTTACAATTTTATCTGGAATCTCACAACATTTATTTTTAAAGCTCCAGCTACTGGATTCAAAAGATGAAAACTCCAATTTAATCTGCATGTGAAGAAAAGTTTGAGAATGTGAAAACAGCGCACCTTAAAGGCTAGCAGGGTTCTAGAAAAAATAACTTAAAGTATTATTTAAAAAAAAAACAACTCATGGTTTTTAAGCCCATCTCGTGATTTTGGGAGCTTAATTTGTGACTTTTGAACGCTTGGTGCCAGCAATAGTACTTTTCAGTCATTACAGCTAATATAACATATATTAAGAAAGGAAGAAAACAATTAATGGAAAGGTTTCCAACTATACATCTCTCAACAGTCTCTTACAGCTACAGTCATAAAAGGTCACTTAGCAAAAAGTTCATTTACAAAAAAAAACAAAAAAAAAAAGTTTTCAGTGCACAACATTTAGATAATTGTTTCAATGATGTGTTTGATAAATAATTAAAGTTTTTTAAAATTCCAAAAATGAGATTTACAAAAAATCATTTTTTTCAGGATTTTTTTAAAATAGGCTTTTTTAACTAAAATTAATTTTGTCTGAAAAATACCCATTTCTACTCATTGTAGATGCATCTCAGGTGAAAGAAACTCAGCTATCTGCCCCATGCTTCACAATGGATTTGAAGCACGAGGAAAACCATTATAATTTTATGAGGCAATCTGAACTGCCTGTAAAACTGATGTGTGCAAAATAATTGAATTTTTCACAATTAGGCAACAAGCAAACCATTTTGTGCTTTCATTTCAGATAGCTCGCTGCTTCTAATCAAAATGGAACTCAATTTTCTCAGGTGAACACACACATTAAAAAAATACCCTTTTAATCTGGAAAGTGTGATATTTGTTTTGTGTGTAAACATGCTGACAGCTGTGGTTTGCTCTTAGGCAGGATTTCACCATTTTTCACTTTTGTGAAAATCTGTGTTTGAGCACAAGTAGAAGGATAACACCAGAGTCCACATTCTCATGAAAATCTCAATTTTTGAAGAAAAAAATCACAAAGTAATAATAGTAATATTTTACATGCATGTCTTATTACATTCTGAACGATCCCCAAATCACAAGCTATCTACTACAGCATCACCAAATAACAGTGTACTTGCAGGAGGTGAGGTGACATGATCACAATGGTCCTTTCTTGCTTTATAGTCTATGAATCTGTTTCTAAAGTGGAGGGCAGCAACCAAACCGACACTACACACGGCAAATGGGTCAGAAAGTGTGGCCAAGAATCCCAAGGCAAACTCCTTGTTTTCCAAAAAGTACTACAGGAATGTTCACATCCATGAATAGCTGACATGACCTTGTTTTTTCAGGTCTTGTTCAAGAGATGTGTAACCACTGCTTCTTATACTGATCACAATCCTTTTACTGCTTTTTGTGCTCCCCCTTTACCCATCTATTAATGTGTCCATCAGTTGTCTCATCTTTTTCTTATATTGAAATGGTTTTGGGCTCTGACTGTCTTTTTTTGTCTGTGTTTGTACAGCACCTAGCGCAATAGGGCTCTACTCCATGATTGGAGCCTCTAGGTGCTACCATAATAATAATAATTATTATTAATAATAATAATAATATAAAAAGAAAGACAAAGAAGAAAGTCCTCTGAACTAATTCAAAGTATTTAATGAGGATGAAGAATGGAATCTGCCATATTGGGATTTGAACTTGAAGTTTCAGGAAGCCCAGGTAGGTCAATTTTATAATTTATTCCATGAAGGGCTATCCTTGTTCAAACCATCAGAAGAAGATATCAAAATTGGTTAGTGTCACAGTTCTAGTACCTGATTTAAACATATACTTGTTCTTTGATTTTGCTTATATGTGCAGTGTTCACGATTGAAATTTTTACCATTACTCTTAGAATCATAGAATCATAGAATATCAGGGTTGGAAGGGACCCCAGAAGGTCATCTAGTCCAACCCCCTGCTCAAAGCAGGACCAATTCCCAGTTAAATCATCCCAGCCAGGGCTTTGTCAAGCCTGACCTTAAAAACCTCTAAGGAAGGAGATTCTACCACCTCCCTAGGTAACGCATTCCAGTGTTTCACCACCCTCTTAGTGAAAAAGTTTTTCCTAATATCCAATCTAAACCTTCCCCACTGCAACTTGAGACCATTACTCCTCGTTCTGTCATCTTCACAAGTTATTAATAAAGCCATGATAGTTACACTAGCCTCTAAAAAATGTATTATAATGTATATAATATGTAACTCTTATTAGGCCACTGACAAAACTATAATGACTATAATGACAACTGTAGACTCAAATTTAGCAATATCAAGATTAAGGTGCATAAAGGACATAGGTACTTATAAATTCATAAATTCGTGTTAGAAAATAATGACACTATTTCTTTGTGAAAACTGATGAACACTTGCAGGTTTTTTTTTGCTTTAGATAAAAGGGGATTTTTTGGGGGAGGGTCGGGTTACAACAACGATTTGGTGAGATTAAGCAACCCACAAGCTTACGCAGTTGCTGAATGGACAAAATAACCCTCTGTATTTTGAAAGCAGGCTGTGCAGCTCTATTTGATGTTAATGTCACATAGCTAAGTCTCTGTGCACCACTTTGAAATTTAGAGCATTTTGATCAATGAAGGACCCATGCAAATCTGTCAGCTTTAAATGCTTATGCATTTAAATGCCTTTTTTTGTTGTTGCAAAAAGTCTATAAATGTCAGGTACCCAGTTATGAAAATTACATAACTCAATCGTTAAAAAAAATTCTCCTTCTTCCCAAATCCTAAACTGCACTAGTCCATATTATAGTCTATTCACTTTTAACATTTCAGTAAAAAAAAAAAAAGAAATACAAATAATTATCTGAATACATCATCTGGAATTAAAATTGTGTGAGAAATTAAAAAAAGAAGAGGAATGCAATTATTTAAAAATGGATAGAAATAATCACTCCTGTCCTGAGACATGGCAATACCACGTTTTCACAGAGTGAATTTTTACCAATGTATTATAAGCCACTGAAAAGAGAGAGAGAGAGAGCAATGGAAATACTGACAGACCCTTAACTGTGGTGATACAAATGATTCTGCTATAATAACTAATTAAAGGTACACACAGCGGGAAAAGAGAGGTAGTGTTTGAGGTCCACTGTCCAAATGATCATAAATTCCAGGCTCTTTGCACTCTAGGACAGTAATTGGTAATATTAAAGTAAGGTAACTATTAATACTTGCCAGATCACTTAATTTGTGTACCTCTGTAATCTTAATTACAATCTCAGCAAGAATGTCACCTTTTGAACAGACAGCTGAATAAAGAATAGAAAATCAGGACTAAGGGAATTATCTCTTGGTGTCATCTAGTGGTTACATTCCCATACTGCATAAAAGAATTTCTGTTCTGAGTTCTTCATATAAAATTTGCTTCTGCTGACTGACTGGAGAAAGAAAGCTGGCGTTTTTAACAGACAAGGCAAGGTTAGCAACAATCAAGCCTTTCTCTGCTCTTCACCCTGGCCTTTTTGCTGATCTTATTAGGTCAAGATACATCAATGGAGAGCTCAGTTAACATACACTGGTGTGAAGGTGCTGTCTGCTGCCCCATTTAGGCTGCATGACTGAGTGACTGGGTGTTGTTAAGGGACATCCGCTGCCAATACACAAGGTATTTCCTCATGGCTGACTGAACAGCACTCAGGGGATTCTGGCAGATTGAACTGACATGCTAACAATCTGATTGCAGATGGCATTGGAGGAAGACTCAGAGTGAAAGAGAAGAGTCCCCTGACCCTCCTGTCATCTCCCTCTGTCTCTTTCTATCCAAATAAGGGAGTACCACAGCTGACACAGAGAAAGGTGACACAGTGAGACTGACTTAGCCACAGATGTGCTGTAATGTTGCTACGGATGTTTCTTTAAAAACAAGTATTTTTAATATAACTCCAATGGTTGTGAAGGGGAAAGGAACTAAACCATATGTGGGAATGAATGAGTAGAAAGAAAGCAAAGCCTATGCAGAAGATACCATTCAGAAATTCATGTGGTGGCAAAGCCCTAAACTCCTTTGTTTTTAGGCAGAACTTCCATTAACTTCAATGGGAAATCAATAACCATTTCCAGAAGGAGGCATCATGATGTGGATAAAGAACATGCGCATAGAAGTCTTTACTCAGCTCTTTGGCCTTAGAAGATAGATTACAGGATTGGGACAATAAACTTGGTCAGGTTTTTTGCAACCTAAACCAAGATTTTCAAAAATAGGAGACTAAAATTAGGCTGATTTTCAAAATGCTGAGCATGAAGTAGCTTCCAGTGATTTCAGTGGGACTTGCTGAGTGTTCAACACTTTTGAAAAGAATTGTAATAATACCCATCTCTAGATCAGAAAGCACTTTGCAAAAGAGGTTGGAAGTCAGTGCTGCTATATAGGAGCCTACATATGGTCCTAGGAACCTAACTTCTTAGCTCTAAATAGGAAATCCTATTTTTTCCAAACCTTGGCCCTAAAGACTTCCTTGTAGTGATAGAATATATGATGTTCTAGAACACATTCCAGATACAGATGTAAAATTAAACATGCATACATGGGAATTAATTGTACCCGTTATATGTAATATTGTTCCACAAGAAGATGCCATTGAGAAAAGAAAATGATAGTATATTTTATAAAAAAGATTGTGTTACCTGTTAGTTGTAAAACTGGTGGGAAGAAAGGATGGTCTTGTGCTTAAGGCTCTGGTCTAGGATTCAGCAGATCTGGGTTCAATTGTTGGTTCTACCATAGAGTTCCTATTTGATGTTGGGCAAGATAAGCCATCTGACTGTGCCTCAGTTCCTCATCTGTAAGCTGGAGTGTTGTATAGATAAAATTCATTAGTGACTGTGAGGTTTTCAAATAGTCTGATGATGAGATAAACCATAGCTAAACTACTCAACCATACGTTCCATTCACGGCTGTTGACTGTTTTAAGCTTACGCACAATATCCAAATGTTTTCTTGATAGAGTATATTTTCTGTGCTAAACAGAGATAGATATGTTTCAATACTAAACTTTAACAAATACGTAGCTTCAGCAGCACAACAAAGACTATTGTAATTTATTTAAACAGGTATTAGTTATTTTATTAGACTGAACATTACCTTTTATGAAGAGCTACAAATAATCACATTTTCTTAATTTTATGTTTTTTTTTTTTCATAGATATTTAGGTCAGAAGGGACCATTATGATCATCTAGTCTGACCTCCTGCACAATGCAGGCCACAGAATTTCACCCACCACACCTAAAAAAGACCTCACACCTATATCTGTGCTATTGAAGTCCTCAAATTGTAGTTTGAAGACCTCAAGGAGCAGAGAATCCTCCAGCAAGTGACCCGTGCCCCATGCTACAGAGGAAGGCGAAAAACCTCCAGGGCCTTCCAATCTGCCCTGGAGGAAAATTCCTTCCCGACCCCAAATATGGCGATCAGCTAAACCCTGAGCATATGGGCAAGATTCATCAGCCAGATACTACAGAAAATTCTTTCCCGGGTAACTTGGATCTTACCCCATCTAAAAACCCATCACAGGCCATTGGGCCTATTTACCATGAATATTTAATTACCAAAACCATGTTATCCCATCATACCATCTCCTCCATAAACTTATCGAGTTTAATCTTAAAGCAAGATAGATCTTCTGCCCCCACTACTTCCCTCGGAAGGCTATTCCAAAACTTCACTCCTCTGATGGTTAGAAACCTTCGTCTAATTTCTAATCTAAATTTCCTAGTGGCCAGTTTATATCCATTTGTTCTTGTGTCCACATTGGTATTGAGTTTAAATAATTCCTCTCCCTCTCTGGTATTTATCCCTCTGATATATTTATAGAGAGCAATCATATCTCCCCTCAACCTTCTTTTAGTTAGGCTAAACAAGCCAAGCTCCCTGAGTCTCCTTTCATAAGACAAATTTTCCATTCCTCGGATCATCCTAGTAGCCCTTCTCTGTACCTGTTCCAGTTTGAATTCATCCTTCTTAAACATGGGAGACCAGAACTGCACACAGTATTCCAGGTGAGGTCTCACCAGTGCCTTATATAACGGTACTAAAACCTCCTTATCCCTACTGGAAATACCTCTCCTGATGCATCCCAAGACGACATTAGCTTTTTTCACAGCCATATCACATTGGCAGCTCATAGTCAACCTATGATCAACCAATACTCCAAGGTCCTTTTCCTCCTCCGTTACTTCTAGTTGATGCGTCCCTAGCTTATAACTAAAATTCTTGTTATTAATCCCTAAATGCATGACCTTACACTTCTCACTATTAAATTTCATCCTATTCCTATTACTCCAGTTTACAAGGTCATCCAGATCCTCCTGTAGGGTATCCCTGTCCTTCTCTAAATTAGCAATACCTCCCAGCTTTGTATCATCTGCAAACTTTATTAGCACACTCCCACTTTTTGTGCCCAGGTCAGTAATAAAAAGATTAAATAAGATTGGTCCCAAAACTGATCCTTGAGGAACTCCACTGGTAACCTCCCTCCAACTTGACAGTTCACCTTTCAGTAGAACCCGTTGTAGTCTCCCCTTTAACCAATTCCCTATCCACCTTTCAATTTTCCTATTGATGCCCATCTTATCCAATTTAACTAATAATTCCCCATGTGGCACAGTATCAAACGCCTTACTAAAATCTAAATAAATTAGATCCACTGCGTTTCCTTTATCTAAAAAATCTGTTACTCTCTCAAAGAAGGAAATCAGGTTGGTTTGGCACGATCTACCTTTTGTAAAACCATGTTGTATTTTGTCCCATTTACCATTGACTTCAATGTCCTTAACTACCTTCTCCTTCAAAATTTTTTCCAAGACCTTGCATACTACAGATGTCAAACTAACAGGCCTATAATTACTTGGATCACTTTTTTTCCCTTTCTTAAAAATAGGAACTATGTTAGCAATTCTCCAATCATATGGTACAACCCCTGAATTTACAGATTCATTAAAAATTCTTGCTAATGGGCTTGCAATTTCTTGTGCCAATTCTTTTAATATTCTTGGATGAAGATTATCTGGGCCCCCCGATTTAGCCCCATTAAGCTGTTTGAGTTTCGCTTCTACCTCAGATATGGTGATGTCTACCTCCATATCCTCATTCCCATTTATCATGCTACCATTATCCCTAAGATCCTCTTTAGTCTTATTAAAGACTGAGGCAAAGTATTTGTTTAGATATTGGGCCATGCCTAGATTATCCTTGACCTCCACTCCATCCTCAGTTTTTAGCGGTCCCACTTCTTCTTTCTTTGTTTTCTTCCTATTTATATGACTATAGAACCTTTTACTATTGGTTTTAATTCCCTTTGCAAGGTCCAACTCTACTTGACTTTTAGCCTGTCTCACTTTATCCCTACATATTCTGACCTCAATAAGGTAGCTTTCCTTACTGATCCCTCCCTTCTTCCACTCCCTATATGCTTTCTGCTTTTTCTTAATTACCTCTCTAAGATGCTTGCTCATCCAGCTTGGTCTACAACTCCTGCCTATGAATTTTTTCCCCTTTCTTGGGATGCAGGCTTCCGATAGCTTCTGCAGCTTTAATTTAAAATAATCCCAGGCCTCCTCTACCTTTAAACCCATAAATTCTTCAGTCCAATCCACTTCCCTAACTAATTTCCTTAATTTTTGAAAGTCAGCCCTTTTGAAATCAAAAACCCTAGTTGCAGATTTATTTTTGTTAATCCTTCCATTCAGTTTGAACTGAATTAGCTCATGATCACTTGAGCCAAGATTATCCCCTACAACCATTTCCTCTATGAGATCCTCATTACTCGCCAAGACCAAATCTAAAATGGCATCCCCTCTAGTCGGTTCAGCAACTACTTGTTGAAGGAATCCATCAGCTATCGCATCTAGGAAAATCTGAGCCCTATTATTATTACTAGCACTCATCCTCCAGTCTATATCTGGGAAGTTAAAGTCTCCCATGATCACACAGTTTCCATTAGTATTTACTTTATTAAAAACATTAAAAAGGGCTCTATCCATATCCAAATTAGATCCCGGCGGTCTATAGCACACCCCAAGCACTATCCCAGGGGAGGCTCTAATAGTTTTCTTCCCCAATTTAATTATTGCCCAGACAGACTCAGTCATATCCATTTCATCGCTTCTTATTTCTTTACATTCTATCTCATCATTGATATACAGTGCTACTCCACCACCTTTACCTTTTTTTCGGTCTTTCCTAAACAGCACATACCCTTCAATACCTGTAGCCCAGTCATGACTACTATTCCACCAGGTCTCTGTTATACCTATAATATCTGGTTTCACTTCCTGCACCAGTAACTCTAGTTCCTCCATTTTGTTACCTAGGCTCCTTGCATTAGTGTACAAACATCTTAATTTTTGCTGTTTGGCCTCACTCACATTCTGTACCCTATTAGGCACGGTTATTTTACTACCAGTATAACCTATTAGACTTGTATCTACACTGCCCTTCCTCCTACCTACAGCTGTATCCACTCTTACTTCATTTTCTTTCCACTCTATGTTACCAACCATCTGGTCAAATAACATGCTGTGTGATTGTCTACATTATTCTTAGTATGGTATACATATGCATACTTCTAGCATCACAATATGGCTGTGAAATCTGGGAAAATAATCTTTATATTTAGTATAAAGAAATCACAAACTCTGAGTTCTGAGAATAGACAATGTCTGATCATCATCTGCAAGAAATTGTACTGTTGGGAAAAGAGCAA
Organism: Lepidochelys olivacea; assembly: GCF_965140295.1. Taxonomy (NCBI): domain Eukaryota; kingdom Metazoa; phylum Chordata; order Testudines; family Cheloniidae; genus Lepidochelys; species Lepidochelys olivacea. Next base: position 33,235,358 of record NC_140415.1, read on the forward strand.
AGATGAAAAGAATGTTTTACAAAGAGGCTTAAAGTACATGCTACAAGGCTCTGATGATTATCAATAATTTATATTCCACAGATACTGTATGTTCAACTTCATCCTTTGTTTTTTTCTCCTAGCCTAACTCAGGCTGTTTTTCAAAAATCTGTACATTACTTATCTTAATGAGAGTGTGAGCACATTCACAAAGAATCTGTTCAAGGATCTGGTCCATACTCATTACTATAGTAACCAAGCATCTGTGCTAAATATAGTAGCTGAAGTTTGTGTTTTGCCCATTGCAAAAAAATTCCAACTTCCAGCATAATTTTTCAAAAATCAATCTTTTAAGGGAACTTAGAAATCTACATATAAAGCAACATTACACATACTAAAATCTCTTTATACTTTCAATAAGGATTTGATTTGTTAAAAGCATAGACATATAGCAGCAAATTCTCTGACTCACTGCTGAGTGATGCCGAGGGAGCAGAGATTGGAAGGAAATCCCGTGCTGGAAATTCTCACGGTATGGGGACATGCCCTACGGCCTTAGTGTCAGTAAAGACAGCTACTACACCTCCCACCCAAGGTGCAGGAATGGGGGAGGAAGATCATAATGTGCTCCAGTAATCACCACTGGTATATGCCCCTTGGGAACCATTGTTAGCTGACATATCTTAAAGCAGTACCCATACTGTTCTAACCTGTGCCAGGGGCCAGGGCTGGGTTTGGACGGAGAACCATCACCAGCTCACTGATGAACTCCTTTTCTCCGCTGGTCCCATCAGAGCGAATCTGTCCCGCAGTCCATCACATAATTATGGCTAATAGTCACTAAGACAAGTCATTCACCAGCAACTAATAAGCCTATTCAATTTGCATGGGAACCCAAAAGTATGAAGCTGTCATTATACTTATTATTTGTATTACAGTAGCACCAGGGACCCTAGTCCAGGTTGTAGACCAATTGTTTTAGGCATGATGCATTTTTTATGTGGCCCTAAATGCTTTTCTATTTTAAGCCTGATCAGAAATAACTCATTCAGATACAAGGGCACTAAAACATTTACTTTGCCACATAAAAATAATTGCTCCAGATATTGAATTTTAACTGTGGGGGGAGAATGAAATTATTCAGGTAAACTAGTAAAGAATAAGACATATTAATATATATTTACATATGATAAATCAGACTGGGCCAAATTAATTTACTGAATGTGATGATCCAATTTGTATGCATGTATCATTTTTGTATCTAAAGTTACAAATATGGACTATGTAACAATTACAACAGGGTGTGTGTTGGGAAGACACCCACCAGACAACAGGCTATCAGGTTTGATGAGGCATCAGGAAGGAACAACAAAACCATGAAGATACTAATCTCTCTCCATCCTGAGAGGCATCCAGGGACGTAACTGTGACACTACTAGGTCAGGTGGTCTTCTCACCTGATACTAAATATTACCTGGGACTTCTTGTAACTTTCCACTGGAAGGGAAGCGGGGGTCAAGTTTGGGAAACAAAGGACTCCCGCCTTATGTAAATCCTATGTAAGGGTGGGGATGAAGGCAACAAGACTCCTCCTCTCCATGGACTGTCTGCCCAAGAAGAAAGACTGCTAAAGCCACCTGAAGGGAAGGCAGGAGGGGAGTCCAGACTGAGACAGATTTTTCCAATCTGAAAAGAAATATAACTGGAATTCTGAACCACAGAAACTTTGCAACCTGCCTAAAATAACATTTAGGATAAGAAATTACATTTTGTAACCTGTTTCTCAAGTATATTGAGCTTAGTTTGCATACTTTGGTTTATTTGCTCAGTAATTTGCTTTGTTCTGTCTGTTATATCTGATATTCACTTAAAATTCACCGTTTGTAGTTAATAAACATATTTCTTGTTTATAACATAACATCATGTGTACAATTCATAATTGAAAGGGGGGTTAGGGGAGGGGAAGAAGCTGTGCATACCTTCCTCCACATTGAGGGAGGAGGCAGATTTCATAATATATTTTTGGGTCTGCACTCCAAGGGAGGTGGACACCTGAGTGCTGGGGAAAGTCTCTTAAGCTGAGCCTTTCCAGAACTAATCTCAGTGTCTGTTTTGCTCTGCAGTTTGGTGTGGCCCTTCCTGTGTGTGTGCTGGAGGAAGCTTAATAGCTTGGCTCAGCAAGACAGGTAAAAAGGGTGCCCAGGTTGGCATAACAGGCAGGCTCAGTGGTATCTCTGCACATCGGCGGCATCCAAAGGGGGGGCAACCCGTGACATTATCTTTTCCTTGAGGGCTCTGATTCCTCAAGGCACTTCAGCAGTGTCATCGTTTATCAGGGCTACACTAGTATGTAAATTAGGTGAAGAGGCTTTGGTGTCTTCTCTACTCGTGTAACACCATTGGGTCAATGGAACTACTAACATGCTTCAATTCAGTCACTTGCTTATTTTCTACACCTATAATGTTGATAATTAACCACATCAATGTTTATCAATCAACACAGGTTCCTTCCAAAGTGGGCTACCCAGAAGTTTCTCTTAGAACCACCTCTCTTTCTTCAAGGGATTAACGTGATCGACGATCCAGTTGTATAGATTCAATTATAACATGACAAAGAAACCAAATGATTACAGCACATATAATTACCAAACAACATAAATCTATGCAAATAAGCAACCCATGTCCCCAGAGTAGTAGGGCTAATAAATGCATTTCATACATATATGCTAAAAGAAAAGAAGAATACAGGAATGAAGAATCAGTTAGTGGAGCACCTCAGAAAGCCACAGATACAGCTGACACCAGTTCAAGAGCCCAAGAGAACCCAAGAAATGGGAAGTGGGTGTAATGTTGTATACCCTACTTTATGCAGATATTACAGAGGTGTATCCATATTTAATCTGTTACCCCCATTACAATAAGGCTTCTTCCCCCCCCCCCCCCCGAGTTGCTGAAGCTCTCTTTATAGTGCTCCTTTCGCTGGGAGCAGGCTTGGCAGTGCCTGAGGGGCAAAGCTTTCCTGACCCAAAACTATTACAGCTTTTCTCTGCCTTGGTCTTAGTATGGGTTTTGTAAACCTCATCACATGCCTGCAGTTGGAAAGTTATCACACAGCTCTTCCTAAGCAAGCACATTTATTCTTAATGTGAAAGCATAAAAAAATCTAGATACATGCTAAAATATTTACTAGATATCACTCCAAAACCAGCCTCAAGCTCTAGTAGGTGTCAGTTCTTCAAAACCCAGAACTAGATTTTTTCCCATGGATACAAATTCATAACTGGCTCAGATTCAGAACCAAAACCCAAAGTGGGCAGATCAGTCTATTGCTTTAAATAGTTGAGGGCTTTTATCTCCAACTACTGAGAACAGGTAATCAGCAATCACGCTCGCCTCAGGATGTGGATTCAAAAGGTTGGGATTTTGCATAACCGGAAGTGGGGAATTTGCACTTACGTCTTGCTAGGCATTTCTCAGGAAATTCACTGCACACTTAAACTAATTCCAAATCTCCTTTAAGCACAATACAGTAGAAGGAAACAGCCTGTAGTGTAAATGGATAATTTTGTTCTTAAGATTACAAATATAGAAGCCAAAAAATATATAAGTAGCCCATACTGTAGTTAACAGGTGCATCTTCTGACAAGAAGAATAGTTATACACTAGGAAGCTACTTACATACACATACTAAGTACCAAGCATTTCTTTAATTCAAAATTATATTTAAATGTAAATTGTGAAAAATGCATTTTTTTCAAGGGGCAACTTTCAAAATGTGATTAAACTCTCTATAAACCACAGCAAGAAATTGCAGAATGCTTTATTGACTATTGTATAAAATACAGCAAAGGACGTTTCCCAACCCCATGAGTGCATTCCAGCTCCGCTAAAGTGCCATTGGAAGAAGTAACTTGTTCTTTAGCTTCAATTCGTAAAGTGCTACATAAAATATCTTGCACTGAGAACATTGGATGGAGGACTTGGCTAAATTCCTTTACACACATATTAATCAGAAAATCTTGTACTAAGCTTCTACATCTGGTTTTATGAAACTAAACATGTTATTGAGACAGAAACACTGGAACCTTCTAACATGAGCATTCGTTCAACAGGTGGGACAAAAATGCTTTGTTTCTACTGATTGCAAGGTCTGCTAAAAGGCTGTGAAATGTTAATTGTATAAATAACTTTTTCCATTACTTGCAATGTGAAATACAGGATTCCTTGTAGTGTAGAGTCTAGCAGTACCAACACCAAGTACAACAGAATCTCATATGATCCAGAAATCAGAGAGTTCATTTCTATTTTATTTAGTTGCTGCTTCACTATTCCATTCTACTCTTCAATGTGACAGATCCAGCAGGGCTGTTTTACTGCACTTCCCAAATAGAAAATTAGATTAAATGAAACCTACTTCTCTCCCTTGACACAACACATTAAGGGCTGATCCGGAGCCCACTTGACATAACAAGAGTACTTTTTGTAACTTTTTCCATGTAACTGATTTTCCTTCAAGCTCACAGAAACTCAAGTCCTAACTCAGATGAAGGTTACAAAATGCACCCATTTAATTTCTATTTTGCTAATGTAATGTTGCTGTGTATAACAAGCAAAGGCCCAGATTCTGCCACTGTTTCTCACATTAATGGTATCTTAGCTGGCAAGTAATCCGTTGGCAGTAAAAGGTCTATTCAATATGAATAAAAAGTCCAGAAATTGTGCTTTTACTCTCAAAAGGAATTCTTGAAAAAATGGTATCATAGGTCTCTATTTTTATTGTTTGTCAATATGTTTTATATCAGTGTGCTAAGGTTATATGTTAAGACATAGTTCTTGTATCTTGCAAATTCAACCTAGGACCTTTAATTAAGTTGAGTTGTCTTCCATCCACATATCATCACTAGTAAAGATATCCTATGTTCCAAATTCACCTTTTGTGACACCTGTACACACTGAGTGAGTTCAGTGTGGTTTGCAAAGGGATAACCAAGGGAAATTCATTGACCAGTTTTGTCCATTATGTATAAGTCAAAAGAAAATACAACTCACTCGGTCTCAGCTAACAGAAGGAAAGAGCAGAACAGGTTAAAATTCAATCAAATTTGGGGGAAACTACAGGAAATTTTTTAAAAAAAGATTGTGAGATTCCCCACCTCCCCTTTTTTAACTCTACCAGCTCATAAACAAGCACTCCATCACATTGAGGATTAAATACTTCAATAGTTATTGTTACAATTCAGAGCAACTGCACCTGCATTCCCCCTCTGTGGTCCAAAAAGGGCACCCTCTCTCAAGCTCCCCAGCCATCATAGAAGGGACCTCAGAAGGTCATCTAGTCCAACCCACCTGCTTAAGGCAGGACCAGTCCCCAATTTTTGCCCCAGATCCCTAAATGGCCCCCTCGAGGATTGAACTCACAACACTGGGTTTAGCAGGCCAATGCTCAAACCACTGAGCTATCCCTCCCCCCACTTCTCTTTGGCAGAGAAGTGTCTCACACCCTCCTGATTGGTAAGTGAGTAAGCACATTTATTCTTAATATAAAAGCACTAGAGAGAAAACATATTAAGAACAATAAAATAATTTACACGTCTGCTATCAGGTAATAATGACATAATATACTTAGATATCTGTAAGGAGTTTGACTTGGTATTGCTAGACATTTTATTAAAAGACTAGAGCAATATAAAATTAACACGGTACACTTTAAATGGATTAAAAACTGTCTAACTGATCGGTCTCAAAATGTAATTGTAAATGGAGAATTATCATTCAGTGGGTGTGTTTCCAATGAGGTCCCACAGGAATTGGTTCTTGACCTCATGCTATCTGACATTTTTATCAATGACCTGATATAAAACAAAATAATAAAAAATAAACACAAAAATTGGGGGAGTGGTAAGTAATGAAGAAGATAGGTCACTGATTTAGAGAAATCTGGATCACTCTGTAAACACACACAAGCAAACCATATGTGTTTTAAGAGGGCTAAATGTAAATATATAAATCTAGGAACAAAAAATGTAGACCATACTTACAGGATGGGGACTCTATTCTGGTAAGCAGTGACTCTGAAAAATGTTTTGGGTCATGGTGGATAATCAGCTACACATGATCTCCCAGTTTGACTCTGTGGCCAAAAGAGGTAATACAATCTTGGGACGCGTAAATAGGGCAGTCTCAACTAGGAGAACACAGGAGGTCAGACTGTTATGCTTATAAGAAGCACAGGAGGTGGTACCTCTCTGGAGATGTTGCAAGGTAAGTGAATTTGCCTAAGCACCCCTCACTCTTCTTAGTTCCTGGAGGCCTGTGGTTATCTTCCCATATATAATTATGTACATAACAATACATAAACTTAACACTTTAAGATCTCCCAAAGATACTGCAAGAAATTGCTATATCTGTCACAATTATATCCCAAAGAATTATCTTAAGTTTCAGAAATGTTTTGGGGTGCTGGACCTGGAGTTTGTGTTTCACTAAGTTTCAATGTTAAAATTTTCCTTTTATTTCTTTAGATTTTGGATTATATTTTCAAAACTATCCAAAGGACTTAGAAGCTTAAGTACCATTTTCAAAAATGATGTAGACACTTATGAAACTACGTATCATTGAAAGTTAATGGAATTTAGACTCCTAAGAGATTGAGACACTTTTGAAAATGGAACATAGCCATTTAAGTCCTTAGGCCTTCCAATACCAACATAATTACTAGCTTTAAAAATCTGGGCCCAAGTCACTTAGGCACTTTTGAAAACATTACCCTTTGTCTTGATTGCAAACTTACTGTTCAGATGTCAGTGAACTTGCAAGGCTCAGTGACTTCTTTGACAGAATTTATAGAATGAATTTTCTAAGCTATAATTTTGCATTGACACAACCCAGATTGCATTCACAAAGTATGAGTTGCACATACCCCAGTCTTACATGCAAAATTGTTCCTCTGAAGATTTGGGACTGACTCAACAGAGGAAGCTTGTTCTTTCTTAAGACTAATTTATTTTTCAAGAACCTTTCTTCAGTAGAGGGCAGAGTCAAAGCATATTTGTGTATTCTTGATCGCTTTTCAGATCCTTAGAGCTCGAGCCAACATACTGAAACTTTTAGAGTATTAGCTTGAACCCCTCTAGCATGAGTCTTTCTACCCGGTCTAAGAGGCTCAGTCCCAGCCACAGTGCAGATTTACCCTTTAGAGTCAGAATATAAGAAAATGGCAAAACCTTTTGAAAAAGAAACTAAAAATGTTATATCTATTATAAAAATTATATTTGAAAAAATAGATATAATTAATCTGTACAAACAATGTAAATGAGAGCAGAATTTGGCTCAGTGTGGAAAATAATCTCAAGAATAAAATGCCCCCCTCCTTACAATGCACAGTTCCAGATTGTATTTTCACTAATACCTATTTTTCACTGTGTAATTTCAGTGAGTTACTCCTGATTCACACAGATGCAGGAGGAAAATCAGGCTTACAAAATCAAGAACTAGTATAAGCTTTCCTAAGCTCCCAAAACTAATAGACTTAAAAATAATAATAATTTTTAAAAAGGGACAACAAAAACTGGACATTAGAGTCACTATTCTCACTGGCAAGGTTAATCCAAATCTAATAAAAAGACTTGGATTTTCTTATAATCTTTATAAGGAAGATTTTGTAATGCCCATCAACATATACCGATTGGATTTAACATCATTGTGAGCATAAAGACATATTCAGTCAAGATTATCTGCTCGAAGAGAAAATGTTAATATGCATATTTACCAGACAGAGTTATGGTTTGTTTAATAATGTAGACAAACAATTATTTTATAGCAAATCCTTGAACTGCACCATGGTTGAAGAGCCCTAATATGTCCTTCCCCTGACAAATATTATTAGTGGGAAGTTAAAAGTTTGCCTGCTGTCACTGTGACCCTAGCTGACCTCTTAATTTCTTGAGTTCAAGTCCAATTAACCTTTGGGAAGAAGCACAACTGCTCTAACCAGACAAGTCAATAGAATCCAATAGTAATCATTTCATTTTCTGGTTTGTCAAAGGGCAGTGGTCCCGCCTCAACCATTTCACACAAAGGTGGTCATTTATCAATGTTTAGAATGATCTGTACTGGACTATACACAGCCCTATCTGAAGTACACTAATCAATTAAACAGGCAGTATCTCAGTCATGCCACCCTGTGTGCTGCCATAGAAGAAGGCGCCAGTTGAAAAATTACTCTCCTCTTGTGATATTTGCCGGTTTGGTTTCAATAATGAAAATATTGATATACACTTAAAATGCTTGATGCCACTAGAGATTTGAAACAGATCTATAAGAGCATGTTGGGAAAACCTGTCTGGCAAGCAAGACCACTTCTCAACAGGGCCAGGGCTCCTATTCTCCTCATCATCACTCCCTGCAGCATATGCACAATTCCTACTGAGCTTATTGTGAATTACTTGTAGTCTCTTGTAGTGACAAAATAGTGTCCCAGGAGAGTCGTAACTGCATGGGGGACAGTCTAATTAAACTTGGCTGTGAAATTTAAAAATGGGGAGGTGGGGCAAAGCATAAAGAGATCATATTTCTGAATTCTGCTGTATTATTTTCTATCTTCTGGATCTCTCTCCAGCTCACCTGAGGTGAGGCAACAGATATGTGTTCTGTTCTACAGATAGATAAACAGTGGCACTCATATTGCTGCTGTGCATAGCATGTGTCTGATTTTTCAACAGCTATCTAGTCATCAGTACCCTGATTATTTTTGTTAAGATTACACAGCATGGTGGTGGGGGGGCAGGGAAGGAGCTAGGTGTGTAGGAGGTCTAGGTTGGGGGGGGGAGAGGTTGAGAAGCTGCTGGCAATAATCCAACCTTTCTCCACAACAGGTTCAGTGTTTCATCTTGTCAGATTCAGTAGTGTTATCCTTCTCCAACACTGAGGTTTTGTTTATATCAGATAAGATTCCTGGCTGTCTTCACAAATAAGTAGGATATTTATTAATTTATTATTAATTTTTATTATTATTATTGTTTGTCTGGAATTTGATGACCATACATAAAGCAAATAACTAAAAGAAGGGCAATTGGAACAAGATGGTAGGACACAACCCAGCTGCTGAAATATGTGGTCTCATTTTGAATGGGTTTCTTTTTCAGCTAATATTCTTTTGAACTTTAGTGGTTGAACTTGACAGAAACTAAGAAGAAAAAAATATAAGGGAGAGAAGGGAAGCATAACTTGATCCTTGTTTAAGAGATGATCTTTTTTTTTTTTTCTTATTTTTCTAAAGCTATCTAACCTGCTTGGTTGTCCTCACCAATATTCTCCTGAACTGACAGTGCTTTAAAATATTGAGGCCATAAACTCAGTAGGCCAATCACAGAATTGGTCTAATTCTTAGTATCTCAGCATCTGAGAAACTAGGCTTTTAGGACAATGATTAACGATGAGACCTAATTCCCAGAAACACCTCTTTTGGGAATTTCATGTTAGGGGTCAACAACATCCAATGCATGAAGTTTTGTAGCCTTCATTTTCTTTCCTTTAGAGCACGTTGCACACATACAGAGCATGTCAGTACAGTTGCCTATAGCACCTTTTGGATCTTACTGACTATAAGCCTAGCCAAAAACATCTTTTGGACACCACAAGGCAGAAGTTGTGTAATGGGTAAACAGCAATGAGCCCCGGAGACGAGGGGTTTGTTTCTAGCAGAGATTCAACTTCTGGTTCACTACTTTCTTCACATCTGATTTAAAGGTGTTGTTTTTCAGTTACCATATATTCCAATATTCCAGTTAGTTTTTAATTGGCCTGGTAATACATTTATACAATAACAATATTTTACATAAATGAAAAATTAAGGCTCTGAATCTACCATTGACCAATAAGGGCAGCAGCAACTTTGTTGTTATTAAAGACAAGTTTACAATAATAAGCAATCTTTAAAACAAAAAGGAATTGCTTTTCCTTTTTGTCTCTTTCTTGGGTGTTCTCATACAATATATAGATAGACGATACCCTTTAATTTAGTTTTGCAGTTTCCTACTGTCCTATATTAAAGGAAGCCTAATAGAATTTATAGTAGTAGAACCCTTTTAGGCAGCACTCTTTGTATTTTTTATTAAGTCCATACTCACAGAATCTACTTAATGTCAATTTTGTACAATGGTTACACTGCACAGAGTATTTTATTTTAAATCTGCAGGACACAATGATAAATTGATAATTGACCCCAAGGCCATAGCAAATAAAGAATCCCTGTTTTTCATTAGTAAAGTATTATACAGTTGTAAGGGGAAAGGAGAGTGATGCTAATTGAGTACTGAGGACTTGAACAATTAAGAAATCATCCATGGCTTTAATTTCTCCTGTTTAAAGCTGCAGAATTCATAATTGCAAACAGTAAAATAAAATAGAATTATAGCAAGAGATGATTATACAGAGCTTCACTATAGAGCAATAGTTTTCAGTCTTCTGAATCTGGCTCAGTGTTCACTAGGGGAATAGTTCACCAATACTTCAGTTCACTTTTCTTTCTGTCTGCCTGCCTGTCTAATCTGCAGTATTTATAGGGCATCAATCACCATGATATCTAGGTGCACAATACTGTGTTAATTATAAAAATGAATGGTTTCTGAGTTTTCCATCCTAGTTTAAATCACTTCAGGAATTTCCTAACCCTCATTGTAGCTGAAGGTGAGTTTTGCATCAGGCCCTGAGAATGTTAAGACAAGAGCTCACTTTTATGTTCTCCAGTAGGGCATTCCATTGAGAATTCATTGTCTCCAGCTCCCAAAAGTTTCACCTGAGCACTTCTAGTTTCCATTCCTCTGATTAGCACAGTTGCCTTGGTGGGATTGACTCATTCCAAAGCTGTTCTTCCCTGAACTAACATGTTGGGCTGAATTCACTCCCTAGCTACACTTACTTCCCACAATGGTGGTGGGTGGGTGGTCATAGTAGCAACAGGTTTCCGCTACCACTACTCTAGCAGGGGCTTCAAAGGCAGCTAGTGAATCTGCCCAAAAGATTTGCATTTGCTGGAAAGGGGACATAACCCCCAGCCAGATGCACTGATTCAGGTAGAAATGTGCAATAACGTAAAAGCGGACAAATCAAATATTATTTCCAAAACCCTAAAATTTAGAAAAGAAGGCAATAACAGATTTAAGGTCAAGCAATCATCATTAACTCTACCCCAGTGGAACAAGAGCATAAATGAAATTCAACCGCTGCTTCTGGAAAAACAGCAGAGGGGGACAAACCTTCCTGATCACATTAGACAAAGTCAGCCAGTCAGGATACATAAAAAACAGAATATGACTTTCCCCAGGTGACCTAGTCCAACAAACTGGTCTCAAATCAAACTACCCAAGGAGGAGCAGCCTGTTTGCAAGTAATAAACTATGCAAAATAAAAGCCTCACAGAAAGTTTCTGTGGACAGTTCACAATTCGAAAAATTGGCTTTCACAAACCACTGCTGGTTCACTCTTTAAAACTGAATCAAGGTTTACTTTGTTCAAACTGGACAATTCACGTAGCATAGTCCACAACAATAACTGTTTGCAATGGTTCAGTCATCCCTTCTGTAACTCCATTGATTTCAGTGAAGTAATTCCAAAAACTTGGCCCATTATTATTTGCAATTAAAATAATGTTTTGGCAATTAATGATTACATAATATAGAATCTGATAATGTATTAAACAGGAGGATTTCTTCTCTCACATAATAAAGCCATCAGAAATCCAAGACCGAACTTTGGCTTTACATATTTATTTACAAACTTAGAAATGTATATTCTGAATGTAACATAGTGCCTTAAAATACAGTAAAGTTTCCTGGCTCTCCAACAATAAAAACTAGTTTACAGTGCAGTTTTTAAAAAATATTTATCATATGACTCATTTTATCCTTCTGAATGAAGGCAGATTTCTCTCGCAGGTCCATTCTGAGATACTTTGTGATATCAAGTTCTGACTCACATGAGTTCTAGTAAAAAACGACACTTTATTTTATTGTCCTGTCACATGACCTGGATCAGGCTAATAAAGGTCAATACTCATGTCACATGACAGGGGCTCAGCCTTCACTGACTACTGTGGCTATTGTTAAACTTCAAAGCCTTAGCTGAGATGTGCTTCATGAGCAAGATTCCAAACTTGCAAAATGCACAGGCTGTTCCATATTCCAAAGAGGCAACAGCACCAGGAGTCAGGGAGAGTGAATTTGTGAGGATATGTGCCCTCCTTCTTCAAATCTGTAGAAGGAAGAGAATGGGGAAGATTATAGGCAGAAGCTCTACACTAAAGCAGTTTGCCAGGTTTTCAAGTTCCTCAGGCTACCCCGCTCCCTGAGATCCTCAGCTCCTTGCCTGATGAACTCTCTGGACCCCAGCACTCCCTACTCCCTAGCTAGTGGGCTCCCCAGGCAGTTCAGCCCCCAGTACTCCCTACTCCCTGGCTGGCCAGTTCTCTGGGAACCCTGGCTGGTTACCTGGCAGACTAGAGATAGCCAGGACTCCAAGGTTCTTAGGGCTCACATTTCACCCTACCCCAAGCTTTCTGGCTCCCCAGATTTCCTGGTTCCCTTAATGGGAGAAGTCATTCAGCTCAGGAAGTTGGGTAGCCTGCAGAAGGAGTAAGTCAACCCAGGTAGCCAGATCCCCAACACGCAGCACAGCCAGATGCCCATCCAGGTGTCTAGCTCCCTGGGCTGTCTGATTCTCTGGGAGCTGGGAAACAAGCTGAAAAATTCTGTGTTAGTTATCCCGCAAAGGAATTTTAGAGAATTCAGCTCCTGTGAAAATTTTCAGATTTTTGACATTTGGGATGAACATTTTTTTCAAAAATTCATCTGTTTTCTGGACAGCTCTAATAGGGAGATGTTGTCGTTCAGTCCTGATATCTGTGGCCATATCTTTGTGTGGAAGGAAGAGGTGACATTTTTTATGATGTTGTTGGTAGAGAAGGCATTTTCACAAACTGAAGCTATCTGTTTTTCAAGGATCAGAGATAACCCTCAGGCTTTGCAACACTCTAATAATCAAAGGAGAGAAACTGTCAATGGTAGGTGAGGATGGTGTCCCAGTTTATACTTCAAAGCATTTCCCTCTCCTGAGCAGCATCACTTCAGTTTTACATGAGCTCATTTTGAGATAGTCACAGTCAAGATGGTGGCCATCACACCAGCTGTTCTTCAACCAACCACCAATATCACTGTAGTCGCATTGGCTGCATCTGTGGAAAACAAGATATACAACTGAGTGCCACTAGTGTACTGTTATCAGCAGAGCCTGTGTCATCTCACCACCTGTCCAAGTGAAGATGATGAAGAGAAAGGAAAACAGGATGGGTCCCTTTGAGACATCACAGGCGAGCAAAACTTGAGGAAGGGGGGCAGTTAACTATCACTGCTTTTTGAGTTAGGTTTTATAAATGTGCAGCTTAACACAAGGCCAGATCCTGCACTCCCAAAATGTCCTTTAAAATCATGGGATATTTTGGATGCCCAAGGAATAGAGGACTGGGCTCATATATAGTATGGGTGAATTTACATTACAGTGAGAAACATCCATGATTATTAATTATTTTGAGGATGTAATAGGTGGTTTGCCCCATGGGCTGTAGATCCTGAGGCTAACCCAACCCTGATTGCAGGGTGATTCTTGTATAAAAGGAGATTGCAGGGAGCAAGAAGGCTCTTACAGGCCCAGAGTTGGCAGGGGAAAAGCTCTGTTGTAAAAGGATGCTGTAGGAAGGAGAGTGAGGAAGAAAAGCTTTCCAAGTAGGGAGACATGGGAGAGACACTGCCTAACCAAGGAAGTAATTGGGAGACCCATAGGGTAACTTGAGAAGTAGGAAGTGGCCCAAGGAAAACCACAGCACAGGTAAAGGACCAAACCTAGCTGTTTGGTATAGCCACAACCGACAGTTCAGGTTGGGACTGGGTTCCCTAGTCAGCCCAAGAAAGGGGATATCCAACCTTTTGTGAAGGTAGTTGAGCCCACCAAGGAGGCAGCAGGCTGAGCTGAAGACTTCTTGAGAAGAAACTCGAGAGAGTAGAGAGATTTTTGTTTCTGCAAAAAACACTTTTTGGACTTTTAGTTTGGGACAATTGGGACCCTGGAAAGGGTGGACTAACGATGATGACCTGGTCAGAGGGCTGGGTTACCAGGCTCAGAAACGGCTGGAGTAGCTGTTACCGGAGGGGGTGCTAGGCCGGCAGGAGATCTGTGGTGCCACATCTAGCCACAAGGGGTTGCCTAACTTTGAGTGGACTCTTACTGGGGTATAGGTGGATAGAGGAGTTCCTGATGTCACTTACATTGAGGTAACTCTGGAGTAGCTCCTTTGAAGTACTTCAGGAATGCCCCTTTATAACTGAGATCAGAATCTGGCCCTTTGTGTACAGCATATATGCAGTCTTGATATTTTATCTTTTTTAAAAATATATATACTATACTGTGTGCCTTAAAGACAGAATGACATTACAGGTAATCTGAAATTTTCCAGGGGTACTTCAAAGCTCTACTAGGAAACTTTCAAATTGTTTTTAAGGATACTATTTGTAAATAAAATAAGTATAATAATAATAATAATAATAATAATAAAGCATGCTAGTAAATATGTATGAAGAAAATAACTACAATGGACTAATAAAAGGCTCTTTGAAGTAGCTCCCTTTGTACTGTACTTAAAATGGACTGACAAAAATATCTAAAACCATAAGTGACAGAAACATTGGAAATCCTTATCTTATCTGTGATCTGTTGAAAAAGAAAAGAACATGTGTATGGAGTATTGTCTTTTGAGGTCAAAGTGCATGCCATTTGATCCATGAAGAAAGAGATAGCCAACAATAATTCAGTTACGCTTACTGATTTTATCAAGAAGCTCTCTTAAATAGATCTACACATAGAACTTCACAGAAAAAAAAATGTAGCTTTCTGTCCTTGTCTTTGACTAATCTGTTGTCACTGTAATAAGTGTGAAATCTGCAAATATACGCACATTTACTACAAGCAAACAAGCTGTCTAGAATCTAATTAGACAAAAATCTGCCCATCTGTTCTACATTATCATGGGGCTTGCTCACATGCATGTTGTTTCATTACTAAAAGGCAGAAAGGCAAATTGAATTGAGCTGGACTTCCTCTTTCAGAGAGGGATCAGGGTATGAAGTCAGGCCCTTGCTGTGAACCAACAAAGCACCACTGGGAGAAAGTGAGATGAGAGGGGTTTTCTTTTTCTCAGGCCACATGTCCAGTGTTTTAGCATGGGCCATAAGGGAGTGCTAATGCCATTGTTTTGTACAAGAGAACATGAGTTGCCACCCTATTAAACCTTGTTCCTTATGCAAATTGTTGATTTTTGTTCTTACTCCCCCGTGGCGGATGCCCTTTTATTATTAGCTGGCTGCCATGGTATGCTGCATTTGTGCTAATGAGAAGTTTTTATTGAAACAAGTCTTTGTATGGAAATTATAGAAGAAAAGTGTCTCATTATGACCTAATACTGTATTTCTTAATTCTTATAATTATACACTGAAATGTAAATTAGGTTTTTGAACAAAAGATACAGTGCCACGTTCTTTTGTGAGTTACTATTTATTAAAATATTCATCTGCATATTCTGTTACCAATATTTGTATCAGTAGTAATGCACGTTATTTTAAAAAAATTACATAGGTTGTGTCATTTTCACTGTCGACACACAAAAATAAACATTCTTACAGCTGGCTAAAAACCATCTTTGTAGATATATTTTTAAAAAGTTGTCATTTTTCTGTGAAAAAATCTCTTTTTTCACCAAGAGCAAAATTACAATATTGCTGATACAATGGAATTTTGTTAAATTCATTGACAGAAATGGAGACTTTTCTTCTCCTAGACCTAGAGCATTCTCATAGATACCTGTGTGCATATATTCAGGAGCAAATACTTCCTATGAAAATCAGTGTTTTCTAAATCTGATGTATGACTATGCTATTTCAATAAATAAATAAGCTGTTCAAATACCGGTTTCATTTTATATTATAAACCATGTATAAAGCAGGTTTCAGGCTTTGACTTGTGCCTTGCATGGATTTTTTTAGGTCTGGTATTGCATTCTAAGGCCTCAATCCTGCTTGCAGCTCTCTGCATGTGCACAAGAAAGCTATAGGATCAGGGCCTAAATATATAGATAAAATTAAGTAAGTAAGCTGTCACCTCACAAACAGAATCATGCTGAAGGATTTCCATCTATCTCTGGTACTTGTGTAGCTCCCATTATCCTAGTGTCTGAGTGTCCGAGCAACTCTTTAATACACTCACAACACTCCTGAGATTACTATCACCCCCATGCCACAGATGGGGGAACTGACACAAAGACAGCATAAGTGGCTTGCCTAGGATCACACCACAAAGTCTGTGGTAAGGCAGGGACTTGAACTCACAACTCATAGGTTAATGCTCTAACCACTAGACCATCCTTGCATGTCTTTGAGGTATGTTGAAATCACTAGATAACACTTCTTCCTCATGAGAAGTTTATGTAGGCCTGTTGAGTGGAGCAAGACCATGATGTCCAAACCCTATATATGCCCAGGAAGGACAATTCCCTCATCACACAGACCATCAACCATATGTAGTTGTTACCATCCTATCTGATAGTCTGGGTTTTGCTGCCATTGACTATCTACTTCATGACTTGGCAGTTCCTTCTCTTCCAGAAGGGTGAGAACAGGAACTAATACTGAAAGCAGCAGTATTAACTGGCAGAGAACAATACCACATAAGCTGAATTTTCCCTTCAGCTCCCTACCTATGCCTATACAGTAACATATCCTTTCAGCGTATGGTAAACTTTGAGTACTGAAGCCACTTACCATGGCTATTACGTTGATATAATTGTTGATCTTTCCAAAGTTATCTGTAAGGTAATCGGCATTCTTTTGAGGAACACATAACCTCAACAGTGCAATGAGGTTGTTGAGCAACCACAAAGATAAAGGATTCAGAAGTGGCTGAAATTCTTTCATGTGTAGCATGTTCACCACTAAGAAATCAATTACACCTTTACAGACCAGGTGGGCGTTGGAGAGAAGCGTGGGGCTACATGGCCTAAAGAGAGCTCTGGGTTGTATTGAGCACAATGATTCCCAGAGCACCAGATGGGCCAAAAGAACATTCCCCATTGCTGTATCCCTTGAGTATATGAAGCATGTATTTCTCTCCAGTCTGGGAATGAAAGATCTGATCAGTGCAGGGGGTTGGGACCACAGCCCTGCCTGCTCTCCATCCACCCCTTGCAGCAGAAGAAGCACAAGAAATACAAATGTTTCTGGCCTGTGCCTGGGGAGTGTGTGAAGAAGTGATGTGTTCATACCTTCCTCCTCACCTTGCACAGGAGCTGGGCCTAGTCTGGACATTTTCCATTAGCTCTTTTTATTGGTGGATTTTAGTTAGTCTCTGATTAGGTTTTAATTAAGCACTAGTATTAGCAAGCATGTAAATAGAAAAATGAATGGGACAGATCTTCTGTCAGTATAGATTGGATGACTGGAAAAAGGCTAATGTAGTGCCAATCTTTAAAAAAGGGAAGAAGGAAGATCCTGGGAACTACAGGCCAGTCAGCCTCACCTCAGTCCCTGGAAAAATCATGGAGCAGGTCCTCAAAGAATCAATCCTGAAGCACTTGCATGAGAGGAAAGTGATCAGGAACAGCCAGCATGGATTCACCAAGGGAAGGTCATGCCTGACTAATCTAATCGCCTTTTATGATGAGATTACTGGTTCTGTGGATGAAGGGAAAGCAGTGGATGTATTGTTTCTTGACTTTAGCAAAGCTTTTGACATGGTCTCCCATAGTATTCTTGTCAGCAAGTTAAGGAAGTATGGGCTGGATGAATGCACCATAAGGTGGGTAGAAAGCTGGCTAAATTGTCGGGCTCAACGGGTAGTGATCAATGGCTCCATGTCTAGTTGGCAGCCGGTATCAAGTGGAGTGCCCCAGGGGTCGGTCCTGGGGCCGGTTTTATTCAATATCTTCATAAATGATCTGGAGGATGGTGTGGATTGCACTCTCAGCAAATTTGCGGATGATACTAAACTGGGAGGAGTGGTAGATACGCTGGAGGGGAGGGATAGGATACAGAAGGACCTAGACAAATTGGAGGATTGGGCCAAAAGGAATCTGATGAGGTTCAATAAGGATAAGTGCAGGGTCCTGCACTTAGGACGGAAGAACCCAATGCACAGCTACAGACTAGGGACCGAATGGCTAGGCAGCAGTTCTGCAGAAAAGGACCTAGGGGTGACAGTGGACGAGAAGCTGGATATGAGTCAGCAGTGTGCCCTTGTTGCCAAGAAGGCCAATGGCATTTTGGGATGTATAAGTAGGGGCATAGCGAGCAGATCGAGGGACGTGATCGTTCCCCTCTATTCGACATTGGTGAGGCCTCATCTGGAGTACTGTGTCCAGTTTTGGGCCCCACACTTCAAGAAGGATGTGGATAAATTGGAGAGAGTCCAGCGAAGGGCAACAAAAATGATTAGGGGACTGGAACACATGAGTTATGAGGAGAGGCTGAGGGAGCTGGGATTGTTTAGCCTGCAGAAGAGAAGAATGAGGGGGGATTTGATAGCTGCTTTCAACTACCTGAAAGGGGGTTCCAAAGAGAATGGCTCTAGACTGTTCTCAATGGTAGCAGATGACAGAACGAGGAGTAATGGTCTCAAGTTGCAGTGGGGGAGGTTTAGATTGGATATTAGGAAAAACTTTTTCACTAAGAGGGTGGTGAAACACTGGAATGCGTTACCTAGGGAGGTGGTAGAATCTCCTTCCTTAGAGGTTTTTAAGGTCAGGCTTGACAAAGCCCTGGCTGGGATGATTTAACTGGGAATTGGTCCTGCTTTGAGCAGGGGGTTGGACTAGATGACCTTCTGGGGTCCCTTCCAACCCTGATATTCTATGATTCTATGATTCTATGATTCTAAGAGCTTCACTGAAGTTAATTTGCACTGTATGAGCATCTGGCACAATCTTTGTTGGGTCATTTAGTATTTCTTGAATTGACACTTCATATTTTTTTCTGAGAAGAAACAGTGATCTCATTACATATCCTTGATGTTGTTCTAAGCCAAGAGTTTAATAAGTATTTTTCAATATATCCTTTGATTTCAGATAAGATCATATTGATGCAATGGAAGTTGTGTTCACCAGAGTGTGATATTGTTCATTCATTTTACAAATGATAAGATGATAAGATCTCAATCCCATGAGCTGGATAAATCAGCACTGTGGTGGGATTATCTCCACACAACGTACTTCAGCCCCCCTGCTAAAGCACCTGGCACAAAGATGTTGGGGGAAGAACAGGGAATTCAAACACCTCTGGGCCCAAAGAAGATAGAGAGGTTGTTGGTCCATGATAACACTCATCACAGTGGTCTGTGAAGATAACTGAACACGTTGGAGAAAGGGGGAGACAAAGTTGTACCTTCCAAATAGTATGTGTGACATCTTCCACCCTGACTCACACTTGGGGTTGAATTGGGGACATCCAGAGCTAAAATGATAAATAACTATAGATCAACCCAGAAAGCCAGGCTCTCTAGCAAAGAGGTGTAACACATTCACAGCCTCTGTAGATTGGGCCCAGGTGGGGACACGTAACACAGTGACAAGTGGGTTACAGATGCATTCCTTCTGCATACTTGGAAGCTCTGTCTCTTGCTTGCATTTCCTGAGTAGAAATGGTAAAAAATGGGGAGGTAGGGGTTGTGAAAATTTCAGCACATTTAAAAACATTTTAATTTCTGTAACAGTCTCAGATTTATTTTTAAAAATCCCAGTGAATCCTTTTGGATATTGGAATATTTCAGAATTTCAAATAAAAGAATTTTAAAAAATGGAACTTTCCAACTGAGAACTCCAAAATGGCCACACTCCTGCTGTTGGATCAGATAGTCACAGTTTGGGATTTAAGGTAATAAATAAATCAGTAAAGCCCTGAATTTGCAATTAAATCTACTTTGGTGGGTCCTTCACCCAGATAGGCTGTATGGGCAGAAGGACCCACAAAATAGATTTAATTGCAAATTCAGGGCTTTACTGATTTATTTATTACTTTAAATCCCAAACTGTGACTGAACTGTCCAGTCATGAGCTGCTTAGTGAAAAGATGTTGTGGAACAACTAACAAGCTGAGTTTTCTCATTTGCAGTGAAAATGGTTTGAAATTTTTTTGTAAAAAGGAAACTTTAGGAAACACCAACACATCTTCAGTTTGGAATCTCAACAGCATTTTTTTTTTTTTTTCATTCTCATGAAAAATTCTGCCCAGCTGTATTTCTGAGACACAACCCTTCACAGAGCTCCTTTAGGGGCAGTGTTGCTCCACATGACCTGCAATTTGGCATAGGTCTGAATGCATCAGTCTGACCAGGAGTGAAAAAATAGAATGAGACTATAGGAAGATAGGGGGTCATGTGTAAGGGCTTGAGGGAGACAACCCAGGGGAGGGGGTAAGAACAGAGTAGGTGGATAGACAAGGTTAAGGAGAAGGGAAAGAAATTACATGGTGTGAAACGCTGGAGATAAATAGCAAAAAAGGACAAAATTAAAAAAAAAATTGAAAGAAAGATAATAGAAGGACTGAAAGTCAGGCAGTAAAAAAAGAAAGGGCCAATGTAAACCCATGGTTAAAATTGCATTCACAAGGGAATCTAATATATAACCTTTGTAACTCACTGTGATCTATTTTACAAGCTATTAGATCAAAATTTGCTGAGTGATATGTGTTCAACTGTGGCCCGTATCTGAGGCCAGAATATGTTTTAATTCCCTTTCAAATATACTTACTGGTGCTGTTCTAACTTATTCCCATTTTGATTCCTACCGCAGCCCCGAGTGTAAGTGAGGCAAATATGTCATAAAGCCCTGAGATGCATCTAATGTGCTGTCGCTCTCAAGAGACATAGCACAGAATCTAGCCCTGTATTTTTCTATGAGGCTTACAAAACATATTTATACACATTTGCCACACAAATCACTGAACATAAATTTAATAATAATGATTTTTGGCATCTTTTCTCTTTATTCACAGGGGTGGGCAAAAGAGAGGCTGATAGCTGCCCTGTAAATATTATTTGTCGAAAGAAAACAAAATATATTTCCCCTTTTAGATTATGTGCATTGATATATTGAAATAGTAGGGATGGGTAGGGTGCAGGGAGCCCGTAATGCTTCATTAGTTAATTGTGCAGACTACAGCTCTTTAGGGGTAAACAAGTGAAGGACATTTGCTGAATGGTCTTTGCCCATCATGCATATTACGGCCTAATGATGCTAGTAATGGTAGGAGGCTCCTGGAGAGTCATCTGTCAAATTAGCACATTGAATTATTTATTGCCTCAGAGTAAAATTGTTGAAAGGTAGCAGCTGAGACATGTTTTTAAGAAAATACAAAATTCTGGAGAAGCAAACTAACTAGTACAGCTGTTTTGCATACCCAGTAATTTTACATGTGTATATAAATATCTATATCTATAGATAGATAGAGTATATATATATATATATATATATATATATATATATATATATATGTAATTTATGCATGCATATGAATTTAAATGTCATATACACACATATATATGCATAAATTACATGTGTGTATTTCATATATATGTGAAAAATGTGTCTATACTTATATAATTAACAGAAATAATACTGCACATAGTAAGTTATCTTTGTGCACTAATATACACATTTATTAAACTAACCCATTACAAGACTGTAGTGCTATTGATCTCAACATATATCATTTATAATTCATTTAATGTTTATGAAAGCTCTTTGCAAAACTCAGATGATAGGTGCCCAATAAATACATAACAACAAAAGTATAACAAAGCTCATGACGACTGGATAGCCATCACTGCAGCTTTGCATGGGGATGCTGAAGAGTTACAGAGTTTTGTGAGTCTTCAGAGAGGCAAACAGAATAGCTTCAGAATTCCCCACAGGTAATAGCTTGAAATAAATCTCCATGCTCAGGCAGTCTTCTCTGTCCTTGATGATCGTAGGATGCCACAGTAATGGCCCGAACATGTATGCACATGAATAACATTACTTTTGTGAGTGGACCCATTGACTTTATATTCACAAGTGTTTGCACAATTGTAATTGTAGAGTGTACCTCTTACTCTGGCATAATGTCCAGATATTTATGGGAAGATTGGCTGTGTGTTGTCACCTGGTTCCCTCAAGTTTGTTTAGGGGAGACATTGTGATTATGGCGTCTGGCATCACCAGAACATGGGTGCATTGTGTTATCAGTAACGTGCTAAAAGCATTCCAATCTGAACATAGCTCTATTTTTTACTCCTGGGGGCTCAGTTCTATAAAGTGCTGAGTACTCTGGTCCTAATCCAAAAAAGCACTTCAGCATGTGCTTACCTTTATGCAAACGAGCAGACCCATTTGAAGGTACTTTGAAGGGACTACTCACATGACTAAAGTTAAACAAGTTTTGCTGGATTAAGGGGAAGGTGCTCAGCAATTTGCAGGATTTATTGCTTAATGAGGCCTCTGAACAATCATGTACCCACTTTCTTTTTGTTAATTGGAGGCTCCTCATCTTTTCTTTCAGACATCTTTGTCCTGGATCTCTGGAGTGGGGGTACTAATACTTTTTGGTTCCCTTGCCACTCGATGAGGTCTAGCCATCTAGTGACCTAGCCACCAGACCACAGTACCTCCCTCTGGTTCCAGGAACCCCACCAATATGTGATCCCCCTGCTCTTGGCTGGTTTCCCATCCTGTCCCTTCTCTAGTGTTGGTTTCCAACTATGGTCTGGAACTACAGAGTAGCATTTAGGAGGATCACATATCATGGTGCTTCTCAGAGGATATGGCCTAGGATTTTGTGATCTAGAGATAGTGAAATAATCTCTGTTTCGGTGACAGCCTTTATCTTTCATTGCCAAATTTTAATCAGGCCAACAGGCCAAAATAAATAGTCAAGGTTGAAGAAGTCCCCTAAGGCAGATATTTTTTCTATCTCTTGAAAAAAAGTCAAAAGGGCAGGGGTAGCTAAACGGGGGGGGTGCTGTCTCTCAGGTGACTATATAGAAGGTAAGACTATATGGCCCAATCCCCTAAAAACATGTGAGTAACTTTGTCTATTTGAGGAGTGACATTGAATTCATGAGCAAAGTGATTCTTGCGCTTAAATATTATTAAGCACTCAGGCTCCAGTCCTGTTAAAGCTTGCACTCATGTTACTTCACACATGTGAGTAGTCTCACGGAGGCCTTCGTGTATGAGTATGGGAGGGAAACTCAAACCTTTTACACAAATGACAAAAATCTCACTGAACACACTATCTTAAAGAGCAAGCATGCTGCTTACCCACTACTATAAATATACTTTTGCATTAATCCCCAAGTAAACAGTTAATTAAAAGACATATCCATTTTGCTATTTGCTTGCAAGAGATAAAATACAAACCAAACTTGTCATCCCCTATAAATGCTAGCGCCGATGAACATAGACTCTGCAGCATTTTAAGGAAATTTTCTGCAGCCAGGAAAACATTTATCTCTAAAATATTTTCTCAAAACTGTTTAGGTCTATTTAAGGTAATATCTTCTGATACGAAATAACGCCTGGGGATTCTTTCATTGTGTAGTTTCCCCATTTCTCTTTCTGTTTTTCATGCTGTGAAATGTGTGTGAGTATGATTGTTCCATTAAAAATTCAGTAAAAGAGTAATTTACAAATAACAGTAACATCCATTTACTAACCCCATCCCCTGCACACATACTCACAAAGTCTTCTCACTTAGCTTTAGGCTTGCAATGCATTGAAGATATTTATGTTTAAGTGAATATCTTTTGTTTAAAGAATCCACATTAGCAGTGATGACCAGACAAAGAGAGGAAAAAAGCCATTCATCTGTATAATGCTGGGTAATTGAATTTCCCCTATATTTCACATTCAGATTGCCTGTCTGTACGGTTGGATTTCATTTGAATAAACTTTGTAAGCAAGGAGTTTCCTCCAAAGATGTGGAGTTATAATAAAATCTGAAAATTTGAAGGCCAATGAGTTTTAGCTGTCTGACTATCAAATGTTTAATTGTGAGGATCTCTATGAATATTTTTGTCTCTCTTTCACAGAGAGAGAGAAAAAAAATTACATCTAGACTTTATGTGTATTTCCTAGTAGAAAGAACTGAAAAGGGATGCAATTAAGCACAGAATTGCCTGCTGGTCCATAGGACAAGCAGGCCACCAAGCTTGAGCATAGGAGGCCACCTAATGTTTAGCTGTTGAAGTCCACCCAAATCTGAAAGAAACAAGCCTACCCCTGAAACAAAGCCAAGCAGCAAGACATCGTTACTGCTAATTACCTAGTAAACAAAAAGAGACTTGGTTTCAGTGGCAAAACATCAACCTCAGTGGAGCAGCTGATGCTGCAAAGGACAGTTGGTCTTACTTTGATTAGCATTGTCCTGTGAGCTGACAAACCCGCCATAAAGAGCTAAAGTAATTGTACTCTGAAGAACTGTTTACATGTGATACCCCAATTGCAACAAACAACCTGTGCATTGTAAACAGCCGACATCTGCTAAGGATCACACAGGAGCAGAGACTACTTTCATTACATTTAAAACTATTATTCCATTGATAAAGAAGCCAAGTGACAACTGCATAGTGTCAATTTAAAGCTCGGTTAAAACTCCATTATAAAAGAACACCTAAGTACTCAGCTTTCTTAAGGGCTTACATATGAATAACATGCACAAGGGAGAGCCTGTCCATATTTTTAATTGTAAGCTGGTACTCGAATTGGAAACCAAAACTGATTAAAGATGATCACTTTGTTAAATTAATTTTATTTTGGTGTTATTGCCTTTTATACACTGCATTCTACATTCTGCCAGCCTTATTCATGTTGACTAGTACCCTCCTCCATGAGATGCCTCATTGATTGGAATAGGTTTATTTTCAGATTAAGGTACTGCTAAGCCTTTATAATGGTGACAGCCTCTGTCCCTATTTTTGGACAAAAACATATCAATGAATTGTTATAAAACAATAAATATAAAGAACATTTAGGGGAAAGAGAACTCAATATGGCCTATATTTTTGGAAATAAGATATTGTGACTTCCATTTAATTGTGGGTGAAATGTTTTGCCTTTAGATACATAACTATCTTTTTTCTAGGTAGCTTGAAATCTAAATGCTACATTTCTGTCTGCAATTAATTACACCTACAAAAGAAAGTCTAATCAGACCCTTTGATACGCATTTCCTAATTTGCATGAGCAAACAGTCATTTGCCTCTCCAGCTTGTTATTTTTCTGTGCACACTATCTACACAAATGATTCACAAAGGCTTAAGTTTACTAATTTTTCTGGAAAAATATAAGCACTTTCTTTGAAAACATTTGCCACTTACACACAAAACTTTAGAATTAGTTTAATTATTTAGATCTAAATTAAACACTGTTAAAATGTAAACTCTATGATTACGGTGAATTTGACTAATTGAAGTAATTTATCCAGGTTTGTTAATTACATAGCAAAATAATTCCATCTTGTTAGGATATTGACAGGAATATTCTGATGAAAGATCTTGTTAAAGGAGCTTATTCTCATAAACCAACTAGTTTACTTTTCAGAAGTGTTCTTGAGTAAATAGACAGTAGCACTAGAGAATAAATATCATTTTATTTATAGTTTTGCAAAGTCTTGAGTGAACAGTAATGATTCTTGCTGATTCATCTGGCATATTTCTTTCTACTCCAGATTTGTTATAAAAGGAGCACAATTGCATATTTCCTTTCCTAATCTGGGAAGATGTTCCCATTCACAAAAACGTTAATATACCAAATTCAATGCTTTTAGTGAGATGTGGTTTTCTTACGTGGCAAATCATGGGATTTTAAATAATTAGGATGTTGAGCACATGTATAGTAGGGTAGATATTTATCGGGCCTACTTTAAGTGCTTACAGAAAATAGAGTCAAATGCTGCACTGGCAAATACTTTGATGGACTGAATTCCCATCACTGTAGCCAGAGTTATTATTTTGATTTTCTTTTCCTCAAAGACTCTGTATAGAGCTCAAAATTTACAAGCTCCCTCTTTTAAATAACACAGTCATTGAATTCTCCCTTTTAATTTAAAAGTTCATCAAAATGTACCATCTCTGTAAATATTTCTTAACAAAATTGGAACCAGATCATTTAAAATTAATATTTTTGTTAAGGAAAGATATAAAAAGTCTCTATTTTTTTTCCTGAAAGGTCACCAAAGTTATTGGTGTTGAGACTTCCAGCATTTACTACTGCTTTTGTTATGTGACCAACTCTGTTTATATAATGTGACCTTTAAGTCTCTAGTCTAAAGCAATAAAGTGAATGCTTCCTGTCTTATTGATTTGGTTAGGCCTATTTTCACACTAATTAAATGAAGCCCAGTTTACTAAAATACTTTTTCAACCAATGACTATGGGTGAGCCTGAGTCTTGACAATTTTGGAAGAGGTCAGTCAAGAGTAAATGGGGTCAAATCTGTGGTAAATCAACTTCCAGGAACAAATCACTGGACCCTATAAAAAGCAAGAGTGGTTCTTTAAGAAACCAGCTTGAACCCTCCTTAACCAGAAAATAACATCTGACCTAGCAGTGAAATTTATCACAACATTTCAATTAAAACTTGGCAGCCACACAGGCAACGCATTGCTCTGCTACAGTTGACTGTATTACAGGAAACAGTTGTATGTGGGGAGGAGAGAATCAGGTACTCTTCTTACAAATTGTTCTATGAATAGGAACAATACATATCAGGGGTCTTTCTAGTGTCAGTCAGGGTTTACTAAAAAGCTGGTTATCATACTACTAAATAGGGATAGCACTCACCGCCTAATGCTGTCTACGAGCGTGCTGTAAATATGTAGCTCATTTCTGTGTACACATGCACATTGATATTAATGTAATTCTACTTACATCTTTTGCTCCATGATTAATGGAAACTACTGTAAATGACAAATAATGAATTCATTTTCTGTTTACAGATTATTAAGCCTGAGAAGGAATGGAGTGGAGCGAAGTCCTGATTCAGCAGACCATCCATCCTCAGCAAAGCAATGAAGCACATGCCTAAGTTAAACACATGCTTAAATGCTTTGCAAAATAGGATCTATAGAAACTGAACTTTCCATTTTCTGAGTTGCTTACCACTTTACATATGGGTTTATTGTGCTTAATAGAAGGTCATTTCTGTGCAGCACATATAATGTAAGTAGACCCCACTTGCTATCGCCATGGTTTTACTAGTCAGTTACTATATGTTGGATGTAATAGATTTCATGATCCATACATAGTCAGTATGTATTCATTAATTTGTAATGTAGGGACATTGCTAGTGCATTAAACAGGAATCAGAGCTGAGTTTGTGGGAAGAGTTAGCAAGGGTAGAGATGAGACATTGAATAGCTAAACATATTTAATTCCTAAAATCCTTTACTTAAACAAATCTTCTAAAGGGCAACAACATTTCACTTCCTATCAGAGTCCATCGGTGTGATTTTCAGAGGTGACTTCTGTAAGAGCTGTGCATACCCAGGATCTTGAAAATCAGGCAAGTTATGTAGGACCCGAAATATGGACGTACACTCTTTACTTTAGG
This sequence comes from Lepidochelys olivacea, assembly GCF_965140295.1. Taxonomy (NCBI): domain Eukaryota; kingdom Metazoa; phylum Chordata; order Testudines; family Cheloniidae; genus Lepidochelys; species Lepidochelys olivacea. The sequence goes on from NC_140415.1 coordinate 33,263,013, forward strand.
CACCCACATTTGGAAAGGTTGTCTTTACTGCATGAGAATTGCACATTTATATTTAGTAGATACGAACTTATGTTTCACCAGTAAACCCCATCAAACCCCTCTTGTGTTTGCTAATTGATTAAAAAACATCAAATTCAGAAACAAACTAATTGGAAACCATTTTCAGCAGTTTTTAACTGTTAAACTATGTTCCATACTCATTCTGAAAGGCCCAGATACACTCTCCTCTCACATGCTCTATCTCCTTTGGTTACAGTAATCATAACAGTGGAGTTAATGAGTAATGGGAAGCTCAGATCACAGAAAGTTTGGTTACACTATAAATCATGTGTCTTAAATACATGGTGCTTTTAACACTCAAACTCAGTAGCAGTTAATATACTGCAGGTGTGCAACCAGTAGTATTGTGGGAAGTAGATATGTAGATGACAGTCAGAAATGTTCCTAGTTTAAGGTCAGTGAAAGGAAGTTTGCTTTTATTGAGCTGAATTTGTTTTATAGATTTATTCTTGTTACAGCCAGTTGTAAAGTGACTGTACAAAAAGTCTGCTATTTTAAATCCCCTGGCTTATATTTCAAGACACAGTTCTAACAAGGGAAAGCAGGCGAATTAAAGTCTCACATGCATGGATATGTCTTTCCTTTCTTGTGGTCACAGATTATCTTTGTATTTAAAATAAAACCTGTTCCAGTCAACAGAGTAGAATTTCCATTTAACAGCTAGTCTTTTCGCACAAGTTGCCGTGCTGTAACTAAAGAAATAAAAGAAAAGGAGTACTTGTGGCACCTTAGAGACTAGGAAATTTATTTGAGCATAAGCTTTCATGAGCTACAGCTCACTTCATCAGAGCTGTAGCTCACAAAAGTTTATGCTCAAATGAATTGGTTAGTCTCTAAGGTGCCACAAGTACTCCTTTTCTTTTTGCGAATACAGACTAACACGGCTGCTACTCTGAAACCTGTCATGAAAGGACACAGCTTTAAAGTTAGGGTAAAAAGAAATCAGCATCGCCATTTCAAGATCTATGATGAATGGATATGTTACAAAAGTTACTAGGCCAAATTTATCCCTGGTACAGCTCAGTCAATGGATTTACATCAGGGATGGATTTGGTCCATAGTTCTGAGGTATCCAAAATCCTTCATTGACATCGTATGACTTGAACGAGGCTTTTCCATTTCCTTTCAATAGAACCAAATTTTCCTGTGTCATCAGACATAGGAATTTCTCATAGAGCTCAGGTAGAGAGGGCTATACCCTCTCATCTGGTGTAAATTGTTATAGCTCCACTGACATGATACTGATCACCAACTGAGAATCTGTCCCTTTATATTATCCAGATCTCTGTTTCTCTGGGTTTCTAGCTAGCTTTTCTTGGCATACATGGGACCGAGTCCTGCTGTCACTGAAGTCAATAGTCTTATGATCTGTGAATCAATCTCAATTCAATCTTAACATGTAGTTTTTCTAAGTCTGTGTGTTTGCAGGATGTTTCAGATTAACTCAGTATTTAATATCATACACAAAAACCTTTAGTAAGATTCAGGTTGCATTAGATTCTATGCAATCTCACTATTTCAGACATAGTGGGAGATCCATTATGAGCTAATGAATTTTGTGTATTAGCAAGTAAGAGGAAAAACCTACCACCTCCTCCATGAGAGTGAGTGATCCACCAGCCACAGAACTTGTGTGTTTCCACTTCATAATGAAGGGATAGAATTTATTGAGGCTGTGTAGGGATATGTGCTGCTCCAGAGGGACTCCTAGTACATCCATGTATAGGGATGATTGGGGCAAAAAAGAGGCAAGGTCCTCTGGACATTCCTCTCATGGACGGGGGCAGAACAGTTCCAGTCCTATTCTGCCTCCTTGGATGAGTGGGAAAATTCCTGTGTTGGCGTATCACTGTGGAATTTCCCTGCAACCCATCCTAGTTACTTCTGTCTGAATGAATGATGAATGAATGATGGTGAAACACTGGAATGCGTTACCTAGGGAGGTGGTAGAATCTCCTTCCTTAGAGGTTTTTAAGGTCAGGCTTGACAAAGCCCTGGCTGGGATGATTTAACTGGGAATTGGTCCTGCTTCGAGCAGGGGGTTGGACTAGATGACCTTCTGGGGTCCCTTCCAATCCTGATATTCTATGATTCTATGATTCTATGAATGCACAATTAAAAACAAACAAACAAAAGTAATACATTACTGATTCACCATGTTCACTTATTTGAAAAGTATGGTTAGCTTTAATTATTTACAATAATATGTCAACATATGTTAGTAGGTATTTTGTAGTGTATTTGGTGAAAATAGTGACATCTGAGGGCCTGACTGTAGTCCAGTTTGCCTGGCTGTGCAAGGGATGAAGGAGGCATGAAGTGATCAAGCCCAATCCAAGCCCTGCCTCAGTCTCCTTTTGAACCGAACTGAACCGAAGGTATTTACTGTGACATTCACAGAATTAGACACCTTTACGTGTGTCTACTTACACTATCAGTTTCACAGAGAATGCACATACTTCTAATCGTCTTTAGTTTAGTTAGGTTTGTTTTACCAGATATTCTTACTAGATAGTAAAGAAATAATGAATCAAATTCACACATGAAGCAGCACAGATCTGATATCAGATTCTGGTACATAAAGTCACCATGGAAAGGCTTCTGGTGCTGGCTTCCCCTCACTCCAGGGAAGCCATATTGTGGAGCAGCTATATAGACACCAGTAGACCACTCTTCAGCTACAAGACAGTGGGATCTCTCCATGGGCCAGGCCAGTGATTTTTCTCTTGAAGCATCTTACTTTATTCCACTCTGTTGAATATGGATCACACCTTGAATCTGAATTGAAGTAAACTTGATATGATGGTATAGTATATAACTTTTAAAGTCCAGATTCTTTCAGTGTGGGGAGGAATGGTGTGAGCAACCTTCATTCCCCTTGCATGACCTGGATAAAAGCCAGTCTATACTCTGTGGAATATAGGAGCTGCTGCTTCCCTGCTCCCTAAGGTGCATGGTGCCCCAAAGGAGAAAGGGCTGTTTCTATTTACAATGACCTGTTTGCATTTACTTATTTGGGATCAGGTTTTGACACCCTTATACATGTTCCATTGTCTCCCTGATTTCAGTGGGCCAGCTCATGGAATAAAGTACTACTCATTGATTAAGGGTGGGGGAATTTAGCCCTTGATGCTAAATGGATGTTTGTGTTTTGTCCCTGTGCACGCACGCATGCATATTTTGTGGGAACGACTTAGCATCTAGTTTTGAAAACTGGGCCCTTAAAGTTCAACATATTTTAATGAAAGGGGAAAACAGGGGAAAGGCATATATTATGGATGGGGTGTAAGGTAGCAGTCAGCGACTTAATGTGGAGTGGCTTCACTCCTTTGGTACTATTATGTTGTTGCTGTGGGAGTGCAGCAAATTGGCAGGTACTTAAACCAATATTCTCTCCAGATGAAAATAGCTAGTTGGAACAATCCTTTTCTATTAAATCTGCAACCTGATTGTAATTTTTTTTTCTATAGCCTTCTCTAGAAATACAATGACCAAGACTAATTGCACCATGTTCTGCCTGGAGTTATACCATGTACCATGTAATTTAAATGAAAAATGGAGAGAGAATGGAACAAGGTCTTTTGTTTAAATTATGCAATATTTGTATGCTCGCTCTTCAAATTTAGTGCTCATCTCAGAAAAATGTGCCTGATGCAGGAGAGGCATGTTTGTGTGTCCAAAAGTGACAGAGTCTTGGGATGAATTAATGGTTGTGATTAAAATCAGAAACCCTCCCTGCCATAGCGCATAAACTGTAGATTTGAATACAAAAGAGATGTCATAAAGGAGGGGTGTCATTAAGAACATTAAAACACATTATCCATATTTATTTCTCCATCTATCCCCTTCTGATAATTCTTTTTTAATTTACATACAACGAAAAGCTATAGAAGACAAATAAACGAGATTTTGGATTATTATAAAAGAAGGACAGAGTTTGCAAAAATCGATAAGGGCCACAATCCTTGACACAAAGTTAAGGTAATGAAAACCATCTTGAGGTAAACGATAAAAGCATAATGGCAGTGCCACTATGATTAAAATATTACTGGTTTCAATTACTATTCTTTCTTATATGTGAAAAAGTGCCACTAGAACTTTGTGTAAAAGTCACTGCTGGAAATGGAAGTAGCCAATAGAAATGACATATTTCATGACTAGGTGGTTAGGATAAACACAATGGAACCCGGTGTATCTGATCTAACTGGGACCAGGGCCAGATCAGATAATCAAAAATTTGGATAATCAGGAGAACGGGCAAAGAGGTTATTTTAAGATGTGGAGTTGCTTTTAAACTATCTGACCCCTCCTGAGTCCTTCTGCCTGGGGTTGACAACCCAAGCCCCAGTGCTGAGGGCTGAAGCATGTAACTTAGCTTCATTGGCCCCTATGGTGTGGGCCAGTTGCAACAAAAAGGTTGAGAAACACTGTTCCTTTTTGTGCGCTTGTGGTTTGGTTAGTACGAGAGCTGGATAATGGATGCTCGGATAAATGGGGTTCTATTATATAAAGAAATGTTTGAAAAAAATCATATAGACAATTTTTCTTGTATATGTTAGTGTCAGACCTTACTATACTTTCATTTTTATATTTTCACGTAAAACCAAACAAAAGTACACTTGCATCTATCTTTTGCTTACTCAAAATTCCCAAACACAAAACCATAAAAAGTGGTGAAATATTCATGCACAATGGCCTACTACAAAGAGTGACAAACTCCAGCACCTTGCTGAGACACCACTGTCAAGAGATTGTTAGAGTCCAGGGCCTAATGGAAAAAAATGGATTTGTTCCATTTACCATCTTTAGCATCAGAAGATGACTGCCTTGGAACTAAGACTGCCGCTGCACTTCACTGGAAGAGAAAGGTATTGGAACTGGTAAGAGATCAAATTGCTATACACAGGATTTTTATTATTATTATCAAGTTGAATTTGATCTTACATTCTATGAAACTTTTACAGATTTTGCAGACAATTCAGGCAAGTAACTGGTCAGTAATACTGAACACATATGTCAGAGTGTATAGGGAATCCCATTTCCAAGATGGGATTCCCTATAAGGGGGTTACAGATAGAAAGCAAGGAATCTATCTCCAGGCCTATTTCAACTCTTGGATGTTGTTACATCATGTCAAAAAGGGATTAATCTAAATCTCCAAATCCTCCCCAGCTAAAACAGAATACCCAGGAATGTCTGAGACACAGTCAGTCTCCTTGATTGTAATTGAACGCATATTCCCATTGCCACTCAAGCAGATATTAATGGAGAAATGATAATTTCCCCATGGCTAATGTTGTACTTCGGTTCAGTTATAAACCCTATTTTTAGTAGCCCTATAACTTTGGTTAGTAACATTTTATTTGGCCTGAACTCTTTTGATTTTACTCTACAGGATACAGAGATTTTCCCTCTTGCAAAGTCAGAATAAAATCGGTCCAACTATTTTTGACGGCATTACAAAAATAATAATCTGGAATTTTGTGTAAGGTTTCTTTGTGACCCTTTACTGGTAGAATAAAAAACAGCTTGTTACTATCACTTCAAACTTTGCTCCTTATCCACTCATTCATAAGTTTTATGCAATTAATTGTTCTGGCTTTCAGGAAATACGAATGTTTTGTGGATCACCTAAAGGCAATTGGTGAGACCACTAGAAATTTATGGTTGCTTAAAAATTATACTGTCTTGAAACTATATTAAAATAGTCTGATTTTGCTCATTAGCAAAAAAAAAAAAAAAAAAAAAAAAGGTCTGGCTGTAGAGCCTCAAATGTTCCATACCTACAGTTTAATGTCATTTTAACACATAAATAAATTAAATTAAAATAACATTGCCTGGTTTTAAAATCATGCTCACTCAACACTGGGTTGCATGATGGGGTTGTTCTCTTCTTGGTCTGAAGTGCACAATGTTGTATTAATCATGGTTTATTATATTTTTCAAGAGAGACATACATTCTGCAGTTGACTCTGTTTCCCAAATATATGAGACAGACTGAAAGTGCTGCTTAGCACTAGTAACAATTGAGATAAAGTCTGGCCTACATGCAGTAGGTTATGCCATTATGAATTTTATGGAGAGCAAAATCTGATTCACCTTTGTTGTTCTTGCTTTGACCTCATTAACTAAGGGCCTGATTCAGTTCTCATTCAAGTCAAAGAGAGTCTTCCTATTGACTTAAATAGGAGCTGCATTAGGCTGTAATACAAGAAAGTCTCTTTTATCTGAGTGTCCTCTTACAACTTTAATTCTCCTCTGTCCTCAAAATAGTCACAAGACCTGCACGCTAAAGACCATCTCCTTCACATTATACCTGGAAATGGGTCTTCATCCTAAATAAGTGAGAATGGTAAGGAAAAAGTCACTGGGTATGTCTACACTGCAATTAGACACCAGTGGCTGACCTGTGCCAGGTGACTCGGGCTTGTAGGACTTGGGCTAAGGGGCTGCTTAATTGCAGTTTAGACATTTGGGCTCTATCTGGAGCCTGGGCTCTATGATCCTGTGAGGTGTAAGGGACCCAAAGCTCATGATGCAGCCTGAGCCCAAATGTTTGCACCATAATGAACCCTGAAAGCCTGAGTCAGCTGGCATGGGGCCAACCGCAGGTGTCTAATTGCATTGTAGACATACTTACTGTGCTATTGAGCTAGCATGGTGGCAGTTTATTAAGGCCACAATTCTGCAAAACAGCATGTACTTAAGTGCTTGCCTAGACTGGGACCTTTGAGCCTGCTTCTGCTGTGTGCAGAACCACTTCAGTACTCACCTGGCACCTCACAGGAGCAGGTCCCAAGCTCCTTCTTCATGTGCATTCTAAATGCTGCATGAATGTAACTGAACATAACATAGTGGCTGCTAGCCACGGTTCTTTCATTTGCACTGCTCAGGCATACAGAGAGCAGCTGATCAGCACATATCAGAAAGCGGGAAGACTTTTCTGGGACTGATGGCCTCAAAGTCCAGCATATTTTCCTGACAGGTTTCAGAGTAACAGCCGTGTTAGTCTGTATTCACAAAAAGAAAAGGAGTACTTGAGGCACCTTAGAGACTAAACAATTTATTTGAGCATAAGCTTTCGTGAGCTACAGTATGCATCCGATGAAGTGAGCTGTAGCTCACGAAAGCTTATGCTCAAATAAATTGGTTAGTCTCTAAGGTGCCACAAGTACTCCTTTTCTTTTTGCATATTTTCCCGGTGACTATGCAGGTTAGATGAGGAGTCAGGGTAATTGCCTTGGGAGGAAGTGACCTGGGAAGGAGAGAAGCTGGGGACATGTAGAAGAGAGCTACTCTAGGCAGGCAGCTGGCCTGCAGCTAACCATTTGGTTTTGCCATAGCATGTGTGGAGCAGAAGGAACAGAGGGTAGGTTTGGTGTATTGGGGACTATGTGTGTTTCTTGTGTGTATTTTAAAAAAAATCACAAGCACTTGTTTTTCCATCACACTTACGTTTTTGGGACTGTTTTCTATGGATTCCTAGTTTCCTTGATACTGCACCCAGAGACAGTCTTGTGGTACAGTAGGCTTTACTCAGTATTGTATTACTCACTTGTATTATGCATATATTTTTTCTCAGAGTTTGCTGACCTCCTGTGACATGTGTTAAGCTGTGCTTGTAACACTCCATTTTACTTGTACACAAATTATGTAGTAAACATACATACTGCTTAGAACACTGAAAACTTATGAAAATTTCAGGAAATTCTTTGATTCCTGTGACAGATTTTCATGATTTCTGTGACCAACACAAAGTAGTGGCAAAAGAGAAAACAATATGATCTTGTGATGGATCCATGAATTATGTTTAGAACTCATATGCGTGGTTGCTTTAGTTCATGATAATGCCACATATTACCATGAGTACTGGCTTGTGCCCAGATGCTAATTAACTTGTGTCATTACTGTACCTATATACATCAGCAATTATCATTTACAGATACATACCTAATCATGTGTGCATGCAAACAACAGTCCCATCCTGATTTTAAAAGAGACTTAATCATCAGAGAGATAGCAAGTCTGGGAAATTTATTTCTTGGAGCAAACAAACCGTGCACCCATAGAATTGGTCTCCAGGTAGAGCGAAGCCCATTCACAGCCTGCCGGGGGAGTTAAAATGATGAGGATCAGGCTGATGAAGCTAGAATAATCCTCCACTGAAGATGTGGGACAAACAAAGGATTTCTTTTGTGCATTAGGACAACATCACCAATAAAGATGAAATAAAAGAACAAAACCAAAGAACATCTTATTCCCTTTGTAATTTAAATGGGGATGACATTTCTTCTCCATACATTCTCTTTTTGTTCCATTTACTTAAAAGGCAAACAAAGACACAAATAAAAATGTCCTATCCTTTAAAAAACAACATAAGCCCTCATTTTCTTCATTTTATTTTTAAAGTTGTGTATAACAAGGAAGAAGTGTTTCCCTCTTTCTATATCTCATCACTGGAGAACTTGTGAAGCCCTGTTGCTATTATAGAAATTTGGATTGCTGTGACTAAATCAATGTAGTTACCTTGCTCCAGACTTCTAATGCAGACGCAGTTCACCTACGTAAAGCAGATCTCACATCAGTAACCAATGCAAATTTCTCTAATATAGATAGCATCTTAGTACCTACTATTTGCAATCCTGACTGCTGATCCCTGCATATTTTGATTGGCATGCTGCTGCTGCTTTACTTCTTGACACGGATGCAAAAGAAAGTTAAAAATTGGCCCTTTACAGAATGGACGTGGGGCGGCAGCACTTCATAGTGCCATTAAATAAAAAGTGCTAGTATGATCTGGCTTTCTCCGCAGCTTCTTCAAAGACAGAACTGAACTTCTAAGTGTTGAGTGGACTCTGAGAATAAGGCATCTGACATATTGACCCTTTCAGCAAAGGTCAAATGCATCGTGTTGGTACTTAATTGCTGAATGGCTTTAGGTTTAGGTTTTTGTTTTTTCCCCCTTAACTTGATTTTCAACAGGCAGCTTATTTAAATTAACATTTTAAGATGTCAAGGGGGACACAATTAAATGATCAGCTAATTGTAATGATTTTGATGAAAATGTCACACTTGTTTCTCAAAAAGAAAAGGAGTACTTGTGGCACCTTAGAGACTAACCAATTTATTAGAGCATAAGCTTTCGTGAGATACAGCTCACTTCATCAGTGAGCTGTAGCTCACGAAAGCTTATGCTCTAATAAATTGGTTAGTCTCTAAGGTGCCACAAGTACTCCTTTTCTTTTTGCGAATACAGACTAACACGGCTGTTACTCTGAAACCTGACACTTTTTTCTCTTATTCATTTTTTATCATTTTTAGCAAACAACTAGAATGGCAAAGTGTGGTCAAAATATTGCATCCGTTTTTCATACTTTTTACTTCATATGCGGTTTTTTACAGTTGATCAAGTGACTTTGATGAAAGTCTTTAGCAAATGTAATACTTTAAGGAGACATTTAATTGGATCTCAGCTTGAAGTGGTAGCAAAGTGAGTTTGCTCTTTGCCTTAACTTACCTAGGAATCCTGATCTATATTCCTGATTGCTATTGAATTTTCTAGATTTCATTATAAAATCAATAACTGTTGCACATGGTAAAATAGTTTACAAGAGCTGCAACATACTGTGGACTTTTGAAAACATACTGAGCTCACTGAAGCCACACAGGGAGCCAATTAGGAAAAAACATCTATTAAGTAAAAACAGGGCAGTCCCATTGACTGCCATTGATTTTCTTAGCCCTGTGAAAAGACAATCAATTAGATAAAGAAGGCTAATGTTACAGCTGCAATTTAATAACCCCTAAAGAAAGGAGAAGTGCTATTGATTCCTGACATGGAATGTAGAAGTTTATTGACATATACCGAACTTCACCTGTCTTATAATCAGACCTGTAGGAAGGAGGAACTTCTTTTTGGACTGTATGTAACTTGTGGCATAGAATCTCAGCTATTAAACTGGCTTGATGATGTCAGGCCGAAGAGATGCAAATGAAACAAAACTTTAGAAGAAACACAAGCCCAGGATTGAATGCTAAATCACAGGAGCTATTGATAGAAGCTGTCTTGGTGAAGGTTGTTTCTCTTTTTCATTCAGAAAGCACCAGAGTACCACCTGTCATTTTCAAAAGCAAAGTCAGTTTTGCCAACCAGCCGTGAATGACAAATAAAGCTTTATACGAAACACAAGGGCATATTATGTGCTATTGTGTGTTCTGCTAAGTGCTAATTTATCTGGCTTGTTCTCTTCAGCAAACACACGCACAGACACATGAAATAATCCATCTAATTATGTAGCTATTTAGGAGAAAAACAAAGCAAGGTGTTTTTGTCTGATGCAGAAGGTACATGATACAACAAAGGTTTTCACAAAACCTAATGCAGCTAATGAAAATAAATGAAGTGCTGTAAGCTGTAACAATTTTAGAACAAATAAACTTTTGCCAGTTTTATATTTAGGGTAGACCCAGCTGCTTTTCATAAATAGATGAGTGCCTTCATTCATTTTTTGATAGTCCCTAATTGGAAATGGCTAATAGGCCTTGTGGCGTTCCTTTAAAAAATCTGGTCTAAAATACGTTATATAGATATTTTCTTTATGCTTTTCTTCTATCACTTGTATTTGATCCTTTCTCTCTCATTATATATATGCCTTTTCCACCAGCAGACAGCTGCTATTCACAATAATTGCCAGGGCAGTCAATTATACTTTAAATAGGCCTACTTGAGGGTAAATGAGCGTATGGTGGTACTAAATTGTACTGAAGACATACCATACACAAAGACCCCATTTCCAGCATCTGGAGCATTACAAATATTATTCAGAAGCAATATAGTTCATCTCTGTCTTTCTATCTGAGTGTGTTTGTATACATACACAGAAACGCACATACCCCTAGAATACATGGCCCGAATATATTCAAAGGATTTTCCTCATATCCAGAGAAATGTGTATTCATTGTACAGATATCTATTAATCTATGTTCATAAACTGACAGAAGACTCCAATATAATAGGAATTCCAACAGTTTATTTTTTCCCAGATATTATAATGAATTATGAAATTAAAAGGCAGATAAGAAGAGCATATCTTGTTTGTTGTATAAATCTATGCATTTTTCTTGTGTGTGTACACTAAGCATGCAACCATGTGAATGTGCACGCCACATGCAGCAATTTGTCCTAAACCTAGAAAGGTCAGCAAAGTGAGAGTTCCAGGGAGAGCAGAAATCTTTAGGGTGCATAAAAAATGTGAAGCTTAATCCAAGACAGTGTCATGTACAGTATTATGTAAAAATAATGCTAATAAACTAGGACAAATCTGAAATATTGGAAAGCAGCTCTGTGGGTAAACATATCAAATGATCTGAAGCACCTCGACTATAGTTTAATGAGTTTTGGAAATGACTTCATTGGCACACTGATACTACTTTAAAAGATTGCAGGAAAAGAAACGTGTAGGGGTTAAGAAAGTAAAGGAGCCAATTCCCAGTTTACGTCAATGGAGATAAGAAAAAAAAAAGACAGCAGATGAAGTTCTGCCCCACAAGATTGATTCTGAGAAATGCTGATCGGCATTTCCTGTTGATTCTCATGGGATTTATTTTACTCAACTCTACTTAAGATCAGGCTGCTAGAATGAGTAAGGCTGGGCGACATATTAAAATCCATCACTGTGGGAGATGACTATGGGATCCTAAAATACACCACCACTAACATACATCATACTACACTTCTTCTGAAAAAGAAGCATGCAAGGAATAAGTAGAGAGGTCAACAGGGTTGATCTTGAAAAACTCAGGTCAATGGGTGTTTTCCCATGGACTTCAATAGGAGCAGGATCAAGCTTTCTATGGTTTAAGGCGGGGTTATTCAAAGATTTAAAAAAATACAAAAAAAATGGAATATTGAGGGAGGCAGCCAAACAAGAATATGCAGCATCACATAAGCTTGCAGGACAAGGAATAGGAGAGCAAACAATCAGAATGGAGTTAAGAAAAAAAAAATGGTTAAGGAGGATAACAAAGGAAATCCTAAAAACAGCAGGGGAAAAAGAAAAGATGACTTAAAAACAACTCAGCAGGCTGGCTAACCTAGTGAGGAGGGCTTTAAACTAGGTTCACCAGGGGAAGGAGACCAAAGCCCTGAGGTAAGTGAGGAAGTGGGATACCGGGAGGAAGCACGAGCAGGAGCGCGCAAGAGGGCAGGGCTCCTGCCTCATACTGAGAAAGAGGGACGATCAGCGAGTTATCTCAAGTGCCTATACACAAATGCAAGAAGCCTGGGAAACAAGCAGGGAGAACTGGAAGTCCTGGCACAGTCAAGGAATTATGATGTGATTGGAATAACAGAGACTTGGTGGGATAAGTCACATAACTGGAGTACTGTCATGGATGGATATAAACTGTTCAGGAAGGACAGGCAGGGCAGAAAAGGTGTGGGAGTTGCATTGTATGTAAGGGAACAGTATGATTGCTCAGAGCTCTGGTATGAAACTGCAGAAAAACCTGAGAGTCTCTGGATTAAGTTTAGAAGTGTGAGCAACAAGGGTGATGTTGTGATGGCAGTCTGCTATAGACAACCGGACCAGGGGGATGAGGAGGACAAGGCTTTCTTCCGGCAACTCATGGAAGTTACTAAATCGCAGGCCCTGGTTCGCATGGGAGACTTCAATCACCCTGATATCTGCTGGGAGAGCAATACAGCAGTGCACAGACAATCCAGGAAGTTTTTGGAAAGTGTAGGGGACAATTTCCTGGTGCAAGCACTGGAGGAACCAACTAGGGGCAGAGCTCTTCTTGACCTGCTGCTCACAAACCGGGAAGAATTAGTAGGGGAAGCAAAAGTGGATGGGAACCTGGGAGGCAGTGACCATGAGATGGTCGAGTTCAGGATCCTGACACAGGGAAGAAAGGAGAGCAGCAGAATACGGACCCTGGACTTCAGAAAAGCAGACTTTGACTCCCTCAGGGAACTGATGGGCAGGATCCCCTGGGAGAATAACGTGAGGGGGAAAGGAGTCCAGGAGAGTTGGCTGTATTTTAAAGAATCCTTATTGCGGTTACAGGGACAAACCATCCTGATGCATAGAAAGAATAGTAAATATGGCAGGCAACCAGCTTGGCTTAACACTGAAATCATTGCTGATCTTAAACACAAAAAAGAAACTTACAAGAAGTGGAAGATTGGACAAATGACCAAGGAAGAGTATAAAAATATTGCTCGGGGATGCAGGAGTGAAATCAGGAAGGCCAAATCACACCTGGAGTTGCAGCTAGCAAGAGATGTTAAGAGTAACAAGAAGAAAGTCAAGGAAAGTGTGGGCCCCTTACTGAATGAGGGAGGCAACCTAGTGACAGAGGATGTGGAAAAAGCTAATGTCCTCAATGCTTTTTTTGCTTCTGTCTTCACAAACAAGGTCAGCTCCCACACTACTGCACTGGGCAGCACAGCATGGGGAGGAGGTGACCAGCCCTCTGTGGAGAAAGAAGTGGTTCTGGACTATTTAGAAAAGCTGGACAAGCACAAGTCCATGGAGCCGGATGCGCTGCATCCGAGAGTGCTAAAGGAGTTAGCAGATGTGATTGCAGAGCCATTGGCCATTATCTTTGAAAACTCATGGCGATCCGGGGAAGTCCCGGACGACTGGGAAAAGGCTAATGTAGTGCCCATCTTTAAAAAAGGGAAGAAGGAAGATCCTGGGAACTACAGGCCAGTCAGCCTCACCTCAGTCCCTGGAAAAATCATGGAGCAGGTCCTCAAGGAATCAATTCTGAAGCACTTAGAGGAGAGGAAAGTGATCAGGAACAGTCAGCATGGATTCACCAAGGGCAAGTCATGCCTGACTAATCTAATTGCCTTCTATGACGAGATAACTGGCTCTGTGGATGAGGGGAAAGCAGTGGACATGTTGTTCCTTGACTTTAGTAAAGCTTTTGACATCGTCTCCCACAGTATACTTGCCAGCAAGTTAAAGAAGTATGGGCTAGATGAATGGACTATAAGGTGGATAGAAAGTTGGCTAGATTGTCGGGCTCAATGGGTAGTGATCAATGGCTCCATGTCTAGCTGGTAGCTGGTATCAAGTGGAGTGCCCCAAGGGTTGGTCCTCGGGCCAGTTTTGTTCAATATCTTCATAAATGATCTGGAGGATGGTGTGGATTGCACCCTCAGCAAGTTTGGAGATGACAATAAACTGGGAGGAGAGGTAGATACGCTGGAGCGTAGGGATAGGATACAGAGGGCCCTAGACAAATTAGAGGATTGGGCCAAAAGAAATCTGATGAGGTTCAACAAGGACAAGTGCAGAGTCCTGCACTTAGGACTGAAGAATCCCATGCACCGCTACAGACTTGGGACCGAATGGCTCGGCAGCAGTTCTGCAGAAAAGGACCTAGGGATAACAGTGGATGAGAAGCTGGATATGAGTCAACAGTGTGCCCTTGTTGCCAAGTAGGCCAATGGCATTTTGGGCTGTACAAGTAGGGGCATTGCCAGCAGATCAAGGGACGTGATCGTTCCCCTCAATTCGACACATTGGTGAGGCCTCATTTAGAGTACTGTGTCCGGTTTGGGCCCCACACTACAAGAAGGATGTGGAAAAATTGGAAAGAGTCCAGCGATGGGCAACAAAAATGATTAGGGTACTGGAACACATGACTTATGAGGAGAGGCTGAGGGAACTGGGATTGTTTAGTCTGCAGAAGAGAAGAATGAGGGGGGATTTGATAGCTGCTTTCAACTACCTGAAAGGGGGTTCCAAAGAGGATGGATCTAGACTGTTCTCAGTGGTAGCTGATGACAGAACAAGGAGTTCTCAAGTTGCAGTGGGGGAGGTTTAGGTTGGATATTAGGAAAAACTTTTTCACTAGGAGGGTGGTGAAACAGTGGAATGCGTTACCTAGGGAGGTGGTGGAATCTCCTTCCTTAGATATTTTTCAGGTCAGGCTTGACAAAGCCCTGGCTGGGATGATTTAGTTGGGGATCGGTCCTGCTTTGAGCAGGCGGTTGGACTAGATGACCTCCTGAGGTCCCTTCCAACCCTGATATTCTATTATTCTATGATTCTATGAACTCAGATACCAAACCTTACACTGAAATTCCCCTTCAGTATCAAAACTAGAAAAAATAAGTTTTGGCAAGGAATGTCTTTATGCGTAAGACTCGGATGGTTTAGACCCACAAATCCTTCATAGTGGCAGGGGGTTAGCCTGGATGTCCTTGCGGTCCATTCTAGCTCTATGATTCTAAGACTGTAGCTAGCTTTGTTTTCCTATAAAAATGATTATGATCCTATAAAACACTACAAAGTGTGAGGGAAAGCTGGGATTCTCAAAGGAGCCTACACATTGTCAGTGGGGTTCAGGAGCCTAACTCCTTTAGAGGTGTTTTTTTTTTAAATCCTAGCCTAAAAGTAATTGCCCCCGTTTTACAGCTGAGAAAAATGAGGCTTACAGAGTTTAATTTCAAGGTCACAACAAATGTAGAAACATAGAAATGTAGGTGTGGAAGGGATGTCAAGAGGTCATCTAGACCAGTGATCTCCAAACCTTTTTGATTGCACACACCTATCAGTAAAAAAATTTTGAGCACGCACCCCCAATATATGCATATTTATTTATGTATAAATTATATACATGTACTACTGTACTAACATATTATATAAATTATAAAACATACCCAAAAAATAGAAATTTAAAAACGATGAGATAAAGATGAAATAATATTTTTAAAATATTTTTTTATTTTATTTATTTATTAATGGTACAAAACACCTTTTTGCTCTCACTAAAAATATTATTATTATTATTATTATTAATAATAATAATATTTTTAGTGAGAGCAATGTGATTGAATATGCTTTATTATTTTTGAAAATCTTGGTTTAACACTTTGTGATACAGCGGGCACTCAGGGTGGGGTGTGGGGTCTGGGAGGAAGTTAGGGTGTGGGAGGGCACTCAGGGCTGGGGCAAGCAGGAGGTGCAGAGCACTTACCTGGGGCAGCTCCTGTTTGGTGCAGGGGGCATGCAGGTGGCTCTGCGCAGCGCAGCACCACCTCCCTGGACACAATTCTGGGAGCCGCGATTCTGGGAGCTGCACCCCCCCCCCCATGGCAGGAAGGGCCACCCGGAACGCAGGGGCTTTAGGGGCTTCAAGCCCTGGGCTAAGGGGGCCCCAGGGCCCTGGCCTGCAGCTCTAAAGCCCCTTTTGGAATGCGGCCCTGTGAGCACGGGCCAGAGGACTCAGGAGGAGCAGGGGCAGCCGTGCAGCCAGCAGCCGGAGAAAAGCGGCACTTTGAAGGGGAAAGCGCCGCTACTTTCCAGCCGCTGGCTGCACGGCTGCCCCTGCTCCTCCACGGGCCGGAGGGCTCAGGGCCGCCCCTCCTCCCCTTTTTTTTTTCCTCTGGTGGTGCTCCTCCTGCCGCACCGTCCTTTTGCTTTGATGGTGCTCCTCCTGCTGTGCCCCCCAATAGATCATCTTGCGCGCACCCCATTTTGGAGACCACTGATCTAGACCATCCCCCCACACTGAGGCAGGATTAGGTATACCTAGAAGCAGGATGCTACATTAGAACATAAGAACGGCCATCCTAGGTCAGACCAATGGTCCATCTAGCTCAGTGTCCTGTCTTCCAACAGTGTCTGGATGCAGATACTTCAGAGAGAGCAAACAGAGCAGGGCAATTTATTGAGTGATCCACTTCTGTCAACCAGTCCCAGCTTCTAGAGTCAGGGGTTTAGGGACATCCAGAATATGGGGTTGATTCCCTGACCACCTTGGCTAATTCTTGGTCCTCGTTCTATCTTACATTGTGGACCCTTCACACCTCTCTGGTTGTATAAAAGGACTTTAAAGTGAATGAAAATGTCAATGGTAATCCTGTGCCTAATCCACAGTAAATTCCCAGGTAAAGTAATTAGGTCCATATTTTTAAAGGTATTTAGGCATTGTTCTGTTCAGCAATTCAAGGCCTAAGTGATTTACATGACAAACTCAAGAGACAGAGGATTTAGTTCTAGATCCACAAAGGGATTTAGGCACTCAATTGTCACTTTGACCTCATAAATCCAAAACATAGATTCTTAAAAACCCTGAACAGCTGCCACCTAGCCCTATAGGATCCTAAAGATCCCAAGGCACCTAAGTTTCCACCGGTAGAAAAGTCTCCACTCTGCCTGAGTCAGAGCAGGGACTTGAACCCCAGTCTCTCATTTCCAAAGTGATTCTTCAAACTACAATTAATTGAATTCAATGGGAGTTAGGTACCTAAGCACTTTTGAAAATCCCAATAGGCACACGTGCACCTTTAGAAAAAACTTGCCATTAGGCGTGTTAGTCCCATTGGTTTTATGTTGCATACCATTTCTTGGAACTGTACTTAGTGTGGAATAAGTGGAACTCGAATCCATATTGAGTTAGCCTGATGGGAAAATGAGAATGGAAATAGATAATTTCTGATGAAATGTACAAACAAACATTTTCTAACATAGGGAGAGACTGTGAACCCCTGATTCTCACTGGTAAGTAATTACACGAGTGCTGTCACTGAAGCCAGTGGGGTTGAGGGATTTACAATGTGGCCAATAAAAAGCAGGGAAACTAATTCTGAACACTATGGCCAGAGAACGTAAAAGTATTAGGATGTCCACATTTCACAGTCCATTATGAAACGTACCTTCTTATCATGCTGCTCATCGCAAGTGAAAGAAATGAGCCTTCCTGAGTGGCAGAGAATGGCTAAATGAGCTTAGGATGGACTGGAGTATCATGCAACAGGGAAGCAAAATAGAAATCTGTATTCATTACAAGACAGACTATTAGAAAAAGTCATAACAGCAGAGGTGCCTGTGGCTGAAAATGTCACATCTAACTTAACGCTTACCTTGTCCCTAATGATTTATGAGAACCTACGGAAAGATTTACAAAAGCCTGGCAATAATTTCACCTTTGGAGTTCACCAGATAGCATAAAAGAATGAAGGGTGGTTCCAAAATTATGGAAGTTGAAGAATTTGTGGGAACTATCAAGACAGGTGGAGGTGGATCAGTAACCATAACACAACCTTAGGACCCATACAATAGCCTGGGAGGAGAGATGGATTTTTCTTAGTTGAGCCTTCTCAGACATATCAGCAGGTGGTGTGAGAGCAGTGGTTAAATAACATCCTTATTGTGAACACATAAAGGATGTAAAGAAAGTAAAAATATAGACAGAAACACGACACAAATAAAATTCACCAGGGCACAGGAGAAAACAGAGTCCATTCCTCATCTACTTCCCCCTCCTCCTTTCCACAGCCCAGGCTCTGGAAAAAATGGACCCCCAAACATTTAGACAGATTCTGAATCATCTTGAAAAAAAATAGCTGATGTATGTTCGGAGAATGACTCCAAAGCTCAGTTATTCAATGAGATGGGGAACTTCAGAAAGCAGAAATGTGGTATAGCAGCAATAAATAGAAGTGAAATGTTCATGATCACACCACAGAATGGAGAAATAATAGTCCCTTTCTGTTGCACCTATTTATCAAGGTACTTAAACACATGTCTAACTTTAAGTATGCTCTATTGACGGAATTACTCATATGCTTAAAGTTAGGTATGTGCTTAAGTACCTGATGTGACCACAGATAAAATACTGACTTCAATTCTGAGCAACCCTGTTATCAGCTCAGATATTAACTTGGCAGGAGTGCAGAGAAGAAATTCAAGAAATGATTTCTGGAGGGACATAATGAACAAAGAGCAGATAAAACAAGTGACATTAATGGGGCTATATTGTGACTACAAGTCTGTACAGAGAAGGAAGAGGGAGTAATCCTCACCTTCCCCTCTCCCCCATAGCCATAAATGCAAGGCAGGCAAGTCCTGGAGGAGGAGTGTTAAGAGGTTGGTGCTGACCAGTTCAGGAAGGAATACTGTGGAGGACGAAGCTGGCAGAGGGTTCATACGAACTTTGCATAATACTAAGTTGACTGAGCTGGGCTATGGTTCATCAGGTGTCTCCTGAATAAAGGGTGGCCAGGGACATGTTTTGACTATTTTTGTGTTGTGCCTTTCCTTTGTTACCTTTCCTCTGAGGCCTAAAGAGGGCTGGGGAAGAAGGCCTAGAGGCAGACCACAATAGGAAGAAGCCTACAGAGAAGATGCAGGAACTTGGAAGAAGGAGATCTTAATAGCCTGCAACAGCAGCCCTTGACAGGAACCCAGATTAGAGGGAGGGACTGGGTTCCCTACAGGCCACCAAGGAAAGGCCTGGTGAAGGCCTGGGGAAAGGGCTTGTGGGCCTAGAGTTAGCCTGGATTCCTGGCACAAGGCTGATGGACTGTTACTGGACTGATGGTAACTTACCCTGAAAGGGGTGAGACTAGGAGGTGACCTGGCCAGAGTCAGAGAACAAATGAGGGCTATCAGCAGACCTGAGTGGCTGGTCAGTGAAGCTAGGGTGAGGGGAAAACCCAGAAATGCTGCATCCAGCCACAAGGCAGCACATGGGCTGATAAACCACTTTGTCACAGAGCCCTCTGTTTCCTGACCAAAGTAGCTGAGCCAGTGTAGGCTGCAGCAGGGGAATGAAGTAGATTACTGATAGTAAATTAATTATTTCTCCTTCTTCCCCTGAAGCAAAAGGGGAGTAGTGCAGGAATTGTGCCTCAGAGGTGTGTCTATAGGTAAAGTAAAAATCTAGCCCATGATTATAGTGAGTTCACCTACAAAATGTTCATGCCCCACTTCAATTTTTAACTCTTCCCTCATCATTCTTGCAGGAGCAAATTGGATAACTGTACAGCTAACTATCCATTTTAATCATTGTTTCCAGATTTGTGCACACAAATGTCTAATTACATATAAAAATGGGTATTTTGGGGGGGGGGGAGGACAGATGGACAAGCAAATTTACAAATGAACATATGTAATACTATATACAACATAGAATAATAATATAACAAAAATAAAACAAAAGCACTCTTATTCTAGTGAGGATTTGCGGGAGTACCATAATCCACTGGAGTGAAGATCAGCTGGTTTATATACTCACCAGAATCACAAGATTGGATGGTATTTCCTTCAGTTAAAATATTCATGGTTAATTGGATCCTTGTACAGGACTGAGTCCTCATCCAAGGCCTGCCTGATTTCAATCTAAAATCAAACTCCATAATTATAATGCATGTAAGTAAAAAAGGTTCATTTCAGTTCTAGAGATATGGGCCAAGATCCTCAGGTGGGGTGTCAACTGAAGTTAGCATAGCTCCATTAGAAGTCAATGGAACAATTTACATCAGCTGAGAATCTAGGTAAAATTTTCAAAAGCACCTAATTGACTAAGAAGACTAAGTCCCAGTGAAAGTCAAAGGTACTTAATTAAGCACTTTTGAAAATGTTACTCCATGTTCATTATTGGCTCTAGCAGTATCACCGTGTAAACATAGGGAATACTAACGAAAATTATAATTTCTCTAAAACCAGAATGAACTTCTTAAGGCTGCCCACTTTACAAGCTCTCCTAGTCACACCAAAGAGGTTTAAAGCCGCCCACGCCCCCAACAACAACAAAATTAAGAACCAGGGCTGTCTCTAGGTTTTTTGCCACCTCAAGCAAAAAATTTGCTGCTCCGAGAGTGCAACTGTTCAAGCAAAAAAAAAGAAAAAGGGTGGCCTGAATGCCGCCCTTGGAATTGTGCCGCCCCACGCACGGGCTTGCTTTGCTGGTGCCTAGAGCCGGTCCTGTCAAGAGCTGTAGAAAATGTTTCACCTTTAATATATCAAATACAGTTAATTCTTTTCATACCAAAAAGAGTTTTGCTAACTTTGCAGAATAAGGGAACAGAAAATTATATTTCAATTTTTGAAACAAAGAAACAGAAATAACCCAGAATTAGCCCAGTCTTGAAAACCAACATTAATTTGAATATTAATATGCTCCTAGGATAATATGGTGATATATTGTATGCCATGTGCCATAAGATTTTGCAGCTGAGCTCTAAACTATGTCACTGGAAAACTGTCTTCTGTTACCACCTCCTTTAAAGACACGTTACATTGATCAATCATTCTTTCAATAGGATTTCATGCTGAATATCTAAGGGCATTTGTATAGAGGAAACTATTAGGAAGAGCAGCTGCTCCATTAAAATAGTTGTGTTTCCAGATGCTATCTTAACTGAATAATTTGCATCATATACAAAGATAGGAGATTTCTCCGTCCAAATCTCAGTGGAATCATTAAGCACTGTCCCCTCCCCAATTCTGTTCTTCAATGGCTGGATAATTCAAGAATCCTCAGAAATCCTTGCAACCCTACAAATTAAAAACTGCTGCCCGAAAAGGAAGAAACAAAGAGCTCTACTTTTTTTTTAATGGATCCTCTGTCAGTATTTTTTAATTCTGATTATTTTGATATTTAGCTTCTAAGTAAAACTGGGTGAATACTTCATAATAAACGTATTAGCTCTTGTTCTGTTTGCAAATTCTCTATGAATCAATTGAATTTTTCCTGAATATATTTGTTATTCAGAATTGTTCACTGAATAATTTCTGGGTATAGTTATTAGCCCGAGCTCACTCACAGTTTGTTGCGAGGATTTGATGTTTGAAATTTGGAATTTGAGCTAATTTGATTCAATATGTTGAACTAGATCCTCAGCTGGTATAAATGAATGTAACTCCATTGGCTTCAATGGAGTTATGGCAGTTTACACCAGCTGAAGATCTGTCCCATAGATTTCATGGTGCATTTCTTTTCTCTTATTCCATGAATGCAAAGTACTCTGAAGCATCATGAATGCCACAGAGCCTGCACATGTGCTTGTTTAGTAAAGAAAAGGATGAAATGTTGGCCAAGTAGACAGGTGATAGTTAAAGAGATCAAACCAAATCAAAACAAAAAGTATACCTGAAGAATTAGAGAAATTGGGAGAAAATTCCTAAAACAAGGGCATCCAGATTCAGAGGCTTTTGATATGGTTTGGTACTAGTGTAAGTGGTTGTGTTTGAGAGGATAGCAACAGCTAAAGACAGCTATGAGACATAGGTAAAGGTAGCTCTTGAAGGGAGATGGGAAATCACAGTGGCTGAAATTCTCCCATGTGCAGCAAGCCAGCACAGTGCCTATGCCCCACTTAAGCACTCAAAATAGCTGTTAGAAATAACGTTAAACTCAAAGAGCTGTTAGAAAAATATGAACATTTGTACACAAAATTTTGGAGTCTTGTTTCCATCAAAAATCAAATTTTCAATTAAAATTTTATTAAAAATTCAAAATTTGAAAAATGTCCACCAGGTCCACTCCTAAATGGCACCTTCATTTGGGTATAGCCTTTGTATTGGTCCTTTGCAGGGGACTAAATGTCATCAAATAAAATGTAGGTCTTGACAACACAGTGCTAGCAAAGTGCACTAGAGGGGTGTGATTTGTAGACTTTATAACATGTTGCACTCTAACTGCCCTGGATAGACCCTGATGGCTCACTCTCAAAAGGTACCTAATTCACATTGACATAGTCTCATTTCAAACAGCTCTATGTTAATGCACACTAAGTACCTTTTAAAGTGCACCCATGGGGCTTACAAGGGGGGAGTTAGAGTGTGGCATGTTAGTGCACTTTACAAATCATACCCCTCTGATGTAGAGACTATGTAGAGAAGTCCTTAATGTATTATTGGTTACAGAGCAAGTCTGAATAATAGATTACACAGTTGTGGTCAGGAATTTTTCAATGCAACATTTTTTTCTTTGGAAGATCATAATTTGTTGAAATTGAAACTTTATCTGTTTTTGACAAAACTTTAATTGGGAAAAGTTTCTCAAGTCCAGGATAGAATTTCTGGTCAAAATCAGAGAGGGAGAGGAGAGAAAGAGAGAGAGAGAGAGAGAGAGAGAGAGAGAGATATTCACCACTCAAAATGTTTTGGTTTGTTTTTTTCAATGTGGAATGAAAACAAATTTACAAATCATGAAATTTTTCATGAAAGGGAGATCTTGTGTTCCGGCTCACCCTAGTTGTAAGATGGTGTGATATGACGGACTTCAGCAGTAACTATTGTCAGGAATCAGGGGCTACAGCAGAGCCAGTCTCCAGGCAACCTAACAAGCACAGATGGCCTGTAGTAAGCTATTTTATTAGGTATGCTACCCAATTGGTTGGAAGAAGCAGCAGACTAGCTCTTAAGCCCAACAGCAGTAGCAGCAGCTTCAGTCCAGTGGCTCAAAGCATTTGCCTATAGCTGTGATAGCTCCTATGCCTGCTTGTTTCAGCTCTGTCCTGCCTGGACCCCAGACTTGTACTTGCCTTGCCACACTCCAGACAAGTCAGTTCTCATCCTAAGTTTTGATTCCTGACTTTGGCTCTGATCCTGGTCTCTGGCATCTGGCTTTGGTTTCTGACCCTGAGATCTGAGTCCTGACTCTGGCTGTGGCCTTTGGCTCTGGTACCTGATCTCTGACTCCAGCTTTGACCCTGGACTTCAACTCCTGAGTCCTGCACAAACCACCAGGCTTGACTCCTGCTCTAACCCCTAAAACAACTGCTCACCTCCCTAACATTGACCCCTGTTACCTATTGACCATACAGATTCGCAACGTTTGAGCTACAATTTTTTTTTTAAATCCCTTCTCAGTGTATCCTGTCATGGAAGTCAGCTGTTTATAGCTTGATTCTGACCTCATTGCACCAGAGTTACTTTGATCCACACTGTGCTGAGATCAGAATCTAGCCCCGAGTCCCAGTATTAGTAAAGTAACTGGATATAAACTTAGAATTAAATGAATGAATTCTTTGGCAGGGTTACTGGCCTAGTGGATGGGGGGAAGCTGTAGATGTGATATAAGTAAGGCTTTTGACACAGTCCCACAGGACGTTCTCACAAGAAAACTAGGGAAATGTGGTCTAGATTAAATTACTATGATGGGTGCATAATTGGTTGGAAGACCATACTCAAAGAGTAGTTATCAATGGTCCATTGTCAAACTGGGTGGACATATCTAGTGGGATTCCACAGGGGTCAGTCCTGGGCCCAGTGCTAGTCAATATTTTAATTAATTATGTGGATAATGCAGTGAAGAGTGTGCTTATAAAATTTGCAGATGACACCAAGCTGAGAAGGCTTGTTACTTGGTACTGCCTCAGCACAGGGGGCTGGACTAGATGACCTCTTGAGGTCCCTTCCATCCCTTCATTTCTAGGATCATGAACTAGGTCTTATGTAAATTTGGGATGGGATTCTTTGGGGATTGCCCAGAGGCAGACTTAGGTTTCCCTAGACCATGTTTAGAGTGTGGTGCATAGAGTCCATAGGTAATTTCTAAGTTGTGCTGCCTTGGTAATAGCACTTGGTGATGGAGGGGGAGGTTTTGACACTTAGAGTACGGGAAGATCTTTTCTTTAGAGAGTTGTGGTTTATTTGGCTAAGGGTGGATTTTGTCACAAGGGAAATCTGCCTCCTAAATTTCTCTTTCAGTGTGAGAAATGGTCACAGCAGGCAAGCCATATTGTGGGTGATGCTAGTGGGAAAGGTCCAGGCACTCAGAGTGCCATGGTGCCTTATGTAGTCACACTCTTGGATTTAACCCAGGGGAACAAGCAAAAAGGAAAATCAAGAGGGGAAAAATGTCCCCTGAATGTAGAAACTGAAGAGTCCTGTACTTGGTCTCAGCAGAATGGGTCTGTTTGGGGTAAGACAGGACATTGCTTGATGCAGCAGGAGAACAGCATTTCCAAAACCCATCACGAGAGACTTACAACAAAGGCAATTAAGTAAACCAGAAAAGGATCACATTATAATTTCCACACACACCGAACTGTAACATAACTTGAATACACAAGACTACATTTAAATTTAAACTCTGCAATCAGGCAATACATTTTAGCGTACCTTAATTTTTCTAGGAATTGTGCCCCAGACAGAAAAGGTCTAAATATTTCCAAAATTCCCTAATCTTTCTGTCTTTATACATCTACCTAAACTTCCTGAAGCCTTCTTGAGTAGAAATTACACTTATCCAATTAGGGTAAGCATTTAAGCCATGTGATTAAGGCAACCAATCAGAACTAACCAACACTATTACCTTATTGGAAATTCTGGGAGGCAGGTGAGCGCAAGCCCGCCTGCTTCTAAAGGCCCCTGCCCCAGCCTTGCGGGAGGGACCACTGGCCCTGGGAGCCAACTAAATATGGGTTAGAGTTAATGCACTAACCCATGGAGTTGCCCAGGAACAATTAATTGCAGCAAAGAAGGGGAATCCTGCCATCAATTTGGCATGCAAACAAATGCAATAGACACTGGGGGAACACAGGGGACAAATAAGAAATAACAGGGCAAGGAGTGGAGGTCACAGGTGCAAAACTAGGGATCCAGAGGAGGACACCAAGCAGAAAACCCTGGACCGTGCCTACTGCTCCTCATAGCTGTAACCAACACAGTTGCAACTTGGAATCTGGAGGCTTGAATGCTGTCTGTGATCAACTCATAGGGACAACAGTATTTTTAAAAATAGAGTGATTAGAATAGTCAACACATTTGAGGAAAGCATGACCCATTTTCAGAACTGCTTGAGCAAGAAAGAGGCTACATTTGTCTAATGAATTGGTAGCTATGAAATATTGACCAAGAGGAAGTAATGATATTCTTTGGGGACAAACTAATGGCTTAGGACCAGGCTCAACCTGTACATTGAGCCCTGTGTAGGTGGCAGTGCATAGCCACCCAGAAAAGAATTGTGACTCAAATTCTTCCATGAGGGAGAGCAAGTTACCCCTTCCTTTTCATCTGGACAAGTCAACTAGGTAGATGGAGCTATGACTCCGACCATTCCCTTTTCCTCCTTGACCACTTACTTATGTGGGAGAGTATCACTGGTGAAGCTGCTACTCAACCTACCATCAGTGCCTGGAGCTGCAACCCAGGTAGTCTCGAATATTGGGGCAAATGGGAAAAAAGTCCTTACTCTTTCCCCTCCTCCAGTGCAGCTGTGTCATTGCTTGGACAATCCAGCTCTTAATTAGCAAAGACTGCATGTCCCATATCACAGGTGTCAGATCTTTCAGTCAAATATTCATTTCAGATTGCCAAGTAAGAGCGTAAGAGAGTGTGTAATAAACAGAAAGTTGTGTCTTTTATATGAAGACTTTCTGGGTGACTGACGCTGTCATTTAAAGAATGTGTTAATGGTCAAGAAGTCAGAGGATCCAGTGCTAGTGAAAATGATAACCTGAATAACAATTAAAAGAAAAGAATGAAGTAATTCAAGGGTCCTAGTTCATCCAGTGTTCTTTCCAGGCAGGAATCATAATAAGTAAACTGATCAGTATCCAGACTCATTCAGCCTTTCTTTGATGGAATTTCTGTTTAAAAGGACTGGTGTAAACCAGGAGTTATGCCATTGGCTTCAGTAGAGTTATACCAGATATACGTTGAAATAGAATTTGGTCAACTCTGAGGTTAAAAATCAGAGGTCACTACATGTACTCAGAATTTCACACAGAGAGGACAGCCTTTTTCTATGGGTTTTTTATAAGATCTGGGATCTGAGCCTGTGGAAAGGGCAATAGGATACACATCATCCCCCACAGCATGGCAGGGAATCTGCCAAAAAGTTAATGTAGTTTTAGATTTTGTTAATTTTCCTAGAGTCCCCTCTTCATCATCAAGCCCCAAACCTGAGGGGATGAGCCAGGGGCAGAAGAGATTGGGGGAAGCCTTGGTGGTATGGTTTTATATAAAGTCTCCACACACATGATCTGGGCTGCCAGCAGATCTGTATGAATCTTGGGAGACCTGTGAGCCATGTCCTTACATGTTTTATTTTTATTATTTGTGGGGGCAGGGGAGCAACCCAGACAGAACAGTCTGGGAAAACTATGGGCTATGATAAAAGGTGTGTTGCTAGAATGTTTTAGTTAATACAACTAGGGACATGCTTTTAAAAATCTATATTGGCTAAGATGGCCACTACCATGGAAAACCCCACAAGAAGAGCCCAGTGGGGAGGAAAACATAGTGACATGCCCTTTATAGATCTGGTTTAGTCTGGTTAATGGTGTGATGTGAGAACATGTTTGCCAGCATTTTCAGACTAACACAATTGAAAACTAGTTTAGCAAAGGCCCAGTATACTTTAATACATGCTATAGGGGGGAGCCTAGGCTTTAACTTAACCATCTTAGTATGTGCTAAAGACTTAGTATGTTGTCTACAATAGGCTTTTTCAAATGTGTTAGTTAGAATGTGTTAACTAATATGTTCTAACAACACACTTTTTCTCATAGGCTCACCCAAGTTATAATAAATATACCCAGTACTGTATATAGCTCTGTAGTTCAGAAATTGCTTTTACATAGCTTGCCATTGTAAACTTTTCCTAAAGAAACTCAACCATAAGCCAATCATATTCCCTTTTCAAGCCATTCCTTTAAGCAGTCAAAGCAAAACAAGAGCACCACCAACACTGGGGCGTTAACATAAGCAAAACCATTCTCACACATTATCCGCCACTTTACTACACACCACCACCTGGATCTGTTCCGAATCAGATTTAGTTCAATCTATTTTAATTTCTCACACTTAGAAGTTGTGTTGGTTAGTTGTGATGGGAGAGAAGGGCTGCTATAGTTCAAACCAAAAAGAAAAAAAAATAACTTTTATGATAAGTAAAATGTAGGGTTTAACATGTGAACAGTGACCCTCTAAAGAGGTCTAACTAAATATATCAAAGGGAGCATAATATATGGCTTGTATGTGTATGAATAATGAACTACAGTTATAATGATAACTTTTTTGTCTCCAGTTCGACTTAAATTCTCAAAACCAATAACTTCCGGAACTCTCCCCACTAGGCCTCAATAGTAATTGCTGCTGCTGGGAAATAACATGAAAGGGATTGATGGGAACTAGAGTTCTTAATTCAAACTTCCCCACATGTTGAGAAAATTTGGATCCAAACCCAGATCTGAATTTTATAACTCAAATACAGCTAAAATAAATTCATTTTTCTGAATAAATTGGGACTCCCATCCTCATCAAGTACGGGAGAGTTTGTATGAAATGCAAAATGCCAGGACTTTATTTATCTGACAAGGACTGATTGTTATGAATTTTAAAAGATAATGACAAAAATATGAAGTCACATACTTATTTTCTTGGATTAACTTTACAGAGAATATCCTCATCAAACTTTTATTAATTCACAAAGTATATTAAAAATAGCAGCTGCATTTCACTTAAACGGAGGGGGGTAAAAACCAAAACACAAGAAACAAATTTCCATATTTTTTAACTCTACACTGTTCCATAGCAAATAGGTATTTCCAAAATCTGAGATGCATATATTTAATTACATACAACATGTATTGAGGCCTAGTGGGGAGACTTCTGGGAGTTATTAGTTTTGAGAATTTAAATTGAACCGGAGAAAATAGGTTACCATTATAACTATAGTGCATTGCTCACACACACACACACATAAGTTTATCCTATTGTCCCTCAGTAACCCAGTTACTAAATATGATATTTTTGGTGGTTAATTACTGATTCTTCCCATTCCTGATGCTTCATGATCTTCTGGCCTTGTCAACCCATTGAGGCCTGGCATCCCCCTGTCACATCCTTCGCTGCACCATTTCACTCCAGTTTACAGTCATCCCTGGGAAAAGCTTCTGGATCTGCCCTACATCTGTGCCCTGATAATTAAGTCAACCCCCTTAAAAATTCCAAATCAGATTTACCCAAGTGTACAACAGTCATTTGAGGTGGTTGCTTCCTGGCTGACAAAGAGTATTGGAAGATCATAAGTTGGTCCTAGTGTAGGCCCTTCTTGCCATGCAAACTCAGATTCAACTCATTGCCAAGGCTCAGCTGTGCGCCTCCAAGGAAACTGGCTGCCCACCTGACCAATGCCTAGAGATTCAAATACTGGCTATCTTGACCCTTTCCCTGGTTCCCCATATCATACCCTTCCATCCGTGCCAAATCAGAGCTGCCTCACCACTGAGGTCTAGTAATGAACTTCCAGAGGGAGCCCACCTATGGGCCAAATGCCCAATATTGTGACCATGCCACCAGCTCTTGTGACCGGTTCACATGATCCTAAAGGAAGTAATAAATAGGAAGTGTTTAGCACATATAAACTACTGGAATATCCTCCCCAGCATGGGCCTCAATTCCCTTCTTTTCCCATTCAGATGCCACCACTAATAGACATAACCCATTGGGTTTCTATTTCTAGTTGTATTGTGAATTTAACCAATCTAATCCTGAACAAATGTGATTCCACTTCACCAGGGGGCCGGCACAACATGTGGTTTTTGACATCACCACGAACTCAAGTTTCCTTTCTAAGGTAATTCCCTTCCCTACAAAAAAAGTACAGCCTGGCACGAGCAGCCTTGACTCTAAGCAAGTCTATACTGTTTTGACTGGGCCAATCCCAGACCCCCAGGCTCCAGAATAGAAGCAGTAGCAGCCGTGTGTTGAGACAGCTTTCCCATGCTGTACTATCAATCCAAATAGCTGCTGTGCATTACAAGCTGAGAACTGCATCTTCTTCACTACCTCTTTATTGCTAAGTATGGTGTAAAATGTTGCTACATGGAAAGATCTGAAGAAAAATAATCCATAATCCATGTGTCTGTTTGCATATACATCTGGCATATACTTATCGATATGTAATGTGTATACATATGAATAAATGTGCATATGTGATAGGAAAATAGGTGAAAAGAAAAGACAACAGAAATATGCATTAGTTTATAATGCATCAGAAATACTGAGATTAAAAACTAGAACATACACAAAGCAAAATATTTGAAGACAAAAATGCATGGGCAAACATTTCTCATATTTCTTTTAAAGTTATTAATTACAACTTTTTCTTGTGGTGACAAGTGTTTTATTTAAAAAAAAGTAAAATAAAAAGGAATAATTGTGAAAAGTTTTAGGGGATCAGACCAAGATTTTTATTATTATAAAATTGGATTCACTGGAAAAAAAGTTCTGTTCAGATTACCTGGGGACAGCTGAGGTCCTTCTCAAGTTATTTCAGACTCTATTTCTGTTGTTACTGTATCTTTTCACCACACACAATATTTGAATTTAATGGAGTACCACAGTCAGAGCCAGAAAGAAAGAATGCCATGGAATGTGATTCTCACCCTCCCCCACACCCAAAGATTCATGGCCTTCATTACCCTGGTATTTTACTGTTTGATATTTTCATTACATGCAAGGAAATGTCTGAAGAACAGAATCCACAGAAAGCAATCTATTGTCACAAAAAGGTGCAGAACACAATTACCATACTATTTCTTTACCTGACTTATTGTTAGGATCCACAGGTCTAGAAAAATGTGTCTGCTAGTTCCTGAGCAACTACTACTTCTACGCCTCCCCCGACAACACTGGAAGAGCACGAGTATGAGCCTTGTGGGCCCAAGCACCACAGGATGTGCTGCCCATAGAAGGCCTGATTGGCAGTACTCCCAGAGTTCCTGATTAGTCCATATGTACTACTTAAGCCCGGAGGGGACACCAGGAAGTTATCTGGGCAACTTGGCGGATTTCTAGCTGGCTGCTATGACAGACCTTACTCATGTCCTGATCTATTCTGCTGACTCTGACTCCATGCACTAGGCCTGGCAGCCCATATGTTGGCAGTTACATTTGCTGGGTCTCTGATCTGGTGGCTGTGGCTTTTTATTTATTTATTTAGCCATAATGTGTCAGAACTTACTGAGCCACTCTTGAAAAGCAGGAATGTTATGACATTACTGATCAAAAGAGATTGGTTGGCAAGAAGCTAAAACTCATGTTTATGTAGATA
This sequence comes from Lepidochelys olivacea, assembly GCF_965140295.1. NCBI lineage: Eukaryota > Metazoa > Chordata > Testudines > Cheloniidae > Lepidochelys > Lepidochelys olivacea. The sequence goes on from NC_140415.1 coordinate 33,293,889, forward strand.
TGGTAGGCCTAAGATTCAATCTGGATAATCACAGGTTCTGGTTATCAGCCATCTGCAAGAAAACTTCTACTTGTCTAGTCAATAAATGGCGGGAGTCCTGAGCTTGTGGGCCTAGGTTTCCAAATCTCCCTAGAAAACTACAACTTCATTAGGAGCCTTCACACCTACAGCCCACATAGTATCTGCAGACCCTCCCCGTTGACCCTAAATATTCCAGGTATCCTCAAAGTTTTATAATACTAGGGACTAAAACAGAGGCCTCTTGAAATTTTCTAGGTAAGCGGAAAGGCAGTTTCTTACCCCTTTGAACAGATAAAATGTTTCATTTCATCTCATTTTGCTATCTATTTATAGTTCATTCATATCAGCACTGATATTCATTTGTATGACTATTCAGGGGAAAAGAGTAAATTTAGTCATATCTCTATCTCTACTATTCAAAACAGAAGCTCAGCCCTGTTGGTTATCACAGTGGATGGCAGTTCCAGAATCTAGTGTAACTGCAGGCCAGTTGCCTACCTAAGCTGTTGAGTGGGAAATCCATCAGCATCTAAATGGCTGGAGAATTTCAATAGGTATGCATCTCTAGCTATGGAAGATAAGAAAAATATCAGCCTAAGACCTAAACATTGGTCTGATGTTAACTTCTTTTCAGATGAGTGAATGCAAATGTCTATATTCTATTTCTTTGGGTTGTTATACTACACCCATCATCATGGTATCCAAGTGCCTACAGATGAAATGCACAATAGAATAATCTGCTCCCTCATTTTCATCAGACATTATTGATTGCATTTTAATGCTTGTTTGTATTTCCAGTTTTATTTTGAAAACTTGAAACATAATAAAGTAGTGTTACTTAACATCTCAAATAACAAGCACAGATAAAATAGACCCAAATTCACATATTCCATTCATGCATTTTTCATCTTGTTCAGCAAAAATAAACAGTTTTCAAAGTCTGTAAACATCCCAAGTAAATAAATATAAACTAAAAACTGATTAAATTAGCCAATAATTGAAGTATCTCAGAGGATGCAGTTTTCACGCATGCCCAAGCAGATAATAAACTCATCTCTCTTTTTTTAATTTGGTTGGTAGCTTAATTTAGTTCTATTTTTAATGAGTGTCTAAAAATATTATCTATTATAACAGATATTTTGTACGCTGCCTTCATTATTTGACAGTTTTGACAGACATTATTGATTTGGCCAGCAACTGTGGCTAACCAGAAGGGGACAATGTGACAGTTTTATGTAACAAAAGGCACAGTGTCATGTCAACTGAACTAAATGTTGTACAAAGTGACAGCAGGACAAAAACGCCTTTCAGACTTAATTTTCTGCTTCATTTTTTTCTACCATCAATACATAAGGCAGTGTAGTGGATGACACAAATTAGCAGGATAGAGCAAAAGGTCTATCCCTGCCTCTGTTGCTATACTTGACTTCTTTCCGCTGAGGTACCAGCAATTATTTTAAGGTGAATGAAAAAGAAGAGCAGCTTATAGTAATCAACCTACCCCTATAGGAGAAAATATATCCCTTATCAAAATGCTTTATACATTTCTCCTAGGTGGTTTTTTGGAAAAGATGAAAGAAAAAAGTCCCCCATCTGCTAGGTCATGCCTACAAGACACATTCTGTCAAGTCTTAAAAGCAACAACAGCTTTGCCTGTGGGATACCTATAATTACTATGTGGAGTGGCCTTGTGCCTGCAGTAGCTCATTGTTCTGCTAACACAAGCCCGAATGAGAACAGTGGCTCCAGGCTGTGAGTTGATAAAGTGCAACTTTTCGATTTTGCTCTTCTAAGGCGCTAGCATTGTGTGGAGTCCATGAGTGACATCTTTGGCCTTCCTTTGGGCTGAGCAGATTGAATCTGTCACGCTGAGTTAAACAATGACTAGAGGACATAACCTTAGCTGGGCCCGTCATTTTTTCCTACTAATTCAATCTACATTTAATCAATGAAAGTAATTTTTTGTTTGTTTAAGTCTCATAACCGATGGATCTTGAGGATTCTGAAGTAGTACACCTCCACCCTGACCTTCTCCCCTTTTTGAACTTGGACTAGTATATCAAGAATGGGATCAGTGGAAATTGCACATTGCAAAGTTGTCATGCTGTTCACTATATATCTCTCCTCTCTTGTTTATATACAGCTATCTAACAGATGAAGTAGAAAAATTATTACCTAGATTTACAAGTTACATCCCACAACAGCAACAACAACAGAGTGTAAGGAATTACAATAGAGTCCCTTAAGAGGGCATACACATATGTACACTCAACTTGTACTTGTATATTGAGGTACTAGAATAAGGACCTTCCTTCCTAGATATAGCCTATCCCTGTTATTGAAAGAAGCCAGTAGTGACTTATGCAAGTTCAAGGACTTTATTGATCGGTTTAGCTGGTCTTAATCAAAATCTGTCTTCCTTTCCACTCATAGTGATTAAATAAGTCTCAGAGATCCTGACATCAAGTGTTTGACTTTTTATAGGTTCTCAACAAGTACTGTGCTCAGCATTTTAGTACCTGACAGTTGCCAGACAGGCAGGCAAAATGTATGAGAAAGTGTGAAAAAATGAGGCTTTATGAAATCTATGCAACTAATTCAACATATCATGTAGAAATAGGCAATGCAATCAGGTTTCTCATGGTTTTTAAGTGAACTCTTTTCTTAAATAAATAGTACCTTTTGGGGGATGTGCAGGAGCAGAGACATGTTTGATCACAGACACCAGTTGAAGAAAAGCTATTTTTTTGTTTTTGTTTTTTAAATTATCCTGGACATTTTATGTATGGGCAATGAAAATGATTCAGCATCCATCACATCATAGGACTATATTTAAGGGTCACAATATCTTATCTGGATTTTGTTCAGTTATGCTACCAGAAAAGCAATTCCTTTAAGAGGGTTTCCATATCCAAAAAACATTAATGATAACTAGAGTTATGAATGGAGGGGGAGATTTTTTTTAAGGCGTAAATAAGAGTTTGGAATCCAGTTACCGCTGATTTGCACCTCACTGCTTTGTGCCTTCCAAAATCTCGATGAAAAACTTTGCAAGCAAGGTTACAACTGAACTCTGCCTGAAGTAAGTGGGAGTTGCAGAGCCCCCAGTGGTTTTTGATTTCAAGGACTTTATCTTCTTCCCCTGTTTATTTTTATATAAATTCACACCATTATTTTTATAATTGGTGAGCCTAGCTGCAAGACAGAACCAATTATCCAAAAGAAAATTGAATCCTAAGTAGTGCAGCAAGTTTCTTTCCACATTCATGTCAATGGAGGCAAGCGAATGAGTATCACATTCTTACTATACTAAGATCCAGTAGAGAACATTAGTCCCCGAGGCAGTGCTTGTCTGATTTTTGTGGAAGTGGTTTTTACACTGTTGAGAAATTAAAAATATGAGAACGGCCATACTAGGTCACACCAGTGGTCCAACTAGCCCAGTATCCTGTCTTCTGACAGTTCCAGATGCTTCAGAGTGAATGAACAGAATTGGGCAATTTATCAAGTGATCCACCCCACCATTCAGTTCCAGCTTCTACCAATCAAAATTGCTTCTTAGCCAGCAAGGGCTAAATCATGCAAGGCACTAAGTACCCTTAACTGCTTTGCTTTCCTCCATTGGCTTCAACAGAATGTGACAGAATAGAACACTTAAAAAAAACCAACACAACAATTGACCGCTGACTCCATATTCAGCAGAGGAATTCAGGAACTCCATGTCTCCCAATCTACATGCCACTAAGTCCACAAAGAAGCTTTAATACAGTCTAACTGTATGGGGTTCTTGCTATGTTTCTTTCTCCTTGGCTGAGGCAGACATCCTTCTATAAATTATGAACACACTGGATGGTGAGAACAAGCTTACTGTTCTGGTTGAGAACAACATACTGACAGTGCGTTCCCTACATTTATTCACAGATGAAAGGACAATTTTTCATACTGACAGTGAAGTAATGCATTGCCATTAAGCAAAGTACACATCAGTATTAACTCTGGGGAAGGGGGCCAGCATTGTGTGTGTCTGTGGGGGAGCCTTGTTATTAATTGTGGTGGAAGAGGAGCTGCCTTAAATGTAGAGGAGGCTGAGGGCTGGTATTAATTATTGAGGGGGAAAGAATTCTATGGAGGGGTGTGTTAATTGGGGGCTTCACTAATTGTAGGAGGGCTGTAGAACTGAATCTGAGGGCAGCGGGGACAGGGACTACATCCCTGGACCCTATTCTCATGGTGCCTACAGAAAGGCCTGAGCAAGGACCCCTTCCCAAAGATCCTCAGCAACTTGTGGAAGGGCTTCCAATGTGGAACACCTGTGTGTTGTGCTATTTCATAAATTGTAATGGTTTTTGAAGTACAAAACCACTTTCAAGGATGTGTTCTTGCGGCATGAGTCCAGCATACCAGTTATGCAATGTTTTGCAGACTACCCTATCTTGACACCAATTAACTTGTAACTGACTGTGAAAAATACTTCAGAAATTCTTTGATACCATGGTGATGGGGCTACATAAGTAGATTAGATAAGTAGACAAAATTTGTTCACAGGAATTATTTCATGCATCTAGTTACCTCTCAGGTGGAACACATCAGTTATTTAGTAGTTTATAACAGTGGGTGACAGTACATGAAGAGGAATTTAGCAGCCAATTGGTAGAATGTGGCATCCAAACTACAAAAGACATTTAAGTAGACAGAATGTAATTACCTGGACTGGAATTTAACCACCACACGGTATGTAACTCCTATAATTTTATATGTGCAAATATCTCTTTAATGACCAGACGTGATCAGTATCCCATATCTGAAATATACCTTTAATATCAGAGGACTGCCTCCAGCAGCATGTTGGGACACTGATGCAGTAATGGCTCAGAGAAAAGACAGAGTCCTGATGCAATTTAACTCTGTTTAGCTTCTGAGCATAAGATCAGGCCATAACAATATTACTGTAAACTGTAATATGATTTTAATCCAAGACAAATATAAGGGTTGCATGGTAGATGGTACTGAGTAAAGACTAAGAGCTCATTGTTTTTTGGCAACACTGCACAAATGGCATCACATTACTATATTTGGCACTTGGATTAATAGTGTCACTTGACTTTGTAACTCCTGGACCATGGGAAAGTTAGAAAACTCAAGACAAGCAAAGATGCAAGTAAGAAAAACAGAACTCTATTGTTTATTAATTATTGTTATTTCTGTAGATTTAATAATGAGAACACACCCAAACAGAAACTCTGGGCACCCTAACAATAACTAAACATAATAAAAAAGAAAAAAACACTTAGTGATTTTAAATCATAATATACAAATAAATTTAACTCCAACAACCAGGAGCATTGAATATTCAAATGAAGACAATTTACCTCAGCCAGCTATTACATTATTTTTAAATGGGAAAGCCCTAGAAAATCCTCTTGCCCCCATTTTACTAAGCATACTTCCCCCAAGTTGTTGTCACATAAATGACTTTAACAGTGTAATCAGAAGGGTAGGTATTTGTATGAAGAATGTAAATCTCTTACAAAAGTTTAGAAGTGAATATCAGAAGTGATGTTGAGGAGGTTCAGGTTATTTTTGATTTGGAGGGGCAATGGGGTTGTTTTGGATTTTTTAGTTGTTTCTCTCATCTTGAAAGCTCTGTTCACATGGGAGTGGGATTTTGGGGTGACCATAATGATGATTGATGTCAATGAGATGTAAGCACATGCTTAAATTCAAGCATGCACTTAAGTACTTTGTGGAATAGGGAATGAATTAAGCACATTAATTTTGTCAAGCACATGTTTAAATATTGTGCTGAATTGGACCTAAGTTCAGGAATTGGGGCAGGAATGAGGGGGGAAAGTGGCTTTAAGATATCTTTGTGTCTCCTTTATGGCCCATTTGAGAGTCTCTCTGGTTCCAGTGTAAGTTGGAGGGGCCTCAGGCCAGCCTACCGGCTCTCTGCTGCTTTTATGCTACTGGAGTAGTATAAATGGAGTAGAGGGTAATGGCCTCGGGGCCATAGGCTAAATGCAAAGTTTGGATCCGGATCCAAATTCTGACTTCAGGATTTGTTTGTTTTTTTTCAAATGCTCTTCAGTTTTAAAAATATCTCATTTTCCATATTTCTATTTGTTCCATTTGAAGTGCCGTGTTCTAACAGCCACATGTTAGAAATTAATACAACACCAAAGAATGTTAATGAAGCTGAAACAGCAAACTGAACTGGTATTCAGCATTAAGTTCCTTCTGCATTTTCATCAAAAGAATATCACTGATAAACAGTCATCCAGAAAGCAACTGAAAAAATTGCAAGCAGTGTATTGTATATCTGTATGTATATGGGAAAGGAGCGTTGTCTTTCTGACCAGTTTTTACCTTAATTCTGGCCAAACCTTATATCTGGAGTGTGGGTTCACAATAATGCCATATTGTATTGTGTTCTGTCTTTAGATGCCTCTGCAGACTCCAAGTGGGAAGGCAGTAGTGGCACTGAAAAATGTATCGCAGTTGGGAAGATAGGGTAAAGCAGTGTCTCTTTGACGTTCTAGGGACTTTTTTAACATGCTTGTACAGCATCTAGCAGAATGGGATGCTACTATAATGCAGATAATAATATATGTAGTGGGGAAGCAGGTTACTCACTGGCTGAGTGACACCAGAGAAAGTGAATGCTCTGAGAACGCCTGGCTGACAGAATTATTAGACAAAATGGGATTAGCTGTTGGGCTGAAGAAAGGATAGACTAGAAACAAAAGGGACTATCAGAGGTGAATGAAGGAGGAAATCTTCAGCTTCCACAGTATATCCTCAGGGATATCATTCAGGTCTCTGTGACCACTCAGATTTAAATGCAAAGAAGAACAAACTTTATTCCAGGGGTCTTACGAGCACCCACTTTGGGTTTCTTTTTCTCATGACCCTTACCAAGTCCCCTCCTCTTCCTCCTCCTTGCTCTATTTCCTGGTATTTTAGAGGAGCTACACATCATAAGGAGCCATACCCCAAACACTACGTTTCCCCCCCTCCAAACTCTTTTTTTTAACAACCATGCAATAAGAAATTATACACTTTAAACCTTCAAGTACCACTCCTCCAGCCAATCACAGATGGCATGTGCTGTTACTAAGATGCTTGCTGATATCTCTGGCCATTTGGGGAAAAGATTATAGGCAACTAACAGAAACTGCTCATGCTGTGGGGCAAGGGTTATTTCTCCACATATTTCTAGTTGTATGGACAGCCATGGCCCAGATGGCAGTGGGACAAGGATCATGGGAACACTGGTTGGCTTATAGGATTTACCACTAAGTAAATATATTTCACAATTTCTGACCAACTCTTGAATGTGACTCTCAGTTCCTGGCCACTATACTTATGTGTGACACCTCTGTTTCCCCAAGATGCCCTTGGTGAGCACTAGCCAGCACCTTTACCCGTATGGCCTCTGGTACTACCCCCTAGTTGCCCCAATGTAGACCATCACCACCCTATGGCAACAATTTATGTCTCATATGAAAATAAGACCCAAATAATCTGGAACTGTGTTTGGCCAACCCGACAAGCATGTTTGAGAACTTCTTGTAATATTGTATTCTGAGGCAGTGCCTCTAACAATGATTTGGGAATCAAGGCATTATTATCCTCTTCCTGGTTCATACCCACCTTTTCTGTGGATTTGTCAGGTAAAGCTCCGTACAGGCGATCAGCCCAACTATGAGTTACCTACATGGTACCGTAATAGGTGATCAACCCATTTATGAATATTAAGGGGTTGGTGGCCTGACCTGGATGACACACACTTGGCACAAGTCTAGACATAAGCATAGTCCCCCTTCTTTCTTTTTTGCAACAACAAGGCTTGACACCCTCAGTAAAGAGTCAATCCCTTCTATAACGTCCTCCTTGAGCAAGCAAGAAATGTCTGTAGCTATGGCATTCTTTGAAGTCTGGGGAGGTCTGCGGAATGGTTATATAATTGGGCAACCAGTGGATCCACCCATGGATGATGCTCATAGATATGATAATAGCCAAGTCCAGAGGAGACCTTGGGGAGTTTGTCTTTCCAATTGTTCCCCACACAGTGTATATCTGTGAGTCTAACATGTTAAAACCCAGTGCCCAGAAGAAGATCCAGTCCAACAAGGTTGGCCCCAAAATGGGCCATGTAAAATGGGAACACTCCTACTTCTTGTTGATGATACATCACAGGGAGATCCACTATCCCCAGCAAAGTGATTTCCACATTGCCATATCCAGATAGTGTGGCCACAAAGTGAAATAAGCAAAATAGCACACTTGGCCCTGGGTTGGACACTCCCAGAGCCCCTGACATTGATGGGCTTGGCCACAGAAAGTGAAGTGAGAACCCATGCCATCACCCTACTCCTGCATCCACTGATGACTGGGGTGATCCCCTATGTCACCCATACAGTTAGCTGAACCTCTGTCAATATGCTGTACTGGAGTGTCTGAAGAGGTGGATGTTGTGAATGAAACCCAGAAGAAGAAGAAACCAGAGGGATCTTGGTCTGGGAAAGGGTCTGAGACTCTTGGAAATTGGCTGTCAATTTGAACTTGCAACCCACCGCCTTGTGGAATGTCAGGGAATATGGTTCCATCGGGAGGCTCTTGCAAGTGTGGATATGAAATCTGTTCCATAAACTGGTACCAAACCATCTCATCAGTTAGGCTTGCATTTTTGCACGTAACTCCAATTCCAGGAGGTTGGCTTCAAACTGGTGGACCAATTTCCCAGGGTGTTGTGCTTGACACTGCTGAAACTTAATACATTCAAGAATAGCACTGGTCATGGAGTGAAAGTGTACTGCTAGTGCCCTTATTGCCTCCTGATATGTCCCAGTCTACAAAATGGAAAAGATCTGAAAGTCTTCAGGTGCCACTTCTACACCAGCTGCCAACAAGTAAACCTCGATGCTGCAATCCACCTAGTCCATGGGAAGGGTGGGTCCCCTGGTGGCGTCAGGAACCGGGCGGTCATGTGAGGTCACAGAGGGTGGGAATTGCACAGTAACTGGAGGCACAGATGGGTCCGACATCCTCATTGTCACTGTGGTATCACACTAACTTGAAAACCACTCAGGTTAGATTGCAAACAAGAACAAACTTTATTCCAAGGGTCTTATTGGCACCCCCTCTAGGTTTCTCCTCCTCATGGGTCCCACTGGAGCCCCTCCTCTTCCTTCTCCTGGCTCCTCTTCCTGTTTTTTTAAAGGAGCTATATTTCATAAGCAGCTGTTCCTAAACTCCATAACAATGGAGAGAGATACTCATCTTCCTCTGGCCCCAGTGTTAATGGTAGAGAAATATGTGGAACTGATAAGTGATTAGCTGCTCTTCTGTTCATGGCTGATGGGATGTATAAACCCCACACTAGTTACCTATGGGTTAATGGGAACCTGAGCTCAATTAGGCCACTGGGTGGCACTTACAGGGCGGTTAGGCATAACTGGTGATCAAACCCAGCTGGGTAGGAGCTGGATCTTCATAAAGGAAGGAGCATTGGGGAAAAAAGGCCAGGGAGAAGAGCAGTAGCTGGGAGGGCTTTCTCTTTGGGCTAAAGGTAGAAAGAAGCCTTGACAACAGAACCAGAGGGTCCTAACCTAGGAAGAATCCTGTAAGGTGGGGAGCAGTAAAGCCTGGGACTAGAGACAGGTTGTCCTGAGCCATAAGGAAGCTTGAGGCAGTAAAGTCCAAGAGGCAGTGACACTAAAGTCTAAGGGGTGTTTGGACTGAAATTTGAGGGGCTTCAGAAGGAGAGAGAAGAACTCTGCCATCACTCTACTGGAAGTAGGGTAGTAGAGTGGAGAGATCTGTTGGGAATAGGAAGGCTCCTGCAGGATGAGAAGGAAGCCTGTGGGTGGGGAAAACTACCTGGAAGACAAAGAATTGGAGAAGCTCCTATGGCTGACCCTGGCACAAGAGTAAGAATTGGACCTCTGGGGAGAAGTCCTAGGAAGTGTTGATTATTACAAAGAATCCAGGAAGAGGCTGAGGAAAAGGCCTGAAAAAGGCTAATGTAGTTGGACTGCTTGGACTTGCCAACCAGCCACTGAGAAGAGAATAAGGAGGACAGAAAACCCTGAGAGAAGGGTCTGAGGACCAGGGGGCCCAGTCAGGACTGAAAACCTTTTGTAAGGATATTGAACTTTTATTTGTTGAACTCTATTACTTCAGAACGTAACCTGGCGGGAGAGGTAAGTCATGAGAAGTAGACCACAGGGAGACCAAACTGACCACTGACAAGGGCTCTACAGCTGCCACACCCAAGAAGTCACAGTGGTCTCTTAAAATCACAGAATCTGTGACGTCCGTGACAGATTTGTAGCCTTATCTACAACTGATTACCTGTATAGGTGTGGCTTGTATGTACAATTTATTACAATTGATCAAAATGAAAGATCAGCCTCCAAAAATGTAACAGATCCAACCAATGAAGAGGATCAAAAAGTGAGGAAATACTAAGGGAAAGGATACTTCTACCTCTAAGCCTGCCTGGAATTGCCATGAAAATAGCTTTCTCAAGGTAGCTTTCTGGATGAAGTCTCAGTTGGAAACCAGCCATGAAAATAAAATGTTCAGAATATTTCAGAATCTTAATAAGGGTCTGATTCTACTTTGATCCAGGAATGTGCAAAGGTTCAGACTTGGGTTCCTCTCTCTCTGAACTGACCCCAACTCTACTAGAGATATCCTGCTTATAAAAATTGCTCTGCAGAATTTCCTTCAGTGCTATAAAATAATAGTAATTACCTAATGTATGTGTTTGAATTTTGAGAGGCTGGTTCTGGATGGTGAACTAACTGTATCACTTTCACAGTGTTGACAGCTCTCATTATTGTTATCAGGAACAATAGATATTTATAAAAGGTGCATTTAGCTTTTTCAGATATCAAAGACCACTTGAAATAAGGTGTTTGAATGAATTACAGCATTTCAAAATAAGGAGAAAATGATTTCAAGGTCTTTGAATTTGCAATAAGTTATCAGAGTGCCAGTTTGGTAGCAGGTTTTTTCTCTACCCATAATGAAAAAAAAGTTATCCAACTCCTATTCCCTGCAAGCATAGAAGAGGAATATATAAGTAAAACAGACCAAATTAATCAGAAGTGTAATTCCACAGTAGTTCCACTAGAGTTCCAGTAGGGATACATTTGGCCCTGTATGTGGTCCTGATCCTGTGGCATCTGTGTGGAGTGAGAGAGGGGAAATGAGCTGTGTGGCAGGTTGGCTTAGGGAGTGTTTCTCTGCCTTTTTTAACTATGATCTGCTATTGCTCACTCGTGAAGGGAGTTCTTGTATACCAAACTTTGGCTGGGTTTCTAGGTGCTACCTTAATACAAAAAATGAATGATGAATTGTCAAGGTTCCTCCCCGACTCTGAACTCTAGGGTACAGATGTGGGGACCTGCATGAAAAACCTCCTAAGCTTATCTTTACCAGCTTAGGTCAAAACTTCCCCAAGGTACAAAATATTCCACCCTTTGTCCTTGGATTGGCCGCTACCACCACCAAACTAATACTGGTTACTGGGGAAGAGCTGTTTGGATGCATCTTTCCCCCCAAAATACTTCCCAAAACCTTGCACCCCACTTCCTGGACAAGGTTTGGTAAAAAGCCTCACCAATTTGCCTAGGTGACTACAGACCCAAACCCTTGGATCTTAAGAACAATGAACAATCTTCCCAACACTTGCACCCCCCCTTTCCTGGGAAATGTTGGATAAAAAGCCTCACCAATTTGCATAGGTGACCACAGACCCAAACCCTTGGATCTGAGAACAATGAAAAAGCATTCAGTTTTCTTACAAGAAGACTTTTAATAAAAATAGAAGTAAATAGAAATAAAGAAATCCCCCCTGTAAAATCAGGATGGTAGATACCTTACAGGGTAATTAGATTCAAAACATAGAGAACCCCTCTAGGCAAAACCTTAAGTTACAAAAAAGATACACAGACAGAAATAGTTATTCTATTTAGCACAGTTCTTTTCTCAGCCATTTAAAGAAATCATAATCTAACACGTACCTAGCTAGATTACTTACTAAAAGTTCTAAGACTCCATTCCTGGTCTATCCCCGACAAAGACAGAAAATAGACAGACACACAGACCCTTTGTTTCTCTCCCTCCTCCCAGCTTTTGAAAGTATCTTGTCTCCTCATTGGTCATTTTGGTCAGGTGCCAGAGAGGTTACCTTTAGCTTCTTAACCCTTTACAGGTGAGAGGAGCTTTCCCCTGGCCAGGAGGGATTTCAAAGGGGTTTACCCTTCCCTTTATATTTATGACATGAATAATATACCAGGAGTGCTGCAGTGGAACTCTTCTATTACACAACCTTGCTGGTTGGACCTTTGGTACTCCCGAAGTCCAGCCATCCCAAGCACCATGATGCAGCAATTTTGCTAATGCTCAGGGTAAGGACTTCTCTCCATTAGGGGAAAGAGGAAGAGATATAATAGTGAAGGGAAGCTCCCTAGGCTTCTATTCTTCCTGCTCTCAGTCCCCCAGATCCCTTATATCTTCACTGACTCCCTCCTCCCATATTCTTTCTGCTCAGCCTCCCTCCCCTGACTTGCTAGAGTCAGGAGTCATAGTATGCTTTGGGGACTCAGAGTTGGGATGGGCAACATCATAACAGACATATCTGACAGAATCTGACAGTTCCTTCATCATCTCTTTGTAGAACTAAATTAAATTACAACAAATTTGTGGAATTACTTTGTTTAATTGAAAAATGTAAAAAGTGGCCTGACTTTGAGATGTTATCAGAATGTGTCCCTAGCCTCTGTTGCCAGAAGCTGGGAATGGGTGATGGATCACTTGATGATTACCTGTTCTGTTCATTCCCTCTGAAGCACCTGGCATTGGCCACTGTCAGAAGACAGGATACTGGGCTAGGTAGACCATTGGTCTGACCCAGTATGGCTGTTCTTATGTTTTAATGTGTATGTAGGCAGAGGTTGTGACGGCTGGGTTGTCTTGCTACAGGCAGTCACAGAAAGGCATGGAAACTTTAGGGTCAAGACTGATCTCAAAGTTACATAAAGTGTAGGCAAATTCAATAGAGTTGCACCTGTGGATGTTTCTCTTGCCCACAAGAAGCACTTGTGTTGGAAATTAGCTGATTCTCAGGGCTAATTTCCTAAAAGGGATTAATTATCGTTTGAAGGGTTATTATAGAAAATGTGGAGACTAAATTAAATTGTTAATTTGTGGAAGAGAGAGAGAGTCTGGGACTGTGATAAGTGCAAATCTCAATGCAGTTTTAACTATGGAACCAGCTACTGATGCCTCCAAAGCACAGTATGTATTTATTCATACAGACAGATACAAATTCACTCTTCTCTGCTTTGGATCAATCCATCTTCCTGAAGCTCTCTGTTTCTTTGCAACAGTACTTGATTTGCTCCTGTCATGGTTCTGATCCTATATATCAAATCCCTCATACTCCCTCTCATGCTGAACTTCTGTTCTAAAACTCTTTTCTATAGATTATTATTACTTATCTAGCACTATACTTATGCAGAACATTTTACAAATGCATTTGTTTAGACAAGTGTCTGCCTGAGAAGCTCATGATCTAAACTAGATGGCTACAGTAAAATCAATTAAACTGTTAGGTCTCAGAATGAGTAGTTCATCACTGATGGAGGGATAGGGCAAGAGAATTTGGTGTTAAGGAAATATTGGAATATGGGGAAGTAAGATAGTTGTCACACAGGAATTCCTTGGCCTTCTGCCCTTTTTTACTTCCTCTTGATCAGCTTATCTACAGAATAATTTTAACCTTAGCTTCCACTCTGCGTCTGATGGTACTCACTACTGTGTATCATTTGACATCTGTAATAATTCCTCTCTTCTCCTTCTGTCTTAGGTAAACCTCTCACTTCATCACCATTCAGCTAAATCTCCAACACAAGTGCTTCAACACAAGAGAAGCATCCATATATGCAACCCCATCTCCTTGCCTACCCTTTCTGTAATCTTGACCTCAGTCTTGACACTGAAATTTCCATGACTTCCAATTTTTCTTGTGCTTGTAATTCCATCGTCTGATGAAATCCTCATTCATTTTTTCTCATCCTGACTACTGTCACTGCCTTCTCCCAGGCCTCAACTCTCCAGACTGCAGCATGTGCAGAGTACTGCTGCAATGTGTCAAGAGTTACACACATCATTCCTCCAATATGTCAAGAGGTGCACACATCATTCTGTCTTCACACACCTCCACTTCTAATCATGGTCCTGTTCCTTATTTTTGACTATGCATGTACCTGGTAAAGCTTACCTCACTGATCAAGCCTTCTCTCTTCACTTTTCTACTACCTCTGATCCTTTCCCACAATTTCTGCTCCTTCCTATAGTTTTACCAGTATTGATATAAAAACCTCCTTAGGGTATGTCTACACTACCTGCCGGATGGGCGGGCTGCGATCGATCCAGTGGGGGGTTGATTTATTTCTTCCAGTCTAGACACAATAAATCAATCCCCGAGCGCTCTCCCATCAACTCCTGTACTCCAGCGCCATGAGAGGCTCAGGCAGAGTCGACAGGGGAGAGGCAGCAGTCGACTCACCACAGTGAAGACACTATGGTCAGTAGGTCTAAGTACATCGACTTCAGCTATGTTATTCATGTAGCTGAAGTTGCATAACATAGATTGATCCCCTGCCCTCACCCCCCCACCCCCTCCCCGAGTGTGGACCATCATTATTTAATGATGGAGAAACAATTCCTCTATGTCAAGTGTAGCGAGCTCTCCACCAGCACAATCATCCTATTGTGCTGAGCCAGGGAAGGGCAATGGGCCTACCTTCATCCTACTCAGAAATGCCCCCTTCATGCTGGAAAGGACATTGTTTGATCATTCGCCCCTTAAGTTTCTCACAGGATAAAAAGTGCTATGACTCCCAGATTTACTGAGCTGATATTTTAAAATCTGTTAGACTGTCAATTATAATATAGATAGATAACATTTATATTACAGTAGTGCCTTGAAGCCCCAAATCAGGATCAGGTTATTGTAGAAGCTGTAAAAACACAAATGAAGAATGATCCATGCCCTAAGAAACATACAGTCTAATGCAAGTATCATAAAGCAGCCCATTCATCTGGATGTTAAGTAGAAGGCAGAGATTTTTCAAAAGTGGCCAACATTTAGGTGTCAAATTTGAGGCACCTTAAAGAAGCTTTATTTTCAGAGGATGGATGCTCAGTGCTACTTGAAAACAAGACCTCCTTCAAGGGGTCTCAGGTTGGGCACTGCAGAAGTGAAACACTCAAATCACTCATCATTTTCTAAAACCTCTACCAAAGGGTTTATTCATGAGAAAATATATCACGGGATAGCTATTCTGTCTGCATAAGAAATTACCTTCTTGCCATGTGAAAAAAGGAACTGGGGGGAGGAGGCATGCAGAGGGAGATGCTGATAAGGCAGTCTTTGGTGAGAGAATAAAATGGAAAACCAAGAACAAAAATATTTGAAAACGCTGGCAAAACATATGTGTCTATAAACAAAATATGACCATATTCCCTACAGAATAGAAGTAACACACTTTGTTTTTATATTTTTTATCCTAGTCTGAATACTTATGAACCAAGAAAAAGTAGCTTTGGAACTTTTATATTTTAATATAAAGATATAACCTCTTTCCAGTTCTGCCTCCTACTTGTAGCAATTTTATTAAATTACTACGATAATCAGCTGAGACCCATTAAGTGTTAGCCTGACCCGCTTCTCAAGTATCTAAGCAGACACAGCTGGAATGAAAACAGATGGAAGGTGTAAATGAGAAGATTCAATTAACTTTTTTTTCCTTTTAGTACCAGTTTCCAAAGGGAAAATCCCCCAGGATTGAAAGTGATCCCTTGATTTAAGAAATACCTCCTTGCTATATTCTAAATAAAATCTTTTAACATTTTTGAAAGCCACTTTGTTTCAGCACCAGTGGAACTGAGTGCGTGTCCATAAATTTGCAGATCTGATTAGAGAAACAAAGAAATCTAACTAAGCCAAGGGTTGTATAACTACTATCTAAAAGGAAAGCTAACAAAATTAGGGGAGAACCTGATTCTCATGTGAGTCTAATTCAGGGCCTAACAATATTAAAGCACTGTTATAGGAGGTTATTAGAAAATTAGATTTTCATGATAAAATTTGTAACATTGGACATAATGAAAATGTAGCACTTGTCATGGAATAACATGGTGATTTTCCTGCTGTGCTTTAGACAGGATGGGACAGATCCTCAGCTGGTGTAAACTGGCATAACTTCACTGAAGTCAGTGGAGTTGTACCAGTATTTTGATGCCAGCTGAGGATCTGGCTCAATGACATTTGAGAAGGGAGCAATGAAACACAGTGAAATACACACCCCCTCATTTTAATATTATTTAATGAGATTGAGCTTTCATAGAAATGCAGATCTCTCTTAAACTTCCATTTTACTATCTGTGCTCTGTTAGGCTGGTTTGCAACACAAAACCCTTTTGTATGACCACAGGCTGCTTAAATGGATTTCTTAACCAAATTACCTAAACAGTGGATTTATAAATGGTGCCTTGCATATGGCCTTAAAAATGCCATGAGTGCCTTATATTTAAAGTATACTTAACTATATCTAAACTGCCAGTGTGTGGAAAACAAAAAACAAAAAAACCCCAATACAAAATATTATTGGAATAACACCAAACATATAACTAGTGTAGCTCTTTAAGGAATCTGTGTATCATGTGGTAAAAAACAACGGACTCTTATTCTTTAATCAGGGGAAATTCTTGATGAAGTCAACCTATTAGTATACTTTGTTGGTGTACTACCCCTTGATACTCATTGGTTAGTGATGGCTATGCAGCTCACACCCCTGGCTTCTATTTAGTCCGCCAGTTATTTGATCATTTGTTACCTGAGCACATGCTTAAACCTTGTTGAATCAAGGCCTAGCTGACCATTTAGCTTAAAATCCTTCTGAACCATGACCTTCACGAAACTCAGCAGAGCTCAACTGGGTGAAGATGCCAGGCCTCAGAAGGTAGGCCTGCCCTGCAGCTGGGAGCATTTCTCCCATCCAGGGTAGACAGATTCACGCTAGATCCACTTGAGCAAGCACACTAAAAATAGCAGTGTAGACACTGCAGCCCAGGAGACAGCTCAGGCTGGCTACCTGACTCTAAGCTCGCCTGACCCTCTAGGTCCAAACTTGGGCTTCTAGCTCATGTGTGCCACAATGTTTTTAGCGTGAGCCTGAGTGGAGCTAGCATGAGTCTGTCAACCCAGAATGGGTGGCATGCTCCTAGATGCAACATAGACATACCTCAAAGAGGCCATATAGGTGGCACTTTGCATTCTGCGTACTGAAGTTCAGCCTGTATGTACCCAAGCATCAGAGAATACAGGTACTTGAGAAGCTGGGGAGTGTCCAGAGGATTCATGAACAGGCTGGGTCTACTGGTCAAAAGCCCATGGGAGGAGAGGTAGGGGGCTGATGCTGTTACTGGAGTCCATATGATATAGCAGCAGTCACAGACCATCAGTGCAGGTCCCCTGTCATTGGGCTAGAAGGAGACTTAGAATGCCTTTATAGCCTGCTGGTTAAGCACTCATCTGGGAGGTAGCAAACCCAGGTTACAGTCCCCCTGCTCCAATGAATATCTAATTATTTATAATAGTGGAACCGCTCCAACAGGAGAGATTGATAGCAACCTGTCCCAGAATACCCCCTAGCCGACTGATTAGGGCACTCTCCTAAAAAGGGGGAGATCCAAGTTTAAATTCTTCTCCCCATGCCTGATGTGGAGAATTGAACCCACATCTTGGGTGAGTGCCCTAACCACTGGGCTAAAAATTTTAAGGTGAAAGAAGGCAGGGAGGCAACTTCTCCTCTGGCCATTTTATTGAGGTTTGGCTGAGCTTTAAGGAGGTCAACTGGATTAGGCTCCAAAGGCAAGACACATAGGGAAATACCTTATTTGAGAATCCTGCTGGAGCTTCAGTGTCAGTTAGGTGCTGAGTTTCTGGGCCATGTCAGGACTGAGGTGGCTGTATGCATGCCTAGATGGTGAAATACAGGGTGCATCAGGGACTTTAATGGTGGAGACTTATGCACTACGGAACTTTAGGCACCTACAAGGTAGAAGGCATCTGAAAAGTGGTTTTGTGGATGCCACTGGTGCCGAAATGTTGGGCTTAGGTGCCCAAAGTGACAGTTAGGCACTTAACTCCTGCTTGTGAATCCCTCCCCCGTGAATTGCCGCTGCTGTGTGGGAGGATTCTAGCTTTCCAATCCTCATGTTCATCCCAGCAACAAGGCAATTTGTTCAAGCTCTTCACACAGGGCCAAAATTTCAACCAGAGGAGCAAATCTCTCAGACCTTCTGCTATACACATTACTCTTACTGAAGTCAATGGTAGTTAAATTTCACTAGGTTATCCAAATGCAGCTTTTCAAAATAAAGAAAATGAAAATGTATTAAAACATGCTCACTTCCAAATGTAGTGCCAAAATACTTTTTATTTTAATACAACTGGCAAAAAAAAATCAGTAATACTAACAAAACAAAGAACTGATAGACTGAGAAAAAACACCCTATTATACAATTAGATATAGTAGGTCTCTGAACAGCAGGGTCAGAAGCATATACTTATTGGCATCTCATCAGGACTGAATAAAGTAATACCATTTTATGATCAAGTAGGTTTAGGTCAGATTAGATGATCTAGACTCCTGTATAATCCAAGCCCCAGAACTTCTGCAAAATAATTCCTAGAGCATATTTTTTAGAAAAAAATCCAATCTTGGTTTAAAAATTGCCAGTGATGGAGAATCTACCATGATCCTTGGTAAATTGTTACAGTGGGTAATTACCCTCACGGTTAAATATTTATGCCTTATTTCCGGTTTGAATTTGTATAGCTTCAGCTTCCAGCTATTGGATCATGTTATATCGTTCTCTATTAGATTGAAGACCCTGTTATCAAATATTTGTTCCTCATAGAGATGTTTATAGGCTGTATTCAAGTCACCCCTTAATCTTCTTTTAGTTCAGCTAAATAGATTGAGCTCCTGGAGTCTATCACTATAAGGCATGTTTTATAATCCTTTAATCATTTTTGTGGCTCTTCTCTGAACCCTCTCCAATTTATCAACATCCTTCTTGAATTGAAGACACCGGAATTGGACATAGTATTCAGCATCTGTCATACCAGTGCCAAATACAGAGGTAAAAAATCTCTCTACTCCTACTCAAAATTTCCCTCTTTATGCGTCCATGGATCGCATTAGCTCTTTTGGCCACAGGATTGCACTATAGCTCATGTTCAGTGATCATCCACCATGAGCCTCCAAACTTTTTCAGAGTCATTGCTTCGCAGGATAGAGTCCACCATCGTGTTAGCATGTTCGACAGTTTTTATTCCTAGATATTTACATAGCCATATTAAAACACATATTGTTTGCTCATGTCCAATTTACCAAATAATCCTGACTGCTATGTATCAGTGGACCTGTCCTCTTCATTGTTTACCAATTCTCCAATTTTTGTGTCATCTGAAAACTTTATCAGTGATTCTGTTTTCTTCTAGGTAACAAATACAAATGTTAAGTAGTCTAGGGCCAAGAATCAATTCCTCCAATACAGACGCCTATATTATCTCAACACTGTTATCTTTATCAAGCACATTTGTAATCTCATGAGAAAAATATATCAAGTTAGTTTGACAGGATCCATTTTCCATAAGCCCAGGTTCATTGGCATTAATTGTATTACATTCCCTTAAATATTCATTAATTCAGTCCCATACCAGCCTCTCCATATTCTCGCCTGGAATCGATGTCAGGCTGAAAGGCCTATAATTACTCAGGTGATCATGATTACTCTCTTTAAAAACTGGCACACCATTAACTTTCTGCCAGTATTTGGAACTTCCCCAGTGTTCCAGGACTTATCATCATGGTCTAGTGAGCTCCTCAACCAGCTCTTTCATAACTCTTGGATGCAAATTATCTGGACCTGGTGATTTAAAAATATCTAACTTTATAAGCTGGTATTTAACATCTTTCTGAGATACTAGTAGAATGGAAAGAGTTTTATCGTATCATATGGCTACATCATCTTTTTCCCAAACACAGAAGAGAAATATTTATTAAACAATGCAACCTTTTCCCCATTGTTATTGAGAATTCTACCATTTCCATATACTCATGGACCAATACTGTAGGTAGGATTCTTTTTGTTCTTTTTACAATACTCCTTATTGTCCTTAATGCTACTGCCATAGATTTCTCCTTGTGTCCCTTTGCTTGCCTTATCAATTTTCAACAATTCCTAGTTTCTGATTTATATTCTTTACTATTTAATTTCACCTTTCTTCCAAGTGTTGTATGAATATTTTATTTTTTGTTACTGCTCCAAATAGGCGGCGGGTATCCCCTGCTTCCACTCTGTGGCTTGGCTCCAGGGCCCGCCCTCCTTCCCGTCACTCTGGGGCTGGGGGGATGCAGCAGTGCTGTCTGCCCTCCCTCCTGGCACTCCGGGGCTGAGGTGCTAGCCTGGGTCAGGGGCCGGCAGCTGTGGTGAGGGCAGGGCTCTGGGCTTCTGTGACAGAGCAGAAGGAGTGGGGCCTCAGGCAGAAGGGGCGGGACAGGGGGCTAACCTCCCCCAGCTGGCAGATCATGTGCTGCCCATGTGGCTTCATGTCCTCTCTAATCAGGGCATTTCTGTAATCAATACAACCCTCTTTTTCGATTGTGGCTTTTGGGGCATCTAGTGAAGTGTTCTTAAACAATTTGCAATTATCATTCACATATTTCTGATTACATTTTTCCTCACAACTGATTTGGTTCAAAATTGTTTTCAGCTTTCTGAAATTGGCCCTTTATAAGCACCAAGTATATGTGTGTGTGTGTATATATATATATATACACATATACATATATTAGGGCTGTCAAGCAATTAAAAAAATGAATCGTGATTAATGGCGCTATTAAAAAAATTAATTGCACTGATAAACAATAATAGAATACCATTTATTTAAATATTTTGGATGTTTTCTACATTTTCAAATATACTGATTTCAATTATAACACAGAATACAAAGTGTACAGTGTTCACTTTATGTTTTTATTACAAATATTTGCACTGTAAAGAACAAAATAAATAGTATTTTTCAATTCACCTCATACAAATACTGTAGTGCAATCTCTTTATCACAAAGAACTTACAAATGTAGAATTATGTATGAAAAAATAACAGCAATTCAAAAATAAAACAATGTAAAACTTTAGAGCCTACAAGTCCACCCAGTCCTACTTCAGCCAATTGTTCAGACAAACAAGTTTGGTTACAATTTGCAGGAGATAATGCTGCCCACTTTTTGTTCACAATGTCACCTGAAAGTGTGAACAGGCGTTTTCATGGCACTGTTGTAGCTGGGGTCGCAAGATATTTACGTGCCAGATGCGCTAATGATTCATATGTCCCTTCATCTTCAACCACCATTCCATAGGACATGTGCTCCATGCTGATGATGTGTCCACACCACACCTCGTCCCTCTCAGATTTTGGAAGGCACTTCAGATTCTTAAACCTTAGGATGAGTGCCGTAGCTATTTTTAGAAATCTCACATTGGTACATCTTTGTGTTAAGACAGATCTGCAGTGAAAGTGTTCTTAAAATGAACATGTGCTGGGTCATCATCCGAGAGTGCTATAACATGAAATATATGGCTGAATGAGGGCAAAACAGAGCAGGAGACATACAGTTCTCCCACAAGGCGTTCAGTCACAAATTCAATTAGTGCATTTTTTTAAATGAGATCATCAGTATGGAAGCATGGCCTCCGGAATGATGGCCAAAACATGAAGAGGCACATGAATCTTAAGCACATCTGGCAGGTAAATATCTTGCGACACCAGCTACAACAGTGCCATGCGAACACCTGTTCTCACTTTCAGGTGACATTGTAATTAAGAAGCGGGCAGCATTATCTCCTGTAAATGTAAACAAACTTGTTTCTCTTAGCAATTGGCTGAACAAGAAGTAGGACCGAGTGGCCTCTAAAGTTTTACATCATCTTGTTTTTGACTGCAGTTATGTAACAAAAAAACCTACATTTGTAAGTTGCAAGTTGCTCATGATAAAGAGATTGCGCAACACTACTTGTATGAGGTGAATTGAAAAATACTATTTCTTTTGTTTATCATTTTTACAGTGTAAATAGTTGTAATAAAAAATATAAAGTGAACACTGTACACTTTGTATTCTGTGTTGTAATTGAAATTGATATATCTGAAAATGTAGAAAAACATCCAATAATATTTAATAAATTTCAATTTGTAATCTATTGTTTAACAGTGTGATGAATCAAGATTAATTTTTTAAATTGAGATTAATTTTTTTTAGTTAATCACGTGAGTTAACTGTGATTAGGGCTTTGTGAATCGTACTGATTTTCTAGGTGCCTAAAAATTAGGTGTTGCGATGCTCAGCTCACAATCTCTAAATTATTTTGTGAATCTAGCCCAAAGATTTTCTAAATCCCATTAAAAAGTTAACATATTTGTAATTATTAGTAAAATATGTACTGCATCAAGTACTAGGATATGTTAGTCATGCTTTATTTTACATGTAATCAAATTATAATCCTCTACTTGATAACAAAAAAACTTTAGCAGTAGCACAGATATCACCTTAAACTACTCTGAAAAGTTGTTATTAAAAAAAAGTTTGGAAATTACATCTTTATTGTATTCTAGTGGCTAAATATAAATTTGATCAGTTTACAATTTTTAAAATTGTTTTTTCTTAATTGCTAATTTTGCAAATGGAACTTAACACCTGAAAGTCAAGCTGCATTCCCTCTGTCTCATACATCACAGCTATTATCTATACATATTTGTAGGTAACACCCACAATACATTGATACTGTATGAATTGCTCTTGTTGTCTGAGATTTCTCTGCACATAAGCTTAGAACCTCTCAAATATAAGAAACAACCATGTCACCAGGGATATTTAAAGAATATTTTGGCAAGCACAAGACCAAAGGAGGGATAGCCCAGTGGTTTGAGCCCTGGCCTGCTAAACCGAGGGTTGTGAGCTCAATCCTTGAGGGGGCCATTTAGGAATCTAGGCCAAAAATTGGGGGTTGGTCCTGCTTTGAGCAGGGGGTTTGTCATAAATATAAAGGGAAGGGTAAACCCCTTTGAAATCCCTCCTGGCCAAGGGAAAGCTCCTCTCACCTGTAAAGGGTTAAGAAGCTAAAGGTAACCTCGCTGGCACCTGACCAAAATGACCAATGAGGAGACAAGATACTTTCAAAAGCTGGGAGGAGGGAGAGAAACAAAGGGTCTGTGTCTGTCTGTAGTCGTCTTGGCCGGGGACAGAACAGGAATGGAGTCTTAGAACTTTTAGTAAGTAATCTAGCTAGGTATGTGTTAGATTATGATTTCTTTAAATGGCTGAGAAAAGAATTGTGCTGAATAGAATAACTATTTCTGTCTGTGTATCTTTTTTGTAACTTAAGGTTTTGCCTAGAGGGGTTCTCTATGTTTTTGAATCTAATTACCCTGTAAGATATCTACCATCCTGATTTTACAGGGGGGATTTCTTTATTTCTATTTACTTCTATTTTTTATTAAAAGTCTTCTTGTAAAACACTGAATGCTTTTTCATTGTTCTCAGATCCAAGGGTTTGGGTCTGTGGTCACCTATGCAAATTGGTGAGGCTTTTTACCCAACATTTCCCAGGAAAGGGGGGGTGCAAGTGTTGGGAGGATTGTTCATTGTTCTTAAGATCCAAGGGTCTGGGTCTGTAGTCACCTAGGCAAATTGGTGAGGCTTTTTACCAAACCTTGTCCAGGAAGTGGGGTGCAAGGTTTTGGGAAGTATTTTGGGGGGAAGGACGCGTCCAAACAGCTCTTCCCCAGTAACCAGTATTAGTTTGGTGGTGGTAGTGGCCAGTCCAAGGATAACGGGAGTAATATTTTGTACCTTGGGGAAGTTTTGACCTAAGCTGGTAAAGATAAGCTTAGGAGGTTTTTCATGCAGGTCCCCACATCTGTACCCTAGAGTTCAGAGTGGGGGAGGAACCGTGACAGGGTTGGACTAGATGACCTTCTGAGGTCCCTTTCAACCCTGATATTCTAAGAAAAAAGAAGCTTCCTGCAGCCATTGTAGCAGAGGCTAACTAAGGCTTTTTTGGCAGTGGAGCCTGAAACTACTACTATGTTTTTTTTGTTCACAAAGAGGGATATTAACATTGTTTGTTTTGCCAAGTTTGTAGTGTTATTTTCTTTAATAGTGTACATTTCTGAGTTGGCTTTATAATTTACGCAGCAATTTGTACCCCAGATAAGCTCCAGAAAGAATAATAGCTTTCTCATGGGAACTTTTCTACAGAGATAATATGGATCTCTAATGGATATCATAAAAAGTGTACTAACCACTTCCTGAAGTAAAACGTGATATGAAGAAAACTGAAAATGTTCCTTCTCCAGAATGGACATATTATAAATGGAGTTAGATGAAGAAATAATGAAGGCAGGACCAGAAACTTTTCTTTCTGGAAAAATTATAGGGAGCTAGATACTTAAGGTTGATATTCTTTCATAAGATAAATACACCTATCTCTGACTGAATGATTACATGAAGACAATGAGTTGTATAGCACCTAAAATTATATCCCCAGGGATTGTGCCCTAAAGGCAAAAATGATGATCTCTATAGCTCTGCATGACATCCACATGGGGAACTCATATAATCTCAAAGAAGTGGGGAAGAACAGGAAAGGTGGCTATTAGAAAAGGCTATGCCCACTAGTCTGTTGAAAAAATGAACTGTGTAGTATATTGATCCCATACCACGTCATGCCACAATAACCTGAAGCATTCCCTGGGTTCTTACTGTTATAGTGGTCATTGTATATGTTGCTGTCTTTTCAATTCATCAATAAAAATGCCTTACACGTATATTCCACTTTCTGACCTCAAAAGTGTATTTATGTAGCACCTTTCATCCCAAAGGGCTTTATTCACTTAAATTGATTTACGAACTATAACCAGCTATCACTTTCTGCGCCATAGAAATTTGGCCACCTCTGGTGTAAAACACAGGACCTGTTTTTCAGTGCGTTGCATATCTCCATAACAGCCTCGCACAAAATGTGAAGTCGAACTCTTTGTATATTTAAATGAACCTGCAGGAAGAGATTAGATAGGTATTCTTACTGTGCCTGGTTCCTGTGCAGGGTAGTAGATGGGGTGAGGGAGTGACTCCTTGGACCCTCTCCCTTTCTTGCATGGAAAAACAGGAGCCAGGCACAATGCAGCCCTTAGAGTTTTGTCATTTACTCCTACTTAGTAACTATCAATAAGATCATTCTTATGTTAACTTGTGTGTGTAGGTGTTGAATTGATTGAATAATAAATCTTCAATTAAATCATTAACTGTTTCAAAATAAGGTTCCATTTCATATTGGAATAAAAAAAATCTTTTTTTTTTCACCTAGAAAGAAAATACGTACAAGATGTCTTTTCCCCCTCTTCCATTTCAAAGCCCCATCTGGTGATATTTAGAGACACAGGGTATGTCTACACTACGAAATTAGGTAGAATTTATAGAAGTCGTTTTTTTAGAAATCGGTTTTCTATATTCGAGTGTGTGTGTCCCCAAAGAAAATGCTGTAAGTGCATTAACACGGCGGAGAGTGCTTCCACAGGACCGAGGCAAGCATTGACTTCCGGAGTGTTGCACTGTGGGTAGCTATCCCACAGTTCCCGCAGTCTCCGCTGCCCATTGGAATTCTGGGTTGAGATCCCAATGCCTGATGGGGCTAAAACATTGTCGCGGGTGGTTCTGGGTACATATCGTCAGGCCCCCGTTCCCTCCCTCCGTGAAAGCAGCAGCAGACAACCGTTTCATGCCTTTTTTCTTGAGTTACCTGTGCAGACGCCATACCACGGCAAGCATGGAGCCCGCTCAGGTAACCATCACCGTATGTCTCCTGGGTGCTGGCAGACGTGGTACTGCATTGCTACACAGCAGCAGCAAGCCATTGCCTTGTGGCAGCAGATGGTACAATAGGACTGGTAGCCGTCATCGTCATGTCCGAGGTGCTCCTGGCCACATCGGCCAGGAGCGCCTGGGCAGACATGGGTGCAGGGACTACATTAGAAGTGACTTGACCAGGTCATTCTCTTTACTCCTGCAGTCAGTCCTATTGAACCATCTTATGGTGAGCAGGCAGGCGATATGGATTGCTAGCAGTCCTATTGTATCATCTTCTGCCAAGCAGCCATGAGATGTGGATGGCTTGCAGTCCTTCTGCACCGTCTGCTGCCAGCCAAAGATGTAAAAGATAGATGGAGTGGATCAAAACAAGAAATAGACCAGATTTGTTTTGTATTCATTTGCTTCCCCTCCTCCCCCATCTAGGGGACTCATTCCTCTAGGTCACACTGCAATCACTCACAGAGAAGGTGCAGCGAGGTAAATCTAGCGATGTATCAATCAGAGGCCAGACCAACCTGCTTGTTCCAATAAGAACAATTACTTAGGTGCACCATTTCTTATTAGAACCCTCCGTGAAGTCCTGCCTGAAATACTCCTTGATGTAAAGCCACCCCCTTTGTTGATTTTAATTCCCTGTAAGCCAACCCTGTAAGCCATGTCGTCAGTCGCCCCTCCCTCCATCAGAGCAACGGCAGACAATCGTTCCGTGCCTTTTTTCTGTGTGGACGCCATACCAAGGCAAGCATGGAGGCCGCTCAGCTCACTTTGGCAATTAGGAGCACATTAAACACCACACTCATTATCCAGCAGTATATGCAGCACCAGAACCTGGCAGAGCGATACTGGGCTAGGAGGCGACGTCAGCATGGTCACGTGAGTGATCAGGACATGGACACAGATTTCTCTGAAAGCATGGGCCCTGCCAGTGCATGCATCATGGTGCTAATGGAGCAGGTTCATGCTGTGGAACGCCGATTCTGGGCTCGGGAAACAAGCACAGACTGGTGGGACCACATAGTGTTGCAGGTCTGGGACAATTCCCAGTGGCTGCAAAACTTTCGCATGCATAAGGGCACTTTCATGGAACTTTGTGACTTGCTTTCCACTGCCCTGAAGCACATGAATACCAAGATGAGAGCACAGTTGAGAAGCGAGTGGTGATAGCCCTGTGGAAGCTTGCAACGCCAACAGCTACCGGTCAGTTGGGACTCAATTTGGAGTGGGCAAATCTACTGTGGGGGCTGCTGTGATGCAAGTAGCCCACGTAATCAAAGATCTGCTGATATCAAGGGTGACCCTGGGAAATGTGCAGGTCATAGTGGATGGCTTTGCTGCAATGGGATTCCCTAACTGTGGTGGGGCCATAGACGGAACCCATATCCCTATCTTGGCACCGGAGCACCAAGCCGCCGAGTACATAAACCGCAAGGGGTACTTTTCAGTAGTGCTGCAAGCTCTGGTGGATCACAAGGGACGTTTCACCAACATCAACGTGGGATGGCCGGGAAAGGTACATGACGCTCGCATCTTCAGGAACTCTGGTCTGTTTCAAAAGCTGGAGGAAGGGACTTTATTCCCAGACCAGAAAATAACTGTTGGGGATGTTGAAATGACTATAGTTATCCTTGGGGACCCAGCCTACCCCTTAATGCCATGGCTCATGAAGCCGTACACAGGCAGCCTGGACAGTAGTCAGGAGCTGTTCAACTACAGGCTGAGCAAGTGCAGAATGGTGGTAGAATGTGCATTTGGACGTTTAAAGGCGCGCTGGCGCAGTTTACTGACTCGCTTAGACCTCAGCAAAACTAATATTCCCACTGTTATTACTGCATGCTGTGTGCTTCACAATATCTGTGAGAGTAAGGGGGAGACGTTTATGGTGGGGTGGGAGGTTGAGGCAAATCGCCTAGCTGCTGGTTACGCTCAGCCAGACACCAGGGCGGTTAGAAGAGCACAGGAGGGCGTGATACGCATCAGAGAAGCTTTGAAAACCAGTTTCATGACTGGCCAGGCTACGATGTGAAAGTTCTGTTTATTTCTCCTTGATGAAACCTCCCGCCCCTTGGTTCACTCTACTTCCCCGTAAGCTAACCACCCTCCCCTCCTCCCTTAAATCACGGCTTGCAGAGGCAATAAAGTCATTGTTGCTTCACATTCATGCATTCTTTATTCATTCATCACACAAATAGGGGGATGACTACCAAGGTAGCCCAGGAGGGGTGGTGGAGGAGGGAAGGAAAATGCCACATAGCACTTTAAAAGTTTAGAACTTTAAAATGTATTGAATGCCAGCCTTCTGTTTTTTGGGCAATCCTCTGTGGTGGAGTGGCTGGTTGGTCGGAGGCCCCCGCACCGCGTTCTTGGGTGTCTGGGTGTGGAGACTATGGAACGAGGGGAGGTGGGCGGTTGGTTACAGAGGGGCTGTAGTTGCAGTCTGTGCTCCAGCTGCCTTTGCTGCAGCTCAGCCATACACTGGAACATACTGGTTTGGTCCTCCAGCAGCCTCAGCATTGAATCCTGCCTCCTCTCATCACGCTGCCGCCACATTTGAGCTTCAGCCCTGTCTTCAGCCCGCCACTTACTCTCTTCAGCCCTCCACCTCTCCTCCCGGTCATTTTGTGCTTTCCTGCACTCTGACATTATTTGCCTCCACGCATTCGTCTGTGCTCTGTCAGTGTGGGAGGACAGCATGAGCTCAGAGAACATTTCATAACGAGTGCGTTTTTTTTCTTTCTAATCTTCACTAGCCTCTGGGAAGGAGAAGATCCTGTGATCATTGAAACACATGCAGCTGGTGGAGAAAAAAAAAGGGACAGTGGTATTTAAAAAGACACATTTTATAAAACAGTGGCTACATTCTTTCAGGGTAAACCTTGCTGTTAACATTACATACATAGCACATGTGCTTTCGTTACAAGGTCGCATTTTGCCTCCCGCCACCGCATGGCTACCCCCTCAACCTTCCCCCCTCCCCGTGGCTAACAGCGGGGAACATTTCTGTTCAGCCACAGGCAAACAGCCCAGCAAGAACGGGCACCTCTGAGTGTCCCCTGAAGAAAAGCACCCTATTTCAACCAGGTGACCATGAATGATATCTCACTCTCCTGAGAATAACACAGAGAGATAAAGGACAGATGTTGTTTGAACGCCAGCAAACATACACTGCAATGCTTTGTTGTACAATGATTCCCGAGTACGTGTTACTGGCCTGGAGTGGTAAAGTGTCCTACCATGGAGTACGCAATAAGGCTGCCCTCCCCAGAAACCTTTTGCAAGGTTTGGGAGTGCATCCAGGAGAGCCGCAAATGCCAGGGCAAATTAATCCTTTCACATGCTTGCTTTTAAACCATGTATAGTATTTTAAAAGATACACTCACCGGAGGTCCCTTCTCCGCCTGCCGGGTCCAGGAGGCAGTGTTGGGTGGGTTCGGGGGGTACTGGCTCCAGGTCCAGGGTGAGAAACAGTTCCTGGCTGTTGGGAAAACTGGTTTCTCCGCTTGCGTGCTGTGAGCTATCTACAACCTCCTCCTCATCATCATCTTCTTTGTCCCCAGAACCTGCCTCCATGTTGCCTCCATCTCCATTGAAGGAGTCAAACAACACGGCTGGAGTAGTGGTGGCTGAACCCCCTAAAATGGCATGCAGCTCATCATAGAAGCGGCATGTTTGGGGCTCTGACCCGGAGCGGCCATTCACCTCTCTGGTTTTCTGGTAGGCTTGCCTCAGCTCCTTAAGTTTCACACGGCACTGCTTCGGGTCCCTGTTATGGTCTCTGTCCTTCATGCCCTGGGAGATTTTGACAAAGGTTTTGGCATTTTGAAAACTGGAACGGAGTTCTGATAGCATGGATTCCTCTCCCCATACAGCGATCAGATCCCATACCTCCCGTTCAGTCCATGCTGGAGCTCTTTTGCGATTCTGGGACTCCATCATGGTCACCCCTGCTGATGAGCTCTGCATGGTCACCTGCAGCTTGCCACGCTGGCCAAACAGGAAATGAGATTCAAAAGTTCGCGGTTCTTTTCCTGTCTACCTGGCCAGTGCATCTGAGTTGAGAGTGCTGTCCAGAGCGGTCACAATGGAGCACTCTGGGATAGCTCCCGGAGGCCAATACCGTTGAATTGTGTCCACAGTACCCTAAATTCGACCTGGCAAGGCCGATTTAAGCGCTAATCCACTTGTCAGGGGTGGAGTAAGGAAATCGATTTTAAGAGCCCTTTAAGTTGAAATGAAGGGCTTCATCGTGTGGATGGGTGCAGGTTTACATCGATTTAACACTGCTAAATTCGACCTAAAGTCCTAGTGTAGACCAGGGCTCAGGCAAGACATTTCTTAGACAGAGTAAAGAACTAATAGTACCATACATGGCCAAACCTGACAATTTTAACCACTTAATCCACAGATACTGGGAAAAGGAGTATCTTTTTTACTTGATAGCTCAAGTAAAAGTACTTTTACTTGGTGTATTAAGAAATGTTGCTCTGAAGGAAAAATTCTAAACACCTTATTAGTGCTCTTATGGCTGGAGAGAGAGATACAAATTGAAGGGAATTGAGACAAGTCAGAGTAGTCCAGTTCTTTCTAAAACAAGTTTCAAATTTTAATCAATTGCAGCTTGATGGATCAGTGGTGCATGCTGAACATAAGTGCCATTAAATCTTTTAATTCAGAGTCGAAAACTTCCAGTTTTAAAGGTTGAGAAGAGTTGTTTCCATCACATGACCACCACCCAATCTGGTGTAGTCTCTGCTGCTGGGAACCAAATTGAGTAGACTCTGCAAGATGTTGCAGAGCCAGGCAGAAATGTATTGCCAGCACGTGGCTGAGGAGATTGCACAGCTGCTGATTGTACTGCTCTTGGCTCTGGTGTACATGAGCATCAGAGTCACAAATTTTAAGTCAACTTGTCTGAACTGCAGCTGGGCTAACCCAAGGCCAACTGTTAGACTAGTCAGTGGGTTCAGTGGATACTGATGCTTGCCATGTGCGTGTCCTTTTGTATCCCTGGCCCAAGTCATGTTACAGGCTCCAGGAAGTAATGAACACCTCAACACTCCTTTTGTGTCACAACTTCACTGCAAAAACAGCTTAGCAAGGAATGTCAGTTAAAAAAATCAGCAACATCATTATGAAGTTCACTAGGCTAATTAAAGCCAATAGAAAATTTTGAAGTTGGAGGTGAAAAAATGCAAGTAATTTTTGATGTGAGATGTGGATTGTTAAGACATGCCATTTCCTATAGAAACTGTTGACAAACAACATTGTGAGAATGAGGTCTCCAAGGCCCCGACTTAGCAAAGTACTTAAGCCCATGCTTAACTATAAGCTCTTTAATCAAATTTGACAATGGGAGTTGGATACCTAGGCACCTAGTGGGTTTTTCAAAAGCACCTATCTGCACCTTTAGAAGCCTAAATACCTTTTAAAGTCAGATCTTTCTCCAAGAGAGTTTCTATTACTGTGTTCGTTTTCTTTGGTCTTTGTACCACTCTGTGTTCATCTGCTGCCATATCTGACCCTACTGTTAACCTGCATGCTTTAGTTTATTTATACTGAAGTATAAATTGTGACTGGGTGTGCAGTGTTTGCAATGCTTTCAACTGAACAAACTGACCATTTTATTATATTGTATCTTAGAAATGATCAGCATGGCTCACTTGAGGAAAAAGCCATTATACTCTAACTCCTCAGACGGTAATCTGTGTATCTCTCTTATAGTTCTTCCTTTGCTCAGGAAACACAGTTGCATTTCCTTAATTCATAATTAGCTTAAAAGCATATAAAGTGCATTTCACTCAAGTGTTCTATAGTAATGTCTTAGGGAAGTACACATGATGAGCATAAAAACTAAATATACTTTATTCTTTTTTTAAAAAAAAACTATATATGGTTCTGTGGCTTTAAAATGTTTTATAAAACATAGAATAGATTCATGAAAATGTCTTATACCTCGGTCAAAAGATCACTGAAATGATATGTGTTAGAATACACAGCAATATATATGATGCATTAAGGGAGTTATTTATCAACTCATGCTATCGAAAATCAGTGGAATTTTCAAAAGTGCTTAAGCACCTAACTCCCATTGAAATAAATGGAAATTAGGGATTTTTGTGCCTGTTTACATCTTTAGATTCCAAAATACCTCAGAAATTAAAAGGATTTGGCACTAGATTTTTAATGAAGTTTAGGCTTCTAAGTGCCTGAAACACTTTTGAGTATGAGGTTTAAACTCCTAAGCCATTTATATACTTTTGAATTTTTTTACCCAGAGTTTATGGTACTTTTTTCACTGTCACATTCTCCAAACATGTTAATTTCCTGAATTTGGGGGAGGGGCGAGTAGAAAATCTACTTGAAAATTGCAAAGCTCTGTGTTTTCTAGAATGTTTTTATATGCTTTTCTGAATACTAACATTTCAGAGAGCTAGTAAATTATGGAATGAAATGATGATCAATATACTTTTGAACACCATCAAAACAAAATGCTTGTTTGCCTGATATTGGAAGGGGATGAGCATCTATGCGAATGGAAAGACAATGGGGGTTGAAGGCACCTTGCAAGTGTAGCTCCTCAGGATTGGGCCCAACAAACCTACCTTGTCAATGTACGTAGTCCCCTCACTCCTTACATTTCTACCAAGACATCACAACTTATATAGTATATCCCTGTGAGGGAATTTGTGCACAACTTGCAAATAAGGCAATTTAAACTACTCATTGGTATAAATGAAAAACAAATATTACAAGTATGTGGCAGGCAGCTGAATTTGGCTCATAGCATACATATTCATGATAGATCTGGCTGTCGAAGCCTCCTCCAGGGCTTCCATTTATTTCAGTGTGTATTCAGTCAGGTCCACATTAAACAGTATACACAACTTCTGTTCACTAAATCTTGATCCATCTACTGCAATGTTATATTAAAATAAAAGAAAAAGAAAAGAGTGATAGTATCAGATTTTTCAAAGGTACAGTTTATACATGCCCAATTTATGCACTTGCATTGTGCATGTAAGCCAGTCTCACATGAAAATGCGCCTTAGAAAATCCGTCCCTTAGCACTAGAAAGCTGTTATGTAACATGGCTTTTATTCAGAATGGGGAAAAAAAAGTTTCTTTTCTGTTTAGTTTTGCTTTCATTTCTGGCCCCAGCCCATAAATAAATTGCATTATTTGCCTTTTATCTCTGTGGATAATATTTTAGAAAGCATTTTATTCTGTTTGAGCTGGTCTCATGACAGATGGACTGGAATCCTACCTGCTGGCAAGGACTTAATTTGTGACAGGAGCTCTACCAGCCTCTCTTACCTCAGGCTGTTTATGGCATAACATGAGGAACTATCTTTTACACTCATGATAGTGAAGCAGATGTTGCTCTGCCTTGTGTAATCCCCACCTGGCACTACTATGGCTGCCCATAACTGTAACATATTCAGTCAAGAGGTCAGAACGCCTGTCACTTGGGCTCTTCAGAAGTTCAGTAGCCATTTCGCCTCATCTATTTTTAGTCCAGTGCTGGCATGTTTAAAAAGCAGCATATCAACACTGAATACAAGGAACAAAACGAAATTCTACAAAAAAAAAACCTTTTAGCTTCAGTGACGGTGACATGTAGCCCAAATATTCCGCTTTTTCCATTTAATTCAAATTTACGACTGAGTACTTTCCAGTGATGCATGGCTGGGAGACCAAGTCATTATGTATCATTTTCCTTTTCTGTTGTTACTTACATATCTGAGGTCTTGTGCTGTGATTTTCATGAAAAAGAAGGGAAATATTGAACTTACATTTATTTGGACTGACTACACATTTTAAAGCAAAATGATTCATAATGTCAGAATTGTGAACAAAAATAAATCCTATTTTGACAGTCAAAGAGTCTTATAAGTAATTAACAGAATTAGAGCCAAATTCTGCTCCCAGATCGTATGTGAAATGTATTGCCAAGAGTCAGGTATTTTCCAAGAAATTTAGCTTTAGAGAAGCTGGAGAACATAAATTTGAATTCATCTGAATCCTGCCTTCAGGTTTAAATGCATGTACAGAGACTTCCAATGGATGAAAACAAGTAGGGATTGGGAAGAAGTGGGGGAAAAGAAGGAGAGAAAGTTGAGTGGAAAAATGAAGAATATTCTTAAGGAGCAACTTCCTCTTATTTTCTCTCTCCAAATATATAAATTAAAAGTTGAAAATGAGCCATGTAAGTTTAACCTGGCAAAAATGAAGAGCTTAATTCTGCCACCTTTTCTCAAACTGAATATTAATTTACACCACAGTTCAATGGGACTACTCTCAGAGTAAGGTGCTACTCAATGTGAGTAAAGATGGCAGAATTGAGCCCAAATGTAGTGTATACTTTTAAGATTACTATTCTCTCCTTTTTTGTAAATTTCCACCAGTCCCATCCTTCTTCTGGCCTGGATTTTGCAGATGCTATGGATACATTTGCCTCTATCACAGCTGTGATATGGGAATGCAAAAATATGACACGATCTATAAGGCCCAGAGCAAATCTTCCATCACTAATGTTCAAGTCTTCTCCCCTGTTGCTTCGCCTGTTACAGGTCATCTGCTGTCCAAGGTGACCTGCAAAGTTGATATGGGTGAAAACATTTAACTGCTAGTGTGTCAAGGTCTGTGGACCAGAGAAAGTTAAAATGTTGCACTGAATCAGTCTCAGAATGGCACAATGGAGACCTGATTCTACTCCCATTGAAGTAAATGGAAAAACTCCCATTGACTTAACTCGGAGTTGGAGCAAACCTTGGATGAACATAGGAACTGACATGCAGGATCAGACCCAAAGTCAATCTAGTCCAGTATCCTGCCTCTGATAGTGGCTAATACTAGATGCATCAGAGGAAATTGTAAGAACCACATAGCTATATGCATGTCCAGAACAAACAGAATTTCTTTTGCAGATAATCCTGGCGTCTCATTTGGGTCCCTTAGTGTGCAATAATGGGTCATAGAAACTGGTGTAAAATGGAATAACGGGATTTTTTTTAAAGAAAAAAATATATAGGTTTGCTCCCTTCTCTTTTTTAGGTAAAACATAGTTTGACTCCTATTTTTTGTAGAAGATGAACGTTTGGCTTTTGTGACTGTTATGTCTGTTTTCAGAGTGAAGTTTTAAGATTCTATCATATACGGATCTTCCTTAGCATCTCTTCCCTGTTGCAGGGTATCACTAGCATTAGCTAAGGGAGAGAGACATGCCAAGTTAAGCAGACTTGTGTGATTCTGTCACCCTAAGGATACAAGAAGTGACACCCTGGGTCAGACTAAAGATTCCAAAGTACATGAATTTCCATTTTATATAGCAAGTTTGGTCTCTGGTGCTGATACTGCTTTTACAAAACTAAAAAGCTTTAAACAGAATGGTTCTTTTTTTCTCTTAAACTAGCATGGGACAGGTGCTGACAGCTGAAATATGTGGAGACCTGTGCAACAGTTTTGTCAAAGCCAAACAAATGTCTTGGATTCCCTTTTCAGATTCACTCCTTGGACTCGTTTCTCCAGTAGAACATGTTCTGACAGCCATTTTCTATATCCGTGTTGATTTGCTTTACAAAAATGCACCCATTGTGCTGTCTCTGGGCATATTTCAAAGCTTGCCAATCCCAGCCCTGCCCAGACCAGCTACAAACTCACCAGCATGATCAGAGTCTCAGTTCAGTTGCAAAGAGGAACTGGGGAAACCAAACTTACAAGGACTGACTACGCTGATTAAAAGATTACTTAATTTAGGGACTGCTTTCTTTTCCCACTGGCTATAGCAAAACCATCCTTTGCTTGCTGTTTTCCTGGTCCTTGGATTCCCTGTTCATTAGGCCAGGGCACAGATAAATACTCTGCTCTGAGGAATGTGTTTTCATATGTGTTCAGGAGAACACTTACAATTTTTACCTGTTTGTAAATATCATTTGGCCTGCTACTGCAAACAGACTATGCTAGTGAATCTGCAGAGCTGAGCCAGAGATGAGAAAGACATGGGTGTGGCAGGTGGCGGTACGGGAGATGGAGTATCAACAGTCAGGGACAGGGGAAGGACGGGATGCCCTGTGAACCGGGGGGACATGTACTGGAAATGGAGGAACAGAGGGCCATAATGCTGTGCTACCTGATGAGTTGTGGGAAGAAGGGCTATGGGAAAATGTGTGAAAGGGAGGATATGGAAGGGGAAGAATAGGGAATTGGAGTGAATATAATATAGAACTGGGAAAAGCAGACTCTTATCCATGGTAAATTTCAAAGGCATACAGTTTTCTAGATATAAAATATAAGGGCTTTAATGTCTCAGTGTTGATTAAATGCTTCTTCTCTCCTCTCCACCATTTACTAGCCCCATCTCACCTAGTTGTAACACACACATATAGTATACACATACACAAAAACACATGCATATGTGTGTATCTCCTGGGGGTTTGCTAAAGGCCTACTTTGATGAGCCTCAGGAGATCTGTCAGAGCAGTTTCCTGTATTCTGTATACATCAACCCTCTTTAAACTTATGGTGCTCATCCACAAAACTGAGAAGTGCTCAAATATGGGACTCTGAAACGGTCATGTCCTGACTTTCTAGTGTGTGGATTTGTTCAGGGTTTTTTTTTTTTTTTTAAGTAGAACTTTTAGAAAGAAAACATTCGATTTTGGAGGGAGCTAGCTGCAATCCATTTTCAATCTGAATTCTTTGTTAATGCTTCTTGTTTGGGAATTAACATTATTTAGTATCAAATTAACATTGCTTTCAAGAAAAGCAGTATATTAAATCATTCTTCCTTTGGGGGAGGGAATCCTAAACTATGTGCCAGCAAGAGTTTCTCCCTCCACAGCCACTTTTGAGTCTTTTAACACCTAATGTCAACATGGGAGTTGTGGATGCTCATTTTCTGAATACCATGAATCACTTATTTAGGTTCCTAAACATGAATTTAGGGTACAAGTAGGCACGTAAGTCTGAAAATGCTAATCTTTATTTACATGTCAGCCTGTGTGACACTGACAATGTTCAAATCTCCAATTTATATTGGAAATGAAGCTTTGGAAATACTAAAAAGCAGCCTGTGGGATACTCCATTAATGAGGAGTGAGTCCAAGAGGGTTATAGTGACGAGTGCAATATCCCATTTTTTATATGATGTCCCAGCATGGCAAAAATTTCTTTCCAAATTTTTTGATCAAGATATATTGCTATAGGGAGTAGAACTTGTTCTGTATTACCAGGGACCAGCAGTCCAATATGAGTCAAATGAGTGTAGACTGTTAAAGCTTTTCTTTTGCTCAAAGTGAATGTTAACAATACCAGTGCAGTCTTTCATATCTAGTATTAAATTCATTCAGAACACTACATTGTTGAACAAATTCTCCGTTTTGAGAAATATGCACAGTTGCTACAATCTTGTCCCTGGTTTTACTTTTGAAAATACAGTAACCTTAAAGATGGTGGCCATGACACATGTGTGGGAGAAGCTGCTGATCCCACAAAGCAAGATTTTACAGGATCTGTTGTTTTCACCACCTTTATAATGTGACAGGGACAGACATTGCTCAACTGTTCATCCCATTAGAATAACTTAGACCATTTAAACGCAGCTACACAAGCTGTGCTGATATTGTTTTACAAGTCACTCCCTGCCTTATTTTTTTTAAAACAGTGAGAGTGTACAGAAAAATGAATTAAGATAAACATTGAATCACTGGATCATTGGGGATGGTTTTATAATTGCTAGTTTGATTTATCAAACCAAAGCAAGCAATCCAAATGTTAAAGACTAGCTTGCTATTTATTGATTTAAGATGACATACTCCCATAGTGTGGTATAGTTAAGGCAGTCCCTGTAGAGCTACATAAAACAGCAGAGCAGTGTGACTTCTCATTTTTCCCATCCCCAGAGAAGAACAGAATCATTAGCCAATAATAACATCAGAGAAAAACCTATTAAACCTATTATAGGTGTCAAACCAACACGATGACATAAAAGTAAGAGTGAACAGAGACAGTGGCCCATAGGGGATGAAATAATACAGTTTTGTCTGCTGCATTTCAGCCTCTGAAGTAGAGTCCATTTCGGTTTATACGTTTCAGCAGCAACTGTCAAAAGTGCCAAAACACTCTTAAGTTTGGATTTCATAACAACTTTTCCCCCTTTGTAACTGATCTTAGTCATTAGTATCTGAGGAATAAAAGGTGGTGAACAATAGCTACCGGCAAGTGTTAATTATGGAACAATTATCCCACAAAGATCATTTGCTGCATAGTGTTGAAATAGGAACGATTATTAATACAAAATAGCTTTGTCCTTAGGAGTTGGTTGACCATCAAATGCTTTAAGATGTGACATAATTAAACAAACTGATCTCTAGTGTCTGATTTAAGAAAGTGAGGAAAAAACTATGCCATGCGAATGACAGAGATAATTCTTTAAAGTTTTCTTCATCTCTTTAAGGCTAGATAAAACATTGGCAATATGAATCACTGTTACCTATACTTCTGTCAGGAATCTTGACAGTACGGTAAATATCTTTCCTAAATCTTGACAGTACGGTAAATATCTTTCCTAAAGGTAAAAAGGTTAAAGACATATAGACATTCTTTCTGGGTCTGTGCAGGGACAAGAGGCTTCAAATACAGATTCACCTCTCTCCCATGGAGACAGAGTGGGAGTAGCCGAGACTATGGGATCATCTGAGCCATAAAGAGGATTCTCCATAAAATCTAGAGCTTGGCATATGGGGATAGGTAAGGAATGTCCCCTCCATCAGCCCTCAACCAGCCCATTGAAAAACAGTCACAAAAATGGAATGTAGTTATATTACCTTCTCTGAGAATCTTTCTCTGGATTGGGGGACCCTCCATTTATAAAGGTACAGTCTATTGGAACCATACTGTCAGGAAGCCTAGGCAGAGCCTTAGATCAGGTACCAATGCAGACATCCTCTGCAAAGATATCCCTGGCCTCTGGCAGAATCCATGGCATCTGTATAGATTTTTTGGGATCTGTAGGATTTGGGAGGTGGAGGGAGCTGGGTACCTGGCTCTTCTGCAGAGCAAAAGTGATCCCTCCAAATGCAGAATCTGAAGGAAATTTCAAGGGCAATCTGACAAAATATTCCTCCTCCTCTGCTCTAACACATGTAGGTCCCCTGGACCTAATCTCGACCCTTTTCCTAACCTAGACAAACCACATGTGACTAGAGGTATCAGAATCTGGTCCTTAATCTTAACTACAATTATGAATTTCCAGCCTCTCAAACTCAAAATTCTTTTAAATGATCTACAGCTCTCCAACAATGTATTTTATTTAAATATTTATTCGCAGCCTTATCTGTGTCAAAATGCAGAGTTTTGCTTGTGATTATCTGCTGAAGTAAGAATATAGTCTTCCAGCACATTTGTATGGTTTTTTGTGGGCTCCTCACAAACAGCTCCTTGCAGGTCACTAATAACAGTCAGGTATCTGTCTTATAAATATTTTGTAATATTTCCTTCAATAAGAGTGTGATGGAGTTGGAGCTGCTCTGTAATAACTTATGAATACTGTGTGTTGACCTGGTTATTGGGGTGTTTACTGTATTAATATATTGGTTTAGTTCAATAGGGAAAACAGTCACTAAGGGGGAAAAAAAGGCTTAAGATACACCACTTCTCTACAAACACTCAAGGGTTGTTAAAAGATAGTGCCAGGACAGGAAAACCTGAGATCAAAAGACCAATAGTGGGTTTTTAAAAAGGGACTCTCAAGCATGGGTGGGAGAGAGTTATTCAGGGGAACAAAGCTGACATACAGGTATGTGCTGAGCTGTCTGAAGATGTTAGCTAGCCTTAGTGTCTTACCATCGAGGGATGGTAAGTCTATTAGTAAGATAACTGTGCATGTAGCCTGTTGGTTGTATTTAAAGTCCCTTTTCTCTAAATACTTTGTCCTCACCGTTAAAATAAACAGTACTTTGGCTTAAGAAAGCTGTCCAGTCATTGTAAATTCCACTGGTTACAGAATCCTGAAGAGAAGAACCACAGGAATCCAAACCTAGTTAGACTTGCTGGGTAAGCATGGTTGATACACAGGTACTGTAGCCCAGGGCCTGGTGTAGGAGCAGGGGAATTGTGGAATTCCACCATGGGATAGGTAAAGGCACAAAGCCTGAGAGTGGAAGGGGTGCACTCAGAGAGATCAGAGAGGGGACAGAGACATAGTAGCCCTGCAACTGTGATGAGGGGTGCTAAATTATTCCCTTATTTGTTCTTTTGCAAAGTAAAGCATTTTGAACGAATTCCAAGGATTTTTTTTTAAAAAGAAGTCTTCATTGTATGGCAAATCAACTTTGCAAGTCAAGTCACTGTTTTTTGTTGTTGGTTTTTTTACATTGAACCCTGCTTTAAAGTGTACACGTTAATGTTGGGACCCAAGAAATCTGAACCTGTAGAAAACTACCGTGTTAGTACTCTAATCACAATGTATTTTAAAGGACACTGCTGCTTGACAGCAAATACAGTACTTTTAGTGAGAAAGAAAAGAACACCCCAATTAAATCAAATTATTCTCAGTCCTTGTAGTAGAAATTCTTTACCTATTATACCTGCTTATACTGCAGGAAGAGTTTTCTAAAAAAAAGAAAATTGTTAGCAAGCTAACTTCATACAGAACTATTGAGGCAAATTCCTAAACAAGGGGAGGATCAGGAAGCTGATGAGCAAACCTAAAAGGTTAAGAGTTAACATATCCAGTAAGGTCTTACAGTTTGGATCAGTTAAGGTACCCAGACATTTAGACATTACGCAGACAGTCCTCTCATACATATACCCCTCTCCTATTCTGAACTTTGCTCTCTGTATACCCAGAGACCTCTTATGGCTTGTCCGCATGGGGCATTAATGGACACTAGAGGGGTGTGATTTATAAAGCTCACCAATGGTTTTTGTTATGTGGTAACCAGTCCATGAAGACCCTTCTGGCATGAACTAAAATTCCCTAGTTCTCATTAACATAGCATTAGGTTTAAGAACACTAGAGAACTTTTAGTTCATGCCAGAAGGGTCTACAGAGTACAGTTAGCATGAAACACATTGGTGTGCTTTAGAAATCACTCCTCTCTAGTGCACATTGCTGCATCATGTAGACAAGCCCTCAGGAAGGTTAGCAGGTAGGTAGGTAGGTCCTTATTTGACTTTATATCAGTGAAATATTGACAAAGCGGAGCTCTACCCTGCCTCCTCACCACCTTTTACTATGCCAGGTGCAGTGGAGGTGAGGGGCACAGGTGCAGGATCTGGCTACGGCAGAGATATGGCTGTAGAATTCCTCCATGCCAATGGAATTCTCTAATGGGCATTTATGGCTGGGTTACACTACCTTTGTGTCAGCTAAAGAATCTAGCCCATCACTGGGTCCAGAAATCCCATAAGAAGGTAATTTCTTCATAACTTGGCATAATATTGGCATTTTTCCTGTTAATAATTACTTTTATTGTTATCAGTGCAAATACAGCTGAAGAGACAAAATAAAACACAATTATTTCAGCATTTTTGCTTTCAACTCCAGCCAGAATCAAGAAGTACAGATGCCAACAGAATAAAAGTCTATCAAGAAAATAGTCACCCAAACATTTCTTAGGTTATTACCCCATCCTGTAAGGTTTTTCCTGTGTCTAGAACTGGAGGTGAAACAATGCAGGATCCCAATCCTCCAAAGTGCTCGAAGCAGGAAGATCCTAGCAGTTTTATAGAGCTCCACTGAAGTCAGTGGGACTCTTCACAGGTACAGGGGTCTGCCTACAGCAGAGCAGCTTTCAGTACTAGGGCCCTGGATGTTCCCCAAAGAAGAAGTCCTTCAATATTAGCAGGAGTTACTGGTGAGAAATGAACTAATATTGGTCTGAAGAAACCATTTTATTTTCACTTCCATGAGCTATTGCACTGCCATCTTAGTCCTGCAAGAACCTTACTAAGGGACTCTCATCTAGCTGTCTCTTTGAAAACTGCCTGGTGTATGCAGACAGGAAGAAACTGCAGACTTGCTCTGCTTGCTTAAGATATTGCAACATGATTCTGTTACAGCCAACTTTGTCCTCATTAGCACAGCTCCAGTCTGAAAACTAAACAAATGGTAGGATAAGAATTATCTCAGTGTGTCTCCTATCTACTGTGAAACCTGTACAAGGGACCACCCTCACTGAGCAATCTTGGGACTTGACTGGATGCCCAATGACTTCAAGCGGGGGGAGGGAGCTGGTTGAAAAAGCCCTCAGTGTCTTAAATGGATGCTGTTCACTTGAGGGTATAGTCCATGGAACTGTTCTGTTTAAAGTTAGGCACATGCCAAATCGGGGTCTTAGAGACTGCTTCCTAATTATCCTCAGACACATTCAAATCACTTCTGCTCTCCTTTATTATAAGATCATCTCTATTATCAATAGATTTTTTTCAGTCCCTTGAGTGGATGTGCAAGGGGAGTCTCAGTGAATTTGTTTAATGTTTCATGTATTTATGTCTTCATTTATAAAATGTGTTTATGTTGCAGCACTTCGGCACATGTATATCAAGTAAAAAGAGCTTCCAGCCCTATCGAAAATCCCTATACAATTCAACAGAAATCAGATAATCAATTCTATAGGTGTTTTGAACCCTATTATAGAATGTAATAGAGAATTACAGAATTCTTCTAACAGATATTTCAAAGAGCCTATAGAAAGGTTTGAAAAATAATTTCCTGTTCAGTTCTATAGATTTTTATAGTAACTTCTATATAACCCAATTACATCTCCATTGAACTCTATAGGTCTCATCCCTATAAAATTTTATAGGATTTTACCATGAGGAAATTAAAATATATTTAAACTGACTAAAGGTCAAGTCAAAAGACAGCTTCAGCACAGGAAATCTAGCTTCCTTTGCAAATCCCTCTCCTCAGTCAGCATCCTGGTTAGACAGATAGGGTATGAACATTCATGCACTTTAGTTTCCTGTATATAACCGATAAAATAAATTACAAATAATTGATTACATTACAATGGACTGATATGATTTGAAATTCTTGAAACAACCTTGCACTAAATGACATGGTGAGATAACCTCAAGAATAGACCTGTTACCAGGAATCACTGTAGAACTTCTATGAGAACTCATTGTACTTCTTCTAGCTGTGTGATAGGTTAGTTCAGAAATGTCTGGACAATGAAGAACAAAACAAAAATTGCTTTGCTTTTCATTTTCCAGCCATTTTTGGGCCAGCCTATTACAGGCTTAGATTTACTTTGATGTAGACACAGCAATAATTAAACCTTTACCTACAATTTTGACAGAATACTTCATATATCTTAGAGCAGCACCAGACTTGGGTGATTTGTGCTGATGATAATATTTGACATCTCTTTATCTAGCTGACCGAAGCCTGTTATCTTACACACAGCACAATCCACAGGAATAGTCTGAGTTTATTGTAACTTGGATGACAGATTATAAAAGTCAAATACTTTGGCAAATAGGAGAGCAATATCTGAATTCAATTCAGAGACCATTCACAAATGAAAGCATCCACACAAAGAAAAATTCTTTTGATCTTGTTACCCAGATGATGTTGATACATAATACAAACATGACAGATATCTCTGTGTAACAGTGAATAATAAATTATTATAATAATACTTTGCATTTCAGATCACCGTCCACAAGAGAATCTCTAAGCACTTTAACAATATTGATTAATTAAATCTCACAACATCCTGAGAGTCAGTTATGATCTTACTTTTATAAATAGTGAAACTGAGTCACAGAACTTTGATCTTTTAGTGACACAAAGCATTAAGACTGAGCTTCAGGTAAGTGAAATTAAAAAAATTTGGCCTAGTTAACCTGAATTTAATCTGTTTTTGTTATCTGCTCAGTGTACCACAAGATGTGTCTTTATGTCTGTTTGATCACTCTTTGACCAATGGGATTGTTGGAAATTAATGAATATAGGAGAATTTGGCATTTTTGTTTGAAGTTTTAGGGGTTTTTTTGTGTGTTTTTTTTTCTTATTTTTTCTGATAAATACTGGACTGATGGATAATTTTGCATGTTGCTCTCTGAAAGTGAGTGGGTGCAGGGACATTTAAAACATATGGTTCTTTTTCCATATCTGTCCCAGAAAAAGGTGGACATTTTATTTTTGCAAGTGGCACACACAGATGAAGGCAACCAAACTGATTGGCTTGCTGATGGGAGAGGGGAGGTTTTTCTGAGTTATG
The DNA here is from genome assembly GCF_965140295.1 of Lepidochelys olivacea. NCBI lineage: Eukaryota > Metazoa > Chordata > Testudines > Cheloniidae > Lepidochelys > Lepidochelys olivacea. The sequence continues at coordinate 33,338,160 of NC_140415.1, forward strand.
TGTCCAAGTGCAGGGGTTGTCATTCTCTTTGCGGACAGGGTTGAGCCTGATTTGATGGTTGTGCAGGATGTTGTTCTGGAATGTTCATTGATGGTTTGAGCTACTTTTGAGCAATATCATCCTATTTTTTTAATGTCTATGCTTTCACTGTAGAAAGAGACACGGTGTGTTTTTTTCAGAGCTTGGGAGCAATTCTGACAAATTGTTTGACAAATGATATAGGTAATTTTGTGGGGAAAATTTAATTGTACTCTTCGTAAGAGACTGGATAGAATCGTTTGGAACCTCATCCACTATCTGCTCAGCAAACTGGCAATTCTTTTATAGACTTCTGCCCTGGCTTATCCATGTCAACATTTTCATCCTTATGAGCAGCAGTATATCTTTCTGGATGCTAGTGCCAGCTCTCTCTCTACGGCCTGTCTGCACCGTTTTATGTTTTTACTCATAATTTTTCTCATTTGCTTTCTATTTCTATTGTCCCCACTGGGATTTGGGATCATGGTCTGGTTTTATTTGTGTTCTCTCTTCCTTCTGTTCAAGACCGTTGTCCATACTGGCCTTTTAACAGTTGCCTTTTACAAGATGTTCACTTTGGGGACTCTTTCATTTATTTTTGGGGAGTCTAGGTTACCTCAAAGGATGTTTTCTTCTCCTTGAGGCAATGGTTGGAGGTTGATAAAGTTAATATTGCATGTTTTTGTGAGCAATACACACAGCAGTTAGCCTGAGGCCTTCACTGGAGTATGGAGGAGTTAGAGTTGGGGATTGTGGAACTTGAAAAAGCCTTTCATGTTTTGTTTCTAGAAGTCCTGTCTATTCCTTTATGGCAGCAGACGTAACATAAGTGGTTCATTTTATTGATCATGCTAATTTTACATGGGATTCAGTAGATACCTTGGTTTGGTTTTAGATACCAAGTTTGTATTCCATTTGCTGGGTTTCTCGTTTTTTATCAGAAGTGAAATCAGTCCTTCCTAGGGGCAGTATTGCCAGGCTAGACAGTTGCCTCTTTGAGCAAGCCATTCCTGATTATATTTATGTTTCTATGTTGTTACCCATTGCTCCTGCTGTGGGTTGGTATATTGACAAGCCTGGCAGCTTGCTCGCCTTCAGTTGGTCTTTTGAATTTACTTTTAATAGCTTAGACTATAAGTCATTGTACATGCTTGTGGTAAATATTTATCGTTATCAAACACTTGTTGATTATCCTGTTACGGTACAGAGAAGATAGCTTCTGAGAGACTCCAGCCTGGTGAACTATATACACACCTCCAACTGTGAAGAGAATGGATGATCTCCAATGGAGAATTCTTCATGAGACTATTGCCACAAATATGTTTGTGCATCATTTGACTCTGGAGGTGTCGTTTGTGTGACATGGAGGAAACTCATTTTCAGGTTGTTGTTCCAGGTTACAGACATTATTTGTTTTACTTCAGGGTATTTTCCAGTTATTGTCCCTTGATTTTTCTTCTACTTTATTATTTTTCCTGTTAAGTATAGGTTCATAAATAGATCTGCCGTAACTCTCACAAACTTTATTTTGGTTTCATGCCTTAGGGGATGATGAACCAGAAGGGAATGATCCAAGTGTCTGGTACTTAACAACTTGGAGAGGATGGATTTGGGGAGACTCGGGACTGGATGGGCTGTTGGTGTCATCCAGCAATAAGTATTTAGTTTGATGAGAGCCAGGGTAAGACCTTATGCTTGTGGATAAGCCTGGTGATGTCAAGAAACTGAACCCTAGCTGCACAGCATAAAGCCCCCAAGTTTACAGGGCATATGGTGACAGAACCCCTTAGTGGCCTGTGTGGTCCCCAAAAATGTCACAAAGGCCTCTGATTTTTGTTTGATTTTTTCTTATCCTTTTTTTCTTCCTTTAAAGAAAATTGGTTTTATTTTTTGTATACTATGATAAATATCAGGTGATGAGAGTATTGACTAAAACAGATGCATAAAATGAATGGGAACATCTTTAAAAGAATAAGATCATAAAAATATACTTCTGGAATGTAATTGTCCTCTGCTATACAGGAAGTCAGACTAGATTATTATAATGGTCCTTTCTGGCCTTAGAATCTATGAATCCTTTATAAACTTGTTAGGAAGTTTAGTTATTCCCTTGATCTTATGAAATAGTCCAAGTATTTGGAAATTCAGGTAAGCAATCATACATAAACAAATCACAGTGACTCTTTGAGCGAAAAGAAAAATGACAGCACCTGATCACTCCTGTAATACTGGATCTCTGATGACATTTGATAAAACCTTTATTCCATTCAAATCAATTGTAAGCACTTAAAATATTGAAATTATTTGAATGCATTTTTTAATTTAATCAGCTTGAATGTATATTCAGGTCCAGTGAATGATTTCAGTGCTCCTGAAAGGAAAAGTTTAACGTCTAAACAGAAGCTGTGGAGGGAAAGGGAGTAGGCTTATGTCAAGCTTTGGTGTTACATTTTAGTTTCACCTGAAAGGGCCACCCTTGTAGTACACTGAGCAATGCATTCTGCATGGTTATTAAATCCTATGGGCAACAAAATAATAGAGCTGTGGATTTCACTTAGGACCTTCCTTGGCTTATTAAGTCTTGGGGTTCTCTTTTCGAAATGCAAGCAAGTTGTATTTTTCTGACAATACCTGTAGTAGGTCCACAGATTTTGATAAAGGAAATTTCACCAACGTCAAGTCATAATGATTTTGATTAAAAAAAACAATTTTTATTCTTAAGAAAAATGTATACAGGCTAAATGCTGAGAACTGAATGCCCAGAATGTAAAAATCTATATTTAAACATTGATATATTTGGATAGCCTCTAAAGCAGCGGTGGGCAAACTTTTTGGCCCAAGGGCCACACTGGGGTTGCAAAACTGTATGGAGGACGGGGTAGGGAAGGCTTTGCCTCCCCAAACAGCCTGGCACTTCTCGCCCCCTGACTGCCCCCCTCAGAACCCCCAACCCATCCAACTCCCCCTGCTCCTTGTCCCCGAACTGCCCCCTCCTGGGACCCCACCCCTATCCAACCCCCCTACTCCCAATCCCCGACTGCCCTGACCCCTATCCACCCCCCCGCCCCCTGACAGACCCCCACAGGACTCACACGCTTATCTAACCCGCTGCCCGTTCCCTGACCCCCCCCCCCAGAACCTCCGCCCCATTCAACAGCCCCCGGCTCCCTGTCCCCTAACTGCCCCCTGGGACCCTCCGCCCCTTATCCAACCCCCCAGCCCTCTTACCATGCCCCTCAGAGCGGCATGTCTGGCAGCCGTGCCGTCCGGCCAGAGCTAGACACGCTACCGCGCTGCTTGGCAGGAGCTCGCAGCCCTGCCGCCCAGAGTGCTGCCCACGTGGCAGCATTGCTGTGGGGGAGGGGCGCTAGCCTCCCCAGCCGGGAGCTCAAGGGCCTGGCAGGACGGTCCCGCGGGCCGGATGTGGCCTGAGGGCCATAGTTTGCCCACCTCTGCTCTAAAGAAAGTAGATTTGGCAGCCCACATTGTGATATTTAAATACGCAAAAAATAAGACAAGCAGAGTAACAACCCCCCCCCAGTATTAAACAAAATATGACTATGTAGGGCAAGAATAAGTTGTTAGATGTAGTCAATAAGAGGCAGAACAGAGCTACACTGCCCCAGAAGTAGCCAATGGCAAGGAATTGTGACTCAAGATTCATAATCTCTTCTCTTCTTTCCTCTCCTCTTGCTCCTGCTGTTGGCTCAGCTCCATTTCATTTAAGGCTCCCCTCACTCACTACCCTCTCTCCACCCACTTGCTTGCGGTAAAACAGGGCTGTACAGAGCCTGTTTTCCCTCTGATGCCTGGAGCGATGATCCAGAGAGGCTGGGCAGGGAGAGGGGTCATAGAAAGCAGGGGCTGTCTTAGTCCTCCTTACACACCTGTGCAACCATGTAATGATGGGCCACAATTTAAACTTTAACAAAAGCCATTGTTTGGACAAGTAGTTAAGTAGCATAACACATTCTTAATATATTGCTTATTGTGTAATAACAATATACATATTTTGCTCCCCTATTACATCATTTTCAAACAAAAGCCATGAAATAGCTTGTGAAGGTAATGGGCTCTTCTTTGGATGAGGAATCTTCCTTCTTGTATTTTGTTTAGGATAATATACATTATCCTGATCCCGTACACTTCTTTTTTTCACAATATGTAGTGATTCTATCATGAGATACTAAAGAACCTTAGAAAGAGCTGTAGAATTAGAAGCAGTAGGACAGTTATCACTCATTTTTACCAAATTATTTCTTCCTAGGACCCAATCTTGAAGTCCTTAATCAAAATTCCCCCTAAGATTAACCCCTTAGGAGTTCCGCTAAATTGGCTGTGCAATTAATTTTACAATCCAGGTAAAAATCCAGCAGACAGGGAGGTGAAATGTTGCTGACTGTCAATGCAAACTAAACAGTCAATGAAATATTAGTGGGAAAACAAACTTTCTTCAGCTTTAACCATGCAAACAGCATGCAGTTCAGCAGCCACAAGGGCAACTCTGATAATGACAAAACAACAGAGTCAATTGTTCCCATCAGTACGTAAAGCTTCAAAGTTTACAGATAACATAATCGCTACCATTCATAAGGCAATGTTGACTTCTTCTGACTTGTGTTTAAATCTTATCTTATAAAATGTATAATTTTTAAATAGTGTAATCACACCTACTTCAAAAGCTCCCTATCTCTTATTAAATCCTTTTCTGTTGCAATAGAGTGGAATAATACCACTATCAACAACTATTGAAAAGTTAACAAAACAAACTTTTGGGACTGATAAAGGGTGGTCATTGTAAAATGGTGTGTGCTGTGTACATTAAATTAAGTCGAGATATACAGTATATAGTGACAGTATATAAAATATTACACAAACAGGATGTGCCAGTGTATTTGCCACCCTGTTCGTTGTCAAATAAATCTCTATTCCTTATCATTGAATTTTACACATTCCTTCTGCATGAGTCAGGGCTCTATATTTTATTGATATGTGCTGGATCTGATATAGCTGCCATGGATATCCACAGGTCCTGAAGGATATCTGCATTTGTGACTCTTCCCTAATATGTCTCACACTTCTTTTTGTCACTTCCAAAATGTACTAGTTTGAAATGAGAATGTAAGATAACATCAGAATTTTTAAACTGTAGATTTAAAAATATTTAGAGTTTGATCTAATTTCCAGTGAAGTCAATAGAAGGACTTTGCTGAGGTCAATAGGTCTTGGATCTATCCCTCAATCATTAAAATCTCTCATCACAGAATCATAGAATATCAGGGTTGGAAGGGACCTCTGGAGGTCATATAATCAACCCCCTGCTCAAAGCAGGACCAATCCCCAACTAAATCAACCCAGCCAGGGCTTTCTCAAGCCTGACCTTGAAAACCTCTAAGGATAGAGATTCCACCACCTCCCTTGGTAACCCATTCCAGTGTTTCACCACCCTCCTAATGAAAAAGTTTTTCCTAATATCCAACCTAAACCTCCCCCACTGCAACTTGAGACCATTTCTCCTTGTTCTGTGATCTGGTACCACTGAGAACAGCCTAGATCCATCTTCTTTGGAACCCCCCTTCAGGTAGTTGAAAGCAGCTATCAAATCCCACCTCATGCTTCTCTTCCGCAGACTAAACAATCCCAGTTCCCTCAGCCTCTCTTCATAAGTCATGTGCTCCAGCCCCCTAATCATTTTTTTTTGCCTTCCATTGGACTCTTTCCAATTTTTCCACATCCTTCTTGTAATGTTGGGACAAAACTGGACACAGTACTCCAGATGAGGCCTCACCAATGTTGAATAGAGGAGAATGATCACGCCCCTCGATCTGCTGGCAAAGCTTATACAGATTGTAAGTATTTCTCTCACTGATATTGCTCTAAAACCTGATCATAGTGTATCTTGCACTAAGAGAAAGACAACTTCTTGCCTTAAAGAGCTTACAATCTAAAAGGGCAAACAGATGAAGTGGGGCAGGGACAAAGATGCAACAGACAAACCAAAATGGTCAAGGAGATAATTGATGATGGGTGTCCATCTTGACAGCACTATGTTTCTTTTTAAATAGTAAATGTAAATAGTATATGTAAATTATCCCTGGTTCCAGTTACCCTCTACTGAACCTAACCATAATCAGCATGCTAATTTCCTGCATGATAGAAGTGAATCTTAAGGGATGGGGAATGTTAAGGAGAGGAGGCAAGAGCTTTGAAAGACTCCCATTGTCTTCTACAATCCAGATCCAAGGCTAGTTAAGGAAAGGTGTTCCATGGCTAGGGAGCAACAAGGAAGAAAGCACAAAGACAGTGGGCATTGGAGAAATAAGCATACCTGGAAAAACACTGTGGGAGCCTGACAGAAGCTCACAAATAACTATTCAATTATTTAATCACCCTATACCAAAAACCCACCGACCGCTATGCCTACCTTCATGCCTCCAGCTTCCATACTGGACACACCACATGATCCATTGTCTACAGCCAAGCGCTGAGGTACAACCGCATTTGCTCCAATCCCTCAGACAGAGACCAACTCCTCCAAGATCTTCACCAAGCATTCTCAAAACTATGATACCCGCACGAGGAAATAAGGAAACAGATCAACAGAACCAGACGTGTACCCAGAAGCCTCCTGCTGCGAGACAAACCCAAGAAAGAAACCAACAGAACTCCACTGGCCATCACATACAGTGCTCAGCTAAAACCTCTCCAACGCATCGTCAGTGATCTATAACCCATCCCAAACAACGATCCCTCACTTTCACAGGCCTTGGGAGGCAGGCCAGTCCTTGCCCACAGACAACCTGCCAACCTGAAGCATATTCTCACCAGCAACGACACACCGCACCATAGTAACTCTAACTCAGGAACCAATCCATGCAACAAACCTCAATGCCAACTCTGCCCACATATCTATAGCAGCGACACCATCACAGGACCTAACCAGATCAGCCACACCATCACCGGTTCATTTACCTGCATGTCCACCAATGTAATATACGCCATCATGTGCCAGCAATGCCCCTCTGCTATGTACATAGGCCAAACTGGACAGTTCCTACATAAAAGGATAAATGGACACAAATCAGATATTAGGAATGGTAATAAACAAAAACCTGTAGGAGAACACTTCAATCTCCCTGGACACACAATAGCAGATTTAAAGGTAGCCATCCTGCAGCAAAAATACTTCAGGACCAGACTTCAAAGAGAAACTGCTGAGTGCATCTGATGAAGTGAGCTGTAGCTCACGAAAGCTTATGCTCAAATAAATTTGTTAGTCTCTACGGTGCCACAAGTACTCCTTTTCTTTTTGCGAATACAGACTAACACGGCTGCTACTCTGAAACTTGCTGAGCTTCAGTTCATTTGAAAATTTGACACCATCAGCTCAGGATTAAACAAAGCCTGTGAATGGCTAGCCAACTACAAAAGCAGTTTCTCCTCCCTTGGTGTTCACACCTCAACTGCTAGAAGAGGGCCTCATCCTCCCTGATTGAACTAACCTCGTTATCCCTAGCCTGATTCTTGCTTGCATATTTATACCTGCCTCTGGAAATTTCCACTACATGCATCTGAAGAAGTGGGTATTCACCCATGAAAGCTCATGCTCCAATAAGTCTGTTAGTCTATAAGGTGCTACAGGACTCTTTGCTGCTATTCAATCATTGTGCGGCACAACCTTTTACTGGCATAAATCTATGCCATTGAGGCTCTCCAAGTACAGACTATGTTATCCACGCACTTGATTTCACTCACTCTTCTTTCAGTGGGATTTCAACTGCCCGGATTACAGCCTTCAAAAGTGGGAGCAGATCTCAAAACTGTTCAAAATTTGTTTTGTGCTCACCACTGGAGGAAGAGTCCATACACCATGACTGATTCAGCACAGTAGTGCTGTGGTCACTGGTCCTTTCTTCCTCTGTCAAATTTTAATTGAAAACAGCATTTTAAAAAGAAGAATAAAGAAGAAACATAAAGGAATGGGCAGGGTGGTCTAGACTGATGAATCATGCCCTCCATAAGTAAAGATGCTGAGTCCTCTTTTTCTGAAGGAGGCCCTTTAAAATCAGGCTGTATGTCCATATGAGTTGAAAAATGACTGTCTAAACACCAGAGTGGGTCAGTCTAAACTACTGAATGTGGGTTGTTTCTAAGGCCACAATGAGTGAGGCGCCACACTTGTGCAGGGGCCTGTTCATGGAATTAGATTGCAGAACTAGGGCCCTGAATGACTTGAATTACTCTCCCAACTCCTAGTGTGACTGTAAAGTCGATTAAAGCAGTTTCTGAGCTGGCAGTAAGAAAAGGAGTACCTGTGGCACCTTAGAGACTAACCAATTTATTTGAGCACAAGCTTTCGTGAGCTACAGCTCACTTCATCGGACGTTGGCAGTGCAGCTTTGTTCTCACACTGGTCAATGATTAGTAAAAGCCCATGTACATTTTAACTGGGGTAGGAAAACAGGGTGATGTGCACATATTCCCTTTGCCAGTTCAGCCCTGTGTCACAATAAGGCAACATCCATTCTTATTAAGCAGTTACTTCTACCTTCATAACAACAGTAATGAGACTGGATGAGCTGTAGTAGGTATAGTATTTCATGTGGGTGCTAGGTGGTCTACACAAGCTTTAGAGTAACAGCCGTGTTAGTCTGTATTCGCAAAAAGAAAAGGAGGACTTGTGGCACCTTAGAGACTAACCAATTTATTTGAGCATGAGCTTTCGTGAGCTACAGCTCACTTCATCGGATGCATCATCATCGGATGCATCACAAGCTTTGTGACTCATGATATTGTGCCAGGATCCAGTTGTTTCCTAGAGCTAGCTTCATGACTAGAAATACCTTTCCCATCCACACCCAGTGCTGAGATAAGACCTCAAGGAAGATGTGATGCTGGGTTTCAATCTCATTTCCAACTCTCTGAAAGTTCTTTGTGCATAGAGACTAGGTGAATTTCAACTCAAAGCAAACTTAGTGCTGGACTCAAGCTCACCTTTTTGGTGTAGTGTATTTGGGGCTTAATTGCCCTTACAGTGGAATTCACATTGCAAGCAGAAGGTCATCTAAAAGGCCGGATGATCTGTGAGTGGCATGATGGAGTGGAAATGTAGAGGTTTATTTTCTGAAAGAGGCCTGAAATATAGTACTCAATTCTATAATTCAAAATCTTGAAAACAGCATGTATTTCTTACTGTATTGCATAAAGTATATTCAGTGGATACAATTTTTCAATCTTGCAAATACCACACTGTATACCTTAGAGTTAAACAGGAATTAGAATAACAAAATAGCACATTCCATTATTATTTATACAATGCACTACAACTGCAAGCTTAGGTGGACCTTGACTTTTATTTTTAATATTTATATATAAAATATATATGTAAATATAAATAAATGCAAATAAACAATATATTTATTTTTAATATTTATATATATATTTTTCTAAGAGGGGGGAAAAATGAAGGATTGAATGCAGATTGGTCTTGAATCTGAGTTAACATGATGTTGTGACATGCCAAAAGATTTGTTGAGGTAATGCACTCAGTGTGGTGTTGAATGATTGTTCAGAGTCCATTTGGAAAACTTACTTATCAAGATCACTTAATGTAGATATATGAACCAATAGCTGTTTATCACTTCAACAGATGTTCTCCCCGATTTCTTCATATTCAGACATTCGTACTACAAGCTGTGGCTGACAGAGGTTTTACAGATGATGTAATATATGAATATGAATCAAAAAAGCTGAGATCACTCATTTATTGATTTGACTTTTCATACTGAAGTTATTTGGCTGATGGATGATGTTAGGTGTAAAAAGTAATGAAAATATAGGACTGAAGACTATCTCAGGCTTGTGTTAATGGTTTATCAAGATGGATGGGATGGATTCATTCTTGGCTGGGGCAGATTTTCTTTATACATTACTAACACTTGCAAATATTCCATCAACTTTAGGATTTGTGAAACCTGAAAGATAAGCGTAGCAAGGCATTATTGTTTTTTATGAGTATGATTACTCAGTATATTTTTTCTTAATACATCTCTTTACCACTGACATCTGTGAGTATTACTGGATTCTGTAACTCTGACTTCTACATCTCTCATCACAGCCTCCACCTTCCTTGCTCACTGTATGTTCCTCCCAATCCTCTACGCAAGTATTTCTCAACCTTTTTGATACCAGGGACCAGCTTGCCACCTTCCTAAACTGTGTCAGTGAGATTTCAGGGTCTGGCACCAGTCCATGGACTCATCATTGAGAAACACTGCTGTATGCTAACCATCTACAGATGGAGAAGCCTTCCATTTTTTTTGTGCACTGAGTTGTTTAAAATTCCTCCTTAAACTCTATTTCATCTGGAATTTTTTCCATTAATGAACTCCTCATAAGTACTGTCTGCATCTTCTTTCACTTCAACTTCATACCTATGGCATAGACATTGTGTGCTGTATCATACATGTATGCGAAGCACCGTGTACACTTACTTTGCACTATAATCAATATAGTTAATAGGGAGTTAGAAACTTTATGTTCAGCTTGGTCTAAAGCAGTGGTTCTCAAAGCCAGTCCACCACTTGTTCAGGGAAAGCCCCTGGCGGGCCGGACTGGTTTGTTTACCTGCTGCATCCGCAGGTTCGGCTGATCGTGGCTCCCACGGGCCGCGGTTCACCACTCCAAGCCAATGGAGGCTGCGGGAAGGGCGGCCAGCACCTCCCTTGGCCCGCACCACTTCCCACAGCCCCCATTGGCCTGGAGCAGCAAACCGTGGCCAGTGGGAGTCGTGATCTGCCGAACCTGCGGACGCGGCAGGTAAACAAACCGGTCTGGCACCCCAGGGGCTTTCTCTGAACAAGCGATGGACTGGCTTTGAGAACCACTGGTCTAAAGGAAGGAGCGCAGGTTTAGAAGTCAGGCGCTCCTAAGTTCTGGTCCTAGCTTTGCCACTAAGGGTAGGTCTACACAGCCAGCAGCAATGAGCCTATCAGCCAAGGTCAACAGACTTTGGCTTGCAGGGCTCATGTTGGCACTCTAAAAATAGCTGTGTAGACATTGCTTTGAAGTTTTGGTTCAGGCTTGAGCTCGGTCTCTAAAATCCAGCCCTGCCCTTGGTTTCAGAGCCTGAGCTGCAGCTTCAAAGTGCTGTCTGTGACATGTTGACAATATCCTGTAATATCCTGAACAACCTTATATAATTAAGATGCATCTGTGTATGTCTTATTGTGGCCTTGTATGTACCTTCTCTAGCAAGGAAGGGGATGCTAATGTAAGTCCTCTGTTATCAGCCCTTTGAGTCTCCCCCACCTCCCAGTGAGGTCTGCATATACCTGTTCAAACTGGATTCTCCAGGGACTAACAGACAAATAAAGGATTTTTGCATAAATAGGCTGTTTTTAAACAGGCTCAGGGCCTTCTTCCTGATCCAACAAATGGACAGGACCTCCGGCCCATGGAGGGCCCCAGTCCTTTGGATAGAGTTGGAAGGACTAGGCCTACTGAAGCATCATAAGACTGGGCGTGTGTTCTGAGCGGAAGCTGTAATGACCTTTTAATCATAAGGAATTCCCTTGGGTGGGGGGTGGGGGTGAGGAGGTTGAAGGAATACTCTTGCCAGAGTCCATGTTAGGGTGAATGCAAGTAGGTTCTTGTATTGTTTTTAATTTGTTTTCTCTGTGAATGCTTTTTACCTTAAGAATAAAGTAAGCTTGTATAAGAAATAGTGCTGGGTAGTACCTCATAACTGTAGCAATTACACCTGTTAACCATCTCTGAACAGAAAGCCAGCAGGTGTCTGTTCTGAGAATAACAGAGTGGAGGCAGGGAATTGTGCAGCCTGAAAATATTCCGGTCAGAAGGGAAAGAGACATGAGTCTCCATGCCAAAAGGCAATGGCTTGGGAGCTGGAAGCCTGAGAACAGGTGCCCTTGCCGGACCACCGAGGGGAAATACAGGGGCAGTAATCTGGAACTGTGACACCATCTACACACAGAGTAGCAGCCGTGTTAGTCTGTATTCGCAAAAAGAAAAGGAGTACTTGTGGCACCTTAGAGACTAACAAATTTATTTGAGCATAAGCTTTCGTGAGCTACAGCTCACTTCATCCATGAGCTGTAGCTCACGAAAGCTTATGCTGGGAGCCGCACACCCAGCACTGGTAGCTACGCCCCTCGTAGAGGTGGCATTTTTAGAGTGCTGGGAGAACTGTCTCCCAGCGCTCTGCCATGATCACACAAGCCACGTTAAAGCCCTGCCATGTTAAAGCGCTTTAACATAGCCAGTGTAGACTAGCTCTGAGGCACAGAGGCACAAATAGAACGTTGTCAGTGTGGTCAGGATATCCAGGTGTTTCCCATACCTTCTTCTCTAGGCCTTCACAACCGTTTGATTAAATCACCATCTTTCTCTGGATGCCTAGGCTCTATTCAGCTAGGATCTTGAGCACATGCCTAACTTTAAGCACACAAGCAATCCCATTGAAGTAAATTGTAATTGTTTGGTAAAGCTTTTTGGCTAACAACTAATGCAAATATTAAACCTCCCTCACTCTAATTATTATATCCTCAAACAATGTATACAGTGAACAGTGGAAGACCAATCTAAAAAAGAGTGAGTTTAAAGGAAATGTGATTTTTTTTTCTGCTTTGACAGACTTTTCTGAAACTGTGGGTCAGTATTTCATATAAGCTGAGGTGCAGGCAGAAGGACCAATGAAATTCTTCCACAGAGTTTGCTATTCTAGTACAGTATTAATTCTGTTTTCCCAATTTTTCACCTTGCCTTGCTCAGAGATGGTCATAGTGACAAACACTTGCTCAGTCATGTCTGAAAGAGTAAATTTCCAAAGAACAGAAAGGAGCAATTGATGAAAGTGTTTTTGTTCATTACAGATGTTCTGTATAAAATAAAATAGTACTTGGCAAGGTCCCTTCAACATAGTACTTGAATTTGGGGAGGATCAGATAGTATGCCCCACATTAATGGGGTACCCTAAAAAGTGATGACATGCATCAGAATTTTCACATTACCTTCCCAAACTCCAGTAAGTTACACACTACCTTAATACCTTATCAGATTTTTAGAGAAAGAATGGTTCAGTGGTTAGGGCACTAGCCTAGGATTTGAGACCTGAATTCAAGTTCTTGCTCTGCCACAGATTTCCTGCCTCCACCTGCAAAATGGAGATAATAGCACTTCCCTAAAATAAATACATTAAAGGTTGTGAGATGCTCAGTAATGAGGGCCTTTTTAAGTAGTGTACCCAAAATAGATAGATATCTGGCTGATCTCCATTAACTACAATGAAGAGGTTACTGGCACCTGCCTCTGGGCCATATTCTGCCACCTTTACTCATAGTCAGTTGTATCGTACTATGCCGTGAGTTCATGGACATCAATGGCACTACTCAAGTAGTAATACACTAATCAACAGTAAAAGAGGCAAAATCTGGTCCTAGACAGAGGTGGCGTTAGCAAAAAACAAACATAAAATGTACAGGGTACCAGCCTTTCAATTTAAATATTAACCACTAGCCTGCTACTGACCACAGCAGAAAAAATGGAACAAAATGTATCTTCAGAGCTTCCCTGTGTTAATGATATGCTTCTTTTGCAATGCAAGCATTCTAAGAGATAGTCTGTACTTCAAAGAATGCTGCTGCAGTGGAAGTCATCAGTTAACCGTGAAATTCTTATAAATGAATACCCAATAAACTAATACACTAGTTAAATATATACCTTTTGTGCCAACTGATAAAATACAATTGTTATCAAACTGGTACAAAGAATGAACCTTAACAAGAATGTACAGTGTACATTATGCACACACTTTGTCAAGCCTAGACTCAGTACAATGCAAATTATCTCAAACAAATCCCTACTGTAGCAGAGGAATAGAAGTCAGTTAAAACCTAATACTTATCACACACCCTGATATATTTACAATATGTTGATTGTATTATATGCAATATGAAGGAAAAATGGATTTTACATGTGTAAATATTATCATTTGTGTGTGCAGTGACAGTGCAAAAAAGGATCAGTTCTATTTTCATATCAATGTCAAAAGTCCTGTTAGCTTCAGTGATGCAGAACCTGTCCCAAAGTATATATGCAAATGTTTGCTGTGCAAAGCTAGATAACAGCAATGGAAGTTGGGTTAAGGACCTTTAAACATTTACCCCAATTACTCAAAACATAGGAACATGGAAATTGCCAAACAGGATCAGACACGAGGTTATTAGAGGTTGATTTTAAACCTGAAGCATGAAGTAGAATATTCCTTCCAAAATTGTTGTCATATTATTATAACTCTGGCTATTCTTGTTATCCCTATAAATGTTGAATATCTTTTTTGAATTTTGACAAATGTTTGTCCTCGATAAATTCCCGTTGCAATGATTTCCACAGCCTAAGCTCACATTTTGTGAAAATGTATTTCTTTTTGTCAGTTTTGAATTTGCTACCTTTTAATTTAATTGGCTGTCCCTTTGTCCTTGTTTAAAAAGACATTTTGTTCTGCCTTTAGGTACAGCAATAATATAAATAAATAATGAATAATATGGCTATTTATTATTAACACTATTTTCTTAACATTTCTACTGTCTTGAAAATGTCAATATTGATTTCAGTTTCTATTTTTCTGAATTTCTGATGTTTCAGAGTCCTTTTGTTTATTCCTCTTCTCCACTTGTGCTTCTTAAGTGCTCTTCTGAATAGGGACAGTGTGCCAAATTGGTGTGTAAATTCCGATGGAAGACTATGGTGGATTTAAACACAGTATACAGATTAACTAGTGGTGCCACTATAGTTAAAATTATGAAAAGTTTCATTTATAGCCCCCTCTTTGGCTCCATGCTCCACCGAAAATAATTATTTGGGCTGAAAAAATACCATGCTTATCTTGTCCAGAAGAAATTTTTGTTATTTGGTTGGTAAGATGTTTTTATGAGAAGTGTTTTTAAAGTTTAAATAAAATTGTTCCTGTTATTTTTGAGTGCTGCTAGAGTGAAAAGGATATACTTTTTCTTTTTTTTAAAAAGAGGCAAAACAGAAAAGTTGCATTCTCACTTAGAACTCAGAGACAAAATTAGTATAGCAAGCTCAGATTATCACAATGGTGGATAACCATACAAAAAACTAGACCAATAGCTACCACACAGTGGTAGGTGACGTGCTACATATTGTCTCTATACTTAGAACAGAAATGAACTATGCTGGCTTGTTGGTCTGTTGGCTGACTTTCTAATAGCAACCTCTATTTATGATATCTCTTCATGAAACGGAATATGTTGCTTGTGCAAATGTGCCAAAGGAAGTGAACTATCGGTATATGCTACACCATTTATACATATATTATACTTATTGCTAATTGTATATAGTTATGTGAAATTAACAGTTTAATATCATTTATAAATGAAAAGACTGTTGAACCTTTAAACATGTTTGCAAAATGAAGCACTGCTGTTTCTCAAAATTCAAGAACTACGGGCGGGAGGTGGAAAATGGTAGAACCATAGAGAGATGAAATCCAGTAAGGATGGTCAAATTGATATGTATGATAAATTAGATACTACCATGATAGGCACCTCAGAAATATGATAGGGACTTTGCAATACCCTATTTTACTGCTAAATCTCTTTATATGTGTACTAATTCTTTACCTTCACTACTGTGTTTTGTTGCTAATCTCTTTATACTTGTATGCATTCTTTATTCTACTATGCTATTTGGAGCCACATGAATCATCTCCCTTCCAGTTCAGATAACATTCTGTGAACATTCCTGATGGTTCAGTTAGCACACAATCACAAGCAATACATATGTAAATGGTTCATTTTCATCCACACACAAAAAACCTCTGATAGAATGTTCATGTACAAACTACAAAGACAGCTGTCCAAAGTTGAAAACATGCTTGCCAAATGGGTCTTAAATGTGAAAATTCTATCACCTATATTGGAATATATCAATTAGACCTACAGGTGCTAGTCTGTGAAAAGTGTGTGCACAGCTGTTTGTACATTACAGAGTTTGGGCTGAGATTCCTTTGATGATTATGCATGCAGTGTGTTCTCTACAGAAATAATTTACTTTAAATCTTTGGTTATGGCATAAGAGAGGTCAGAAATATAGCTGGTTGGGAGTTTTTTTTTCTTCAGAAAATGCTGATTTGTTGCAATTAATATGATTCACACAAAAAGATCATGTTGATTGTCAAGGTTCGTTCCCAGCTCTGAACTCTAGGGTACAGATGTGGGGACCTGCATGAAAACCCCCTAAGTTTATTTTTACCAGCTTAGGTTAAAACTTCCCCAAGGTACAAACTATTTTACCTTTTGCCCCTAGACTTTATTGCTGCCACCACCAAATATATAACAGGGAAAGAGCCTGCTTGGAAACGTCTTTCCCCCAAAAATCCTCCCAAACCCTACACCCCCTTTCCTGGGGAAGGCTTGATAAAAATCCTCACCAATTTGCATAGGTGAACACAGACCCAAACCCTTGGATCTTAAGAACAATGAAAAAGCAATCAGGTTCTTAAAAGAAGAATTTTAATTGAAGAAAAAGTAAAAAGAATCACCTGTGTAAAATCAGGATGGTAAATACCTTACAGGGTAATCAGATTCAAAACATAGAGAATCCCTCTAGGCAAAACATTAAGTTACAAAAAGACACAAAAACAGGAATATACATTCCATTCAGCACAACTTATTTTATCAGCCATTTAAACAAAACAGAATCTAACGCATATCTAACTAGATTACTTTGATGAATTCCCTATTTCAATTTTTTTTAAAAAATAAAATTTTGAAATGATCAAAACGGGATATTTTGATATTTTCAAACAAAAGTTTGGGTGGGTTTTTTTGGGGGGGTTGAAAAGACTTTTTAAAACTAATAATTAAGCTACTTTATAGTACACAAAAATAAAATTAAAATGTCAAAATCAAAACAAAACATTACAAAATTATCAAAACAAAGCATTTTTATTGACTCAATCTGAATCTTTGGGGTGGGGGAGGGGACAATTTTCAGTTCATGGGGGGGAAAAATTTTCAACTTGTCCTGAATCATAATGGGATTTAAAAAAAAAAAATCTTGAAAATTTTCAAACAAAACAAAACATTTTTCTTGCCTGGATCTACTCAGAAACTGGTGGAGAAACAACTCCATTTTCACTTCTAAAACTCTTCCTGAAGGCCACTTGCTAAGTGCAGTTGCAGCCTGTAAAATCCTACTCTGTGACAAAAAAAGGGTGGGAGTTTTAAAAAAAAAAAAAAACCCAACTTTCCTTCATTTAAGAAATATTTCTTAAACCCAGCTCAGGATCTGAAAATCAGTAACAAGTAATAAAGATACTGCTGACTAAACTCCTTTTTTTTCATTACACCTCTGCTGCCTTATTCATATTCTGCCCTTGGCTACCCTTGTGCAGTTCCATTGTCTTCAGGTCTGAATTTGGTCAGTTGAAAATGTAATTAACATTTTTGTTGCTGAAGTGCATTCCAGAATAGAATCTAACTCATTCTCCTATAGCTGTGTTGGCTCTGCTGTGCTAACATAAGTAAAAAGTACTGAAAACATTTTCCATTTGTCTTTAAAGTCATCACATATATGTCTGACTATACATGGAAAGCAGATTAATTAGGAAATGATTGTATATTTTACTATTCAGAGTCGAATCACACTTAAAAGTCCAAATTTACATAATTTAACATTGTATTTTATAGCATTGCCCGTTTCTAGCATGCTGCTCTTTTTCATTGCCATTTCTTTTGCTAATTGTTGCTATAGTTTATTTTCTTTTGATTTATTTTCCATGTAAAATGTTTTTAAATTATGTTATTTGACTTCAGTTCATTGTCTTTAGGTATGAAATAATTGGTCAGATGCTCAGCAGTCAATACATTAACAGCTTCATGTGTTTGATATGTCATGTCTTGTTCTGTACCTTCCTTTTGCCTGCTGCCATTCCAAATCCTGCTTGACTCATACATTGTTATGTTCAACTGGCATTGCTGTTTCCATGCTGCTTGTCCTGTTCTGTTCTGCACCACAACACTGATTACTGCCATGCAGGGCTGTTCCTGCCATACTGCAACGTTTATGCTTCAATGATTACCCCTTTACAGTTAATAAATTACGGTGCAACTATAATAATTAGACTATTGAACCATCTGTGTCTTACATCTAGTAGATATGTACAGTATGTTTCATCTGCCTTCTGGCACTATCCATGCTTGGTGAATGGACTACCAGGCTGAGAGTTCATAATCATAGGAACATAGGAAGCAACATTGTGGGTCACACCAGTTGTCCAGCTAATTTGTTATCTTCAGTGGTGATTAGCACCAAATCCTTCAGACGTAAGTGCAATAAATCCCTATCATAGGAAATTATGGAATAACCTGCACATAAAAAAAGCTTCATCTTAACACTTCTTAGTGAATGGTTTATGCCTGGTAGCATGAGGGTTAATATTCCTTATTTTTTTAATCCTATCTAATATAAAAGAGTGACTATTCTCATTATCTGATATCTAAGACTTTTTGTCACTCTTCCATGTAATAGATTGTGGAAATACTTTCCACAGATTAATTCTGCGCTGTGTAGGAAAGTATTTCCTTTTACAGGTTTTAAATGTCTTGATTTTCAGTTTCACTGGATGAATCCTTGTTCAGCACCTGTTTAATCTCTCTCTCAGTTATTTTGGATGCCTCTGATATGACATCTTTGTTTCCTATGTGGTTTGAGCATTGGCCTGCTAAACCCAGGGTTGTGAGTTCAATCCTTGAGGGGGCCATTTGGGGCAAAAATTGGGGATTGGCCCTGCTTTGAGCAGGAGGTTGGATTAGATGACCTCCTGAGGTCTCTTCCAACTCTGATATTCTATGATTCTATCTAAATTAAACAAATCTAATCATTTTAATCTTCTCTCATATGGAAATTGGCATATACTGGTTGAATGCAAAACACAGAAGCTACCCCTTCTGCAAGCAAACATTGCTTTGTGACTGCCCAACATCTACTAATCTTCCTTATTGTATTGCTGCATTTTTATAGGAATTTTATTCCATCATTCCCTATTGGGGCTGGCCCTTTAAATCTGGCAGAGAGCTGAAGCCCTAAAGTGGCCATTTTGTAACTGGCTGTTGCTTGTTTCCTTGGATGTGCAGTGGGAGAGGATGCAAGGAGCACCTCACACCATGTTGTAATTGGGCCAGGAGCAAATTAGCTGGGGAATGAAGCCACTGCTACATATCATTAGTGATAGCTTTCCCAATAGGGGTTGGGCGGGAAGGACAGGCCTTTAGTTCTTTTTCTCCCCACTACACCTTGCACTAGCTAGTACTAGGGGGAGTGCAGGCTACACTGTTCTCACAGTATAGAAGAGCTGTTGCTGTAACTTAATGTAAACATAACTTGTGTACACAGGCTAGTATTGAGGATCCTCTCACACTTTGGCAAGATTTCAAACCCTAAAATTCCAGTGAGTTTGCTCTTCACCAGTATTGCTAGTTCCCACTGTTGAAAAATCAGGAGTCAACCACCAAAAACATGAGTGGCTTAAAAATCGTAATTTAAAATAATAATATATTTTGCGTTATTCTGATTTGTCTTCTACTTTTTGAACTTTAGAGTGCATTCACGTCACATTTTCCTGATTTTCCTCTGCAATCATGAGGACTAAAATGTTGCTTTCTTTTAAATGAAAGCTGAGATTCTCATAGTTCCTGGAACTGGGGATTGAACAAAATTGCAGTTATTGTGAGACTCATGATAAAAGCGTGGCAACGTTGCATCCCTAATATATACCTCCTGACTGCTTTGCCAAGCCTAAGAAGTAGATGGGGGTCAAAAGTTCACAGCTGGTTTCACCACAGGAAGTAGAAAATAACTGATTGTCACAGGGGTAATAGCAACAAAAATAAGCTTCTGAGTTTTGGTAGTGGACCAATGCAAGCTGGTCCGCCTGAAAATGCCTTTTGAATATTTTCTCTCATAATTTTTGTCTTTGCTTTTCAGTCACAAAGGATTAATGCTAGGACTTGTCAAAACTTGCAGTTGTTTGGATCAGCAGTGGTTTTTATTAGCCTTCAGTGATTATATTAAAGTAGATATCTAGAAAAAGTAACTCATTTTGCCTAACACCAATTTGATTGAGTTTTTATTATTCTTTATTTATGCTCTGGAAGATGTTAAGTATACTTTTCTCAGCTACAAAAATCAAATTTCCCATAATTGCATTTTCTTTAGGAATGGAGTGTTCTTGTGTCATACATGGCCTCTTTACTCCGGGGCTGTGAAGGGAAGGCCATGTAGCAGGAAGCCTGAGATCTGACACCAGAAGGCTGGTGAGAAGCTGAGAGGGAGCAGGGGAGCAGGCTGTGGCTGGCTATGGGTCACCAGCAGGCTACAAGGGGAGCAGACTGTAAACAGGAGATATGCTGAATACTAGGACAACAAAGAGAGATCCAGGTGAGACCATAGGACTGCTCCCTGTGGGCTCTAAAGCCCAATAGTTAATTTGCCTCTAATAACGGTATAAAGTAGAAGAGGTACTCCTGGCACTAGGCCATGAAGTTTACCCTTGCAACCCTAGTGGGAGCAATGAACTACTCAGCTTATCTTTTATTGGCATCCTTTCCTATGTGTCAGTCTGAGTAAACAGTCCTTCTTTATATACTACAAGCATAATCCTGTACAGAGTTTAATGTGAACCCACCAAGAGCTACAATTTGTAGTTTTGACTAGTGCTAAGGGTGGCTCAGCACTTACCTCCAAACTTAGATACCATGATGCTGGGTACAGTAGAAGGATATAAATTAAACAGAATTATTTGGAAAAAATGCAGAATATTTGAAAGTAGATCTGAAAGTAAGACCAAGCCAAAGGGGTATGATTTGATTCTAGAAGCAATGGGCAATTCATGTGATCTGCGTGAAGAAATTCCTTTCCCTGATACAGTCTATGAGCAATGGCAAGCTATTTAATGGGCTCTTTTAGAGATAATTCTTATGTATGATCATCAAGTTAAATCAGAAACCAGCACTAAGAAAGAAAAAGTCATGAACTGGTATTGATTTGCTCTCCCCAGTTAATAAGTATTTACATAAGCGTGGATAAAGGGATCAATTTAATTTTGGTTTACTTACTGGAGTATACAATGTCAAAGCACTGCACAGCAGATTTTTCTTTTTAAAATATATTTGCCTACTATAAGCTATTATCTCTAGGGACTTTGTCTGGATTAGAACAGATCTACGAGTGTTGCCAGATTGCATTTTAGGTGTCTGACCAATGGCGAGCATGCTGTCGAGACACCATCAGCTGACAGCTGGGAAGCCATGCAGGTAATTCAATATTTTCCCCAGTAGCCAGAACCCACTTTCAAGCAGCCAGTTTAAACTAAGCCCAACATTTTCATTTTTCATAGAGATTTGTTATCCTTTTAGGTGCTACTATTTTGGAAATGTCATATGGTAAGGAGATAGGGAATATCAATTTGTGTGCTACTCTTAGGTTTCAATAATCCTGTATTTCCAAAATTAGTCCATAGTCAGAAAATCCTTGTAGTCCAACTGAGATGAATTATGGCTGGACTAGCGAGGAAACGGGGGAGAAATTTAAAGATATGCAATTTCAAGGCTTCCAAAGTGAAAATGAGCATCAACTTAAGAAAATGTAAATCTTACAAGTAACTTGGAGCTTGTACTGACAAGGAAGGCTGCATTTGCCTCGGTTTTACTAAAAGGCAGCTAAAGCAATTTTGATTAACAAAGGCTGTGAAGTGTCACAGAGTTAATGGCATCCCGAAAGGCAGGGCATATCAGTTAGATTTAACTTCTCTGTGGAAAGTAGTTCATAAATAAATTCTCAAGCTCTCCTGACAAAACATTTTCAGAGAAATGTAAAATTATAGGTGTGTGCCTGACAGTAAAATTTATACAAGAAGCAGTAAAAAGAATTTTATTAACATAAACAAGTCAAGTATCCTAATCCTTTTCAGAAGACATAGGCTTCACGATAAGATGAACTCTGGACAAGAAAGTTATCTCACATATAATTTAGCTTTTGCAAGATCCTGTGTCAAAATCTTTTTGAACAATAGCTGTAAGGAAAGGACATTAAAACATGTACTTAGTAAAACTTCTCCTATTTTAATGCATTCATCACAAAGGTCAAAAGCAATCACAATTTTGTATATAAGAAAGACAGCTATCTTGTAAGGAAAGAGTTAACTTTGTAGGCTCTCCAGATCCTCAATTATTAATCACATTTCATGAAATTTGAAGGACATTAAATGAAGGCAGCTGTACTGGCTCCTGTGTCGGGTTACTGTCTGACACCCAAATAACACAGAAAGACCATTTCTGCATGTCTTTGCCACCAGGCTCTCTACCACGCATTGTAAGCCTGGTGAAAGCTGTCAATAATTGTTTTTCCTGCCTGAATGGTCCAAGGCAACATCAAACAGTCCTGGTAGTACAGAATCAATATCTTAGCACCACCACCACCAGCAGCAAAACTGTTATCATGATTGTGTTTACTGTTGATCAGGTTACACTCTTTCCATCCAAAGCCACTAAAAATACCAGCAAGTGCACACAGCACCTTCTCTGAGCAGCAGGTACTGAAAACGCTTCACTTTTATCTCACAACGGGAGCATTATGGTTAAGAAAGAAACTGAGATAAAAACAAGCAATAGGAAAAGGAGTTGTTCATTAAATGAACTGCAGGGCACTGTTTCAAAACAGTAGTGCTTATTGAATTGGCACTCTGAGAAGGCCAAAAGTTAGGCACATCTGAGCAGATAGGAGAAATTTACTATAAAAAGTTTGGGTTTGTTACTATTGCTGACAATTCATTCCTCTTCCTTCCTCCTTCCTTCCTCTCTCTCTCATGTGCACACATACAGCACACTGAAAGCCAAACATATGTGAAGATAATACCAAAAAAGGTATGATTTTATATAGCTTACCCTTCAATAAATCAGTGGAATGGAACATTCTTTCTTGAACTCATTCAGTATTTCTGGCTTTGTTGTGTCATTAAATATGACATTTCCACATTTGAAAAAAAATGCCAGGCTGTAATGATATACCTGCTGCAGTGAACGGCCCTCATTCAATAGAATTCATGATTGACTGATTGCCTCAGTCTCAGAAGGAATCACTTTCAGTAAATAAAATATATAAAAACACAAATGCAATCTCTCTTAGCTTATGCCATATATTTGTCTGTATGGTGACCACATATATAACAATGAACTGAACCCATTCCTCATAGTTTGGCCCAAGTCACAAAGACATGTTATTCTCTTGTTGGAATGGCACATATTAATTATGACTCTTTTCTTAAGGCATTATTCCTATTTTTCTGTTGTGTGCATACTGATGGGGAGAGGTTAATTGGACAAATTCTGGGAAAACAGGGAGCTTGCCACAGAGCTAGTGCTCCCCCCTTCATTGCCTCTCCTACTCCTTTATTGGTATTTCCACTCCTGTTGTCTTAGATTTCACTTTTTTTTTGCAGCAGAGTAGAATGAAAATGAAGCTCAAGCTTTTTATTAGTCAATGACTTCCTAAAGGAAGGACCCAAGCAAACAGCTGGCAAGAGCTGAGTCCAAATATTTTAAACTCAGAAGACTAAGTATAGACATCTATATTTCTATTTAAGTTCCTAAATAAGTGATCAGATTTGCAGAGATACTGAGCATCTGTAATTTCCATTGAAGTCAAGGGGAGTTGTGGTTGCTCAGCATATCTGAAGATAAGACTACTTATTTATGTGCTTAACTTTAGACATCCAGCTATGAAATGTTGGTCTTACTTTTCTGAATATTGTATGGCCAGACTTTGTGGGTCAGATTCTCTGGTAGTATAACTCCATTGTAGTCAAAGGGGTGATGCCAGCAGACATTTTCACCCTGTTTGTCAGACCATGTCATTTGTACAAAGTACCTTTTGAATTTCAGATAGTGCTGTCTAAAGATGGGAAGGCCGAGAAATGAGAGTGCAGGCTAGAGCTGGCTAAGAAACAGTTTTCAAGGTTCTGAAAATTTTTTCTCTCCTGAATTGGTCCAAAGTCAAAATCTCAAATTTTTGTGAATAAA
Organism: Lepidochelys olivacea; assembly: GCF_965140295.1. Lineage (NCBI taxonomy): Eukaryota > Metazoa > Chordata > Testudines > Cheloniidae > Lepidochelys > Lepidochelys olivacea. Next base: position 33,362,300 of record NC_140415.1, read on the forward strand.
AAAAATTAAATTAAATTTAAAAATGAGTCAGTATATTAATCATAACTGACCCTTTCCCATGAAAAAATTTGGTTTTGGGAAAAAAAATAGTTTTTGGTTAAAAAAAGAGTCTTCTCAAAAAATCCCCAATCATCCTTAATGTTGGTACTGTTTCTAAGGTCTAAATCGCATCATTTAGGTACAGTATGCTGCTACACTCTTTTACAACCTCCAGGCTAACCCCCTCCAGGCTAACCTCACCCCGCTGGTGGGTGTGTAGGAGGGAAGAGCTATGGCCTTTCTTCTCCCCACACTCCTTACACATGAAATTTACTGGTAGGTATTGTAATTATTTTCTCCTGCTATCCAAAATTATTTTGTCATTGACAGTCATGATGATTGTGCCTTGTGAGAGGTATAGTCCAAATGTGGGGCCAGAAGTCCCCAAACTCCTAGCTTTAATCTTGACTTTGATACATTATAATATATAAGGAAAATAAAATTATTATTATCAGAATTTAAGGGCTGGATGGTTTATAAAATAAATGTTAGGAGAAATATGCAATTTAGTAGAACATAAAGGTTGCATTTATCCCTATCTTTTCATGTGTTTCAAAAAGATCACACAATACATAGTCCCACAGCAAGCAATGTTTACGATGACATACATTTTCTTCCTGTACTCTATATTGAAATTTTTTTCTTTCAGAATAATAGATTTCCTCATGTGGCTATTGGACTCATACTCAGATATTATTATAAATGTGATACTTATTGTAGTAGAATATATTTCTCTATACAGGCAGATAGACAGCTAAACAGACAATGGCTGAAAAAGCTTAATAGGTTAATCAATTTGGTTTGTTTCGGTTAAACATCCAAAATTTTGGAAGCTGAAATCTTACCAAATCTTTGTAGGTCTGCAGAATTTGGTTAGAAGTCTTTCTTGTGAACTGGAAGGCAGATTTGGGATAGCTTAGGTACTGCCCACTTCTTGTCAGGATTAAAATGTGAAAGAAGACTCTTTCTTATGATTTTTCAGCACTCCTGTTCTGTTGTATTCGTCTATGGAAATCAATGGCAAAATTCCCATTGATTTGAAGTGGAAGTATGATCAAACACATGGAACTGATTAGAAACAGGAAATATAACAATATTTTAATAAAAGTGAACAAACTTCAACTACAATAAAAGCCAATTCTTGTTCAACTGAATATTTGTTGAAGTTTGGGGTGGAGGTTAGTTATACCAGTATGCACATTCCAAATAGCTACAGATAAGAAGCAGAATGATAGTTACCATAAATAATATGGCCACCAGTCTGTGAAATGTCATTCCTTAACAATCTTATGCAAAGTACTGTTGCTTAAAAGTACTCTGGTTTATTTAAGACTAGTGAATTCAATGGCAAAACTCACATTGACTTCTGTGGTGCAGGATGAAAGAGACAAGAGAACAAGAGGCAAAGAAAGATACTGAAGTTGTAGAAATGAAATATTATCTCTACCACTCTTTTTCATTTTAATACATACACTGAGGGGAACCTAGAGCTGGCAACATAGATTCTCAAAATACCTATGCTCCAGAGAGCTTCCATTTTTTCCCTTAACGTTTTGAAATCTTTTGTTAGTTACTTCCGTTTCAAAAACCAGTACAATCAATGCGATCTCTCTTGTAGAATGGATTTCTCCAACTGTCCAATATTTACTTAGTAAAAGTCTCCTAGACATGTTGTAGGGCCCAGTTGGCTCCTCATACCCTCACTAGTCCGTTTTATTCCTTTTCTTCCCAGGTGAGCTTCCCAGCTCCTTGCCCACTGTCATGCTTTCTAGAGGGCCACTGCTGGTGTTCCAGATGGAAGCAAGAATAAACTGCTTCCCCTAAAAGTCCAGTTTGTTACTATACTTCCCATTTTAATTTTTCCTTTGGACACAACAGTCAAGGTAATAACTATTTTAAACATCATTCTTAGATACGAATATCATGGCTTCATTCTTCAATAGCCTTACGCTTGTTTTTGAAGCACTTTTTGCACTTTATTCTTTTACTTTCCTCCATGACTCTCTAGCCTGCCACAACAAGGTCTCCGATACTTTATGGTCTTAAAATTGTAAATTAGCATTCTAGGGCTCTCTCTTTCCTGGTTTCCATAGCAACTCTAGTACAGCTTGTAAATTAGAAAGAATTTCTGTTTAATTGATCTCCTAATGTATTGCTTAATAGTAACTGTTAAGCAGTCTTTTGTTTCCAGGTCATATTTAGGGTTCACATATTTGCATAAAAGCATTTCATTAGCTGAAACCAATCATTATTAGTAATTTTCCTTTTTTAGTTTAAAATAACTAAACCCTCATTGAGTTTTTCTGAATAGCAAATATTTATATCTTGCTGAATGGGTTTTCTCTGTGAGCCTGGGTGCTTTGTTTCTCTGAGCAGCAAGAAAATTACAGAGCTTCAAAATGTTAATCAGAGAAGACAAAAAGAAGGTGTCTTTTTCTCCAATTGAAATGTAAATGCACAGTGACTATAACTATAGACTACAGGCAATATTTGATGACAAAGTTGTAATGGATAAATATCCTTTAAAATTCATGGTAATGTGCTGCCCAACTTGAATTCACTGGGGTGTTTTTGAACATGCCTATAATGAAAGTCTGACATTTTAGGGTAAACTGAAATACTTTGCACAGGATTTAGGCCTATCCAAAAGTCTACCCACTTTGGTTAGGAAACTTTATAGAATATTAATACCATTACAGTCAAGCATAATGAATTCATCTGGTTCTCCAGGAGCCACAGACTGATTTTTCATCTGCCTGAGGATCATGGACGTCAAGCAAGTTGCCCAGTAATATGACCAGATTCAGCCCTGGCATAAGAAAGAACAACTCCTATGAATCTGTAGTTCACTAATAACGATAACCCATAATCGTCCTTGCTCCCAATCTCATGTAATATCTGTTCCACCAAATGGCCTATACCATTTTTTCCAACTTTGTCTAAAAGTTCTTGTTAACATCAATGAAACTATTAAACCTTCTCAGTAGTTGACCCAAGAATATGGAACTCACTTAGTATTGCCAAACTAAAGATTTAAAAAATCATGAGTCAGTTATTGAATTAAATATCATGAAATTTTAAATAATAATTTTTGATTTGGGTCTTTAAATTGGCCTTCTGTTTTTTTTATCTGTTAGGGTTCATGTTTTCAAGCTTTACTCTGCAACCACGGGTACTAGAAACGTCTTTTTTAAAATGAAATCTGAGATTCTCACATAAGCAGATGGCACCAGGATCAGCAGCTTTCTGAAAAACACCAAATATTGCAAGAATCATGATAAAACTGAAAAATTTAGCAATAATGTAGTTCCTTGCAGAGATAATTAGTTTCACCATATATATTCACACTTTCAGAACTTGGTGGTAAACTGATTTCTTCAATTTAACTTCCACTCAGCCAGAACAAAACAATAATGAAGGAAAAGAAGGTAGAAGAGAAGAACAGAGAGATTTAAATTCTGGCTGCCTCTAGGTAAGGAGGAAAAAAATTAGTCTGTGTTTGGCCTTTTATTTCATGGGGGTGTTTTGTATTGGTTTTTTGTTTTATTAGGTGCTCAAGTTATTAAAGTGATGACAGGTTCTGAGAGTCACTGTTTTGTACTGAGTTCCCCAAATTGATTAGGCCTGCTTATTTCCCACTATCTACCTTTCTTTCTATAATTGCTCCTCATCCTCTTACTGAGAGACTCAATGGCCCAATGATTTCTTTAGGTGTGCCTCCTGTTCATATAGCTTAGCTCATCCAATCAGGGAACAGAAACAATATCATGTGACCTAGGAAATAGCAAATGATTCATAATGAATATTTGCTTATGACCAACCTGGAACTGAGTTTTGTAGTGGCTTCCAAATTAATGTCAGCCTGAGTAGGAGTTACAATTATAAAGGATGGTTATCTACAGACAGTAGAAATAATAGTCTATGTAGTCTGTGCCTATACTGAGTGGGAAAGAAATGCTGCTGAAAGCTTAAGAGCATCTTTGTTAAAAGGGTCAAAGGCATATCACTATGCTATGGACTTAGTGTCACTAAAGTGCACTTTATTAGAATATTAGATATAAAAGAGAAATAACTTCTGACCATTGGAAATGTCATTGCTTTCAATCATAAATTAAAGTTAAAGAATAATATTGTTTCCCCTCTCCTAACTTTAAAATCACTTCAGAAAGTTTTCCTTAAAGGGACACTGTCAATGATGATAGTCCCCCAAAAGACTCACTCTGCATTTAAAATTTTAATTCCATTGTTCTAGATCTCTGATGTTTTCCCTCATGCTTTAAAGTTGTAGAATATACAAATAAAGTGATATCTCTTTGTATAGTTTATGAGCCCTCTAGTGGTACTCACATTCTAGGTTGTAGATGCTTCCTAAACAAAGCTGGGGGGAATTGTATTTTCCATTTCATGTGAAATTCCATGATTTCTTTTTTTTTTTTTCCTGTTATGAAATGGAGCAGCACCCAAAACATTCAAAGTTTACTCTGAAACTAAATTCTGAAAATTTTGTTTAGGGTCAAACAAAACAATTCATTTTGATAAAACTGAAACATTTTGTTCCAAGATGGTATTTCCTCTGTTTACAGCACTGACATATCATGTCCAGTTCTGTCGTCCACACTTAAAAAGGATTCTGAAAAATTGAAAGGGTTTGAGAACATGATTTTGTGCAAGAATCACCAGGTGCAATTACAAGGCTGGTCAGGAGACCATATCTTCCTCAGTGCTGTGACAAAGGTGTTCTGGGCCTGGTTCAAAGGCTCAAATCCAGACACCCCACTGCAGTCACACACACCCAAAAAACCCAAACAGAATAACCACTAAGTACTTTTACAAAAAGAGACCTTCCTAGCTGTCTTTTAAGTAATCTCATTATTTAGCTCACCTCAGTCTATATGCCTTACTTTTGAGTTCTCTGTAGAAAACTTCCAGATGAATTATCTTTCCTTGTCCCATGGATATTCCTTGGTACATCTTAATTAATTTTAGCTTGCTGAAACTCCTTTCATTATAGCCACAGATAGAGGAGAACAGCAAAATTAAATAAATAAATAAATAAATAAATAAAAATGCAATGCTGTTTCTGCATTAGAGAAACTCCATCTAAAGATCATTTTTGAATGTAGTAAGCAGATCAATGGGTGCCTTTGTTTCCAAGTTCTCCTGAAAGATTTGCTTGCAAAAACTGGTGAAGAAGTCATTCTCATTCTCAAAACTCTCAGAGTATAAATCCTCAGAATAACTGTTTGCTAAATTCCAAGAGTGCCTCTTTAGGACTTCAGTGCTGAAACTTTTTAGTTTCTAAAAAAGTTCTCAATGACTTTCATTCCGTCTTTCAAAACCTCAACATATCTTAACACTGAAACATTTGTTCAGTTCAGGAGAGGTCTGGAGGGCAATGATATATAATCGAGAGAATCCACACTCCCCTGAATCTCACTGCACCACCAGTCCCTATACCTAGAGAGACCCGTAAATCTTTGAGACGCCCCCAATCCTACTGAATCTCATTGCATCCTCATCTCCAGAAAAACCCTCCTCTGTTTTGGTGTAGATATGATCATAGCTTCAAAGCATTAAACTGGGCCATCACTACACCATTTGGGGCACTAAGCAGGGCTCTAAATACACTATATGGGGCACTAAACACACAATTTGGGGCCCTAAATACAGAATTCAGGGCACTAAACCAGGCCCTGAATGGTCCATTCAGGGTGCTAAATGAAGAAGTTTAGGGCCCCACGAGGGGGAAAAAAAGTGAGAAGTAAAACAAACAAACAAACCAAAAGAAAATTGGACCCTAGTACAGTTCCACTGGAACATTTGACCCTATCTTCATACAACCATGACTTGCCTTTCCTGCTGTAAAAGATATGGCAATTTCCTGCCGTATCCTGGATAAGCCTTACTGAATTAAGTTAAATTAGGGGTAGTCAATTATTTTTCATCAAGGTCGAAATTTCTTGGTCAAGGTATAGTCAAGGTCCAGACTTCAGAGAAAATAATAAAAGAAATAACAACAATAATGATAATAATAAGTAAATAAAAAGATTTTGGGCTCTGTTCAAAAATTCCTGGCTGTTTGGATTTGGCCCGCATGCTGTCTATTAACTACCCCTGAATTAAACTGTATTGAATCAAGCATAAGTATGTTAGGAGCTCATTGTATATAAATGCTAATGTTTGTGTGCTATTGTGGGATTGTATGTAACATCTCTAGGATACATGACTAAGACATGGGAAGTATTACGCACTTCTCTTTGAAACAATGTACTAGACCAGGGATCGGCAACCTTTGGCACGCAGCCCATCAGGGAAAGCCGCTGGCAGGCCAGGACAGTTTGTTTACCTGCAGTGTCCGCAAGTTCGGCCAATCATAGCTCTCACTGTCCGCAGTTCGCCGTTCCAGGCCATTGGGGGCTGCAGAAAGCGGTGTGGGTTGGGCCACCTCTTCCCGCAGTCCCCATTGGCCTGGAACGCGAACCACGGCCAGTGGGAGCTGCGATCGGCCAAACCTGCAAACACTGCAGGTAAACAAACCGGCCCAGCCCATCTGCGGCTTTCCCTGATGGGCCGCATGCCAAAGGTTGCCGATCCCTGTACTACACAAAGTTAAGCAGATTCCTAGGAAATACCTGGGAGAAGGGGAAGACAACTTCTGACCGCTGGACCCATCCTTTTGAAGAGATCCTCTGAGGAAAAATCCATTATCTATGCATGGCCTGTTATGTGAGGACCAAACCAAGAGGCCCAAACTAGATAAAAGAGTGACTCTCAGATTCATGGGTGTGCTTGTTCTGAGCTAACAACTGTTATGAACTTATGACCACAGAAAAACCCATTGGTGGGGTTTAAAGGATTGGTCGCCTGTCAGAGCCCTTGTTGGAGTTGGGGGTGATCTCTAGTAAGCTTATTAGCAAGTGTGTATGTTCTTTTAGTGTTTTAATATGGTTTTCTCTCTAATACTTTTACGTTAAGAATAAATGTACTTTTAGAAAGAGCAGTTTGGTAACTTAACTGTGGGTAATTATGCTGTTTATAGACTCTGAGGAGAATGCAAAGCGGGTCTTCTGAGGTAGTCTGTATTGCTGGGGAAATCACAGTGAAGGCAGCAAACTATGGAGTCTGGAAAGACCCCACTCAGGAGAGAGAGAGGGAGAGAGAGAGGTGTGTCTCCACCCAAGGCAGGAGATATCTGGGGAGCCAAAAGCCTAAGAGTTGATGCCCTTGCTGGTCCATAGAGGCAGAATACAGGTCCAGTTTCTCTGAATTCTGACACCTGCCACTTGGATCATGACACCTTCTTGTTTAAATCTCTCTGCTATCATCCCTCATCAAATACAAACATCCTAATGTTCAAGCTTCTGCACAGTGCCACTCCTTCTTCCCTGTGGGGCAGCTCTTCAGCCACTGGCTTTAATTTCTGTGGCCATAAACCGTGGGTACAAATGATTAAGAGTGCAATTTGGGCTGATAATCATTTGCACCCACAATTTAGGACACTTAAATGTATAAGTCCTTGAGGTGCAGGTGCAAGCCATCAAGAACTCAGATAGTTAAGCAACCTAAGTTGTGCCAAAAAATGGAAGGGCAGTTGACATGAAGCTGAAAAATGAGGACCTATGTGTCTGTCCTTCTCTCCCACCATTCACCCACCTAGGAACTATACCCTCTCAGCTTCTCTTACCATGCCAAAGCCTTTGTCTCTTTTCCCTCTTGTATTTCCAAACCTTTTGCCATAGTGGTCCCTATGTTAAAGATATACTGCCCAACGTAGTGTGCCATATCTCTTTACTCTCCTCTGTCACATCCTTCCTTAAAATGTATTCATTTTGGCCACTAACCATCCTTCCATGCTTACAGGTCTACATAGTAAATTTCATTTTATTTTTATAATAAAAAAGAGCATGTTTAAAACTCTGAAGAAGGGACAACTCAGATGAGTGATATTTCAGAATTGGGCCCCTAATGTGAACACTCTTCAGAGGAAGGTATCTGGGCCCAATTCTGATCTCTTTTGCCCTTAAAGAATCAGGAGTAATTCCACTGAAAACAATGAAGAACTATTGGTGAAAATAAGAGGCCCGTTTCTGTCTGTTAATGTACCATGCTAAAGCTGTAATTCTAATAATAATCTCCTTTGGGATTTCAACCCTATCCAAGCTACATAGGATTAATTATGTTTCAGATGGTTACCTTGTCACGGGGATAAGGATTAATCTTAGAATCTATGATTTCCCTGTGCTTTTTTTTCAGCAATCCCTGTGAGTTTTCATTTCTTTATTCATGCTTGTTGCTCCCTCATTAAGGGGAATGAAGAGATGACAGGCTCGCCACTCAAGCAGATTCTTCCAAAAGCAGAGTGAGTAGATGCTCTACACGTTTCTGAGTGTTTACTTTATGGCAACACCTCATGCACATCTGTGTCTCCATTGTGAGACAAACAGCTGCTGTCATTCTGGCCAGTCTCCCTTAAAAGGGGGGTTTAGGAAAGATTGGGAAAGAGCCTCTATTCTCCGTGCAGTTGGCTGAAGTGCTGTTGTTGCTGCCAGCCCCCTCTACAGGAGGCTGACGAGATTTGGCACACAAGAGCAGGATGGAAAACTTGGATAAAAATCAAAGAACTGCCACATTTCATAACATTTGTCATTTTATCAAAATGCGCAGTTTCTCAATCATGCTTATTTTCCAGAATGTCCACCTATTTATTGCCTTAATTTCACCTCTGGCAATAAATTCATTTGTTATTAATCAAACAATAATTCATAAAATGAAATCATACAAGCAGTAATTGATCATTAATCATCAATCTCTAAATCTTTCCCATCGTTACCATGCATATTACTTTACAGCACCCCACCACCACCATCAATATTTTACACATATCAGGTACATCACTATCCAATTGCTTGCAGTTGTGCTGGTGGGTTTTTGTTTTAATATTGGTATTTAACCATTGAACTTTATCTTGTGTACATACAGAAAGATAATAAACCAAACTGAACAACAGCACATATTTCCTTTCTACTTGCCCTACCTTCATCAATGTGTAACATGGTATGTATTTCAAACTGTATTTTATTTACAAGTAAGAGATAGTTTTTGTGGTGTTTTGATACTTGAATTATCTGTAATTAGAATAGTAGAATCAAGGTTGGTATGCAACTTAAATTCATCATGTAGTTATTTTAGCTAATTTAGATGGAATTACTGACATTTTGAGGCTTTCAATAATAGTAGTACAAAGAAATGAAATACTATTTGGTTCCACTAAATTTCTAGTAAGTTTCATTACCTTGATTTTTCACCTTCTCGTTATTAAGAGATATATTAAATTCAGGATTCACATGAAGTGAATGTGCAGACCACATCAAGAGGACAAGATTTTCTGATGCAATGTATATTCTCAAGTCACCTTGAACATGTGTTAGAAAAAATTAAACAAGTAGAAGAGTATTTGGTGTTATATTATTATCCTTCTAGCCATTCCGAGAGCAGTATGTTTCTTGGCAGTGAGAGAAAATATCACTGTGTCACAGAAAAGTCACCTATGCAAAACATACAACTGAGGGAATGCCATTTTCTTGTGGAATACTCAATTACCCAAGCAGATTAACCTGCTAAACTCGCAAAAGCTATTTCTCCTGCCCCTTATGGGTCCAAAGATAAACAGAAGGAGAAACATCCTCAAAAGGCAGGAATCAGACTTTCCGTGGAGAAGTGATTAACCTGCCTGAGAATTTGGGTGTTAGATTAACTTCTGCCTACAGGGGAAAAGAAAGCCTGTACAAGTGAATCACTGTGTAGATTGCAAAGTTGTTGGTCTCCTACTGTTTTCATTAAGTATAACTATGAAACCTGCTGTTCAGGAGCCAAAGTTTAAAAACTTAGCAGACACAAGAGTTAAGAAAAGCTATAATTCATTAATGCTTTCAATTATGGAATCCAAATGTGCATTTTAACAATGACGTAGATGAGTTTGACAAACAGAATATTTCAAACAGGGAAAATACATGGAAAATCATCAAATACATTTTGTAATTATGATTTCTTTCCAGTCCAATGTGCCATATTATTTTAAATGCTAAAAATAGGTTTCTCCAGATGTTGTCCTCTTCTTAAAATAAAACTGGAAAATTAAGAAACAGTATTGTGTTTGTATCATTAGTTTAAGATATCACAAGATTTCATAACGTATTCAGTCATGAGTATCACGAGCGTACACCCCCATATTCTACTTTGAAGACTCACTAGTATACAAGCAGTCCATTTGTGTCAAGGCAGTTGAATCTAGAACAATCTTGAGCCTAATGAGTACTATTAGATATCAGCAAAGTGGTTCATGCTGGAAATGAATTACCATAGCCAGAAGCTCCGTGGAGTCCCTAAAATTGAATCAGTATAACCTTTTAAATGTTTGACTCAGTTTGTCAAGGACATCCCACTTGTACTTCTTTCTTCTCTCTCAACTTCTACTGTACCAGATTCAGCCACAATTTGCTCTTGCATATTTTGAAAGAGCAATGGGTGAAATGGTTTTGGATAAATAATTGTCCTATCCAAAACTTCACTAAAAACATACTCTTAAGAGTAGAAATGGCCTACGCTGCAAAGGCTGACTTTGGATCCAAACTCCCCCAAAGTGCAGGATTTTTCACTTCCAGGGATTTTTGCCTCAGACCCTAGATAAGATCAAACTTCACTGATGTTGAGGGGGCTTTAACTCAGGCCCACATGTGATGAGGTCTGAAGGGAGTGCCATCCAATGCTTATCATCTGAAAAGTCAGTCCCTGAAAACGTACAGAAATAATGAGTATGAGAGTTTGGAGTGGATGATTTTGGATTCCCGAGAGAAAAATAGGAAGAAAAATGCTGTCACCTACAACTGCATGGTTTATCAGACTAACTAAAAATAAAATGAGGTGAAAATAGTATAGCGACTAACTTTTCCATAGATTTAAAATAAAGTTGTTATTAGAGTAGATATATACCTTGAAATCAAAAGAAGTTGCTTGCTTGCTGAGATGACAATCCTGAATTTTGCTCCTTTAAACACACTCATTTCTTGGATGAATAGTGTCAATCCATTAGAAGGATAATGTGAAAGCTAATGGATTGACACAAGTGACCCAGGAAAAAAATGTGGCATTAAAATAAGCACAAGTTTTTGCAAGTGTAAATGGGTTCTGGAATCAGAACATAGCTATGCAATGTGTAAATAGTGCCAAAAGGTTCCATTAATGGGCAGACACCATAATTTCTTTAAAAAGATTTCTACACTTCTAATTTGTGCATAGAGCAATTACACTGCATTTCCTGAGGTTGGGCCCTTGTGTGTTCCAGGTGAGAACATTTCCAGGTGAGAGCATTTCCTCTTCTTGGTGATGGATTTCTGGCCAACGGGGTCATGTCATCACTTTAACTTGACAAAGTCCATGTGCTGGGCATTGAAAGAAAGATGAGGGTCCTGTCAGAAAGGCATAAACAAAACCTGACGTTGATTCAAAGCTTGGGGAAGTTAGATATGGTGCTGAGGAAAGACAGAAAAATCGGTGCAATAATTCAGGATTAGCTGGGATGAGCCATTTCTTTCCTAGCAAAACTAAACAATCTTTCAAGGGTGATTAGAATATGTTGTTTTATAGCAAGCATCAACCCACAGACACTATATTTGCCCTCAAGAGCTCATCAACAAAAAATGTTTGACTTCATTCTTGGAGCACTGATTGATGATGGCAACCTACACACATAATTTTATACAAATAAACTTTTGAAGTATTTACTACCAAGTGTTTACAGATTTCTAAATACCCCCTACAGAAGTCTTTCATATGAACTGATTTCATTTTTTTAAAGAAGGTCATATCAAGCTTAATTAACATTTATTCTCCAAGAAAGTTCTTGGCCCTTTTTTACGTGGGTTGAATAAAGCTGCTTAATTCAGATCAAGGAACTAGCAAATAGGTCTACTAAAATAAATGTGTTTGCCCCAGGCGGAAAATGTGTTTGTCCCAGGTGAAAAATGCCATGTAACTAATCAACACAATCAAAAATTTTGGGAAATTACAGTTTGAGCCTACAACTTGAAATATGCTGCACTGGTACTTACATAAATCATTTATATGAACTGGTTATATAAATTCCACAACATAAATGTTGAGATGTGTATGCAGTTGTAATACTCCCAATTTGCTATTTGTAACTTGAAAACTCTTCAGATGGAAAGTTATTCAGCGAAAATTTATGGGTGATAAATACATTTGAAAATGTCATGATTTCTTCTTGGACAATTCATGAAGAGAAACGAAAGGTGACAATTGTTGAAGATCTTACTTATAGTGAATTAGTTGCTCAAACCTGCTGTTAAAACTGAGTTCTGATTCTAATTATTTTCAATGTAATTGTTAGGTGATCCTCCAACTTTGGTTTACTTTTTATTCCTAAAATCACTGAAGCATTGGACAGACAGGTGCAGAGCAGTGCATACCAGAAACATTGCTACCTATGCCACTTTTTAGTAAGTAGAGCTCTCATTGGCTACAAATAAATCAAAAGGGAGGGCATGCCACCAGTTGGTGTTGGGGGTAGGAAATTAGGGTAGCAAACTCTTTTTACTCAAAATAAACAAGCAAAAGAAATAACTAAGTATCATTGCCCAGTTGGGTATGACTGGGGTCAGTTGCAGCTGGAAAAACATCTAGTCCATACATATATTCTCCCTTTCCTCAGGGAGATCTGGTCAGTCTTTTCATCTGATAGACCCGTCTAATAATCTGTTGCCTGAGCCTTTGCTTCTTCAGCTGGCTGTGGCCCCAGATTTGTGACTTCTGCTCCCAAACCTCTGGGGATGCGTGTCTCTCCACACTTAGGGCAACCATGGCCTGCCTTCCTTCCCTTTATAGCCTGTCCTTCCTGTTTGTTAATCTGAAGAGTTCTCTCTTCAGACTTGACATTTCTGGCAGGTTTTGTGAGCTGGAACCGATATAACTCCCTGTCTTCAAGATAGATTATTAATCTCTTCCTGCCCTGACCCACTGTGGGGTTTGCATACCCCAACACTCTCCCTGTGAAACACATGAAGAGATCTTCCATGACAGAATCTGTGGAGGGAGATTTAGAACTGTGGTCCTTTAGGTAAGGGACTGAGGCATTTCATTAAGTTGCATGCATATATCTTCTGACTTGCCAATATGAACTATGCCCATGCATTTTCGCCAAAAGCAGAACATTATGCCTAACTGGAGACCTATATGGGAAACAGTGATTATCACGATAAATAAGCCCAATGTGAAACTATCTACATAGTATGGCAAAATCTGCTGTAAATCTTTTATTGCCTTCATGGATATTTCTTTCTGACCAAGATGTTATCAATAATCCATTTCAAGTGTTCATAAATGTCCAATCTGTTATATACCCAGGATATTCAGAGAAGAATGAAAGGGAGATGAGGACTCTCTCTGGACCAAATTTGGTTCTCAGTTATGCCAGAGTGAATCCGAAGTAAGTCTTAAGTAAGTGGATTTATTATGGATTTCCATCAATATAAGTGAGGGCAGAATTTGCTCACTCTTAATTTCCTTGAAATTGGAAAAAAGAAGAATGGAATTCTGTTATCATCTGTACTTAATTCTGATGACATCTCATCTATAAGTATGACTTCTAATCGACCATTTGTCTTCTTATGCCTCAAGATTAAGATAGAATCATAGAATATTAGGGTTGGAAAGGACCTCAGGAGGTCATCTGATGGGGGGTTGGGGATTGGTCCTGCTTTGAGCAGGGAGTTGGACTAGATGACCTCCTGAGGTCCCTTCCAACCCTGATATTCTATGATTCTATGATCTAGTCCAACCCCCTGCTCAAAGCAGGACCAATCCCCAGTTTTTGCCCCAGATCCCTAAATGGCCCCCTCAATGTTTTAATACAGAAATCTACCCGGTGATGAAACAGTTAAAATGGAAAGTTTTAACCTCTTCCACTGTCCCTTCATAATTTATGCTGTTGTTCTGAAAATACATGTATTTTTTTCATGCAGTAATGCATTTAAGAAATAGATTGTTTGTATGGTAAGTGCTCAAGAGTGATATGTTCTGATAAACAGGCTTAAAAAATGTCTGGTTCCATAGCAACCTATTCCCATTACACTATGGGATGGACTAAAAGAAGAAGGCACAGGATAAAAGTAGGCCATGAATAATCTGACAAGTATGATGACTGTGTCATTAAACACTGTAATGTTAATAGAAACGGAAATAAGAAAAACACTAATCTTTATACCATATATAGTGAATTCAACCAATTGTTGTCCAAAGGAGCATTTGAAACCATTATAACCTTACAGAAATTTGGCAGAAACAGAACATACGTTGTTAGTGTTTATGAAAAAAAGATTGAATATTTGTGCCCAATTCTTCAGTGCACCTGCCCCCCATTGTGCTATGTCTTCTGTGTTGTGTGCCAGATACAGGACTGAATCTGACTTAGAAGTGTGTTACAAATAGCCTGCATTTCATTAGTACCCTGGTGATCAGATACTGTGGTGATGGGAGGCTAGACAGATAGACAGGTAAGAACCTAGGGTGGATAGCTGTTGTAATAAGGACAAGGCAGATTAAAAATAATTGGGGAAAAAAGGGGCTTTTCCTGTTCAGGCTACAACATCAACAACAATAACAACAACAATCTGTGCAGTGAGGAAGGTGGATAAAGATTACTTTCCTACTTGCCTGATCTTAATGGAAAATATGTATTCATAGTGTTCAGAACAACTCAACCTTATGTAAAAATTGTTCACTTACTGCTGTCAAGGCCAGTTTCTGTGAGGGTTATCTGATACCTAAGTTGAGAGGCAGAAAATATTTCTTACCATGTGTAAAATGGAAAAAGAAATCCCCTTTTGTTGTTTGCAAGGTCTGAGAAGAATCTTTATGAAACATAAAAATATTAATACACTGCATTTCTATAACATCTTTTATCCAAGGGGCTTAACAGCCACTGGCAATTAAAGGTAAACACCACCACTGTGGGGTGGGTAAGTAATGCAATTCTCATTTTATGAGGTCATGCAGGGGAAATAATTTGCTCAAGGCTCATAGCAATCCGTTGCAGAGCTAAGAATAGAGCACATATCTTCTGATTCCTTATATAAATATATGTAGGTCAGGAGACAATTGGCAGGAGAGAGACTAGAACTACACTAGCCCACAAATAATCAGCTACATAAATCAGGTAAGGATAAAGTAAATTAGGAGTCTTCTATATATGTATTGCCTACTGACCACATTCTCTTAACTTTATTCATGTTAAGTAGCACTTTATCCTACTGGGACTTCAAGGGGGCCACTGAAAGTACTATTCAACGTAAGTAAAGGTACCACAGTCTGGCCTTAAATGGTGGTTTGTTTATTTTAATCTTTTCATTTTGTCCCTAGGCCTTGAGTAATAAACTGTACGTTAGAAATATGTATGTATGCTCATCACCACAATATCTTTGATAAAGATCAGTTCAAAATTTCTCAGTGGCATATGGACTAAAAGGACCATTCATGGCTACAAGCAAAAAGATCCTACTGTAGCCCGAAAGAAAACTATCAGGAACTGCTTGTCCGATATTATAACCATTCTGAAAATTGTTGATAACCAAGTAGCAAGCTATTTCCGCCCAGTGTTTAGTCCTTGGTTGACCTTAACGTCTGAAGTGGTGTTAATAGCAATCTGTAACGTCTGCAGAGTTATTCTTTACCTTTCATGAGCTTATCTGTATTGATAAGGTTTTCTAAATTACTTCATAGATCCTTTGAATATTTACAAATTGTGGCAGAGAGGAAATAATGCACCTGGTTGTGTTCTGTCTACATGCTTTTAATTTGTGTTAGGAAATAACATTCACAGTTTTCGCAAAAAGAAAAGGAGTACTTGTGGCACCTTAGAGACTAAAAAATTTATTTGAGCATTTGTTAGTCTCTAAGGTGCCACAAGTACTCCTTTTCGTTTTTCGAATACAGACTAACACGGCTGCTACTCTGAAACCATTCACAGTTTTGTTTGTCTGCTGGTATGAACAGTACGGCTAGATCCACAAAGGGGGACTTAATAGTTTGGCATTACAATGCTTAATTTTTAGGTGCCCTTTCACCTAGTGGAATCCACAGTTCTGAGTCTTCCAAATGTTCAGTATAATTTAGGCCCTGCTCTCTGTCCCCATTGAAGACAGGGGGAGTTTTGCCATTTATTTCAGTGGATGCAGGAGTAGGTTTTTAGACAATGATTGGGAGGAGGTTAATGATAGAAAGGGGTAAAATACAGAATGTCAGCAGCATGATGCATATTCCAAGGCCCTCACTTTTCAAATTTTGGCAAGGTATTTGCTGTGCTTAAATGTAGAACTTGGGGGGGGAGCATGTGCGAGGGCCTACTAAAATTACTGATCTTTGTGCCCTGCTGTAAACTGATCCTGTGCACACTTGTCAGATACCATGAAACCATCCTTTTAAAACCTACTTTTATAAAACCATTCTGCAACTGCAAGGAATCCACTTTCCCCTCACAAAAGGGAATTTCCCAGTATCAGATGATTTCATGTGCCATAAAGTGAACAAGCTGAGAAAGAAGAGGCTTCAGGTGGCAGGGGAGGGTGAGATCATTGCAACTAAAATTTGTCTTTTCATAGATGTATCTTTGTTTCACTAACTTGAGGATTTAGGACCTGATTTTGATAAACGTATGGTAAATGGATGTCTCTATGACAAATAAAAGTTAAAAAGTAGTCATCCTGTGAGTATCAAACATAGGCCAAGAAACTTCTCAGTCATGAAATCCACCCCAACTCCTCTCAGTCTTCTTGGTAAAGGAATGTGGGGTGGGTCAATTATGACTTCTTTTGATTGGACAAGGGAAGAATGAGGCTCTTATGTCTCACTTGTCACATGTGTAGTAACTGGCTATATTCCCAAGTCCCTTGGAACTAAGTGTGGAATTGCAGTGTTGCCAATGTAATGCGTAACAACCTGCATCATTGTAGATAAGATCTAGTTTATATAGACAAAATCATTATGAATTTGAAAGAAGCCATCGTTTGTTCAGCTTTCTTGTTCCTGTATTGAGAGACTCAAAGACACACTGACACTCTATGCAGTTCTAATCTCCATTTTTGCATCTATTCTCATCTCTGTGTACAGCTAACCAGAGAGCAAGACCCACGTGCTTGGATAATTGTAGACTAGAGGATAATCTTTTTTATCTCAGATGGGACTGTTGATCCCATACAACAGTGAATGGTATTCATAAACATTCCAGGGGCCTCATTCTGCTCTTACATAGGGTAAATCTGGAGTAACTCCAGGGAAGACAATGGAGTGACACTGCTCCAATAAAATGGATCATCACACCTTGCATGTGTCTATAGGTCCCATCTGTTCATTTGGCAAACAGTTTAGAAATCATTCTCCTCTTGCATGCACCAGTTTCAAATTGGTGAAACTCCATTGTCTTCAGTGGAGTTACTCCTCATTTACACCTGGGTTAGTGAGAGGACAGTCAGACCCACTATCTATTTTCTCCTCCACTTGTTCCCTTTGTCTCTCCACCTCATTGCACTGTACTCGGTTGTTCATAACAGGCCAAAAATGTTTCCTCCTTCCTGATTTGTACTTTGCACCTCCATCAGAGATGTCTGCTTCTGCTAAAGGGCTGGAGTAAGTGTTAAATAAGAAAAGCAGAAATCTCAGATTGAGATAAACATAATGTGCTGGCAACTGAGAAAAGATCCTTTTCAGGTACAGTGTCCTAGGCTCCTGCTTCTATTTTCTCTCCATCTCTTTTTCTGCCTCTTTTAGCAGCATAAGCAGCAGCTGTTGCCTCTCATTCTACAGCTAAGTTTCCAACTATATAATGATTTTAATTTCTATCAGCTGCAGAGTGATATCCCCTGCCTGCTTATTTTCCTTAATATTCTAAGACTCTCAGGGAAACCCTGTGACTCTGTTGCCATAAGAATTCTATCTGCCAACAGATACAGGACTGCCTGATACACAAGTATAGTTTTAAAATCTACATAGCTGTAATGACTCTATGAGCCCAATTCAGCTCTAGTAAAAGCAAGTGTGGCTTCCATAGACTCCACTGGAAATGTCACCTGCTTATGACAGGGCTGAATATGATTCCATATCTTATAGGCTTATTTGAAGCTAGGGGGATATATTCAGCCCTGACCTACAACATGTGCAACCCCACGGAAATTAAATGAGCTGCAGGGGGTATAATCTAGGATGATTTCCACCTATTTGAGCATTCTTCAACTTCCATTCAAGTAGGAAACTTTGCCTCTTCTTCCAGGGGGAGGACTTGACCACAGTGACCCATGAATTCATCAGCTGCAGACTGAACTACTTTAACCGTATGTATAGAATCATAGAAATGTAGGGCTGTAAGGGACCTTGAGAGGTCATCAAGTCCAGCCCCCTGTGCTGAGGCAGGACCAAGTAAACGTAGACCACCCCTGACAGATGTTTGTCTAACCTATTCTTAAAAACCTCCACCCTCCCTTGGAAGCCTATGCCAGAGCTTAACTACCTTTATAATTAGAAAGTTTTTCCTAATATTTAACATAAATCTCCCATGTCACAGATTAAGCCCATTATTTCTTGTCCTACTTTTAGTGGACATGGAGAACAAGTGATCACCATCCTCTTTGCATAACAGCCCTTTACATATTTGAGGACTGTCATCCGGTCCCCCCTCAGTCTTCCATTCTCAAGAATAAACATGCCCAGTTTTTTTAACCTTTGCCTACAGGTCAGGTTTTCTAAAACTTTATCATTTTTGCTCTCCCCTGGACTCTATCCCATTTATCCACATCTTTCCTAAAGTGTGATGCCCAGAACTGGACACAAGTAGTCCACCTGAAGTCTCACCAGTGCTGAATAGAGTAGGACAATTACCACCCATGTCTTCCATATGACATTCCTGATAAGGAATGATATTAGCCTTTTTTGCAACTGCATCACATTTTTGAGACATATTCAGTTTGTTATTCACTGTAACCCCCAATCCTCTTCAGCAGTACTATCACCTAGGCAGTTATTCCCCATTTTGTAGTTGTGCATTTGATTGTGCCTTAAGTGTAGTAATTTGCACTTGTCTTTTGTCCTGTTGATTTCAGACCAATTCCCAATTTGGCAAGATCATTTTGAACTCTTAACCTGCCCTCCAAAGTACTTGTGACTTCTCCAAGCTTTGTGTCACCTGCAAATTTTATAAGCATACCATTACCCAAGTCATTAGTGAAAGTATTGAACACTACCAGACCCAAGACTGACTGCTGTGGGACCCAGCAAGATATGCTCTCCTAATTTCACAGGGAACCATTCATAACTACTCTTTGAGTACAACGTTTCAACTTGTTGTGAGCCCATTATTTAATAACTTCATCTAGACCACATTTTCTTAGTTCGCTGATGAGATTATCATATGGGACTGTTTCAAAAGCCATAATAAAAATCAAGATATAATCATATCTACTGCTTCCTCCCATCTACTTGGCTAGTAACCCTGTCAAAGAAAATTAGGTTGGTTTTGCATGATTTGTTTTTGATAAATACATGTTCGCTATTCCTTATAACGCAATAATTCTCTAGGTATTTACAAATTAATTGTTGAATAATTTGTTCCAATATCTTTCCAGGAATTGAAGTTAAGCTGACTGGTCTATAATTGCCCAGGTCCTCTTTGTTCCCCCTTTTAAACCTAGGTACTAAGTTTGCCCTTCTCCAGTCCTCTGGGACCTCACCCCTCCTATGTGAGTTCTCAAAGATGATTGCTAATGGTTTTGAGATTACTTCAGCTGGTTCCTTAATTCCTTAGGATGAATTTCATCAGGCCTTAATGACTTGAATACATCTAAGTTTCTTAAACATTGTTTAACCTATTCTTTCCCTATTTTGGCTTGTGCTGATTCCCCCCTTGTTGTTAATGTTAATAGTGTTAAGTATCTGGTCACCATTAACCTTTTAGTGAAGACTGCAGCAATAGGCATAAAACACCTCATCCTTCTTGATATAATCAGTTCTTAGCTTTACTTCCCCATTAAGTAGAGGACCTACTTTCCTTCCTCTTTGTCTTTTTCTAATATATCTGAAGAACCCCTTCTTATTGACTTTTTTTTGTCCCTTGCTAGGGTATTTTGTGCCTTAGTCTTTCTGATTTTGTCAATACATGTATGTGCTATTCTTTTGTACTCCTCCTTAGCAATCTGCTTATGTTTCCACTTTTTGTCATATTCCTCTTTGATTTTCAGGTCATTAAAGAGCTCCTGATGGAACCATATCTACCTTTTACTATTCTTTCTGTCTTTTCTTCACATTGGGATAGTTTGCAGTTTTGCCTTTAATATTGTCTCTTTGAGAAACTGCCAGCACTTCTAAACTCCTTTATTCCTTAGATTTTCTTCCCACAGGACATGACCCATCAGTTCTTTGAGTATGTTAAAGTCTGCTTTTTTGAAGTCTGTTGTCCTTATTCTGCTGCTCTCACTCCTTTCTTTCTTTAGAATCATGAACATTGGAGAATGAATGTGGAAACAAGGCAGGGATTCCTTCTTGTATGGAATACATCTACTTGCCTCCTAATTTGTTGGTGAACAAGGGAAAACAACTGGCCAGGTGTGATGAGTGTTCTAAGCCTGATGAGTCATCCCTGAGCTTGAGCCCAATGACCCATCCCAGAGCCTGAGTGTTCTGAACTTGTTGAGTCATCTGAAGTAATTACCTGCAAGCCCTAAGTGTCCAGCCAATCCACAAGCAAGAGTCAAACCAGGTGATGCCAAGGCAGGTATATAGGCTTCTAATGAAAACAGCTATTCTAGTCTGTTCAACATTGCTATTTTGTGGGGGTGGTATTTTTAGCAATCTGGTAGTTCTGATTGCTGGCCCCTGCTGTGGCCTGTTGCTTAGCTGTCCTGATGCTAGGCCTCATTTCCATTTATGTGACAGTTTGTAGCGTTTGGGTTAAAATACAGTTAAGTTTTGAGTTTGGGGGTAATAAAATGCTGCTATCCATGCAATGAAAGGACAAAAGAAGTGCATGAGATGTGCCTGAAATGAGGAGTTACCCTGAGTGAAACTATAGCCAAGCACAGTTGGGTAAGGGAGCGTGGACAGGACTGAAGGGGGGTGAGAATGCAGGGGGTGGAGGGAAGGGACACCTATGTGTAGCTGTGAGTGCCTTTTCAGTGGTATGGACTCTGTTAATGGTCCTATAACATTGTCCTGTCCTCTTCTACCACTGAGAATAGTCTAGAACCATCCTCTTTGGAACCACCTCTCAGGTAGTTGAAAGCAGCTATCAAATCCCCCCTCATTCTTCTCTTCTGCAGACTAAACAATCCCAGTTCCCTCAGCCTCTCCTCATAAGTCATGTGTTCCAGACCCCTAATCATTTTTGTTGCCCTGCGCTGGACTCTCTTCAATTTATCCACATCCTTCTTGTAGTGCGGGGCCCAAAACTGGACACAGTACTCCAGATGAGGCCTCACCAATGTCGAATAGAGGGGAACAATCACATCCCTCGATCTGCTGGCAATGCCCCTACTTATACATCCCAAAATGCCATTGGCAGTCTGTAGCGGTGCATTGGGTTCTTCCGTCCTAAGTGCAGAACCCTGCACTTATCCTTGTTGAACCTCATCAGATTTCTTTTGGCCCAAACCTCCAATTTGTCTAGGTCCTTCTGTATCCTATCCCGCCCCTCCAGCATATCTACCACTCCTCCTAGTTTAGTATCATCTGCAAATTTGCTGAGAATGCAATCCACACCATCCTCCGGATCATTTATGAAGATATTGAACAAAACTGGCCCCAGGACTGACCCTTGGGGCACTCCACTTGATACCGGCTGCCAACTAGACATGGAGCCATTGATCACTATCCATTGAGCCCGACAATCTAGCCAACTTTCTACCCACCTTATAGTGCATTCATCCAGCCTATACTTCTTTAACTCGCTGACAAGAATACTATGGGAGACCGTGTCAAAAGCTTTGCTAAAGTCAAGAAACAATACAGCCACTGCTTTCCCTTCATCCACAGAACCAGTAATCTCACCATAGAAGGCGATTAGATTAGTCAGGCATGACCTTCCCTTGGTGAATCCTTGCTGACTGTTCCTGATCACTTTCCTCTCCTCTAAGTGCTTCAGAATTGATTCCTTGAGGACCTGGTCCATGATTTTTTCAGGGACTGAGGTGAGGCTGACTGGCCTGTAGTTCCCAGGATCCTCCTTCTTCCCTTTTTTAAAGATTGGCACTACATTAGCCTTTTTCCAGTCATCCGGGACTTCCCCCATTCGCCATGAGTTTTCAAAGATAATGGCCAATGGCTCTGCAATCACAGCCGCCAATTCCTTTAGCACTCTCGGATGCAACGCGTCTGGCCCCATGGACTTGTGCATGTCCAACTTTTCTAAATAGTCCCTAACCACCTCTTTCTCCACAGAGGGCTGGCCAACTACTCCCCATGCTGTGCTGCCCAGCGCAGCAGTCTGGGAGCTGACCTTGTTCGTGAAGACAGAGGCGAAAAAAGCATTGAGTACATTAGCTTTTTCCACATCTTCTGTCACTAGGTTGCCTCCCTCATTCAGTAAGGGGCCCACACTTTCCTTGGCTTTCTTCCTGTTGCCAACATACCTGAAGAAACCCTTCTTGTTACTCTTAACATCTCTTGCTAGCTGCAGCTCCAGATGTGATTTGGCCCTCCTGATTTCATTCCTACATGCCCGAGCAACATTTTTATACTCTTCCCTGGTCATTTGTCCAATCTTCCACTTCTTGTAAGCTTCTTTTTTATGTTTAAGATCCACAAGGATTTCACCGTTAAGCCAAGCTGGTCGCCTGCCATATTTACTATTCTTTTGACACATCGGGATGGTTTGTCCCTGTAACCTCAATAGGGATTCCTTGAAATACAGCCAGCTCTCCTGGACTCCTTTCCCCTTCATGTTATTCCCCCAGGGGATCCTACCCATCAATTCCCTGAGGGAGTCGAAGTCTGCTTTCCTGAAGTTCAGGGTCCGTATTCTGCTGCTTACCTTTCTTCCCTGTGTCAGGATCCTGAACTCAACCAACTCATGGTCACTGCCTCCCATATTCCCATCTACTTTTGCTTCCCCCACTAATTCTTCCTGGTTTGTGAGCAGCAGGTCAAGAAAAGCTCCCCCCCTAGTTGGCTCCTCTAGCACTTGCACCAGGAAATTGTCCCCTACATTTTCCAAAAACTTCCTGGATTGTCTATGCACTGCTGTAGTTGCTCTCCCAGCAGATATCAGGAAGATTAAAGTCACCCATGAGAACCAGGGCGTGTGATCTAGTAGCTTCTGCGAGTTGCCGGAAGAAAGCCTCATCCACCTCATCCCCCTGGGCCGGTGGTCTATAGCAGACTCCCACCACTACATCACTCTCGTTGCTCACACTTCTAAACTTAATCCAGAGACACTCAGGTTTTTCTGCTGTTTCATACTGGAGCTCTGAGCAGTCATACTGCTCCCTTACATACAGTGCTACTCCCCCACCTTTTCTGCCCTGCCTGTCCTTCCTAAACAGTTTATAACCATCCATGACAGTACTCCAGTCATGTGAGTTATCCCACCAAGTCTCTGTTATTCCAATCACGTCATAATTCCTTGACATCACCAGGACCTCCAATTCTCCCTGCTTGTTTCCACGGCTTTGTGCATTTGTATATAGGCACTTGAGATAACCTGCTGATTGCCCCCTATTCTCAGTATGAGGTAGGAGCCCTCCCCTCACAGACGTTCCTACCTGTGCTTCCTCCTGGTATCCCACTTTCACACTTTTCAGATCTAATTAGATAATTTGATGCCATCTCTTTAAAGGTGTAAAAGAAATGCCCAGTATAGGACCAATGTGGTGTAATCATCAGACGACATTTTTTTGAAAGGGAAATAAAGGTCAGGACTCCCATCTAGGACACCTGCTATTTAAAATATTACTACTTTTAAAACTTAAAAGAAAAACATTGATATTTCTATTTCAAAATATTAACCTTTTTGTATTGTGATCCAAAGCCCATGAGAATTGCCATTCCTTTGAAAATTTTGCCTGATTTCTCAAAAAATTCTCAATTAGCAAATGCTAAATTGAGACTTCCTTTGGTTTGGCAGCTACATTCTCAGAAGATTACATCTGCACTGAGCATGCTCCATGGCAGGGCTACAGGGGCTGTGCAAGACTTTCCCTGTTGTGCTATACAGAGCATTCTGGAGAAAGGAGTCTCTCTCGTCTGTGCTTAGTGCTCCTTTTACTGGTGCCCAGGCTGCACGATGGAGAAGAAAAACTGGAATGGAATGGAGAGGGGTGAGAAATGAGGGGGAGGGGACACAAGGATAGGGGGTTGTGGAAGGATGGGGAGGAATAGAGAGGAGGGAGACAGGAACTAGGGGTGTGTGGCATAATGCATATGCATAAAAGTGGCAAATTAGATCACACAGGCTACCTTAATTCTGACACTTCCTAACTTTTGAATGCTTGGCTTTGCAACCTTAATATTCTGTAACAAACTTTTTTTAGACATTATGGTACATGACACTGAGAAATGGTAATCTTGACTATATACTGAACAAAACAATTTATGATAAATGATGCAGAAAATCTTCAAAAACATGAAGGTGAATGAAATCATGATATTGAATTTCCTCTTCTGAGCAACTAGTATGATTTTGCATGGCACAGGATAGACTTGAATGGGGTTGAAGCTCATGAGGACAGATTGGAGAAGGTGGTAAAAAAGCAATTGTAAAGCTTACAATTGCTATATAGATAGATGTTTGTTTAAACTGTTTGAGAATTAAACAAAGCAAAGAACTAGGCACTCCCACTCAAACAAGAAGTAATTGTTGAAAGCCACATTAAAGTTAAGCAAGCACAGTCTAGCCTGGAAAAGAACTAGCGCACGGTATCCATATCAAACTCTCACACAGTTTGGCTTCAATTTATTTTCTTTCGTTTTGCTACAATGCCTAATATCAGGCCCTCACAAAACAAGAATCCTACTGAGCACAGTCCTTATTCAGAGAAATTCAATCTCTTCTTTAGCTTTGGATGTTGTAATAGAAACAGTCAGGATGAACTGTGGTCTTCTGTTCACCTTCTTTCAGTACCCTAGCATTTTAACTTTTCCTTTTCCAAAGCCTTTTTCTCAAAAGCATGGGATGATTAATGAGAGTAGCTTTCTCCTAGATTCAACAATCATATGTTCTTCTTGCCCATCTGTCCTTGCATAATTACAGCAGCGCTGCTCATACCAATGTTTAAGGTTGTGTCAGCACTTCCATTATAAACCCCAATTTTCAGGAGTTTATAATAGGCTTGTGCATTTGGCCAGAATTGAAGAGAGCTGAAAATCAGGGTACTGAATCCAAAACATGAATAGTGATTTGTTTTGGGCTAGGTTCCATATTTGGAAAGGAAAAGTAGCTGGCAGCAAGCGCAAGTGAAGCAAGGGAGATTCAAGTGTCTGATAGTGCAGCTGAGCTTCACATAATGTTGGAGAGCAGTGCAAGAGCAGGTCCAGCTAAGTCAGAAAGTCTTTCATAGGCCAGCCAAGTAATGTTCCACTCTTGGGAATAGGCCAAGGCAGAGGAAGAGGAGAGACCCAAAGCGGGGCTGAGATTAAGCCTGTAGTGCGCCTGCGCACTCTCTCTCTGAGCCAGTAGTTGAATGGCTGGCTTGTTTTTTCATTAAGAAAGCTCTAAAATATTGCAGCTAATAACCATGTACAGGCCTACAGATCTTGGAGTAGCAGCCGTGTTAGTCTGTATTCGCAAAAAGAAAAGGAGTACTAGTGGCACCTTAGAGACTAATAAATTTATTTGAGCATAAGATTTCGTGAGCTACAGCTCACTTCATCGGATGGCACTAGTCCTAAGGTTCCACTGGTTCTACAGATGTGGACTCATTGGTTGGTGGTTTGTTTTTTTTTAAGAAATTTTAAGTGACTGGTGATTTGCGTGCCTCCATTTTTGGGTGCCCAAGTTGATACTTAAGCCTGATTTCTTAGAGGGTGGGTGCGCAGTACTTTCTGAAAAGCAGGCCCTTTGAAGATGCTCAAGTTGGGCACCTAAAAGTCGAGGCACCCAATGTAACTAGTCATTTGTAAAAATTGAAGGTCAAATGACAATACACAAAAATTATCCTTTAATATTGTTTTGTGGCCTGATACAGTGGACTTTTCGCTGACTTCAGTGGTCACTGGATTTGGGCCTATATTGAGCAATCAGTAATGCTCCACCAGGTGACAATTTTTGGTTGGGCCACTTGATCCTAACAAGGACTGACTAAGCCCATGCTACTTAGGTTGTGCAAAATGACAGCACAGCCTCAGTGGACTAATACTATGAATTTTTCAGTAGCATTAGTGTGGCTGAGACTGGCTGACTTACCTAGAATGCAAGCATTCCTGTACACATTTTTGCATTTGAATAGATATGATTGTCCAGTAGTCACACTGCTCAGTCTTTGGTAAAGTAAAATTACTAAAATAGTTTAAAATAGTCTGTTTGGTTGTAATTTCAATGAAATAATTTATCTCCAGTGGGCAGTAACGCCCTTTCTATTGGTGATGCTTTCATCTGTGAGGCTTGATTGTGGTCCCACATTGACATTAGTGTAACTCCATACACATCAGTGGAATAATATCTGATTTACACTGTGGGACCAGAATCCGGTCCTGTATGGAGGCTGATACATAGTGTTTTCTGAGTTTCACTTACGTTCTAAATCTTCTGATTATTTTTATTTTCTTCTGGGTGAGAAAGAAGGAAATCCTTACAAACTGCAGTAATTCCTGAAGTAAATACCTGGTCACATTTACTGTACTGATGGTAAGTGCACAAACCCTTTCTACATAATGAAAAAGGTTTAAACAATGGCAAACAGATCACCTCATTAAAAAGTGAGATTATAGGTATATTGAAAGCATAATATAATATTTACAACTTATTGACCAAAAAAACTTGATTTTCTTGGGATTCAAAAAAGGACTGAAAACATTAAATTTTGTTTCAAAATGTGTTCAATTAGGTTTTTTTTATAGACTTGAGAAAATCTGAAGTAATATTTCATCTCTGCTTCTGATGGTTTATTTTAAATTCAATTAAACTATACAGAAAAAAGGATATATGCAAAAATTGCAATGTTTTCTTATAATGGTTTTTCTCCAATATTTGTTCATACAGTATATCAGGTATTTACATATATTAATACTTACGTGGATATGTCCAGTACCCATTATCAGAGGATCATATGTTCCTTATTAAATAATTGCATTTCTTGTTTGAATATTAGTTTTGTAAAATATGATTATGTTGTACCAATAAAATAAAAACCAGCAGGATCTTATTAAAGGGAAAAAGGCAAAATACCACATTTATTGTGAATACAGAAAGAATCATAGTAAGCAGTTAGTTCTAGTTATAACATTCCATTCAATCTCATATTTATTCTCACATTCATTCATTCAAACACACACACACACCCACACACAGGTTCTGCAAGGTTGTTATCATAGTTACCAGCCTTAGAGTTGCTCATGCCAAGTCACTGGCCAGGTGGCCTGGACATGAAGAGGGAGCAGGGCCTTGTCAGATGCTCATCTGATGCTCCTGGAAGTTGGTTTGCAGAATCAGACCCCAAAGTTCTCACTTTTTAGAGTCTATTTTTATAGGAATTTCTTCCTATGCCAGTCTATGGGAATTGCTTCATCATGCTGTTGCTGAATCAATCAGCAGATAGCACATTCCTGACGGCTCCAAGATGTTATCTTGTTCTTTGGTTCTCCCATTCTTGAGGCTGTTGGGTGGATTCCAGTCTGCCCTCCGGGTGGGGTCCTCTGGTTATTTCCACTTGACGCCTTCTTCAGCCGATGGACACTGGATTCTTAGGCTGGCACCTCCCTGATCATTCAGTTATTATCCACACCAAGCATCCATCCACATCCATCCTCTATCTCTATTTTAATCACAATTGTTAATACAACAAAAGGGCGGGGAGTCTCTGGGTGCTGTTTCTGTTGTTAGAGTATTGCTTTGAGTCTCTCTCTCTGTGAATTGCTTTGAGAACAGACTCTGTCTTAGAATGTACTAACACAGTTAGCAGCTTGCAAGTTTCACACATAGAGGGACAGAAACAGCACCAAAAACCAAGAGACCTCTTAATTAGTAATACCCTGGAATTTAAACTCTGGGGAATCAAACTCATTTGTGATTTTAATACAGAACTTCTTTAATATGATCCAACAATTAACATGCAATTACTTAAACAGGAATTGTTTTGAAGACCAGCTTAGTGAAAGGTTCAAAGGAAACATCTTTAAAGACCACGAGTAATATATCAGTGAAAATGAAAATGAAATGTAAATGCAAATGAAAAGTAAGCGACAGTAGATATCTTGCCAGAATTAGCCTAATTTATCAGCTGCTAGGACCAACTGTGTCTTCCAAATTTACAGAATTTCCTGATCTTTAGAATTAAATTCCAACCTTGTATTGCACCACCACTCAAGTGCACTGGAGAACAAGGAAGGAGAATATGGTCATGTCCTAAGTTCACAATAAATTTCAGTCTATAGGAAAAGCAATTTATGGAAATAACCTAATCTGACCTCTAGTTATTATGCACAATACCTGTAATATGCTATTTCAGCATGTGAATACTGCAGGACAAATCCTCTTAGGAAACAGCTTTTTGTCTCATACCAGAAATGCACAAGTTTTATCCTGTCTAAGTGTGTTTCCATTATAACTGTTCCCTTAGGACTAGACTGGCACTCTGCACTGCATTAGCAGCACTGAGTCCCACCGCCTCAGGAGCAAAGCAGGGACTGAATTGTGATGTGAGAGTCACAGTTTGGCCCTGTTTCCTTGTTGTTCCATGGCAGAAATGAGCCACATTTGATGCACCTCACTTCCTCCTCCGCAGCAGCTCAGATATGCGGGCTGGTGTATTGAGGAACAGACTCAAGACTCTTCCCACGCCATATTCCTGCCCACCCACCTGCAGTAGAGGAAGATTAGTAGCTCCATGGTGTCTAACCTATTAAAAAAAAATCCATTTATAGTTTGGCTCAATCTAAAGTTTCACCAAACCACTGAATGGCTCACATTCAATATAGGGAATTTGGCCCAGATCCTAAAAGGTGCTTATCTCTCTATCAATACCAACTTGATATCCCAAAGTACCTGATGAGCGACAACTATTTAAAAAGCATGACTGACTTTTTTTCCATTTCTTTGTGAAATCCTCACTCACGTGGAGTAGCATCTTACTCTAGAATAATCCCAATGACTTCAATAGGACTACTCAGGGAGTAAAGCCCTTATCTACTGCTTATGAAAGTAAAAGGAAAGATTCCCACTGATTTCCATAAGCACTGGATTAAGCCATAAGGTGTTACTGAGTGTAAGTATAAGTACCAAAATCTGCACCTTTGTACACAACGATCTGAACTGCTTTTAATGAAACTTTCCAAAAATATTCACCTTCAACCCAAAAGGTAAAAAGTTGAGTCATAAACAGTTGAATACATTCCTTCAGAATCATGTTACAAAACACCTTCCAACTCATGAGCTTATGAGCTCATGAGCATTCCCACTGCCTGTTAATTATTACTTAACATTTATATAATGCCATGAGTGTACACAATGCTTTCCAAACAAAAATAAGGTCTTTTTACAGTACATTAGATTATGTTCAACATGCCATTTAAATAATTACACATAATGCTTTTGAATAATAACACTTTATCTAGCTGACCTTTTGTTACAATAGCCTGGGGGAAATTATCTAATATGGTAAATTAAAAGAACTGTAAAGCTGAGCTCCAGTCTTTGGGCTAGATCTCTAGATATACCACAACCGTACTTGATGCATCTGGACAGATGACTTGCTCCCACTGTTCTATCCCATTCTGAACTGTCCCCTAATCCAAGTTGAAATAGCCTCCCAAACTGCTGACCCAGCCAGGATCACCACAGTCTACTGTTCTCGGGGTCTTCCACTAGAATTTTTCCTGTGCAAGGGGGCCTGCCACAGTTGACATAGGCCCACCCCGGAATGCTAGCCATGTGTCAGGGCTGGCATTTTCATTTCCATTAGGGAAATCCTCAGGTGCTGTCTTCAGGCAAATTTAAGTCCCCCCTGTGTGGCTCCAATAGTGCAAAGGGGACTTAGGAAGAGCTGGCTCATCTTCACTGATTACGTAGTCTTCATTAGTCTTTAAAAATTGTATCATTAACTAGGAAAAAAATTCTGCCAAAAATGAGACAATTTTCCAAATAAATATGGGTCCCATTTTCAATTAAATGTGGACTTCTTTTCCACTTTATACACTGAGGATCCTGCTTTCTTTCCTTCTAACCTTGTGATTCTACAAGTTTCAGGGAAAGCCAGAAGTCCCTCCTGAGGCTCTAGAATAAATACTTGAGTACTGCTATGTTCATAGGGAGTCATTATCTTACTAAAAGGAGCAAGTGTTACATACATATGCACCCTCAAAGAAGATTGTATTTAATTTCTGAAAAGTAGTGAATTTAATGGCATTCTTCCCAGGAAGTTGTTTCTAACCAGAAAAATATCAATATATATTTTCTCAGAGATATGTTCATGAAATTCTTATTAAAGTGTAAAAGAATTGCCTTGATTTACTGAAATGATATAAATGAAGTTGACAGACTATTACTATTGTGACCAAACAAAATTTCATTACAAAAATAAAAAGAAATAGACACTTACTAGCTGTGCTTCTGACTCTGCAACTGTTACAATAAGAAGTGCCTACACACACGACCAGTCCCGTTGCGGAAATACTGAGACTGGTTGTCTGGGTATGTGCTGTTCAATGTCCACTGATGAACTATTTGAGAAAAGATAGAGCAAATGGAATGAACTGAGTAAAAGCAAAGTTATGTATAAACATTATCAGTGGCTCCACTTTCAAATCTTACTGCAAACCATAACTTAAGGCTCTTCTAGAAGATAGAATTAAACGAGCTCAGCTTGAGTGAATCTGGTCTGAAAATGCATGTGTGTATGCACACAACACAATCCATCACAGTGCACCAACTCCGTGTCTGCTACTAACTCTGGAAGCTTCTTGTAAAGTGGACTAGGCTTCTTCTGACTCAAATTAGTTTTTCCCCATTTGCTCCTGGATTTAAGGGATCAGCATTCTTGCAATATGGCTGCAATAATACTCCAGAAGCCTCAGAACATGCCTTAAACCGCTGTTTAGAGCCAGGCTGAGGCTCTGGATTTCATCACCAGCTGGGGAGAAGCATCAGTGCAGGAAGCTCTGATGGCCAGCTACCAGAATAAATAAATGTCTGTGAACATTGCAAAGTAGATGTCCACAAGAGGTCACAACCCAGGGTTTAGCAGTTGCAGGTAAAGACCAAGCAGCTCAGAATGACCTACCATTGAAATTAGGGATGAGAGGAAAAATCCAGTGGAGGATATGTGAGCTATCTAGTTCCTCAAACAGCATGGACAAAAACAGGGAGATGCAGAGGCAACTCATGGATACTTTACTAAGCAAAAATGCTCTGCTCCAAAACATGCTGCTGCTAGAGCTGCAGGTTCTGCAATCCTGTAGACTGGGACCCAGCCATGTCCTTCATCCTCTGTAACAACTCATCCCTGCTGTTTCCCCCACAGCAGTGTTCTTAGAAGTCATTAATCTCAGAGCCAGCCTCTGGGCACTGAGAACAATTACACCTTGGAACCAGCTCTTTTGAGAATGCCAATGTGCCTGATAGTTTGAGTCATGCCACTCAAGCCCAGAAGCCCCATGGAGAAGAAGAGTCAGAGTGAAGGCCTCTATTTACCTGTGACATTTACCTATTCCCTTCACTCCCAATTTTGGCTTTATTTAAAGGTTTTCTTTGCTGTGGTTACTTAATAGATTAGATTTTAAATGTATTTCTGAGTACTAAAATAGTTTTGTTTCATAATATAATTAAATCAACATCCCTGTGGCAGGGAAAACACCACAGCAGCCCAACGCTGTAGCATTTAATTTCAGAAAGGGAGATTATACAAAAATGAGGAAGTTAGTGAAACAGAAATTAAAAGGTAGGGCACCAAAAGTGAAATCCCTGCAAGCTGCATGGAAACTTTTTAAACGCTCCATAATAGAGGCTTAAATGTATACCCCAAATTAAAAAAAACACAGTAAGAGAACAAAAAAAAGTGCTACAGTGGCTAAAACAAAGTAAAAGAAGCAGTGAGAGGCAAAAAGGTGTCCTTTAAAAAGTGGAAGTTAAATCCTAGTGTTACCAGATTTGCTTGTTACTTTGGGGGATGCTCATTTATTACGGCTACTCTTCTGTGGGGGGGAGTGTTCTGAAACTCTATCAATGTCCTGCTTGTGACACTTGTGTCCTCATATGGAGCTCTACTGTTCGCTGCTGCAAGTTCCCTCCCAATGGAGCTCTCCTGCAGGACCTAGGTTCCCCAGGGCTGGGTTCTTCCAGCCCCAGAAACACACACACACACACGGGGTCTGAGAGGACCGGGTCAATCAGCCCTCCCAAGCTGACCCCTCCTATGTCCCTGGACTCAGTAGGCTGGGTCGAGCAGCATTTCCAAGCTCTCACCCCTCAGAGGCCCTTGGATTCATTAGGTTGGGGCGAACAGCACCTCCAAGCTGTCACCCTCAGGTGCCACGGGCACCGCTCTGAAATAGAGTGCGCCTGAGCAGCCTGGGTCAAGCAGCACTTTCAATCTGCCACCCTCATATGTCCCAGATTCAGCATGTCCCTATCCCCACTTTCATGTTACACTTGTTCTGGTCGTAACCCACTTGTTGAGCAAACCCCACAGGACTTTTTGGCGCTGCAGGGATCTTTAGCTTAGGTACAAGAAGCTTTGCTGTAGAGCGAATGGGGAAGCCAAAGAACACCCATGCGGTGCGGGGAGGGGAGAGAGAAAGAGAGAGACGCAACCAGCTTAACCATGAACGTTATTTATTGCCAGGTAATAACCATTGGGGAGCCAAACAAACAAAACAGTGATAATATTAAATCTAACCTAAATTTGATTACAAAAGTCAGGTTTAGAAAAACTATAACTGATCACACAAGTCAGAGTCAGAAGGCTATACCTAGAGAGAGAGAGAGAAAGAGAGAGCTGGGTTCTCACCACTCCATAAAGCTTTAAACGATCAGGGGTTCCAGTGGTGGTGGTAGCTGAGGGTCCAGAGTGCTGGAGACAGGCAGAGCTCTCAGCATGATCAGTCAGGAGAAGATGAAGTCTCAGTGGAACTGATGCAGATTTTGGATCCAGGCATCAGAAAACTTACTTGAGCATGGGTAGAGATTTTTGTAGGGAAACAACAGTGGTTCAAGGGAGAACATTAGATTTGTTTATGGGTAAACTGATGACTCAAGGGAGTATACCAAAGTTGTTTTGTTTAGGCTAGATAATAGGAACTGATCATTCCTGGCTATGGGTGGTATTCCTTGGAATGAGCTCAAAATGCAATTAGGTAGTGTGACAAAGCTCTATCCTTGCTTCCATGGGTCCCACGTTTCCTTGCGGATTTCGCTAGCCTCAGAGGCTCACTGTGACCCTGCACGTAACCCTTCTCTCTCTAGAGACAAGGGTCACAGTCTACTGAGCCATTTTTATCATAAGCCAGCAAGGGAGGTGAGGAGAAGTTATCCTTCCTTGCACAGTCTCTGTTGTCTCCCAGTCTCAGTGATTAATCAGGGAGCAAAGATTGGCGGGGAGGGAGCCCAGGCCCACCCTCTACTCTGGGCTCCAGCCCAGGGATCCTAATAGTATCAGCTATGGTAGCTGACCTTTTAGAAACATTACATGTACAATTCCCTGGGCTACTTCACCCACAGCAGCCCTCACTTCCTCAAGCTCCACTTCACCCTTACCTCAGGTCCTCCTTCCTTGTGCCTGATATAGTGTGTACTGCTCAGCCTCTCCAACAGCACAACTTCCTCCCACAGCTTCTGACATGCACATCCACCTGACTAACTGGGAGGCTTTTAACTAGTTTCAGCCAGCTCCGGTTGGCTTCAGGTGTCCCAATCAACCTAGCCTTCTCCTTGCCTTCTGGAAAGTTAATTGGCCCCAGGTGTCTTAATTGACCTGGAGCAGCTGCCATTTCACTTATCCTGGTACCAGGGATTTGTTTAACCTGGAGCTAATATATCTATCTCCCACTACTTTTCCATAGCCATCTGGCCTTGCCCCGTCACAATAGCTTCACTATTTTGGATACCAATAAGGGATTTATTACTAGAATTGGTCTGATAACTACTGAGCTGGGTGTGTGCAGGCATGGGATCTCTGGAGCAGAGACTCCCCCATCATGCAGTGCTTCCTTGATTTTCCTGTCCCAGAGTTCCATGTGATTCTTGCCTTGGAATCTCTGTTCTCCATTCTGTATGCTAATGGAGATGCTTCCCTGCCCCATCTTCAATGCAAATGAGGCTAGGGGAGTTTCCTTAATCCTGTCACCCTTGTCCCAGGGGTTTAGGTGTGTGTCCCACTGCCTTTTCATTGACTTTTGTAAGTCTTTCTTCTGATAGGTTTTGGTTCAAGCAGAGGCTGAGGTGGGGGAGGTCTTTTGTGAGTTGGACTGGCTGGGTACTGTGCCCTGGTTTCCTAAGAACACAGAGTTGATAGGTAACAAGTCCCCACATTGATGGGGTACTTGCACTGAGCGAGTATCCCCATCACATCCTTACTCCATGGTACCGGGTCTGATCTTCAATCCATTGCAGCTGCCGTATCAGTCGCTGGATCTGCAATCCAGTAGAACCAGACCAATTGCTAATTGAAGAAATAGCCAAAGACTCAAAGTAATAAATTTTCTTTAAAGTACATCAGAAGTAGGAAGCCTGCTAAACAACCAGTGGGGCCACCCGTTGATCAAGATGCTAAAGGAGCACTCAAGGATGATAAGGCCATTGCGGAGAAACTAAATGAATTATTTGCATCAGTCTTCACATCTGAGGATGTGAGGGATATTCCCAAACCTGAGCCATTCTTTTTAGGTGACAAATCTGAAGAAGTCTCCCAGATTGCGGTGTCATTAGAGGAGGTTTTGGAACAAATTGATAAATGAATCAGTAATAAGTCACCAGGACCAGATGGTATTCAGCCAAGAGTTCTGAAGGAACTAAGCTATGAAACTGCAGAACTACTAACTGTAGTTTGTAACCTATCATTTAAATCAGCTTCTGTACCAAATAACTGAAGGATTGCTATAATGCCAATTTTTAAATAGGGCTCCAGAGGTGATCCCGGCAATTACAGGCTGGTAAGCCTGACTTCAGGACCAGGCAAACTGGTTGAAACTATTGTAAAGAACAAAATTGTCAGACACAAAGATGAAGATAATTTGTTGGGGAAAGTCAACATGTTTTTTGTAAATGTAAATCATTCTTCACCAATCTACCAGAATTCTTTGAGGGAGTCAACAAGTATGTGGATGAGGGGGATCCAGTGGATATAATGTACTTAGATTTTCAGAAAGCCTTTAACAAGGCCCCTCACCAAAGGCTCTTAAGCAAAGTAAGCTGTCATGGGATAAGAGGGAAAGTCCTCTCACGTATTGGTAACTGGTTAAAAGATAGGAAACAAAGTGTAGGAATAAATGGTCAGTTTACAGAATGGGGAGAAGTAAATAGTGGTGTCCCCCAGGGGTCTGCACTGGGACCAGTCCTATTCAGCATATTCAGAAATGATCTGGAAAAAGGGGTAAGCAGTGAGGTGGAAAAATTTGCAGATGATACTAAAATACTCAAGATAGTTAAGTCCCAGTCAGACTGCAAAGACCTACAAAAGGATCTCTCAAAACTAGGTGGCTGGGCAACAAAATGGCCAATGAAATTCAACATTGATAAATGCAAAGTAATGCATATTGGAAAACAATCCCAACTATACATATAAAATGGTGGGGGTCTAAATTAGCTGTTACCACTCAAAGAGATCTTGGAGTCATTGTGGATAGTTCTCTGAAAACATCCACTCAATGTGCAGTGGCAATCAAAAAAGTGAACAGAATGCTGGGAATCATTAAGAAAGGGATAGCTAATAAGACAGAAACTATCATATTGACTCTATATAAATCCATAATACACCCTCATCTTGAATACCGCGTGCCAATGTGGTTGCCCCGTCTCAAGAAAAATATATTGGAATTGGAGAAGGTTCAGAGGAGGACAACAAAAATGATTAGGGGTGTGGAACGGCTGCCATATGGGGAGAGATTAATAAGACTGGGACTTTTCTGCTTGGAAAAGAGATGACTAAGGGAGGATATGATAAAGGTCTATAAAATCATGACTGGTGTGGAGAAAGTAAATAAGGAAGTGTGATTTACTCTTCATAACACAAGAACTGTGGGGGTCACCAAATGAAATTAATAGGCAGCAGGTTTAAAACAAACAAAAGGAAGTATTTTTTCACACAATTTTTTTCACGTGGAACACGTTGCCAGAGGATGTTGTGAAGGCCAAGACTATAACAGGGTTCAAAAAACTAGATAAATTCATGGAGGGTAGGTCCATCAATAGCTATTAACCAGCATGGACAGGGATGGTGTCCCTAGCCTCTGTTTGCCAAAAGATGGGAATGGGTGACAGGGGATGGATCCCTTGATGATTACCTGTTCTATTCATTCCCTCTGGGGCACCTGGGATTGGCCACTGTTGGAAGACAGGATACTGGGCTAGATGGACCTTTGGTCTGACCCAGTATGGCTGTTCTTATATTGGTTCCATTAAAACTGTATTTTGAATTTTTTACATAATTTTCAATAAAACTATTTAAAATTCATGCATTGAATCGTCACTGCATTTAACACACACAATTTCTATAATACAACTGAAACAACTCATAGGGTTTTACAAAGGTACATAGGCATTAGTCCAACTGCAGCACTCATAAAGTTTTCTAATCACAACAATCCCACTGACAGGATAACAGCTGGATGTACACCTAGGCAATTTTAGGCATTAGGCTCAAAACAAGAATAGGCATCCTGATGATACTGTCCCAGCTGCCTCTATTTTCAGTGGGATGCCTTGCTGGCTACTTGAACTGCTGAGCAAGTCTTTGTACCTCAGCCTCCCACCCATCATTCAACCTTTCTCCCTTATTCTCACAAATATTGTGCAGAATTTAACAGGCGTCTCTAATGGTTTGAATATTCCTTTGGATGCTTAGACCCTATTCCACAAATAGCACCAAATTCCTGATGGCCAAACACAAACTTAATTACTACTCTTTGACTCTCAAGGAAGGAACATTTTACCACCTGGGAATGGCTTTTTTAACAGGGTAAGCTGGGTCTCCCAGGATACCTCCCAACATCTGTGATATATTGTACACATTTCACAGAGTGATGTAGCAATGAACCATTGTATGCTGTAGATTCAGCTCAAATAATTTCTGCTTAAGAGAAAGCAATCTCCGCACCATTAATATCCCTGGCAATCCTGTGGACAAACTGTCCTTTATCCATTAATCTAAATAGACCTGAGGTCCAAATGATCCTAGCAGCGTGAACCCCTCCAGACCACCGCATATTTATCTTTAAATCTGCGAATCAGTGTTTAAAAAGCCCATGCAGCGCTATGGAGAAATGCCCCTCTCTGTTTATAAAGTCCATGCTGTGGTGTGTGTGGAGGGCAGCAAACAGTAGGCACATGGGTTCCATCAATTGCCCCAATTCAGTTTGGTAGCCTCTTCCTTGCAAAGCAACAAATAATTTCCTGAGCATTACCCAGCTGTAGAAGCCAGTGAGACAGTACCTTATCCATGGCACAACTCTTTGCCTACCTCATCCATGGCACAACAGACTGACATGACCGTGGCCCCAGTAGTTTGAGCTCTCCATGCTGAAGTTGTTGGCTGCAGACTGGTAGCATTTTGAGATGGCCAGCTTCCAGATCTCAAGGGCAATCTGCTTCTCCAGAGGTATGGGGCACTGCATGTTGGTACTGTTGTTGCAACTCCAGGGTCAGTTCAGCATGTATCTCAAAAATGGTAGCCCTCCCTATCCTGAAATTCTCACCATGACTGGTCACCCCAGGTTCAAAAAAATATTCTCTCCCACCAATTCATGATGACATCCTGAGCCCAGAAACAGTGCTGCACAGTGTGAAGCTTCTCCAGGAACCAGTCCTCTAGTACCAACTGCTTGGTGTCCTTCACTTTCTCCTTCTCCTTCTACTGCCACAGAGTATCCCACCGCTGATGCCACAGAATGTCCTCCTGCTGCCATGTCATCTGTGTGGGGCAATGGGCAAAGTCCCAGGTTGAATTTGTCCATGTAGTGGGGTGGAGTGGCCTGCCACTGACCCAGGGGGGAGGGACCACTTGCAGAACCCTGTGGGCAGAGCCAGACTGTGCTCACCCCTTCCACCAGCAGTCAGTGGGTGGGACAGGAAGTACAAAGGCAAGCTCAGTTGGGCTGAGCTGCTGAAGGAGCCTGACGCCTCCTGCCCGCTCCCGAACTGGGAGACTGCCACGGACCCCTGTGGCACTGAGGACTGGCCGGTGCTGCCGGAGCCACATGCTGACCAAGCCAAGGAGGAGTTGCCAGGACTGCCGCTGGCCTTCTACCCAAACAACACAGAGGACCCTTACAGACCCAGGTACGCTCCGAGGGGGAGATAGGAAGTAGCCCAGGGGATCTAGACAACAGTCTGGTTGAGAGCTGGCCTGTGACCAGGTCCACGTGTTGCAGAAGGATCCCCACTGATGTACCCCTCCGCCCCTGCTAGGGCCCTGGACTGGGATGCATTGGAGTTGGGTGAGCCCACGTCCCCCCTACCACCCCACCCCTGGGTGGCAGTACTCCCCCCCCTTCGGCCAGAGGGCCTGCATCTGCATAGTCTGCCGAGTAAGGACAGGAGGCTCTATCCCTACCTGAGAGCCCCCCCTCCCCAGCCTGCGTTTGGGGGCTCTATCCCTGCCTGAGCCCCCCAGAGCCTGTGTTTGGGGGCTCTACCCCTGCCTGAGCCCAGAGGACTTGTTGCCCGGCCCTGACTAAGAGCCTGGGCTCTGAACTATTTGTTTGCCGCTTGCCCCTGAGTGCAGGTCCGAGCTTCCGACACTAACTGCTTATCGCTCTACCTGGACTGCTGACCAGAGCTACAGGCCGAGTGTGACTCAGCAAATTCCCGAACCGTGAGCATCGCCCCGTGACGTAGTGAAGCGGAGTGGCCTCCCACTGACCCAGTGTGGGAGGGGCCACTACTAACCCACTAGCTTTGAGTGTTGAAATGTAGCCCAAGCAGCCATGGCATACGATCATGGTTGCCAGCATAGCAGAGTATAGTTGGGTCCATGTTGGCCAACAGCAATTCGAAAAAGGTTCTAGCCCACCCACAAATGAAGCATAGTGGGGAGATAACAGAAAACATTGATTTCTTTTTAAAAGAAATCCAACTGACCTGGCTTCCCACATTCACCACTAAAGGTATCCACAGATGCACACTGCTCAGAAGCAAAGGACTGTGGGATATCCTTCGAGAATGCCAGGCCCACAGGTCACAGCAAACTGCTGTTGTGTGAACACATGATGCAAACTGAAAGATGAAGCAGGCTTTCCATGTAAATGCTGTGTGGTGTGGTTTGCATAATGCATGCTACCTGCTTGCATCAAAAAGCTTCAGATGTAGATGTGCCCTTAGATGGCCTCAGCTTTGCTGCACTCTAAAAGGGCATCAGATACAGAGTCTCTTTGTAGCATACCCTTTCTCTATATCAGTACAGCCTTTACCCCTCCCAAGTCCCCCACCTGGTGGGGGGAAACTCCACCCACTCATCCCAATCCTGGAACATTTCCTTAGATAAGGAGAAAACTATGAATAAGGGAAAATACTGGAATGGAAACACCCAAGCAACCTAAGTGTCACAATAACTGCTACTTTTGGGCTCAAAGAAACAATCTATTGCAATACTCAATAACAACAATTTATTTTATAATACTTTTTTTGCCAATAAGATTGTGGTTCTGCACTGACTCGGACTTAATTGCTCATGGCAGAGTAGCTGAAAACTTTTAACCCTCTGACCTCTTCACATGAGAGTCTAGAGCTACCTCCTCATTGAGCACATCAGTGGGACTGGGTAAGTCTATTGCCCCCCTTTAACCATCCATCAAAGCTGTGTTGTTGGAAGGGAAGCTAGTTAAAGAGTCTTTTAGCCCCTACTGTGGCAAATGCAACCCAGTGTTCCATAGCTATTGACACTTAGTCAGCCAGAATGCCTCCAAGAACTGTGGCATCCCCAACCCCCATGTGGGCTATGGCTTAATAGTAAGGCTCCAGCCATTTAAAAGGAAACAATTGCTATGAACCATTAGTGAAAGCAATGTGATTTAAAGTTACTATTTGCTGTACATAGTTACTTTGACAACACGCTCTAGTAAACTGAGGACACCTTCTGTGGACCATAATTCTGGAGGTCAATGTTTGCTTTAATGAGCTTAATAAAGCATATGTGAGATATTGTACATGTTTCACAGAGTGGTGTATCAATGCACCATTGTACTCTGTATATTCAGTCCAAATGACTTCTGTTTAAGAGAACGAGGCTGTTTCACTTGACATCACTTATGTTCTTTTAAAATTTAAATGTACTGTTGGTCAAATTGCAACTGACTAGCATATAAGGTGAATGCTATCTAAGATCTAACTTTTAGTGTCCTAAGGTTAAAATGGAAGGAAGTGAACAATATTCTGCTTATACTGCACCATTGTATTTGAATACTACACTGAAATCTACTGCCAGAATTGTCAAATAATTGATGTTTGGAGTGCTGAAATAGTGTTGTTCTTGGTTATAATTTTTTATTGCATGTGGCTGTTTGTTTTTGTCCTACAGAATATCCTTGAAAATAAGATGTTACCACAAATTTTAAAAGTGTAAAATATACAAACAGCATAAAATAAACAAACTGAAGAAATCGAAGACACTACAGAATTACCAAAGTTGATTAAGAAAGAAGGCCTCTGATTTGCATGGGAGTGTAATATGGGCAGGGTGCAAAAAGCCAACACAAGGACTGCAGTTGTGCCTGGCCCTTGCTTTTAGGGGGTGGAAGCTGCTGCTTTTGGTTGATGCTACTATAATCACTAGACACTGTCAAGAGGGTAAGGAGGCAGGGTCATAATCCCACATCCTCTCCACACTAGCAGCTCTATTGGCTGATTTCAGAATGGAATGGTTCAGCAGCTGTGCTTTCCTGGAACTCCAGAAAGAGCATTATGAAGCTTTTACTGTGCATAACAACCATTAAGGCTGGTCAGTACCTTTTTAAGGTACAACTGCTCCCTAAATTTGCACCCTCTAACCTAACATGTATCAGTTTACCATAATAATTTTCATTTTGTGAAGATTTCTTTTTTAATATTTCAAAATGTTCTATTATACACCACGTTATAATGTGTCAAGGTAGAAAAATTGAACACCACTGATTCATCTTGATTTCACTGAGATTGAATGCATAAATCAAACCACGAATGTGGAGTGGAAGAATTTTTTTTTATTATTATGGGTGAATTTTTTTAAGGAAAAAGGCCCAAATTCTGTGTGCATTATCATGTATATAACTACCCTCCCATGTTACTAATCACTGTGAACCACTTTCATATTATAGCTTCAGAAGATTGAAGCAAAACCACATTGTTGAAAACAGCCAGGGAACTTTAATTCAGCCAGAGCTCTCTGGCTGCAGTTCCTGACTCCATTAGAACTGATGTCAGAAACCACACCTTGTCCCCCTTCAAAAGAACACTTTGTTTCACAGTTTCTATTCTCCCAGCCTCTCTCTCAAAGCGAACCCAACTGCAGCCCAGCTAATGGGTGAAGAGAAGCCAATTATTACAACGTGATCACCTTCCCTTTTTTAAAAAAACACCTTGCCTTTAAATTGCTCGTTAAGGGTCTGATCCTGCTACAGAAGTCAACGTTAAAACTTCCATTGATTTCAGAAGGCTCTGGAGCAGATCTTGACAAGTGGTGCCTTTTGTGGATTTTTAGTAATGTTACTTTGTTCTACAGATGTTCAGCCAGACCCTCTGTGAATATAAATTGGCACATCTCCAGTGAAGTCACTAGAGCTACATCATTTTACACAACCTGAAGATCAGGCCCACCATGTACATCCTGAAATATAACTCATGTTTTATCAAGACTGAAATTCAAACCATTAAATGTTAGTTTGAGGAATTTTTATTTTTCCCCTCATCAGTCTTAATTTTTTATTTATGTAACGTATGGATGTGTGATGGGCTGGATCATGAAGTCTTCACTCAGTTTTTACTTCAGTGGGAGTTTTCCCTGAGTAAGAAGTGAAAGAGAACTTCAGGAACTGAATCATGTATAAAAGGGAAGAGTTGAAGTACTTTTTGTCAGCTCTAAATGATGTGATTTTTAGCTGTGCTCCTTTTTAAAACTTGTAATATAATAATATTAAACAAACCGATACATGAGATGTCATTAGTAAAATGTCCCTATTTGTGCATAATTGCTGAAAACAATTGTTTACAGTATTAACTATACACAATCATAGTGACCACTGAAAGAGAAAATACTTAGAAGCAGTGCTGGCTTCCTAGATCTAAAACAAGTTTCTAACAACTACATGTTTGAAAAAATAGATATGTGAAAGACAGCATCATTTTTTATAGCGACTTCAAAGACAAGTAGAAGTCTATTTTCCATCTCTTTCAAGAGACAGAGACAAAGTGGATTTCTCAGAAGCCTGCAAAAAATGAACAAATATAGTTTTTCCATAGGAAGTCTGAATTACTTACAGCTAATCCCAGAGTTCTTCAGAGTTGCACAATGGAGCATATACAGTAGATGCTCAATACTTATGTGGTGGTGCATGAAGAGAAGGCCTCTTCAGAATCTATTCACCTCTGCCTCTGTTGATATTTGCTGGCCTTGAAGTCTCTAGAGTCTATGTATCTCTTTAGTTCTCTTTTTTTTTCCCCCTATGGATCACTGACTGTTTATTATAGAACTGATGCAGCCTGAAGAGATGCAGAGCCCGAGATGTTTTATCTCTTGTCAGAGCTAGCTTCAATTAAATTAATGGATCCATTCAGCTCCCTCTTTCCCTTTTCAGCTGCTTCGCTGTCGAATACATTAAAAAGATCTTAAGTCTCGAGATGGTACATCATGGCATTA
This sequence comes from Lepidochelys olivacea, assembly GCF_965140295.1. NCBI lineage: Eukaryota > Metazoa > Chordata > Testudines > Cheloniidae > Lepidochelys > Lepidochelys olivacea. The sequence goes on from NC_140415.1 coordinate 33,405,574, forward strand.
GCCAGGGCACTCATTTCCCTCTGTCTTCTTTTTTCTGTAAATCAAATAATTAATGAGATCTCCACCTCAATAGAGCATTTCATCAATATTTTGTAGCAACAGAAAAAAATGTGTTTTTTGCTCATGGAAGAGCTTTTATCTCCATCTGTGTAGGATTTGGTGGGCAAATGTAGTAATTCTAAAAGGACAAAATATTGACTATTTTTTGGTAGTATGTTCTTAATTTCTGAGAAAAATCACTTAAAAGGCTTATGTGCTGACCAATGGATGAGCAAAGTGGCCTGCCTGCCACTGCTATATAGATGACTCTGTTTGAAGTTTAAGCGTCAAATGACTTCAAGACTAAATCTAATCCTGGTAAGTAATATCATGTAATATATAGTGTTTCAGTGGATGATATAACTGTGTATCATAATTCAGAGTACAATGTTACACTTCACAAAAAGAATAAATAATAAAAATCAAGCATAATTTTTGTTTAAATCATCATGAAGGACTCTGGCTTTGCAATGATAATCACTTCATGCTACGCTGGAGGAAATGTTACGTTGAAATTATGCTGATCATTTCATTGCAGAGACCTTTGGTCTTCTGTAGGATGTAGCATGAATTGCCTGCCAAGATCATCTGCGGATATCTCATCTAATTAATTCCTTAACATTATAGGGGCGTCAGGTATTGGCGATACCTTAATGTCTCTTGTTCTCTCTCTGGGGCATTTTCATTACTGGGCTCAATATAGGGATAATCTGGGTGAAAATTAATGACCTGTGACACACTGGGAGTCAGGGTAGATGATCCAATGCTCCCATCTGGTCTTAAACACTATGAAACTAACAATAAAATTCCATGCCATTTACTGAGAAATCAGATTCTATATTGTAACTGCTTTACTTCCTTTATATAGTAAAGAATACTATAATTTTAATCTAGATTATTTGGTTGTAAACTGCATGGGGTCAAATATGCATCTTTTCATCACAATGAGAGGGAACATTCAATTTCAGTTTGAAAGAGTCATTTAAACATAACTGAATTTTTATTGAAATGAAAATGGCATTGAATTCGAGTAATACCCTAGATAAAAAAATATTACCATGCATAAATGATACTGTTCTTAAAATGACTTCCATTAAATAACAGAGTTGCTCTGATAAAGTTTGAAATCTCCAGAACTTTAGCTGTACACACAAGACCTGAACACACAAGGAAGTTGTTATGGGTGCAAAGAACCACCCACATGCTCCTCCGTGAAGGAAAGGGGTCTGATTGACCGGAATGTGTGAACTGCAGACAATCCACCAAGAGTGTTATCTGGTGACATGGCGCTTATGGAGTCACCACTGCTCATGCTTTGATTATATGAGTAATTTTGTCTTAAAATCACCTACTTTTAGCCATTCTAATATTAAAGTAAATTTGTTTTTCAAATACTTATATTACTTCCCTCTTGGATCCATATGTCTTTGATTACATCATCAATTCCCCTATCAATTCCTAGTGTCTATCCTCAAAATGAAGCTGAATGCAGCATCTGTAATTTACTATGCTTTTATTTTGTTGTGGAATAGAAGTAGAAGCTTCTGTTTCTATCCGAAGATTCTAAAAATATTAGAGTCCCTGGGTTTAACATCACACCCATACATTACACAAGAAACCTGGGACAAGGAGGAGAGTATCATATGTAAAATGAATTGTTATATTCACGTGCAAGCCAACTATTCATATTTTGTGTATGGTGCAGTATTTGGTTAATACAGTAGCCAGGTATTATATTGTAATAGATTCTGAGCAATTAGGAAAAAGCGATCTGGGTTATTACTTCCTTGATCCAGAAATCATTTGACACAAAATCCTTTGAGAATTTACATTATGGTGGTTGTATTTTGGTTTGACAAAATCTAGATCATTGTGTTTTTGCCTTTTCAATGACAAAACCAAAATCATCTGTGGTTTTGGCTTTATGGCCTATGGAAATATTGACTCATATAGTATCCAAGTTTTTCTTGCTCACTCGTGACATAATCCAGCTAAAATAATAATTTCCTTTTCCTCTTTAAATAATTCTTACTCTACCTTTAGGACTACCAGGGGAATAAACTGAAAACATACTCAGGCTATGTCTACATTGCCCGACAATTTGGACTATGGAGGTGTGAGTAGCATTGCGCATCAAAGTGCTGCATTGTAACTCCCCCATGTGGATGATGCAGGTGTGAACTAAAAGATTCCTAGTTTACACTAATGTAATCTTGTTTGAAGAGGTTTACATTAATAAGAACTAGGAACCCTTTAGTTTGTCCCACAGCATCCACACTGTTAAAGTTACTGGACAGCACTTTGGTACAAACTGTGGGGTAGTGTAGACAAGCCCTAGATATCACAAATCTGCATACATGATAACAGCATGCTGCAAACCCCAGCCTACCTACCCCACCAATTACAGAAATACTGAGAGAAGCTTGCAGCTAAGAAGCAACCAGCTTATCCAAGAAACTGATACATAGAAGCATACAGTTAAGGAGCCCCCATTTACTATATACATATAGAATTCAGTAAACCAGACTCTAGCATTAGCTGTAGAGAGCAAAGTAGGATCTGGCAGTGCCCTTTACTACCTCTGACAGATCTTTAAGAGATCCTATTGCAGCTTCAGAAAGAGGACACCTTGCATAAGGACCTTGCACCTTAAAATGCAGATATCAGAGTGTTACCAACTCATTATTTTATTGAGTTCTCACAGTATTTGGTGTATTTTCTTGAAGCACCCGCTCCAGGAATTATATAGTTACATTAGGGTTTCAGTTTCCATCTTTTAAAGAGAAGGGCTCTAGCCATCATGGTTGTGGAGAAAAGCTCAAAAATGTGATAAATGTGTTCCTAACGATTCAAAAACCAGAAAGCAAATAAACTGCATGCCAAATTTATTATTTTTAAAAATATTTGTTTTTAAACCAGTTTCATTATTTTGGGGATCTACTCATGGTTTTTGAATGCTTAGGTAGGCAATGATGCTATTACTGAGCACTCTGTGTGTATTACTGAGTGTGCGATTCCCTCCCACACCCTTATGGGAAAAAAATACCCAAGGGGGTAAAAGTATCTCAGAAATGGAGGAGGGACTTTTCTTCAAACTACCCTCCTGCATTCAAGGAAACATGGAAAGATTCAGCCCAAGCCAATGATTTATAATTGAAGAAGTTGCAATCTTTCCTACAGCTTTTGTGTACACTAGAATACAAATACAATTTGTCTTTTCTCAGTAGGTCCCTAGTTCAAAAAAGCCTTCTTTTGAGGATAACACTTAGGCACATGAGTAAGTCCCACTATATCACTGACACACGAACACATGTTTAAAGGAAAGCATGTGCTTAAATGCTGTCCAGAGTAGGGCTGTTTCCCTGAATCCGGGCCTATGTACTGATAGTTTGCAACTCCCAGTGACTTCAAGGAGAGTTATAGGTGCTCAGCATCTTTGAAAACTTCTGAAGTTGTAGCATCAATGGTTACTGGATGGTATGCTGCTATGCACAATATAACTTTGTTCTATGTTGTAAAGAGGCAAAGGGACAACCCAGCAGGAGTGGAGCACTTACAAAATGATGAAGAGCGATGAAACCTACAAAGAGACAAGGTGGTGGTGGTGATGGTGGTTTTTCTCCCCTCTCTGCCAGGGGAAAATATACTTTTTGCAGAAATAGCTTTTTGTTTTAGCTAAATGTTGTGAAATTAAAATAATGGACTTCATCATATTCTAAATGGAACATCATACATGCAAACTGATCACGGCTGAACTCAATATATTAAGGGCATCTCTTTATAGGGGAAGCAATTACACCCGTGAAGTGCTAATCTATTGTATACTTCCCATGTAATAGTTTAGAATGCCACAAATTTTCTACCTTTGCAGAATTTAAAGATCTTACATTCCATCCATACCACGGTTATCGCACAAAGGTCAGTGACTTTAAATAGTGTAAGTGACATGGTCGGTATACACCCCCAACTCTGTTGGTATCTTTAACTGGACAATAAATCCAAGGCTCAGAGACTTGGGGCTAAACCACACTTCAGATGCAATTCCTGAAATAGGTTGCAATGTGGTCTTTTTCAAAGCTTCTACTGCATAGTGCTATATGTTTCCTGGTGCTATTTGGCTTGGAGAGGTGCATGACAGTGCTGGCGGTCTGGAACATTGTCCAGTGTTTTAATTCCTAGTCTGCGCAAATGGGTGATTCACTGTGTACTTGTTTTTCTTGGCCGCCATTTCAAGAAGTGTCACTTGTCTTCAGCCAAACACTTGCATGAGTGCTGCTGGTGACTTCTGTGTTGCTCTTGTACATTTTATAACTTTTTACTCTTGCTAAGTCTAATAAATAAAAATATAGACGGAAAGATACTGAAATAATCATCTTGGACTCCGAAACAGCACTTGTTTTGTCAGACTGGATAGCCAACTAAAAGGAGCAATTAATTTTCATACAACCACCCTTTCCTACCTATTTCCAGTGTAAGCAGCATTTTTCCCCCATCAGAAATATCTCCTTAATTCCTTTCATTAAAAGGTGTGTGGTGTACAATGGAAATAGTGCTATATTTATAAGATTTAGTGCAAGTATAAAGAAAAGAAAAATAGACTAATGTTGACTTCTTAATATTAAACCTCCTGCCATAATGACTAATTTACTGACTAAAATAGACTAAAAGTCTATGCACCTGTTCCTGATGGCTTAGGAGTATGGATTTGCACATGTGGTGTTCTTGGATGAATTCTGTCATCCTTGAATCCCTGATACAGATTCCTCATCAGAGAGAGACTTTAAGAATTGATTGCTCCGTCAACTATCTTCTCTTTCTTATCCCTTTCACTTCAATTTGATTCCTAGTAATGAACTAATACTTAATTCTCCTTCTGGAATCACTTGAGATAACTAAGCTGAGAGCAAGAAATTTACTAACCAACTAAAAGCTTCAAAAACAGACTCCAACGAGAAACTGCTGAGCTTGAATTAATATGCAAACTAGATACCATTAACTTGGGTTTGAATAGAGACTGGGAGTGGCTGGGTCATGACACATATTGAATCTATTTCCCTATGTTAAGTATCCTCACACCTTCTTGTCAGCTGTCTAAATGGGCCATCTTGATTATCACTACAAAAGTTATTTTCTCCTGATGATAATAGCGCATCTTAACTAATTAGCCTCTCACAGTTTGTATGGCAACTTCCAACTTATCTGTACGTATATATATATATCTTCTTACTATATCTTTCTTTCTATGCATCCGATGAAGTGGGCTGTAGCCCGCGAAAGCTTATGCTCTAACATATTTGTTAGTCTCTAAGGTGCCACAAGTACTCCTGTTCTTTTTGCGGATACAGACTAACACGGCTGCTACTCTGAAACCTGTAAAGATGTACTGCATATTTTATGTGATTTCAGGTCTTTCCTTCCTTTTTACCCATTCAGTAGTGTCTTAGGGTAAACAAAGGGATAACAATCCAGGGAAAGAGTTGGGTGAGAAAGTTCTTCTGTTAGTTTATCTTTCTGGCTTTTATCTGACAGTTTGAGTTTTGGCAACTAGGGAAATGGCAGAAAGAAGTTTAAGCCTTTGCATAAATAAGGAAGGGAAATATTAGTGGTAAAGCAGTCCCATTAAATAAGCCCTCAGTCCTGCAAGGTGCCAAGTACTCTCAACTTCTACTGACTTCAGTGGGAGTCAGCACTTTGTAGGGACTGAGCCCCAAATTAGAAGGGAAACCCAATGCAATTATTCTACAATGGATGAGCTACTGAACTGCAAATACCTTTCTGTCATTGCAGAATGAGATGTCATACCAGCACTGAAGAGTTTCAAGTAACACATTGAATTTATTTTTAGAATAGTTTTCATTACATTTTTGATGGGTTTCCTTCAGGTGCTCCTTTAAATCTATGGATATCTTCTTCCAACAGCCTGTGGTTAGGTCCTCTAACCAGTTTCCAGTCTGAGGCAGAGTTCACAGTCAAGTAGGAGTCCATAAGGCTGCATATTGATCACTTTACTAAAGTCCAAATATACATTACTTCTATTGTTTTTCTTCAGCCTACTGAATGAGTACCTTGATAAAAATACCAATTGATTTTGTTTGGCATGGCTTATTGCTCGTATGATTGCTATTTGCTACCTATGGTTTTGTTATCTAGCTACTGAAAGATCATGGTACAGTTACTCAGCAGTGTAAATGGGTGGCACTCCAAAGAAGTCAATGGAGTGATGCCTGTTTACACTAGTTCAACATCTGGCCCAATTTTTTCTAGAGAATGGCTTATACTTACTAGATAGTAATTGCCAGGATAATTGTTTTTGCTGCTTTGAAGACTGACGCTTTATTTGCTTTTCTCCAGTTCTGCAGTTCTCCAGGTAACTATCAGCAATCCAATAAATTTATTAGCTAATTCCCTGGACCTGTTGGTTTGTATATACTTTCCCCAAAATTTTCTTATAGTTTATTTTAAAAGGCAGTTGTACTGACAGGATCTCAGGATCCTAATGGTCTATACCACTTTGTTCTTTGTTTTGCCTGTATTTCACATACAATAACAGCTTAGGCATTTTTGCATCATCCTTGATTTTTGTCTCCCTCCTCATTGACGAGGCCTCTTTCTCGCTAATAGTTCTTTTCCCAAGAAACTTTACTATGTATTGGTGATGATCTATTTGGAAGACTACTGACTTTTGTTCGGTTTCAGAGTAGACTAAAAGTCCCAGAAATGAAATATCTCTATCTGATGCCATGCAACCTTTTATATCAATGCACAACTTTATCAAAAGAGAAAATGAAGCACTGTAGCTAATACAACATGGTATAACTAATACAACTTTTTTTTAAAAAAAAATAGCAGGTGGTACCACCCGTACCCATCCCTTTCTAATTCAAACAGTCCGCCCCATCGTTGTTGGAAGGGTGGTTAAGTTGACACTGGCTCATCCTGCAGAAAAGTGGAAGTAGTGGCTCTATCCCAAATGCTGAGTCTGAAATTGGAGAAAGGATTATTATTAGTGCCAGAGAATACATTGTTTTCTGAGAAACAATTGTCTGAATCCCCAAATAAATCTGGATTTGATATTGGCAAGCTATCAACTACAAGCCTAAACACTAGCGTACCAGATATGTGCAGCTGCATATGTCTCACTCCAGATCCATTGCATTTTCCTTTCCTAACTCCATCTACAGTACAAATACAGCCAGGGCTGGGGATCTGGTTACAACCCCGTTGACCCCTCATGGTAAAAGCACAGTTCAAGCTGCTTAATATACTATTATTTGTATTGATGTAGCACATAGGCACCCTAGTCAGGAACCAGGACCCCATTGTGCCAACCACTGTAAAAACACATTTTAAAAAGATGATCCCTGCCCCAAAGAGCTTGTACATTTACACTGATGCAACCACCACAGTGGCACTGAAGGCACATCAAGGTACTGAAACTTGCAGCGTATGGAGAACGCTAACTGTGAATCATGCTCAAGCCTTTTGTATCTCCAATAACTCAACTCAGTTCACTTGTAACTGTCCAAATCTTTTGCATTGGATTGGAAAATAATAAAGGTCCTGTCTACCCTGCAGGATGGAACTGTACTTTGACCATATCAGGGGACAACTATATTGTAACTCAGTCCCCAAAAGAGTTTAGTTTGTACTTACCAGAGATTCATAGTGTGCATTGAGAAGAGAATCAGGAGAGAAAGATGTGTGGTGATGGTGATGGCAAAGAGCATAAATAAAGCAAAATATTATTGGACAATGATGCCATTAAGAACAGTTAATAAAGCACGATTGTAACATATACCACGACTCGTACTTCCTGCATGCTAACCTTTGTTCTATAAGCATATAAAGGAGGCATTGTATGTCTTACTAATGCAAATATAGAGTATGGTCCAACTGTGAAACACAATTGTTTAACGTCATTTTCATCCACACTCAACATAGCTACAAATCCAAGTCCTTTAAAGGAATAACTGTGGGGAATTAGGGTTATTCTTGTGAACAAGTATTTCAGGATCAAATGCCACATTGTTGTAATTACTATTCTAGCTATATGTTCTGCACTCTACAAGTCACACAAATAGACAGAATCCCTGCCCCAAAGAGCATAGTCCTGAAATAGTCCTATAACCAAATTAGTAGGATATTCCATAGCAAGATGCTGGTAGCATGACTGTGGCAGTTTTAAGATCCCTCTCAACACTTGGGATGCTGATGCTGATGTGGAAAATAAACCGTGCTGGCTACAACTATTTTCAAAAAATGACCAGCAAATGCAAGTGTGCAGAATCCTACTAGATCACCACCTAAACATGCTATAGCAAAGATGGTTCCATTCCCAGTGTGGAATGGGCAATCTGATAGCTTTATTCATGTTTAAGGGTACCTTGCATCATGAATAGTCCCACTGAAGTCAATGTGGAATAAAAAGATACTTCTCAATGTAAGCAAGACTATCACAATCTATCCCTAAAGAAATATAAGGGTAGAGAGCCTGCTTTAATAAAAAAAAAAATAAGGCCAGGTCTTTTTCCTTCTTTTTCCCTCCCAGGACCAATTAATAAACATATTTTTTAATCCAAGTGATCTTTTCTCTCCTACCCTTGATGGTATAATGGTGGTGCTGAAAGCTAATGAGAACATTTTGCACAAGGCTATCATTTTGGGGTAATTTCTTCAGGTATTCACTGAGCACTTGACCTACACTTTAACCTGCCAGGTTGTTTAACCTAATACCTCCAGCTCTTTAAGTCACATTCATGATTATTCTGGGATGTGGGATATTACAGCTGCAGTACAACTGTAATTACGGAGTAATTATATATAATCTACAAAGAGCAGAGAGGGAGAAGACACAAGACTTGACTCTTCTACAGAAAGCACCCTGCATTATATGGACATTATTGGGACCTAACACTACTTGCCTAGGTTTGAAATGGTTAAAATTGTCCTTCATAAAGTAATGTACTCTTCAGCTATTAAGAGTCATTTTGTTATTATATGTATTCCAGTCTCAAAGGAAGAAAAGGCTGATAGTCATGGTTGTGTAAGGCCTGATATAAGATCCTGTTTCTAAATTCCTTTTAGAGGCCTAGAAAACCTTCAAGAAAATGAACACTGTACTCTGCTGTATCTTAATGGATCAAAGGGGCATGCAATTTGTGTAAAACATCTATGTATGTGGCAAAGTACCAGTGCATACCGTGTAAAAGTCCTTCTAATAGGGAAGTGAGAGGACCTAAATCCTATGGCAACTGACAGCAGAAACTTTATATTCTGTTTCTAGAACATATATTCAGATTGTCTGGTGTGAAACAGAATTCATGTTTCACATGTGGAGTAACTAATCTCAGTTCAGTGGTGACAGGTGCAAACCTTCTGGCTCTGCACTGCACGGTCATTATGAAATGGCACTACAGCCAGGTTTGTACTGATGAGAGGATCTTTTTTGCATTTCTCACTAAGCAATTGATATTGTGAATCTCAGCCTCATGAGAATTCCGTATAGGTTATCACCTAACATATTTATGGACTGAAGTTTTTCAAAACCAACATCCAGGTTCATTCAGTGTTTAATTGGTGCTTAGTCCTGGTGAGAAGCTTTATAAATATTTGTAAAGTTTGGTGTGTCATAAATATAAAGGGAAGGGTAAACCCCTTTGAAATCCCTCCTGGCCAGGGGAAAGCTCCTCTCACCTGTAAAGGGTTAAGAAGCTAAAGGTAACCTCGCTGGCACCTGACCAAAATGACCAATGAGGAGACAAGATACTTTCAAAAGCTGGGAGGAAGGAGAGAAACAAAGGGTCTGTGTCTGTCTGTAGTCGTCTTGGCCAGGGACAGAACAGGAATGGAGTCTTAGAACTTTTAGTAAGTAATCTAGCTAGGTATGTGTTAGATTATGATTTCTTTAAATGGCTGAGAAAAGAATTGTGCTGAATAGAATAACTATTTCTGTCTGTGTATCTTTTTTGTAACTTAAGGTTTTGCCTAGAGGGGTTCTCTATGTTTTTGAATCTAATTACCCTGTAAGATATCTACCATCCTGATTTTACAGGGGGGATTTCTTTATTTCTATTTACTTCTATTTTTTATTAAAAGTCTTCTTGTAAAACACTGAATGCTTTTTCATTGTTCTCAGATCCAAGGGTTTGGGTCTGTGGTCACCTATGCAAATTGGTGAGGCTTTTATTCCAACATTCCCCAGGAAAGGGGGGGTGCAAGTGTTGGGAGGATTGTTCATTGTTCTTAAGATCCAAGGGTCTGGGTCTGTAGTCACCTAGGCAAATTGGTGAGGCTTTTTACCAAACCTTGTCCAGGAAGTGGGGTGCAAGGTTTTGGGAAGTATTTTGGGGGGAAGGACGCGTCCAAACAGCTCTTCCCCAGTAACCAGTATTAGTTTGGTGGTGGTAGCGGCCAGTCCAAGGTGTAATATTTTGTACCTTGGGGAAGTTTTGACCTAAGCTGGTAAAGATAAGCTTAGGAGGTTTTTCATGCAGGTCCCCACATCTGTACCCTAGAGTTCAGAGTGGGGGAGGAACCGTGACATGGTGTCTAGAATCTTGCAGGAAAAACTCACTAAAGGTAGGGCTGAAAACAAGGAAGAAGTATTTCCTTTTCACCTGCACTGCATGTACATAGTTTCCTATTGGCCTAAAGTAGATAGGCAGGTTATGTTATATTTTCATTTCAGTGTTAGCCTTCTCTTGTTGCTAATGTGAGTTACGTAACTTAGTTGCAATGCATTGTTCAATAAATATATACCAACTCATGATGGCAAATGAAAGACATAAATCTGTAGGCATTATTTTGGGATTTTAGTTACTAGAAGTTAATTGATGGATATTAAACAACATCACAGCTATAGGAAGAGGTAAGACCCAGAGGTAAGAGGTAAGACTGATTTAGGCCCCAGGCCTGCCAACACAAAAATGAGACCCTTAGCACCTATCCAGAAGACATAGTCAAATGATCATAATGGGCCCAAATCTAGTCCAACCATAAAGCCCAAGTAACTAAAGTGTGTGCTGGGAATATCCTAGGGGACTAAGGAAGTGCAAATTGCAGCTCCCTTGCTCCAGCTGAAGTGAATCTAGCCCAATCGCTTACATCATTATTGTACATCGTAGATCAGGAAATATATTGGAAATGAGGAAAACGCATAATCCAAAGGAAAAATACAGTTTGCACATTCATATTTTAAGGCCATACATTATGATCCCAGAAGAGGACATTATTATTAGAACTGGTCAAAATTATTTTGAAAAAACAAACAAACAAAAAAACAGTGCAATCAAGAAATGTTGTTTCAAAGAAAGCAAAGGTTTTCAAAAAAAGTTTTGATTTCTTTGAAATTCACCATTTTTCAATAAAATTTCAGATGAAAAATTGGTATAATTTTGTTAATCTTTACTCCAACAATTTTGATTTTTAATTTTGCAAAAAACAATTATTTTGCCACTCAAACTTGTGATTGTGGCTGAGTTTTGCCATCTTTTTGTGTAGAATTCTATGATTAGATGAGCATATCCATGAATAAGGAGAAACCATGTGAGTGGCTTCATTGTCAGAGTTAACTGTTGCTCTGTTTTGTGATGGAGTTTGAGTCTAGTCTGGAATAATTTATGTGAATGACCACCTGCTAATGAGGTTCCTTGTAGAGCTCCTGGGTGTTCCTCCCACATCCCAATCTTGGGGGAGGGGGAGCAGATTGTGAGCTGGCATTTATCTCACTGATCTTTGAAATTTGCAGCTTCTTGTCCTTCCTTTTAGGATTATGTCTTTCTGTCTGTGGCCTAGTGACAACCCATCCTTCCCTTCTCCTGCTCACTGAAACACTGAAAAATTAACTAAACTAACCCTAAACTTCTGCTTCTGAGTCAGAAATTGGAATAATTTCCAAAAAAAATTTGAGATCTTTTCACTGTGAATCGAAAATATAGATTTTTTTTTCCTTTTGACAGTTTTTGATTGAAAACTGACAGAGTTTTATGTGCTTGACAGGGCATTTCCAAATTTTGATATTTTGTTCTGTTTTTAACTGAAAATGATTTCGGAAATTTCTCATGAAATTGATGATTTGGTTGTTTTGAGCCGCTCTACTTTTTATATTCAATTCCTTTTTTTTTTTAAACTAAAATGCTCCATTATATCTAAGGCACCTTTGGAAATTTGAAATCAATTTACTTTCTCCACCACTTTCATATTACACTGTGCCTGCTTTTGTTCAGCAAGAGTGAACATTGAGAATTCACCCCCTTTATGACCCAGCACATGAACCAGGTGGGTAGCGTATGCATCCAAAAGGAGTTAATGATGGGCATGGTGAGGGCAGACAGAATTATTTCAGCTGGCACTCCCCAGAAGAACTTCCATTTGGCTCAGCTTGCATTTCACTATACCCTGCACAATGCAGATGGTGGTTTAAAAACCACAGTTTGTTCCTTTGTCTTTTTGTGTTTGGCAACAACTCCTTATTTCCTTATCATTTGGATTCAGTGTTCATCTAAGTAATAAGCTAATACTCCTGGCATGAGTCAAATGTAGTAGAAGCAGGATATATGCAAGCTTCCTAACACACCTGTGCAATACACAGCATCTCAGTCCCTTCTTCAGCTGTTTCTTGCTTGACTAGTACAAAACAGCAGAGACACTCATAAATCCAATTCAGGGCTTCCTGAAGAGAGAATTCACTGCTCAGCCCTTTGCTTACCTACTAGGTACTTCTTTGACCCTCCTTTCCATCAGTATCTGAGCATGTCACATACAATAACTTTGTCATCACAACTGTGCTATGAAGTAGGAGGGGCTCAAGGGCCAGGCAGGATGGTCCCACTGGCTGGAGGTGGCCCGCGAGCCGTAGTTTGCCCACCTCTGCTCTATACAGTGCCTGTGTAACCCACACATCTTTGGAGTGTGGTGATCTTTCCCATCTAGTGGCACCGAGACCACTTAGAGAGAGTTAAAATGAGTCTGCTCTACAGCCTTAGCTGAGAGCCAATTGGCTTTTAGCTTATGTGGTAGAGACTTATGCACTAAGCTCCAGAGGTCCCAGGTTCAATCCCGCCCGCTGACGAGCGGGGTCTGTTGGTGTTACACCTGCCACCTTGTGTCACAATTCAAGACAGGCCATTATCTGAGTAATTACTGGAAGCTGAGCATGAGTGGATCTCAGACTCTCTTGTTACGTATGTACCTACTAGAGAATAAATCCTCTCCCCAAAGTTCATCTTGAATAAAATTGCTGGGCCCCGCCATATTGCCTAATAGTTTTAAGGAGTTCAGTGCTGTGAGCAAAGGCATGTCTGCAAGAAATAGAGTACAGGGAAAAGGCTGGAAATGGAGGGGAGGTTTAGGTTATGCAGCTGCAGAACCTGAAGGAAAGCACAGTACTTCTCACAAAAATGTCAATATCCTTACATTAATAGGAAGAAAGCAGAGTTAGACAAAAAGTTTTGCAGTTCTTTTTTTTTTTTGGGGGGGGGGGTGAAATGGAGATGAAGTGGTGCATGAGTGAAAGAAAGGAAGCTGCACAGACAATTACAGTGACTCATCTAATGCCTGTGGCAGTGGACAGCCATTGTAACGGTCAGTTGACTGCCTTATAGGCTGAGTTGGGAGTTGCTCTGATGTCAATGTGGGCCTCTACTGGGTGTAAACTCTAGAACGAGAGAAAAATAGAACCATAGAAAATTACTTTTTGACCATTTCTAAAAGTGCTCTTTAGACATCAGCAATTCTGCATTTTCTTTTTCTTCTGCTATTAACATCCACCTCCACCACTGTGTATTGACTACATCCACTCTTACAAATGCAATCTTGCCACATAAGCAAAATAAAACAAAGTAAAATTCTGTTTTCTGTGTTCATTTTTGTGAATTTTGATGAACCTGTTACATTTTGAAAGACCAGCAAAAATGCATCAATAGCCAATTTCACTTGCACTTCAAAATTTACTACAGAATAGCAGTAGCTTTAATATTTTGTGTCCCCCAAATGGTAGCAAGTGCAACCTTAGATACTTTATTGTATCACTATTGATTATTATGATTGTGAGCATTCTTCCAAATGGACGTGAAACTAAAAAATGATCATTGCATAGATCCACTCATTTCTATTTTCCAAGAAAAAAAGAAAAAGCATTTCTACCATGAATCACCAGCTGAGCAGTGTTCTAATTGATCTAAAATGTTCTATTATTGCATTTTGATAGCATAAGAAGCACTTTGACCTTAAAGGGAAGGTGTTTCCATTTCATTCTCAATTAATTTAAAGCAGATTCCTGATTCTTAAACTGTTTTTGACCTAATTATTAGAGCTGAGTGAGAATTAGAGTTGAGCAAGGAATGGTTTTCCTCTCATAGAAGAATTTTTGATACTTTAAAAAAAAAATTCCATTCCAAATAGGGAGGCAAAGTCAATCTCAAACTTTTTTGAACTAATAATCTGAACAAAAATTGGATGAGGCTAATAGAAACATTTCATTTGGTTTGGGTTTTTAAGTATAAATTAATTAAAACACAAAACTTTTTGTTTAGAAAAATATCAAAATGGGAGCTGACAACTTCAATCCTGATTCCAAAAATCTGGGGGAAAAGCAATTCATTGAAACTGAACTTATTCCACAAACAGTTTTGGTTTCAACAAATTAGTATTTTCCAATTAAATGAAAAACTGTTTTGTCCGAAAATTCCTGATGATCTGATTGACACCTACTCTTGGTCAATGAAAAACATTCAGAAAACTCCCTTCTGAGTTGCAGCAGAGAACAAAATAGTTTATAACAAACTCTAATGATTGATTCCACTGGTTGAGTGTAAAAACATTTTATACACTAAGAACGTCTAACTATGTGATTTGAGAGTTCATTTTCCATTGGGAAGCTTAAAAGGCCTATGAAATATTTTGAGAACAGGCTGAATTTCCTTTGAGAGTTTACATTAATAAGTGCCTTCAAATATGCATTACATTACAAGGACTTTTAAACCCCATGGTTAATTTAATAATAATAATGCAGAATTGGAGTAAAATGTGCAAAATCAGAACTAAAAAAAAATAAATCCGAATGTGGAATAGAAAGAAACAATAACAGGAGAAAATGGATGTAGATTACAACTATTTAATTCCAAAAGAACTTCTGCCTTAAGAAGACTAATCTTCTTACATACATGTCTAAATAATTAAACAGAAGGTGCTTTCCAGGGCTTTAATGATGCATTTCACTTTGGTTCACAAGGCAATTGAAACTGCCATAGTGTACAATAGAAAAAGGAATTGTGGTCCATAAAAAAAATCCTTGAAACACTGCTTAATGTTCATGTCATCAGTTAAATTAAATGTGACAGGATCAGTAAGTCTGGAGACTTTCAGAACTAGTGAGATTGCCTTGAAGTATTTTGTCTCCTAAGAATCTGTTTGGCTCCATTTGCCAAGGAAGGTGACTCCATGTTAATCCTGCTGGCTCTTTAACAAGAAGTTTCAAACTAGGTATTGTCCAGCCAAGGAAAGGAATGCCTCTCTTTAGGCTGTTGGGCTGCTTTGTCAAACGGTCTAATTACAATGAAGGGAGCACCACAATCTTAAAGAGGCAGGGAGAGTTGAAAGAGTAAATGACCTGTTTGGGGATCTTATGTAAGGTTAAAAAGTATGCCCTTTGAAAGTGTTTCAAGTTGAGAGTTGCCTTACACACACAGAGAGACAATTGTGGTGAGGGGGAGGGAAGGGGAACATATTTTGGTCACAATGGAGATTTTCATTTGAGATAATAAATTGGTTCTCACTAGTTTGTTATATGACTTAGCATTAATATTAGTTATTTGTTTTATAACACCCAAATAGTACTAGACACTTCTATTTTGATGTATATAAACTATTATAAGTGCCTATCACAAGCTCAGGGCTCATTTACATTTATTATTGCTATTATTTGAATTACAGTAGCGCCTATCGGGATCAACCAAGATCATGGCCCAATTGTGGCCATCATAGCACAAATGCACCATAAGAGCTAGGCTTGGCCCTTAAAAGCTCAGCGTATGTCTAGGTCCCTGATTCTGCAATTTACTGAGCATGAGCCCATCACTGTGAAAATGTGGAGCCCCACCACCTTCAACAGAGATCTACATGAGTGCAGGAAATTGCAAGATCAGGGCCTAAATAGTAAAGAGACATACACTAACTACCCAAGCAGAAAATTACAAATTGAAGCACAGAGAAGTTAAGTCACACAGGCTCTGTGGCAGAGCTGGGAACTGACCCTAGATCTTTGGAGTTGCAATCACAAGATCATCCTGCCTCCCATAACTTAACTCACAACAGTACCTATAATGTACATGGACATCGTATAATAGTAATTTAATGAATAATTATGATAATATACTGTACAACCTCATTTTAAAACTAGAATTTATCACCCATCTACCATCATAATAAAATCCATCCACGTGTCGACATGCCCAAAAGTTTGAAAAAAGTGAACGTTTGTCAGGTTCATCTCTACTGCAACTCTACTGATACTGCACTGAATCAATGGAATTACACAACTGATTAATTTAGTCTACTACATGATTTTCACAGCATAGATGTCAAAAAAAACAAAAATCAAATAGCCACATAAAAAAATTCCCCATGCCATTCATTCTGTTCATCCTGTAAAATAAAAAAAAACAATAACTTTTGTTTCATGGATTTTTCATTTTTCCATGAAAGTCAAATGAATGACACAGTATTAAAGACGATACTTCAGAGAAATGCCCTATGATTCTGCAATAATTTATTCATTTAACCATTTATTTTGTTTTGTTGCTAATTAGCCTCTCACAGTTTATATGGCAACATCCAACTTATCTGTATGTGTATATATATATATATATATATATATATATATATATCTTCTTACTATATGTTCCATTCTATGCGTCCTATGAAGTGGGCTGTAGCCCTCGAAAGCTTATGCTCTAATAAATTTGTTAGTTTCTAAGGTGCCACAAGAACTCCTGTTCTTTTTACAGTCTAAGCTCCTTATTTCTCCCCATTCATTGTATAGGGAGCCTAGGTGCCTAACTCAGGCTTTGTGAATTGTAGTGTGCGCCTTTGATTTTCTAAGCATCTAAAACTTAGGTGTTGCAACACTCAACATCACAACACCTAACTTAATGACAGGTTTCAGAGTAACAGCCGTGTTAGTCTGTATTCGCAAAAAGAAAAGGAGTACTTGTGGCACCTTAGAGACTAACCAATTTATTTGAGCATAAGCTTTCGTGAGCTACAGCTGCATCTGATGAAGTGAGCTGTAGCTCACGAAAGCTTATGCTCAAATAAATTGGTTAGTCTCTAAGGTGCCACAAGTCCTCCTTTTCTTTTTGCGAACACCTAACTTGTGAATCCGGGCCCAGGTGACCACAATGGACTGTTTTTCTGCCAAGTAACAAGAGGAAGGGACTTTCTCCTTAGTCCAGTTACTTGTTGAATAAAGTTGCAGCCATTATTTAAACCAGGTAGAAAAGTGGTGGTGGAGGGTGGTGGTGGGGGGGGGTGTTCCTTGGTCACCAATTCTCATTAACAGCATTGAGGTATTCATACCATCAAAGTAGTTTTCATTATGTTTTAATCTTTCATACAAAACTTGTCCCTTCTCATCAGTTATGTGTTCCCTCTGCTAAAAAGAACTCGTAGAAGATATCAATATAAGCATTTCTTGACAGTGTGTTAAAAAGGAGATGTTTGCAAGTTAGACTAAACTGTTTGTGGAATAAGGTAGAAGCTTATATCACAAACACCTAAACAAGAGAGCAATCTGAGACACTTTTGGTGAATTCCAGAACTCCCATTGGTCTTAATTAGAACAACTGAAAGAAACTGTTAATTTCAATCAGCTGGTGAAAAGAACTGCTGTTGCAGTCAGTCACGATGCCCTTGGAGTTCAGCTTTCAAGTTTAAAAGCAATAGATTCCTTTACACTGAAGTATCTTTTTTCTCTAAATTATTAGCATTAATATAGTATATATCAATTATCTATTATTTAGGGTATCTTGAGTTCCTCCTCAAATCACATTTATATGGTATGGATAGCCCAGCTCATGTATTAAAGTTTTTAAGTGTTTATTTCCAGATAGAAATGTATTAATATTATGTAACAGCATAAACAAATACACAATTGAATTTAATAATACAAATATTTACAGGAAATATATGTACACAATTTTTTAGGAAATCAGATGACTGACAATTAACTGGTATTAGACATCAAATTCTTTAAGTACCATGGGGTCTGAAGAAATAATTGGAGACACTTTGATGCCTAAAATTAAAGTAACCACAATCCTTTAGGAAACATCCTATCTTTTTTTTCATATGATCTCTTAATATTCCAGGAAATTCTGGTGTTCGAAAAGATATGTGCCAGTTTTTTTCATTTTATCAATTAAAACATTTGGCTTTGCTTATAACTAATAATTTTTTGTTCAAGACGTATTGCTGTATGGAGAAGAATTTGCTAGGTGTTTACCAGGAACAAGCATGCATGTTCAGTGTAATGGACAATCTTCAGAATAAATAGAGAGAGGTCCAATCAGCATATAATCTTTTTATACTGTTCTTTTGCTGAGTGTTAATGATTCTTGTTCAAATGTTTCATGAGCAATTCATTCAGAACACTAATCTATTAGTAAAAATTCTCCACTCCAAGAAATATGTGTGTTGCTTTTGAAGGGAAAGCAAGCTGGGGTGACACCAGCACATACTTTTAAAAAAATGGATTTTTTTTTCTTTTGAATGATTACTTTGAGACCCCATAAAAATATTGTCACAAAAAAGTCCTGGTTTTATTTTGAAATTATGGTCACCTTCCCTTGGATTTCTATAATATTTAACTAAGGAATCTTACATTCTTTCATAAAGTTGATTTATTCTCTATTAGTATAGGTTTCAGAGTAACAGCCGTGTTAGTCTGTATTCGCAAAAAGAAAAGGAGTACTTGTGGCACCTTAGAGACTAACCAATTTATTTGAGCATAAGCTTTCGTGAGCTGGAGCTCATGAAAGCTTACACTCAAATAAATTTCAGCATAAGCTTTTGTGAGCTACAATTCACTTCACGAAAGCTTATGCTCAAATAAATTGGTTAGTCTCTAAGGTGCCACAAGTACTCCTTTTCTTTTTGCGAATACAGACTAACACGGCTGCTACTCTGAAACCTCAAATAAATTTGTTAGTCTCTAAGGTGCGACAAGTACTCCTTTTCTATTAGTATAGTGGCCAGTGAGATTACTATCATTTACTTTATTTGTTAGTATGATGGTAATGCCTAGGAGTCCTGGTCATGGACCAGTACCCTATTTTGTTAGGCACTGTACAAACACAAAACAAATAAGCAGATTAGTATTAAAAAACAGAGTGGTATGAAAATATCTTCTTTACATCACTCATTAGGCCCACGTCAGATTTCATCATGATAAATCTGGCACCTTGAGCGAGATGAGATAGATTACAATATGTAATTAGAACCTTTTTATAACATGGAATATATGTGGAATATAGCAAAACATATGAAATATATATGTATATCATTATACAGTAATGCATAAAATGTATCAGATGCCAGATATATAGGGGCAAATTCTGGCTATCACTCTAGATAAAAGGATTGCTATGCATGTTACCTTCCTTCCCCCAGTAGTTCTTATCTGCATATTTGGCCCCTGTACATGCAGAATGCTGCAGAGCACTTTCAGCTAATTGCTACAGATCATCTACCCAAAAACCCATGCTCTGGAGAGAAGGAAGGCCACCTTTTGACTGTAAATAATGTACACACTGGATCATTCTCTCCTACAGTAAATCCTGTGGGTAGGGCTCTTTAAGAATCTCTTCAAGGAGAACTTCCCCACATTGTCCTATTAAAGAGGGGGAGGGTTGGCACCCCCTCTGTATAAAGCCTCTAAACCTGCTGGATCCTGGGGCAACCTATGTAGTGCAGGATCATCCATACAGAGGTGTCTTGATATCAACTCGGCCTCCACTAACCTCTTCCTAGTTGTATAGATTCATTGGGACCAGACTGTCAGAGATACCCTATAGGCTTGATGACCTGTCAGAAAGCTCAATGAAAAAGATTACATAGCTGCAGGCTGTATTATGCTCTGATAACCAGAGAGGTAAGTGTATATACTCTGGTCCTGCCCACCCTCTCCTCTGTCTGGCTCTCCTAATAGAAACATCCTTTCCCAGCACAAATCTAGAACCCTTGAAAGAAAGCACCATGGGATCTAGAAAATGGGAGGCTGACACTGAGGCACTGAGTTCTCTTTTTCATGGTAGGAATGTGACTGTGTGTGTGGATTTGGGGGGGGGGGCATTATCAGTCTTCTGTTTCTATCATATGAGGGGAGCCTGGATTGTCTTAAGTATTTATAAAAGGTTAATGAATGTCACAAATTACTCATAATTGATGTGATTTTTTTCCCAAATTGTTCTCAACTTTACTCCTGGGGGGAATTCTGTGCCACTGCGCAATGCAGAATTTTGCAGAAATTAATGTTGTGCGTGCAGAATTTCCTTCCCCCCTCAGAAATGGGCTGCAATGCTGCTGGACCCAGCAGAGCCAAGCTCACACATAGAAGACACTGCCGGGGGAGGAGAGGGAACTAAAGGGTTCCTGACAATTGCAGTTTCCAGCACACCCTGAGGGAAGGAGAACTCTGTACAAGCCTGGGACTGAGCATCAGGCTATTTCTCATTCTCAATCCCTGGGCTCGGGGGGCAGGGGGTATCTGGGCAAGGAGAGACCCTGCAGCTGGGCTCTGGGAGGAGGGGGTGTTGGTATCTGGGCAAGGGGGAACCCACGGCTGGGCTTGGGGTTTGTGGTTTTGGGTGTATTGGCTCGGGGGGATGCAGCTGGGATCTTGTGGGGAGGGGTTGTGGATATCTGAACTCCCAGCTGGGCTCTGGGTAGTGAAGGGGACAGAGAAACAGGAACTGGATTGTCATGGGGTTTCTTTAACTCTCTACTCCTGGGGTGGGGGTGGGGGATTTTGTGTGTCTGTATTGTTACAGACATAATTGCTGACAGGTATTTTGAAATAAATTACCAAAATAATTGAAACTGGTGTGATTATGTAGTGTTATTTTGATAAATAAAATTTGCAGAATTTTAAAATATTGTGCAGAGCATTTTTAATTTTTTGACACAGAATGCCCCTAACTTGGCCTCCAGTGTTAGGTCCCTAACTAAAAAGAAACAGACCCTGAATAGCTTAGAATGCTGAGACATGCCCCTTATAGAGTTTCCTCGGAAGAAATTGTCAGAGGAGTATTTGCTCCTCCTCACCATGGAAGAAGCAGAAATTTGGCCTCAAGACAGGAAATCCATAAGTGAACCTTGTTCTTTCACACTAGTCCCAGGCCCTTCACCCTTGAATACCTCATAAAGAGAGTTTCCCCAGCCCAGAGGAGGATATGTAGAATGGTCAATGTAGCCCTAAGCTCTTCTGAAGTGTGACTGGTAGAGTCCACAGCCCTTCCCTGGCTACATCATTCCATATGCACATATATCTAAGCCTTCTCTCCATGGGTCTAACATCTTGTATCTCAACAGCTAGTAAAAGAGTGACCAGAACAGCAGTTGGAGCATGATTTTTACCTAGTCCGCTAGAAGGAATAAAATGGAAAAGAAGCAAGAAGGGAAATAAAGAAATGAAGCTGCCTGAAATGTCTCATTTGGAAGCATAAGTGCTTGAAATGTTTTTACAAGGACATCCTTGTTCCCAAAGCAAAAAAAATCCTAAATGCTGCTAAGTAGGAATCACTCCCCCTTCATCCCACATCTTTCCCCTCAGTAAATGAAGACAGGATGAACATCTAAAATTACTAATTGGTTTACTGATCAGTTGTACTTTGTTCGATTGATTTGCAATTAATTCTGGTTTGTGGTGCATAGAAGAGGAAGGTTGGCGCCAACCTTCGAGGCAGCTGATACTCAATACCCACCAAGAGAGCTGCGGGTCGGAATATCAATAATCTGTTTTGAGGCAGCTCCTAAAGGTACTGAGACTGTCTTCTGCATTGGTCAGAGCCCCAAGGAATAGAAAGAAATCCATGCTTTTATTAAAACATATATTTCACTGAGGTCAGACATTTTTCAAATAAGATTTGGAAATTGTAACTCTACACTTAATGCATATCTAATACCATCCTGATTACAATGAATGTGAAAGCCTCAGTCATCATTATTAATAGTGCTATTTGTTCATACAGTGCCATTAAGTTCTCAGGAACCCTTACAAACAAACCTTATTTTTTAAAAGTGACTAGTTCCTTAACTGGGAAACTGACAAACTAAGGCCCTGATCCTGCAAAGACTTGTGTTTAACTTTAGCAGAATAATCCCACTGAGTTCAGGAGGGGGAAATGACAATGAGAACAGTAAAATATTTTGTGATATGCTCAATAGTTGAATTGGCTCATGGGGGCTTGGCAATCTACAGGTCGCTGCATCGCATGTGCCAATATTTAAGCTCCCTTTTAAATAAACATGCCTCTAGCCCTAGTGATTGTGAAGTAAACCTTCCAAAGATTACCTAAGTCTGCAGATGGCCTGAAACAGTAATTGTAAGGAAGATGGGAATCCCCCGCTATCCGTTTCAAGGGGTTGCTTACTCTGAAACTGAACCATGACAATTTAAACATCTGCATCAGGCATTATTTCTTGCACTGCTAATCAAAGCACACAGGACAATAGAGGACTGATCATATTATGACTATCTGTTGTAAGTGGCATCTCATTTTGGCATCAGAAGTGGCAGAGTATGAGTGACACCTTTTCGTAATATTGAGAATGGCTTGTAAGTTTGGGACACTTAGGGCCAAATTCAGACTTGGTAGAAGCAAGTGCAATCCAGTTTATTTAAAATGAGTTGTGCCATGTAGTATATACCAAGTCAAAAATTGGTAGGTGAAGTCTACTGCTGTGTTGTATCTGTGTTAAATCTACATGTAAATTCAGGCAGGATCTACATGAACAGCAAATATTATAATATGATCATAATATGCCAAGTGTGATATAGCAATAAAAATGACTTTGTCTAAAATGTGTTGGGATAGTTTATTTAGAGCTTCAGTACTGGGTGGAAGTTTTAAATATATATGGAATTAAAATGATCAGTTTTGCCTCTTTGTGAGTTCCACCAGCAAAAACTCCGCCTGCATTGTTATGAGCTGGATCCATTTCCTGTTTAAGGCAATGGAAAGATCGGAATGAGAGTTGGATCAGGCCCTATACAAGAAGGTACAGATGCAGAGGGAGAGAGAGCATGTCTAAGTGCAGAACTGGGAGTCCAGAACGCCTGTAGAAATAAGGAAAACAAATAGTAGAAGAAGCAGTGCACATTTACCATTATTTCTTTTTCTTATTCATTACATCACTTTAGGTATTAAATGTGGCATTAGGTGTTTATTTTAATATTATTACATTATTATTTCATTTTACTGTCATCTGATAGATGAAAGAGCTATTTAAAAATATTCCATAGGTGGCTGTAATGCTTCCTGGTAACATTTCTTAGATTTCTGAAAAATCACTCCAAACAAATAATTGCATTCCTCTGCTGTGACTTTGTAGCCTGTTTATTTGTTTCTATTATTAACGTGTAGTGGGTATTCTGTGACTTGCTGAATAATTTTTCTTCCTTGTAGAGAATTTTTCTTAAAACAGATTTTCTCCTCCTTGTGTATTTAGTTGAAACCTTTTGTCTTTAAAACATGTCCTCGTTATCTTCCTGATGATTTTCCACGGATCTTGGTTACTTGCTTATAAACCAGACAATTTAGTGTTAATTTTCTGAAATCAAATTTTCATCCTGCCTTGCAGCATTCAGATATAAGACTCAAGTGACATCTCTAATAACGACATCTCAAATTGAGTGCATTATAAATTAGGAAAGCATGTTTGACCCATTCTAATTGCAGTGCAGATACATTTTAATGTATGCAAAGCTTAATCTTAAATCTCAGGATTTCATTTCAATACATTTGGTAGCCAGACATATTAACACCAGACCATCATCTATTTCTACTCAGAAAAGTACATCTAATTTTTTATCCAGTAGTTGAAGACGCATTGCAGACATGTTTGTGTAACCTAAAAAGTAATGAAATAGGGGAAATAATGAATGGCCTTCATTGAGAACGTTTGAGCCTCTAATAAATAAAACACCTGATTAAGACTATAGAAGAGTTGTGATAAGGAAAACTGACCTCAGGCTCCATGCTATTTAAGATTTGAGCTTTTCACTGTAAATGTGATCTTGTTTCAGACTGTCAATGAATCTCAAACTGCATGCTAGTAGCTGCATTAGAGATACTGTAATAGTTGCAGCTCATTCCCGTGAGAAAGGCGAGCAAGGTTTAGTGACTCCAGTGTAAGAGAGCTATCTGTCACAGGTGTCAGTTTATCTGATTGAGACCCTTTAGCTGCTGGTATACCTGCTCTATTCTCTATACTAAGACCTTTTGCATCTACTAGCTGCCAGAGAGGGTGGGAGTGGGGACCCTTCCTCTGCTGAAATGGCATAAAAATGTCTGTGGCTCTTTGTCTCAACAGCTAAACAGGAAGTTTAATTGGCTGACATCTGAACTTTAAAAGAATCTGAATTCTTATGGGATATGTTTTTTTTTATTTTGTTTCATAATCCATCCAGCACTTCACATGTTTCATGTGTCATTAGCCCTGTATTCTGTCAGCCTGTCTAAGCAATCTATAGATCTGGTGTCTGATACAGAGAAAAGAGCTGTACATTTTTATTGTTCACAGTCAGAGTTTTGGTGATCATTTTGATTAGGAAAACAATAGTGAGCTACAAGGGAATAGGTATCAGATATTTCCAAAGGATCATACTTTGAAATTAACAAAACGGTTTTGTGGATTTTAGTCCACTTTTAGTCCACTTGTGGATCAAGTTTTGTGGATTTTAGTCCACTTTGTTTGTTTTTTTAAATGTATCAAGGATTTAATTATAAAATGGAAGCATGTGCTTTCCTTGAAAGAAACCCAAGATCGAGATCATACAATGCTTGGATTGCTGATTGAAGTGACCTTCAATAAAAGAAAATATAGGAGAGACTCCAGGACAGATTCTCACTTGAAATAAATGGGTGTGGTTCCTTTGCCTCATTGAAACCATGTTGATTTATAAGAGCTTCGGAGTCTTGCCATACACCAGCATCTCTTGCCAATCTTTGAGTTCAGAAAGTAACACAATTTTCTTCTGGTGGAATATTATGAACCTGCCTGGTTGTATGGGTGGCAAATGAGAGGCAATAAAACAGAACAAAAACCGTACTAAAGAATGAAACTGATGTGGGCTGTTCAAGGCATTATCTACATTCTTTGTGATTGTGTGTGTAAAATGTGTGGATTTACCACCTCTTTGTAATGTATTTACTCAGGGAAGTTCTGTACATATAAATCTGTTTTTCAATAAGAACCTGCATTTTTCACCCTATTCTCAAGCTGAGTTCACTGAGGTAAAGAGGGGTCAAATGACTCGCCCAGTGTTGTATGATGAGTCATTGAGTGAACCAAGAGAATCTCGGATCCTCCTTGCCCCTAGCCTTTTATATCACTAGGCCACAAGGGGTTTCATATGTTTCCCTTTCAACTGCCTTTAAATCTAAACCGCTAGATTGAATCTTCTTTCATTAAATCCATTCAAACCATGCAAATAAACATAACATTGGAATTGTTTTGTTCATATATTTAGACCAATTTCTTTTGTTTTCCTTTATATAACTCTTTTTAATTAGGGTGGTTTTTTTTGATGGAATCCATAAATCAGCATTCTGATCAGATGCTGTAATGAAGCCCTACTAAAGGCAGTCAGTATTGCCACTGGCAGGAAGTAGCTTTCTTTCTTCTGGGACCTGATTCATGTTGCTCCCGTTTTCTGCTGGTGTATCTTCAACGGGTTCAAATCAATAGCAATAAATCAGTTCACAGGATCAGCTCCTTAACTGCTGTAAATCAGCATTGCTCCAATGACTTCAAATAGAGCTATGCTGATTTACCCCAGCTGAGCATCTGACCTATAATGTTTAGACAAGCCTACTGTACATGCTGCTAGGCCTAGATCAGCCTAGATGAGTAGGTAGTCAGAGGCTCTGGTATGAGGGTTACACTTTTTCAAAGCAAAAAGCAGCTTTGCTTTTGCATGAAAATCACAAAAATATAAATTTCTGACAGATTTGGTCCCATTTATTTCTTTTCCACACACACAAGCAGCTCTTTCTTTTTAGCTGCTCTTGTGAGGTACATCTGCTGCAGATACAACACCCAGTTGCAGTGTGGGAGACTGGTAGGTTCAAAATAAATCCCTTAAAACACATTTATGCATTTTGTATTCAAAATGCAGAAGCAAGAAACCAAACGTAAGAGAAAAAAAATAGTGCCATGAGTCAAACTGTATTCCTTCTGCATGTTACAAATTAGGCAACAATTTGGCAGAGATTTAAGCATAGGCTTAATTTATGTGCTGTGTGTACTTCCATTGAAGTCAAAGATACTAAATGTAGTGTATAAAATATTAGCATATACTTAGTCTTTTCCAAGTTGGAATAGTAGATTTCAAGCTTCTTAGAGATTCTTATCTGTTCTGTGAAGTGTTTGATATAGTTTTGTGTGCTGAAAATAAATGTTGGGATTTATAAAAAAGCATAATCGAATGAGGGGCCCAACTTCCTTGGGTCCTTGAAATTCCCAACCTTAGTACATAAAAACAAAAATAATAATGTTTTATGCTACAGATTCAGCCCACTGTATTGGCCTCACACAATACAGGTGGAAGTTTGACAAGTCAGTGAACACAGAATTTTCCCAAAGTATCGCAGTTCTAGAAACATCTATACTAAATAATTTTGGGGGAGGTTTTCAAAGGCATAAAATGGAATTACGTACTCAAATGCCTTTGACTTTCAATGGAATTAGGGTGTCTTTTGTGCCGTTGAAATCTCTGTCCTTTTTCTAATTCACTGTGAATTGGGTTGCAATGTAAAGTATGTGAGGACATATACATTAAAACCCCCTTTATGGGTTTGTTGTGCGCTTCATTTAAGATATACCTATATTTCCCCCATCAATGTATTTCATCTTTTGTATCTAGTAAATATAAAACTGGGTTTAAAGGTACAAATAGTGGCAAATAAAGCAGGACACAAAGATTAGCTCCCAATAGCTATTAAGAGTTGCACTATCTTTAGTGACCGCTTACTGTGTAAATGATTGCAAATTTTGAGAAACAGTTTTCAGTTTACCTAGCTCAGCAAAAACCCTAGAGCCAGTGCTGACCCTACACAATGTTAATTTTTAGGCAAATTGTGATTCAATATTTATCTGATAGCAGAGCAAGCAGGACACGTTTGGTGCACGCTGACAAAAATGTACAAGAGTCAGAGATCATTTGACTGATGGAATTGTTTTTATTTGATAGCTGTAGCCTTGCTTAGCCAGGGTCCAATACTAATGTGGGCTACAGAGGCCTTAGCCTCTTAGTACCTCTCCAGAAACACAGTGTGTGAACACATTTTACTTAAAACTGGACCAAATTCTCCTAGCCAGGTAATTAAAATGAATAACAGATGAAGGAAAAGGCAAAGAAAAATTGGCATTAAAAAAAAGTGCTAACTCCCTTCTTCAACAAAACTTTCAAACATGCTTAACTTTAAGGGTGCACTTAAATCACATTAAGAATAGGAGTATTTGTGGCACCTTAGAGACTAACAAATTTATTTGAGCATAAACTTTCGTGGGCTAAAACCCACTTCATTGGACAGTCTCTATGTAAAAGAATAAATGGACACAAATCAGACGTCAAGAATTATAATGTTCAAAAACCAGTCAGAGAACACTTCAATCTCTCTGGTCACTCGATTACAGACCTAAAAGTCGCAATATTATAACAAAAAAAACTTTGAAAACAGACTCCAACAGGAGACTGCTGAATTGGAATTAATTTGCAAACTGGACACCATTACATTAGGCTTGAATAAAGACTGGGAGTGCATGTGTCATTACACAAAGTAAAACTATTTCCCCATGTTTATTTTTCCCCCTACTGTTCCTCACACGTTCTTGTCAACTGCTGGAAATGGCCCATCTTGATTATCACTACAAAAGGTTTTTTTTCTCTCCTGCTGGTAATAGCTCATCTTAACAGATCACTCTCGTGATAGTGTGCATGCATTGTTTCATGTTCTCCATGTATATAAAATCGTCCTACTGTATCTTACACTGCATGCGTCCGGTTTGGCCAATGCACATGGCACAGGAGCATTGACTTTCAGATAAAGTATAGGATGCTTAAGTGCTGTGCTGAATCAGGTCACAAGGCCCAATCCTGTAGTCTGATTGAGGAAGACAGAGACAACTCGGTAAAATTCTCTGCGTGGGCGCAGGAATCAACATTCATAGATACTTGGTCAAAAACATTCCCCCTTTTTTGTTTTTGGAAAATACCTTTTCAACCAAATTTTCATTTGAAAATATGTCTCATAAAATGAAAATATCTTTTTTTTTAATTGTTTTGGTAGAAAAACCTCACTTTCTTCCACTTTATTGGAGTCTTCTTTCTCCACCCCCATCCCTGCAGGGGGAAAAAGTTAAAAAGTGAACAAAAGGTAGGTGTGTTTGTGTTGGGGGTGGAGGGGTTCCCTCACTGAAATGAAGCAATACATATTCGTTTAACATTTTCATTTCCTCTGAAATTTTTCATGAAACGCACTTTCTTTCTTTTCTTTTTTTATCCACTGTATTCACACACCTAATTGGAAAACTGGGAGCAAAATGGACATAACATTAAATAAAAGGAACAATAGGAAAATAGACAAAGAAAAGATAGAGCAATCACTGTGTATCTAAATTCCATTGTGCTTTATTCAAAAAGGTCCATATATGTATCAAAAGTTGTTTCAGGATTCATTAAACATTTTAGCAATACATGTTTTAAAGTCTGAATTCTTCTAGAAGTCCAGTATAAAAACCGTAAACACCAAACAAAACAAATCTAGGAAATCTCTTAGTAACTATGGAGAGATAAGGCAGACCCTCCAAGGTATTCTTTTTATTTCTGACAAACACTGAATACTTAATTCCTAAAAAAAAGTCATCATTATTCAGTATTAAAATAGGATGTATTCTTATCATCATTTACATTTCAAACTGTATAGTAGGTGACCCATCCCATAATCCATATTTCTTGGAAATATGGAAATAGAATTTTAAGATTGTATGAAATTTTCATTTCACCATTTTTCATATCTGTATCTATACATTTTATAAATTGAAATGTATAATGACTGGAAAACAAATTGCCTGATTGAAGTCATCAATTGCGGCTGTCTTGTACAGATTTACTGTTCAGGGCTCTAGTGACCTGTCTAATGACCCTAAACCTTAGTGTCAGAAGTTCTCTCTAATCCTTAACTATCCGTGTCTAATAAATCCACAAGCCAGTAAAAGGGCTCTATTTTCTCTATTGATACCAGTATGGATTTATTTATTCTAAATTAATCACCAGAGACACTTCATTGAAAAATACCCCTGGAAAGTGATTCGTTAAAACCAAGGTGTCATCTTTAAACAAATCTCTGGAAATCCTGTCATCAGAAGTAATTTACTATATATCTTTTTTATTTTATTGGGGCTCTTTTTTCTTTTACATTATAGCAAACATTTCTGTTTACCATCTTTTACATTATAAGTAAATATTGTACCTGCTTTTGCATCCAATTAATGGGATAAGATCTTGGGGAGATATTCCAGAATTTGTAAAGTGTTTATATTTCCAGACATTAGGTAGGGGTTAAATGAGGTTAAAGAATGAAAGTATGTATCAGTAACTTAAGGTTCAAAAATATTAAGTGTATTCTAATTATTCCAAAACTAAACATTATTAATGTAGGTTATTCAGAATTAGTTATACTTAAATAAATCCACATGGAAATGCACGGTTAAGGCACCCAACCAGCTTTAACTCTTCTCTCTATTAATACCAGGAAATAACCATTCTATGATTATGGCATTTTAGTGTTGGTGGTCCCAGGTTTGAGGAACCTGATTTTTAAAGACGTATTAGATTGTTTTCATATATTTTCCTTTCATGGCAGCATTATAGGACAGAGTTAAGGTTGTTTGGATGACAATGTATGATTGCCTTTGAACTACAATTAAAATAAATTCTTTTTATTATTCCTAAAAATATTTTTTTCAACCAAAGTTTCCTTGTTGCTGGGCAGTTTAACAAATTAATATCCCACTTTCTGGATATCTGAGAAATCAAAAGGCCACTTCTGCACAAAAAGTAGAAATCACACTTGTGCACTTTCATCCTGGAAGTCACAGATAGAGGGTGAATGTGTCCTTTTGATGTCATTGGATCTATTGGACCAAACAGTGTTTGGAGTCAGGAACTCCTCAGTTCAAGTCCTGTTTTGCCACTAAATAGCTCTAATGAAATCCTTACCTCTCTCAAATTCACGCCTATGTAAAGGTCCAACACAAGGCCTAGCCACCTCTAGAAACACACTTAAACTCTCAGAATATGGCTATAGTGGGATGTAGCCCTTGTGAATTTCATTCTACTTACATTGTCACAACACAACACAGATCTGAAGCAAGCAATTGCTCCCCTGGGAAAACCAAAGTTCAGAGAGAGTGACTTGCCCATGAGTCAAATTGTATAGCCTTTGTGTCTCATTTTAGCCATGTGTAAAACAGGGCAATGATAGAACCCAAAGAGGTGTTATACAAACATTAATTATGAATCATACTATATAAATATAAAGTATTAGGTCAGCTAATGGTAGAGGGCAGAGTACAACACAGGGTATTCTATTCTCACTCTTTATGTGAGTAACTCACGTTGACTCCTGTGAGGAACAAAATAGGCCCTAAGAATTCCTAGCTTCTAGCTCCATGCTCTGTCCATTATGGAATGCTGTCTCCATAGCTAAGAGCATGTAAAGTCAGTAATATGCTATTCTGTAGTGATGGATAACTGAAAGACAGGAGTAATTATGATAAACAGTAGTATGCACAGTTTTGAAAGAAGCTTAAGCTGTATGAATTCAGGAAACTTTTTTTTAAGGAAATAGAGTATGAATGCAAGGTTTGAGTCTTGGTAACTTTTAATGTGTATTTTATAGACACAAAATATCATGTTAGAGAAAATGTGCATTAAAAGATTGGATTGCACATATACCCAACCCCAGAAAACAACCAGAAATTCTCTTTCTAATCCAGAAGTGAAAAGAGAAAAATATTACTGAACATTAAAAAAAGGGGTAAAAACTATTTAATTTGCCATTGATTTCCATCCTTTTTTAAGAGATATTTGGCATTTCCAATAACAGGGAGTATAGTTGAGAAGTAGTAACTTGGTTCAGTGGATAGGGCACAGGACTCGTACTTAGGAGACCTTGGGTGACATCCTGCCCTATTAAAATCAGTGTGAGTTTTGCCATTGACTTCAATAGACCAGAATTTCACCCTGGGTTCTACTCACATCTCTTCCTCTTAGGTGAGCCTCTCTTCCCTTCCCATATTTTCTCGGTCTTGTCTATTTAGATTGGTTTCAGAGTAACAGCCGTGTTAGTCTGTATTTGCAAAAAGAAAAGGAGTACTTGTGGCACCTTAGAGACTAACCAATTTATTTGAGCATAAGCTTTCGTGAGCAGCTCATGAAAGCTTATGCTCAAATAAATTGGTTAGTCTCTAAGGTGGCACAAGTACTCCTTTTCTATTTAGATTGTAAATTCTTCATACAGTCATACATTCCAAGGCCAAAAGGGACCACTGTGATCATACAGTCTGACCTCCTGTGCCACGCAGGCCTTAGAATTTCCCCAAAATAATTCCTAGAGCAGATCTTTTAGAAAAAAAATCCAATCTTGATTTTAAAAATGGTCAGTAATGGAGAATCCACGACAAACCTTGATAAATTTTTCCAATGGTTAGTTACCATCACCCTTAAAAAATAATACCGTATTTCCGCTCTGAATTTGATTAGCTTCAATGTCCAGACATTGGATTATTTATTATACCTGTCTCTGATAGATTGAAGAGCCCATTATTAAATATTTGTTCCCCATGTAGATACTTATAGACTGAAATCAAGTCACCCCTTAATCTTCTCTTTGTTAAGCTAAATAGATTGAGATCTTTGAGTTGATCACAATAAGTCAACTTTTCTAATCCTTTCATCATTCTCATGGATCGTCTCTGAATCCTCTGCAATTTATCAGCATCGTTCCTGAATCATGGGTACCAGAACTGGACACAGTATTTCATCAGCAGTCACACCAGTGCTTAATATAGAGATCAAAAAACCGCTTTGCTCCTACTCAAGATTTCCCCGTTTATGCATCCCAGATTGCATTTGCCCTTCTGGCTGCTGTGTCACACCAGGAGCTTATGTTCAGTTGATTATCTGCTTTGACACCCAAATCTTTTTCAGACTCACTGCTTCCCAGGATAGAGTGCCTCATTCCATAAGTGTGGCCTATATTCTTTGTTCCTAGATGTATACATTTACATTTAGGCATATTAATACTCGTATTCTTGCTTGTGCCCAGTTTAGCAAGCAGTCCAGATCACTCTGAGTCACTGACTTGTCCTTTTCATTGTTTACCACTCCCTCAATTTTGTGTCATCTGCAAACTTGGTCAGTGATTATTTTGTTTTCTTCCAGAGTAAAATAAAGTAGGGCCAAGACCCAATCCCAGAGGGACCCCGCTTGAATCACACAGCTCAGTGATGATTCCCCATTTACAATTACATTTTGAGACCTATCAGTTAGCCAGTTTTTAATCCATTCAGTGTATGCCATGTTAATTTTATATCAGTGTAATTTTTTAATCCAAATGTTTCACAGAATTGTGTCTTCAGGGCAAGGATTCTCTCTTACTATGTCTTTGAACACTGCAGTATAAGATGGGGCTGAAATTTCAGTTGGGTCTTTAGGTGCCACAATAATATAAGTACTAATGGTCAGACCTACTTTTTATGGTCAAGTAGTAGTAATTAAGGGAATGTTAAAAATGAAAGCATTTTCTTTTTGTATTTCACTGTACCTACATTTCCATTCTTACTAGACCTAGTTTTTTAATCCAGAACCATTGAAGTCTAAATATAAATTTGTACTCCTCTTTAATTAACAAAATGGGGTTTAAAGTTGTAGTTAGGCAGGAAAAATGTAATGTACTTAGTGACTTTTGAATTTCATTTCCTGTGAATGACACAAGCCAGAGGTGTGAGGTCTCTCTCTGGAGTGGCTCCTCTCACTCCCAAAGTTACACAAGAACAGGAGGCAGAAGAAATTTAGCATTATTTGTCTGATTTACAGCATAATAAGGCACTTTTGAGAAGACACTTGGAGTGGTGTTGCAGCCTTGTCACCCAATTAGCGGGTCCCACCTACCACAGCTAGACTAACCCATCAGGAAGGTATCATACAAAAGTATAAAAAAGGTTATATAGTATAATCTTTCAAAAGGATACATGAAAAATATAATGAAAGGTCCATACAATGTATATGTGTATACACACACAGATGTATACTTTCAACATTTGTGTATACACACTCACACACAGGTTTATATATATATATATCTAAACATATGCATATGTTGAAAATATATGTTTTATAATCTATTTGTGAAATGGTTAGTGCGGAAATAAATCAACATTCCTTTCTATCTATGGTGAGACATTATCTCCAAGCCACATTTTAATTTCATACTTGATGCTTCAGCTCATGCCATGTTTTTAGTTAGTGATGGCCTATTAAGCTGCTAATTTATATACTGTTGTGAAGACCTCTGCAAATGCTGCTCTATAAATAATAGAGCAGTGATCCATAACCACCTTCCATATAACAGCATAGAGTCCACTGCAGCTAATATGAAAGAACTGCTGGTTGCTAGGTGCCAAAATGCTGCTTGCCTATTTAGGAACTGCTATAGTTTTGTCTCCCTGCTAAGATGACAAAAGTGTAATTAGAGCTTAATCAAGAGCTGCATTAGTGCCACAGTTTCCTGCAGCCTGACTTTTGTTGCTCACCAGCAGTTAAGTGCATCTGCCTGTATTTACCTGTTCTCTGTGGATTTAGAAAGTTATTGTCATTTACAGGGACAGCTATGGTAAGAGTTGTCAAATCATGCGGAAATCTTGACAAAATGCACATAGTTAGCAATTTCAGATTTGAGACTATTTATTTATTTATGTATTTATTTTTAACATTCCTCATATGAAAGGTTTTAATGTCCTGCCTATATTTATTTACTATACTTGGGGTAGAATTGGAGGCTCTAGGCACGGACTGTTCATAGTTTCTATTGAATTTTCACTAACATTAGACTTTTAAATAAAAACTTTGTAAGCAATGCAATCTAGATCTTTCATAAGCTTCAGCTTATTTCACAGAGCCCCTTTGTCTTGTCTAATTAGATAGAAAACTACTTCCAGAGCTTCTGAAACCTTTGTGGCACTTTAATTTGTTCCAATATTCATATATTAGTTTACATCCATTTGGATTTCTTGACACATTACACTGGATATGCCCTTCCTTACATATGACTAAGGCATATGTCATAAATATAAAGGGAAGGGTAACAACCTGTATGTATGTAGTAAAATAAAATCCCTCTTGGCCAGAGGTACAGAATCCCCTTTCCTGTAATGGGTTAATCAGTTCAATTAACCTAGTTGGCACCTGACCAGAAGACCAGTGGGGAAAGAAGATACTTTCAAATCGGGGGCGGGGTGGGGGGGAGGCTTTGTTTTGTGTTGTGTGTGTGTGTTCTCTCGGAAACAAGAGAGTGACCAAGCAAGTAATCCAGCTCCTACTGAAATGATACATTTAAACTTACAGAAATAGTAAGAAATAGCAAGGAATGCATTAGATTATCTTTTGTTTTAGCTTGTGAATTTTCCCTGTGCTAAGAGGGAGGTTTATCTCTGTTTTTTGTAACTTTGAAGTTTTGCCTAGGGGGGAACCCTCTGTGTTTTAAGTCTTATTACCCTGTAAAATTACCTTGCATCCTGATTTTACAGAGGTGCTTCTTTTACTTTTTTTCTTTCTCTTTATAATAAAGTTCTGTTTTTTAAAACTCTGATTGGGTTTTAGTGTCCTAAAACCCCAAGGGTCTGGTCTGTGCTCACCTTGTTTACCTATCTGGTTGGTAAATTATTCTCAAGCCTCCCCAGGAAAGGGGGTAAAGGGGCTTGGGGGAATATTTTGGGGAAACAGGAACTCCAAGTGGTCCTTTTCCTGAATCTTTGTCTAACTCACTTGGTGGTGGCAGCAGTACTCACCCAAGGACAAGGAAGGATTTGTGCCTTGTGGAAGTTTTTAACCTAAGCTGGTAGAAATAAGCTTAGGGGATCTTTCATTCGGGTCCCCACATCTATACCCTAGAGTTCAGAGTGGGGAGGGAACCCTGACAGCATATAAAGCAGGAACTATGGGCTGAATCACTCCATCACATAGTAAAAACACAGGAGAGTGCCACAGGGAAATAAATACACTTCCCCTCCAGGATCCTTTCTCAGGTTTGTTCCCCATTCTGTCAGGTCATCCATCAAGTTTGAGTATCATACTAGCTAGGTGTGAATTGTCTCTCTCTCTAGTGGCTGGTCCTAATGAGTAAGAGTTTACTTTTACTAGCATCTAAGAGTATGTGTACATATAATCACAGAGTGTGATTGCAGTTTATGTGATTACCCAAATTAACTTTAATGTAGGTAGCTCAGATACCAAAGCAGCAGCAACATAGACTTCACTGTGGGCCACCTAAGTAATCACCCAGAGTTCCAGATGGTCTTATATAGCCCATGCAAAAGCCGATGCTGCTGCAGCTTCACTGCTCCATATACGTGAGAGTGCTCATCTATCTCATAAACTAATGGATTACAGTGTTGCATTACAAAGACAAGTGTTTTGACAGGGTAACTAACAGAAAAAGTATGGTGAAATCACTGACTTCTCTCTATTTATTCTTTTATATTTAAAATGGTGAATGGGTTTCCTTTGAATTTAGAATGGGATTTTTTTAATTCTATGATTCAGGGTAAATTTACATACTCAACAAGATAATTTTTCAATGGGGGTAAAGGGTTTTAGTGTATAATTTGTTTAAAAGTACAGCTGGTTGAAAAACAAAATTTCCATACTGCAGGACATTCCGATACTCCAAAATCTGTTCTTATCTTGAGTGGGGATGAAAAGTCACAAGTTCTGAAAGTGTTTGGTTTGGAAATGTCAAAACATTTCAATCAATGTGAAACATTTCTGTGTTCCCGAATCAAAATGTTTTATTTTGAATCACTTTGATATTAATCTGCATGTGTCTGAGTCACTTAGGTGCCTCATGGGAGTTGTATTTTGATTACCCCATGCTCCAATTTTCCCTGTGGGTGAGGTTCCTTGGCCAGGCTATGGTTTTTGTGGAACTCCCACGATCCACTATGGCAGCTGATCCAGAGGGGAGAGATGAGGTGCTCAGATACTACAATGACAAGCACAGTGTAGGAACCTGCATAAAGTACAATCGAATATGTGGACGAAGCACATAAACTACAATCCCCAAGTGGCACTGTGGCAGCTCAGGCAGAAACAGATTAAAGATGGTCTGATACGAAACTAAAATTTCAATTTGGTTCACGGACTGAAATGTTTTAATTTGGGGCAAGCTGATCTGACACAAACATTTCATTTTGATTTTTCTGACAGAAAAATATAATTTTTTTGGAAAAATCTGTGAAAAAATCCAATTTTGCAGAACCTAGACTTCGCATCAAAAAACATTTAAAATGAAAAATCTCCAGTGGTAAAGAACTCCTAGCCCAGGTGTGTTTCAGACTGGAATAAATGTGTATTGCTCATTTACAATGTTTTTAATGGCAACACTGTGAGTCTTAACTTAAGTTCGGAGAAGCAGAACAGTCTACTGAGTGAGGCACTGGGTTGTAAAATAGAAGGTCTGGGTTCCCTTCCCAGTTCTGCCACTGCTTGGCTGTGTGATCTTGGGAAAGTCACTTCTCCTCTGCGTGTCCTTGTTACACTCTGTATATCTTGTAAGTTGCTTGGGAAGGGGATTTTCTCATATGTGATAATACAGTGCCTAGTACCATGGGGACCTTGATCTGATTTGGGTCCTCTAGGCACTGCTGAAATATAAATACTAATGAGTATAAGGCTGCCTAAATGATGTCTCCACTATACAGGAGCATTTTTCTCCTTGAAATAATATGACTACAGTATACCTGTGTGATCCCTACCACAGAAAATCATCTGTCTCTCATTCTCTGAATAAGGATTGAATGAAATCCCAGATAACCCCCCCCCCCAATTTTAGTTCTCAATGCCACTATATTCTAGTAATGAAAAGCAACCTATGTGTGTGTGTTATAATTACTGATGCAGAAATTCATTAACAGGCATTGACTCCAACTATACTGAAATGGAGGTGGAGAGGGCGAGTTCTGTGCATTGCCCACGATTAAACACTTCTTCAGTTCACCAAAGCAGAACTAACTCTCTTTCCACTTTGAAAGTGATCTATATTTTTTTCCAGGTGGACAAGGGGAGGGGGAGAGCAAGGAGCTGATGACTCAACAGAGAAAAATATAGGGTGACTGTTCTACAATGAATCAACTAAAAGATATACTGTTAAACAGAGGGGCTCTACCTGGGTCGGCCTCTGTGTTCTTGCTACTTAAGGTAGCTTTTAATACTTGTAATAGGTTTTATGAAGGAAGTTGTGTTAAAAAAGATTGTATTATGCTGAGAAAGAACACTCCTCAGCTCCTTAGTCATCTGTCATAGCAGGTATACTAATCTGTAAAAAAAATTATCACAGTCTAATAGACAAGCAAAACCACTTTCTCATCCAAATGTTTAAAGTCTTAAATATAATCCAATATGCCCTGATCCAAAATCCATCAAAGTAAACATGGGTCTTTCCATTGGCTTCAATGTGCTTTGGATCACGCTTTGACAAAGGCTGTAGTTTCTGGCTGAAATACATTCACATTACCTTTGGATATGCAAAAAGAAAAGGAGGACTTATGGCACCTTAGAGACTAACCAATTTATTTGAGCATAAGCTTTCGTGAGCTACAGCTCACTTCATTGGATGCTCACGAAAGCTTATGCTCAAATAAATTTGTTAGTCTCTAAGGTGCCACAAGTCCTCCTTTTCTTTTTGCAGATACAAACTAACACGGCTGCTACTCTGAAACCTTTGGCTATGTAGTTACTAGAGTGTTGGTGATGGGGGTGGGGGGTGAGAGGGGGGATCCAATCAGCAAAGCATCTAAGTGCATGCTTAAATCCATCTCAGTTTGGGAAAGCACTTAAACATGTATTTAATTTAAAGCATGTGCATACATTCCACTGAAGTTAGTTAATTTGGGTTAAGATCTGAATTATTTGCAATGGGCATCATTGGTGAGGAAAAAGAACTGATTTTATCTCTGGTTCTATCCCAGACCCATAGAGTACCCTTTGCTAACGGGTCTGTGTAACTTTCAGGGCGGCGGGGGAGGGGGGGAGTGTGTGATTTCTTTTTATTAATCCATCGAAGTCTGGCGAAGGTTACACTGCCACAATTGTCTTACTCGGTAAGACACCCAGTGTTTGGCTGGGTTAAAGCACCCCCAGTCTACCACTGCTTTTTGCTTGCCACAGAATATTCTGAACGTCTAGTCTACCGTGTTTAATTATGTACAAATTATGTGCACTCACTCTTGATCTTTTCCTATTCTATATGAATTCTAACATTTTTTGTATTCCTGCTAGGGTTTTATCTGAAATGATCACAGAGAGACTTTTAAACGAGAAAGAGATCCTGGCAAAATATTCATTGTGTCTATGGCTATTCTTCGCAGCCAAGAAATGGCATACTTTCCCCAGCACTCCAGATCTTTTTTTCATTTGCTGAAGTAGAGGTTTGACATTTAAATCATAGAGCTCTTATCGGAGTTTTGAATTCCCATGTATCTTATAGAGTATGTTGCCCATTTGTACCCAAATGTTTTCTGGAGGAATGACTTTTCAGAGTCTGGAAAATTTATGCAACCATTTCAGATTTGGCATAATTTTCTTTAAATACAGATGCTTTCCCGAAGTCCTGGATTTCTTTAGAAACTAATTTCAGGGAAATATTCATTTCTACATGCTCTGCTCCATCTCTCACCTGCCACTCCCAGGCTTCGGTGTATCTCGTACATGGAAGCAGCAAAACAGCAGAGAAAATACAGTGGCAAAATTCAGTGGTGTGAAAATTAAGATCCCGATTCTCATCTTACTCTTATTGGCAGTACACAATTTAACTCCACTGAATCAAAAGGAGTTACTCCTGATCTACACTGGGGTAAGTGGGAGCAGAATCAAGCTCTAAACATTTCTCAGTTTCAACATTCAATGATATGTATAGCCAAACTTCCTTATTGTGAATCAACTGGAAAATTCCAATTGCAATCTAGATTAAAAAATATTTTGGATTAACCAGTTTATAAAACAGTAAAAAACTATTTTAACTGATTGTCTATGACAGTGATTTCTCACTATGGATGATCTATTCAGACACAACTGTATTTTAACCTTTGGGGATATTATGAAGCTAGTGCATAATATAAGGGTTCCTTATCAAGCCAGCCAGACAGCAGGGCTCTGAGCAACTGGAGAGCTGACCAGGGAGCCAGGCAGCCCAGAGATATGGGCATCCCATTAGCCCAAATAGCCAAGGATTGCAGGGAGCCAGGCATCTCAATAAGCCATTTAACCTGGGATCAAGGGAAGCTGGGCAGTCTGGAGGTCCATCTTTCAAGTGGCTGCCAGGTAGCCAACATTTTCCATTTTGGTTCTTTCAAAATTGATTTTTCAGAATTTCTTTCCATGGAAAATGTAGTTTCTTACTTTTTGTCCCAGTTCAGGATATTTTTTTTCCTGAAACCTCAAACTTTTTTTGCAGAACAGAAATTCCATTTTCTGACCCACCCTAGTTATTATTTAAAATTTACGGATGGGCAAACTAAGACAGAACAATGATGTGAGTTACCCACTGTTTGTGAGAAGGTAAGTCAGTGGCAGAGCTGAGAAAAGAACTCTGGGATACTCCCTCCTAGCCACCTGCCCCTGCTGACTCCATCTCTCCTGTTGACATTTTTCATGTAATGACTCCTGACTGATTCAGTGAGTTTTGAGTCACTTTCTCAACAGGAAAGAAGTGACATTAGAAGGATAGTTTCAAAAGTAGGTGCATTTTCTGAGTAACAGCATGCAGGCTTTAATCAGGAGACACTAATCAAATGGGACCTTGTGTGGGCTCGCTAAGAGGCTAGGTCTGGTATAGCATAAAGAATGTGCGGTGCTTCCCCCATGAGCGTAGAAAACTTTACAGGGAAACCCAGAGGAATCCACTTACACTAATGGGAGCAATACTTACAGTCTAATGAGGCAATAAAACACATTGTGGACAATAAAACCCTGAAGGTGGACAGCCCACCCTGAATGGCTTTATTTAAACAAACAAGGAGCTAGAAATTGACTGTAGGAAATGATACATAATGCTGGATAAGCAACTCGAATGCAAATAGAGTAATAATAGAAAAACCCTACAATCCAACCTTCCTTCCAAACTGATCCCCTTTATGCAAAGACAAACTCACAGCCCACATTAGGATTACTGGGTACTCAACTATAAGGACCTGTTTTTACAGACAGAAATATTGTTTGCAGTGTGGTTGTGGTAAGTGTGTTGGTCCCAGGATATTAGAAAGACAAGGAGGGTAAGGTAATACCTTTCATTGGACCAACTTCTATTGGTGGAAGAGACAAGATTTTGAGCTACACTGAGCTCTTCTTCCAGTCTGGAAAAAATATTACCTGACCCACCTTGTACAGAAATACTGGCAGGCATGTAGATAGGGACTCTAATGGTGGGGTAGGAGAGGAGAAATGTTGGGATGGAGATCTCTCAGGAATCACTTATTTCCAGTATAAAGGTGAACAAGCTGCAAATTGTGGTATATGGCTTTCTGGAGTCAATCATAGTTTATTTCCCCTTTGCTGGGAGCAGGAACCCTGGTCTTTCTGAGGCAAAGGCAAAATCAGGCAGCTAAGGCTTTCTCCGCTCTTGGTCTTTTACTTAACTTTTTCCCTTAAGTCCT
Organism: Lepidochelys olivacea; assembly: GCF_965140295.1. NCBI lineage: Eukaryota > Metazoa > Chordata > Testudines > Cheloniidae > Lepidochelys > Lepidochelys olivacea. Next base: position 33,446,821 of record NC_140415.1, read on the forward strand.
CACAGTCTGTACACAGTTTCGTAGGTCTTTTGTAAGTCAACACCAGGGATGGGAGTTTGCAGAGAATATGCTGAGACTTCTCTTCCCCATACAGCTCCCTATTTAACTCTCCATATCTTCAGTGCTGCCTCTCCTCAGCCTCCTGGTCACCTTCCCATTATTTCTAGTGAGAAAGCTTTGGAGACAACATTTGTCCCAGAGTCACTGTTACAAATTGAAGTGTATTCACAATGGCTCTGCATTGAATGACTTGTAGGCCTCAAAAATTAATGGTAAATTCCAAAATGTTATATTATCCATCCATCCTGTTATATATCTCTTTTGCCTATTCAAGCTGAGTCTCACAATGGACTCTCAAGGCCAGAACATTCCTCCAGTTTTTTTTTTTAAATGGAAGTGATGAAAATCTACAGATATAGTGCAATTTTTATGTCAGCCCCACTTTTATTTTTTATTTTTCTATTCCTGTATGGAACAGGCTCCTATTTTAGCCAGAAAAAATCATACCTTTCTTGAGTAAATTACCTTGTAAAAAAGAAGAGCGGGATCACATTACAGGGAAAAAATGGTCTGTGTACTGAAAGTAGTTTTGTGAACCCCAAAACACTGTTTGTGTGGTGTGCCAAACCTCAAAGTCCATGGGGCTCATCTGATGATTCTCTAATTTTTAGTACCATGTTTTTAAAACTTCATCATAACACAGTAGCTGACAACACACATTTTCCAGTGTAATAAGTTTGTATGTAAAAGACAAGAAAAATAATAAAAGAAAATATTCAGTGAGTTATACACAAGTCCAAATAGGTTGTACTGTCAGATTTGAAAGAGTAGAAGAATTTTTAAAAATTGATTCTGTATTGAAATAGAATAGACGTTACTCAGGGTAAGGAAGAACCTATGTAGACCTCTGGCAGTCACTTAGATCCAAAAGGCAGCTGCACCCGCAGATGAGCAATATTTTTCAATACAATTCCCTTGATTGCAGCTAATCTGATTTGGACTGCTGTGTACATGTATGTGTATCTCATCTTACATAAGGGTTGATGCCTTTGGTGGCTGAATTAGGTTGAACTACAAAAGACAAAATAGCTAATAAGTAAGAAACATTATCAAAATTTTAAATCCACAATTGTACTCTATTTGCACAAACCCCTTGCTTTGATGAAAATTGTTTATTGCATGGCTAAGTTCTTATCCAGGAGGCATCTTCTGGGCTTTGAAGATTTTACCATGTAGTCTTAGAAATAAGAAATTGAGCAAATTGCTGTGCTTTTCTGTAATTTTGTAAAACAGGGTGTTTCAAGATAAATTATACTAGCGGACGGTATCTGTCTTGTACCACAAAACACATGTAGAATACCTGTAATTTAGTCATTTCAAGGAATGTATGAAAAAGGTAATAAACACAAACACAGCCATCCTAGTTTGCAGACATGCAGACTTCACAAGTTAGAAAGGTCTCAGGCTTACTAAATATCAAAGATGGGATCTGTTCTGCACACCAAACTACCTAAAATTGCCTTCAGATTTAAGGCACAATTTATTTCAAATGGCATAAAGTTGTAGCTGGCAGCACTAGTGCACACAGACACAAATACTGGATGCATGTATGTGTCTTTGCCTCAGTGGCTGAGCTAGAAATATAACCTATCTCTGAGTTATAGATATAGATGTGCTTGGGTCTACTGTAGAAACATATTTAGATATAATACACAAAATAAAATAGGCACATAGTCTTGATTTCAATGCCAGCGTTGTGTTTCTTAATAAATACTTGTAATGTCCTCTTCCATAAAATACTCTCTCCTATTCTATTTTGGAATGTTATATGTTTGATGTAGTTTTCTATAATGTTTTACTCCTTTTTTCCTATTCAGGAAGCACTTCCTGTGTGCTTTCATTGCTAATATTTTATAAAAGCACAAAATTAAGATGATGGTATTATCTCTTTCTGTACACCAAAACCAGTAACAAGAGGGAAAAGGTGATTTGGGCAGGAAGAAGAATGGTAAACTTTAAATAGCCTGTTAATGCACTGAATTTTATGAGACAGTATTTATTCCCTTGAACTCCTGCCACCCTGAAACATGAACATGTTTCCAGGAAGGACCTTTTCAGAATGGATGGAGATACTTAACATTTTATTGCCATTTTTCCATTTTACTAATATGTTCTAACACTCTGATGTTAAATTCCACATGATGGTTGAAAAAAAATGTTTTTTTTTCCACAGTGGTTATAATACAATGGCATGATTTCATACTCTTTTAATGTCTGTTTGCAGAGCTTCCCAATGTCTCCCCAAAGCTTCTTTTATATCTATATCTATGTTTGTCTTCAAAAACACTCCCACAATGGGAATTAGGCACACAGGTGTTTAGTGGGATTTTCAAAAGAGCCTATCTGCATCTTTAATCATTTTAATTTTAAAATCTGGCCCTTCGCCTTTCACAATATCAACCCTGCAACTCTACATTTACAGCTGTATAACTGAGAACAGAATTTGACCTACTGACTTTAAAGAGACTTTCAATATCTTAATAAGTGACTGAAAAATGTGTTTGAATTCATTAAAAACTGACCCAAACATTTGCTAAAAACTCAGACTGAGCATGAGTCTGTTCTGATATTTCAAAAAGTTTTGTATTTTGTGGGATTAAACAATTGTGGTAAATGAAACAGTCAACCATATGACTATACTTTCAAGATGAAAGTACAAGTGTATAACAAACAGCACAGAAGTAGCAGAAAGTAGGACATTTAATAAAGCTCAGGTTTCAGAGTAGCAGCCGTGTTAGTCTGTATTCACAAAAAGAAAAGGAGTACTTGTGGCACCCTAGAGACTAATCAAAAGCTTATGCTCAAATAAATTGATTAGTCTCTAAGGTGCCACAGGTACTCCTTTTCTTTTTAATAAAGCTCAGTTTTGCAAAACAGTACATTGACAGGACCTGTACGCCGCACAGTGTATGTACTGTGGCCTTCTCATCATCATCTGAATTAAACAGTTGTTCGATCTGAAGGTAAGTAGAAGCAGCAGTTGTGACAGCAATATTCCCGTATGGTCTTTATCAGCCAGGTACCAGGGAGATATAGGAATGAATACACACGAGGGTCGTGAGCCCCACAGAAATGCCTGCAAAGACGGAATAGTTTCCCTTGGGTGGAGACCCCACTCATGGAACATATACAGACTTCAGGCAGGCACAAAATTATAGTATGCCCAATTAACCTGTCACTATGGAGGTTGGTAATTGTCTTTTTGAACAGAGAAATCCCTGACACCTGTGAATTTTCCTGTATCTCTGTTAACCTATGGGCTTGGTAGCTTCTTTTCTATCTACTTCTTTGTACCAGTGCTGCAGTGCAACTCTGCTGATTGCTATTTCTGGGAACGCAGAGCTGCTTCAGGTACAGGAATCTAGAAATGACATTTCAGTACTGAGTGTGCTGAATCACTGGCAGTAATATGTCATTTCCAGAAGCACTACCTCTAACAGACATTTTGTCGGGGCAGATCAGTGGGTTGGAGGCTAAAAGCAGATTACTCATGGGTAGAAGCAGATAATGAACATTTTTATTGCGAACACATCTCTTTTTAAAAGCTGTTATTCTCAAGGATTATTTCAATGACCCCAGTTGTGATTTTGATTTTATGAAATGAAATTGTAATACTGTACACGCCCACAATTGATTGTCCATGTGGTCAGTATTAACAGATGCAGTTTATTATTCTCTCAGCTGCTAGGCTTCTCTGAATAAGATAGTGATTTCATTTTAAATTGCCCATCCTAATGTCTGAAATTCACAATCTAATTGGCATTAAATGTGGTTCATAATCCTGACACATTCAGACAACTAGTCAAAAGAGAATTAAAATATAAAACAATAAGCATGCTGTCATTTAAATGTCTATTGGTCTCATGGTAAAAGGTAGTTGATTTGACATAAGATGATTTAGGCTGTTGACATGTCTTTTTTTAAATATAATTTTTCTTTACAGAACAAATAGAAGGTTCCCTGATTTAAAATAAAAATAATGTACCAGATAATTTGGGATTGTCTTAATTACAGACAAATTTCTCTTTCATTGGACCGTCCATTGGTTGAATGAGATTTAGCGTATGGAACTCTTCCCTTTAGCTCACTGTGGAACCAATGTTCTCGCATGATGTTAGGATGTTGGTTCCCAGATTGTTGGCCAAATTCTAACGTGAGTGGTTTACTTTCCATTTACCTAAATTTCCCCTGTGGTTTCATTTGCTATTCACTTCACTTTTTGTAAAACTCTTGAATAATACAGCAGTGCTCAAAATGCGGAGAGCCAGGCCTAATCCCTACTTCTCACTGCTGGTGTTTGAGAAAACGAGAAAGAGTTTACAAAAAGTTGGAGCATCCCATCACTTTTGGAAAGTCATCCCATTATTACTGCCACCCCCAGGAGGACTAACTGTTTTTATTTGCTGTTAAACAGCTGTCTTGTTCCACTCCAAATAGTTGGACTTTTGTGGCTGGTGAAGTAATTTCTGTACAGAGTAGGCACTCTCAGTGATTGGGCATTTACCACCCACAGTAGTTATATGTATTTCTATGTATTTCCCTTCAAAATATTGGAAATAGTGCAAATATAGCCAAACAATTTTATTTTAAAATATCAATGTAAATTTTCACCCAGCTCTAATTATAAATACCAGTGTAAAAGGTAAATAAATGTCTTGGGGAAGAGGGGATAAATATCCACTTATACCAAAACTTAAGGCCTAATGGACTCCTGTGTCAACCACTAATGAAAGCAAGGAACACCTTTCACGTTGCTCAAGCACCTGCACAGACTCTGTCTCAATACTGCTCAATTCCAGGCTCTCTGTATCCACTCATGTTCAAGTAACATCTTTTAGTTACAAAAGCTTTGACTACTTAGATGCTTCTTCAACAATCACATGGCCTGTTTTGTTCTCTGCTGACCTGAGTACCACACTTTGGTGGGCTGGCAGGAGTTTCCCCTAGTTTCTTGTGCCTCCTTGTCTATTCTATCTTTGCAACAGTTTAATCCAGCTGTTGTCAGTGACCACCCCTCTGCCCAAGACCACAATGTTGACTTGAATATCTGAATTGCTCACTTGTTGATAGAACTTCTTTTTAAGTTGGGAATGTTTACAGTTTTTGAAAGATGAAATATCACCTGCTTTGCCCTCCTTTCTCTTCTTCTCATTTGTATTGGTATTCTCAGACTGGCAGATTGTCCTGACTGCAACCTGTTAATGGCCATTTCCCAGATCAGACCAAATATTGCTTCTCTACCACTGCTACAGTATCCCTAAGAGACCGACCCACTGTGGAGCCTAAGAACTATGCTACTGTTCTTAGGCTCCAATCTGATATTGAATCTCAGGTTGGAGGACTACACCACCACCATCACCTACAAGGTCACTTATAACTGTATGCAAGGACGTATTAGGTACAAGCTGATTCATGTAAAATCAGTTCTATCGTATTTCCAAGCAAATTCTTCTAGTCCAGCTGAACTGGATGTGTGGGGAGGAAAGGGGGTGTCAGGTCCCATACTCACTAAGCAATTCAACAGTCTTTTTTTTAAAAAAAAGTCAAATACTATCACTACCCCTTACTGTTCTGGTTGCTCATACCATATGTCCATAAGTACACCAAAATTTATGCATCATGCACTTCATTGCCTAGTTTAAGTAATCATAACAGCAATTATCTGCCTCATAATTAAATGTCTTTTAAACAGTGCTTAGCTATAATTAGTTCAGCTGACAGCCTACTGCACAGGTGAATATACAGTAGGGCACTATTTGGTTTTGTTTATTCATCACAGATTTTGACATACTAGTCTCACATGGACACTGTTTCATTTTGTTTGCAACAATAAGTATTTGATCTTCCGAGTCATAATGGTACTGGTCTCATTTTGAATAAAAAATATCATTAAGGACCAGACTGTGACTCCCTTACTCATACTGGTGAACAATCATGGAGACTACTCATGTGAGTAACTGTTCACTTAGCTAAGATGTACACATTCTGGCCCTATGGTAGTGAGCTATGACAGATATTTGCTTTCCCAATCTAGCGAAGTACAGGAACAAATTTCATTGTACATTAAAAATGGCCATGTAATAAATCTTTTCCCCTTCATTTTAGATCCATGTTCTTTTTCTATAGTGATTTTTTTAAAACAAAATAATATGTATTTTCTAGCTAAAGGGAGGCTGCTATTTTACTAGGGAGGGAAAAGTAAATGATTTCAAAGTTTGATTGTCAGAAGGGAGAGGGCGCCCATTATACGATAGGCAACATTTTCAAATGTGGGTGCCAAAGGTTAGGTTCCTAAATCTATATTTAGTCACCCAAATGAAAGCTATTATTTTGGTGCCTAAATGTGGATTTAGGAAGAGGATCATTTTTTTTGTCCCCTAAACTCATGGTTAGGAACTTAAATAGGGCTCTGATCCAGGAAAGCACTTAAGTATGTGCATAATTTTAAGCTCATGAGTAGTCCCACTGGCTCCAAGAAGACATAGGAGTATGAGATGTGACTAGCAGCTGGGAAAGGCAAAGGAGAAGAGCAGTCAGAATGCATTTGTCTTTGACAAAAGGATGGAGGCCTTCAGGTATAAACAAGGACAACCTGGTGGATAGAAAGAGGCATAGTTTTCTTGGGAAAGTGATGCCAAGTATGAGTAACGCTGGTACATAAACCCAATCAGGCTGGTTCTAAAGACTCTTACTGATCCCTCAAAATGGAAATAGTATAGTTTCACAGATTTCCACAGGATCCTGGAGGCCCTGCAAACCCACTGACATGAATGGCAAGTTTGGATCCTTAGTGGATAAAGGGTCAGGTAATAATACAAATAGCTGAAAAGTTCAGATTAATCTTGTTAGGATTTGGATATGACTTAGGGACCAAAACCTTCAGGCCTTACTCAGTCCTTAGTTGCTAAGGATGTTAGCCCAAACTCTGTCTTGTCCAAAATTGCTGAGGCCCTAAAATGTGTGTAGTGGTGAGCAAACCTGTTTGTTGTTGAGGCTTTTAGTGTGCAGTTCCAGTCATACCTCTTCTTCACTCTTACGCACACTCCTTACATGGAAGTCATGAGCATTTAACTAAATTATTCTTCCCTTACTGTCTGCAGCATGTGCTCAGTGCACTGGGGTATTTTACATAAGTTATAACTAGGGATGGGCCCAAACTGGATCACCAAAACTATATTACCTTTTCCCACCAAGCTAGGTGGGGTTATGGATATGGCTCTTGACCCAAAACCTAGGAAAAGTGTTGTGAGGAGGCCCGAGGGACATTTCTGGATCCAGTTTGGGTTCAGATGGAGGAAATGGGTAAGAGTACTGCTGTGATGTATTATCTCCCCTCAGATTTATATTGAACAAGCAGGCCCTGAAAAAGGAACTGTATAAGAGTGCAGGGAGAGTCCCCTATGTTTATATGTCTGGATCAGACCCTGAGTTAGTAGTAACTAATTTCCTAAATGCCCATTAATTTCACTGGGAATTGGATAAGGATCTTGACACATGGGTATTTCTAGACTATGAAAAGTTCCCAGTTTAAACATTGGTCAATAAATACATAGCAACATCATTTTCAAATTTATAAGTACCATAGTATCCTTTAGGGTCAGTGACAATGTGCCTTCCAGATTTTAGAAGGGCATGTAATTTAAAGAGCCATTTTAGCAGGTAATATGAGCAATAACAGGTCCTCTATAAAATTATTGGAAATGTCTTTCTCTCTCTCGCTCTGTTTTTCACTATGATTAGGGATCGGTAAAGCTGTGTGGACCAAATCAGAACCAACCCAAAGCTCAGTACATCTTTCACACTGTACCCAAACATTTTAGAGGTTGAGAAAGGTCTAATTTGTTTTCACTGTCTTCCCTTTCTTGACCCCCTACTCTATCTTATGTTTGGTGTGTGGTCTGATAGCCTCTCTGCTCGGTTTTCCTGCATTTGGGATCAACACTCCCTGACTGGCACAAGGGCATGCAAACTGAACCCATCTTCACCAGAAAGAGCAGTTATTCTCAGGCTGGATTTCATCCCCGGTTTGCATTGTTTGCACCACTGCCATCCAAAGAGTTAAAGTACAGCTCGGGGGTCCATAATAGCCTAGTTAGCTGAGGCTACTGTGGGATATGCTGAATCACTATATTCTTGGTCATCTTAGCTGGGCCCCTTCCCGGCCAGTGCTGTCCTGGCCAGTTTTCATCTGCAAGTCCTGCAGTAGAGCAAATGCCTTGTATGGCTGAAACCCCTTTTCTGTGTGGATTTTTCATTATTGAGGATCTCTATTCTTGGTTAAGCCAGATCCACTGGTATATTCCAGGACTGAATCAAGCCTGTCATCTTAAAACTTGCACAGTCTCCGGGTAGCATGCTGTATACATTCATGCGCCATTACTGTACAAGCATTGGACATAAGAAACTACCATAATAATGAAGGACAGGAGGACCCTGTTGCTGCCATATCTGATCCAGAGGAAAGGTGTATTAGAGTTTTTCTTCAAGTATATTTTCATCATTTCCCTTTCAGATTGATTATATTTCTAAAGGTAAAAATAAGAGGTGATTAAAATAATATAGCACCATAGTGATTATTTTTTCATCTCAGGAGCTATTTAAAAATCTAATTTATGTTACAATGTCTTTTTTAAAAAAGAAGAGGAGTACTTGTGGCACCTTAGAGACAAACCAATTTATTTGAGTATAAGCTTAGAGACTAACAAATGTATCTGAGCATAAGCTTTCGTGAGCTACAGCTCAAATAAATTGGTTCGTCTCTAAGGTGCCACAAGTACTCCTTTTCTTTTTGCGAATATAGACTAACGCGGCTGCTACTCTAAAAAATGTCTTTTTTAAGTTACTGGAGCAGTTGTAATACATGATGGTAATAGAGATGTAACTTAACATACCTTCTGCAGCTTTTATCTTCAGAGACCTTTATCTTGCAGATGAAATAGGGACACCACATAGGCCAAAGAAGTATTCTGGATGGTGCGAGGAGGGCTGTGAAGTCTCCCCTAAGGATGACAATGGCTGGTCCAAAGACTTCTCTTGATGGCTGGTGCAGAAGGGATTCATCCCCCATTGAAGATCTATCCCAACTGGCTGTAGATTGGAGTGTAGAACCTTTTCTGAAGATATAGATGTCCTACATTTAAAAGCCAGAGGGAATGTTTTGATAACTTAGTCTAACTTCCTGCATAACACAGAATAGAATTTCATCAAGTGGTTCTTGCATTTATCAAGTGATTTGTGGAAAACTATAGCATATGTTTTAAGATGACAAATCTTGATTCAAAGACTGCAAGTGGTGGAAAATTTACTGCATCCCTTTAGTATCTGTTCCAATGGTTAACTCTCATTGTTAAAAACTTGCACATTATTTCCAATTTGAACATTGCTGACTTCAACTTCCAGCCAGTAGGTCTTGTTGTGCCTTTGTCTGCTAAATTAAAGTATTCACTAGTGTCAGATATCTTTTGCTGGCGAGAGTGGTTAACATCACCATCTGCTACAGTTGCAGGAGAAGCAGTGACTAGATAAAGAGTTAAGCAGATCAGGGAGCCTTATAAGATTTAGCGGTTTGGATAAATAGTATCCAAACTTTAACATGCTTATGCAAACTACTGAGCATTTTGCAGTTTCCCAACACTAATCAATTGTCAAATATTTTTTAACCAGAATAAAAGTTGCATCTACAAATATTGTTTGAAAATTTAATTTTTGCATCTATATTTGCAATCCCACCTCTTTTTGTGCACAGCTGATAGACCCGGTTAAATAATGCACAGTTGGTACCTGTATGAATTATTCTTCTTCTTGAATATGCACCATGCAGTTAATTCCAGGATATCAGTTGAAAAATACTGCTCAAGTGTATGTTTTCAGTCATGTAACATTTTGAATAGCTAATCCCGCACATTTAAGTTCAGAGATAATTTTACACCCAATTTATAGACTTCTGAAACTACATGCTTACAATGGAAATGCTAGCAGACGGTTAATTTTAGTGCCATGAGCGGCACTGCAATTAATTCAGGCAAATTTGCACAAGTAAACAACACCAGATGAGCAGATGTTTAGTGAAGACTTGCAGTGTTGGTCCTGTATAATAGACTCATTTTCGGTTCTCCGTCTCAGTTCTCTGAGTCTCTGAAGATAAAAGCTGCAGAAGGTATGTTAAGTTACATCTCTGTTATCATCATGTATTACAACTGCTCCAGTAACTTAAAAAAGACATTGTAACATAAATTAGATATTTAAATAGCTCCTGAGATGAAAAAATAATCACTATGGTGTTTTATTATTTTAATCACCTCTTATTTTTACCTTTAGAAATATAACCAATCTGGAAGGGAAATGATGAAATGGCAGCAATCAAGTCCAGTCTTCTTCTTTCAGTAGGAGTTGCTTCTGTAGTAAGAGTAGGACAGCTTTATTTGGACGTTATTATGAAAAGAAGTTAAGTTTTAATTCTATCTTTTGAAAAATCAAAACATGTCTAAGTAGAGGTGGTAACTTGAGGTTTCTCTAATTTTGGAAATCAGTTTTTTGGATGTGCAAAGACTAGTTCAAGTTCACAAACTATTTTTCTGTAAATTTAACCCATGTTTTTTTTTTCAAGCGTTGTTCACTCAAAAAAAAAAAGTTGTTGTTTTTTTCTAGCCACAGAGAATTTCCTACAATATATTAGTGACAAAAGACAACTAACAGAGAAAGCTGCCTTATATATGGCTTGAAAGACTGGCTTTATTTTTTCATTCAAAATTTTCTGCCCACAATCTGATCCTTTTTACTCATTGCTTTTCTGCAACTCCACCCCATCTCACCCCCATCTGCCCACTCCAGTCTCACCCTATTATTTTCACTGGATTTCTCTGTCTCCACTGCATCTTTGTTTTTTTTCCCCCCTTCTCCACTTCAGTCTTTCCTTTGCAGATTGTGAATCCGGCAATCAAGATTGATATGAATTTTTTCCAAGCCATGATGTTGCAATAGGTTTGAAATTAGGCAAAATTAATTTTCAGCTCCCTACATTTAATTGTTGTTCATGGCCTTCATATTTTGCAATGACTTACAATACTGTGCATCATTATGCAAGTCCCACTACAACTTAAACTTTTGCTATTAAATTATTCATTTATATGAAATTTTTAAGCGAGATCATAACTACAGCTGGAGTAATAATGCTCAATTTCCCCCACAAATAATACTTAAAATTTATTAATTAATTGACTCTGGCCATTTTTGTCCCTTGTGCTTGCTTTCCACAAATATTTAAGTAGCCATCTTTAATGGGTACAAAAGTTCACAAAAAGAGAATTTTAAAGTCCCCTGCTCAAAGATTTGTGAAAAGCCCTTTTGTAAATTTACTTTTGCTAGTTAGTGTTCACACTAGAAGTGCATACATGATCAGCAAAAGCAATATCACTTGATTTATCTGACAAATCACAACTACCCAAATACAGTTCACATGCCAATTATTGAAAATTGCTTCCTGAGGAAACTGCTTGCAAAAAATAAACAGAATGAATAAAATTTGCAAACTAAGTTATCAAATAATTTTTAATGAGAAACCTGAGGAAATTGCTATCTGCTTGTGGTTATTTGATAAGCAAATAAAAGAATAAGGGCCAGTGCAGGGTAAACAGATGTTGTTCCAATAACTTCAGTTGGAGCTATGCTGACTTACACCAGCTGAGGATCTGGCCCTAAATTTCTTGAATATCGATTTGTTTTTGAGTTATTTGTTCCACTCTTATCAATGGTATTTTTTTTTCAAACTTAACTTAAACTGAACATAATATAGCATAGGAGCAAAGAAAGCACAGTTAAATGGGGTTGCCAGCTTGAAAGCAGAATTAGTGAGTGAGGGTGATACAACATTAAAAAAAATCCCCCAAAATTATACTGCACAGAATAAACATTTTGTTAATGGAAAGTCACATTTCCCTATAGTATTTATGTTGTTTTGAAGCATAAATACATCAAAAACATAGCCTTTACTGCCCCAAACAAACTGTTTGTAATCAACTACTTAGGACTAACACCTGCTCCTTTTATTCTTGAGATGAAAAACATGTCCTTATTGGCAGGGACCCCAGTGCAGCAAAGTACTTACGCATGTGTATAAGTCCTATTGGCTTCAGCTGGACTTACAGACGTGCTTAAGACCAAGTGCATGCTTAAGTGAATTGCTGAACTGGGCCAGGAATAAGACCAGCCAGAATTTGCCCTTTAGGGTTAGTCAGCTTCAACTACTGCTGAAGTTGGGCTAACTCAGCAACCTTATACCATGCTAACATGAAACTAAATAAAACATTTAGCAAAACAAAGGGTTTCATGATGGGCAAAGACAGACCAGGCAAGTGTGGGAGGTGAGTACTTTTAGACTAAGCTTTTGGGGGCGAGGGACTGTGCTATCTTTTTTATTGTACTGTTTCTAGCACTTTTTGGATGCTTCTTCTTATTTGTATTGTGGTAGCACCAGAGGGCCTCAGTCAGAGACCAGGGCCACACAGCACTAGATTCGGTGCAAACGTTTAACAAAAGGATGGTCCTCGCCCCTCAGAACATACACTGTTTCTACTACTAATATGCTTTTTGTCAAGTGTTTTGTTACATGTGCATATTTAGATGTACTATCTCGTAGAACATACGTAGCACCCACCATATAAGAGATCATTTTTGTAGTACTTACTATATCTGGCCCTTTATCTTGCCAAAATATTTTACAAATATTAACCAATTATACATGTCCTTTAATGTAGTTAGCCAAAATAAAGAGTCAAAGGTCCCTGTGACTGCTCACTGCCAAGACTCCAAATGCTTACTGTAATTTAAAGGAATAATTGTAAATGTGAATCTAACACTACCATTTGTCTAAAAGTTTAATCAGACTTTCCATTCAAGGATTATCAGGGGTTTCAGGATCATTTGGATAGATGCTAGGACCACTTAGCTTTTCCTTAGCCCCCATGAAGGTCTAAAACTACCAAGAATAAAGTTGAAGGACACAAGATAAAAAGCTTGAAATGCATATGAATCAATGTAACAGCAACATGGAGACATATTGATGCAGGCAATGCCTTTTTAGCAGCTATAACTTCCTGGACACTACAGTGCTAATAACCGATGGTCACATAAACACCACCCTATACCGGAAACCTACTGACCGCTATACTTACCTACATGCCTACAACTTTCATCCAGATCACATCACACGATCCATTGTCTACAGCCAAGCTCTACGATACAATCGCATTTGCTCCAACCCCTCAAACAGAGACAAACACCTACAAGATCTCTATCAAGAGTTCTTACAACTACAATACCCACCCGCTGAAGTGAAGACACAGATTGACAGAGCCAGAAGAGTACCCAGAAGTCACCTACTACAGGACAGGCCCAAGAAAGAAAGTAGCAGAACGCCACTTGCCATCACCTTCAGCCCCCAACTAAAACCTCTCCAGCGCATCATCAAGGATCTACAATCTACCTGAAAGATGATCCATCACTCTCACAGATCTTGGGAGACAGGCCAGTCCTTGCTTACAGACAGTCCCCCAACCTGAAGCAAATACTCACCAGCAACCACACACCAAAAACCAGGAACCTCTCCTTGCAACAAAGCCTGTTGCCAACTGTGTCCACATATCTATTCAGGGGACACCATCATAGGGCCTAATCACATCAGCCACACTAGCAGAGGCTCATTCACCTGCACATCTACCAATGTGATATATGCCATCATGTGCAGAAATGTCCCTCTGCCATGTACATTGGTCAAACTGGACAGTCTCTACGTAAAAGAATAAATGGACACAAATCAGACGTCAAGAATTATAACATTCAAAAACCAGTTGGAGAACACTTCAGTCTCTCTGGTCACTCCATTACAGACCTAAAAGTTGCAATATTACAACAACAAAAAAATCAAAAACAGACTCCAACAAGAGACTGCTGAACTGGAATTAATTTGCAAACTGGACACCATTACATTAGGCTTGAATAAAGACTGGGAGTGGATGTATCATTACACAAAGTAAAACTATTTCCCCATGTTTATTTCTCTCCCTTCTCCCTCCTCCCCCCACTGTTCCTCAGAAGTTCTTGTCAACTGGTGGAAATGGCCCATCTTGATTATCACTAAAAAAGGGTTTTTTTCTCTTCTGCTGGTAATAGCTCACCTTCACTGACCACTCTCGTTATAGTGTGCATGGTAACACCCATTGTTTCATGTTCTCTGTGTATATAAAATTGTCCTACTGTATTTTCCGCTGCATGGATCCAATGAAGTGGGCTGTAGCCCACGAAAGCTTATGCTCAAATAAATTTGTTAGTCTCTAAGGTGCCACAAGTACTCCTGTTCTTTTTGTGGATATAGACTAACACGGCTGCTACTCTGAAACCTAAGAAAAAGTTGTGTTTTATTGGACTGAACAACTTCCCTATATATAAATAATTTTACCACCTATTTGCAGACTTTTATGTGTGCTAGATATTATTTTATTCTTTGATCCAGTTTGGAAACTCATTTTTCTTTCTTAGATTGACCATTTTAGCTAGGCTCTACAAGTGTACTAGTAGAGGCTTTGTTCATATCATCTTTATATCTTATCCTCAGAAGATACACCATGATCTTGTAGCTTCTTGTGAGAGAATGTACTCACTCTTGTAACTTGCCTGGACAGGAACTCAAAGAGAGGATATTGCACCCATATCCCTCCAGAGAGTGGGAACGGGCAGGTTGGAGAGTCAGGAGCTGGTATAGGGACTATCATAGAACTGGAAGGGACCTTGAGAGATCATCTTGTCCCAGTCCCCTGCACTCAAAGCAGGACCAAGTATTATCTAGACCATCCCTGACAGGAGTTTGTCCAACCTGCTCTTAAAAATCCCCAGTGATGGAGATTCTACAACCTCCCTAGGCAATTTATTCCAGTGCTTAACCACTCTGACAGTTAGGAAGTTTTTCCTAATGTCCAACCTAAACCACCCTTGCTGCAATTTAAGCCCACTGCTTCTTGTCCTATCCTCAGAGGTTAAGAAGAACCATTTTTCTTCCTCCTTGTAACTATGAGGCTCTTGGGACACACACCAGCATCAGGACAGCAATCCTGTGGCTGGGAGGGAAACGCAGCAGCACAAGCCTGAGCAAGGAGCTGAGGCTGCTGGACAAAGTGGCCCAGCTCAGCCAGGATCTTGGTACAGCCTTGCAGAGGTGCCAGCTTGGTACAGCCTTGCAGAGGTGCTCAACATCTTCTGGAGCACCTCTGCTTGCTGGACATTGACTCGGAGCTCATCACCATCTTCAACACCAGCATCATCTGTATGAAAGGTCCAACCTCCTAGTCTATTGAGAGGCTGAGGGAGATGGTTAAGTCTGAGATGAACAGTGCATACTTGAACTTCTCACACAAGTGACCACCATACCTCTGTCTTTATCATTTAGTCTAGCTGTGGATATTTATTTCCATGGTAAAATGTACATGTTTACCTTGTCATGTTAGTCAGTTGCAGAATGGCTTTTTATAGCATATTTTTATTCTAAGGCTCAAGTTGCCACCACATCAAAGAACTAGAAGAAGATTTGGCTCCTTTGCACATCTTGAGGCTAAGTACCCACACACAGGCTTCCATAGTGCTCCCGGGTCTCCATAGCACAGCATGGTTCTTAATTTCCCTGTCACTGCCACACCAAAATTTTAGTCCAGAGGGTTTGTGTTGGGAGAACAGGTGTCTATGAATGTTAACAGTGATAGCATTAACTTATGCCTGGAATCGCCAGTGTTGTCTGTAAGTAAAGCTGAGAAGGTGGTTATGATGTTACAGAGAGCAGCCATCTCAGGACCCACACCTTTCCACTTGTGGGATGCTACACTGTAGAGCATCCGCTGACGGAATTTTGTGGAATTGGGAGGACAAGGGTTAGTGCTACACAGCTGGTGTCTCCTCCTTTCCTTCTCTCTCACCAAGCATCGATACCACATATGTACTTAGTTGGAAACTCTAAAGAGGGGATGATTGAACCCCAAGTCACCAGCCTCTATTGCTGTGTAATATGTACAGTGAACTTTAATGAGCATCTCAGCATTAAAAAATATGGTGTTCTATAGAGATGCAGCAGAACTGCATTCTAAAGTATTTCTACACAATTTGTATTCTGAATTGATTATTTTGAACTAAAGAGTTCAAATAAAATTTAATTAAAAGGAATAAATAATAATTAGTAATTATTTGGAACACCAACGCAAATGGTGCTTTCTGAATTTATGCCAGTTATCAAATGAGAATAAAACATATTTTAGAATTTTTTAAAATGTGAATAATGTGACTTTAACTGGTCATGAATAAATTTAGGCTGGAAAATAGAAGGAGGTTTCTAACCATAAAACGATTGAGGTTCTGGACCAGTCTTCCAAAAGGAGTAATGGGAAACAAACATCCCAACTAGTTTTAAGATGGAGCTTGATAAGTTTATGAACTGGACTATATGACCTAGTAGTATATGAGAGCAGGGGACTGGACTTCATGACCCAGGAGGTCACTTCCCAGTCCTACGTCCTAATTTCTTTTCCAAATTCTTCTCTTTATTAGAATAACAAAGGGTTTTTTCCCCCTTCCTTAAACATTAAGGATTCTTGCACAAACTAGTGTAACATCACCCCCTACTGTTCAACACTGATACCAGAATTAAACAGCAGATGTATATTCAGCATATCAACATACCATTACGTGAGTACTGTCTGCACGACAGATTTGGAAGAATGGATTTCACTGTTGTAGTTCTAATCACATATTCAATAAACCATTTTCAATTAAATCAGTTTACTCATTATCTAATTTAGTTGATTGCTAGGATTTCTGGATAACTTAAACTAGCAAAATAGCTAACATAGTCTGTGTTCTGTCATTTTAACTTTCCATAATGAATTAATACAATATTTAATTTGTAAATAAATACATTTGCATTTTAGGTCAGACTTATTATTCACATTATTTATTTTTATTTTAATCTGCATCCTCTCTGCTTGTCTATCAGTAGCATGACTTTGAACAACATCCATTTTATAATTAAGTACTGGCAGGGGAAATATTATTCTAAATTGATTTGAGTTTATAAAAAGGAAAGGATTTTGCTCAGTTACATGTGCCTTATGAACCCATCCCAAAGTATATTTTCAGACTTCTACACTGACATTTTCTAACACAAGTGCTAAAAGTTCGGTACCAATGGGTCAGATGCTCACTTTGGTTAGTACCTTGCTTCCTGAGTTGCCCCAGTGAATTGTGCTGTGATGACTAATTATATCGTAGGCCCAGTTTTTAAAGGTACATGGCCATTGCTGCATTCAGGATCACAATGCCTAACTGATTTAGGAGCCTAAATCTCATTTTCAAAAGTGATCGTCTTGTAGGAGCCTAATCCATCAATTTTGAAAATGAGATTTAGGTTCCTAAATCAGCCAGGCATTGCAGTGTTGAGCACAGCAATGTCTAAATACCTTTAAAAATCTGTCTTTGCATGAGTATAATTTTAAAGTTTTGAAAATATCATGTTTTTGACTGAAAATTAGCATTATTTTAATTAGTAAAGTTAAAAAAAACAATATTTTGCAGGGTTTTGGCAAATTGCAAAGAAATGCCAAAATCTCAGATGTCAAGGCCTTAAGTTCTTATTGTGTTTTGCACAGCCTGGTTAATGTGAGTGTTATCATTTCCCCATTGTTTTATGAAGCCCAAATTGAAATCTCAAAGACTGGGAGAACTAATTTACTTGTTTCAGAGTAGCAGCCGTGTTACTCTGTATCCGCAAAAAGAACAGGAGTACTTGTGGCACCTTAGAGACTAACAAATTTATTTGAGCATAAGCTTTCGTGGGCTACAGCCCACTTCATCGGATGCATGAAGTGGAAAATACAGTAGGACGATTTTATATACACAGAGAACATGAAACAATGCGTGTTACCATGCACACTATAATGAGAGTGGTCAGTTAAGGTGAGCTATTACCAGCAAAAGAGAAAAAAACCTTTTTTAGTGATAATCAAGATGGGCCATTTCCACCAGTTGACAAGAACTTCTGAGGAACAGTGGGGGGAGGGGGGACGGGGAGGGGATATAAACATGGGGAAATAGTTTTACTTTGTGTAATGATACATCCACTCCCAGTCTTTATTCAAGCCTAATTTAATGGTGTCCAGTTTGCAAATTAATTCCAGTTCAGCAGTCTCTTGTTGGAGTCTGTTTTTTAATTTTTTTGTTGTAATATTGCAACTTTTAGGTCTGTAATGGAGTGACCAGAGCCAACTGTTTTTTGCATGTTATAATTCTTGACCTCTGATTTGTGTCCATTTATTCTTTTACGTAGAGACTGTCTGGTTTGGCCAATGTACACGGCAGAGGGGCATTTCTGGCACATGATGGCCTATATCACATTGATAGATGTGCAGGTGAACGAGCCTCTGCTAGTGTGGCTGATGTGATTAGGCCCTATGATGGTGTCCCCTGAATAGATATGTGGACACAGTTGGCAACGGGCTTTGTTGCAAGGAGAGGTTCCTGGGTTAGTGGTTTTGTTGTGTGGTGTGTTGTTGCTGGTGAGTATTTGCTTCAGGTTGGGGGACTGTCTGTAAGCAAGGACTGGCCTGTCTCCTAAGATCTGTGAGAGTGATGAGTCGTCCTTCAGGATAGGTTGTAGATCCTTGATGATGCGCTGGAGAGGTTTTAGTTGGGGGCTGAAGGTGATGGCTAGTAGCGTTCTGTTATTTTCTTTGTTGGGCCTGTCTGTAGTAGGTAACTTCTGGGTACTCTTCTGGCTCTGTCACTCTGTTTCTTCGCTTCAGCAGGTGGGTATTGTAGTTGTAAGAACGCTTGATAGAGATCTTGTAGGTGTTTGTCTCTGTCTGAGGGGTTGGAGCAAATGCGACTGTATCGTAGAGCTTGGCTGTAGACAATGGATCGTGTGGTGTGGTCTGGAGGCATGTAGGTAGTCATAGCAGTCAGTAGGTTTCCGGTATAGGGTGGTGTTTATGTGACCATCGCCTATTAGCACCATAGTGTCCAGGAAGTGGATTTCTTGTGTGGATTGGTTCAGGCTGAGGTTGATGGTGGGATAGAAATTGTTGAAATCATGGTGGTATTCCTCAAGGGCTTCTTTTCCATGGGTCCAGATGATGAAGATGTCATCAATGTAGCGCAAGTAGAGTAGGGGCATTAGGGGACGAGAGCTGAGGAAGCGTTGTTCTAAGTCAGCCATAAAAATGTTGGCATACTGTGGGGCCATGCAGGTACCCATAGCAGTGCTGCTGATTTGAAGGTATACATTGTCCCCAAATGTGAAATAGTTATGGGTGAGGACAAAGTCACAAAGTTCAGCCACCAGCTTTGCCGTGACATTATTGGGGATACTGTTCCTGACGGCTTGTAGTCCATCTTTGTGCAGAATGTTGGTGTAGACTGCTTCTATATCCATAGTGGCCAGATTGGTGTTTTCAGGAAGATCACCGATGGATTGTAGTTTCCTCAGGAAGTCAGTGGTGTCTCGAAGATAGCTGGGAGTGCTGGTAGTGTCTACATAGCCAGACAATCCTACTGTCAGGGTGCCAATTCCTGAGATGATGGGGCGTCCAGGATTTCCAGGTTTATGGATCTTGGGTAGCAGATAGAATACCCCTGGTCGGGGTTCCAGGGGTGTGTCTGTGCTGATTTGTTCTTGTGCTTTTTCGGAGAGTTTCTTGAGCAAATGCTGTAGTTTCTTTTGGTAACCCTCAGTGGGATCAGAGGGTAATGGCTTGTAGAAAGTTGTGTTGGAGAGCTGCCTAGCTGCCTCTTGTTCATATTCCGACCTATTCATGATGACGACAGCACCTCCTTCGTCAGCCTTTTTGATTATGATGTCAGAGTTGTTTCTGAGGCTGTGGATGGCATTGTGTTCTGCACGGTTGAGGTTATGGGGCAAGCGATGCTACTTTTCCACAATTTCAGCCTGTGCATGTCGGCAGAAGCACTCTATGTAGAAGTCCAGTCTGTTGTTTCGACTTTCAGGAGGAGTCCTACCCAGAATCCTTCTTTTTGTAGTCTTGGTAGAAAGGTCTCTGTGGGTTAGTATGTTGTTCAGAGGTGTGTTGGAAATATTCCTTGAGTCGGAGACGTCGAAAATAGGATTCTAGGTCACCACAGAACTGTATCATGTTCATGGGGGTGGAGGGGCAGAAGGAGAGGCCCCGAGATAGGACAGATTCTTCTGTAGGATCTACAACCTATCCTGAAGGATGACCCATCACTCTCACAGATCTTGGGAGACAGGCTAGTCCTTGCTTACAGACAGCCCCCCATCCTGAAGCAAATACTCACCAGCAACCACACACCACACAACAAAACCATTAACCCAGAAACCTCTCCTTGCAACAAAGCCCGTTGCCAACTGTGTCCACATATCTATTCAGGGGACACCATCATAGGGCCTAATCACAGCAGCCACACTAGCAGAGGCTCGTTCACCAGCACATCTACCAATGTGATATGTGCCAGCAATGCCCCTCTGCCATGTACATTGACCAAACCAGACAGTCTCTACGTAAAAGAATAAATGGACACAAATCAGATGTTAAGAATTACAACGTTCAAAAACCAGTCGGAGAACACTTCAATCTTTTTGGTCACTCCATTACAGACCTAAAAGTGGCAATTCTTCAACAAAAAAACTTCAAAAACAGACTCCAACGAGAGACTGTTGAATTGGAATTAATTTGCAAACTGGATACAATTAACTTAGGCTTGAATAAAGACTGGGAGTGGATATGTCATTACACAAAGTAAAACTATTTTCCCATGTTTATTTCCTACTCTCTCCTCCCCCTCTGTTCCTGAGACATTCTTGTCAACTGCTGGAAATGGCCCATCTTGATTATCACTAAAAAAGGTTTCCCCCCACCCCAGCTCTCCTGCTGGTAATAGCTCACCTTACCTAATCACTCTTGTTACAGTGTGTGTGGTAACACCCATTGTTTCATGTTCTCTGTGTATATAAACCTGCCCACTGTATTTTCCACTGAATTCATCCGATGAAGTGAGCTGTAGCTCACGAAAGCTTATGCTCAAATAAATTTGTTAGTCTCTAAGGTGCCACAAGTCCTCCTTTTCTTTTTAATTTAATTCTGTTTGGGAAACTGTTTTTCTAATCAAGTAGCCTCTTTTTTCTTCCTCTGAGGCCAGTAGACTCTTAACTCTGACCAATGGTCCTGTTTACTAGTCAAATGGGGAATCTTTTTAAAAAACAAACAACAGAAAGCTTCTTCTGCGTGTGGGGATTAATAATGGAATCATGCCTTTCAAATGCTCCTCAGTTGGAGGGAAATTTCTTATTTTCATGCCAAAGTTACCTATATGCTATACATATGTGGTGTCCTCTCATCTTTATAGCTGGAGATTCTTTACATCAGAAATAAAGAATCATGAAGCTGAGTTTATGGAAAGAATGATTCACATGAAAGAAATGAATCCCACGGCATTAAAAATTTCCTACATCCATAGCTCAAGCTACGCTTTCAACAACAGCAAAAGAGGAGGCCCTGTGTTAATGATGAAGGAGGTCAGAGGGACTGACCAGCAGCAGCAGAGTTATGAAGAATGTCCCTTGAAACTCAGCAGTTGGATGATAGAATGTGAGAGGATGAAAGAAAAGAATGCTCTGGAGAAAGAAGGAAGGTAACAACATCAGCTGAAGAGTTGGGTCGGGTGCATGTAAGAGTTCTGATCCCAATCCTATTTTCCAGCAGACAGTGTGAATAGCAGCCATCAGGTGTCCATTCCCTAGACTGGTATCACACAGTAGCTCCCAGGATGCTTAGCTCTATTACAGATAGGAAGTCATGGCTGTTTGCTATCCTCTGCCCTGGACTACACTTTTTCTGCTGCCAGGAAGCCCTCTGCACCCATGGAAGACAGCAAGATTTGACCCTATATGAAAGGTAAAAAATGAAACAGGAAATCTATGACCAAAAATATAAACACACCTTAGGATTCAGACAGTGTGTTTAAGCTTCTCTGTTAAGATTGTGAAACATACCAACAACAGGAAAAGTACAGTTAAATGGGAAAGACTAACCTATAATGCTTTAAGGTCCTGATCCAAAGTTCCCTGAAGTCAATTGAAAGGCTGTCAAGGTTCCTCCCCCACTCTGAACTCTAGGGTACAGATGTGGGGACCTGCATGAAAAACCTCCTAAGCTTATCTTTACCAGCTTAGGTCAAAACTTCCCCAAGGTACAAAATATTACCCCTTGGACAGGCCGCTACCACCACCAAACTAATACTGGTTACTGGGGAAGAGCTGTTTGGACGCGTCCTTCCCCCCAAAATACTTCCCAAAACCTTGCACCCCACTTCCTGGACAAGGTTTGGTAAAAAGCCTCACCAATTTGCATAGGTGACCACAAACCCAAACCCTTGGATCTGAGAACAATGAAAAAGCATTCAGTGTTTTACAAGAAGACTTTTAATAAAAAATAGAAGTAAATAGAAATAAAGAAATCCCCCCTGTAAAATCAGGATGGTATATATCTTACAGGGTAATTAGATTCAAAAACATAGAGAACCCCTCTAGGCAAAACCTTAAGTTACAAAAAAGATACACAGACAGAAATAGTTATTCTATTCAGCACAATTCTTTTCTCAGCCATTTAAAGAAATCATAATCTAACACATACGTAGCTAGATTACTTACTAAAAGTTCTAAGACTCCATTCCTGTTCTGTCCCCGGCCAAGACGACTACAGACAGACCCTTTGTTTCTCTCCCTCCTCCCAGCTTTTGAAAGTATCTTGTCTC
Source organism: Lepidochelys olivacea (assembly GCF_965140295.1). Taxonomy (NCBI): domain Eukaryota; kingdom Metazoa; phylum Chordata; order Testudines; family Cheloniidae; genus Lepidochelys; species Lepidochelys olivacea. Next base: position 33,469,696 of record NC_140415.1, read on the forward strand.
CTCATTGGTCATTTTGGTCAGGTGCCAGCGAGGTTACCTTTAGCTTCTTAACCCTTTACAGGTGAGAGGAGCTTTCCCCTGGCCAGGAGGGATTTCAAAGGGGTTTACCCTTCCCTTTATATTTATGACACGCCCCCCAAATCTCAGCTAGGGTGAAACACTGGCTGGGATTTCTTCCTGGAGCTCTAGGAAAACAGAGTTAATAAGACACATGCATCTCTAAATATACTACCAAGTACATAAAGACTAACAATATTTTCCACATCTCAAGGACGATTTTAACCAGTTGATTCTGGGAAACTTTCACGGGAGAGTGCATCAGCCACTTTGTTAGAAGTTCCTGAGATGTGTTGGATGTCGAAATCAAAATCTTGGAGAGCTAAACTCCACCGAAGAAGTTTTTTGTTAGTTTCTTTGACGGTGTGAAGCCACTTTAGTGCAGCATGGTCGGTTTGCAGGTGGAAACGCCGTCCCCAAACATATGGGCGTAGCTTTTCCAGAGCGTAGACAATGGCATAACATTCTTTTTCAGTGACTGACCAGTTGCTTTCCCTCTCAGACAGTTTTTTGCTGAGAAACACTACAGGGTGGAATTCTTGATCAGGTCCTTTCTGCATTAAAACTGCTCCCACACCACGCTCGGACGCATCTGTGGTTACTAGGAACGGTTTGTCAAAGTCTGGGGCCCTTAGTACAGGGTCAGACATGAGTGTCGCTTTAAGCTTGTTAAAGGCCTTCTGACACTTTCCGGTCCACTGAACAGCATTTGGCTGTTTCTTTTTGGTTAGGTCTGTCAGTGGGGCAGCGATTTGGCTGTAGTGCGGTACAAATCGTCTGTAATAACCGGCCAAGCCTAAGAAGGATTGAACCTGTTTCTTTGACTTTGGGACAGGCCACTTTTGGATAGCATCCACTTTGGCCTGTAGGGGGCTGATAGTTCCTTGACCCACCTGGTGTCCAAGGTAAGTCACTCTGTTTAGGCCTATTTGACACTTCTTAGCCTTAACAGTTAGTCCTGCCTCCCTTATGCGCTCAAGGACTTTTTGTAGATGTTCCAGGTGGTCTGCCCAGGAATCCGAAATATGGCCACATCGTCAAGGTAGGAGACTGCATATTCTCCTAATCCCGCTAGGAGACCATCTACAAGTCTTTGGAAAGTGGCGGGTGCATTTCGCAGCCCGAAAGGGAGTACATTAAATTCATACAGCCCGAGATGTGTGATGAAGGCTGACCTTTCCTTGGCAGATTCATCTAGCGGTACCTGCCAGTACCCCTTGGTTAAGTCCAAGGTAGAGATGAACTGGGCCCTTCCCAGTTTCTCTAATAGTTCATCTGTGCGTGGCATGGGATAGTTGTCTGGGCGAGTTACAGCATTTAGCTTACGGTAGTCCACGCAAAAACGTATTTCCCCATCTGGTTTGGGAACTAGAACCACTGGAGATGCCCATGCACTTTCAGAGGGGCGGATTACACCCATCTGTAACATATCCTGGATCTCCCGTTCTATAGCAGTTTTAGCTTGAGGAGACACCCGGTAAGGGTGGACCCTAATTGGGTGAGCATTACCTGTGTCAATGGAGTGGTATGCCCGTTCAGTCAGTCCTGGGGTGGCTGAGAACGTTGGCGCGTAGCTAGTGCACAGCTCCTGGATCTGCTGTCGCTGCATACGCCCAAGGGTCATGGAGAGGTTCACCTCTTCCACACCACCAGCACATTTCCCTTCGTAGTAGACACCTTCAGGCCACTCAGCGTCGTCTCCTCCCTGGGCTGTAAACTGACAAACCTTTAATTCTCTGGAATAAAAGGGCTTTAGAGAATTAATATGATACACCTTAGGCTTTCGGTTGGAGGTGGGGAATGCTATGAGATAATTAACAGCTCCCAGGCGCTCCTGGACCACGAATGGCCCTTCCCACGATGCTTCCATTTTATGGGCCTGGAGCGCCTTTAAGACCATGACCTGGTCTCCTACTTTGAAGGAACGCTCTCTGGCATGTTTATCATACCAGGCTTTTTGCTCTTTTTGAGCATCCTGTAAGTTTTCTCTAGCAAGGGCTAAAGAGGTTCGGAGGGTGGTTTGTAGGTTGGTTACAAAGTCCAGAATGTTAGTTCCTGGAGAAGGTGTAAATCCCTCCCATTGCTGCTTCACCAACTGCAATGGCCCCTTAACCTCACGGCCATATACAAGTTCAAATGGGGAAAACCCTAAACTGGGATGTGGTACAGCTCTGTAGGCAAAGAGCAACTGCTGCAATACTAGGTCCCAATCATTGGAGTGCTCATTTACGAATTTACGTATCATGGCCCCCAAAGTTCCATTAAACTTCTCCACCATGCCATTTGTTTGATGATGGTAAGGAGTGGCAACCAAGTGATTTACCCCATGAGCTTCCCAAAGGTTTTCCATAGTTCCTGCCAGGAAATTAGTCCCTGCATCTGTGAGGATGTCGGAGGGCCAACCTACCCTGGCAAAAATGTCTGCTAGTGCCTGGCACACACTTTTAGCCCTGGTGTTGCTTAGAGCTACTGCTTCCGGCCATCGGGTGGCAAAATCCATGAAAGTCAGTATGTACTGCTTTCCTCTGGGTGTCTTTTTCGGAAAAGGACCCAGAATATACACAACTACTCGCTGAAATGGAACTTCAATGATGGGGAGTGGCTGGAGAGGAGCTTTGACCTGGTCTTGGGGTTTTCCCACTCTTTGGCACACCTCACAAGACTGGACATAGGTAGAAACATCCTTGCCCATTCCCTCCCAGTGGAATGACCCCCCCAAACGGTCTTTGGTCCTGTTCACCCCAGCATGGCCACTAGGGTGATCATGGGCTAAGCTCAAGAGCTTGGCCCGGTATTTAGTTGGAACTACCAACTGTCTCTGAGGATGCCAGTCTTCCTGGTGTCCCCCAGAAAGAGTTTCCTTGTATAAAAGTCCTCTTTCTACAACAAACCTGGATCGATTAGAAGAGCTGAGAGGCGGTGGGTTGCTCCGTGCCGCCGTCCAAGCTCTCTGAAGGCTTTCATCTGCTTCCTGTTCGGTCTGGAACTGTTCCCTTGATGCTGGAGACATCAGTTCCTCATGGGATTGTGGACCTAGGCTTGGTCCCTCTGGAAGCGATATAGGGGATGGAGCTGTTTCTGTTGACTGTGAACCGCTCTCCGCTGGTGCACTATGTTGGGATTCAGGCTCCGGCTGAGCCTCTTGTGTAGGGTTATCGGCTGCTGCCAGTTCAGGTTCGGTGGGGCCCTCTGGTGTTGAGGTTGCAAGTACTGGATTCAGTGCTGACACGGGGTCTGGTGTTGGTTGTTTGGCTGGTTCCGGTTCTGGGACTGGTTCCGTCTGGGTCTCTGGGACTGGATCCACTACTGCTGTTGCAGACATTGGCCTGGGGTCCAGGTCCATCACCTCTGACTGGGTCCTGATAGAAGTTTCCGGAACAGAGCTAGGCCTCACGGCTTGTTTAGCCTGGTTGCGGGTGACCATTCCCACCCTCTTGGCCTGCTTCACATGATTGGCCAAGTCTTCCCCCAACAGCATGGGGATGGGATAATCATCATAGACTGCAAAAGTCCACATTCCTGACCAGCCCTTGTACTGGACAGGCAACTTGGCTGTAGGCAAATTGAAAGAGTTGGACTTGAAGGGTTGAATCGTCACTTGGATCTCTGGGTTGATTAAATTGGGGTCCACTAAGGAAGCATGGATAGCTGACACTTGTGCTCCGGTGTCCCTCCACGCGGTGACCTTCTTCCCACCCACACTCACAGTTTCCCTCCGCTCCAAGGGTATCTGGGAGGTATCTGGGCCTGTGGACCTCTGGTGTGATTCCGGTGCAATGAACTGTAATCTGTTGGGGTTCTTGGGGCAGTTGGCCTTTACATGCCCCAGCTCGTTACACTTAAAACATCGTCCAGCTGACGGGTCACTGGGGCGAGGAGGGTTGCTGGAGAACGGGGTGGTGGGACGATAAGGGGTCTGGAGGGTTCTTTGGGAGGTAGGTGGGGCTTTGGGCGGCCCCCGGTAATAGGGTGTGGTCTGGGGTGGTCCCTTCTGGTCTCCGCTCCAACGGCGACCAGTTTTCTTCTTCTCTGCCACCTCCACCCATCTGGCTCCAATCTCTCCTGCCTCAATTACAGTTTTGGGTTTCCCATCTAGGATGTATCTTTCTATTTCCTCAGGAACACCCTCTAAGAATTGTTCCATTTGCATTAGGAAGGGCAAATTTACTGGAGAGTCAACACTTGCTCCTGATATCCAGGCATCCCAATGTTTTACAATGTGGTAGGCATGTCGGGTAAATGACATGTCTGGTTTCCACCTTAGGGCTCTGAACCTCCGACGAGACTGCTCGGGTGTTATCCCCATTCTGACTCTCGCCTTGGATTTAAACAGTTCATACTTGTTCATGTGTTCTTTAGGCATTTCAGCTGCCACCTCAGCTAAGGGTCCACTGAGCTGCGGCCTCAGCTCTACCATGTATTGGTCAGTAGAGATGTTGTACCCAAGGCAGGCCCTTTCGAAGTTTTCTAAGAAGGCCTCAGTATCATCACCTGCCTTGTAGGTGGGGAACTTTCTGGGATGGGAAGTGGTACCTGGAGAAGGATTGCTAGGGTTTGTTGGTATATTCTGCTGGGCCTTTATCCTCTCCATCTCCTCCACATGCTTCCTCTCTTTTTCCCTCTCCTCCTCCACATGCTTCCTTGCCTCCATTTCCCTCTTGTGGGCAGCCTCTTGGTGTTGTTCTGCCTCCCTTTCTTGTTCCTTCTTCAGCTGCATGAGTTCTATCTGTCTTTCATGTTCCCTTTGTTTTTCCTCAGCCTGAAATTTGGCTAATTCCAGCTGTAGTCGAGCTGAGGATTTGGCCATTCTAACCTCTCTGTTTTTAACTAACTTTACACCCGAGGTTTAGAAATAAACAAACAAAACTTGGCTGTAAAATTTTGCTGTGCTGGAATAGAATACCTATTCTCTGATAGTGATTGTCAGCCTACAGAAAAAGACAATTCCCTTGTCTCTGCTCTGGGCCCAAATTAAAGCAAAAACCCTCCAACTACTTGGAAACCTGCTTACCCAGCCCAAAGAAGAAAAAAATTTCTTTTCAAACCTGTGCTCCTTGTAAAACAAAAAAAAAAAAAATCAAAATCCTAAAAAAAACCCTGCCACTTTTGTCTCCAGGCAAATGGGTAGAGCACACACCCCCTATTTACTTTTAAAATCTGTATTTCTAGTTCAAAAAATCTCAACTGGATCTCAAAATGATTTCAGGTTAATCCCACCACTGTGCCACCGTGTCAAGGTTCCTCCCCCACTCTGAACTCTAGGGTACAGATGTGGGGACCTGCATGAAAAACCTCCTAAGCTTATCTTTACCAGCTTAGGTCAAAACTTCCCCAAGGTACAAAATATTACCCCTTGGACAGGCCGCTACCACCACCAAACTAATACTGGTTACTGGGGAAGAGCTGTTTGGACGCGTCCTTCCCCCCAAAATACTTCCCAAAACCTTGCACCCCACTTCCTGGACAAGGTTTGGTAAAAAGCCTCACCAATTTGCATAGGTGACCACAAACCGAAACCCTTGGATCTGAGAACAATGAAAAAGCATTCAGTGTTTTACAAGAAGACTTTTAATAAAAAATAGAAGTAAATAGAAATAAAGAAATCCCCCCTGTAAAATCAGGATGGTATATATCTTACAGGGTAATTAGATTCAAAAACATAGAGAACCCCTCTAGGCAAAACCTTAAGTTACAAAAAAGATACACAGACAGAAATAGTTATTCTATTCAGCACAATTCTTTTCTCAGCCATTTAAAGAAATCATAATCTAACACATACGTAGCTAGATTACTTACTAAAAGTTCTAAGACTCCATTCCTGTTCTGTCCCCGGCCAAGACGACTACAGACAGACCCTTTGTTTCTCTCCCTCCTCCCAGCTTTTGAAAGTATCTTGTCTCCTCATTGGTCATTTTGGTCAGGTGCCAGCGAGGTTACCTTTAGCTTCTTAACCCTTTACAGGTGAGAGGAGCTTTCCCCTGGCCAGGAGGGATTTCAAAGGGGTTTACCCTTCCCTTTATATTTATGACAGGCTCCCATTGACTTCAGTGGTCATTGTATCAGGACCTAAGAACACAATTAGTGTGGTGCTCCACTGTACCTCATTGGTGGAGGACACTGTGTGGTATTTCAGTATTTCATTTAAGACCAGATTTTCAAGTGCTCAGCACCGCATCACTACGGCTAGATCTTCCAAAGAGCTGAGCTCTCATTTTAGGAACCAGAATGGTCAAATTTTCTGAAGAGCTCAGAATCCAATGTGTCAAGATCTTTACAAAAAAAATCTGAGTGCTTATGTTAGTGGTCAAACAGGAGCAGAGCTCTCTTTGAAAACTTGGTCCTAATGGTGACCACTGATCTCTTGAAAATTTTGCCTTTAAACAGGACCGTCCATAGGTTTGGTCAGTGTGTGCCCCAAGGCTCATATTTCTTTTTTACTCCATGTCCTTGCTTGTTTGGATGTAAACCGTGTTACAGTGGTATGGTAGCGCCAGCATGGTTTCAAGTTGCATCCTGACATCCGTTGAGAGGTTGACCTTTAAAATCCTTTGAAATTGGGTGTGCGTTAGGAAGGTGCAGGTTAGCGTTAACGATCCAGATTTGGAGTCATTTTAGCCAGGGAGCCCTGAGAAAAATAGTAATTTTAAAAAATTTCTAGGTTGCTTAGAGCTAGAGATAAAACTAATGGTGTAATGTGGGTCACAATAACCTCAGTCTGTCAAGTTTTATCCAAGGTAGTGCATGGCACCCACCATATCTTTGGAGAACTCAAATTGAGAATGATAGTTAAGAAAATGTACATTTTATGCAGTGTACATGCACCAATACAGAAAACCAGCTAGAAGGTTTCTGTTCCTGCAATTTTAGATGCTTTAAAGCTTGACTCGTGTAAGTGCTCTAAAATCCAAATGGTTACTCAGATTGCTTTGAAATTTGGTGTGTCCCACTGGGAATTGTTGATGATCCAAGTTTGGGGTCCACTGACCAAGAGTCAGAGGCTCCTCCAAAAAACTGGTTTCCTTCTGCAGTCTTGTACTGTTAAACTGAGAGGTACTAATGACTTCAATGAATCACAGACCTTGGTGAGACTCATGGCTGTGAAGTCGCCTTTCAGTTGACATTATTAAGGATAAATTAATGACAAACTAGTTTTTGTGTGAGTGGCTGTACGGTGCTACTATTTGAGTCATGGATGGCAACTTTTGGGGGGGGGCGAATGTAATCAAAGTATTTGGAGGAAAATGAGACACATGAATACTTCCTGGGAGGAGAGGGCTATTAGGCGGTGGAAGTGTGGGGAGTTAGGGTTTTAGAGCTGCAATGAGAGGAAGGGGGCTAAATGATGAGCGGGATAGGGAGGGGACAGAGGTTGGGAGCTCAGGTCAGGGAGGCATGACTCCCCCAGCTCTGCCAGCACACCCCAACCCATTCACAAAGCCCACACCCATCCACCAATGCACTTAGACTGTGAGCTCCTTGGGGCTGAGATGGTCTCTATTATAGTGGTGCAGCAGTGCCCCTATAATTAAGGTTTCAGAGTAGCAGCCGTGTTAGTCTGTATTCACAAAAAGAAAAGGAGGACTTGTGGCACCTTAGAGACTAACAAATTTATTTGAGCATAAGCTTTCGTGAGCTACAGCTCACTTCATCGGATGCATCGGATGCCCTATAATTAAGGTTGCGTCATGTCTCTGTTTAAAGGTTGACTTTTCTAAGTCCCCTACAATTGATATGCTTAGTTGGATTCCTCTGAAATTTGTTGTGCTTTAAGAGGGTGCAGAGTAGGGTCAGTGATCCAAATTTAGGGTCAGTGAGCTAGAGGTTGCAGTGACAGAAGCCCAGGAAGAAGGGGAACATTAAATAGCCATTTTTCAAAAAAATTCTCAGTGGTTTTTTTTTTGTGCAGAGCTAGAGATCAAATTATTGTGACAATGGGGTCAAAGTAGTCTCAATTGGTCAATTTTTATCCAAGTTAGTTCATGTCAGCCACTAAGTTCTGGGGGAGAGCATTCTAAATGTTATTTAAGAACATATTCACTTCTTATCTGGCATAGATGTGAAGTCCAGAAAAAGATTATTGTGCATGTGCTGGTAAAGAAAAATGTGAAATGTTTTATATGCAACCACTTTATGCTTGCCTGGGTAGTTCAAGAGAATGTGCTAACGCCATTGCATTACCCTGCCACTGATGTTTCTAGTCTGAACATTTGTCCACCTGTGCAATAAAGATTTACTAAAACATGTTGCTTGCTACAAGTTGTGTTATTATTATTATTCTGTTTTTATTGTATGGGGCGGACTACTGTGAACACACCAAAATAGTCAGAAGCCACTCTATCCAATGTTTTTGTCATATCTGGTGGATAGGATCCAGAGGCAAACGACTCTGGTTGGGGCGGAGAGGGGGGGAAGAAGTGGCTAGAAGACAGGGACCAAGAGGCATTGTAGCTCCACAGGGGGGTGAGGATGGGTGGCAGGTAAGCCTTGAATTGGTTGTTTGAGAAAATCTGTATTTACAAGCTCCTGGGAGAGACGCCGGGGGAATGGCTATTTCCTGATCCTGGAGACACGACTGTGCTGTTTCCGAAGATACACAGTACTGAGATTTGGAACTGACAATGCAGGTAACTTGATTTCTGAGGGAAGAGATGTGCACTGTCAGGCTTGCCAGTTCAGGGATTCCTGGATCATGACGTTGCTGAACAGCCAGGCATATACCATAACATGGTGATTGCTGACTTAGGCACAGAGAAGCGGCCTGTCCTGGCATCATATTTTGCATATGCTACAGGATCTAACCAGTGATTTAAGAAGTTGTGATCTACTGGACATTGTGGTGATACCTCACATAGCATGCTTTATATGCTATATCACAGTTATATACAGATGAGGAATATGGGGGTTATAAGACGTTCCTCCAAGGTATAGAATGTCACAATGATAATAGTTCCATTGAAGTCAGCGTGACTACTCATATTGGTAAGTGTCTGCCAACATAAGTAAAGGCTCTGCAAACTGGCCTAATATAGGAACCCATTTCTGCCATCAAATATGCGGTGGAATCAATTAAAATTGTCACTTAGGGCTGAAAAAACCCCTACAATCTGATAAACTCAGCTGTTTTAGCAGGAAGAAACCCAGATGCTTTTATTTTCTCCCATTGAGTTATTATACTGGGATGCCATCTGCTTCGAAAGATATCAGGCTTTTGATGCTGAAGAACATCCCTTTAACTTCTAGCTTCTCTTGTTGGGAGTCTGAGTTAGGATGATCCATATGATTCACAGGCAAAGGACAAGAATAGCTATAGTCGAGTCTCACGATTTCACAATATTTTGCACAAAAGGTTTACTGTCTTTCAACACAGACTTCCTTCTGTTTCACTGATGCAGTTTATTCCCACACTGAGTCAGGTCAGTGAAATTAGTGTACACAAAAGAGAATACTGAAGCTTTAGTCTGCCACTTTATTACTTAAAATAAACGAAGCTCTAATAAATTATTGTCAAGTTCAAAAAGAATTGCATTTATTCCTTTATGACCTTTTGTCAAACTGTGTATCATTCTGTTTCCAGTACATGAACCACCTGTACAGACAAGCCTTTTTACAGTCCTTATACATTTGGACCAATATAATTCAATAACCATTTCAAAGCACAGTTAGAGATTTCCCACTCTGTGGTGGTGACCTTAATAAAAAGTAAAAGAAAAATTCTGATGAGTTGGCACAGTGATTCCAATGTTTACAATAGGAGTATTTACTCTTTCAGAAAAGATATGTATTTGTACATTGCATTATGGATATGGTCATCAAAACTGATTATGGTTATGAAAAGAAAAGAGGATTGAAAAAAATTATAAGAAGGTCATTTTTAAAGACATTGGAAGCAATACAATAGTAGCTGTCATCTAGGAGTAAGTACTCAGCTGCTGTAAATGGTCCATGGGCTTATGACCATTCATATGGTCATATGAATCTTTAGCGCATATGGCACATCAATATCTTGCGATACCAGGTACAACAGTGCATGAGAACGCCTGTTCTCACTTTTAGGCGGCACTGTAAACAAGACGTGGGCAGCATTATCTCCTGCAAATGTAAACAAACTTGTTTGTCTTAGCAATTGGCTGAACAAGAAGTAGGACTGAATGGAGTTCCAGGCTCTAAAATTTTACATTGTTTTATTTTTGAATGTAGTTACTTTTTGTACCTAATTCTACATTTGTACGTCCAACTGTCATGATAAAGAGATTGTACTAAAGTACTTGTATTAAGTGAATTGAAAAATACGATTTCTTTTTGTTTTATTACAATGCAAATACTTGTAATCAAAAATAAATATAAAGTGAGCACTGTACACTTTGTATTTTGTGTTCTAATTGAAATAAATATATTTGAAAATGTAGAAAACATCCATAAAATATTTAAGTATTCTATTATTTTTTAATCGCTTGACAGCCCTATTTGTGAATCATTACAAAGAAACTTCATTAGAAATTTTCCTGTGAATGCATTTTTGAGGGGTGTCTCCATTTTAGGGCTTTAATATTTAATTGTTTTAATGGTACCCCAACACATTGCTAAAATCCTTTACCCTGAATAATTCATTTTATTTTTTGGATTATATTCCATCAGACCATGCTAGGACTTCAGGATTGGTAGGTATATCTGGATATGGGTGCAACTCTCTTCTTGAGGATTTAGGAAAGAACCAAATTTAAAAGTGTGTTTGAATTTGGTGCTAAATATGTAACAGATCCAACAGTACACATACTCCTGCATTTGATAATAGCAACTGCAGTAACATCATGCACTGAGTAGTTCCATTGACTTTAAGTCTTTGCAAGATCAGGGTCTACTTGAAGAAGTTTATCATAATTATTTGACAAAAGGGTGTTTCTTATAATTATATTTTAACATGTTTCAAGGAGCACCTAGAATAAAGGGTCAGAGCTCTCATTTATAAGTATATATAAATCAAAATGAATGAACAGAGTATCTTCTGTACCAAAGGTGAGCAATAGAAAAGATTGGCAATGAACTTTCTTTCCTCCTAATAAATGATAAAAGCTTCTTTTGGTGTGATGTATCAATTTTCAAAAATACACAGCTTGGCTGTGTGCAAAAAACATTCAGTTACACATGCGGAACATGTAACTGTGTACAATAGCCCTTTTATTCAAGCCCGTAGATATTTTGCATGCATAATTATTTGTTTGCACTCACTGGCACACATTGTGTAACAGTGTAGGTGCCTGTGTTTGAAAAATTGGCCGTATATGTTCTCATATTTGAGTATTGATCTTCTGACCATTCTTCTGAATGATACTCAGGAAGAAAAGCTTAATGGATTTTAAGCTTTTAAGACTTCTGTCCCTCAGTCATCATTGCAAGCCTGAAAACAGTATTCTCAAAATTAAGTTCAAGTCCAAATAAATACAGCAAATGATACCACCGAATTGGGGAAAATAAGACAGGTGATGCCTGTGGAATTGCAGACACATTAGGTAACATATTCACAGGTAGGTGACTGTGTCATGATCTGCCTTGGGGTGCACGTACTGTGTCTTTGTCTCTGTGTCTGAGTAACCAGAGGCTGGATTAGTGTATGTAGTTTGGGGGGTTAGGAGGGAGGAAGAGGGGAGAGAGGAAAGACCAAGAAGCTGGAAAATAATTATTATGAACCTGCTTTCCTCCACCAAAAGTGTCCATGGGACACTAAAATAGACTCAGAGGTGACTCAGTGTCTGCACATCTGGTTCACATAAAGATCCAAAAGTCTGGATGCATATCAAAACTTCTAAGCTATGGAGAATGGTGTTAGAGGTCCTTACCCTCTACTTTCAGCCTGAATGCAGGTACTACATAAAAAAACAGTTCAGAGGAAAATATAAATGAAATATTTGCTTTGAACCTCCAAAAATGTTCCTGGCTAGCTTACTAAAAAGCAGATATATGTAGACAGGATCTTCATTAATTTTTCTTTGTGCAGATTTGTAATCACATCTTGACTAAGGTATAAATTTCCTGTCCATTCAAATGGGAATGTTTCCAGAGTGAGTGTTTTGATGCTCTTAATGATTCTATTTCACTGTATTTGTCTTAGGCCTTTTGGGTCTCAACCAAACCCACTAATCCTTATCCAAACCAAATTATTACACTGAACAAACAACAAGGAACACTTTGGTTAAACACATAGAGAGATTGCTTTATGCAGGTGATGGAAAAATAAAACAAATAATCAGAGTCACAAAGCATGAAGAAATATCTTATGATTCTAACAGTTAAACCAACTCAGCAAAACAGCTTGCTTTAAATCCATTTGATTTAACATCTCATAAAAATCTTTTCTTGTATTTTCAGTTTGCTATTTTTCTAGCACTTCACACAATTTGGGAAATGTTAAGTATTAATAGCCTTGGGATGAAGAGATAATGAAGATCTGGAATTGATTTGTAGACAAATCCAAAAAAATAGTTAGATTAAGTATATATGTGAGTATGTGTATAAATAAACAAGCCTAAATAAAAGCCACCAGTAGTAACTATACATTCATATTATACCCATCTTATTTGTTATAAACAAAATGGAGTGAGCCACAGACGCCAGGTTTCAGTTTTGTAAAATTTCAGTGCTTGAGGCTCTGACTTGCAACACCAGAACAAGAGGAGTTTCTGATCTGAGTCCATTATCTGAACTTACAAAGCTCAGAGTGTGGAGTGTTCAAATAAAATATTTTGGTTTTGGCCTAAGTAAAAACCTCTATAAAGGGATAGTCAAAAGTAGGTTTGGTTTTGTAAAACCTTAAGCAGGTTTAAGTACAAGTATTTGAAATCTTGTTTTATTAATAATTTTTTATTATTATTAGCAGTGGTATTCAAGGAAAATAGCCTGTCCTAACAAGTTTACAATCTTAGGACCAGATCCTGCAATATGATACAAGTGGGTGGACCGCTGCATCTCTTCAGAGCCCCATTGACTTCAAGACTGGGGCCTAAGAAGGAAATGATGTTAATGGTTGCAATAAAATGAGGGATGCAATAAAAATATGTACAATTGTTTATATATATTTATATATATAAAACACAGAGAGAGAGAGGAAAACTGGACTTTGGTCATATGTATATTTAAATTCTAGAGCTGCATGAAACGTTTCAGTCAAACTTTGAATTAAAAGTGGCCTTTTTTGGGACATGAAAATATGCACAGATTTTTCATCTTTTCAAACTTTCTGTATGTTTGAAAAACTAGAACCTAACTTTTATTAAGTTTCGTTTTGAATTTTTTAAAGTGACTATGAATATAACCAATATCTGCAGATGCAAAATACTGTTACAGACTGACAAATTATAATGAAATCTTCTTGAAACACCTATTCCCCCCACCCCAGATATTTCACTGCAGTTGAAATAGGCTGACAAAAGAAAATTTGGATGAAAACTTCTTATCTTTATGTGTTAAGCAGTTCATTTTTTAGCTCCCAAATACAGCTTCAAAAAGGTCTTCTCTGTCATAGATAAACTCACAGGATGATAAAGCCTGGTATTTATGCTTTATTTGTTGTAATATCATTTAATAGCCCACTATTCATCATTTCCTGCCTCATAACTTTTTGCAGCTTCTTCCAACTATCTGATTCCATGCAGTATTTGAAAGGCAAGATGAGATAAAACACATGCATGGACTGTCAGCTAGGTGGGACCACCATCCACGCAATCAAATAGCACCCAAACTGTTTATAGTGATCATCATTAGTCAGGAGGTAATCTTTCATGATAGAGTATTGTTCATGGTACCTGCCAAAACATATACCAGTGCTGTGTTAGCCTAACAAGGCACCTGCTCTTGTTACAGTATAGAAAATAACACTTTTAAAAATGGACGTGAATGTGGGAGGAGGGGACGAGAACTTTGACAAAAAGCAGATCTACAATAACAGGCCTTCAAAGTGTTCTTTTGTACTTTTAAAAAATGACACGAAGCAACAGCAAACCTGAATCTTTTTGGTAATCTTTGGTTTTAGAACTATATAACCTTTAAGGTCTTTTAGAATACATTTAGATAGCTTGTGTGGTATTGAATCTCCTCTGTAAATAGGATTTTACATTCATTTGGGAAATCTCCCTGCTGGATAAAAATAAGATACCACATAGTAGAAGACAGGTCATCCTACTTGTGCATCTGTTGGGATCAAACCTGAATGGACAGTGAGAGACATATAGGGCAGGAGGGGTCCAGAGCCTGTCTCTTTAACTTTATAAATAAGGCCTTGCCTATACCAGCAAAATTGCACCCATGTAGCTAAATTGATTTAAAATTGATCTAATTAAACCATTGGAAATCCTTAATATAGACACTTTTACATTGGCTTAACACTGCTTTTCCTGATATAAAAGGTGTAACTTTTCCATAAATATTTATTTTTATTTAACATTTCTGGATACATTCCAGAAATACCATGTGATCAGGACAAAATACTATTTTTGTTATGTTTGCATATTTTAGGATGTGTTGTGTCTTGAGACCGCAAGTCTTACACACATGGAAGAAACTATTTTTAAAAAGTGGAATTTTGCTCTTTGACTAACTAGTTAATTTACAACAAGTGTAGTAGTAAAGTTCAGATTTAGGAAGCAGGAAATATACACTTTGTTTTTACTGGTGAAAAGTGTGTACTATTCATAGATTTGAAAGGCCATATGGGACCATTATGATCATCTAGTCTGACTTCCTGCGTACAACTTGCCAGAGGTTCAGCTGTGATTCCTGCCCCTATACCAACAACTTGTTGTTGAAATAGAAAGACATGCAATCTTGTTTAAGACTACAAATTATGGAGGCTTTACCGTATCCCTTGGTAATGTGTTCCAATTTATGTTTATTTTATTCACTATTAAAAATTTGCACTTATGTAGTTTGAATTTTGCAGATTTTAACTTCTAGCCATTGTGTCTTGTTATGTCCGTCTTCTAGATTAAAAAGTCCTCTAGCATAATATATTTTCTCCCTGCACAAGTAATTATACACGAAAAAACCCTATATTATAAAAATGTTAAGGTTGCAAAGTCAGGCTCTCAAAAGTTAGGAGGTGCCAGAATTATTATTGCCTAAGCAACTTAATTTGGCCTCCTTTGCATTTGCATTATGATCAAGTCATTACCTACATCACATACGAGTCACACAGGCCCCTCATTAAGTGCACAGAATGGATACTGCTCAATGAATGAGCAGCTATCTAATATTTCATTTTATTCTCATTTTTCAGTGTGTGGCCCCATGTCTGATTTATTGCTTACTATTCAAACCCTGCTCTGAATACAGAATTAATTTCCTCATGAGCTTTTTCATGCTGCTTATCATATCTGAGTACTCCACACACTAATTGATTTATGTTCACAACACACCTGTGAGGTGAGGAGATGGTATTTATCCTCATTTTACCTCTGGGGAACTGAGGTAGGGAAATTAAGGTCAAAAGTGTCCACTATTTTGGAACCCAATTTGAGACACCCAGGGCCTGATTTTTTCAGAGTACTTAGCATTTAGTAGTACTTTATATGGTAATACTCAACTCACACTGACTTCAGATACAGCTTTGAGTGCTCAGCTCCATGTGTCTCAAACTGGGCACTTATAAGATGAGACTCAAACAGCTAGTCACATGTGAAAAGCTTGGTTTGAGTGATCTGACTAGCATCACATAGGCTCTGTATGGCACAAACAGGTCTAGAATCCAATTCTCAAGGGTGGCATTCAGCTGCCTTAAGCACAAGACCATCCTTTCTCTTCCTGCAATTCCCATCCTCATTCTGCAGCAAGTGAGGAGATGGTTGTCTTTAGAATCCCTGCCTTCACTACACAACCCTGATTCATCCTTAGAACACAGTCCATCTTGTGTATTGAATGAGCAGGAGTCCTATGGGAAAAAATAGTGTCTGTTTATGTAATTAAACCTATATCATAATGCATACACAAGGAATTGCTGAATGTTGGCATAGAGGCCTTTTAACACTGCAGTTGACCCAATATGTGCCTGATATTTGGGAAAGCTAAGAGTTTATAAAGTTGCAATCCACTTTAAAATCTATCTCTGTGTATGTGTTTCATTTTCCTATGTGTCCTGACTGATATGTATCTGATTTTAAGAAACTGTCTTGTCAAAATCTTAGTCTTTAAAAAATTATATATGGGCCAAACTTGAACATCCTAACCACACCTCATTATTTTAATAATGATGGGACATATGTACTATTCAGTAGTATTTGAATAAAATGTGGCTTCTTTCAGTGAAGAGATTTTTCCAGTCCTAATTTTTATCTTAATGCCAGAGAGAAACACTGATTTCCTGTGGCACTTTCCTAATGTATAAATGACACAGCTTATACAAGATAAACTTAGGGAACATGGCTATGCAGTCTAGGCAAAAAACCCCAACAGCAACAAAATAACACTCTAAATCTAATAAGAAAATGAACATTTTAGGCAAGGAATGGTAAGGAAGCATAAAAATGTCACTTTTCTACTACTCTGCGTGAGATCAATATTAAGTATTGTAATTTATCATGGAACCTGGTAACCATAAAATGTATTTCACTACGGTACAATGCAGCAGAAGTCTGATATTTTTCCCCACATCCACAAAGATCCATGCCCAATTCAAATCTGGAGAGTTAGGTCAATTATTGAGGACTTTATTATTGAACCCAAATGACAGATGAAAGGTGGGTTGAAGAGAGAAAACTAAATACTTGTTATACTTTCCATGTACCTTTTTTTCTCCCTTTTATTCCCCCTTATTGTCAAGTCCTAAACTTAGCTGATTGATTGCAGGAGTTGCAGCAGATTGCTCTTGAGACTGTATTTGAATAGTAGCCTTACAGACCATACATTTATTTTTTCTGTGACTACTGGGTCACCACTGAACTCTTTAGTCTGGGTTTACTATCTATGAGCTCTTCTAGTAGCTGGCCCTTTAAATTAGGGAGGGAAAGCAGCTGCAGCCTGGTGTCAATTTTGCATCTGACTGCTGCATGCTGGACCTCATTCCCTTCCAGCTGGAATTTCTGGTTCCTATTATGTTTCCCTTTTATTTTATATCTGAGGAAGTTTCACATGCTCACAAATAAACACTTTTCTCATTCAAGGCCTGATTGTATCTTGGCACCACTGGGATCCTAGCTGCCAGCACTAGGATCATATACATACATGCACACAGCCTCTTTACTGGGCCCTGAGAACAGTGCTGAGAGCGGGTAGCATGGTACCCAAAGGACCACCCACAAACACATCCCCAGGCCACTCTGCTTTTTTGCCCTCCTGTAGGTACTAGCAGTGCTGATATATGGTGAAGAACTGATTAGAGCCTGTGACAAATGGTTTGCTTTCGACAGGAGAGCCTCACCTCCATCCACCACACTTACTATGAAGTTGGGAATAACTAACTGTGTGGGGAAATAGTTCAAAAATAAAATTGAACATTTCTCAGAGGGGAAACCTGTCTCTCAAAACACATAACATCTGTGTCCTGCTGCACCAACCATTTGTAGCACGGGAGGTGCTGGTGTATACTTTCCTACCTACTAACATTGCTAGCACCCAAAGGAAGGCGGACTGGAGAATTCTAGTGGCGTACAGCATGAGCACCCAGCTCTCAATATTAGGATTCTATATTGATGTCATGATTACAATTATTTTCTTTTGGACTTCTCTCTGGTAAATATTTTTGGCCAGATTCTAGTCACTGTACTCATGCAAACAGACCAAATTGAAGTCTGAGAGACCTTTTCCATAAGAGATCCCTTTCTCTGCTTTGCAAAATCTCTCTTTGAGTCTATACTAGTTAAAACTTGTGCTGGTTGCTATCTCCTGGCAACTGGCAGAGATAAAAGCCCACATTTTCCAAAGCAGACGCATATTTTGATGTCAATGAGAACTGGGAATGTGGATGCTTAATAGACCTGTTCCACAAAGAGTGTCTGATGTCTTCATTGGCTTCCCACTTGCTTCTGGGTGCAATTCTTATGATTTAGAATTAAGATTCAGGATATTGATTCAGGTCTATAACGCCCCATCTGATCAAGTACTTAAGGAACCACCACCCTTCCTGTGCACGATTAGAAATGCTGAGAATAATTGGGATTCTTTTACCATCAAAGATTTAAGCATTTGGGCACAGAAGTCACAGTGGCATCAGTGGAGGTCCCTTCCTCTGGAATTAATTTTCTCTGATGGTTGGACAAAGCCTGAATCTGTATACCTTCAGGGCACAGCGTAAAGCTTATCAATTTACTCCAGCTTTTGCCAGAAGGCATAGTGGTGGAGGAAATGTGTTTAATTTATCCTTCAGGAATCTCTTTAAGGCTATTGGTCAATGTGTGGGTTTTTTGTGTGTTTAAATTATGTAACTACTTCCAGAGAATGCTTGATGGGTACATTCTATAAATGTAAATACAATACATGAATACATAGGATACTTATATCATCTGATTTCAGTTACACCAGTAGAAACTGGGAGCAATTCCACAGATGTCAATGCACATACTTTGGATTGACATTGATATTGAGACCAGAACCTTTCCTCTATATAGAAAACAACTGAACGTCAGTGTACTATTGAAATATGCAGCTGCCTGTTGGCTCTGACATATCGGCAATGAAACTTGAGGGAGAATTTTGGGTAGGCAGTGAATACTGAAGTTCTGCTTAGGCCCACCAAATTAGCATTTCAGATATAACCATATCATATTTTAAGGCTTATGGTCCTGAACTACTTCAGCAAGCCACAATAATTTGTTGAAAACAAGGGGGCAAGGAGGGAATAAGCCCTTAAAGTCGAAAATATTGGTTTGCTGCTCTACAGACAAAAAAACAAACAACAAAAGCTACTCACTTGATGGGTTTCTCTCCTTCTCTGCATAGATAAATAGATCCCTAGATTAAAAACAACTCAGACCTTAATGCCAGAGGGCTACAGGTTTTGTAGCGTCTTTTCACTTACAAACTGAAATGCAAAACAGAAGATCTTAAACAGTGGTAAAATAGAAATTCCTCTTACAGCATCTGTAAGCTACAAATGAAAGTAACTTGTAACTTATCCTCCTGTGCTTTTGAGAGGAGAAAAAAAAGCTCAATTTTATGGCCAAAAACTTCAAAGAACAAAAATGCTTCATGAAAGGTCTAATACACTTTCTAAACTACTGGGGATAACTTAAAAGATTAAGTTTTATGGTACTTGGATGATTAAAAGAAAACCAGCAAGTATTGTAACAAGCATGATTTTTTAAAACCAAAACTAGCTCGGAAACTACTGTACAATATAGATTAGAATAGGTGAGCCTCATGGACTTTGATTTCACTGTCCAATTGTTTTAGGTTCACAAATAAGTGTATTTGTTACTTTCCCTGTAATTTAACCTCATTCTTTTTTCAAGGATGAGGCATTTCTTAGGCAGAGCAAGGCTGGCACAAATGAATGCCTTATATAATACAGAATAGCCTTCCCCTTGCCCCCCACCAGAATTACTCTTTCTGCTCTGTATCGTCATAACCTTTTTTGTAACTGTTTTTCACTCCGCACATATCAGAGCTCTATTTATCATCCTATCTCTTCAATGCATTTTAAGCTGTCTCTACCTCTCTGCTCTTGTTTTTCTCCCAAACTCTCATAAGTAAGGTGTGAACCCAATAATGATGGTGTCAAACCTTCTACTCCCCTATGATAAAGTGGGTATGAAATTTTATTGCAAAACAGGAATGCCTTGAGAATTTAAATTTAACATGTTGGTCCTGTCACTATCTCAAGCTATGATCTTGAGACTTATTCTGCACACATGGCCTGCTATGCTATGCAGATCCCTAATGAACAGGACTCCTACATAGATGAAGGGGTCTAGCTCTTTACTAAAGAGCTGAAACTTGCAGGATTAGGGTGTCATGTTAGATGTAATACTATATGTAAAATAAACTTCCATCTCTCAAACCACATGCAATTTTTATTTAAAATACTATTTGAAAAGAGTTCAGTCCATTTCCCCCCAAAAACACTTTTATAATTGCTATTTATAAATGCACCCTTTTTGAGGTTGGGGTTATTTTGTTATAATAATGTAAAATATGTTTGATTTCTGTTGCAATCTTATATTGTAAGGCTGCAATCTGTAAATGAGAGTAATATAATTGTTGTGTATAAAAAGGATCTGCTCTTTATAATCCTCTTGAATGAAAGTTATTTGGTATGCAGGTTTTGTAAACTCTGCAATATCAGTTTAAAGGGATTGGAAAAACTCCACAGAGAACTTAGAGTGCTCAGCACCTCAAATATTTATAGTGAACAAGTCCAAAATCAGCTTCCCAAACTTCTAAAAATAAATAGCTTTCTGTACTGGGGCCCTGATCCAAAGCTCACTGAGGTCAATGGGAATCTTTTCTCTGACTTCAGTGGGCTTTGGATAAGTCCCTAGGAGCTCAGTCCTGCTCACCATTTAGCACTTTACACCTCAGATCAATGGGAGGTAGAGGCACTCAGTACCTTCACAATTTGCTGAGCATCTTTCAGGATCAAAGTTTCAGTCACACATTGACAAATGACTAGACCAAATCTGGAGTTTCTCCACACCCTGGGGTTTACAGAAAAGAGATTCCAGAAAGTTAGAAGGCATTTCAAAATGCGAAAGCCCATCTTAAAAGGTGCCTTTTCTGACTCCATCAAACTCTTCAAAAATTCTCCTCTGCCAAGAGAATATGCAAATATTACAGACAGACATTATTTTGGAAGTCAGATATGTGGTCAGAACTGGACCAGCTAGAAACCTGTCTTCAACCCACAAAACTGTGGGGGCAGATCCTTAGCTCATGTAAGTATGATGCTACTCTGGCGCTATAAGGATAAATAGAAGCATTGTTATCACGTTATATGATGTAATGCTGGAGTTATTTTATTTCAACAGTTGTGTAAACAAACAGATATCACTTCATGTTCATTATTACTGAATGTATAAAATAAGCATCTTTCACTGCTCATGCAGTTCCCAAACAAAGCAAAATAGTTTTTTAAAAAACACACATTTTTCCCCTCTCAGGTGGCTTCAGACAGTTCCTGACCTAGGAGAGACCTTTTCATGCTCTTTCCCAGATTTAGAGTGTAATTGGTTTGAATGAGTTAACTGGTTTGGTTAAAATAAGAAACAGCCCAAATATTTCTTGACGTTCAAAAATGTTTAACTTATGATTTTCTTTTTAGCTGCATCTATAATCATGACTGGCTCTCTATTATGAGCTGTCAGCAATAATGATAATACCATCCAGCTCTTATATAGCACTTTTCATCAGCAGATCTCAAAGCAATTTGCAAATGAGGTCAGAATCATTACCCACATTTTAGAGATGGGGAAACTGAAGAACAAGGAGGGGAAGTGACTTTCCCAAGGTCACCCAACACGCCAGAGATCTCCTGAGTCCCAGTCCAGGGCTCTATCCACTAGATCTATAGTAGCACAGGCTAATCTCTGATAATCCTCTTCTGGGATGCCAGCCCTAAACACAGATGAATGGGTGCTTAAACAAAAGCCGAGCAGCAATACAGTAGGCAGGAGGCTAAAAGAGTTAAAAAGAGCTTCTGGTGGCACTAATGGCTCCCTCATATCTACGTCAAGAACGGGCAGCTCTTACATGGCAGTGCCTTCCCCAAAACACCCTACTCTAAATTGTCAGAGTGGGTACTTCCCAGTGCAACCAATATGCTTCCACGAAACCATCAGATTTATTGGCATCACTCCAAAAATCGTCTTGGTGAATATCCTGCATTCCCCCACGAACTAAAAGAGAAGGTAGGCAATTAAAAAAAAATCTCATATATATATATATATATATTCCAGTTCTGCCACAGCAAGGATTAAAACTCTGCACCTGGTGATACATCACTGGAAACTCTCAGTAACTCTTCCTTTTCAGGCTATTGTATGTGCTTCTATTGTGCTTCAACACTGTGAAACCAGCACCACAGCTGGTATCGCAGAATAGTAATGAATTTGTACAATAGCCCCCTAATATTAGTTCTGACAGCTGGTAGTGCAGGAATGCCATGGTTATAGTTCCTTTTCAGCATATTTCAGCAGTTATAACGATCAGCTAGTTATTAAGAGCTGTAATACACACAGAAACACCTGCAGTAAGATGACAGAGGTCATATAAATTACTTAGATGGATGGGTTTGTAAGTGTCATGGGCTTAGTCCCTCCACAGCACCCCCTTGGTATGGGAGGGGTCCTGTACTCACTCAGCCCCTTATTGTCTGGGTCCACACAGTCCATCATACAGGTGCAGGGGTAGAAACTCGGCCCTTTGGCTGGGTTCCACTGGGGTTTACCCCTTTTAGGATTCAGGAGAAAGGCAACAAAGAAAAGGAAAAACAAATAGGCCCAAATATGCCCAGGCCTCTGTCACAGGGCAGAGCTTCTCCCCAGCTTCCAAGCATACACTGCCACCCTCACTCTCCTTTAGAAAGTTTACAGTCCAAACATAAGCAAATAAAACAAACAGTCCCTTAACACACCTTTTGTCCTAGGGTTTCACATAGGGTGACCAGACGTCCCAGTATTAGGGGCTTTGTCTTATATAGTCAACAATACCCTGCCCCCAAAGAAATTTCCCAATTTTTCACACTTACTATCTGGTCACCCTAGTTTCACAGCATCCCCTCCCAGGTGTCTCTGCTGGTTCTGGTGATCCTGCTTCTTGAAGCTTCCCAGTCCCAGCCAGCTCTGCTCCCTTTCTGGAACACCAGCCCCAGGGCTAGCTTCCCAGGCACCTGACCCCTCCCTCCAGGGATCCCCCACAGGAGTTAGCACCATTCCTCTGTAGCTCCATTCCCCAGGCACAATGGACTCTGATGACTCCTCCCCTTCCTGCCCTCTGACAGGCCTTTATAGTTGCATCGGGCCTACTTGGTCTGACAGGGAGCTGGGCCTGGTCTACTCACAGGGATCAGCTCCGCTGTGGCAGTCTCCCTTCTTCAGAGAATCTCTGGCTAGCTGCAGTCTGGCCTAATGTCTTCAGGCAAGGTTCCAGAAAATGTCTTGAGTCAATCAGTTGGGGATCCAGCACACCTTTTCCTGAGGAGGTTCAGACCATCTGTAGTCATATGAACAGGTTTTCTCTTCAACCAGGCTCCTCCCCAGGTACTGATGATGAGAGGTCTGTCCTCCTCATAGAGCTGCCACCCTTAGGACACTCACCCAGCTTCCAGTCATCCACACCCAGGCAGTCATCAGTATATGGGAGACTTCCCTCCAGCTGCAGGAATCTACCTTTCCAGGACTCTCACAGTTATTAAAAGTAGCCAAAGAAATACAACATACTAACTAATACAAGCCAGCAACCAATCTTTCTTCTGGCACGGGGCCTCCAGCAAATTGTAATACAGTTCAGCATCCTCAGACAAGTCACTCACAGGAGTTCTAAAGCAGACATTCAAGGTCTGGCGCACCTTCACCTCCGGAAACTCAAACTGGCTGTGGTCACATAGGCAGACTTTTTCCTCAGCTATGCTCCACTCCAGGAGCTGAGGATGAGAGGTCTGTTCTGCTCACTACTGACTTGGGCCTTCACCCTTTTAAGGTCATTCCTCCAGCCCCACACCAGGTGTGGTGAAGAAGGGCTGCACGAGCAGCATGTCCGGTCTAATGTTTGTATACCTGACTACAGTAAGGAAAAACAAAATATATCAAAATAAAATGCTGGTTTTCACAGTTATTTGCTAATTTCCATATCAGATGTCAAATTGATTTTATTAGTAGTAATAATAACTAGATAGAGATCTTGTTTCTCTGAATACCAATATTCATTGGCCTGAAGGGCAAATATTGATCTAGGTAAAGCCAAGGCCAATATTATCTTCAAGGAACAATGGGCTTTTCTAATCTCCCATCAGTTTTATATTAGTGTAGTTATGTTGACTTCAATAGATTTACTCCTGATCTACAGTGGTGGGAGTGAAATCAGAATCAGGCCCAGTAAATCTTGATATTCACTGAAACAAGAAGCTAATATATTTATTGGTACATGAATGTCAAATGCTTGGTCAAAAATACCTTGAAATCTCTCCATTGTGACCAGAACTCCATCAGCTCCAGATGAACTATACTGTCTTGCCAGCTGCTGAGCATCTGACCACTTTTCTCTGTTTCTGATGATCCAGTCAAGAAGCAGAACTCTGGTTATGCTAGTTCCAGACCTCCTGGTTCATGCATATAATAATAATACGATTATTAATTTGGTAATTTTCCTGTTATATTATTTGCCCTTTATATTATAGATGAATTTATAATTGTGATATAAGAAAAACTAAGGGAGATGCAGGTCATTTCACACTGTTGTTGTTTAAGAGAAGGTAGGTAACAAAATAGCATATTAAAATGAAATCTCTGTGTGTACGGTACCTTATAGTGTGAGATGAGGAGGCTTGGTGGGGAAAAGAGCACAGACTGGGGCAAAGAGATGGTTGATGGGACTAGAAGACAAAAGGATGTAACGAGATGGCTAAGGGGCAGTGAGGATGAAAATGGTAAAGGATAAAACTCATAGGACTGGTGGGAAATGGGAAAGAAATTGAGGAAAAGGATAAAAGAGAGAGGACAAATTCCAGGTCCTTTTAACGTTTAGAGTTCCAACCATGTGTGTAGAAGGGGATTGCCTACTTTATTTTACACAAACAAATGGAAAATAGAAATGAAAAATAAATCCAGTGTTGGTTTTATTGCAATGTTATACTTTTATGTGTTAGATGGAAAGATGAGTGAATAAGGGGCCTGGGTTTTTGGGTGCAAGTTCAGTGTTTTAACATGACATAATTTGCCAATGACGAGGTGTTTGAGAATTCCAAATAATAAGTAAGCTTCCTCAGCTTTGGTTGCTTGCTTGGAATTTTGCCTAAAATTTTGATCTAAAATGTGTGAAATTGTATGTGGTATTTCAAACATTTCAGGGGAAGACCTCACACCCAGAATCTCCTCATTTAATTTTTTTTGACTTCTCACCTTTGTTAACCTAGTTATATGAGCGTGCGTACTCTTTGGCCATGTCTACACTACCCGGATCGGCGGGTAGTGATCGATGTATCGGAGATCGATTTATTGCGTCTAGTGTAGACACAATAAATCGATCCCCAATCGCTCTGTTGTCGACTCCGGAACTCCACCATGGCGAGAGGCGGAAGCGGAGTCGATGGGGGAGCGGCAACCATCGATCCTGCGCCGCGAGGACGCGAAGTAAGTGATTCTAAGTCGATCTAAGATACGTCGACTTCAGCTACACTATTCTCGTAGCTGAAGTTCCGTATCTTAGATCGATTCCCCTCCTCCCCCCCAGTGTAGTGGTTTCTCCCCCCTCCCTTAGTCTCCCCCCTCCCTTAGTCCTAATGTCAACATGTACATTTTTACTTGTTAGAATGTGTGTATCTTTCTTTGTCCTCTGTAGAATCACCAATTGTGCTGGGATATGGACATTATCTTTTCCTCCCAACCTTTAGTGTTAAATATAGGTGACTACTATTCAGGATTAGGAATACCCTGATTTAATCAGTTTGTGAAGTGTCTTGACAAAGCCACATTCTCTTTCATACATTGCAGATGTTTTGTGTCTATTTGATTAGGCAATTGATTCAGCCCTTAATGCCTTAAGAAGAGTATTAATGTCTAAGGTGTTTGCCACTCTACTGAAGGCAAAGGAATGGGATGGGGCATCTTTTGTATGTTAGTCTTTAGAAATAAATATTCAAGGGTGGTGACTGCCCATTGACTTTACCAGTTGGACAGGGATAAAGAACAAGTCATCTGAAGACATTTTATTCTTTTCATCCCATAACCCTCTAAATCCTGGTCGAGTGCACTGTGATTCACAGCACAGCAGGACTTTCTCTGCTGTAATTCATGTTATATATAGCAGCTGTATATAGTGAAGGTTACTGGGCAAGCTTGGTTTTGCGAGAAGCCACTGGCACAGGTGAATAAGCAAGACATAGAGGATGCAGAGCCCCTTTTTTCCCTAAACATACTATTAATTGGACTTATTTAAGGGATCTTTCAAAAGGTGGGAGGTAGAGCAACATGTACACCTGGGAGTGTTGTGATTTTATACTAGACCTGTCACTGTTTGTTGCTTTCTGTGTGAACTAATGACTTGAAAGAGAATGGCCACAAAGATGAAAGCCCTAAGAGGACTGCTTCTATCACAGCTACTGAATAAAAGTTTGAGAGATGTATATATTGATCTGTGATTTGCTGGAATAATTATAATACACATATTTCCTTTTAAAATATAAATTTAATACTCCCTGTGATGCTGGCAGGCCAATTGCCAGCTTTTGCCAAGATTGCATGCATTAGCTAAGAACTGACAAACTCATAGCTGGAGGCCAGACCAGTTCTCTTATATATTAGTGTTGCTCAAAATAGATATTAGTATTATAAGAATTTATGTAGTCTTTAGACTGTATAGAATGTTTGTAGGTTGCTGTATGCATTAATCTTATTTATAATGTCTATATTCATGCTACAAAGATATAAAGTTTTCCTTTATAACTTTGAAAATGTTTGCTCTAAACTCGTGAACTCAGGTGAAAAGAGTGTCGTCCCCCCACCCATCCAGAAGAACTGTCAAAATCAGATGGGCCATCAAGCAACATCCAGAGGCTACCTCTCGGTCCGCCCTGCAAGGCATTGTGAATAGACAGGTCACTACAACTCTGTCACTTTTAGGAATTAGATTGCAATTTTTTATCATTTTTGTATAGATGTTTGCTTGTTGTAACCTGTAAATAGCTCTCATTTCTTTTACCTAGTTAATAAACATTTAAATAGTTTATTACAGTATTGACCATAGGCATTGTCTTTGGTGTAAGATCTAGAGTACTGATTGATCTGGGGTCCCTTGGGACTGGAAGCAACCAGAATAGTTTGTGATTTTTTGTGTAAGTGACCACTTATCACTAAGTCCAGCTTGCCTGGATGGCAAGATAGACTGAAGAGCCCTATGGGATTGTCTGTGACTTCATGGTAAACCTCTTACAGTGATCCAGGAGTTCACATTTGTCACTGGTTTGGTGAAATCTAATGATAAGAATTATAGAACATGCCACCAGTTTGGGGTGTCTGCCTGGTTTTTCACAGTTTGCCCTGAGTCGTGAGGTACTCCAGACAGCGTGACACTCCCCACAAAAATGTTCAGTTTAATATATTTATAATGTTTCATGTATTTACTTTCAAAAAGGACTATTCCTTGCCAGCCAGGCTTGAAAAGCAGCAAACTTATCTCAGACATTTAGATATCCTATTGGCATGAATGTGAGGGGGCTGCTGTCAGGGCTTTCTTTGTGAAGGGCCCATAAGGGCTCCCCTTGGTCCAAAGTAGTCTGAATCTGGTGACCTACAGGGCATGTTGCAGAGATCATCTCCCCCACATTTTAAAATGGAGGTGGGGAGAGGTTTTATAAGGCTAGAGTATGTTCAAGGAAGCTTTAAATTGCTTGGCTTCCTGGCAATTGGTTTCTTAAATTGTACTACAACACTTAAGATCACCTTGATTGGTCCATCAGCTGTCACAGAGAGAGCACCAATTACAACACGTCATTTGCATTGTTCTAGCCAGTTCTTCAGCCACCTGCTGGGTAGGCTGTCAGTGGTACCGGACACCTGATCGGCATAGCGACCACAGCTCAGAACCCTTGAGCGATCCAACAGCCTCAGCCTCCCAAGTAGCTGGGATTACAGGCACATGCCACTGCGCCTGACGCAACATTTAAGATATATATTTTTAATTATGTTAGGGCACCTTGAGTATATGGAGAGTATTCCTTTTTAGCATTTCTATAAATCTAATCAATTATATTTTAGATTGTTTCCGTTAGTTCACTGGGCTTAAAAAAAATGTCAATACCCAAGTGCACTCTGATCCAGAGAACTGAGCGAAGCATTTTGTTAGATTCCTGTGGTAGGTACAGTATCTATCTTTCAGTCAGCAAAAAATTTACTGATTTCTTGCTTTAGTTACTTTCTAGTTTTAAAAAGATGTCAAGTTGAACTAGTTACTGTTGTGTTAAATTTCACCTTAACTTTTTTTCAGGTATCACAAGAACATATGGTTGGCACTTCTTCTGACACCCATGCTACCCTTCTGCTGAGCAGCAACAGATGTCCAGGGTCTTGCAGGTTGACTTCCTAGGGGAGGAGAAAAATCTGTGCTGCATAGCACTCAGGAATTAACTTTGTTCAGACATCATGCCAGAGAGCAAACCTTCCTGTTGCTTGTGATGTACTATTAATAATAATATTTATGATTATTTGTATTACCATAGTGCTTAGGAGCCCTATTCATGCACCAGAGCCCCACTGTGCTAGGTATTGTATAAACACTGAACAAAAAGACAGTCTCTGGCCTGAAGATCTTACGTTCTAAATAAACAAGACAGGCCTTTCCCCCATTCCCCGTGGCTAACACACAAGCAGAGTGAACTATATGATGGCAGCAAATATCATCTTAGTTCTATGATTTTACATTTATTTAGTTAGCTTGGTGGGTTCATTTAGGAGACAATATGCTAAAGGAAAGGGAGAGGGAACATTGAAGGGAAGAGTGGGAGGGGCAGAACAGGGTAAGAGCCAGAGGAGGTGCAGAGACTATGGGGTGGGGAGTGGGGAAGTTTGGAGTGAACAGCCAATCAGCACAGAGAAAGTCCAGTTAAAACTAAAATTCTCTGAATGTCCAAAAGTCCCTGATTTGGCTGCTTCTGTCCTTACCAGCTGGATTCTCTGGCTGGGTTCTCTTGACAGCTTTCTCCCAAGCCTACTTTGCGGGGTAAGAGGAGACATCACTTGGGTCCTAGTGCCCCATGGGGATGTTGGAAGGAGAAACTGCCTCTACACAGCCTCATGCATAGCCCAAATACTAATAACCCAGCATGCCTTCCCAAGACTGAACATTTGCTTGCATGCTTAAAAAAATAAAGAATTTGTAACAGCGCCATCTGGTGACACCTGCCACAACAAAATTCTTTTTTTTTTTTAATGTCAGGCACATCTACAAATATACCAGGTTCCTTAAGGTCCCAATCCTTCAAAGACTTATGCATGTTCTTAACTTTATGTACTATGAGAAGTGAAAATGAAATCCATGGCACTATTCACAGTTAAGTGTATACACAAGTCTTTGTAAGGCTGGGCGCTGAGAAGGTGCCCAGAGCACCTTCAATACCATGGATCCAGATTTCATATGTTACGCAGTGTAAGGCAATGGGAATTACTCAGACTTATACTTGTGTAAATGAAATCAGAATCTGGCCCAGCTTCTCAGATTTTCATGATCAGGTAAAAATACATCTCAATATTGTATAACATTGCCTTATCACAAAATCTACAATGTAACATTGCAGACCTAAATGCTGATGAAGCTTTCAGCTCTCTAGAGAGCAGAGGTGGCAGAAATGTCTTGAATTTTGACTTTTTGAAAAAAAATCAGAGAAAACCTTTTTTAAAAAATGGTAAAACTCCCCCTTGTTTTTTCAGGACCACTTCTACTGAAGATTGAGTTGATAAATGGATAGAGCTGTATATTGCACATTACCTGTCTATTCTTCAGCCGTATTTTTTCCACATAGAATTATAGGACAACAGAGACCATAAAAACTGAAAATAAATTAAAAAACAAACACTAAATTATTCATGGCTATTTTAAGGAAGCCAAAGTGGTTTTTTCAGTTTGTAACAGAGATAATAAAATTAGTAGAAGAATCTTAGTTGAAAAGCAGAACATGACATCAGCATACACTATTTGCAAAATTCAAAAATATTTTTGAGTTAATTTGGAAACTAGAAAAGTCATACTTTTTCCATGTGGATTATTCTCTTGTTAACCAAGCTCAAATTTATCATGTTAGCTGACCGTTGAGTTACCCCAAAAATGTCAAAGAGTTTGGCAAGTAATGTTTAGGGTCAACAATGGCTAAACTCATTGCCATGGAAACAAAGTAATTCTTTTAATCCTTTTCATAATACATTCTCAATGGAGAAATATAATCATAGCATAGTGAAAGTTAATACATGCCACAAAACAAAACTACATCTGACAGGCTGAATAACATACTTATTTACAATAAGCATCTTTAAAATATCCTTCGCAGTTCATTAGCTTCATGGGATTAAGAATGAACCCTACATAGATTTAGCCACGAGTCCCTCTCTTCAGGATATTGTAACAGGTATGAAACCCCTTTCAGGCCATATGGTGACAGAGGGCAGCATTCTTTCCCAGGGGCCTTGTCAGACTTAGCCACAATCTATTGTCGGGCGCTGTTGGGTGAAAGCTGATACTCACTTAGTTTAGCTGAACAGAAGTCCCCTTGAAGATACTATCAAGAGTACAAAGATCACACCAACTGCCTTGCATTTAAGTCAGTCTGTCACATGTTTCTCTTCACATATGTGCTTATCATACTATAAATCTGATGCTATATTCCTTTCCTTTTAAATCATATAGTGTATTAGCAGAGGGGCATGAGTTCTCCAAGTGAATATGAATTTGAAACTGGGAATGTGCTAAGTATATTGATAAGCAGTTATTTTCTTTTTGTACATACGCAAAGAATTTAGCACATATCCATATTACTTTTGTATAAGACTATGTTGGGAGCGAATAGCTACTATTTTTAAAAGTGATTTTAGACTGAACATACCCTGATACAATATTCTTGACTGTAGATTCTAATCTATCACTGAAGCATGTGTTCACCATATACACTGTTAATAAGTACCATTCATTCAAGATGATCACAATTTTCACTGCTTGTCACAGTGTCCCCTCAGGCTTTCTCCCTCTTGAGCCTGCGCCCTGTGTCTAGGCTGGTATAATAAAGAATCTTCCACGCCTTCTTTTGTTGGATCACCTTTATTTACAGTGTTCATGCAGTTCCCAGATCTCCCAACAGCTAGTGCCCCACAGACCCTCCCCAGGGTCTCCTGGCTTTTGAGGCTTCCTTCTTTGGTAAGGAGACAGCAATACCACCCTCCTGTGTCCTCCCAGGCTAGCCTCCTCTTTGAGGTTTGCCCAGGGCTTCTATAGCCTTCTTGTGCCTCAGCCCAGCTGTCAGCACTAAGATCAGCATGTTCCTCTGAGCCAGCCCTCATTAGGGCTTGCAGCTGGGCTCCCTGCTGAATACCTGTGTCTCCACCCCGGCCTCCTGGCCAGAGAGCAGGCTGCAGCCAGTATTTTGGCAGGGCCTTAAAGGGGTTTACCCCTGCCCTGCCACACCCCTCCTTAATTTACATTGCTTTCTTCAATGGAGTTCTCATTTGTCTCCAGGAGAGATGTTGCTGGCCATTCTAAAGCATTTAGTCTCAGATACATAAAAGTGCATAAGCACCTTCTTAGCTTTATGTATGTGTTATAGCCCATTGATTTTAGTGGGTCAGGATCAAATGCTTAGTGCCTTTCACAAGCCTCAGAACTATAAAATATGTCCAGACACTGAGCCAAATTTTGGTATCAAATGAATTCATTTCACCAATAGATGAAATATTACTATGACACCAGCAACACTACATAGAAAGTTAGGACGAATGCTTTATCTAGCTAAAATAAGTCAGGATTTCAATTAATCAGAAAGTCATTATCAAAACTGTAATTGACTAGGATACTGTAGCAGATGCCTCTGCTCTTGCAAAAAGTACTATGTGATCATTAATGTGTGTAAAATGGCCTCATCTTTGGAACTCATTGACCTGAAAGACCCATGTGTTTTCCTCAGTTGTGAGGTACTGGGAAAGCTCTGATTGGAGACATTAAATATGTGTTTGTTATATTACTATTGTTTCTTCTTCAATAAGTTACCGGAGCAGTCTACTGCATGGTGGTTTATTTAAGAACTGTCAAAAAGCAAGGGATTTTGGCTCCTTTTTAATGGACATAAATATAGGTCTATATAAGTGAGCAAGACCAGAGATTTAGATGTCATCCAGAAGAGAGCATATTCAATCCCATAGCGTCCCCCAGCAGTACCATACATGGAAAGTGATTCAGCTCTGTTTCAAAAGTATGTGTCACCCACTGATTCACTAACACCGCTCTTTTTAACATCTTGCTTTTTCCATGAAGAACTCCAACTGAAGGACTGACCAGACCTGGTCTTTATTTTACTTTCTCAAACAAGAGCTCATCTTTCAATGGTTCAGCATTAGGCTTTCATATCATTGTTTTATATTGAAACCATGTGTATTTGAGTATGAGTTCTCTTCTTCTCTGATCTACCTGATCTTCCCAAGAAGATATAATCATATGTTCACTAAGTCAAGCTCTGGTGCCATGGAAATTATTGAGATTTTACACCTTGGCATTATGACTTCTCTTCAAGATCACATAGGAGGAGGAGGAGAAGATGAAATAGGAGGAGACGTTGGGCTAAGAGGGTGACATTCTGTTGTTTTAAACCTCTGTTTTTATAATTTAGCCACATTGTCAAGAATATGCATGAAAAACACAGGAAAGGTAAGTGGATTTATATGTAAATATGAAACTTAAAAGAGAGTTCCCTTTGTGTCTGATCCTTTTCAAAGTGATGCT
Source organism: Lepidochelys olivacea (assembly GCF_965140295.1). Classification (NCBI taxonomy): domain Eukaryota; kingdom Metazoa; phylum Chordata; order Testudines; family Cheloniidae; genus Lepidochelys; species Lepidochelys olivacea. The sequence goes on from NC_140415.1 coordinate 33,502,354, forward strand.
AAATTACGAACCACAAATAATTTTTTCTATTCATTAAATACCGGAAGCTGAATAATATGTTAATCATATTTTATAATGCTATCATTTAATGCCATCTAACATCATAGTTTAGCTGTTTAACCCAATGGGTTAAATTAATCCCTCTATGGAGTAACACCAGAATGGTTTTAACCCAAAATGACCAGTAAAATGTAAAAGTGAAGCACTGTGTTTTGCAGACTCAGATTTTAATTAACAGGATAAATATTGGGAAATTGGACACATGGCAGGTTTTTCAATTTAGGAGTTAAATTCAGCCCTTTTACAAGAGTGCAAAGCAGATTATCAAAACAATCCATTGCTCCACCAATAAAACCTCCTTAAAACACCTATACAATTTGTCACTCACAGAAAATTGGGTTCAGAGTTTGTTACTTCAGTCTCTGTAGCCTTGCAGTTAATTGGTGTTTATGAAAAAACCTGCCACCTAATTTCTGTTACTCATTTATTTAAAATAGGTAAAGGACAATGAAGAGACAAGGCATATGTTTTTTTTTAGAACAACATGTATATGCTGTCAACAACTGAGTTCAAATGAAACCATAAACATGGCCAGGTTGCTAAAACTCCAGTGAGTAGGTAATTTAATCTGTGTCAAGCTATAATGCTATGCAAGGGTTCCTAATAGTATGGATAGTTGAGTGAAACGGACATTGAGCAGACCCCAGAGAATTAATCCATTGTAGTTTATTTCTCTCAGTTACTGCTTTCAATAGGGCTAAAATGTATACTCTTTAGTGGCTCTGTATTTCAGTACTGATGTCCTAGTTTCCTCTACAATTGTCTCAATTTACAGTGTATTGAAAATAAGAAATATTTCTGTTAGGTTTTTGACCCAAACCCATTATAAAATGGGGGGGAGGGGAGGTAGACACATATGGTGGAAATGCGATGCACAGCAAATAAAAGGAATACAGAAGACATACAGTACTTGAGTTCCACTGTAGATAATTACTTCAGTTTGCCTAGCAGCATATGGCATAATGTGAATGATACAGCAGTTGCATTTATTGAAAACTGACAGTGTACTACTACTTGTATTCTGTGGAATTTTTAACTACTTTTGGTAATATGCTCTAGTTGAATATTAAGATCAATATTTGATTGGACTTGGGTAGTGTTGATCATATTTATAGATGACTGTGGGATTTAGGGATAGTGCATTATTGACAACTATGTTATGTGGTAAGAAACACACATTAAAGGCAAAATGTGCTCACATTTATAGACCTGTGTGTAAGTCTGGAGTAACTCCACTGGAGTTCAGTAGAGTTACTTTAGTTTTACATAGGAATATGATAATGGAGATCAAAATGTGGCATGAAAGAGAATTTCAACAGCTATAGTGGTAGTCTATCCAAGGTGAGCATTAACAAAGAGGTCAGATTCTGGGTGTCCTGTGCGTAACAGAGGACCTTTAATAAGAATCTAAATAAAGGTTCAGGTTATGGTGCACTGGAGGAATAGACTATGCCTTTCTCCCAGTGCACTCATACAGGGGGCCACTTTAGGCCCTGATCCTGTAATTTTATATTAGCGTGTGAAACCATGTCAACATGGAGTCCCATTAAATGAGACTCCAAGTTGGTGTGTATCTGTCTGATTAGATCACATTGCAACACTCAGGACTTCTCAAAAGCTATAGAGCACAATGCAGTGTTGCCAACTCTTGCAATTATTTACTTGACAATATTGCACCAAATCTTTGCATCTGGGGGCACCACTTCCACATTTTGTCATTGTTTTACTTTAGTTTGCTTTGAGATATTTGTAAAATAGTTTTGCTTTGCCAGGGGGCAGAGGTGAAAGTAAGCCGGTATGGTATGGTATGGGGGATTGGCAAGAGCCTGTACACAGCCGCCATACCGGCAGGGGGCAGCTTCCCCAGGCGGGCAATTTAAAAGGGTCCTGGGCTCCCGGCAGTAGCCGGAGCCTCTGGCCCTTTAAATCACCGCCAGAGCCCCACTGATGAAGCCCTGGGGTAGCGGCAGCTGCTGAGAGCCCCGGGGCTCCGGCGACAATTTATAGGGCCTGGGGCTCCTGGCTGCCAGAGCCCTGGGATAGTGGAAGCGATTTAAAGGGCCTGGGGATTTAAAGGCCTCACCCCTTCCGCCTGAGGCCCAGCCCCTTCTGCCCAAGGGGACACCCCTCGACATGCCTGCTCAGGACCCCAGCCCTACGTACTGATAAGTCCCTTAAGTTACTTTCACCCCTGCCAGGGGGGCAGGCAGGGGTGGCATGCTGAAAACATTTCCATTCTGTGCAGCAAAACACCTTAGGCCTGTCCTGATCATTTCCCACACTCTTATAGGCATTTTACCTTACATTATGCCACTCCGCCCCCACCCCCCATGCTCCCTTGCAACATCATCCTAAAGCTACTGCCAGTCTAGCCCTCAGTGTTTATCCAAGCCTAAACAGATATCCAGAATTTGTGAAAGCCACCTACGACTACTGGTAGTTACCCATCACTAATTGGTAATGTATTTCATCCTTTCATGGAAACATTCTTTTATCAGGAATTCTTCTGAAAGAAGAGTTCTACTTTGCATTCAAATAACATCTAAGGCCAGTCAAAAAAAAAATCTTAATATTCTGCTACTAAAAGTATTTCAAAATAGTGCATAATACAAAAATAAATATTCTTGTGATTTTGAATACATGTAGCCACTCTATCATTTTAATAAAACCATATGCTTCTATCTGAACTGAAGTAATTAAGTTATCATACTTTAGTACACCTCAGATCTGCTAATTCATCAGCCATTTGTATAATTTTACATTTTTAATTCATTTGACATATTGTCTCTCAGATTAATGGCCTTCATTGTATCTTCTGGAATGTTCATCAGAACTAAACAGTTAGGATTTAGTTAATTGGTCACTAAATAAAATTATTGTTTCTTACACACACACACACACGCAGTTTTAAGAGGTTTCTCAAACAGTAAAAGATTGGAATCTTAAGAAGGCACCTGACACTGGAAACCCAAGAATATACACAGCACACATTCTTTAATCATGCACTAAGCTGAAAGGGAGCTGGTGAACAATTCTCCATTCAAATGGAAATTAAAAGTCCATTTAGCTGTCTTCCACACCCATCTAATCAGAATATTAATATCTATTTTAATTATCTAATAATAAAATCATGCTATAACTTTAGTACTGCAACATTTGATATAGTCTTTTGCAAACATTAGGCCAGATCTTCTCTCTGCAGTACTGAATTTCCAATTAATGCAGCAGAGGACAGGGGCATATCACTGCACATCAGGAAGTCCGTAACGGTTCCTGATTCTCTACCCAGCCCTCCCCCGAGCGTAGGTTAGAGCATCCTCCAAGCTGCTCTAAAATTTGTCAGCTGGCAACTGCCCCTAAATGACTTTCCACCAGAAGAAGATAGTGTGCACTATGCTTCAGCCATGCCTCTACCCTGTGGTCCCTGGAGTCAAGATGGCACAACAGTGAGTCATGTTGTGTCTCTGTCCCCTTGATGGGTAGTCCCAGCAAGCTAGACAGCATCCATCATCCTTTCTTTCACCTTATCATGCTCTTCCTCCCTCTCTCTAAGAAATGCAGGCCCCAATAATTTCTTCAGACCCTGTTTCTGTTTACCAAAGTTAAGCCATTTATTCAGGGAACACAGCCATGTGATTTATGTGACCAATCACACAGCATGACTACTGACTTCCAAATATCAAATACTGTATGGTGTATTCATTATGGAAACCTGTGAAAAACACGTAACCCTAAATATAACCCTGAACCTGCACTAACGAAGTCTGTGAGCTTTGTCATTGACTTCAGTGGGGGAAGAATTTGGCCCTCTCTTTCTAAATACTAAAAGCCAAACAATAACAAATAACTAACAAATTCAGGAAAATCACAATCAGTTCATGGACTGCTTGTGAACTGAAAAGGGGCCAAATCCAATCAATAAAGTGTTCACATTAAATAATTCAACCATCTCTACTCATTATATCTGGCAAAATTAATTATTTAGTTTGCACATCCCTGGTGGACACTCCCTCATCTAAATCTTCAATCTTTGGGGCTTTTGAAATATCATTTAGATCAATTAAGTGAAGTGGTCTCAGAAGAAGTGTCATATAGCTAAGACAGGAGACATATTAAAAAATACACTGATCACACAGTGATGAGAAGATAAATAGGATATTTCATTCCAGACATTATAAACTTGCAGCTCCCCTGGATCCTCAATTTTGGTCCTCAAAACTCAGAAACTGATTAGAAGGATATGATAATTCAGGAAATTAAGGAACACATGCAGGCTACTGTCACAGCAGGCATTTCTTCCAATAGAGCAACTGGCACAGCTGGTCTTCCAAGTCCAAGTACTGGCACAGCACTAGGTCCCACTTCAAAATCATGCCTCAGTACATCAAGCAGTTCACACACTCCAGTCCGGGAAAAACATAAATATATTAAAACATTTTGAATAAAATGTATTGTTTCTATATCTATTCAAGAGTGTGACGGTTGCTGCAGCAGACCACTATCTACAACAATGCTTTTTAGACATACCACAAGCTGTTCATTTGATTATTGAAGACATTTAGGGACACATTTAGTCAAATCAAGCTGACATAGTCCCTGTAGTTTGAGCCATGAATACTTAAAGGTTGTTCAGACATAAGGGTTATAACTTGTAAGGAGAGATAAAAAGTTATTATGTTAGGAATGATTATGTGGATGTCTGTGTTAAGTCTCTGAGCATGCCAAGTGTGAACTAAACGTCTGACTCAACCAGCTCTTGAAATAGTTAATGAAAGTGTTGTGCCTTCTGGCCAAGCAACAGTCTTCTTGAGTGCTATTAAACATTACATAACTTACACAAGATCCTGGCTTATACCAGAGAAAGTAGAATATGCTGAATATTACCCCACCATAGGTGTTTATATTAACTTTGAAATGATGAACAGATTAAGGCCTTGGCATACTTTAGTACTTCGAAAAAAAAAGATGCCTTGAAATCTCTAACAGAACTAAATACATTAATTGATTTTATCACCACACTAATGACATTAAGGAAGTTAATAACCTAACATGATGCTGAAGTTGGATGGAAAGTGTAACATCTTCTGACAGAGAAAAATTAGACTTTGCATATTGTTGGCTGGGTTGATTCTTAAATCCTTGCATTTACAGCTTTCATTAAAAGGTTTACTGTATGCTTTTAAACAGTGCTACATGAATAACTCAGACTAAATACTCTGTTTGGGTTTACACTTCAAAGAAAAGTAAATCTATTCTAAAAAACGTATTTGTGGAACTTTCCCTAGTACTATTATTGTTGTTGTTGTAGGCTAGATTGTGTCTTGGACTGTGTGATCATTTGGGAAATCTATCTATCTATATACAACTTATTATTTCTGTTTAATATTGGGTACTACCCCTGTCTGTGTCAGAATACAAACTCCATTTTGAATGTGGGCATTTGTCTTCTCCACTATATGTTGCCTCCATATATATAAAACCCACAGAAGGTGATAGGAAAAAATCTTGCATCTGACACAGGTATCAATGGAGAGTCATTTAACTTTGATAACAGTCCATTCAAATGGCACATCCTTGGACAAAGAAATGGCTGCCACCTAAGGCAAACCAGTTTTTCAAATCTGAACTCCAGAGGGGAGGTAACTAAGCAATGGATCACCAAGTAGGGGACTTTAACCACCTGATGAGGTTGATCAGGGAGTCACCTGGCAAAGGGGAACTCAGAGGGACTCTCAGAGATAAAACATGCTTGGACAGTTAAAGTCTGTGTGTCAGTTTGCAACCACTGTCACATCACTGAAGAGTGAGTGTAAACCCGGAGTGTCCACATAGTTAAAGGTCTGTGAAAGGATGTGCTACAGCAATGTCTGAGGGGTCAGCACTAGTTCACGGAGGTCTGGGGAAGCTGGATTGAGAAGCTCTATTTCCATGTCCAACTGTGAGAGACTTTACAAAACCATGGCACTGCTGCATGCCCAAGCAAGAGATTAAGAGTAGACCAGAATAAACAATTGCTTTTTCAGTCTGGTGGCCAAACCAAAAACATCAAGAAAAAAACCTGTTTCATGTAGACGAAAACAGACAATTTTCTGTTTCTTACTAAAATATAACCCCCCGAAAATATATTGTGTCAAACTAAACATTTTGTTTGACTTGAAACAAAGTTTATTTTATTTTGTTTTGTTTTGCTTTGTTTCTTCTTATTTTATTATTATTATTTTATTATTATTATTTTTGTTTTGCCTCCCTTATTTTATGTTTGGGGTTTTTTTTAAAGAAATCTAACTAAATTTCTAACCCAGAAGTCACTTTGAAATGAAAAAAGACAAACCATTTCATTTAGAAATTGTCTAAAGGAAGCATTTAAACTCTTTTGATTTTTTTTTTCAGCAAAAAATATTCTTCAAATTCAACCCAAATTCACAAATAGTTTTGTTCAACCACAAACTGCATTTTTCATGAATAAACTATTTATCTGAAGAAAGTTCCCCCCAGCTCTAATTAAAGGAGAATCAGAAACTTCCGTTCACCTCAGCACTGGCTACCTAGACGTTTGATTCATAGATGTTAAGACCAGATGGAACCATTATGATCATCTAGTCCAACCTCCTGCATGACACAGGACAGAGAATATCACCCAATAATTTCTGCACCAAGCACACAGTTTCAGTTTGAACTATATTACATCTTTTAGAAAGATATCCAGTCTTCACTTAGAATGCAAAAGATGGAGACTCAACTACAGTCCTTTCATCAATGTGCTATACATTTGCTTTCACCTCCCTCAGAGCAGGTGGTGGGGTGTGGGAAGGGAATAAGTGGAGTACGTACTGCCAGCACAAGGTGGGTGGTGTCATAATTTTCCACTGACATAGACCAACAGCAAATTATTTGTGTCTTCCCCGTTCCCATAGCATGGGGAAAGAATAGTCTACATTGGCTTCCCATAGAATTTCAAATTAAGTTCAAGATCTTGGTACATATCTTCAAGGTTCTCCATGGCCTGGGCCCAGGATACCTAAAATATCACTTTAAGTTTTAGGATAAAGTCCATTTCATCTCTGAAAGTTTTAATCCTGAAGAAATATTTCCAGCTTTAAATCACAGTTCCTCATGAATGTTCTCCGAAAGGTACATAACAAAAGTTTTGACTTCATATGCTCAGAATCATTTATTGAAATTACACAAATTGACACATTAATCTATTTTAATTCTATTAATCTCCATTTGCACTTTCTGAGAATATAGGTGTATTCAGGCTGAGACTTTCCCATGAACTAAGATTTAATGAGATCAGTGCAATAAAATAAATTGAGTTTTGTGACTGTAAAAAATACCTTTTATCTTTGCATATATCTAAAATGTCCTCTCAAGCAGAGGTGAGCAAATAATGAATTATTTGGTTTGGGGGTCAAACGCAGCAAAAAAAAAAAAAATCTGGTTCAAATTGAACCAAAAACCAATTTTATCACAAATTTTCATTGAGTCAGAAAAACTTGAAAAAAATTCATTTCAAGTCCACCCAAAACACTTCTTTTCAGTTTTTTATCGTTCCCAACATTTTTTGGTTGACTCAAACTGATTTTTTTTTGTTTTAGTTTTTATTTTCATTTTGATTTGATTGTTTTGGGTGTTTTTCACTTTTTATACATATGTGTTTTGTTTTGTTTTTAAACGGCTAAATTTGAAAACAAAATGCTGTTTTGAAACAAAAAGTTAAAACATTTTGATGTTTTCAAACCTTAACATTTCCAAATGGTCAAAATGAAGTTTTTCATCTTTTTTAAACTTGTTTTATATTTTTATTTTATTTTCGGTGCAGTGCTTGTGGTGACCCAAAATTACCAATTTTTTCAGGAGCTGAACAAATGAATTTTTGGCTGAATTTCTATTTGTCAAAAAAAAATCACTCAGATCTACTCACAGATAAATGGTTAACATATTTATAATAAATCCCCTCATCCCCTTTTCCCCATAGTTAATCATTCTAATGAAATTAAACCATGCCTTTTAAAACCTTGCCCATCATGATAATCATATACGCAAAGAGTTTACAATCTTAGGCCTTGTCTACACTACGGGGGTAAGTCGACATAAGTTATGCAACTCCAGCTATATGACTAATGTAGCTGGAATCGACGTAGCTTAGGTCGACTTACTGCAGTGTCTATGTAACTCACAGACCCCCTGCTGGGTGTGGTGTTCTGTCCCATCTAGTGGCACTGAGACCACTTAGAGAGCAATTAATGAGTCTGCTCTACAGCCTTAGCTAACAGCCAGGTGGCTTTTACCTCATGCTGTAGAGGCTCATGTACTAAGCTCCGGAGGTCCCTGTTTCGATCCTGCCCACCGGTGACTGGGGTCTGTCGGTGTTACATCTACACCGCGCTGGGTCAACAGGAAACACTCTTCCATTGATTTACCTTACACTTCTCATTCCAGTGAAGTCAACAGGATAGCAATCTACAGTAGATTTATCAGGTCTTCAGTAGTCCACTAAATCGACCCCTGGTACATCGATTGCCGCAGCGTCAATCTTCGGTAAGTGTAGACATGCCCTTGGACCTCTATCTTGCAATGAAGTCTACCAACATTGTAGGATCAGGGCCTGAGGCTGCAATCCAGCAATGATATTATTCATGCAAAAGGATCTTTATACCCATGGGAATCCCTCTGCAGAATCAGTATTTAACACAGAAAAATATAGTACATAAACTAATAGTTGAAAAAAAAGGGGACAGTAATTGTTACTAGAGGGATCAATACAGGCATCATTAAAGAGCTTATTTTAGGAGAAGAGTGAGGAAAACATTCATTATTTCTGTTTCACAGAACTGGTCAACATTTTTGTGACATTTTCCTCCCACAAAATATTGCCTATTTCTAAGACAATTATTTTCATGAAAACCTGTTGATACTTAAAATCTGTCTTTTCCACATTATTTTTCTGTAATTTTGACCAATCTTTTTATCAACATAATTCTATTTTTTTCTTAAATTGTAATTTGTTTAAAAAAACTGGTGTTCAGTAAAGACAACACATTTTTGGTAAGCCAAGTTTCAACAATGATTTTGAAAACAAAAAATTAATAATTTTTTTATTAAAATTCCAGCCAGAGAAAAAGTCAAGCTCTTAGAAATGTTACAGAACAAGAAGCAGGAACATTTGGACATGGCCTGGACATGCAAAGCAAGAGACAGGGAAGAATAAAAGATGACTTCCATGCTGTGTGCTTGAGTGACAGCAGGGATAAGTGCTGCTGTCACCAATAACAGCGTTTGGGAGGGAGGACCAAAGCAAATTCTCAGTCCACCTGAGCTCTGATTGATCACAGCTGAGAAGGGGGACCATAGGGAAGTGATTGAAGCTCATTGATCTTGAGTCACCCAGCCTTAATGCAAGTTAGAACTGCAGAGGACTTACTCCTACAGAGACTGGCCACATAGCAATGCATTGGTTTGCCACAGTTCCATACTCATCCTTGCCAGCAGATTGCCCCAACACACTCCTCCACTCCAGTATGCCAGAGGTGAAGAAGCATCTTTATAGGAGCCTCCTCCTTCGTCTTTCCATTGGCAGAAAATTCACCTTCCCAGAGGTAATTCTCCCCTGCCATCTTTGGGTGCTCTAAATCCACTTTTTACCTCTTACTTGGCATACAGTGGATGTCAGAGAATTCAGCCTTAGGAGTTCAATTTTAGCCATGTTAAGTTTCACTTGACAATGAAATATCCAGGGGGAAATGCAATACAGAGAGGCTGAGATATGGGACTAAATACAGGAAGACAGGTGAAGAGTGAAAACTATTAGGAGTTGTAAGGAGAAAGGATATAGAGAAAAATACAAAGCAAACTTTTTGAACTACGCTAAGAGGTTCTCTTTAGAAGGGAAAGGATGGTTATTATTATATAATGGATTAGTTTATTTTTCCTTTAAATAGACCTTCCAGTGTGGGCTTTTAAAGATTCCTGGGCTTCAGGCATCATATGTATGATGTGTCACACTTTAATATGTCGGTGCATTTGAAAAGGCACAATGGGTCTTGCTCTGAAGGGTGCTGTGCCCCTACAGTTAGACCTACAATAGTGCAGTAATTAGTGTGATTTTCTTACCTTGTTATTGTTTAGGCACTTGGTGCTGAATGGAATTTTATAGAGGAGAAATGTTTTATCTGGCTCTGCTGTTAATATAAAACATGAAGTTAGGGAATAGCTTTGCCTTTCTCTTGAAAATCATGTGAGCTTGAAGGAAAAATGTTTATTATTTTTAAATTTCTAGTCAAGCAAATAACAGGGCAAGTGGGATATGATTTTTACTAAAAATGGTTTGGCAGGGAATCCATCACCCCGAAATTCAGATGCTGTGTATTTAGATAATGTGACATATCACCAATTGTGACTAAGCCTTGCTCAGAGGAACTTTATAGGATATAACTGTGTCACAAAGGTATGTTCCAATTATGCTAATCATTGTGCCCTGACATTCAGAGAAGTCACTCTATATTCATCAGCAGCAAGAGAAGTGTCAGAACAGCATGCCCCTACTTGGCTACTTCCTTAATAGCATACTGGCTTCTGTCACAAACTGAGTGTCCTGTTCCCATGCAGTTTGACTAATTTTACTGGTCCTATAATTATTTTGTCATTGTGATGGCTGAAGGGTGCTCTACAAAGAGCCTAGGGGTTTTTCTTTTTTTCATAGTGTTGGTGGTGACTGGGAGCACTTAGAGGCAGATATTCTAATTGTTTTATACATTTTGCCAAATAAGAACATAAAATACATGAGGAAAAGGACCAGCAAAATAGAAATCACTAGAAACTTCAGTATAGTAGGCTGTCTGTATAACTACTTTCTGTACAATGGAGAGAGGAGGGGGAAAATAGAAGCAAAATGTAGATTATTAGCCGGAATTTATAGAGTAGGCTATCTTTATATATGATCTTATATAATATTAGAATGAACCTGTTAATTTCCCTTTTGGAAAGTTCCATAGGACTTAAAATTATAAGCTTTCTTAAGGTTTCTGTGCCACTCCCTATGAAATTTAGTAGAAAATTACATCTCTGCTGCAAAAGTCTATAGGATGATTCAAACAACCAATAGAAAGACATCATTATATATTACACACTATAGCCAGGATTTGCAAAAATGGCTAGTGATTTTGAGAGCTTCTGTTTTTGGATGCCCAGCTTATGATATACTTTAAAGAGGCCTGATTTTCATATAGTGCTGGATACTCACCCCCCCACTACAATCACGCACTTTCAAAGTGTTTGGAGTTGGATGCTCCAAATCACTAGTAGCTTTTCTTTTAATAAAAAGAAAAGGAGTACTTGTGGCACCTTAGAGACTAACAAATTTATTTGAGCATAAGCTTTCGTGAGCTACAGTTCACTTCATCGGATGCATTCCGAAGAAGTGAGCTGTGTTAGGATATAGATATTCAGGCCTGTCTGTAAAGGCCTATACTCTAAGAATTTAGGTGTATTCTTATCACTTCGCTAGTTTTAGAGGTATAAAACAAAGAATCAAAATCACTGTCTGCCGGTGTAAGGTCCTTCTCTCACTGTGACAGTCTGAGGCCCTGTGCTTAGGCTAAGACCTTTGGCTAAGCAGCAGAGGCAGCCATAAGCTGGGAAGCGACCGGTCACCTCCTCACATTCCAAACTAGTCTCATTGAAAGGTGCTACTGGGCTGTTAGGAATACAATCCTGTCCTAATAGTGCCTATCGCCTTCAGAGAAAGGGGAGTGCCTAGAAGATGTAAAAGGAAACTGAGTCTGATAGCATCCTGTCTGGCAAGAACTCACTTACCAATAGCTGGGATGTGAAATCCTCACTTCTGTATTGTTTTGTCATTATAGTTCCCACTTTGCTATTGTCTGTATAATCTCCATCTGGTTCTGTGATTGTTCCTGTCTGCTGTATAATTAATTTTGCTGGGTGTAAACTAATTAAGGTGATGGGATATAATTGGTTACATAATCATGTTACAATATGTTAGGATTGGTTAGTTAAATTTCAGGAAAATGATTGGTTATGGTATAGCTAAGCAGTTTTACTATATAGTCTGCAATCAATCAGGAAGTGGGGGGGGAGAATTGGAATCATGCTTTGCTAAAGGGGGAACAGGGAATGGCGGTGGGGAAATTGGAATAATGTTTTGCTAAAGGGGAAATGGGAACAGGGAATGGGGGTAGGGAAATTGGAATCATGTCTGGCTAAGGGCAGGAATGGGAACAGGGACACAGGTGTAAGGCTCTGTGGTGTCAGAGCTGGGAAGGGGGACACCAAGGAAGGAAACTGGAATCATGCTTGCTGGAAGTTCACCCCAATAAACATTAAATTGTTTGCACCTTTGGACTTTGGGTATTGTTGCTCTCTGTTCATGCGAGAAGGACCAGGGCAGTAAGTGGGTGAAGGAATAAGCCTCCTAACAGCTTGGTGCCGTGACTCGGATGCATCGCATCGGATAGGTGAGTGGCACCCTGTAAGTCCCCCTCCCCAACAGTCCACACAGCTGCTTGGAGGGGGTATAGTGAACTCTTGTGATGGTAGTTGCAGGTTCTGGCAAGCCAGGGTAAAGGATTTTTTGGATAAATGGATAAGGAAGAATCAGGTGCAGGGGTCACCCTGGGATGAGATTAAAAAGGAAATGGAGGAAGTGTTAGGGGATCTAGAGGGATGGGGGGGTGACTGAGGAGCCCACACTCCTTGGTATATGGGTAGTGGAAGAAGGGCCCTGCCCATGGGGCCTGGATGCCTTCCAGGAAAAGGAGGCACTTCCGTCTGCTTGTGAGATGTTTGAAGTAAGGGCAGCATTATGGGAAACTGCCAGTAATCTTTCAAGTTTGGTGCTGCTTCACAAAGGGCTGCTGAAGGGTTGTAAATTAGTTAGGGGTGGTTAAAGATGATTTGGCACAACAGGGTTTAAAGTCAAAAGCAGAGTTAACAGGCTACCTTTAGAGACTGGAGCTGGGACTTGGTCCAGGGGGAGTAGAGAGAAAGAAGGGTAAGGAAAAAAAATTTCAAAGTGCAAAATGGCAGGGTTTGCAGGAGCAGGTAACAACCCCCACTCTTCTCCCAGAGCCAGAATGAGAACCTGGGGATAAGGGTTCCCAACTGTTTCAACCCAGGGAGCCTACTCTTGGCTCAGAGCTAATTATGTCCTTTTCCGCTTTTCCTTCTTCTTTTCCTCAGTTTACTTAATTTGCTGCTGGTAGCCTCTACTTTAAACTGACCTGACAGACTTAATTGGTTTCTTTCCACCTCTCCCCCTGCCTTTCCACAATCTTTTGTTTTTCTGAAGTTTTAATGGAGGGTACTTTGGATACTTATGTGAGATGTTTTTGGTTATTTTGGACAAAGTATGAGGGAGGTCTGCTGTATTCCACTGGAATTTTTGGAGTAAAAGATCCATGGGCATCCATGGAGACAAATGTTTTACTGCCTCTTTGAACAGTCTCAAGGTAAACGGCACAGGTTAAGGCAGCTGTATGGCAATAATTGTACTTGGCGGCTAAGTTGTTACAGACAAATTGCACTACCTTAAAGAACTAAATGTAGGAGTAAGTAATTTAAAGAAGTGAGTGAAAAGTTACAAATAGCTTTTGCAAAAATTTATAATACAGGGTTTGCAGGAAAGTAAACATTTGGGAGTTGTGGAAATGGTAAAAGGTAATAGTTGTGGTGTTACAAGAAGGAAGTTTTTGTTTAATGATAAAACCCAGTTATATAAATATAACCGTATGTGCAACTCTGTGCAGTCACATTGGATGGAAGCTTGGTAATTAAATTATCCCAGAGGGTCAGGTAGAGTGGCTATGAGCACCACTATGCTTCTGTCCCCAGAAGCCTTTACAGCTATTCTGAGGGAAAATGGGCCCTTTTCCCAGAGAAATAGTCTATAAGGGACTGCTGCAGTCAGCAGGCGGAGAGAGAATCTGATCAAAATTATTTGACTATTGGGTAATGTAATCAAAATCACTAAAGTATGTAAGGGGTTTCTGTTGGAACTTAACTTGGCTGCCCCTGGTTGTGTCCAGCTGTACAAGATGGAAGTGTAATCGGGGTACAGTTGTGTAAAAAAGAGTAATCACGGTGCAAGGGATGTTAGGCAACAAAGAATTGTGTGTGTGTGTGTGTGTGTATACAGTGCTAAAATCTGAAGCTGTGTCTCAGCTATTACCTGAGAATAAACTTAAAGCTTGGTACAGCAGAGAAACTATTGCAACCATATAATGAGCTTAGACTACTTTCTAATGCATATTTTGGACTAAGTGTGAAGTGCTTCACAAATTTGTTGCTTAAATAGGGTCTGGTGCATAATTTCTGGTGTATGTGTATGGAAGAGACGGAGAGACAGGACCAAATATGAACTACAGAGCAAATCCTGTGCACCTCCCCCAAACATCCCTGTACAACAGGGTGGGATTAGACCCTGAAGACACACCTCAGAAAAGTGTAGAGGCTGTGGCTGCTCTGTGAAAAGTCTCCTAATCCTGCTCTCCCTCTCCACAACAGAACAGTATGGTACTGCTTTTGCTGGATTTAGGGCCCAAACGAATTTCCTTACTGCCTCCCAGGGCATGGCAATGAGGGGAGGTAAAAAGCCCCAAGTGACACACCAAAAGGTCATGTTAGTTTCCTCGGTATCCTTTGTGGTGCTATGAAAGCATTCAGATCAATATGACAGAGTAGCAGCCGTATTAGTCTGTATTCGCAAAAAGAAAAGGAGTACTTGTGGCACCTTAGAGTGCTGATGGTCTCTAAGGTGCCACAAGTACTCCTTTTCTTTTTATCAATATGACTGTATCCAGTCATTGTTCACCCAGAAAATAATTTATTTGTGGACCAATTTAGGATTCTATTCAATACAGGAAATCAACCATCAAGATAAATAATAAAAATACACCAAAATTATGTTAATCCTCTACTTACTCATCTGTACTAGAGATTTAAGTGGAAATTTAATATGGATATTGCTGGAGGCTGAACAGGAGCCAAACTAATTCTGTAAAAGTGCTCTATCTACATATTAACTACTGTAACTGCCTAGAGATGAAATCCTATTTACTTTACCCCACAGACATCTGAGGGGATTCTGTTTCCCAATCTTTTCATATTATCATGTGTGGTTTTGTTCTTGCCTAACCTGATGTTTTGAATGATGATCCACTCAGTCAAATTTCAGAAGTCCTTAGCTGAAAATATTTTAGAGAAATTGGATTTTAATTTTACATCACTCAATAGTTTGCCTATTTAATTATGAATTTCAGCACAGGAAATAAGTAACTTCTAATTAAACCAGCTGTCTTCAATACCATAATGGTTTCTCATGATTTTAAATCAAACAGGGTTCTGAAATGCTGGATGGTGATATTGTTCCTCATGATGTAGTTTAGAGACACAATACAGCATCTGAGGCTAAAATTCATATAAATGATATTTACGCCTGTCAATTAATCGCAGTTAACTTACGCGATTAACTCAAAAAAAATTAATCGCGATTAAAAAAATTAATCATGATTAATCGCACTTATAACAATAGAATACCGATTGAAATTTATTAAATATTTTTGGATGTTTTTCTCCATTTTCAATATTGATTTCAATTACAACACAGAATACAAAGTGCACAGTGCTTACTTTCTATTATTTTTATTACAAATATATGCACTATAAAAATGATAAAAGAAATAGTATTTTTCAATTCACCTCATACAAGTACTGAAGTGCACTCTCTTTAGTGTGAAAGTGTAACTTACAAATGTGGATTTTTTTTGGTTACAGAACTGCACTCAAAAACAAAACAGTGTAAAACTTTAGAGCTTACAAGTCCACTCAGTCCTACTTCTTATTCTGCCAAGAGCTAAGACAAACAAGTTTGTTTACCTTGATGGGAGATACTGCTGCCTGCTTCTTATTTACGTCACCTGAAAGTGAGAACAGGCATTCGCATAGCACGTTTGTAGCCGGCATTGCAAGGTATTCACATGCCAGATATGCTAAACATTAGTATGCCCCTTCATGCTTTCGCCACCATTCCAGAGAACATGCTTCCGTGTCGACGATGCTCATTTAAAAAAAAATGTTAATTAAATTTGTGACTGAACCCTTGGGGGAGAATTATTTGTCCCCTGCTCTGTTTTACCTGCATACTGCATATATTTCATTGTATAGAAGTCTTGGATGATGACCCAGCACATATTCGTTTTAAGAACACTTTCACAGCAGATTTGGCAAAACGCAAAGAAGGTACTGATATGAGATTTCTAAAAATAGCTATAGCACTTGACCCAAGGTTTAAAACTCTAAAGTGCCGTCCAAAATCTGTGAGGAACGAGGCTTGGAGCATACTTTCAGAAGTCTTAAAAGAGCAACACTCTGATACGGAAACTACAGAACCTGAACCACCCAAAAAGAAAATCAACCTTCTGCTGGTGGCATCTGACTCAGAGGATGAATCTTCTACTTATTCATCTGTACTAACGGAAGTTACTAGATTGCAGGCTCTGGTTCTCATGGGAGACTTTAATCACCCTGATATCTGCTGGGAGAGCAATACAGCACAGACAATCCAGGAAGTTTTTGGAAAGCGTAGGGGACAATTTCCTGGTGCAAGGGCTGGAGGAACCAACTAGGGGTAGAGCTCTTCCTGACCTGCTGCTCACAAACCGGGAAGAATTAGTAGAGGAAGCTAAAGTGGATGGGAACCTGGGAGGCACTGACCATGAGATGGTCGAGTTCAGGATCCTGACATAGGGAAGAAAGGAGAGCAGCAGAATACGGACCCTGGACTTCAGAAAAGCAGACTTTGACAACCTCAGGGAACTGATGGGCAGGATCCCCTGGGAGAATAACATGAGGGGGAAAGGAGTCCAGGAGAGCTGGCTGTATTTTAAAGAATTCTTATTGAGGTTACAGGGACAAACCATCCCGATGTGTAGAAAGAATAGTAAATATGGCAGGGGACCAGCTTGGCTTAACAGTGAAATCCTTGCTGATCTTAAACACAAAAAAGAAGCTTACAAGAAGTGGAAGATTGGACAAATGACCAGGGAAGAATATAAAAATATTGCTGAGGCATACAGGAGTGAAATCAGGAAGGGCAAATCACATTTGGAGTTGCAGCTAGCAAGAGATGTTAAGAGTAACCAGAAGGGTTTCTTCAGGTATGTTAGCAACAAGAAGAAAGTCAAGGAAAGTGTGGGCCCCTTACTGAATGAGGGAGGCAACCTAGTGACAGAAGATGTGGAAAAAGCTAATGTACTCAATGCTTTTTTTGCCTCTGTCTTCACAAACAAGGTCAGCTCCCACACTACTGCACTGGGCAGCACAGCATGGGGAGGAGGTGACCAGCCCTCTGTGGAGAAAGAAGTGGTTTGGGACTATTTAGAAAAGCTGGACGAGCACAAGTCCATGGGGCCGGATGCACTGCATCCGAGAGTGCTAAAGGAGTTGGCGGATGTGATTGCAGAGCCATTGGCCATTATCTCTGAAAAATCATGGAGATCGTGGGAGGTCCCGGATGACTGGAAAAAGGCTAATGTAGTGCCCATCTTTAAAAAAGGGAAGGAGGAGGATCCGGGGAACTACAGGCCAGCCAGTCTCACCTCAGTCCCTGAAAAAATCATGGAGCAGGTCCTCAAGGAATCAATTCTGAAGCACTTAGAGTATACAGCATTTTTATATATATAAAATAAGCTTAAGCTTTGAATTAAAAATACAAAGAAACTGATACTAGAATGGCTCTTCATGCTGAAAAAACAGGAAACTTTCATGCACTATTTCCAGCTCCCAAAATTTTATCACAGGTCTTATATTTGGTATCTTATAGCTCCAGCTCCTGGAGTCATTTGATTATGTGAGAAGCTCAGCTTTCATTTCAGAAATACATTTCTGGCCCACTTAGTTGCAGGTCAAAACTTAAAAATGCAAACACGTAAGGCTCAAAAAGCACAAGGCAAATAAAAACAACCCAACATTTACAATATTTTAAAATGTCATGATTTTTATGTCAGCCTCATTGTTTTGGATCTCATTTATGTTTTTTGAATGTCTGGTACTCAAAATACTTTGCAAAGCAGTTTGTTACTCAAAGGACAGGTAGCATTCTATTAGCTCAGACTGTATCTGTTAACTTTTCTTCCCAAGTAGTCAGGAAGGACAACATGCGTCACAGAATTTGTGCTGATGCATTCACCTAAGAAGCTTAACAAGCAACAAAATAATAGTGTGTCTTCAGTCTCTTTCTTAATTTAAATGATCCTTGTAGTGCAACTCATAAACTTGGGAAAAAAGTCTTCTAGCTGAAGATGTAACAATGCCATAGCCTTTATCAGATCTATGCTAAACAGAGTCTTGCAAAAATAATGTCCTTGCATACACTGCTTATGGATTTCTATGTTTCCATGCTATTTTTCGCTTCATTTGATTATATTGTGACATAACTCAGAAATGTCAAGATTTTAAAATATTATTTTATTCAAAATATATTGAATATTTAACATCACAAACATAAATAAAATACACACATCCAATTGTATTTGGCAGGAAATATGCAATTTGACTTGAAAAATCAATTTTAATCTTGGTCCAGATTCTTATCTCATTTCTACCTTGTACAGGAGATAAGAATATGAGTCTTTATTGGGTTTGTAAAAGAGGGTCCACAACTCCTCCATTCCCAACCAACTGTATTGGCTCCTATTACATTTTATGATCCTGTTCAGAACTGTCCATTCTGACAGGGACAATTTCTGTATAATGTAATTATTAATAATAATTTATTGCATTTTGTCTTTTGTTCCCCCTCTTGTAAAAATTGTATTCAGGAGAGGAAATGAAAATGAGATCAAGAAGCTCAGCACAACAAGAAGATTCAAACTAAAGGTGGGCCCAAGCTTCACATTTTGGATCTTGACCTAAACTTCAATTCCACTCCCATCAAAATTTCACGGGTGTTTGGAATGAGTGGGAGGGGAAAGTTGTACTCCTCTCTAATTAAAACATATGCATTACTGCAATATGAGAAATGTAACTGAGCATTATATATCATAAGGCTTTTAATATTTCAGAAATTGTGCTCAAGAATAGGAGTCTGACTGCTGAGGATTCAAAATTTCTACATGGGTACAAAAGAACTTTGGGCTATAGAGCCTTTCACCTGTAGGTCACCAGTTCAAATCCAGCTCCCATTGTAGTGAATATATTTTATGATGTTTGAATTATGTGTTGATTATGCTGTGCATTTCAACAATTATTGAAAAGGGGTAGTGTGATGGGCTGTTCATGCCACACTAGCCTAAGAAGAGGTTAATGAGGCTGCAAAGGAACCAGTGAACTGGATAGGCCACAGCTGAGGGGAATTAGGTGGTCTAAGTAACCCCTGAATGATAATGGAGCCCAGCTGAGAAGAAACAGCCAGGGCTAGTATAAAGCCAGAAGGCTGCAATAAAGAAACCTTTAGTCAGTCCCTGGACATTAAAGAAAAGAACCAACCAACAAATGGGATAGGGAGTAGGATAAAGCTCAGGGAAATGGCAGCTAGGTTTAAGATGGTGCAAGCCTTGCCTGCTGATTAGACAGTACCTGAGCTGGAACCCAGGGTAAAGGGGCTCCCCTGACACCAACTGGGGGAAGTGTTACTGTTGGGGCAATGAATGTGAAGACTGTCTGAGACGGTTTGTACCGAAAGACTTTGATGCCCTGGAAAGGGGTAAATGCATAGTGACCTGGCTGGAGAGCCAAGTCACAAAGAGACAGCATCCTGAGTTGTGCAGTGGGATAGGGAGGCAGCATGAATGAGCTACAGAAGAAGCATCAGACCTGTCAGGTGCTAGTCCCAGAGCAGTGAGTGGACCCATGACAGTTGGAATCCAGTGTTGCTATTAGTGTTTTGATAAACAGGATACCAAGGTATTGTAGGCTGTCTGTCTCCACTCTGGACCATCCACAACACTCTCAAAATTATGTTCCTTACCCAATGTTCTGGGCACCTCTCTCTTGCTTTACACTGGCATCTCCTCTTCTGTATGAAATTCAGAATTCTTCTTTCTACTTTCAAGTTGCTATGGTACCTAATTCCTACCTATAGCTTTACCATTATTTCCTTCTACAGCCTCTGCTTCCTCAGCCTTTTGGAGCCTGCTCTTTGTCTGCTTCTATCTTTTTGCATGCTACCTCATACTATGTCTGGAAGAGCCTCTCAGTTAGTGTACCTAAAGCTCATTAAACCCACACGTGCTATGATTAATTCCACCTACACTAATCAGCTGTCTTTGTTACATTATACTGCATTAAGCCAGGTTCTGCCTTTTTGACTGTAAGCTTCTCAGGTTAGGGAACCCGCTATTTGTTTTAAGAACTCTGTATACTAATGACACCTTTATAAATAATACATAGGAATGCAAAATGAACTTGTAGTCTCAGATTCACAGGGGAGAAAACAGACAAATAGAATAATTTGGATAGAGGTGGTCTATAGGAACCTGTACTTGGTCTGGGGGGACTGTATATCCACATACAATATACTGCCCTAGGTGCTATTAAATAATCAATATTTATCATTACATTACCTCACAAAAACTACCACTGCAGGACAGCTATGGTTAGCAATAACTGGCACACTTCTTGGCAGCATTAACAGACAGGTCAGGGCTAAAAGGCTTAGTCCAACAAAGAACTTAAGTACATGCTTCAGTTTAAGCCCCTGAGGAGTCCCATTGATTTCAGTTGAACTCCTCAGATGCTTAAAGCTGAGCATGTTGCTTCAGTGCATCACTGAACTGGGGCCAGACAGTTCAGCAACTTGCAGGGCTAATTAAACTCTTTGGGGGATATGGTTATATCTTTGCTTCTGTCTGGATGCACCCTTGGGGGAACATATATTTTCCTTTTTCTCCTATAGTAAGGGATGGCCATGAATATCTGTCAGTCTCTATGCAAGTACTTGGCTTTGCATTCTCTCAGCGATACCAACTGAATATTTTCTTGACACTATGAGGTGGCCAGTCTGAGGTTTCTGTGGTGTATGACAAACTGCATTAAAATTACAAACGATCCCTCTATGTTATAAGGGTTTTCCCGGTCCTGATTGCAGAGTAGGGAGTCTGTAGGGAAGTGTGTCATGTAGGTCTTATGCAGTCAGTCTGCAAAGAGCCAACCTAGAGCAAGGTGGGGTAAGTTGTGCCCCTCTGCCTTAAGGAGCAAGCCTGCTTTCTTTCTCTCTGTTTTTGGTTCTTGTGTATTAAGGTTTTGGATCTCAGGAAATAAACTGTTACATTTCAATCTTCTAGAAAAATAACTTAAGGAATACTCACTTCTTGGTTTGTATGCTGTGAAGATAAGCGTTCTAGACCTTGTTGTTTAAGGTTGAACACAGGAAATAAAACCGCAGCCCCATTTCCATTTACAAGTGAATTTTTTTAGTATTTGCTCTAAAGGACATCAAAGCAATGAATATAAGGGAAAGGATTCAGTTAATTAAATATTCCATATATCTGCAAGATGTGTACGTCCAGATCACTGCATCATCCACATCATAGGCACTGCCAATGTAGCATTTACTGGAGTCCTTATTCTTCCTGGGACTTTCCCCATTTATGCATTTTATTCTTATTAATGTTAAGAATAATTTGGATGGGGACGTTATATAGGGGGCCAATGCTTGGTCAGGGTGGCTGCATGTGTATATGCACATACAATACACAGTACATGAGGTATTATTAAATAATAATTATATACACATGCTAAAGTAGGAGAATATTTGTCTTACGCAAAAATTTGTTCTGAGGTTGCATCCATAAATTCAGTAGTAATGGGGTTCTTCAGTCCCCCGCATGGTATGAAGCGGAGTCAAAAGTTTTTGATTGGCTGAGCTGACTCTCTAGATAACTCCTCCCATTGAAGAGTCCTTCCTGAGGGTCACTTCCAAAGATGATGATAATAGTATCTGAATGAAAAACTCTTTCAAAATATATTAACAATAAGAGATGAAATTGCCCAACACTAAGAAGTAGTAACTGTCCACCCTCGGTGGGCGGGGGGGGGGGTGGGCGGGGAGAACCATAACAGGTTGTTGCCCTACAGATTTTGTTCATATGGTACACTGGACCTGTCTGCACATGAAGCTGGCATTGCCCTCATGGAAAGGGGTTTAATCTTGAATAGAAGCGTTTTCCCCTTGACATTATGTGCCTCAGAAACTCCCCACCTAATATCCTGCTAAGGAGGACCTGGAAACCTTCAGTTCATTAGCCCTGTGGTACATTAGAATAAACAAAGCAGAGGTTTTTCTGAAGGGCTTTGTTCTCTTAACATGGATCTTAATTGCCCTCTGTTAATTTAAGGTGTGTCATCCCCTTTTTTTGGATTATCTGGATTTGAGCAAAAGAAGGGGAGCAACATTTCCTGGGACCGGTTGAAGAAAGAATTTCTTAGGAATGAATGAAGTCTGTCTGTAGTACAGCCTGTCATTATGGAGAAAACAGCTTCGAGGGAGGAGAATTCTGAGACCCTTAGTGCAGCTGTTATGGCCACTAAAAAAAATCAGGACATATAGGAACACTTCAGAAAGGAGTTCAAAAAGTGGAACCAAGAATGCATTCAATACTATGGAAAGATCCCATAGGGCTACCCTGTGAATAGGCAGAAATCTGATTAGGGGAATAGCTTTGAACAATTTTTTGACATGAGGGTGATGGAAGGAGGGAGATTGACTGTCAGCTGCCAGAACTGATATTACTGAGATGATGTGTGTGTTGTACTGTAGCCCCATAGACAGACCTGCCAGTAAGAATTCTAGAAGCAATCTGACAGAAGCTGCTCCTGCAGTGTATCATCTTGATGTGCACCAGGAATCAAATCTCCATATTATTGTATACCAAGACTCAGTGGAAAACATTTTGGAATTCAGTAAGGTTGATTTCACATCTTTGGATTATCTTAGTTTACTTCAATGTAAACTCTCAATAACCAGGCAGTCAGCTTCAGAGATAGAACAGATGGCCCTGATATAGTAGATATGGTGTGGGTAGTGGGGAAGTTGCAGACATCTCCACAATGTCTGAAAATGAGGGACTTTCGGCCAGTGCGGTGCAATCAGTATGACTGTATCCTGTTGTCTGCATGTGTTTTGGGTAGTGCATGTTACCACAGGGAAAAAGGAGACAATGTACATAGCAGAACCCTTTGCCATATCTAGGAGAAGGCATCTATTCCCCATGCCTGATAATCTCTCCTCCTGGCATAGCAGTTGTTCATTTTGGGAGTTGGAGGAGTTATCTGGAGAGTCAGCCCAGCAAATCAAAATCATCTGACTCTGCCTCATACAGTATGGGGGACTGAAGAACCGCATCACTACTAAAATTATGGACCCCCGCCAGTACCCCCACAATGAAAAGTGACATGTACAATGTTGTTTGCTATTTCCCAACCTAAATATAGATATACTGCAATTAATACAATACAGTGAAATACTGCAGTGTAATAGATGACATTTTAAATGTCATCCATTCTACATGTGGATCATGCCTATGTAAACGGGGGAATAGTCCCGCTATTGTGGGGAACTTTCCTGACTTCTGCACTACCCCAGTGAAGTGGGTTAGCAAAAGGATCTGAGTCCTCATTCCCACTTCCTTTACCCAGTGGCCTCCCTGCCCTCGAGGACTCCCCTTCCACTCTCCTGTCTGGCAGAGTCCTCGTAACCCCAATAAGGCTGGGCCCAGCATTCCTGGGGGGCTCAACCCCCAACCCTACTGTGGTCACCTAGGACAGGGGCTAGGGTGTCCCCCTCCGGGATGCTCTCTCTGCACAGGGCACTTCTTCGACCCACTGACCATTACATACAATTTAAAGCAAATGCAAGTTATTTAATCAACAATTAATTTTAAAAAGAACAAGGAAAAATGGGAAAGGTTAAAGGAAACACATCACCCCGCTCTGTGGCAGGGAACATCACAAACGTCTCTGGAACGTCCGGGCAGTTCACAGTTTGTTCCTGTCAAGGTTCCTCCCCCACTCTGAACGCTAGGGTACAGATGTGGGGACCTGCATGAAAACCTCCTAAGCTTATCTTTACCAGCTTAGGTCAAAACTTCCCCAAGGTACAAAATATTTCACCCTTTGTCCTTGGATTGGCCGCTACCACCACCAAACAAATACTGGTTACTGGGGAAGAGCTGTTTGGAAACATCTTTCCCCCCAAATACTTCCCAAAACCTTGCACCCCACTTCCTGGACAAGGTTTGGTAAAAAGCCTCACCAATTTGCATAGGTGACCACAAACCCAAACCCTTGGATCTGAAAACAATGAAAAAGCATTCAGTTTTCTTACAAGAATACTTTTAATAGAAATAGGAGTAAATAGAAGTAAAGAAATCCCCTCTGTAAAATCAGGATGGTAGATATCTTACAGGGTAATTAGATTCAAAACATAGAGAATCCCTCTAGGCAAAACCTTAAGTTACAAAAAAGGTACACAGATAGAAATAGTTATTCTATTCAGCACAATTCTTTTCTCAGCCATTTAAAGAAATCATAATTAACACATACCTAGCTAGATTACTTACTAAAAGTTCTAAGACTCCATTCCTGTTCTGTCCCCGACAAAAGCAGCATATAGACAGACACAGAGACTTTGTTTCTCTCCCTCCTCCCAGCTTTTGAAAGTATCTTGTCTCCTCATTGGTCATTTTGGTCAGGTGCCAGCGAGGTTACCTTTAGCTTCTTAACCCTTTACAGGTGAGAGGAGTTTTCCTCTGGCCAGGAGGGATTTTAAAGGGGTTTACCCTTCCCTTTATATTTATGACAGTTCCTTGTAAGTCCCAGGCTGCCTTCTCAGGCCCTGGCTGTGCTGCAGGGATGCTGTGGGTTGGACACTTGCTCTGGTGGTGGCCACACGCTTTCAGGCTCTAAGTGATAGGACCCTTCTTCCTAATGTCGCCCCCGCCCTGTTGGGGTTATGATCCAAGCCTGGCCTGCAGAGCCTCTTGGTTAAGACGTCTCCCTGTGCTGGGCCCGCTGCCCAGGGTCCCCCTTGCTCTCCCCAAATGCTCACGACACCCAGCTCCGGACTGCTCCAGCCCCAGCTCCACTGCTCTGTCTCTGCACTGCTGCTGCTGCTCTGCCTCCAACTCCCTGGGCTGCTTCTTTGGCCCCTCTGCCTCTGGTTGCTACAGCTCTGCTCCCAGGACAGGTCTGCTCTGCAGGCTGCTTCTATGACTCTGCTCCCAGCACTGACCTGCTTCGTGGGCTGCTTTTCTGGCCCCTCTGGCTCTGATTGCTGCAGCTCTGCTCCCAAGGCAAGTCTGCTCTCTCTGGATCTGGTACAGCTCTGCTCCCCAGCTCAGCTTGCACCCCTGCTTTCTCCTTAGCTCAGCCCCACTCTGTCTGACCCAGCCAATTCCAGCTCACACAGAGGACGGGACCTCCCTGGTCGCCTGACTCCCTGATTAGCCTGCTTGCCCTGTCATTCAGGCTGACCTGGAGCATTGGCCTCTCCCCATTGTTCCTGGGGACTATCAGTGTCAGGGTCCTGATTTTTCCATAGATTCTTCCCCTTTTAGTATTGGGAGCTAGCCAACCAAAACACCCCCACTGAATGTTAGTAAGGGGGAAACAGTCTCCTGACACCTACTTTCCTTCTGGTCACACTTGTTCCCAATTTAGCAATGCTCAACACAGACCTGCAGAACAGTCTCTCTATCACTTTCCAAGGAACGCATTGTTAGGATACAGATATTCAGGCCTGCCTGTAAAGGCCTATACTTTAAGAATGTAGGTATATGTTTATCATTTAGCTAGTAATAGAGGTATACAAGAAAGAATCTGTGTAAGGGCCTTCTCTCACTGTGACAGTCTGAGGCCCTGTTCTTAGGCCAATGCCTTTGGCTAAGCAGCAGAGGCAGCCATAAGCTGGGAAGCGACCGGTCACCTCCTCACATTCCAAACTAGTCAATATGGGGCTGTTAGGAAGGTGATCCGATCTATCACCTCCAGAGAAAGGGAAGAGCCTAGAAGATGTAAAAGGAAATTTAGGTTGATAGTTTTCTGTCTGGTAAGAATTCACTTGTCAATAGACACAGCTGGGAAACCTTAAGTCTTTATAGATGTAGTTGTGAAATCCTCACTTCTGTATTGTTTTGTCATTATAGTTCCCACTTTACTATTGTTTGTTTGCATGGTCTCTGTCTGGTTGTATGATTGTTTTTGTCCACTGTATAATTAATTTTGCTGGATGTAAACTAATTAAGGTGGTGGGATATAATTGGTTAGCTAATCATGTTACAATATGTTAGGATTTGTTAGGTAAATTTCAGTAGAATGGTTAAGGTATAGCTAAGAATATTACTATATAAATTAGGGGCAAACAGGAAGTAAGTTGGGATTCGAAAATAAGGAAAAAAGAACTTGGATTTAAGCTTGCTGGAAGTTCACTCCAATAAACATCGAATTGTTTGCACCTTCGGACTTCGGCTATTGTTGCTCTCTGTTCATGCGAGAAGGACCAAGGAAGTGGGAGAGTGAAGAAATACACTAACATGCATAATTAGAGCAATCAACTTCTGCTGTGTACTCCTGCTGCTGCCTTCAAGATTATGGCAAGCACATGTGTGCATCATCAACCAGAGACTGCCTGGCTCTTGGAATTGTTTGGGTTTTTTTTTTTTTTTTTAGAATTTCTATGATTGTTGAAGACACATTTAAGACCAAAATCATAACCACATTATGATCATGGCCAGCTGCCTGCTGACGCATTTTCTATGGTTGTCAAAGACACCTTTAAGAAAGACCAAGAGAGAGAAACCTCACAATACATTTTTTACATACAAGAGATTTTAGTGGGGGAGGGGAGTGGTGGGGAGGTTGTTAACTTAGGGGCAGACTGCTTCCATAATAAAGCCTCAAACTACAGTATTCCATGATCTGTCTCATTTAGTTTTTAGAACAAATTTTCTCTCCTACAATTATTTTCACTAATGCAGTATCTGTCTGGGGGAGATTTTCAAAGGTGCAAGGGGCAGTTAGGTACCCACAACCCACTGAAAGTCAAATTGACACCCATTCATTCTTTTGAAAATGTCCTTAGACAATTTAACACTTCAAAAACAATCAGGATGTTATAACGCTAATCCAGTTTCAAACTATTTTAAATCTTGGTTCAGTCTTGCATAAATGTGCTGAATTTGTTTTAATATTAAAATCCCAGTATGTGCTGCTGTAGAGATATTGTCCAAAAAAAGGCTCAAGAACTTTCAGCATACGCTGCACTGATGATAGCAGGTTGTCCAGGTGACAGGTTTGTTACAATTAAATGAATCCCAGAATAAGTTCCAGTTTCAATCTCAGAAGCAAAAGTAATCAGCCAATCATGTTACATATCCTACTGCGATCCACAGAGTCTTTGTGTCCGTCACAGCTCTCAATTAATTACACAGGCTTTCTCTTTAGTGCAAGCTGTAGAAACTCCTCCATTGGCGCTCTGGAGTTCTCCAATTCAATTGCAACTGTAAGTGAAGTTAGCAGCCTTTATGTAGTTGAACCCAACATTGGGCTGATTGAGGAAGGAGGAGCCTTGCTGTCATATGGGCTTCAAGGTCTGAGGAGATGTCTCGCTCTTGTCGGCGATGACCCAGATGGAGAGGCTAATGTAGGAGCTGAAGGGGGCTTTGGATCCTTCTCGAGAGACAGGTCAGACACCCTGTTCAGAAACATCCTGTAACAGGCTTACCTCAAAGCAGATAATTGTTGTTGTATCTTGAGAGATCAGTTGCATCTGCAGTTGGCCAGTTTCTCCTAAATTCAACCACACCATCTGATTTGTACAATTATTCCTAATCATCATGTTGGATCACTCTGAATGCATTTATTACTTTTACTTACTCTGATGCTTTGATACTGCAAGCCCTTGCACAGAGCATTGGAGGGGTGTACAAGGCTGTGTATTCCAGCAGAACAACAAGAGGAGGTATATGGGCAGCATAAATCAGATTAAATGTCAGATGTAGTTGAGTGGTAATAAACCCCATGAGTACTTGCTTCCTTACTTGTGTGTACAGGATAAAAAAAATGATGGAATTTTGGCACAGAGCATGGATAAGTCTGAAGGGACCTGAGCTTAAGCAGGAACTTAATCATGCTAATGAGTTTCTTAGTGGTCTGTTCCCTTCTATAGCCTTACTTGAGCTACTAGGCAGGATTAACTTGATAGTTGGACAGCAGCATTCTTGTGAATGTTCCCTGTCCCATTCATTACATATTTTTATTTTGCATTTATATCTACAATGCTCTGAATCTGCACTGGGTAGAACCAAGCCCTAGCAAACTGATTCATGATGATTCCAGGATTCATGTTAGGTACATTTACACTCAAGCTTCAAGGCTAGTTGTGAAGGTATTAGAATTTGTCACTGGGTATCGATCTGTAAAAACAGGTTTAGGTTCAGTTTAGTTCAAGGTCTGACTGAAGTTTTTCTACAGTGCTTACTTTATCTGAACGAGCCAACCCTGCAGTTTTGGTTAGAGTCTAACCATTAGACACACAATCATTCATTTAACGGTCACATAACAATAAGCAATGCAACCTACTGTTTGCCAGGAATATATTTATTCTAGAAATGTTAGCTATTTAGAGACACAATTATAAGATAATTTACTATATTATAATAGCCTTTATTCCTACTGGCCTTCTCATGTGTCATCCATATGCATAGCTATCCACCAACTGGCACAGTCTCTTTCATACAGACTTTCTTTAATTCACATAATTTCACCCCAAGATGTACATCTGCTGTTTACTTATTTTGAAGTTGAGTTGTGTATATAACTTATTTACATGATCAACTGAATGTGGTATTCTTCTGGGGGCTGGGAAGGAAAAAAAACACAATAGTTGTGGGAAAAGTGTGCTTGAGATTAATTTACCATGAATAAATGCTTCAGCCTCTACAGATGTCTAACATGCTGTAGAATACCTAGAAAGGTTGCAAGATCTAGCAGCGCATTTTGATTGCAGTGAACTGTATGAAGTATTTTTGATGGCATTGAGTGGGTTAACTTTCAACAGCTTTCCAACTAAGTCAATTGATGATTGACAGAAAGATAATTGAATGTAGAATTCAAGTCCTATTGTTTTTTGTGGAATACTATCTAAAACAAATCTCCAATTTGCCTAAGGTGTCCTGATATTAACTGTTTGTGAGCACAGAAAACTCTTCAGTAACTGTTTCAGAACGCAATAGTTCTTGAAAGATAAAAAGTACTAGATTGCTTTTGTAGCTTAATGCTCTTGTCTGTTTTCTATGTACTGAACCTTGAAATTTCTGTCTTTGGAGACAGCAGCCAGGTTGCTCTCATCCAAATTCAGATCCAGACTGCCCGAACTTGAGGTGAATTGTGGTGAGTCACATCAGGGGTTACAGACCAATTTAGATATAGCCCTTTTGAAGAGGCCTGCCCCCACGCAAGCTGCAGGGATGAAATTCTGACTCTGTTGAAGTCAATGGCAAATTTTCCATAAGCCTTAATAGGTCCAGAATTTCACCCCACACTTGCCTTTTCATTTGGTTTTTGTTTGCCTGAAGGTGCCACAATGTGAAGAGATTTATACTTTGAAAAGAAAAGTAAGTAAAGCTTTTATGACAACATACACCGACCTATATAAGAGCAGGGACATATTAAATCATAGTCACAATAGACACATGCTCTGGCTACCAGAATCATGTGGTGGTGATTTCAAAATCTGAGCTTTTATGTAAAACAAAAAATTATATTTCTAGCTTTCATGGATTTAAAGAAAACTTGAAAATGTTATCCAAATGTAACCCATTTAGTGATGTCTACCTGATGTCTTCTGTCTGCAGACAGCCTCCAGCAGAAGGGCAAGCAAATTACAGCTAGGGAGGAAGTAGATTCACACCTACCACTCAAACAGATCAGGCCCTTTGCTCTGGGGGTGGATATCTACCACAGTTCTGGGGGTGCACAGTGGGTGGGGAATCCTAACACTGCCAGAACTCTAGAGGTGGCACCCTGTTGCTGGCTTGTGCAGATCCTACCACTGCTGGCACTGGAGAAAGCCATCAGTCTAACCCTGCTGGAGTGATAACTGTGGGAACCCGAGCTTGCATTTATTCACTCCTGTGTAGGAGGTTTTTTTTTAGTGCTGAAATAGACATGCCAGGTAACTGGATTTTATTGTATTTGCACATACAAATTACCATCTGACAGTATTTGACCAAATTATTTTTTTCTCCCATACCATGAATCTAAATTGAATGCATAATTTAGTACTTCTTTTCAGAACAAATAGCCTGGAAAAATTTTATGCACAATTGATGATAATTTGAGTGTGCAACCCATGCTTGGAGATTATTAACTTATTCTTCTATCTAAAGTCTTTGTGCACATTCAAAATGTGCTTTCCAAAAATTGTTGAAGTACACGACACCAAAACACCACCCTCAATAATTTTAACCCCAATGATAGCTTGTCATTGAAAGCTGAAACATGAACAGTTCCAAACATCTAATGCTACATATGAAAGGTAATGCAGAAATTCCAGGAAATAGACAAGCAGCATGAACACCAAATTGCTACACACTGTAGGCAACTGAGAATGAAATGCAGGGAGAGATCACAATCAGCCTGTTGTAGAGTGAATATTATATAAAGTACTGAATTTACAGTTCAATTGCACACTGAATTTTAAGAAAGGTGAAACTAACTTATTACTGTGAAGGGTTGTAATTTATTTTGTAAGTATTCGAATTTTGGTAATATTAATTACTTTCCTATATAAAAAGTTCAGATAAAGAACTTATCCTACAAGTAACGGAAACTATATTGTATGTAAATTATTTGTTACATATGTAACTGGCTACTGTGGCATTACCTGATTACACATATGTAGTTAATTGCATATAGTTATTCAGTAAGATAACCAAACCATCAATGACCTTTTTCTCTCTAGTCTCCATATGATATTATTGAAAGTTCAAACATACTATTCATAGAAATGTGTATTTAATGCAAATATTATTAGATATGATTTATTTAGTACCACAGATGTGTGTATATGCTTCACAGCTATAGAATGCATGTTTCTTGGTTACCCAGTTTCGCACATAAGGAGGCACATATATTTTAGGCTAACATCTAGCAGGTAACATTTGAAAATGGATACCCCATAATGGTAGCTTAAAATATATATATATATATACACACACACACACACAAGCAGCCCATAGTGATGTAAATGGATTAATAGATGCATGTTTATCAGGAAAACAGATTAAATTTTTATACCAGACTGTTTCCCTGAATTCAGTTGACACCTGCAAAAATATAATATATGGGGATATTGATGGAAGCTAAACTACAAGTGTGCACAGAGATGAAAAGAGGCCCCTTATAAGGAACAAAATTATTTAAACAGTCCTGTTTTCCTGTGAGAGCAAAAGCATCATACCATTCTCTTAATTAAAATCTTTAAGATGAAGCGGATTTTGCAGTGGAAGGAAAAGATGCAAGAAGTTATTTTATGAAATTGTTTAGAATTGTTTTCTGCATGCTAAACAGGAAAATACATATAATAGCATGAAGCCTTGTTAAACAAATAACTGATAAATCAATGAAACTGCTAAAAGAATAAATTCTCTATGAACCAAGGATATGTATTTAATAGTACAGTTTTGCAGAGTATGTATTTCAGCACTGATGCATTACATAAGAGGATTTGACAAGGTTACAATTTGTATTAATAATGGAAATTCTTTACAAGAATTAACCTTCTATAAAGACTATAAAGAATGATAGATATTCAAATATTCTCAAATGAGTATTTGAATTGAAAATTCCTATTCATTCTTGCCCCCCAACAGAACTTCCATCCTGCATTCCAATGTGTCATACACACAATTGAATTCTTAACAGCTGCCATTCAAAGGAGCTGTACAAGACCATTTGAAAGTAATATTTTGCTCTGTGTGACATCTCATTTTTTCCCCTCAGAAATCATAATTTTTTTACACACCTAGTAGTCTTCTTAACAGGAAACCAGCTCCGCCTGTCATTTTGATTGGGGAGGAACCTTGTTTTCCAGGTCACTGGCTTGAATCCTGGAGACAAGATATTCATGAGGGACCTGTGTGGGGAATTTACATCTCAGTGCAGAGTTTTCCTCTCCATTTGTCATCATGCCAGGTCAGTGAGCTGCTCTCTTGTCAGAGGGAAGATAATGCCTGCTGCATTGCCTCCTGCTTATTACGCACTCAGTGCATCTGACCTTCTTGTGAGACCCCCAAAGCATTCTGATTTTTGGCATCCCTCATATCCTAACTCAAGCCCCATTTTAAAATGAACCCTGCAATCTAAAATGTGACTTTGGAAAACACTACTTTTTTCAACTACTTCTGTCATTGTTAGATTTCTAGCACTATGGAGAATTTTATTTTATTTTATTTATTTTATTTTCATTATTCTATAAGAGTACACCATCCACTTACTCACAGTTTGGGAGAAAAACAGATTATTATTTGTTAATCACTAACACTGTCTTTATCAAATAATCACTAGAACTAATAAATAACCAGTATTTCCAATTATTGATCTATTTTTACTATCTCTACTGTAGTTTAGAAAAGACAATGGCAAACATTTTGTTTGAGCAAACTAATATTTGAGAAACATACACATCAGGTATTCTTTAGGATTGTATCAACTATTATGTCATTACAAACTCATTAAATGTACAGCATATAGAATGGTAACAGCTGTTCTGTACTTCGTTCTTTAAGGGCCTGATTCAATGCCAATTGAAGACCATGGAAAGATTCCCTTTGACTCCAATTGGTTTTAAAAGTGGCCCTTAGTTCATAAAGAATATCCATATATCATGTGAATTGGTATACATATTACAGCAATCCTGCATTATAGGATTGAAGGTTGTGTGAGCACTTTTAGATTACAAAATCATGTTTATATGCTGCAAAAATTGATTCTAGACTTAAGTGTCTACACTACATGAAAGAGATCTGTGATTGGAAGGGGTTTATCTGTGTAAACATGCAATAATTCTGTTCATGGGGTTGTTCTTGGAGTGAAACTAAATAAGATGTTCCCTAGTTTGGGATTCTTGTTGATATGTTTGATCAATAAAAATGTTCCAATTAGCTATAAGTGTTTAAGACAAAAAATAAAAGTTTTCCTGCAAAAATATTTATGAAATTATTTTCAGCCATCATTAGCTTTTATAAATCAGGAGTAGTGGTTGGTTGGTTTGCTTTTTGCTTTTTATTTTATTTTCTAATTTTATGATGAAATCTTCATGGCCATATTGCTTATAAGGTAATTAACAACTGTAGTTTCATTCATTGGAAAATATAACGCTTTAACATTCCTGTTGATATCATGTCTCCACTGTAACAGCAACACAATTAGCAACTGACACTTTAGCAGTATAGTGCCATGAAATGGGAATTCACAAGGGAAAAAAATCATTTTTCCCCTATTTGGGGTATTTGTTTTGCATATAATGGCCAATAGGATAAACATATAGATGAGGCAAAGAAGAAAATCTTAAGCTCTTGGAGTTTTCAAGGGTAAAGCCTGTGCCCAAGTATTTGGTATGGAAATGCAGGGTTGGAAGAATCTTAGTGAGTTGGAGGTTGTGCAAAACAAATGTTTAAGGGGAATGTTTAGCTCCCAAAATTATATCCCAGCTGCCTTACTTAAGGCAGAGGTAAGGTAATGTGCTATAAAAGCTTTGGATTTTGGCTGAAATATTAAATTATTGGCTTTGTATTCAGCATATGATTTGGCAGCACCTTCCAAGGTTATGTCTGAAAGAACAACTCAACAAGATACACCCTTTAAAGTTCTCTTGGCTTTTGCAAGTTCACCATTCCCTCCATACTTTGGGCTTTTCCAAACCTGACATGATAATGGATGTAGGCAAAAGTGTGGAAACCTTAAATAATTTCAGAGCAGAAGATACCTGCAAACAATGGAATATGGCAGTTCATATAACAAATGTCTCCTTGGCTTTCTCATTTAAAGAATATCCATAGTTATGAGAAATATTTGGATATTTTGAACAACAGTATGTTAAGAAGGGCCTTCACAATCTCCGTTTCCAAAATATGCAGACAGCGTATTTCAGTGATGCCCAAACTTTTTCATAGTCACCCTCCCTCACTGGGGCCAGGGCTGGGAGTAGTGTTGCCAGGTGTCCGGATTTCAACCGGAACACCCAGTTGAAAAAAGGGACCCTGGTGGCTCCAGTTAGCACTGCTGACTGAGCCATTAAAAGTCCAGTCAGTGGTGAAGCAGGGCTAAGGCAGGCTTCCTATCTGGTTCTGCATGGCTCCCCGGAAGCAGCGACATGTTCCTCGGCTCCTAGGCAGAGGCGTGACCAGGGGTGCTCTGCGTGCTGCCCCTGCTTGCAGGTACTGGCCCAGCAGCTCCCATTGGCCGTGGTTCTGGGTGGGGGCAGCGCACAGAGCTGCCTGGTCACGCCTCCACCTAGGAGCTGAGGGGCTGGTCACTGGTTCCTGGGAGCCACCCAATCCTATAATGCAGTATGCATCTGGCTGGTGTCCACACCCTTCACCCCCTCCTTCACCCCAACCCTCTGCCCCAGCCTGGTGAAAATGAGCAAGTGAGTGAGGGTGGGGAAGAGTGAGTGATGGAGGGAGGGAGGATGGAGTGATTGGGGTGCCAAGGCCCCAGGGAAGGGGCAAAGCCTCGGGGCGGGGAAATGGCAGAACCTCAGGCAAGGGTGTTCAGTTTTGTTTGATTAGATGTTAAAGATGTAACTGATTTTTATGAAAGGGTTAATCTTGAGTTTTTCGTTTGTTTTTAAAATATCTGTTTTTGTAGTTGTCTATAATTTATTGTATTATTCATAATGGCCTATGGCTTGGACGCTCGATTATTAAACTTCTAAAGTTAAGCACATAAAAACATGTACTTGGTTTATACCTGTGTTTGTGTGTGTTCTACATATAGTATGGGGGCCTGATTCTATTATCACACCATTTTTATACCAATATTAGTAACTCCTGTTGTTAGGACTAGTAATTTACACTAGGTCTACACAACGCAAGAGAATTTAATTCTTTTGTAGGAGAATCATGCCTTATAAAAAAGCTATGTTATAATATAAGGTTCCAAAATCATAAATATTGTGCAAACATTTAAACAATAATTGAGACAATTTCAGTTAGTAGACACTACGCCTAGGAGAATGTAGATTTCTGTCTTCCACACACATACTGAAGCCTCTAATTTCCATAGTATAAGAATAATGGTTCTCCTCATCTTATATACTATCATGTAACTCCTACTGTCTGGGAGACCTGTAAGAAGTAAGTCCTAGGCCATTGCATGTCAGTGTGTGCTAGGAATGGAAAATGGTCCTGGTAACAAGTGAGACTTCTTTCTAACTTTTCAGAATTGCTCACACAGGAACCCAGAGCTCACCAACGGTTGCCTTTCCTTCTCAGAAACCCTTTGAAAATGGCTTCTCTGATCCTCCTGGGCACATGGAGTAGTCTTAGCTAAGTGTGGGACCAAAAGAAATACTCTATTTCAATCATAGGATTTCCATTATGTTATCAAGTGAGACCATGAGGTCTGTCCCCATGTTTGTAAAGTGCTGTACTGTTTCTATTCTGCTGGCTGGTGTGTTCTAGCCAAGGCTCTGCCTGTTGCCTTGATCCAGCCCACCACATGGCCTTGCCCTAAATAAATTAGAAATGTGGGGTGAGCAGGAGTGAGGGAAATAAGCAGAGCCTTGGCTGCAGTGCACCAGCTGGCAGAGCAGAGATGGCATGGAAGGGGAAGTTTTTTGCTACTAGCGTACAGCAGTGACAGATTCTGGAGCAAAGGGGATTATGAAAGGGGATTACGAAAGTGCGGTGATGGAGCAGCCACTGCAGTCCCTAATATATTGCTCTTTCCATTCTCAGGAATAAACAGGCCAACACAGCAGTTCCTTTGAAGCTGTAGTGGGTCTGGCCTTAGATCTGGCTATTGACTTCAGTGAGTAAAAACTGACTGAAAAAACCTCAGGATTTGATTTATAGTTAGTTTGTATGGAGAACTGTGATTTATGTATCAATGTAGTTTATGTATTTGTAGTTTTAAAAACAGATCAAAGAGTGTGACTTTTTGGAATCATAACAAAAATATGTAAAAGAGGGGATGAGATTACATCTGTGTGAGTCTCTCCAGTAGAAAACCTTCAGCTAAATGAATATCTGTAGGAGGGAATATTTTATGCGGGGGGAGAGAGGGGGAGAGGAAAAAAATATAAAAAGCATCTGTTTAACCTATTCTCTATTGTTCTTTCCATCTGTATGTATTTTCTTGAACCACAGCATGTGACTGACCACAAAAAACAGGCCCAATATTTCATTACAGCGAATGTCCAACAGTACATGAAAGGAGAGTGAGGTACACGCAGCACTGTCTCTAAACTTATTTGTGCCCTGTGAGTGCATAAACCCAAATAGTCCAGTATTTGTATTTCCAGAGTGCGTATGTGTCTCCCTTTGGACTGAGCCAGTGTCTAATGTATAAGAAATAAGTAGGAAAAGTAGCTGTCAAGTGTTCATTGCTTTCTGCTGTTTTATAATTATTTAAAAAGAACCTGGATAACTTAATCAAGGTATTTCCTCTTGGCTCCCTAGTATACATCAGGCTGCCTGAGGAGATGATTGACATCCTAAGGTGTCCACAGCATAATCAGTCTTAAGAGCATCTGATATTAAGATTCTGGCTAATGATAATCAAATAAACAAAACAATAGAAAGATTTAGTGATTTCAAAAAAAGATACAATGCCACATGAGCTTTAAATACAGCATGCAGGCAGGTTTTCTATTCTGCCAGCATCACTTATTGTGATAGATGATTTATAGCAGATTACTTGTTTGTTCTGTGATTCTTTAAAGAAAATGATTAATTAACCCCCACCAATGAAAAGCAAGTTTAACAGTGATCACTAAGATTTGTAGCAGACTAATATTGGTGTCAGGATGAAACACTTCTTCACCATTGTGCATCTTTACCTTACCCCTCTTTAATCTATCATTCTGTAGCAACCATCATTTACATTCCTCACTGTTGCAAGCACATTGGTCCCCTTCTTAAATCCTTTGATTGGCTTTCCCCTCACTTTTTGCATCCAAGTCAAGCTTCTGATCCTTATTTGTGTAACTCAGCTTCTACGTACAAGCTTGAATTACTAATCCCTAATTACTCTCTGCCCTCATCCGCTAGCTGGCTTCAGTCTATAAACAGAAGGGTGCAATGCCTGACATCCACTTTATAAAGCATTGCCTCATTAAGTTCTCATTTTATAAAGTTCGAATCAGGGGTAGCAGCTTTCCATGTACTGGACTGATATCCTTGATTACATGCACCTGTTCATGAGTGTGTGCACACTTAAAGTTGCACAAGATGTACAGAGGATGTTTATAGGACCATTGTCTCATTCCTGGTGTAGGGGCACCACAGCCTACTTCAATTCTGATATTTGCTTTAAGATGCCAAGATGCCCAAAATACCTCATTTTCCAATGTTGACTAATTTGGTATTATCAAAACCAGTTTGCATAAGAGCATCTTAGACACTTCCCAAAGAGAGCTATGTCCATGCGAGACTTCAGCTTGCCAGTCCCAGCAGTTTTGACTGTAGAGCTTTTCAAGAAAAGGTAGCAAGAACTATTTTGTAATGGGCAAACTGCTCCCCGTCCCCACTCTCCTCTAACTAAAAAATGGCTGAACCACTGGGTTCAGTTAAATAAGTTTCAAGCCAAATTCACCAAGCCTGGAAAACTTCAGCATCAACTTAAAACAGGAGTTTAGAATGAAAATACATAGGAAATCTTAACTTATAACTGTCTTTAGCATTACATGAGAACAGCCACAGTGGGTCAGACAGATGGTTCATTTAGCCCAGTATCCTGTCTTCTGACAGCAGCTAGTGCTTCAGAGGGAATGAACAGAACAGGGGAATTATTGAGTGATCCATCACCTGTCCAGTGCCAGCTCCTGGTAGTTGGAGGTTTAGGAATAACCAGAGCATGCAATTACATCCTTGACCATCTTGGCTAATAGCCATTGATGACCAGTTATTCCCTTTCTCCACACCATTCATGATTTTATAGCCCTATATCATATTCCTTCCCCTTAGTAGTCTTTCCTAAAATCAACAGTCATCTTTTTAATCTCTTCTCATATGGAAGCTGTTCCATAACTTTGCTCATTTTTGTTGCTCTTCTTTTCACCTTTTCTAATTCTAATATCTTTTTTGAGATGGGGTGACCATAATGGCTAATGTAGTGCTAATGACCAAAAGGCTAATGTAGTGCCAATCTTTAAAAAAGGGAAGAAGGAGGATCCTGGGAACTACAGGCCAGTCAGCCTCACCTCAGTCCCTGGAAAAATCATGGAGCAGGTCCTCAAAGAATCAATCCTGAAGCACTTGCATGAGATGAAAGTGATCAGGAACAGCCAGCATGGATTCACCAAGGGAAGGTCATGCCTGACTAATCTAATTGCCTTTTATGATGAGATTACTGGTTCTGTGGATGAAGGGAAAGCAGTGGATGTATTGTTTCTTGACTTTAGCAAAGCTTTTGACACAGTCTCCCACAGTATTCTTGTCAGCAAGTTAAGGAAGTATGGGCTGGATGAATGCACTATAAGGTGGGTAGAAAGCTGGCTAGATTGTCGGGCTCAACGGGTAGTGATCAATGGCTCCATGTCTAGTTGGCAGCCGGTATCAAGTGGAGTGCCCCAAGGGTCGGTCCTGGGGCCGGTTTTGTTCAATATCTTCATAAATGATCTGGAGGATGGTGTGGATTGCACTCTCAGCAAATTTGCGGATGATACTAAACTGGGAGGAGTGGTAGATACGCTGGAGGGGAGGGATAGGATACAGAAGGACCTAGACAAATTGGAGGATTGGGCCAAAAGAAATCTGATGAGGTTCAATAAGGATAAGTGCAGGGTCCTGCACTTAGGATGGAAGAATCCAATGCACCGCTACAGACTAGGGACCGAATGGCTAGGCAGCAGTTCTGCGGAAAAGGACCTAGGGGTGACAGTGGACGAGAAGCTGGATATGAGTCAGCAGTGTGCCCTTGTTGCCAAGAAGGCCAATGGCATTTTGGGATGTATAAGTAGGGGCATAGCGAGCAGATCGAGGGACGTGATCGTTCCCCTCTATTCGACATTGGTGAGGCCTCATCTGGAGTACTGTGTCCAGTTTTGGGCCCCACACTACAAGAAGGATGTGGATAAATTGGAGAGAGTCCAGCGAAGGGCAACAAAAATGATTAGGGGTCTAGAACACATGACTTATGAGGAGAGGCTGAGGGAGCTGGGATTGTTTAGCCTGCAGAAGAGAAGAATGAGGGGGGATTTGATAGCTGCTTTCAACTACCTGAAAGGGGGTTCCAAAGAGGATGGCTCTAGACTGTTCTCAGTGGTAGCAGATGACAGAACGAGGAGTAATGGTCTCAAGTTGCAGTGGGGGAGGTTTAGATTGGATATTAGGAAAAACTTTTTCACTAAGAGGGTGGTGAAACACTGGAATGCGTTACCTAGGGAGGTGGTAGAATCTCCTTCCTTAGAGGTTTTTAAGGTCAGGCTTGACAAAGCCCTGGCTGGGATGATTTAACTGGGAATTGGTCCTGCTTCGAGCAGGGGGTTGGACTAGATGACCTTCAGGGGTCCCTTCCAACCCTGATATTCTATGATTCTATGATTCTATAATGGTGCATACATTACAGGTGTGGACATACCATGGATTTATATAGTTGGATTATGATATTTTCTGTATTATCCAGAAGTACATGTAATAATCTTTTGTAGGATCCAGCATTGCCTGATACAGAAGACAGGCTACAAGTTTTGATGCAATAAGGGTCTGTTGCGGTATGCATTGCAGTTCCTATGTTCCCACGAATGGTACCCTTGATAACAGGGAACGAGAATAGTTAGGCATGAGAGTTGTGAAAGAACTTCGGACGATAGGGTTGAGGTGGTGTTACTTACTGGAAGTGAGTAAGCATGTAAACTTCTTATGAGGCTTCAGAAGAAAAGAGAATTTGCCCGCTGGGCTGGTTTTCCCAAGGTCTCCAAGCTAACACTTAAAAGAGGCAAACGCTTCAACAGACCTTGGAGTACATCATTGATACAGTACAACTTCTGTGAAAGTGCTTTTTACAGTAAAGGTAAGGACCAAGGGAGTTTCAAATGAAATTATCCTGTAGAAGTGATAAGAAAAGAAGATCTCCCTTGAGGTCTGACCAGACCATATTATGCCTAA
The DNA here is from genome assembly GCF_965140295.1 of Lepidochelys olivacea. Classification (NCBI taxonomy): domain Eukaryota; kingdom Metazoa; phylum Chordata; order Testudines; family Cheloniidae; genus Lepidochelys; species Lepidochelys olivacea. Next base: position 33,542,760 of record NC_140415.1, read on the forward strand.
TGTGTTTCAGAAGGTATGTTCAGCCAGTGTAATTGTACTGAGTATAGTGTGTACGGACGTTATTTCCCCTTGTCTGTTTGAAGCTTTTAGGACTTTTAAAAAGCACTAAAATCACACAGGGCTCTATCCTGCCCCTAGGCACACACACGCATTGACACACATCTTGGAAAAGCCACTACTGCACAGTGTCTGACTTTTATATGACACAAGGCTACACATCAGCACACATCTGAGGTAAGATCCACAGTGTTCCCACTTCTACCTAACCAAGAGCAAAGAACCAATCACATCCCTTCTTGATAGCAAAAGTGTGCTTCAGAGCTCCAGCACTGCATTACAGAACTCCAATATCCAGTCAGGTTCCCAGGGACTTGCTTCAGCAGAGTTTTCCTTAATATGTTCTCCCTAATGCATTTAGATCACTCACCAGGTTCCCTCCCTAAGCCCAACACACACTAATTCCTGGTAGAGGGGCTTCCTTGAGGTCTTTCTGAGAGACTTACTGAAGAAGAATGCTAGCCACCAAACTCATCATACCAATAAATGGCCAACATTTAATAAATGGCCAAGCAGGACAACAACATTGATTTAAACTGTATTGTAAGCACTGTTGTATCTATCTGATATGACCCACAAGGAAGGAAAAAATTCATTGGTCTCAAATGCTATCCTCATCTTAAAGAATACTGAAATATCTGTATTATCTTGACAACTCTGGAGCGTAAAGTCTGTTATTTTCCCAGGACAAGCAGCAGCAGTGAAGAAAGTTGTTGCATTCTGTCCTAATAACGTGCCACGGTTCAGAAAGATTCACTTCTAGGAGTGAGATGTTACTTCACTCTCCAGACCCATTGAGTCCTTGGCTTTTCAGCTGAGCCTGCATGCTACTTAGGGTGCCAGTGTCCATGATAGATGCATTGATACATCCAAAAGCCAAAGGAAATGACTATTCATTTCACAAGGTCAACTCAATAGTCATCAAATGGTTACCACTTTTGATCACTACCAATATCCAGAATTGAACCATGACCAAGAAGTGAACACCAGACCCTGAAACAGTCTGTCCTCCCAAATAACAGGCTGTTTTAACAGACCTATTCTAGGGACTGTTACTTAAGCTTGTGAAAGTTCTGAAAAATCCATTTTCCAGTGAGTGTGGGTTTTAGACAGTGTGATGTGGTGTTCACCCCCACACAGGAGTGGAAGGGGTTAATGGAGGCCAGATGGACCAATTAACCTACTGGATTGGAGGCTGAGAAAGCCCTAATTAGAGAAACAGGCTCAATTGTGCTGGATGACCGGGGCCTGTAAAAGCCAGATAGGGGCCTGCTGGGAAAGGCTGCAGAAAGGCAGTCACTCCCTGGAAAGAGGGAGGAGGGTTGCTGGAGCTGGTACACCCAGAGAGAAGTGAACCAGAGGTAGGAAGCAGTCCAGGGATGGAGCAGTGAGGGTACAGAGAAGAAGCCCAGAACTGCTGCACTGAGGGTCCCTGGACTGGAACCTGGAGAAGGGGGCAGGCACAGGTTCCCCTATGAGCCACTGGGAGAGTGGCACTGAGGCAGTGAATGGGAAGACTGCCTAGGACTGGTGATGGACTGTCCCCCAGAAATGACAGGTTTCAGAGTAGTGGCCATGTTAGTCTGTATCCGCAAAAAGAAAAGGAGGACTTGTGGCACCTTAGAGACTAACAAATTTATTTGAGCATAAACTTTCGTGCACAGGTGCTCCTTTTCTTTTTGTCCCCCAGAAAGGGGAACATTTAGTGACCTCATTGGAGAGCTGAGTCATGAAGAGGATGCTGTGGTTACTGAGTCAGAGAGGGGCTGCAGACAGGCTAGAGACAGAGTGACTGTGTGCAAACCACAGATGGGCGTGTCGATCTTGAGCTAATCCCCAGAGTGACCAGGAGGAGATCCCAGACCAGTGGTGAGTGGTACACCCCATACAGAGAGCTTAGCAGCAGAGAGTGATTTTAGTGAATGTCTCCCTGAAGGAGGCACACAATGTATAGTAAAGTGTGGTACAATAACACATAGGTGTGGCAATATTGTTTAAGCCAATGGGATATACAGGGGATGTCCATCTCGGGATCAGGCCCTATGAAACCAGCAGCAACAGAAAATACTCCACTGGGGATCTGCAACCTTTTGAACACATGATTTTATTTTGGGGGGCCCTTTTACTTTTATTTTAACCTTTCATCAATACAAATTATGAGTGTCCTTTGGAGATTGTTCTGTCATCACAGTAAAGGTTAAACAGTGTATTCAGCCTAGAATAAGTCTGAACACAAGCCATACATTGGCATTTTGTTTGTGAAATGTGGTTTTTCGTGTGAGAGATCTCTCCTTTTTACTGAGTCAGAGTGCTGTCACAGGCAAATCAGATTCAGCAGTTCTCTCCAGAGTATTGTGTCCTCAATGACAGCACATCTGTGCACAAGCCCACTTTAAGGCTTTTGTATCTTCATTCTACAGTTCATTCTAAATTTTCTCTTTTTAAGGTGCCACATAGCAAATACCACTCCCGGTTCAGTACAAAGCCACAAACAAGCCAGGAAAACCTTTTACTTTACTTCGATACTCATTTAGAGTTTGGTTCAAAGCCCATTGGCATCCGATGAAGTGAGCTGGAGCTCACGAAAGCTTATGCTCAAATAAATTGGTTAGTCTCTAAGGTGCCGCAAGTCCTCCTTTTCTTTTTGCGGATACAGACTAACACGGCTGCTACTCTGAAACCAAAAGAGAGACAGTTCCTTTTGAGGGAATCCTTATTTTTTGGCTCTTCCACATTATAGCTGGCCATAACAAAGCATGACAGTGAAGTGAGGGTGAAGACGTAATACTTGCATACCTGTTTACTGAACAGTAAACCAGCAGATGTATCACCAGCTACCTCATCCTCCAAGTTTGGGCCCTCTCATTCAAGACCACCAATGTCGGTTTCCTCTGCTTTTATTAAAAATGTGAGCAATCAAATGCTAACTCTCCTCATCTACGTCCACAGCCTGATCAATGAAACATGAGGAGAAAGGGTGTAAGAGGGCCATTAAACCCAGCCCTGGAGCCCGCAGAAGGAAAAAGGTGAAGTTCCACAATGGACCACTTAGTCTTGATAGTTCTTCTGGATGGGCAATTTTCCTGCCTAGAATCACAAGTTCAGAGCAGACATTTTTACAATTATAAAGCAAAAGTTACATATTACCTCACTATGGGATACAGATGGTGTAAGATGAATGCATATGACAACTTACATGCATTTCATAGAGTCTAAACATATTCTTACAAGTTCAACACCGATCTTGAAAAATATTAACAAAAAGGTGAGCTGGTCTGGTTTCCAGCTATGAATTTGTCAGTGCTCATCTGGCAAGAGCTGGCACCTGGCATCACAGAAATCATCTTTCTTTCTTTGAACCCATAAGAGAACTGCATGTTATCAAAGCCTTTATATACCAGAATGAGAGAATGTAATAAAGGAGATATTTAGAACATACATTGACATACAGGAGGTGAAAATTTTTAACCAATAACTTATCCCAGGCACATTCAGAAAGTTAAGGATTAATGCAAACATTATCTCACACCGTTCCCTTCTGAGGCTTAGTTACATATATGCAAATGGAGTTCTGGGTCCCCCCTAAAATGGACTGTACTAACACCCCCAGGATTTAGGAATTTTTATTTGGGTTTTGAGAAATGCTAGTGTCTCCACCTGTAATTCCATAGACTGAACAATTAAACTAACTTCATTCTTTCAGCTTCTGATGGAACAATCTATCATTTCTAAGTGAACATTATTAGGTGAAAAATGATGCTGCAATGACAGTGAGTAATTTTTTTTTCTTCTGTGCTTCTTTGTCCTAGCAAGAAAACAAGAACAACTTCCCCATACCATTTTCAAGTGGCTTTTAAAGCTCTTTAGACAACTAAACATATTAATGATTTGCTATTTATAAGTTGTGCCTATTGAAAGACTAGCAGGCTAAATAAAGAGAATAGAATGCAAGATCTGCTCTGGCAAGAACGTGACTCTCCCATGCCTCTTGTAGCTGTATGCATTTATGCATTTTTAATGTGCCTCTTTTCTTTCATGATTAGGCTTGTCAGAATTAGAGCTCTGAGATCTCTAATAACTGGGTGAGTTAGTGACATTTTTAAAAAAGAAAATGTTTTCTGTGTTCATAGGAAAATCAGAATTCCATTAGAGCAAATGGAGGAGCTGCTAAGAAAATGAACTCCACTGTGATATATTTGCTCTGTCCTTGCATTTTTTTGTTCCCGAACTACTGAAGTCCCACTGTCCAATAAAGGCTTTCAATACACACAAAAACATAAGCAGATTTCTAGCTTCCTAGTCATTTTAAGCCAAATTATTACTTAGCGATACCTTTGTCAGCATCTCTAAGGACCTGATCCAATTCACACTGAGATAAATGGGAGTCTTTCCATTGACTGCAATGGGCATTGGATCACTCCAATGAGCCTAGGACAACTTACTATCTGGAGTTTCTATTTCTAGGTAACAACTCACTGAATTTCTGTCCAAACTACTGAAAAATAGATTTTCAAGGTTGATGTAGCTTGGATTGCGTCATGGGATTATGACTCGTCATTACTTCCAACATGAGCTGATGCTTTAAAGGCAGAATTTTAGGGTTGGTCTAAAATTTTCCATTGACATTTTTTGACTGAAAATAAGGAGTTTGAGTAAACTTTTTTCCAAGAAAGTGTCTGCTTTGCATGAAAAGTATTGATTTTTTTCCATTGAAAAACTGAATGCACAAAAAAGGAAATGTTTAGTTTTGGACATTGCCTCATATTTCTCTTCTTTTGGGACTGGGCTTCCTGACTGGATAGTTCTTCTGGATGGGCGGGGAACCACTTTTCCTGCCTAGATTCACAAGTTCAGAGCAGGCATTTTTACAATTATAAAGCAAAAGTTACATATTACCTTACAGCATGGGTTACAAACTCTATAAGTAAGCTGAATGCATGCAGCAACTTACATGCATTTCACATCCCAAAGTGTGCCATGGCCAGGGATTTCCATGATGCACTGCCCCCCCAAAATGGTACATAGTACCTGTGATGGGGTGTACAAACCCTATAGCAGGCAAAAGGGGATTAAAGAGCAGTTTTGGGCTCAGGCATCCCTGCTTCACCATGCCTGCAAGGTATGCTAATCTTAGTGGAGGAGCTTGAAAAGGGTACAGTTCAGTTCAAAAGGCCCAGCTTGGGTAGAGGGACAGACCTGTTCTCCTCAGTGCCCAGAAAGGAGAGTAGCAGAGAGCAAGATGCCTTTGGTTGCCTGTGAGACCAGAGTAGTAGGAAAAATAGCTGGAGGACCCTACTAGGACAGAGAAGCTGTTGCCACTCTTTATTTCTGTTAATTTAGTTTCCTTTCCAATGCTGCCTTAAGAACTGGGACTAGGAGTTTGACCGGGAGACTGCCCACGCCCTCCCCCACCCCCGCCCTGCTGAGAATACAAGCCCCCTGAGAAGACTGGCTGATATAGGAAGTAGCCCTGGAAAGAAGCAAGAGGTCTGACTGGGGCCCTGGACTGGAATCCAGATTTGAGGGAGGGGCTAGGTACCCCTTCAGCCTAACTGGGAAGACTTGCAGGAAGACCACAGATACAAGTGTTCAGAAAGATTACTGGGACTGGACCAGGGACATCGACCTGGTGTGAGGTCCTGGGATTACTGGGTGAAAATCCTGGTTTGCCCTAAAAGGGTCAAACCAGTGGCTGAGTCACAAGGCAAAAGGGGACCAGCTGGACCTCAAACGTGACACACTGTTCACTTTGCCACAGTACCTCATAGCTGATATACTCCCACCAGGGAGCCAGACCTGTAAAAGAGAATAGTAACAATGCACCCAAACTACAACTTCCATGAGGCACCTGGATGGCATATCCTAGCCAGACTAGTCTGGCTTTTGATTTTTCATCAATCCACATTTTCCACAGGAAAAAACGTTCTGCCCAGCTGTACAAAATTTGACCCTTACGAATTCTGATGCGTTCTGACATTGTATAGACGTTGAAGATGAGATAACCCTCTTTAGGAGTTAATATCTGAACAAGTATTTAATCATGTAAGGCGTTCATCACATCCAAATCTGTACATTCTAACAGGTGGAGTTAATGTGCGATGAAGGACTCCAATGCATTGTGGAATGTTGTGTAAATAGTTCTATGAACAATTTTTGATGCCTGTATAACGTTGGATTACATTATTCTTCCTACTGTGTTGAAGAAAAGATAGAGGACCTGAGTTTCAAAAGAGCTGAGCTTGCACAACTCCAGATGAAGTGAAGGAACATTATGGGTGCTCAGCAATGCACAACTCATAACTGTGAAAAAATATCTGCCTTAATGCTTGTAAAACCCAAACACAAGCTATTAAGCAATTTAAAGAAGGAAGAAAGAGCAATTATAATATTTTCATGTGTTCAAAACCAAATCATGGCAGAAAATGTGGCAGAAAAATGGGTTTGAGAGGACAGTGGGCTAGTATACAAGTTAGCTTACAAAGCTGGCATTTATTCTTATTTCATTTGTATTCGTCTATCTAACATACTCAGGTATGATAGTTTGGGGGATGGGGTTTGTAGTGATAAAGTTGTGTTTTTTTTTTCCTTAGACTTCTGAAGAACACAGGCAGCTATTTCAAGTTTCATTAAGTATAAATGGGGATAATTTTTCTCTATTTGGGAAACTGGAGAAAATTTTTTAACCTTTAATGGAAAGCCCATGTTTCTTATGTTTGAGAAGACGATTAGCAGACATTGTAGTGGGGACAAAGTAGGGTCTTGGTCACTGGGAAAAGAAGCAAGTTTCCAATTGTTGGAGGATTGATTCAAGATAGACATCACCTGCCTCCTGCTGGGGAAACCCTCCCTCCCTCCAGACAGCTTACTGAAAGTACCCTACCTTCCCCCACTGCTGGGTACCACTCTGTTGCTCATGCTAAGAAATGGTAGGTACAAATCAATACACAGAAATAGCAAGACTGAGGTTGAGAGTCTAGTATGGAGGTCATTCACCAGAAGGTCAAGTAAGGTGCTAGCAGTGTGGGGCTGTTGTCACTCTCTGGGCGGGAGGGGTCTTTCAGGGCTTGTCTGGATCAGATTGAGGGAGAAGCTAGATACAAGGTGAATCTATAGTGAGAGAAAATAGGGAGGAAGAAAGAAGGTAAAAATTTCAGAGAAACTGTGTAGGACTCTTCAGATGCTGCATGTAGGATATATTTTGACCTGCATACTTTAGGTATGTACTATATATATAGGTTAAGCAAATGAGAAGAACTGATGCTAATTTCCATACAAAATGTTAAACTGGCAAGTCATACAGACTGCAAGCACATCGAGGGAAGTGATTATTCCCCTCTATTTGGCACTGGTGTGGCCACATCTGGAGTATTGTGTCCAGTTTTGGGCCCCCCAGTACAGAAAAGATGTGGACAAATTGGAGAGAGCCCAGTGAAGGGCAACAAAAATTATTAGGGGGCTGGGGTGCATGACTTATGAGGAGAGCCTGAGGGAGCTGGGCTTATTTAGTCTGCAGAAGAGTGAGGGGGCATTTGATAGCAGCCTTTAACTGTCTGAAGCAGGGTTCCAAAGAGGATGAATCTAGACTGTTCTCAGTGGTGGCAGATGACAGAACAAGAAGCAATGGTCTCAAGTTGCAGTGGGGGAGGTCTAGGTTGGATATTAGGAAAAACTATTTCACTAGGAGAGTGGTGAAGCACTGGAATGGGTTATCTAGGGAAGTGGTGGAATCTCCATCTTTAGAAGTTTTTAAGGCCTGGCTTGACAAAGCCCTGGCTGGGATGATTTAGTTGGGATTGGTCTTGCTTTGAGCAGGGGTTTGGACTAGATGACCTCCTGAGGTCTCTTCCAACCCTAATCTTCTATGATTCTATGAAGAGGAGAACTAGAGAGATGGCTTTGCAGGCTAAGGAGAAGAGATGTGGCTTTGGGTAGGGCTTTATAATATTTAGAAAGTGAATTTACATAAGAACAGCCATACTGGGTCCATCTAGCCCAGTATCCTGTCTTCTGACAATGGCCAATGCCAGATACATCAGAGAGAATGAACAGAATGATCAATCATTGAGTGATCCATCCTCTGTCATCCACTCCCAGCTTCTGGCAATCATTGGCTATGGACACCCAGCACATGGGGTTGCGTCCATCACCATCTTGGCTAATAGCCATAGATGGCCCTATCCTCCATGAACTTATCTAATTCTTTTTTGAACCCTGTTATAGTCTTGGCCTTCACAAAACATCCTTTGGCAATGAGTTCCACAGGTTGACTGTGTATTGTATGAAAAAGTACTTAGTTTTGTTTGTTTTAAGCCTTCTGCCTATTATTTTCATTGTGTGACCCCTGATTCTTGTTTTATCTGAAGGAGAAAATAACACTTCCTTATTCACTTTCTCCACACCATTCACAATTCTATAGACTGATATTGTACCCCCCTTAGTTGTCTCTTTTCAAAGCTGAAAATCAGTCAACAATTAGGAAAGGGACAGATAAGAAGACAGTAAATATCATAATGTCACAGTATAAATCCATGGTAAGCCCACACATTGAACAGTGTGCAGTTCTGCTCACCCCATCTCCAGAAAGATATATTAGAATTGGAAAAGGTATAGAGAAGGGCATCAAAAATGGTTAAGTGTATGGAAGAGCTTGTGTGAGGAAAGTTTAAAAAGACTGATTTTCAGCTTTGAAAAGAGACAACTAAGGGGGGTACAATATCAGTCTATAGAATTGTGAATGGTGTGGAGAAAGTGAATAAGGGATATTTACTGTCTTCTTATCTGTCCCTTTCCTAATTGTTCCCAACATTCTGTTAACTTTTTTGACTGCTGCCGCACATTGAGTGGGAGTTTTCAGAGAACTATCCACAATGACTCAACGTCAGGAAAGATCTTGAACAGCTAATTTAGATCCTATTTTGTGTGTATAGTTGGGATTGTTTTCCAGGGTGCATTGCTTTTGTATTTATCAGTATTGAATTTTATTTGCCATTGTGTTGCCCAATCATCTGGTTTTGTGAGTTTATCCCACAATAAAGCCTTTCCAGATACTGGTAGCAAAGGACAGAATGTTCTATTGCCTACTGTGCAGAGACAAAGTACCCGGATTACTCTAGTTACTCTAATGTAACTAGTCTTCCTTTCCAATGGAATAGATGAGAGCAAAATTTGTTCAAGGAAGGTAGGGACAGAAAGAAGTTTGGTATTTCTGGAATGTAGGGAGCAGGAAAGAGTAAAACACAGGTTCAGTTAAACTCAAAGTGCCAAATCCTGGAGTACTGTAACTGAGCAGAGTTTGAGCTAAAATAGCATCTATCGGTTTACTGCTGTATTTGCTGTAATTATGTAAGAGTTTTTGTCTTGTTTAATTCTGTTTTAAACATAGCATTCAGCATCTTCAGCATTGTTTATTAATCAAACTTATAGGGATAAAATATGTTCTCTTTTTAACCCATTCTCTTCATCTTCTTAACTATTGCTGACAGAACAGCTGCTAATCAACAGATTTACTTATTCTGTAAGGGTTTGCATCCTGGTGCATGTACAGCAAATGATTCCACTGAAAACTGGGCTGCATTCTCCTCCTCCCCCGCCCCCATTTTCAGATCTTACTTTTTAATCTGCATTACAGCTACAACTTTCTGGCTTTCTCGTGCACAGAATAAAGTATTTGCATACATAAAATTACTTCTGTGAGATTTTTATTAATGGCAAGTGACATTGTTAAAAAAAGTGTTGATACTTTATTGCCAAAAATAATTAGTAACAATTACCATAAAATTACTACATCTCTTTCAGAAAAATTGTTGGAATTTTAATGTGAATTGACTGAGCTTCTTTGGTAGTTTTATCATTGTTTAGCATCTTTATTCCTGCTGTGATAATTTAGGAGTTGGCAGAGCTTTGTGATTCAAGATGCTTTTTTAAACTCCTTTATCTCTAAAATTTCATTTTAAGATGTTTTGTCCTTATTATAAGCTAATTATTATGGTGATTTTTGGGACAAGACAAGTGATAAAATGAGGTTATTTTAATGCCACTGCTTCTTTTTTTCTTCAAAATAACTACCGTAGTGATTAGTCAATATGAAGAACAAAACATTTCTAATATTTAATTTTAAGATAGAATAATGGTTTTTTTGTTTGTTTTTTTAAAAACCTGGCTCTAAATTACAAAATTCTGCCAGATTTTAAATGATCACAGCAGAGATAGAGATAATTCTCCTCCAGCTAACTGGGTAGTTTGGGCAATTCGCTGGAAAAATAAACACTACAACTTTGCATTAGTGAGAAGCTTCATAATCCATTATCAGTTACCTGAGCACGTCAGGTAACTTGGGGATTGGTAAATAGGCTATGAAGCCTTCAGCTATTAAGTCACAGCTCTGAATATAGTGTAAGTTGCTAGGAATAAAGAGTCATTAGTATCCAGTGACTGTTTGGTCAACTATATGAAATGAGTTGGTGGTCACAGTCCAATTCCTATTTGGCAAGAAATTACTCCTACCATTGACACTAGCTGGCACCTGTCCGCCTTATTTCACTCTGGTACATGGGTACAAATGAGGAGTAAGTCTACCTAAGTCAACTGAATTTTGCTCTTTGGTGATTTGTTGTATAACCTGTGGATGAAAATTTGCTCTTAGTTTCAACCATGTAAATCCTGCATAACTCTGAATTATGCAGGATTTACATTGAGGACATAGTCATGCCATAAAATTAGATATTGTAGCCTGCGCTGATGTTTCCTAGATCAATGAGCGGTGAATGTTACCTGTTACGTTTTGTTATATCAGAATTATATTTGTTTTCTGAATTGGTATCCCCTATGTATATCCAAGTTATTCCATTATAGTTTATGGAATTAGTCCAAATTTGTAGTGGTGTAATTGAGAACAAAATCTAATCTCCAGTGTCTAGAACTATCAAAGTGGCATCTTTCATGATCTTTAAGCTACCTTTTAAAAAGTACAAAGCAAATGGGAAACTGGATCCATCACAGAGTACACTGTACAGCAGTTGATTTTCGTCAAAATGTTGATTCTATCCTTTAAACTAGGAGTTCTGTAAGTTGAGAAACCATTTTGGCCTGCCTTGTCAATAAACAGAAACATATTTTAATAGTCTTTGAAATTATTTTTAATATTACCAAAAGAACTGCATACATTGTTGTGGTTTACTGTCATTTTGTTTTATATAAATTTGAGATTCATCCAACAAAAGGAAGTTTAGAGTTAAGGATGAAATTCTAGCAATGACTAATCCATTGTTCTTGTGTATTTCATGGTCATACAACATGGACCAAATTCAGCTGACCTCCAAAAACATGTCTGTGTAAATAAAAAAAAAAAAGTACCCTTGTTTTCACATGCCAGGTGCCCACTTATTCACATGCAAACAAATGTACCCATAAGTATGAATGAAAATTTGGCCCATATGGCTTGTACTAGGCATATGCAACTGGATCACTTAGATGTGATATCTGCCTTCAGCTTCTTCCTATGCTACTATGGTTTTAAGTTGAAGCCTTGACAATTTTTGAATGTAGTTTTCTGTGGTTTAATTACTATCATTATTATAGATATAGTAGTAATTATCTCTTCCTACTGTCTCATTATGTTTTGATCAATTCACATAAAAGTTTACTGTAAATATAAGGATAGGTAACATTAAAGAAAACATATAATTATGAACTATATAATCAAATACAATCTAAACAATTGAATGTTTTCCAATAATAAGAACAATTAAATGTTTAGAAAGTAAAGAAATATTTTCCTTTAATAACCTAGATTAGCTTTGGAAGCAATGAATATATAAGGATTTATTTGTTGACCTCAAATTACTTTACTTCTGTTATACTGATAACATCTAGGTTTCTCAAAAACCTGCTGGCACAAAATCTTTTCAGCTTATTAATGATTCAGATGGCAGTTTCTGAAGAGACAAGTCCCACAGAGAAGGAGCACTTGATTAATGACCTGGAAACACTTTTCCTTTTCAGCTGATTAAATAAAATTGACTGGATTTTTACATTTTATAATAAAATGACCCGCAGGGCTGAGATGACACAGTGAAAGCAGCATGTTCACTCTTCAGCAGATTTTTATTTTGTCACTTGTAAAAATGAAAGGGCTAACCACCCAAGCAGAAAAATGCACTTTATCACCGTCCACTGCCGACATGCTGACAATTGCTGCATACAAATACAAAAACACGAAGGAAACTAGACTGTGTTTACACTCAGCCTGATTTTGTCTAATGATGACAAAAGGTTTGTGACTTCTTGGGAGCTGAAGAGATACTATTTAATTATTATGCATAATAGTCAGAAATATAACAACACTACCAGCAATCATACAAGCCTTTATAACAGCGATTTAAAAGTGGACTCTTATAAAATTCCTGAAATTTACATAATACTTTCCTGTTTTCTAGGGAAAAAGTATAATTTTTAAAGAACAGGTGTAGTACCTGATGCAGTTCCCAATTAAAACAATGGCATAAGGTCCTATTAACTGCAGTGGGGCCAGTATTGTGTTCTCAGTGCTACAGGTGAACAGTACATTTAGATACAATAATGTATCTTAACTGTGTGCACTTATATACAAAAAAAGAAAAGGAGGACTTGTGGCACCTTAGAGACTAACACATTTATTAGAGCATGTGACACAATGTCACACAGGGCCATAGAAATAGTTTCCATACCATGTCAAATCTATTCAGCCAGAGCTTTCCTGGTCTATGGAATTCTGTAAATCCATTTCTTCTGGAAATGATCAGTATATCATCAGATTAGGGTTTGATTATACTCTTTGTGACAATCTTGTAAATTGGATAATTTCTGTTTATACCTAATGGGCTCCCTCTCTTTCTTTTAATGTGAAATTCAGCTAATTTTGAAGTAATGGGCATATAAATTCCTCCAGAAATTTCATATTCGTCGGTATGAAATAACAGCTAGTTCAATGCTTTAGATTTTTAAAACAAAAATAAGCATCACTTTCAGGTGGTGTCATTCAGTTTACTATTTATAGTTTCTGATCTGATCTATGTTCTTCACAGAGATTGGGGATAGATTCTCAACTTGTGTAAATTATCATGGATCCATTGATTTCAATGGAGTTATGAGCATTTACACTAGTTGATGATTTGCCCCCACACCTTATCAGTTCAGTATTGCATTTTACATAGTGGGAGGAAGTGCAGGCACAGATTCTAACCAGTGTTAAAGGCAAAGTTTTTAAAATTAATTCACAAGTGGTTTATGATCAGTTTCTAGACGCATCTTCCCTCACCCACATCTGGTATTTATGTACGAAGTATAAGACAACCACTCTCAACTGCCAGCATCTTTTCAATATCCATGTAGTTTCTTTTTCTGCCATGTTTAGGGATATTGATAGAAATACAACTAAATGTTCTAGCATAAACATTTACCTAGACCTTCTGATAACAGAAGGAGCAAAGATAAATAATAATACCATGGAATCCCTGGTAATCAGATTTTTTTTACCTTCTCCCTTGACTGTTTTTATCTCTCTTCCCAATGCCGTGTGGTGTCATTTTCCCTCAGTTTCCTTCAGGGCTTACTGACCATGGAACCATTTAGATTTAGTTTTGGCAAATAGCTTAAAATTCTGTCCCTCTGTTTTTATTACAGAGCAGACATTTTAACTATTCTTTTTATTTTGTCTGGATGAAAAAAAAGCCATTTTCCTCCATTTTTACCTTATAATATAACTTTGCCAGGCCCGCCATCCTTTGATTGTTGTTGTTCAGTGATAGGTGTCTTCCTCTTGTTCACAGAATTATTTGCTGAAGTCTTTCACTCTGTTCCTTAGGATCCCTAAACCAAGTTACAATATAATCCATTATAACTTTTACTCTTTTTAATCCCCCAGAAAATCTATACAAATATTCCCTGACACATCTAAGGATCAAAATTTACACCAAATGGCATTTGATGAAACTTTACAAAGGTAAAATAGTCTAAGATTCATAGATTCTTTTTAAGACCAGAAGGGACTATCAGATCATCTAGTCTGACCTCCCTTCTTGTACAACACAGTAGGCCATAGAATTTTACCTATTTACCTTGGGTTGAGCCAAATACCTTGTGTTTAACTAAGGGTTTGACTACACTAGAGCTGGAAGGTGTACATTTCAGCTAAAGAAGACATACTTGCACTAGCTCTGGTTGAGCTAACATGCTAAAAATAGAAGTGTAACTGCTGTGGTCCAAGTAGCAGGAGGGGCTAGCTGCCCAGAGGACACACTTATGTGTCAGATGAATTGTATTTAGGGCAGTTTGCCCTTCCTGCCTCTCATGCTGCTGTGGCTACACTTCTATTTTTAAGACTCTAGCTTGATCAGAGCTAACTTGGGTATGTCTCCTTGAGCTGAAATTTATACCTTCCAGCTCTTGTGTAGGCATACACTAAGGCAGATCTTCCAGAAAGGCATTCAGTCTTGATTTGAAAACACCAAGAAATGGAGGATCCAATACCTCCTTAGGTAGTCTGTTCCAATGGTTAATCACCCCACTTAAAAAATTGTGCCTTATTTCTAATTTGAATCTCTGTCTTTATCCTCCAGCTACTGGTTCTTGTTATGTCTTTTTTCATCAGATTGAACAGTCCTTTAGTACTGGTATTTTCTCTCTGGGAAGGTGTTTATACATCATCAAGTTCCCTCTTGATCTTTCTTCTTTTTGATTACCTAGAGCTTCTTCAGTCTCTAAAGCATTTTTTCCAGCCCTCGAACCATTTGTGGTTCTTTTCTGCACCCTCTCCATTTTTTCAGCATCCTTTTTTTTTAATGTGGACCCCAAAACTGGACACAGAATTTCTCATCAATGCCACACACAGAGGTAAATTTGCTTCCTTACTCCTACTCAGTGTTCCTCTACTTATACATCCGAGGATCATTATTCCTTTTTCCCACAGCAATGCACTGGGAGCTCAGGTTGAGTTCCTTGTTCATGATGACTCCTACATCTTTCTCATTGTCACTGCTTTCTAAAATAGAGTTGCCCATTTTGTAGTTTAGCCTTCATTCTTCTTTCCTTCATCAAGAGCTTTTCTCCCACATTTTCAACAGTTTTTATCAGGCAATGTTCATTTTTATTATTTTATTTGAATCATATGGATCAATGCATGGCTGTACTTTATTTGACTTTCCAGTTACAATGACATATTTAATCCAGTCTGTTAGTGTTTTTACTATTTCAATAACTCCCAATTTTCCATATTATGAAGTTATTTTATCTCTTAGGACTAATAAAATTTTTCTTCATGGATGAATCATTACAGTTACTGATTTGTCTATCTTCAATGGTAACTGATTTCCAGACAACATAAGCCTTGGAAGACCTCTTGGAATTCTGCCAGTATAGCGGAAATACCTCTGAGACTCTGTGTGTGTGTGTGTGTGTGTGTACACATACATACATATATGACCTTTAAGTCCAAACCTAGTGAGATTGAAGACCTGGAAATCTGGAGAACTGATATGTCCTCATCCGCATATTTTCTGTTAAAACTATTTTTGATGGAAAATTGGGTTTGTGATTGTGATATTTGTCATTAAAAGTATCCATTATCCATGGATAATTTTGATTTTTCATTGAAAACACAAAGAACCACAATGAAAAATATTTTGGCCAATTTTTTTTATTTGTCTCTGCTAGTGCTGTGCTTCAGATGAGTTTTATTTTGGTTGCTTCATGTCCCTTTTCTTGAGGTGGGCTCCCCATGTGGACTACATTTCCCATGATACACCAGGGTCAAGGACTCCCATAATAAACTACCTTCCCTAAGCAAGAGGAGAGTCCATGATGCATTGCATCATGCATCCGATGAAGTGAGCTGTAGCTCACGAAAGCTTATGCTCAAATAAATGTGTTAGTCTCTAAGGTGCCACAAGTCCTCCTTTTCTTTTTGCGGATACAGACTAACACGGCTGCTACTCTGAAACCAGTAAGAATCTAACCACTGTAGAAATCAGAGCATGAATGTCACTTAGCACAGAGTCTATGCATTACTTAAGTCCCACTTAAGCTTTATTCTGAGGCTAAAGTGAGACCTTAATGATCACAGACCTTGCAATGGTCCTCTATAGAAAGGTTAATTTCACACAGACACAATACACTGAGAGAACCCATTGGACACTATAGCTTATACCAGCATCAGCCATAGAGCTGTGCTGTCTGCTGTTGAAAGACATAGCAGTTTAAAACGTTCCGCAGTTACAAGGGGAACATGCATTGCTTTAATAAATTAGTCTGGTTCTAACATTTTCTTTTCAATCGGGAAGGCCTCTATCCTTTCTTTACTAGTATACTGTTTAGTTTTGCATGCTTTCAATTACCTAAGATCTTTTCTTTGCTTACAGGTAAAAGTCAACATAAAGGTAAGTTGTACTTCACCGTGGAGATAGAAATGTAAACAAGTGTGATTAAACCTGTTGATATGTTCCTACTTTGTTACATGAATGTTGTGGTGGAATCTAAGCAAGACAGTTGGTAAACAGTCCTGTGCACATACATTTTAATACATCCAGTACAGTGGTATATCACACTAGATTCTTGGTTGTATCAAAATCACATTTGTTGCTGACATCTTTCCATCTATATATCTAATCTATGATTTCCAATGTGTTCATCACTTTATCTAGGCACCATATACATATTTAAGAAAAGCATTTTAATGGTCAAACAATAGTTTTCAGTCTTTATTTTTAACCTATACCTTGTACACCTCTCATAGTTTTGCTTGATTACAAAAATAGTCTTTCTGGCAATGCTTTGGCATGTTTTGTTCCAGTTTCATATGCAACTAGGTAGCTCAGAAGCTAGTAACAAACAATTTATTAAGTCACACAACCTGAATTTCCTTACTTCCTAGTCCTATTCCTTTGTCACAACACTGTCCTTCCTCTCTTTGTATTAACTGTATGCTGTAGATGAATTTGGTATCCATCAAAGATTTAGGTACCACAGGATCTAAGCATGTTTGCTGGTTTGAAAGTTAGGTCAGTCATTATAATACCATTACCATAATACAATCAATCTATTTTGAAATTGAAAATTCTTCAACCAGATAGCAAAATTTTACCTTTCATCAATTCATGTTTTTATAGACAGTAAGTATTTACAGCACCTATAGGTTACTAAATTCTTATAATTTGATACTATACCCTAATAGTATATAAATCTATCATGTTTGAAAGGAATATAAAAGCTCACCCATTATTTATAGCTTCCCCTTCTGTACAGATTTAACAGCAATTCACAAACTTTTAGGATAGATTAGTGTGCAACCCAGAAGAAAGGGGAAGTTGATGATGAATATAAATCAGAAGGTAGGAATTATAGAAAATTGATGAGGGAAAAAAAGGGATATAAATAGAAATCTCTGGCTAGCAGAGTTAAGGACAATAAGAAAGAAGTTTTTTAAGTATGTTGGGAAGAAAAAGTATCTTGGACAACAGTACTGGTCCGTTACTGATAGAAATGGTAGAGTTGTCAATATTATACAGAAAAAGCAGAAGAGTTCAATAAATATTTATTTTCTGTATTTGTGGGGGAAAGAGATAATGTGAAACCTGATTATTATGGATGATAGTGTCTGTAAAAGAGCAGCTGCATCCTACCAGCAGGTCTTTCTAGAGACCAATAACAATGAGATTGGCCTATAGTTGCCACATTCAGTAAGAGATCCTTTGCCCTTGTACAGGGACACTATGATGCTGTCTTTCCATTCTGTTGGTACTTTGCCTGATGCCCACACTTTTAAGAACAGTTGTTGCAGGCCGATGCTCACTGGTTCCAAGGCACCGCCTAGCAGCTCAGGTGGAATCCCATCAGGTCCAGCAGCATGTCCATTCCACAGCCTTTGGATGGTCTTTCGTACTTCCTCAAGTGACAAAGGATGAATGTTCCTCCCAGTGTCTGAATCATGTGATTTGCTAGGTTACATGGTTCCGGAAAGTTGTCAGCAGGTCCATAGTTCACAACAATTTCATAATGTATTTTCCATCTGTCCAAGGCACCTCCATTGATGAGCAGGGGGAGGCATCTGGTTTCATAATGCAGATGTTAGAAAACTATGTCTGGCTGCCACTCAGGCGAGTGATGTCTCTGTAAACAGGATTGTTCTTTAAGCCATCTTCTGCTTCATCAGCCGAGGAGTTGATGTAGATCTCATATGGTCATGTTTTGCCAAGGCCCCGAAAATACCTTTTAGCTTTTCATGTTCTTGGACATCTCCCTGCTTCTGCTTTTTTTGACTAATATCAAAGGCATCTTCAGAAGCAAAGGTTTCTTGTGTGGCCACCTAAACCTGATTGTTCCAGGGGCAGCATGTGATATAGGATTACATATAGCACTCCAGAAAATCTCCTCATTGTTTGATGGCTTGTGTGTATTTCATGGCTTCAACAGCATTCTCAGAAAGACACTGTACATTGTACTGTTGGTAGATGTCTGGCTTGATGGAAGATGCAATGAGAGCTGAGCAATGACTAGTCTGTGTCCTGGGTTTGCTGATGGTTCTGCAGCACCGAAGACCCAGTGAGAGTTCAGTATCAAATGATTTGTGATAGCTGGTGGTAGAATGTGTCCTTTTCTGCAGGTGATGCATTTTCTGCTGGTGCATAGGCCACAGTGACAGAGAGATGTCTACGGCAATGCTGGAGCTGAGCATAGAGTAAGTGGGGAAAGACGGGGTCCCTTGTGGCTAAAGTCTGTGCTAGAGATTGTCTAATAACAAGTACCATATCCAGTGTTCAGTGTGAACCAGTGAAGAGGAGGAAGGTTGCTTCTTCCACAGTAACTTGATCACTTTGTGGCAGATTGGCCTCTGTGCTGCTAGCAATTACAATCTTGCAACAAATGAGTTATTTGACAAGAGCTGTCTTGTACCCAGTGCCATTCAGTTTTAGTACATTCCATAGCAACACATAACACGCCACGAAGGTCAGGTTTGGACTTCCAACAGGAAGTTGGGGTCATCAGGGCTGAGTTTTCCCTAAGGAGGGTTTAAGTAACACCCATCCTAAGCATGCAAAACATGCCCCTCCCTGAGGAGTTGGTAATAGCAGGGGCTTTAGCCTGGCACTCTTGTCGTAGTCTGTCAGGGCTGATTTTGATTCAGGCATCTCTTTATTCAGAATTATCTCAAGAAATAACCATAAATCTTAAAATCTCAGTTACATGTGAGTAGATCTGAAATTACTCCAGATTTACACAGATGTAAATGAAAGTAGAGTCTGGCTCTGTAAGTTAAAGGAAAGCAATTTTTGCAAACAAGAAGCCATTGTCTACCCCTGTTATACCTACGTAACCCTCAGTTTACTAGCTACTTGTGAATATATTTAAACAGTGAGCATGACAATACTTATGAGATTTATATTCCTCTACAACTGTTTCTGGTAATAAATCTTGAACAATCTGTGATGGAACTTCACCACAGAGTACCCCAAATTACCTTTTTTTCCTCTGACATCAAGACTTCTGATTACAGCTCCTTGCTCTGATTACAGCTAACCTTGCAGGTTAGCCAAAAGCCGCTTTAATAGGTCTAAAAAAGGTTGCATGATCCAGGCAATTTCCATCAAGAAATCAATAAGTAAAGGTAACACATTCCTTCCCCCATTCACAATTTCAAATCACTATGTAAGTTCACTCCAAAAGCAGACAACATATTCATTCATAGTTAAAGCTGATACACCAACAGTTTATGACGTTGAAAACAAAAAGGTACAAAGCATATATTATGAATGGGGTAAATTTGAGATTCTTTTTTCAGATCGTCATTACTTTGTGGCACAACTAGAGTATTTGGCCAGTCTGAATGTAAAGTCACTTCAAAGTCAAAAATGTCATCATTGTGCATATTTATATTCATATTTGCTGCAATTTGTCTCCATAATCATAGATTAGTGTGTCTTTGTTTTTTTAAATGATTTGATTTGGTGATGGGCTGGTTCAGTGTTTTGCTGCATGTTTCTACAATCCTGAAAAGAAATTCAGGATAATCTCAAGGTGCCCATGTATTTTGTGTACATTTCTGCCACTTGGCAGAAAGCTATATTTGATTAATTATAGCAACAGTAAAAGAGCTGAACTATCATCTGTATTGCACAAACACTTTAATTCTGTTGTCAGATACTGTAAAGCCATGCAGAAATTACTGGCTTCAAGCCACACATTTCACTGTATAGAATTTGTTCACTGAAATAGTTTGCAAAAGTTCTATGGTAACGGAACTTTAACAAACCCATTTATACAAAAAGACCAACGAATTAACATCAGCCCTGGAGTTGACCAGGAAAAACGAAACCAGTGAACACTCACAGTCATGTAATCAATTTTACAGCCACTTGTCTGCATATCTGAGTCGTTGTGCAAAATACAATGTCAGGGAAGTTTGAAAAATATTGAGTTTCTCCATCCATCATGGCATAATTACAAAGAAAGCATGTGAAAATATACAGGGGTTTTTCAATTTAATTCATCTCCAGAATCAGACAGTCAAAGCACTATTTGGTGACATTTCAGGACACAGTGCGTAAATGTTACTAAATTGTATTTAAAAGGAGGAGGCTAATTCTTCATTTTCATTCTTTTGTTAATGCTAGCAAACCATGGATTGTAAAGAGACGGCAGTTTCCATTATACGAGTTAATGAGTAATGTCTACACTAAGTAATATACATACTAAGTGAAATCCAAGTTTGAATTTGGTTCAGTATTTATTTACTTTCCCATGGTAAAAGGATTTATCTTATTTTCAAAGACACTTCCCTTTCATTAATGCACTCCATGTAGGCGAGGTGCTCCTCTGCCACAACTATATGTAGAGAATTCTTGGATAATTGTAAAGACTATTTACATGTGCACAAGTCTCATCCCTGAACTTGAAATTTGAAGCTTTTTTTAAAGTAGAAAAGTCAAATCTCAAGAAAAATCTCCTAGACATTTATCACACTTAATTTGCCAAAATTTTCATAGTAAAAAAAAAATCCTGTTGAAATGCATAGTTTAATTTAAACAGAGCTATTTAAAACCTGTTGCCAAACTGCTGGGAGCAGAGGTTTGCCATTGGATAGTGGTCATCTACCCAAGAAAGTTCATTTCTCTTTCATGTCCTCACTTGCTGGGAGTATTTCTTCTTAAGTGGTGAGTCAGGTTAAGAATCCTGGCATCACTTTGAGCCATGTTCTTTCAGTGGAAAGCTCAGTGTGTCTGATATGATATGGAAGTGCTTTGTCCCCAGTTGCACAGTTTATACTAGATGTACCATTGTTTACCCTTTGTCCACTTTGCATCAGCAACAAAGTTGTTGTGACCACAGAATTTGATTATCATAATGTCCACTTCCCAGAGCTCTCAGTAGAGCTTCCGTGTCACTTACAATTTTGTTGTTGCTCTGGTGACCATATTTGGCCCACGTAGTGATAGGTGAGGTAGATAGATCTATCTTTGAGGTGATAAGCATCTTCAATTCCTTTCAAAGACAATAGGTCCTTAGGTGAATGACTAAAACAACCATAATTATATTAGACAGGAGACAAAGAATTACAGAATTACAGAAACAGAATCGTTTCTGTGTTTGACAACCACTGATTTATGTAAGTCAGGGAGAATCTTATCGTATGAACAGAATAATTCATTACAGGGCTTCACTTAACTTCATCTGGAGCATGTGGTCCTGGCTGTAATCACAGAGAGGGTCCTGGACTAGCTGGTCCAGTGGTCTGATCTTTGGATGTAATCAAGAGGTTGTTGCTTAACAATATAGGAAGTGTCACAGAGGAATTTTTAGGTGTACCTAAGTTTTAGTTTGGCCAGTAAAAAGGGGCTAACACGCTTACCCTCTACAATGGATTTAGTGGACACAGGGGTGTTCAAATCCTTAGTTTTATCTTTTTAGATATAATTAGGGGAGAATTAACACCATAATTAATTAAAGGCATTTGTACGACTGACATATGAATGAATATGAAAATTCTACTGTTACAATATACAGGAGGAAAAATTTAAAAAGCTAAATATGTGTAACTTGGCAAATGATGACTGTGCGTCCAGTCCTGCAGTCCTGACTCAGATTAAATGTCTTGGGCCATAATGGGGACAAGTAATTACCAACAAGTACATGATATCTGTAAACACAGTGGAGGAAGAGGAATTGTTTAATATAATCAGGGTATAATTATGAGTGATACTGTACAAAAGAGTTAATAAAATAAAAATTCAGCTGAATACCAGGAATTCTGCACTGGCAGACAATAAAATAAATGATCTAATATGTTTTTTTCACCCCCATCTCTAATGTCTCTGCATCATGATAATACAGATCTGGTAAATCTCTGATGTTTTCTAGTTAAACTGTCTTGTCCTAACTCTGTGTGTGGTAAATGAGTTTTCAGTTTGGCCAGAGACAAGTTTGTCTCACATCTGAATTACCACTTACCCTAGAGTTTTGCACTTGTAAACCTTCTACCCTATCTTTTCCTCCACTTTTGTTCTCTTAAAACAAAGGCTCCTCAAGAGGAAGTCAAAGATCAAATCACTGACATGGCCATTCTTAGTCTTTCACAACATTAGGCTCTCTGCTACTCTTTGGGGAGACTCAAATTCCCTTGTCTTTTTTCTTGCAGTTTATTGTTGTTAGTTGGGCTGTATATCCTGATGTACATATGTGCTAATATTTATGTTGGTCTGTGGATTTTTCAAAATACCTTTTTCTTTAAAACTTTTATTGTTTGCAGCCATATTTAGAATCGGAAGATTCATAGACTCACCAAAATAATGTTGTCATGCGTATTACTTCTACAGGCATACAGGGGTGGCCTATCTTGCAATGACACTGTGGACTGAGGTCTTTGTTCTTCTTCTCTTCCCTTTTTATACGTACATTTTTCCAGACTCTATCAAAACATGGCTGCCATAATAGTGTCACTGATGTTGCAAAATAATCTGTCTGGCATAAAGAACTCATAGGCTTAATGTCACTATTACTTAATCACTTATATGATGCATTGAAGCTCTAATGATGCAGAGTGGAGAATCCCAAAGTTCTTCCACAAACATGGGCTTCCTGCAAACATGCTGGTTGCTTATTTATAGCCTTTTAGCTTATTTAGTTTGGTATTACTGTGGTTACTGGGCCAGGTTCTGACCAGTACTTATGTGGGTGTATGGGGCGGGGAATCACAAGGAACTTCCCCAAAACATTCTTTAACTCCTGCAGAGGGACCCCAGGCAGGAACACAGTCTTTGGTCCCTACTAGCATTCCTATGGACACTAGTCAGGGAAAAGGAATATGAGGCAGGGAGTAAATACCCCCCGCTCTCTTTGCACTGGCCCTCAATTCACTTTTAGTTATAAGACACATTTTTCAATGTAAATAAGATCTCCATTGTCTAAACCTAAATGGAGTTAGTGATGAACTGGTGTAAACTGGCATATGCTAGTTGAGGGTCTGGCCTCAGATGTTAAACTTGGTCTTTTACAACTCCAGCTGCTATGACTGTATGATTCAATCAAAGTTAGTTGCTGACCATCGTGTGCCCAATTTTAAAGTCATGCACAATACACACGTTTGTGCATACCTAATTAACATATGCATATAATCAGCATGCACACAGAATAGCAGGCATACATGGCCAGTTTGGCCATCAGTTGTAAATTTCACAATTGAAAGCCATAGTTTCAATTGTAACATCTTTAAAGGTAAGAGTATGTCCTCTAAGCACCTTTCAGGGGTGGTTTGGTTTGCTAGTGACAAAACGAAACCCTCCTCCCTGTGCATATCTGTAAAGACACCTTGTGCCTTACAGATAGTGTACATGCATGCAGTCTCAGTCACAGGTCATTAACACAGCATATATTAATTTGTTTGACAGTTCTGCTATGTGCAAGTATTCTACAAAGAAACAAAAGCGAAGAATATTTGTTACCCTAAAGTGAAATAATAATCGCCAGCCCCAAGACATTGATAAAAAGGCATGCAGATCATTGCACTTTCAAAGGAAGTCTGTCTCTATCAGCATCAAAATCACTGAACTGGGAAATCTGTAGTGTCTAAATGATGTTTATAGTTTTGCTGTTATGTCTCTATTTAGTGATACAACCCATGTGGCTTCCTACTAGCATATCTCGGATATTTGGTGCTCAGCTGAAGAAGTGAATGGAAAAATCTGTCTGTTTGATACCATGCATTATCTTTATCTGCTCCTCTGCACATAATAAAATGTAATTTTTGAACTCACTGCTGATCTCTCATTTGCTAAAGAAGAAGCTGAGAGAAATCACTTTATTTATACAGAGGCACCACTTGGCTGGTATCTGTATGTCATTC
Organism: Lepidochelys olivacea; assembly: GCF_965140295.1. Taxonomy (NCBI): domain Eukaryota; kingdom Metazoa; phylum Chordata; order Testudines; family Cheloniidae; genus Lepidochelys; species Lepidochelys olivacea. The sequence goes on from NC_140415.1 coordinate 33,567,181, forward strand.
CTGGTAACTGTTGTTCAAATAGTTATTTCAGACTGGTCTACACTACCACGTAAGTCGATGTAACTTACGTCACTCAGGGGTGTGAAAAAGACACCCCCCAAGTGCCACAAGTTACACTGACTTAAGTGCTGACCACACTGGCCTATGTCAGCAGGAGATGCTCTCCCGCCGACATAGCTGCCACCTCTTGCGAAGATGGAGTAATTACACCAAGGGGAGAGCGCTCGCTTGTCGGCACTGTGCGTCTTCACCAGCATTGCAGCTGCACCGATGTAGTGCTGTAGTGTGGACTTGCCCTTGGTCAGATGGAAAGAGGAAAATAAAAATGGCGAATGCTGACTAGATGAAGAGATCCATTAGTTACCTCTCACTTGGAAGGGTTCTCTCAGTTCTGTAATGAGTTTAGTAATCTCAGCTCTTTGTGGGTATTCTTGTTTGTCTGAGTCCACACAACCTTTCTTCAAAAGGCTGCATTGGGGAAGCGTTAGAGCTTTGCCTCCTTTCAGAGAAGGAGAGTGGAAAGTAACTAGTGATTTTGAATACCTCTTTTTTTTTTTTTTTAGGTGCTCAGATTGGGGCATTCAAAATGACTAGTTACTTTCCAGTCTCCTTCTCTGAAAGTGGGCATAAACTCAGAGGGTGGATACTCAGCATTTTCTGGAAATCTGTTCCAGTAAACTGAGGGCACAAGTGAGCCTTGCAGAAATTGCTGAAGCTTAACATATTTGGATTATTTTGCGTCAGAGGAAGGGAATGAATTCCAAAATTAAGGAGCCCTCAAGTAGAAAACCCTGCCAGCAAAAATCTCCCTTTTAAACGTAGGGGTATCCAGCTTGAGTGCAAGTTATTACAACTGGGACAGATTCACAGAGGGTGAGAGGTAGCCTCCCAAAGAGGCAGACTCAGGCCATTTATCAAATATATCCATCTGTCTATTTCTGTTTCTATACCAAGTCCATCATCTCGTATCTCAGTGCCTTGTAATGCAAATATAGCCTTTGTTGCTGGATTGTGCTTTAGTTTAAATTGACAGTGCATAATTATTTATTTGTATAGTCATTTCCATATAGCTGATCACTGCAATCTTTTGAGAACCCAGTATAATTATACTCATTAGGCTTCAGCTGGTTATATATAAACAGCCATACCCTACTTTGATAAGCTTATCAAAGTTTTGTGTGATATTGTTCACTTGAAGAATGTCCAGTTCTATAGACAGAGAAATACTCGGATAATAAGTGGTGAAGCAAAAAAGAAAAACCGGGGAAAAGAAAACACTCTAGGTTGAAAATCTAAACATAGCCACTTGACATGTTCATTAAGTAGGGGTAGGAAAGTAACACACATTTTCCATCTTCAAAGTACACTAATGTACAATAAACATTTGCAGAAACGCTTTTGGCAGAACTAATTCATTGGTATTGGCAGCTTTACCTGGAACTGACAATTCTCATTTGTCCCAGGTCTCAATACTGTACATCAGAGAGTAATTGACATCAGTAAATGACTAATTAACCTTTTTCAAGCAGCTTTCCATATTGTTGTTTTAAAAGAACGCTAGTGTTTGCTAAGAAATATGATGGGTGTACAACTAAACAATGAAGCTTCATGCACAATTTTCCTCCCATGATCACAGGACTTCCAGACCCTTTCCCTATACCATATGGCATCAACTCCTCCTCATGTTCCTGGTTGAAATTTGAAAGGAGCTTTTTTAGTCCCTATATGCTTACTGCTAAAATGTTCAGTCTTTCTAAATGTCCTGAAAAATCCAAAATGTGGGGGTGCATAAAAGCACACACAAGAAATAAAAGAAAATGTTCACAATCATTTTTGTAAAAAGAAGTCCTCCATTTCACCCAGGTCGTCTTCATATTGCCCAGCTTATAAGTCTTTGTCTAACCTGCCTAGCTATCCATTCAGTGAGGTGTCTAGCATATATTTTGAAGTAGTGTATAACAAAAATAAGTTTCAATAATCAAGCTAATCTATTATTGAACCTTGTCATTCAGCATTGTAGGAAATTATCATTAAGAACCACATTTGCAAAAGTGGTCTGTGACACTGGGTGCCCCAACTTAAGATATCTGAAGCCTGTTCTTTGGGAAAGGATATTGCTTCTTTTTTTCTAATCTAGCTCTTAGATTGTCCAAGAAGAATATAGAATAACATAGAAACTATGAAATTGAGATATGCATATAAATAACTCAAGACTATGAAATGACCAGTATAACTTCTTACAGTTAAACTAAAAGGAAGGAGAAAATGAATCTGAAAACAGCCTTTATAAGTGATTAGTGTCTTAAAAGATTTTCTGACAAGAAACAATATGATAATTCCAGAGGGAATTAGGGGTTTCATTAATTTTGAAAGTCTTCTGGATCACAATTCTTAAATGGATTTGGAGCATAAATTGTGGGTTTCTTGAAGTAAACACCAAAAAAATATCATATAGGTGCACTGGTCTGTTTAGGGACAAATGTCTCCAACAGTAGTTGGTATAGTTTGGGTAAGTGTTATTTTTTCTTTAAAAAACAAAACAAAAAAAAACCTGTATGTTGACATAAAGGGCCCAATTTGACTGATTTAGCTCCAGTTAAGTATGAAAAGTAGTACCATATGTTGGGGGGAGGGATAGCTCAGTGGTTTGAGCATTGGCCTGCTAAACCCAGGGTTGTAAGTTCAATCCTTGAGGGGGCCATTTAGGGATTTGTGGCATAATTTGGGGATTGGTCCTGCTTTGAGCAGGGGGTTGGACTAGATGATCTCCTGAGGTCCCCTCCAACCCTGATATTCTATGATTCAAAAGAGAAGAGCAAGTGCTAAAATATGACAGAAACTGAAGACAATGTGAAAGCTTTAATTCTTCATTGACCCATCATGGAGGAATACATGACAACATCTTGGTAAGTAGTAGCAATCCTAAAATACAAGTAGCAGGTAATGTTCAATGAAGGAAATAGCAAAAATATAGCTTACAAGGCAACGTTGAAAAAGCAAAGATGTTAGGTAAGTAGGACTCAACTCGCTTCAATTTGTGTTTTGGATTTGTAGCCTCCTCAGTTTGTAACCGCAACAGAGTCACATGATCACATACCCATTTAAGAAAGTCCATTCTATCTGGAAGAGGGCAATAATTATAGTCAAGGCTGGTAGTACTACCTATTAAGGTTTCCTGACACTTCCAGTTATCAGACCCTGTTTTTAGTTACTCATAACTTTGCCAAACTTTATCATTTGAGTCTGAAATTTTCTGTACTAGGTATCTGCCTCAGACTGCATTTTTTAGTAATGTTCAACCAGGACGGTTCAGCCATGTCTGAGAAGATGCAAGGGGAAAAAATACTTTGTTTTGCCCATGTTGAAAATTCTGGGGATGTTGTCTTTGAAAAGTTCTAGTGCTCCATGCTTGGGAGCAAGGGCTTGAAATTTTACAGGAGGACAATGGTAGCCTTTGTGTCAGGGATGTGTCACTTTTGCTGTCCCCCTTTCCCCATGAAAAATCTAGTCAAATTTGGCAAAGTTATAAGCCTTTGAAAAATTGCAGTTTGCATATGCTCAGTAAAGAGTGTTTAGATTTTAGTAGCTACATACCCCAGAGTGGTGAGTGGTGGGCACCACAGAAATGCCCGAGAAGAAACGAATAAGTGTATTCAGAGCAGAGTTTGAATAGTGTGTAGTAAATAAGGCATGGCACCATACACTGAACAATGAGAAGAAAGCAAAATATTGAGTAACTGCCATTATCTGAGCACCATACATTCCTACACTGAATGAGTCAGGAGTCCTGTGGAAAAAAATCATATGATCATGTAATTAAAGACTGTATCATAATACATATGAACAAAGAAAACCTTAATTCTGGCATTTCCTAACTTTTGAGTGTTTGACTTTGCAACCTTAATGTTCTTTTAATATTGTGTGTGTGTAAGATGTACACAGTACATGCTACAGCAGGATAAATGTACCATATACCACTATAAAGTATATGTAACTAGAAGTATTTGTGATTTTTTGTGTGTGTGAGTAATATTGAAAGAAGAGGTCACCTACATAAAGAGGCAAACACTTTCTCCTGAGTCAGCCAAGGCAGACATCTGTATGTCAATGAACTAGTATTGTATCACTGAATGGGGGGATAGGATTCAGTGAGTCCATTCCTGATGGAAAGATTATTGAGTCATGCTGAGGCAGGGACAAGAACTATGCAAATCAGTCAGGCAAACCCAGGCATAAAGATTACTGCCGCTTCATACAATCTCTGCACGGCCTGGTGTGCAATGTTCTATCTATCCAATCTCTATGGACATACCTCTGCTAATGCTGCCTTAGTGTTAGGAACAGGATTTGGCCACAAACTCAACAAATAAATAAATTTACTATTGTAGCTGGACTTGAAAGACTGCATTGTATACATCCTTTCCAAAAAGATATACAAAATACCTTCTGCTGAGCTCTAGGGTTTAGAGCATATGCATTAAGAAAGACTATTGCTATAGGACAGTTCAAAAAAGTGGGTTCTTTGGAGAGGTAGTGATTATCTGCTGTATACTTTAATATACTGTAGTCAATAAGAATTGTCAACTATATTGGCATGTACACTCACAGGAAACTGAAGAACATTACCTGTTTTCTTCTCCTGATCTTTAACTGAATACTGGCATAAAAAGGATGGTGCCTATTCTTTGAGAATTTAGAGTAAAAATATAAGTTTAAAAATGGATAACTTATTGCATTAAGAGGTTCTCTTCTAATGGCCAATTTTGCTAAACATTTTATATAGAAGTGTTGAGAAATTGACCTTTTCCACATCTTTTCCACAGGTCACTTCCCAGAAAGAGAAAGCTATACTAAGGGATACAATGAAGAGCAGGTGGTAATCCAGTAATGGAATCACCCCATGCCTTTAAGTACCCATGGTTCCCTGAGCAGTGTCTCCTCCGAGGTAGTAATATAGGAAATTACGTAAACTTCTCCCTTAGAATACGATAACATTTTCCTTTTGACTCTGTGTGAAGATCCACATCACATGCATCAGTCAGATTACATACAAACAATGTACAGAAGAGCAAACATTTTAAAAGAGAAGCTTTACTTACCCTCTGCATTTAAACCAAAATAACGCTAGAGGGAAATATTAACTAACTTTAATCAAACACCAACATTTGCCAAAACACAGACCTACACTTCAGTTTTCTACACTCCCCTTTCTATTTTAACATCATAATTGAGGCCTCTGCAACAGTTGTACTACCAAAGTGATCTTTGAATACTCTAAATGGTGAGTGTCTCTCAGTCTTTAAAATCAATCTATACCAGATGTAGGTGAAATGGAATATTAAGCAAACATAGACGATGTTTTTGACAATAGTGACAAAACAGTTATTGCCTTTAGAAATGTTTACTGCTTAAACAGTCACAGAAATTGATGAAAATAAACATCAACTGTATTGACTGAAAAGCAATATTTGTTAACTTTATGGTTACCTCAACCTTCTGTAACATATCCTGGAGATGGCCAACGTCTGGAATTTCCATACCATAGCAAATTCTGAGACTTCATTATTTTTTCCCCAAATTGAAATGAAAAGTCAAAATCTCAATGTTTTGCTGAATGAAATATTCTGAAATATGTTTTGACCTTATCAAAACATTGTGTTTACATTATAGTTATTTTATATTATAAATGATAATATACAATAAAATAACAGTTCTGAAACAATTAAGTTGAAATGAAACATGTCAACAATAATGTACCATCAACATTTCATATTAAATCAATATGTTCCTGCAAAATGTTTCAAATGCTTTACCGTACCTTATCTTTTGAAAAGCAGTGGGGCTAAATGGAAGAATTTGAGTTTGAATTAAGTGTATAACCAGAGAAATAAGAGGCAGAACTGTTTATCACAGTGTTTCTCAAACTTTTGTATTTGTGACCTCTTTCATACAGCAAGTCTCTGAGTGTGACCCCCTAGCCCTTATAAATTAAAAAAGTGACACTTTTAAAATATTTAACATTATAAATGCTGGAGGTGAAGTGGCATTCTGGGGTGGAGGCGGACAGCTCGCGACCCCCACGTTATAGCCTTGTGTCCCTGTTAGGATATAGATATTCAGGCCTGTCTGTAAAGGCCTATACTCTAAGAATTTAGGTGTATTCTTATCACTTGGCTAGGTATAGAGGTACAAAAGAAAGAATCAAAATCACTGTCTGCCGGTGTAAGGTCCTTCTCTTACCGTGACAGTTTGTGGCCCTGTGCTTAGGCTAAGGCCTTTGGCTAAGCAGCAGAAGCAGCCATAAGCTGGGAAGCGACCGGTCACATCCTCACATTCCAAACTAGTCACACTGAAATAAGGTGCTATTTGGCTGTTAGGAATACAATCCTGTCCTGATAGTGCCTATCACCTCCAGAAAAAGGGAAGTGCCTAAAAGATGTAAAAGGAAACTTAGTCTGATAGCATCCTGTCTGGCAAGAACTCACTTATCAATACTGGGATGTGAAATCCTCACTTCTGTATTGTTTTGTCATTATAGTTCCCACTTTGCTATTGTTTGTCTGTATAATCTCTGTCTGGTTCTGTGATTGTTTCTAAATGCTGTATAATTAATTTTCCTGGGTGTAAACTAATTAAGGTGGTGGGATATAATTGGTTACATAATCCTTTTACAATATATTAGGATTGGTTAGTTAAATTTCAGGAAAATGATTGGTTAAGGTATAGCTAAGCCGAACTCAAGTTTTACTATATAGTCTGCAGTCAATCAGGAAGTGAGGGGGTGGGTGTGGGGAAAATGGGAACAGGGAATGTGGGTAAGGAAATTGGAATCATGTTTTGCTAAAGGGGGAGATGGGAACAGGGAATGTGGGTAAGGAAATTGGAATCACGTTTTGCTAAAAGGGGAAATGGGAACAGGGAATGGGAGTAAGGAAGTTGGAATCATGTTTTGCTAAGGGCAGGAATGGGAACAGGGACACAGGTGTAAGGCTCTGTGGTGTCAGAGCTGGGAAGGAGGACACTAAGGAAGGAAACTGGAATCATGCTTGCTGGAAGTTCACCCCAATAAACATCGAATTGTTTGCACCTTTGGACTTCGGGTATTGTTGCTCTCTGTTCATGCGAGAAGGACCAGGGAAGTAAGTGGGTGAAGGAATAAGCCCCCTAACAGTCCCCTTGAGGGATCACAATCTCCAGTTTGAGAACCCCTGGATTGGATTAATGCTGAGACACCAACGTAGTTTTTTGTCCATCATCCCTGATGTCAAGGGATACATTTTGTCACTTGTTGTAGAAATGCTTATCAATAAATTTAAAAAGTGCAGTATTTCTCATAATCAAACTTAACATTTTTCCAAATCATTTTGAAAAAGTTCTGGTTAGAAAATGGATTATTGATGTTTTAATGATCACATTGGTCATATTGGGTTTGCTGTTTCCCTCTTTTTCCCTTTTTGAGTCCATGTATACACTAAACAAAGGCATTCCAGGTATGGAATTACATCAGGGTTCACTGGTCCTCTGGCCCAAAACAAAAATCTCCTTTGCACCCTGAAATTATTCTTTGTGATTTCCCAGGAAATCTTATCAGTACCTGTCATAGTTTCAAAATTAATAAATTCATGCCATACTGTGCCATTGCAGCAAACAAAATGTTCATGTTAGTTTCAAAATTCCTAACACAAGCATTGACAAACTGTAGGCTGAAGCTTTGAAAGCTTATAAATCTGCTTTATGGATTTACCACTGTCACTGATGAAAACTGAGGCTGCAAGGTGCTCAACACCCACTACTCCCGCTGACTTCACTGTGAGTGAAAGAAATTCAGCACCTTGTGGGAGTGCACAGCACTTCACAGGCTTCATCTCACAGAATGAAATTCACTCAACCACAAGGAAAGAAACCATTGGACCCAAATCCCACCACAGCTACCACACTTCTATAGTCATTGCCCTATAACTGGCATCTGTTTTCATTTTCTGCAGGTTGTGTATTTCTTTATTCCAGAGTTGTAGAACCATCTATTCCATTGGTGTAAATCAGCATAGCTCCATTCCAAGCACCATCTTCACCAGCTGTGAATCTGGTCCATTAATATTAGTATGTAGTTTCAACATTTCATAAAATCCAGTCATAAGTGTTTGCTAAAACTCTTTACAACAAATGATATTATTGAATACAAAAAATAAAGATCTGTGATATAGTTTCTATCAGTTTCATGCATTCTTACTATAGAATAGATAAAGGTATATAATTCTGGTCCTTTGAGTGTAGGTATCTGAAACTGGGTTTCTTAAGAAATATGTTCTGCAACTCCTGATTCCTTAAAGGGAAGTTACTGTGTTTGACAGTTTGATTCTTTTTTTAAAAGGCCTGAAAAATAACTACTGATTTTATATACTAATGATTGTTCATAACTTTGCATTATTTCGAATCAATAGCACAAATTCTGCCCTCAGAAGGTAGCTACAGAATTTTTAGTAAGCAAAATTACCTCTACAAATAACGTGAATTTTCAAACCCCAGCTTAGCTATATCTTTGGACAATAGGTAGACAGTTAGAAGCAGATCCCTAACTAAGGTAGTCATGATTTCAATGGTTTTATAATAATTTACACCAGTTGAATATCCACCCCTTGTTGCACCTACATTCTCATCTCACTGTTACCTTGTACTCCACACATCTGTTTGTGGTATCGACTTGTTGCCTCTTATCTTATACTTTGGCTGTAAGCTCCGTGGGACAGAGACCATCTTTTTTTATGTGTGTGTACAGAGATGATCCCTAGACATGCTACTGCAATTTAATACTAATAATGAGTGTACACAAAATTGTGTATATATAAATGCACTCAGACTTTTTAGGTGCAAACTTGAGCTGGTCCAAAAGTGATTTCTTTTTTAATTGAAATTTGCTGTAGATGAAAAAACATTCATTTTGGGATACATTTCCCATGGTGTTTTGTTTTTTTTCCAAACTCTCAAACTGAAATATTTTAGCCAAAATGGGAGTAATAGTGCCACACGGGAGTTGTAGTTGCTTCTCATGTCCTCATTCTCTATGAGCTAGGATCCCCAGCTGGATTACAATCTCCCATAATGCATCATGGTCTCCCCCCTTTGGTGAAGGAGCTGTGCATCATAAAGTTCTGCAGAAAGCAGCCACTTTTTGAGAAAATTTCCATTTAATCAAAAACTGGTTTTCATTGAAGAGCAGTTTTGATGAAAATTTTCAAACAGCCCTAGCGCAAACACGTTAGTATGGAGTTTCAGTAGACTGATACTTGTGCACGTATGTTTTATATACATCGATTTGCCTCTGTGCACAAAAGCATGTCAGCAGCTGTTAACCCCCTCAGTGCCAATGTGTGCGTGTGCAATTCTACCAATTTGTATGAGGAGCTTGAAGGGTCAGAGAACTGAAGCTGGGCATGTAGATGTTCATTGCTGAAAAGTGCAGATGCACGTATCAGTGCACACAAAATTTGGGCTAGTACAAGCACTTCTGAAGAGCTGTAATGTGAGGTTTGTATCGTGTATTAAGATGTTCACTGTTATTATGTCAGCTCTGAAGGAGAATCCTAAGGGAAGTAATGTTTATCTCTTACAGTACACTTGTGTTGGCATTGTAATGGCTCAAAGGAGCTAGTGTGATGTATACTGATGTACTGACATCAGCTCAGCAGAGCTAACATGCAGTGTCCTTACTATTCCAAATGCCATTATTATACAGACTTCATTTCACTGTGTGCTGTTGCATGCTATTCTTATCATACAAAAGGCCACTAAATAAGGGGAGGTTTGCATTATTCCCTAGAAGTGCTTTTAAAAAGAAACCGAATGATGTACGTACACAGGGTCTGGTGTATAAAGACAATGTGGTTGATTAGGATGTTTTGAAAACGAACTGTGTTGTAATGTTGCATTGACCTCTGCACCTGATAAGATGCCAAAAGAAAAATATCATGCCATTGATCAATCCTAACAGGAATCAGGCCTGCAACTGAATCAAAAGGAGGGTTTTTTTAATTCACCAGCAGTGTTTCCCCACTATGCTAACAACCATTAAAATAAACATTTCAAAGTTGGAAAGTCTGGTTTTCGACCATTTCTGTTGGCTTGAAAGTTACCTTCAAGCTATTGCTTATCAAACCCACACAGGTGAATAAGTTCATGCAAGCACAGCAAGCAATAAACCATGTAAACAAACTATAGACCAAGTTCTGAAGTGTGCACATAAGACAGAAAACACAATGAAATGTCAACCAGAACATTGTCGTCCAAATTTCCTCAGCTAAGTGAAGGCAAAATCCGAGGGGTAATGAAAGAAATACTGATTATTTTTCCAGGAGAAAGCACAGCAAACCAATTTACGATGGATAATCAGAAGCAGTACAATACAATGGTTTCTGGACATTGCACATTCAACATTTTCATTAATAACTTGGCTAATGGAGTGGAGAGTACGCTTATAAAATTTGCGCATGACCCCAAAGCTGGGAAGGGATGCAAGCAATTTGGAGGACAGGATTAGAGTTCAAAACACCTTGACAAATCGGAGAATTGTCTGAAATCAACAAGATGAAATTCCATAAAGATAAATGCAAAGTACTACACTTAGGAAGGAAAACTTCAAATGCACAACTACAAAATGGGGACTGACTGGCTAGATGGTGGCACCTGAAAAGGATCTGATGTTACAGTAGAAGGAGTCAACAATGTGATGCAGTTGCAAAAAATGCTAATTAAATTCTGGGGTATATTAACAGAAATGTGATATATAAGGTACGGGAAGTAATTGTCCTGCTCTCTGTGGCTCTGGTGAGGTCTCAGCTCGATTCTGGGCACCATGCTTAAGGAAAGATATGTACAAATTGGAGGGAGTCCAGAGGAGAGCAACAAAAATGATAAAAGGCTTAGAACACCTGACCTCTGAGGATAGGTTAAAAAAAACGGGCATGTTTGGTCTTGAGAAAAGAAGATGGGAGGAAGGGGGTGTATGACTGATAACTGTTATAAAAATAACCATGATCAATTGTTCTCACTTTCACTGAGGACAAGACAAGAAGTAATGGGCTTAATCGGCAGCAAGGGAGCAGCAAGGTTAGATATTAGGAAAAACTTTCTCACTGTAAGTGTAGCTAAGCACCGAAATAGGCTTCTAAGGGAGGTTGTGGAATCCCATCATTGGAGGTTTTTAAGAACAGTTTGGACAAACACCTGTCAGGGATATTCTTGGTTCTGACTCAGTGCAGGGGGCTAGACTTGATGAGGTCCCTTCCAGCCTTACAGTTTTATGATTCTTTGAATAACTGAAAGGAAGAGAGGAGCTGTAGAGCACTGGTTGCATCTGGTTTTGGAACCAATTTCAGCTGGTGTTCAGAATTTAGGTTTGAAGCTCTATTAGGGTTAGAGTTCAAGTTCAATAGCACCAGAATATAGTAGGCTTTTTACTAATAGCCCCAGAATGATGGAAATCTCATGGGATGAGCTGTACTCAGGAAACTTCTTTCATCTCCTAATAGTTCAGCTTTATCCAAACTGGAATTGGAAAATAGGGTCTATATTATTTTGGATCGGACCCCTTCTCAATGGGCCTTTTAGCACGTTTTCCCCTTCTTGTCACCATGAGCAGCATCTCTACAGCAGTATGACCTACTCCTTTCTTCTCATAACCTAAGATTTGTTAAGGCAAATCTATACCATTACTATGTCATAGCTATGTCATTACTCTTTTCCTCAGCCTGCAGTCACTGTGTTAGTTACCTTGCACCTGGCTATTCATTAATATATGATTTTATTCTATAGCACCTATATTCTCTCAAAACCCTAGATTTTGGTATTCCCAGTGGGTAGCCCATTAAATGTCTCCCTTCTAATACAGATCCTGGGGAATAGAATCACAGGGCTTTACATGCTGGATGAAATTTCAACATGGCTCTCTAAAGTTCTTGAGTACTTCACTAAAACTGACACTTGTACTTTACCAGAGCAGGGTGATTCCAAGCTGCACTTCTTGATATAGCAGTGTTTCCCTCCACATTTACCCATCTCTCCTTCCAACTCTCCTCCCCCAGTGCACAGCGCTGATCTGCAGAGCCAGTCCATAGGTCTTAAGAAGTATAGACTAGCCCTAGAGGTCATAAAGATGATGGAGGTGATTTACTAAAGGGGCCTCAAAAAAGTAGAATGGTTCCAGTAGCACAGCCAGCCATTTGTGGGCCAGTAGGCCACTGCTCTAGGAGCCTTGGCTTCCTAGCTCTGGAAACCTCAGCTTTACAGTCATAAGCAGGCCTCAAACCTAGTTCTTCCCTGTATGATACTATTCTGGAGATGGTAAAGCACAGCTGGAGTCAATGCCCTTCCATTTTAAGATTATCAAATGTAAATCACCTGGAGGGGAACTTGCTGTTTCTCACCTCAGGGTACAACCTCAGGTAACCTTACAGTTGATAGGTGTTCAGTGGTGGTGATCTCACACAGCTGCAACAAACCGCATATTTTCAAAGGCAGAGTCACCACCTACTGGAGTTTGGTTTTATTACGAAAACAAAATTAAAGTGTAACATGACAGTCGAAGGCTTCTCTCCTAGCTTGCTTGTTTGTTTGTTTGTTTGTTTGTTTGTGGGGGTCCTTTTCTCAGCTTTCTTAATTCAGGGTGGATTCTAATAAACCACAGCGTTCCCAGTCAGCAGTAGTTTATGTGGCACTCCTCTGCAGGGTTCTAACAGGGGAGGGGGAGAAGGAGAATTCTGCAACCCTGTTATGTGTTTGTCAACAGCCTGTGGAAGCACATGGTGATCAAGAGTTGCGCCTTTAAAAAAAACAGTTTAGAGGTGCTTGGCTTTGTTTTGTACATGTTGCTAACTTGGTCATGCTTATCCTGATCTATTTTGCTCGTCAGTTTTACACCCAGGGCAGCATTCTTCAAACTTATTTCCTGCTCCTTGCTATACCTTCCTCTTGAACTTGTGTCTCCCATTAACATAAATGGGAGTGGGACTGATACTTGAACCAGATCACAGGTTTCAACTGGAAGGCGCTTATACCATCTGCACACATCAAACAATATCATTGTAACCTACAGAACAAGAGGAATTTATTATTGATGTGTTCTCAGAGGCTATGATCTCAGTTGGCAAGTTTTTAGTCCACTAATGTAGTTTCTGTTTATGTTGGCTACTTTATGATATGGGGCCATGGGAAATCTTTGCAGTTATGTCACACATTAGTGGCAGCAGGAAGTAAGGCAAAGACACATCTGTATTATTGTTGCATAGATTCTCAGTTTGATTCTTCTAATGGCTTTGCATACCTGAGATATATATTTAAGTGTGAAAATGCACTGTTGATGTAGAGTCAGCTGTTCTACTATTGTTGTTCTTTTTCTTTTTATTGTGAAGTATGATTTTTGCAAGCACTGATTCATTTTGCCTGCTATTTTTAGAGTGAAAAAATGACATCTGAGCTAAAGAACATTTTCTGCTATGTTGTTTTTCTGAAAAGGCCATCTTATCTTCAAAAGCAGTTATTCTATTGTTGATGACCATTTGGGACAGGAAGGATGGCAGTAAGCATTCCACAGTACAATAATCTCTAACTGGACAATATGTATTGTGTTACCTGAGAGTCATTCCAATTGGTCAACATATCATTGTTATCTTGAATTTGCTTTAAAGACAAGGGAAGAAATCCTATATCCGTGTCAAAGCCACAGATGAAAATACAATCCTGTGTTAACTTTCAGATGTCCCTTTTCACCTAAACAGACAGAATATGCTGTTGGCTGGGGCTGTGAAGTTTGTTCAGTAATAGTCTTCTGTAATTATTAGCAGCTTAATTAATGTCTTTTTAGTTATCTTCTCAGTTGAAGGTTTTACCATGACCTTTGTAGGGCAAGTGAAATGGGCTGTGACCTATTTTTCGATTAAGCACAGGAAACTAGAAGAAAATAGCATTAAGGAACAAAATAAAGGACTTGATCCTCTTTCAGCTGAAGTCAACAGCTGAACTCATATTGACTTCAAAGGGGGGATGATTGGACTCTAGACTGTGAGTGGGAGCTAACTACCTTGCCTTCACAGCTCAGATTCACAGATATTTCAGGGAGCTGCAAAACTGCTCTAATAATGTGGTAGATATACATAAGCTCTCTTTAATATTAAATAAATTTCAGTATTCCCTGTATAAGAAGGAACACATGGCTGGATAGTTCCTTGTTTCCTGTGGGAAAGCTGATTTTCACACAAGTGATCATATAGAAAATTACTAATGAAATTTACATGGACATGAGGATCACAGTAAAAGCAGGAACTCACTGTAGCAGTGATCGCCAAACTGCAGTCAGTGCAGATCACTATAATGGTCCAAAGATGACTTGCCAGTGATCCGCAGAGAACATACTGGTCACTTGGTGTTGTCTGCCCTGTTATACAGCTGCTAAAATTCATTAGAAGAAGCTAAAATACATTATATTGCTTTCCATGTAAAAAATTGCTGGAGTTGTCACAAGAATGTTATTCTATCACCAACAGAAGGGTAGGAGTCTGTATGATCACCAATGGAAGGGGAGATGGCCTGTGAGACACTTTTTCTATTAAGATATGGCTCAGAACATGGATTTGTTTGAGAACTGACAAACTGTATACAAGATACAACAGGATATAAGAATCTGAATTAGAATTAGTGTTTACTAAAGCTGTTAGGAAAATGGGTTTTTCCCACTGAAAATTTTGTGTATTTGATGAAAAATCAAAAATCAAAATATTTCTGCTGGAAATTGAGATATTTTGATTCATAACTGCCACCATGGTGCAAAATGGGAGATACGGTCCAGTTGGGGATCCTGCCCAATAAAGGAGAATGGGGGCATGAGGCATTTGAAGTACAGATCTCATGAGGCACCAGGGTGGGATTCCAGAATCCAAATATTTTCATTTTTGTTCTAAAACCTGATTTTTTTTTAGGATTTGGGGCATTCAGTTTTTGACAAATAATGAATTTTTTCTGAGGAAACAGGATACTTCACAAAAAAATTGTTTCATAAAAAAGCCAGTTTTATGTAGAGAAAAAGTTTCAGTTGAATTTTTTTGTCTGGCCCTAATGTTTACCCCAGTGCAAATGATTTCCTGGAAACCCTAAAAACAATATGGATAGACTGAGGTTAAAGTAGAGTTTAAATATCAGAGCCCGGTTCAAAATGCTGCGGTTTTCATTTGCAGTGACACAGATGAAAGGCTGGATCTTTGAACTGTTGCACAAGAAGAAGCAAAAAGGTTTATAAATGCCCTAGAAGTGGGAATCTAGTGAGAAGATGGAGTCAAATGGTTTATTTTGCTCTTTCAAACATTAGGCAAAATTGCAATGAGAAGGAGGAGAAACTTCAGTGGTCACCTTGTCATGCAATAGAAACGGAACTACTAATAACTGGACAGGAAAGGTGGGGTTTTCAAAAGTGTTCAGCACTGGCCTGATTCTGCTCCCTTTGAAGTCCCTGGAAATTTTATCATTGACTTCAATGGGAGCAGAATTAGCCCCAGGTTGAGTCATTCCAGCATTTCAGCCCCATAGCCCCAGCATTTCAGAATCCCACCTAAAATGATTAGATTCAGTGAGGTAAGTGTGGTATGAATAGCTGCAATTTAGTTGATATGCAGTAAAGGTAAACTTGTCTCTCCTCCCTCCTTCTCACATCATGTCTTCAGATCTCTCACCTATACTTATCAACCCTGCAAGTTGTGCCAAGTCAGCCATAAGTATGGTCACTAGAAGATTAACCCCTTCCTAGCCTGGTGCCTTTTATTGCCATCAGACCTCCACATAGGTGAAGGTGAACCTCTCTCTCTCTTTCTCTTAAAAGCTTGATTTCTTCTTTAACATGCAGAATGTTTTGGATCAGACACTAGACCTTCAGCAAATAGTCTCACCTCTGCATTCAGATTCAGAGGAATTTGCACTGACGTAGCTTCCATAATCTTCCTCCAGCGTAGAAAGAGAGATGAGTTTGGTGGCATTTACTCAAGGAGACACCATTGTTCAAATTATGGCTTTTCCAATGCCAGGCTTTAACAGAGCTCCCTTCTGAGTGTTACTGATTTTGCTTGAGTGCTCATTTTTTGGTTGCTTGATTTAGTTAGCCACAGTAAGCATGGTTTCTTTTATTCATGTCTTTTGAATTCACGATTTAATGACACACACTCTCTGCAACTTTGGTCAAAACAGTGCTGTAGATTAATTGTTAATTATAAACGTAATCATGGTTAAATTGTTGAGTGGAATAAAAATGCCTCATTTAAACACAGAAGCTTCCTGAAAAATGAATGTTTGTGTCCTTAATTTTTTTTCCTTTTATACTATTTCTGCCCAAGTATATCTTTAAAAGAAATAGAAGTGTTTGTGAAAAGTACTGAACTGACATTTTTGATACAAACAAAACACTGACATTCTCAAATTGAAACATTTCATTTTGTCTTGATTCTACAATAAACTTGTGTCCCCCAAAGCTGGTGGAGTGCCTCACTGGAGCTGTGATTCATGTTCTGTATGCCCCCATTCTCCTGTATGAGCTGGACTCCCTGGCTGGACTACATCTCTCATGATGCACTGTGCTCATGGAACTCCCATGGTGCATCACATCAATTCATTCAAAGAAGAGACCACGGTGCATCATGGGAGATGTACTGAGACAGGAAGCCTTCCCGAGGAGTATGGGGGCATGAGGTATCTGACCTAAAACTCTCATAAGCACCATGACAGCTCAGGCAAATGTTGAACTGACTTGAAATGAAACATTTCAATTTGATTTGACAACTGAAATATTTTGGTGTGGGTCAATCTAACCCCAAATGATATTTTATTTAGATTTTTACCAACAGAAAAAATGAAAAATTTCTACAAAATTTCTACTCTCCACAGACTTTCTATGCAACCTTTGTCAATTCATTGTCTTCCTGTGTCCTGGTTCCCCATCTGTAAAATGGGGATAATTATACTTCGCTACTGCACACAGATGTTGTGAAGATAAATACATTCTGAGGTGCTCAGATATTATGGTAATGGATACACTAGAGACTTGACTGATACACCAAAAAGCACATCAACTATCTAATTATCATTGAAGTCAAATGATGATTAGAAAGTCTATGTGCTTTTGATGTTTCTATGGAATAAGTACTTATATGACCAATATCACCAAGCATCTCACAATCAATATATTTCTCTTCACAACATCTCTGTGCAGCAGGGATACCTTCAATCACTATTGACAAGACGAGAATGTGAGGGAAATTTTTTGTGGGCCAGCTTGACTCCTGCCCCCCCACCCCAAAAAATCATGGGGGGAGAAGACCAGAGGTACCAGAAGATCTCAAGAACAAGCATGCTATTTGCAATGTTCATGCTGCCTATAAGCTACTTAACAACTGAGGAAAAGCATGTCTATAATGAGACTTTGATGTAACAAACTGGAAAACAAAGCATTATTAGTTTTTAGATTCCAATATAACCCGAAGATCTCAGTCAGAGCTGGGGTCAATTGTGCTAGGTTCAGTAAAAAATACGTGGAAAGACACAATCCCTGTTCCGAGGAGATTATCATTGGAGCTAGTTAGAAAATTGTAAATATTTTCGTAAAATACAAAATATATTTTAAAAAAATCAAAAAGAAATGAACAATTTCCATATTTAAAAAAATGTTGTGGAAATATTTTGGGCTCTTTTGAGGAAAAGCCGAAAATAATCAATATTTCAAAATCTGAAAATAGTACCTAAAATCAACAATATTCATGGAATATAAGAATGACCACACTGGGTCAGATCAAAGGTCCATTTAGCCCAGTATCCTGACTTCTGACAGTGCCCGATGCCAGATGCCCCATAGGGAATGAACAGAACAGGTAATCAAGTGATCCATCCCATGTTGCCCATTCCCAGCTTCTGGCAAACAGGCTAGGGACAGCATCCCTGCCCATCCTGGCTAATAGCAATGAATGGATCAATCCTCCATGAATTTATCTAGTTCTTTTTTGAACCTTGTTATAGTCTTGGCCTTCACAACATCTTCTGGCAAAGAGTTCCACAGGTTGACTGTGCGTTGTATGAAGAAATACTTCCTTTTGTTTGTTCTAAACCTGCTGCCTATTAATTTCATTTGGTGACCCCCTAATTCTTGTGTTATGAGAAGGAGTAAATAACACTTCCTTATTTACTTTCTCTACATCAGTCATGATTTTATAGACCTCTATCATATCCCAACTTAGTCATCTTTTCCAACCTAAAAAGTCCCAATCTTATTTATCTCTTCTACGGAAGCTGTT
Source organism: Lepidochelys olivacea (assembly GCF_965140295.1). Taxonomy (NCBI): domain Eukaryota; kingdom Metazoa; phylum Chordata; order Testudines; family Cheloniidae; genus Lepidochelys; species Lepidochelys olivacea. The sequence continues at coordinate 33,585,495 of NC_140415.1, forward strand.
CCATACTGCCTAATCATTTTTGTTGCTCTTTTCTGAACCTTTTCCAATTGCAATATATCTTTTTTGAGATGGGACAACCACATCTGCATGCAGTATTCAAGATGTGGGCATACCATGGATTTATATGGGGGCAATATGATATTTTCTGTTTTATAATCTACCCCTTTCTCAATGGTTCATTTTTTAAAAAAGGCAGTTTTTTGGCTTTTCATAAAAATAAATCAGAAAATTTCAAATAAAACATATTCAGTTAACTGTTTCATTTTTAGAAAAATGCTATTAAAAAAAGTTTTGATGGAAAAGTTTCAATGAACCCTATTTACAACATTCTAGTTCTTATGCTATGCATGTCAGTCTGATACTGGAACACCATATTAACACTGCACATGGAAGAAAAATTTGCACAGGTGTCACTGAGGTTAATAACTGGAGACAATGGGATTTCACAGAGGTGTAACTGATACCTAATGCGGCCTGCAGAACTCTTTTTCCTGGTGTTCGTGCGCAAGAGGGAAAAAATACAGCTCAACCCAGGCTACGTTTGAAGGGTTGGCAGTTAGAAATATCTTATTTGTAAGGTGAGCACATTTGATATAGAAATAATTGAGGAACACCAGATATGGAACTCCACTTTCCCATTTATAAAATAGCACTTTTCACTGTTGAATCTACACTTGAAATGACTTGCCCAAGAGGCAGAGTAAGCAATAGAATCTGGGTCACCTGACTCCCAGCTCCCCATTGTGACCACTGGAATGGTCCCTAAGCAAAGTGGATCCCAAACATAGGAACTTTTGCCTTAACCACAGAAGTAATTTGTACTAATTATAGATGTGAAAATATAATTAATAACACTTAGCAGTTATGTAGTACTTAGCACTAAAGGCAAAATGTTCACCAGGGTGGGGCAGAGAACAAGTGGCCTGAATTTCTTCTGGGAATCCACCTTTGTGGGGTCCCAGATCCTGGGCTCAAGCCCAACATCTAAAATATAATTAAACATCCTATGGGCCTGAGCCTCATGACTCCAGTTAGCTGACACACACCAGCCACGGGGTTTTAATTGCACCATAGACATACCCCTTGAAGACCTATGCAGGCTCAAAAATCAGTAAAGAATTTAGCCAGGGTACCTGGGATATGTTGATTCAGCACAATTTAGCAGTCTCTGAGCTTCTATGAAGTCCCTGGTAGAAATTTAAGTTGCTCCCCTCTGGTGAAAATAAGGAAGGAATTAACACCTGCTCTTCCCCAGGAGTAAATCCTCTCTGTGCCAGAAGGGAGGAATCTTAGTATGATGTCCACATGAGGCATCACAGACTGAAACTGGGAAAATGCTTTATGCGATTTGTGTTTTTATATATATATATAGTTCTATTATGGTAAAATATAGTAATTTCCCTCCAATCTAATAATCTAAACTCCACACTGAAAGCTTAGATATTAATCTAATACATTAAAAAACCGTTGTACCTGTTGTTTGTTATTTTCAATTGATTTTAGCGTCTATGTAGATTTTAAGTGACTTCATAGATGGTATTTAACTAAAGGGGACTGATAATTGTGCAGAATGTGTTATGTTCCGATGGTAATTATTTCTAGTATAGGCGTATGTTCCTAAGCCTTAAGCAGAATGAGAAGCTAATGTCACCAGCCACGGGAGCGTTTATTGATGTACAGCTAAACCAATTGCAGTGCAGCCTAGTAACAATACAATGCAAAAATGAGACCTCAGAAAAGCTAGGTGAGTCAGAGAACATATTCAGTCGCCGATGTCATGTAAATAAACAAGCAGTTCATTAGTTTGTTATTGCTGGCCCTAAATGCATAAACTCATAAGGAAAACCCAAGGCAGGATTATCACAATCTGTCTTAGGTCTGTTAAATCCAATCAAAATTGGTTGAAATGTGCACATTGCTGCTGTGAGACTGAGGAATGCAAGTGCAGCAGCAAGGTCTATTTGAAACCTACTGATGTGCTCTAGTCACTTAATGGCATCTTATAAAACAGCTGGTCTCGAACGTTCAAATATTGATTCAGTTTATGGAAATCTGGTATTACACTATTGCTGTCTCTAGGCAAACAGTTTATATAAACAGATCTGACATGATTGTACCATCTGGTTTTATTTCTGGAGTTCTTTGATTACATTTTTTAGGGGGATGGGGGTGATTAATTGGAGTGATTTATAACTCCCTCTTGCTTCCTTCAAGGTGGATGATGACAAAGTCGTAAAAGCTACAAATTTTGGTGTCCAGGATCATGAGGGTTTTCAGTTAATGGTTAACTGCATGACAAATCTCTTCTGTGCATTCATGTGTGACTCCAATGAGTGGGTGATAAGGCCTAAATCCTACATATTGTACAAATGTACAGCCTGAGAAGGAAGTAGGTTTTACAGGCAGTGTGTGCTTTTACCATGCCACATTTACCATACATTAGCAAAGGCAAATATGGTAAAATGAGAGGTTTTGAAGAGACAGGTTGTGGGCCTTGTGCAAACATCAATAACAGCTTAAGTACTGTAGCTGCGTAGAGACTGAAGCTGGAGCCTGTGAGCAGGGTATAAAGTCTATGGAATTCAGTCAGAGCAAAGATTGTCATTGCATTCCTCCCTCACTAGCCTGCTTTTCCCACTATGCATTGCAGACCCCACCATCCATCAGAGGTCATCTTGCAGAATTGCAACTCGATATGACAGGGCCATTATTCGGCTGGTCAAATACTCCAAAAACAGTGTTTATGAACATTTATTTGAATTCTGAATAGCTGCTTGGGTCACACTGTTTTTATTTGCTCTCCATGAACATTGATACAAATAGGTTTTAGTTCCCACAAATGTTTGGGGCTTGTTATGAATGAGTGCAATTCACTGCTGTTTTGAAGGCCAGAACAAGACTTTTATATTTAAGTGTTGTGTAAGTCCTATTTTGAGTATTCACGCTTAAAAAAAAAAGCATTTTTATGAGAAAGAGTTTGTTGTTTATTATTAGCAATTATTTATTAGATGTTCCATATTTACTTTTCATTATTCTGCTGCAACCCTGGGGTGCCACTTGGAACTGGGGTACCACTGAGTCCACCTGACCCACCAGCCTGAGTTCTTTACACTGTACTGCTATGCAGCCTGTCAAGCCCTTCCCCAGGCTTCAGGCTGCATTTAACCAGGCTCTGCATGGGAAGGCTCAGCTAAGGCACCTCTCAATTGCTAAGGCACACACCCCCTCTGGAGTATAAACTCCAAATTATATCATCTTGCACTGCTCAGGGAACTGTACAGCATAAACTCATGAAATTCGCCCCCTACCTCAATGTGGAGGAAGATATGCAACCGTTTTCTGCCCCAAGTATGATTTCCACACTCGTTTTAGACCAAACAAAAACAAGTTTATTAACTACTAAAAGTATATCTAAAAGTATAGATTTTAAGTGATTATAAGTGATAGCAAACAGATCAAAGCAGATTACCACAGTAAATAAACTGCAAACTGAGCTTAACACACTAGATAGTTAGGATATAAATTAGCAAATTCTCACCCTGAGTGATAAACAGGCTGGTAGATTCCCAAGGCACAAGTTGCCTTGGCTTTCCCAGGTATTCATACACAGGGTAAAAATCCCTCTAGCCTGGACCATCACTTCCCACAGTTCAGTCCTTGCCCCTCAGGTGTTTTCAGGTGTGGTGTTATAAGGAGAGTGAGGTACCATTATGATGTTATTGTCCCCCTTTATATCTTCTTCCACTTGCTGAAAATCTCTTTTGCTGTGACCTGGGTCAAACAGTTCCTATTGTGTAGTGCTATCTCTGAGATGTTTCTATTGTACACAGTTCCTGGGGTAATCCTTCTGCTTGTGTGCATTTCCTAAATAAGCCATTGACATTGTTTGGCCTTTTTACTGTCATACCTGAAAGGCTACTTGTGGGTGTTTTCAACCTCACACCATGTTTCAGTAACACATACATAGCCAAACTTCATAACTTCACATACGACGATAACACATACAATCCAATGAGATATTACTGTCTAGCAGATCAAGACTTTTAGAATACCTCACAAAGCATACTTTGTACAAAATGTATCCTAATTACATGATAGTAGTGAATATTGGGGTGTCACAGTGTCACTCCTGTTTCAAACATTTCAGTTATCCAGTTGGGGAGCAGAAACAATACTATTTAAATAAGGTGACCAATCACACACAGTGAGTAATGATAACAAATGTTAAGTGAACTGTAGATGAACAATCCACCTTTGAGTGGAAAGACATCCATGCATTTCTGTGGTCAGAGGATGTTTTAAATTCTGAGCATAGAGCTCCCACAGATGCCCAGTATACCTGCAATTTAGCATAGGAACATAGACATTGTCATACTGGACCAGACAATATTATAAGTATAGATACTTTTATTATTAACCATACCCTTTTTTTAATGCATCCGATCCATGCCCTAAACTCTTGGACACAATGGTATTTTGTGGTAATAAGTTCCACTGGCTAATTGTGCAATGTGTGAAAAAACATTTTATGTGAATTTTCCATCTTTTGTTGTTATTGAATTGCTTAGTATTACAAGTATCCTCTTGTATTAGAGAGAGGTTGAAGTTCCTGACCTATTTAATGCTGTTCATTATGTTGTATACTTTTATCCTCTCCCATTTATTCATCTCCCCTCTAAGTTAACAGGGCCAATCATATCAGTCCTTGCATACATGAAGGTTTTTTCAATCCCTTTATCACGCCCGTCACCCATCTCTGAACCCCATCTACTGTTTCTATATCATTTTAGAGATGAGGTGGTCAGAACTGAACACAGTATTCCAGCCAAGGTCACACCATTGATTTTATAATGCAATTATTAATTACTAATTTCAATATTATTTTCCATTCTACTCATTATGCAGCCTAACATTTTCTTTTTGCTCTTTTTGTAACCAATGCTATATATTGAACTGAGATCTAAAAAGCAAACAAAATATTATTTATTGTCAAATAATAGTTTTTGAATAACTTTAGTGGTATATTATCATACACATCTGAATTTTAATTTCTTAGTATATTTTGGTTTAGTTTGGTTTCCCAGTTTTCACAACACCCCTGCCCCGCCTCCCAAAAAAACAGGAAAAATCCCAATCTTATTAGTCTTGGTGGCCATTATTTTTAGGCTTATAGAGTTTAAGAGGTCTATGAGCTTCCTTAGCACAATTTGAAGCTTCATTATTTGCTCAGACACCACTCCACTTTGCTTTGAAGTTCAGATTTGAACAAATCTCAGAGACTTACAGCAATAGTGATTTGAAAACTCCAAGCTTTGCTCAGTTTCCATCCAAAACCACAAATTGTCCGAACATCAGATAAAACTCAGTCAAATCTAGCTGAGGTTGGGGTTTTATTATGTAAGGGATGGTGTACACAAAATTTGCCTCGATTTAACTAAAGGTGTGATGTTAAACCAATTTAGTTAAACCAGTGCAATTTTGTATGTTGACCTAGCCTCACACATCCCTAAATCTAACTCTGGGAGGAAGGAGTCCCTCCATAGCCATCCAGTGCCCCTGATGGTAGCACATAGAGCAGAATCTAAGCCATAGCGTGTAAGGTTCAGGCCACCCAATGGTACATTCAGGATCTCTACACATACAGTATTCTGTTTAAACCAAAGCTTAAAATATTTCCCATCTTATTCAATAGTTTAAGCTTAGATGTTATTGTCATTTACCTGGCAGCAGGCTGTGCAGGTGGCAAATGGAGTCTGAATGAGAGTTCAACAGCTGAGTTAATTAGTAGATGGCAGTTTGCAGTGTTGTCAACCTGCCAGTGGGAACTGTCGGTGCTTCTGGCACGAGTATGAAATGATGATCTCCAAGGCTCATAATATTTGTTTCTCACACTGTGGATAAATTTTATTTCCAGAGGCAATTACTAGAATTAATATGTAGATGCCACTTCTAATGATGGGAGCATCGTAAAAGGTCCAGAGATGCATCCAAAATTTAGGATATTTGTATAAACCTGATCTCACAACATTTTAATGCCCTCCAACTCCTTATCATAATCCCCCAAATGCTTCCTTTTTTTCCTCTATCCCTATGTGACTCTACAATAGGCCCACATAATATTAAGAGGCTTCTGCCTCTTTCCCCAACAATCCAAGTTCTTTCTCAATCAGCAACTCTCCAATGTGCTCACCAATTCCAGAGTCATTTCTTCTTTCCCCTCTACACCATTGATTTAGCTTTTGCAGATGCTTTGGGCTACCTACTGCAAATACGCCTCAGACTGTGATATTCTTCAGCAGCCAAGGGGCCACAGAGAACATGGGATTTTCAAAGGGAAATCATCAGAGGTGAGCCAGCCAACCTATCAAAGGATGTAGCAAAAAGGAAGGTGCAATAAACTTGTGGGTACTGGTGCACTCTGCATACATGTTTTATGCTGATTTATTGTTGATGTGTTTGAGCAGTGGCCGACATAGCTTGGTAGTGGGAGCTCTGTAACTCACGGCCTACCTTTTCAAAAAATGACCTCCAGGCTTGTGGTTACAAATATATATGGGCATAAACTTGCAGGTGCAATAAATTGTGTCTGGGGTCTTATCCTTTTAGATTCCTAGCCACCTGAACATACTCAAAAATGGGGTAATAATTACACATCCAAATAGGTGCAGTTGCAAGCACAATTAATTGTAACTGCAATGTTGGTTCTTGAAACTAATTGCAAGTAAAACACTGCACTCACAATGTTGCAAGATCAGTCGATCTCATGAGATCTCTACCAATATTGAATCAAAATCTTATGAGAATTGCTCATGAGATTTCAGTGCTATCGATTCTAATCTTATACTCTACCCCTTGCATGGTCTTGAATTTGAATTCCGAAGTCAAGTCAAAATGTATTCACGTAAAATTACACTAACTAGGGTCCCAGGATTGCCAATATTCAATCCAGGACCAATTTTAGTTTTAATCTCTTGATTTTTTGCCTTGAGTAGAATGATAGAAACATCTGTTTTATGCTATGGGAATTCTAGGCTTTGCAGTGATATATAGTGTTCATTTTTAGTCATGGTAGCTCAGAAGATATCAGAATTTAAAACTGCAACGCTCTGATTTATGGAAGAGTTAATTCAGATCATTTTAAGTAATATATTCCCTGTCATTCAGAAATCAATAATGTACACACCATGTGTGGAATAGTTGGCATGGTTAAGTAAGTGTGTGGGAGGTGTCTGGAGAGTTCAAAAATTAAAAATAAAATCACTTATTTGTCTAAAACATAGTCTCCTGGTGTTAAAATTCAGAACAATACACTCAGAGGCCTGTATACATCGGACACTTTTATATGAGGAGAGATCAATAAGCTTGAGCCAATTGCTTGTGTCTGCTTAATTTAGAGAAGAGATGAATATGAGGAGGTAGGAACTAGGGGATGGCATTAAGTGCATATATTTCTATCTGTCAGATATTAGAAAATACACCATACTGAGAAACATATATATTGAATGACAGGTCAGGCAATATTTGGTTTACTGAATAGCACCACTACTCATATTGTTCTGCAGCCTAATATTCAGCTCATCCATAGGTGTATAGCCTGAGTGGTTTTTGGTGTCATTCTCAACATGAGATGTATGTTTCTAATAGAGAATGCCTGGCTGACTGAATTACATAATTAGGTTCCATGTTCCCACTTAGCTAGAAACTTGAAATATGAAACACTTCTTCATTACTGAGTTATAGAGTTTAAGGCCCAAGGGACCACCAAATCATCTAGTCTGATCTCCTGCATATCACAGACCACCAGCTCTCATATACCAAACCCAACAACCAAAATCAGACAAAAGTATTACAGTCCACAGGAGATTAGATTATTATGTGCCACAGGCAGATAATAGGAGGTACCTGAGGCCCCCACAATGGCAGGGAAATGATGGGCCACTGATTATTGGTAAGAAAGAAGAAGGAGTGAGATATTTGACATTTTTAACATAGGTCACCAAAATGCCATCAATGTAACAATATTTAAAATATATACATTTATTTGTCCCGACAGTTGGTCATGTTGGGTACAAATCCTATAATGTGAGTACGCCGAGATAATCTAAAATTGCCTGGTTTGTGTATCAGATTTTAGATAAGAAAGGTGTCGGAGGCAAGCAAGGGTGCTGCCAATGCTGATATGGCAGCCACAGACACTGCCCTTTGTTGGATACCATCAGAATTACATATCTCTATGTATTAAGCTCTACAATAGTGGTTCTCAACCCACAGGCCAATCAGCACACTCCTGCAGCCCATGTGACATCCTGGTCATTGGGAAGTTTAGACTTGAAATTAGACAAAGGTTTCTAACCATCAGAAGAGTGAAGTTTTGGAATAGCCTTCCAAGGGAAGCAGTGGGGGCAAAAGATCTATCTGGCTTTAAGATTAAACTCGATAAGTTTATGGAGGAGATGGTATGATTGGATAACATGGTTTTTGTAATTAAATATTCATGGTAAATAGGCCCAATGGCCTGTGATGGGATATTAGATGGGGTGGGATCTGAGTTACCCAGGAAAGAATTTTCTGTAGTATCTGGCTGGTGAATCTTGCCCATATGCTCAGGGTTTAGCTGATCGCCATATTTGGGGTCAGGAAGGAATTTTCCTCCAGGGCAGATTGGAAGAGGCCCTGGAGGTTTTTCACCTTCCTCTGTTGCCTGAGGCACGGGTCACTTGCTAGAGGATTCTCTGCTCCTTGAAGTCTTTAAACCACGATTTGAGGACTTCAATAGCTCAGACATAGGTGAGAGGTTTTTTGCAGGCGTGGTGGGTGAAATTCTGTGGCCTGCATTGTACAGGAAGTCAGACTAGATGATCATAATGGTCCCTTCTGACCTAAATATCTATGAATCTATGAATCCTCAGGTCCATAAAGGTAGTATATATATATTGTGTGGACATGGCCCACATAACACACAGAGAGCTGCATATGCAACCCACAGTGGTAAATAGGTTGAGAACCACTGTTCTACACTGTCAGTGGAGATTCTCCCTAAGGAAGACAGGCCTCCTTTTGGAGTGATGGGACTTGATTTCCATCTCCATTGTAAATGTAAAGCTCTGAATAGCCATGGTATGTTGGACAGTGACAACACTGTTTCCAGTGTGTTGTTCCTTATATTTGAAGGAAATCACATGATTGAATAAACAGGGCAAATTTTGTGTGGAGTTTGATTTCAAGATAATTCTGGAAAAATCAGTTTGGTGATAAAGTAGAAATAATTCTGCCAATCAATACATAGCCATCTATAAGTGAATTGCATAGTGTAACTGTGTTCATTGAACTGATCTTAAAACTTTTGGGTATTTCCTTACACTTGTATAAAGTAATATTTCATGGCTATAATATTGAAGCTGGGAAATATAGCCTTCTGGTGATGACAGAGCTGTATAATTGGATTTTTTCCTTTAAAAATGTAGCCCAGTCTAAGTCAATAGTGTGTTTGACAAGAAAATAACAAGCACCTACAGAGAGAACTTAATGTCACAGCATCCATCTGCTCTTTAGCTACAAGGCGAGCACAGTGGGAAAGCAGCACATGGAAAATGTTTCATCTCAAACTAAGGTGTCTCATGAGCTAATTAATCACCACTACATTTCTGTTTACATTTCGTATATTCTTTGCCTGAGATTCAAAAAATACTTTGCTGTTTCTCTGAATCACTAATACACTCCAACCTACTCACTAACACAAAGTAGCAGGCAGACAATGGAGAGATGGTCTAATCGTAGCCTTTCCCTTTAGCTGCGTCAGCAAAAAAAAATTCTTCTTTTTGGCAGAATCTAGAGATATTATTTGTATATGTACATCAGATTCTCCCACCCTGACTGATGGAAAGCTGCAACAGAGAGTCTGGTGAAGATTCCCTCAGCAGAGGAGAATTATCAGGTGGTCTACAGCTGGCAAATCATGTCAGGGGACAGGGTGGTGAGGAGGCAAGCCAGGGCTGAGAGGGCCCAGTGTGGAGGGCCCAGTGCTCTATCCAATTCCCAAAGGGCAGAGCAGTCCCACTTCAAGTAGCGCAATTTAATTTACAGCCCTAGGCTGTTTTAAACTTTGCTGGTGGCTGTTTCAGCTTCCTACTAGACTCAGGTCAGGGGAGAGGAAAGGTGGCATTGAACAATCTTTCCTCACTGCTCTCCACAGATGCACAGAGTAAACCTGGAGAATCTGGCCTGTAGATGGTAAGAACCCTGATTCCTGCCTCCTCCTACTGCTCCCCCGCACCCAAAACCCACACACACACAAATGACAAAATACTTAAGGCTTCAGGTCTCACATTTTTCTTCAAAATATTAATATATCAGTGTTTTATGGCCAGCTTGACTAATCTACTTTACACTAATGAAAATCAGATTTACCTGGAAAACACAACATTCCTTCTAGTGAGGCTAAGTTTCACTTGAACATTAAAAGTTGTTGGTTTTTTTTCCCAGTAAAACATTAACTTACAAACTGCTTTCACTCAGTTCACAGAATTGTAGCATTCCAGGCTAAGTGCAATATTTAATCAGTAGAAACCCGTGGACTAAGAATGCAAAGCTCTTTCAATACATTCTCTCTTGCTCCTCTACCGTTTTTGTCATCTTGTTGGCAACAGCTTCTTTTCTATCAATGTTATTTTAAACAAGAGGTAGCTGGTGCCATCCTTCTAGGGTAGTATGAGTCTGTGATCCTCCTTTTCCCTTCAAAAAGATGAAGACCCTAGAGTCTCATCAGGCAGGAGAATTATCTGAGCAATCAAACTTCAACTTTCAATGTCCCTAAGCAGTACCCAGTGATGTCAGTGGCAGTCTTTTCATTGGCTTCACAGGCAGTGGAGTAAGTCTTATGTGCATAAAATGTTGTTACTTTAAAATGTAAGAGTACTTGATATGCCCAGAAGACTCCTTACTGTGATATAAAAATTATTCTATGTCCTAATAGCATACTTGAGTGCTCAACCATTCAGTGACATGAGAAAGGAGAATGCACTGGCATTCCGTTCTTCCTAGACCCTACATTGCCAAAAATATTCCTAACTGGATAGGATCCAGAGGAAAAAAAGAGAGAGACATAAGATCAGGGGCTGGAGAGAATGACTTACAAGGAAAGATTAAAAGAAGTCAGTATGTATAACTCAGCTAAAAATCAGCTAATGGGGCACCTGATTGCACACTTCCCTATAGAGCCTCTTAGCCTGCAAACAAGACCAGGAAAACCTCTGAGAATTTATCATTTTAACACAGTTTTCAATACACCACTAAATAGCAATCTAACAGGAACTATAACATGCATATTATTATTTATAATTCCCTCGTTACTGTAAAAGGGCTGTTTTCCATGGGCTATTACAGTGGTAAGGGAACTGACTATGGGCAGCTCAGTACATCAATGAGCATTGAAGTTACTGAAACTATCAGGGATTAAATTAGACCATTGTCTTTCAATTATTTCTTTATTATTTGCTGATTAGAACAACAGTTAAATCAAAACTTTGGCTATGGTTATTAATTATCATGCTGTCACCAATTAATTCATTTTGTCCATTGTTTATCCTTTTTTAGTAGAGATGAACAAAGAGCAGAGAACTAGTAAATGAAATTGGCTGAGGTGGGGTATCTGCCAGTTCCTTGGTTAAAAAAGGTAACAACCTTCACTCCATTTCTAGCCACACTAATGAACATGGATGAGGCTCTTCAATATTATCTGGAATGAAAATATATGTACAGCAAGGATGTTCAGAGGAAACCATGCTTCCTCTGAGAAACAATTTCTCAGGCAGCTTCAGCCTGTGTGCGTATGTGTTTGTTTCTCTTCCTCAGGGACTGAAAAAGCTCTGGGAAAATGAGTGAAACACAGAAAGGAAAACTGCATATGAAACTACTTTTAATAGGAAAAATAACCAATTTGAGAATTGTTACTGTGTATTTTAGGTATTTTTAAACAGCAGAATTTCTAAGTGTGGTTATTTACATTGAGAATGTATGTGTGGGTGGATCCCTATGTCTGCCTTTCTAAACAAGACCTGCAATACTCTATCAGAGTAAGAAGAATCAGAATTGCAGCTTGACAAATAAATGACGTGTTTGGTGTTCTGTTTACTCAAGGGATTGATGCCATTTTGATGTGACACATTTGGTGGTACAAAGCGGCCCTGTAGCCAACCACAAGGACAAGGTTTCAGTGTGACTCCTCACAGCGCAAAAGACTTCTCCACACCTTCTTCATACCTGTGAAGGAGATGAGTTACCTAAATTATTGGTTACTGTTTGATTTTTATTACATATTGCAAATTGTTGTGTGACACCCTAAGTTCCTTGGCTGGAGTAAGGTGCCTAAACAATTAGGATTCAACACCTCAAAGTGGCAATGCTCTCCTAAAGACAATTTATATGCTCCCATTAAAATCAATGGAAGTCAAGAAACATGTGAGTAAGGGGGTGGCAGGATCTGACCCTCAATATTAAATAGAGCTAGTCAAATATTCTGTTTTATATTTTTTATTTTATTTTAAAAAATGTTGTGGAAAATGCTTTTCTTGAAATTTTTAATATTTTCTTGGAAAACCAAATCACAAAAATGTTCAGCTAGAAAGTGAAAAAAAATCTGTTTTCAGCCCAAAAAACCTCAGGTTTTTTGCTGAAAAGTCAAAAATGTCCATGGGGGGAAAAAGTTCCATATTAAGGTCATTTTAAAAAATATAATTTCGCTTTTGTGATTTACATAATTTCTTTTCTTGTGGTTTTGCTACTGGTCATCTTGAGTTTTATGTGACTCTGTTGGACTGTTGTATATTGATAAAATTTATGTAGAGGGATGAGTGGCCTAAATTGGTCCTTCTTCATAACACACTCTGTACAAACAGTGCCATGGCAGAGCACTCCACACTTCCACGAAAAGCTATAAGCAGTTGTGGAGACACAGTAAACATTAAAGGCACCCTCTAAAGAACTCTTTGTAACAAACAGGTTCCACAGTTATGGAAGATGTTTGAATATTTCATATACGATGGTGATGAGCATGGTATACATCCATCTCATTCAAGGATAAAAAAGCAGAAATTAAGGAAGGGTTAAGCAGTGAGTGTGGAAGAAGACTAAGTCATGTACTCACCCAAAGTAAAAACTGAGTTTTGATCAGGAGTTGATGTTCTTCACTGTGTGCAGGATCAATCCCTATAAATATAAATATTTAGTTTTATATCATAAGGGCCTATTTTCTCTTTTTGCTTAGAAAATTCCTGACCTGAAAAAGCAAAGTGAGACATATTAAAGCACTGGGCCAAATTTTTCCCTGGTGCAACTCAGTGAAAATACACCAGGGCTAAATTTGACTCATTGTGTACAAACAGAAGTAACTAAAAATGTGCAAGTGTTACTCACAGAGCTAGATACAGCAGCAAGTCAGACGAGAGCAGAGGGCATCAGCTTGAGAGGTAATCAATATGTGTGGGAGGTGGAAAGGAGAAGCAACACCAGTGTCGACAGAAAATCAGAGGGAAGAGGGCTATCGAAGAGGAAAGCAGTAAAATAAAAACTTTCAGGTTCTCCTTGGATCAATCGGTGCATTTTGTCTTTCTTTAATTATTTAATTTTTAAGAGTTAAATCATGCAGTTGGCTGCACTGGTTTCCAAGGGGGAAAGTGATCAGGAAAGTGTTCAGCACAACCCATGATGGGGAGAGGGGAAGTCATCCTGCCTTGCCTTAAGAGTCCGCTAGCAATTATGCCCACATAGCACAAACCATGGCCTACAGATGTAGTGTTGTAAAAAGTACGGTATATGGATAGTCACCCAGCTGGAAGCACATACGCTGCCCTCAGCAAGAACTTGCTAGTAGAAGTTCATGAGAACACATTGCTCCTGCTCCAAGAAACAGTAGCAGCCGGTGGGGTGGGGTGGCAGTCTCTTGAGATGAATCCTCCCTTCTAATAAAGACACATGCACATAATATACACACACACATCTGCAGGTCAGGCAGGATTTGGCTTTCATGTGCTATATAAAGCCAGACTCTCAGCTGGTACAAATCAATATAGCTTCACTGAAGTCAGTAGAACTCTGCCTACTTACGCCTGCTGATGCTCTGACCCCTAGTATCTTTCCAAAAAATGCCCAGGCGTTAAAAAGTCAAATTATAGGATGAATACCTGAACATTCTAAAAATCTGTATCTTGATTCTCTACTGCCCTGAATTTTGTGCTGTCATTTTGTACTTGTAAAACGAGTGAGATGCGGGTGTAAATACAGGTGACAATTATTTCACAGTGTGCAGGGCAATGGAGAATTGGTCCCGAGATATTAGGGTAATTATAGAGCCAACCATATCTGAGAAGGGTTATCCTCTGAAGGGATTATATTATTATAATATACTATATTATTGGTTACTGTTTGATTTTTATTCCATACTGCAAATTGTTGTGTGGCACCCTAAATACTTTGGCTGGGATAAGGTGCCTAAACAGTCCAGCCCCTCAGCTGGAGCAAAGTGGTATAGCTTTTCTGAAGTTGATTTATCTGCTGATTTATACCAGCTGACACTCGGGTTCAAAATGATTATACATAGTTATTAATGATTAGTTAGTATTGACTTGAGTGAGATCTGACTAGTGCCATCTTGATCCTTCTTGCCAATGCAGAGCTCTGCTTGTGCAGAGAGGTTCTTCACATTTGGCTGAACTGTTCTTTTTACACATGAACTATAGTGTTTTAGAACTTATGTGTAATTGCTTTAGAGAACTGCTCAGAAATAAAGCACAGAACCTAATTCACCATCGTGTTACTCCAGTTTTAAGCAGGTGCAGCTCCAGTGAGTTCTGCAGCTGCTTAAAACTATACATCAGACACATAGAATCATAGGCTTAGAAGGGAATGTAAAGGTCATCTAGTCTACCCCCCTGCCAAAATGCAGGATTTGTTGTTTCTAATCCATCCAAGACAGGTGGCTATCCAGCCTCCTTTTGAAAACCTCCGGTAAAGGAGCTTCCACAACTGCCCTAGATAGTCTGTTCCATGGTCCTACTTTTCTTACAGTTAGAAAGTTTTTCCTGAGATTTAATCTAAATCTGCTATGCTGTAATTTGAACCCATTGCCTCTTGTCCTGTCCTCTGTGTCAAGAGAGAACAACTTTTCTCCATCTTTTTATAGCACCCTTTCAAGTATTTGAAGACCGCTCTCACGTCCCCTCACAATCTCCTCTTTTCCAGACCAAACATACCCAGTTCCTTCAGTCATTGCTCATGCGACTTGCATTCCATCCCTTTGATCATCTTTGTCGCTTGTCTCTGGATTCTTTCCAGTTTCTCCACATCCTTTCTATACATTGGTGACCCAAAGTAGACACAGTACTCCATCTGAGGCCTAACTAGCACTGAGTAGAGCAGTGCTATACATCCCATGACTTGCATGCCATGCCTGTATAATGCAACCAAAAATTGCATTTGCTTTTTTTTCCAACAGCATCGCATTGCTGACTCATGTTGAGGTTGTGATCCATCACTACTCCCAGATCCTTCTCAGCAGTGCTGCTGCCAAGCCAGTTATCCCCCATTCTGTATTTGTGCATTTGTTTTTGATTTGTTACATTAGTCTTTGTTGCATTTCATTTTGTTGTCCCTAGCCCAGTTCTCCAACTTATCAAGATCCCTCTGAATGTTAGCTCTGTCCTCCAAAGTGTTCCCCCCCCCCAGCTTTGTGTCATCTGCAAATTTGATCAGCATGCTTTCTACATCCAGGTCATTAATAAAGATATAAAACAACACCGGACCCAAAACAGATTCCTGTGGAACCCCACTTGACACCTCCCTCCAATCTGACATCATTCCATTAATAGTTACTCTGTTTGTGGTTGTTTATCAATTATGTATTGTATCCAACACTGGAAATAAGTTAACAGGAAAGTTAACAGCACAGGTTCCTTTTACAGTGCTCTTTCTCACCAGCTGCCTTACCAACAGCTCCATATATCTGTTTCCTGCAGTTTACTATTTTCTTTCACACATGGCAACGGTAAGGGATCTGCCCAAAGTCATCCTGTAAATCAGTGGTAGGATGAGTATTCCAGGTACTTCACTGATTTACACTAGCTGAGGATCTGAACACGTCTCCTCATTTCAATTTGAAAGTCAACAAACACAAGTGCAAAGTACTACACTTTGGAGGAGAAACTAAATGCACAATTATAAAATGGGGAATAACGGCCTATGTGGTAGTACTGCTGAAAAGGATCTGAGAATTATAGTGGATCATAAATTGAATATGAACCAAAAATGTGGTTCAGTTATGAAAAGGGCTAATGTTATTCTGGGGTGTATTAACAGGAGTGTCATATGGTTGATATGGGAGGTAATTGTCCTAATTTCCTCAGCACTGGTGAGGCCTCAAATGGAGAAAAGTGTCCCATTCTGAGCGGCACATTTCAGGAAAGATATGTACAAATTGGAGGGAGTCCACAGGAGAGCAACAAAAATGATATAAGGTTTAGAAAACCTGACCTATGAAGAAAGGTTAAAAAAGACCTGAACATATTTAGTCTTGAGAAAAGAAGACTGGAGGATCTGATAACAGTCTTCAAATATGTCAAGGCCTGTTATAAAGAGGAAGGTGATCAATTGTTCTCCACATCCACTGAAGGTAGGAAAAGAAGTAATGGGCTTAATCTGCAACAAGATAGATTTAGGTTAAATATTAGGAAAAACTTTAACTATAAAGGGAGTTCAGTTCTGGAATAGACTTCCCAAAGGAGGGTGCAGAATCCCCCTCACTGGAAGATTTTAAGATCAGGTTGATAAACACCTGAGATGGTCTAAGTATACTTGGTCCTGCCTCAGTGCTGGGCTTGATGACCTCTCAATGTCCCTTACAGCCATGCCTTTCTGTGATTCTGTAACCAGACCAGTAGTTCTCCATAAAAATGTCCTTGTTTTGTTGTCATTAGAAAAATGAGATAACTTGGATATAAGTGTGTTTAAACACTTAGCTATACAAGAAACACTGCACAGCCTCTAGCCTTTGTTTGCCTCTGTGTCCTCAGCTATAAAATGGGGAAAATCATACCTAATGTTCTACTACAATACACAAACTCTCAAAAGTAACTCAGTCATAAACAAAAGAAAAGTATTGAAAAGAGTGGCCCAAGGAGGAATTTATATTTTGTAAAAAGAAAAGGAGGACTTGTGGCACCTTAGAGACTTAGTCTCTAAGGTGCCACAAGTCCTCCTTTTCTTTTTGCTGATACAGACTAACACGGCTGCTACTCTGAAACCTGTCATTATATTTTGTAGGTGTTTTGGAAAGCTATATCTGGGCATAGTTGGAGTCTAGTTCAAGCAGCTGGAGCAGGTGCTGGGCAAATGTGTGAGGAGAGGGAGGAATCCGTTCTTCCAGACTATGAAGTGGCTACAGAGTGGCTCTTCAGAGATTATTGCAAGACGTTTGTTGGAGTAGTGTCTGTGCTCCCTTGAATGCAGGGGTGAGGACCAAAGCAGCAGCATAGAAGTAGATCTTCTGACCCTGCACCTTCCCATATGCACCCATGTCCTGCCTCAGCCTGCATCCCACCAGCATCATGCTGGTGCAGAGAGTTCTTGAGGAGCAGGAGTCTCCCACATCAATCCTACTCCTCCATGAGCAATAGAACAATAGAACGGATGGCCAGGATCCCCTGGGAGACTAACATGAAGGGGAAAGGAGTCCAGGAGAGCTGGCTGTCTTTCAAGGAATCCCTGTTGAGGTTACAGGGACAAACCATCCCGATGAGTCGAAAGAATAGTAAATATGGCAGGCGACCAGCTTGGCTTAATGGTGAAATCCTAGCGGATCTTAAACATAAAAAAGAAGCTTACAAGAAGTGGAAGGTTGGACATATGACCAGGGAAGAGTATAAAAATATTGCTCGGGCATGTAGGAATGATATCAGGAGGGCCAAATCGCACCTGGAGCTGCAGCTAGCAAGAGATGTCAAGAGTAACAAGAAGGGTTTCTTCAGGTATGTTGGCAACAAGAAGAAAGCCAAGGAAAGTGTGGGCCCCTTACTGAATGAGGGAGGCAACCTAGTGACAGAGGATGTGGAAAAAGCTAATGTACTCAATGCTTTTTTTGCCTCTGTTTTCACTAACAAGGTCAGCTCCCAGACTGCTGCGCTGGGCATCACAAAATGGGGAAGAGATGGCCAGCCCACTGTGGAGATAGAGGTGGTTAGGGACTATTTAGAAAAGCTGGACGTGCACAAGTCCATGGGGCCGGACGAGTTGCATCCGAGAGTGCTGAAGGAATTGGCGGCTGTGATTGCAGAGCCATTGGCTATTATCTTTGAAAACTCGTGGCGAACGGGGGAAGTCCTGGATGACTGGAAAAAGGCTAATGTAGTGCCAATCTTTAAAAAAGGGAAGAAGGAGGATCCAGGGAACTACAGGCCAGTCAGCCTCACCTCAGTCCCTGGAAAAATCATGGAGCAGGTCCTCAAGGAATCAATCCTGAAGCACTTGCATGAGAGGAAAGTGATGAGGAACAGCCAGCATGGATTCACCAAGGGAAGGTCATGCCTGACTAATCTAATTGCCTTTTATGATGAGATTACTGGTTCTGTGGATGAAGGGAAAGCAGTGGATGTGTTGTTTCTTGACTTTAGCAAAGCTTTTGACATGGTCTCCCACAGTATTCTTGTCAGCAAGTTAAGGAAGTATGGGCTGGATGAATGCACTATAAGGTGGGTAGAAAGCTGGCTAGATTGTCGGGCTCAACGGGTAGTGATCAATGGCTCCATGTCTAGTTGGCAGCCGGTGTCAAGTGGAGTGCCCCAGGGGTCGGTCCTGGGGCCGGTTTTGTTCAATATCTTTATAAATGATCTGGAGGATGGTGTAGATTGCACTCTCAGCAAATTTGCGGATGATACTAAACTGGGAGGAGTGGTAGATACGCTGGAGGGGAGGGATAGGATACAGAAGGACCTAGACAAATTGGAGGATTGGGTCAAAAGAAATCTGATGAGGTTCAATAAGGATAAGTGCAGGGTCCTGCACTTAGGACAGAAGAATCCAATGCACCGCTACAGACTAGGGGCCGAATGGCTAGGCAGCAGTTCTGTGGAAAAGGACCTAGGGGTGACAGTGGACGAGAAGCTGGATATGAGTCAGCAGTGTGCCCTTGTTGCCAAGAAGGCCAATGGCATTTTGGGATGTATAAGTAGGGGCATAGCGAGCAGATCGAGGGACGTGATCGTTCCCCTCTATTCGACATTGGTGAGGCCTCATCTGGAGTACTGTGTCCAGTTTTGGGCCCCACACTACAAGAAGGATGTGGATAAATTGGAGAGAGTCCAGCGAAGGGCAACATAAATGATTTGGGGTCTAGAACACATGACTTATGAGGAGAGGCTGAGGGAGCTGGGATTGTTTAGTCTGCAGAAGAGAAGAATGAGGGGGGATTTGATAGCTGCTTTCAACTACCTGAAAGGGGGTTCCAAAGAGGATGGCTCTAGACTGTTCTCAATGGTAGCAGATGACAGAACGAGGAGTAATGGTCTCAAGTTGCAATGGGGGAGGTTTAGATTGGATATTAGGAAAAACTTTTTCACTATGAGGGTGGTGAAACACTGGAATGCATTACCTAGGGAGGTGGTAGAATCTCCTTCCTTAGAGGTTTTTAAGGTCAGGCTTGACAAAGCCCTGGCTGGGATGATTTAACTGGGAATTGGTCCTGCTTCGAGCAGGGGGTTGGACTAGATGACCTTCTGGGGTCCCTTCCAACCCTGATATTCTATGATTCTATGATTAACAAGATTGGTTTTGCTGCTCAGGGACCCACTTCAGAGGCAGGGGCAGTTCCACTGTATTTTGTTGAACCAGCACAAGCCCTCACAACTAACTCTGTGTTCTTGATACTCTTATCAACAGTCAGCATCCAGCTATCAGTGCAACCTTGCTATTTAAGGTTTTCACACATTTTCTTTGCATGTGTCTGTTTACTATCTCAGTCTCAAACTAACACATCATAAGGGGGGGAAAAGCAACACCACAAAGAGCCTCTTCCCAAAGCCACTCCAAAAAGTCGGACTCTCAGAGGATTTGGGTACCACTTTTGTCACTGCTGCACCCTCTCTCACTTTCTCTGTGCTGTCACTTGGTACCATCCATCAAAACAACACCTCCAGAAGAACAGCATAGTGTCATTGCTGGCTGCCAACCTGAGAAAATAAGCCATAATCTTGAACACCAAGGGCCCTTTGCTTTCCTTATTTGTCACTCAGCAATCTACACAGGACCCACTAGCATTATGGCATTCCTTGTGGGGATGTATAAAGGCACACATGTTTTGGACTGAAGTATGTCCAAGTTTAACAGAATAGTTTGATTTAGCTGCTCCATGTGTAACATGATCATCATTAGAACCTATCAGTATTCAGAAGCTTCAGTATATATATATACTGGATATATATATACTGGATATAACCTGTTTCTACTGCCTCTCACATGGGAATGCTCCCTTCTTGTCTGGATAAAAGAAGATGGGCTCTGATGGAATAGCTGGAGGAATGTGATTAGGGGGTTTTTGCTATACAAATTACACTTGATGTCAATGAGTAAAAATGTTGTCTTTGGACAAAAATGGCAGAATACTGTGGGGTATCTGGAGACAACAGGAAACATCTCTTCTCCCTTTATAGCAAATGTGCTACCTATGGGCTAACTCCTGCTCATCATCACTCCTCACCTCCAATCAATTACCTGCACAAGGAAGGTAAGCAGGATCCGGCCTGTTGTGGTTAAGGAAAGTTTACCTGTGTACCCTCTTCCAATCACTGCTCTACCTGTTTGTCTTGTATAGTTCTGTTTGATCGAGTGTTCGATTATTCACAGCACAGGTGTTGGTGTTGTGCAGAGGACATGCTGCTGAATCTGATCCTGAATTAATTAGAGATGTGGGTAGCCATCGAGCTATGAGTCCTGACTAGTATCAGAATAAAGCCAAAAAGGACAGTAACTAAATGTCTGCTAACATGATGAAGATTGCACTTTAGACCTTAGGTAAAATGTTCAAAAGCACCTGAGGGTACAGCTACACTGAGATAAAAAACCCATGGCACTGAGACACAGAGCCTAAATCAGCTAATGGGCTTGCAGGCCTTGGGCTGCAGGACTATAGAATTGCAGTGTAGCTGTTCAGGCTCAGGCTGGAGCCCCATGAACCCGTCAGCTAATTCGGGCCAGCTGCAGCCATGTCATGGGTCTTTTACCGCAGTATAGACATACTTTAAGTGACTTCTGAAAAGGGCACTTAGGTTCCTCAGTCAGTTAAGCACTCTTGAACATTTAACCCCATATAACCTCTGATATATCTACTCCACACTCATGCATCCCCTTTTCAGTTAGTTATTATTCAGTACAGTAAGAAACAATTTGTACAGCACTGTCCAGCTTAGACCTAGCGATCCTGCCATAATGGAAAACTGGCATAGGTATTATTAGTAAAAGGAAAACACTGCCAGAAGGAAGTCAACAGGGTACATTAGGGTGGGTTTTTCAAAAGCACTCATAATTAGACTCTTTCCCCACTGAAGTCCTTGAGATTTTTATTATGGACTTCAATGGGAAAAGAAGCCAATGCTGAGCACTTTGGAAAATCCCACTCTACATTTTGTTTTTTCCACCTTCTAACAAGTTGTTGATCTAACTCTAAAAACTGGATATTGTATCCAGAAAGACAACTGTCTGAACCCTGCTGAAAAGTAGCTCAGCAACACAGAACTTGTCACATCAGGATTATGCGTTAAATTCAGATTCCCAATCTTGGCTCTTGAGAGTAGGAGGCAAGCAGACAAGGGGCTTCAGACCTACTTCTGCTAAGTGTGGGGGACTTTATTTGTGCTTATGTATAATAGATGCTTACCCATGCTCTGGAGCACAATAATCCTGTGCACCCTGCTTTGAAAGATCATTTTAGATTCAAGAAACACAACAATGAAATTCATTTCACAAATTTAAATTAAACAGGACAACTCGATTTTCACTTGTTTAATGCCAGGGCAAAAAAATAGGTTTCATTGGCTTGAGACTTACAATTAAATCAGCTGAGATTTGCAGAATTACTCACACATTGATCTGTTGAAAAAATGTAACACTGCATGGAAATTCTTCCACTTCTCAACCTGTATATCAGTGTATTGTGTGAACCAATAGGATTTATACCCACCAACAGAATCCTTTCCTTCTGTTTCATTATTTTAAAACAGAAAATGTATGTTTACAATAAGGAATTAAATTTTGTTCTACCTTAGTGAGTGGAACTGAGACATTTGATAGCCAAGTTGCAACTTTCCTTCTATTTTCGTAGCTATATTTCTCTTTAATCTAAAACCCCCTTTTTGAAATGTTGAACATGGGGAAGGCTGCACAGATGCTGACTCTGTTTGCAATGGCCTAAAAAAGGAAAACACAAGCTTTAATCTGATGTCTAGGCTGCATTTAAAAAATTGGATTGAAAAGGATTAGATTAGATTAGACCTTCTGGATTTAAAAATGTTAAAGCTCCATTTATGCTTTAACATAATCTCTTTCCATTCTCTGGAGCCATCAGGCTGAGCACTGGCCCTTACTAGTATTTTTATTATTATTATTATTATTAAATTTGCTTCTTTTTTCATTTTAACATCCTGGTTTCATATTAGTAATAGCAAGAAATCCTCTGAGACAGACCTAAAATTTCTTTTTGACCCGGTGAATGGAAGGGCGGGCACTTAAGCCTCTTGCTTTTACAATGATTTTATGTATTTGTGCACAGTCACAAATGTAAATATTAATAGCTAGTTTTTAAAACCGAATAAGAGTGACTGCTTTTAAGGACTTTGAAGGTTTGTGAAAGTATGATGATGTTTTATAGCACAATGATTTATTTATAATGCATTATTATGAAGAAATGCTCAATTTAA
Organism: Lepidochelys olivacea; assembly: GCF_965140295.1. Classification (NCBI taxonomy): domain Eukaryota; kingdom Metazoa; phylum Chordata; order Testudines; family Cheloniidae; genus Lepidochelys; species Lepidochelys olivacea. The sequence goes on from NC_140415.1 coordinate 33,608,447, forward strand.
AAAGCAATCATGCACTTTACTAAACCTGAAGTACCTATTACCTACAGCATCTGTAAATAAAAAGGAATTATAATATTTTCTACTACGTCGTAGTTCAAAAAGCAGATAGGACTGTATTGCTCATAAAATTGAAAATCAAATATTATTTAGGGTTATAGAACAATGCGTCTCACGAGGAAAATTTGAGAATAATAATATCCTTTACATGATCAATATATTTACAAAAGCAATTATAACAGCCCACCTGTATTTCTGAAAATTCCATGGGGCATATCAGGCTCTCAGTTTTTCATCAAAATTCCCCACTGATATTGGCCCATGGGACTCAGCATTAATCTCTACAATCAACTCCTAAATGTTATGGAACCATTGACTTCCTGGGGGAATTCTGTGGCATTTCTCACAGGCAGAATTCATATCCCCCACAGATTTTTTTCCTCAGCAGAAAATATATTCTGCTGGAGAAGCTTTGCAGTTATGCCTTTCACCCAACAGGGTCTGCTGTGGCACCAAAACACAGGGAAGCTGGAGCAGCCAGCCATGGAGAGGGAGGAGGAGAGGCAGCATTCCTCAAAGTGCCCTGCCTGCAGGACCAGGTGAAGAGATGTAGAATATGGGATGGGAACAGACAGAGCAGGGCACCCAGGGCTGTTGGGGAGTTAAGTAGACTGAGGTTCAGAAGAGCTAGTGGGAGGGACAGACTGGGGCAGGGACTGAATGGAAGTAGGGTGAAGGGTCATATGGAGATGGGGGCAAGGGCTGTCTGAGTGGGAGTGCAGGGACATATTGGGATGGGGAAAGGGGTGCAGGGACACATGGGGATGGGGGAGAGGATGCAGGGATACATGGGGTTGGGGGGAGGAGGGATGGCTGAGTGGGGGTGGAGGGACATATGGGGAGACGTTCAGGGCACATGGGGACAAGAGCAGATATGCCTGACTGAAAGGGTCAGTCAAAGTCTGCATGGGGAGGCTCCCCAACTCCCTAACAATCTTCCCCACCCCCAAAAAAATCCAGACATCTCCCACCAACACCGAACAACTCTCTAGGTTCACTCCCAGGCTCATTCCCAGCAATTACTTCCCTCTCCCTCAGCTCCTCCATTACTCCTGACTTCCCCCAAGCCTATGCACTGCTTCCGAGGGGTTTGGCAAATATGTTTCTGTATTGTAGTTTAAATGAATTATTACTTAAAGTCTGTATTAATATGCCTAGCAAGGAATCTATTAATCAAAATAACATTTCCTGAATCTTTTTTGTTGTCTGTATTGTTACAAACATACTTGCTGGCTGATACTTTGAAATAAATTACCAAAATAGTTGAAACTGGAGTGATTAAATTGTATTATTTTGACAAATAAAATATGCAGGATTTTAAAATATTGTATGCAGAATTTTTAATGTTTTGGCGCAGAATTCCCCCAGGTGTAACCAGGTCCTACTTCTACTCTGCCATTGTTGCCAGCCTTTATTACATGCTAGTCTAGTTTTCCCTTGAGTACCTTTGTGCTTTCTCCTCCATATGAAGAGCTCCCTGGAAAGATTTCAAGGTCACCCTTCAAATCTCTTCTTAAAATTTATCTCTGCCTGGATGATTACAAAGCACCTCACAATAGCTGGGCAGTTGGTGTGCTGACTCCACCTGTTGGCTCTTATTATCTACTTGATAGCATTTGGGGCAGGGACTGCCTTTTATTGTATATGTGCATAGTACACAAGGGGCCTCTAAGTGCTACTGCTACATGAGTAATAAATAAACACAGAAAATCAGTAAAGCTGGTGTGGAATGTTAGCAATTCTTATTACTGTGCTCTAGCTGCTGTGTACAGAAATATTTAACTATACACTAGTTTATAGTATGGTATATACACTCAGACTTATACTACGATTTATGACTAGTCATGGGCAAGTCAGAATATTTTTTCACTCAGACATGAGATAGAAATACTCCTATAAATCAGAGAAACCTATAGGACAGCATTAGTTTACTTAAGAAGAAGCTATATAAAATTAATTACATAACTAGTAAACTCGGAAAATATAAATATAATCTGAGCAGTATTTATGTTATAGCAGCATTGGTAGCAATACTTCAATGTGAAAAGGAATTTCTCATTCTCAATTCCTATTTTCAGCCGACCATGTAAGTTTCTCAAACATATTCCTTTGAGGCTGAAATTTCAAGAGGCTCATTTCAGCCTAAAAGTTTGTGTACTTTTATTCATTCTTTCACTTTATCCTTCTTTCTTTTGTGTTGTTTGAGAAAAATAGTCTCAGTCATTCCTGAGTTAGGAAAAAATGGGGAAAATGTATGCACTTTAAAAATACATTTTCCAGAAATGTTGGGGCTCAAATTACTTATAACAAAACAACCTTGACACTTGTCATATTCTCCAACAGCTTTCAATGAGAAATATAACCCATCCATTTTTTTCAATTTATTTTCTAATTTTAAAGCTTAAGGAACTGATTCAGTAAACTAGATGCCTAATCTTACACAAGTGAGTGACAAGTCTCTTAGTTTAAAAGGGCTTAATGTTAGGCTCATGATTAAGCACTTTGCCTAAGGGCCTGTCAAGGCTGATTCCCCACTCTGGCACTTTGAGTGCAGAAGGTGGGGGCCCACAAGGATTCTAAAAATTAATACTGGCCACTCCAGGCTTGTATTAAACTACCAAGGTTACAGCTTCTCTCTGACCTTGGATGGGTAGAGGCTGCCACCACCCCTTGGAACCTAGGAAGGCGCACTTGGGAATTCCTTTCTGGGGAGTACCCTCAAGCCCTTTTACCCCACCTCCAGGGAAGAGCTGAGAAAGAAAACTGAGGAAATTAGCTGTTGGCCCCAGCTAATTAAACAACATATGCACACAGCTCTTCAGACACCAAAAATCCAATCCTGTTTTTAAAAAAGGTAAATTTTATTAAAAACAAAAAGAAAGAAAACACATCTGGAACTTTTTGCTAGATCTTAAAAGAAACAATTACAAAAATAAAGCATCAAGATAGCTCTTTTGAGGTGCCCATTCACTTCCTTTTACCTATGCATAACAGTCAGACTTTTTAACTCTTTACAGCGTATAAACATTTTGTTACAGTTTGTCAACCCAAAATGCTTTCCGGTCAGGTCTCTGTGCCTGTCTGGACCACCACAGTGCCTTGTGGTTGTTGTAGTTTAGGGTACCTCATGCTCCTGTTCTCCCTGATGGGCGCTGCTCCCCACCTGAATTACAACTGCCATCATGCATCATGGTGTCTTCCTGTGGCAGAGCTGCCATTCAGTATCTTCAGAATCCCATAATTATGGTGCATCATGTGGGTACTGTTTTTGAAAATCTGTCCCTTAGTATCAGCCATAGCTGGAAATAGGAGTCGCATAACCCAGTAGGGAATGCTATTTCAAATTCAGAGGTAAAATTCCCCTCTGTACTGGGGGCCAGCACAAAGCCTATGCAATTTAAATCCCATTTAAACATTATTTTGAGGGCTTAAATTGGATTTAAATGGTGCATAGGCCTTGTGCTGAGATCTTGGTAAAAGAGGATTTTTACCCAAATTTCCAAATGGGATGTTTGGAAGAACTTTGGCTGTAAATCTTACAGGCCATATCCTCAGCTAGTATAAATTAGAGCAGTACCATTGGAATCAATAGACCTATGCCGATTTACACCAGCTGAGGATCTGGCCCATTAATTTGAAGGTGCCTCAGCAAATCTTGGCATATTAAGATTCAACCATCACTTATACACACTATTTTAAAATTAGTGATATTCGCAAAACAACTTACTAAAAGTTCTTGTTTCTTACATGATCTGAAATTATTATAAAGACGGTCATAAATGCCATGTAATTTAATAGATCGAATACAATGGGCTTTATTATCCTTTCATTTACACTAATGTAAATCAGAAGTAATTTCCCTTGAAGCCAATGGAGTTATAGTGGCATAAAACAAGTGTAAGTGAGAAGGGACTCATTATACTCAAATTGAACTTCATTCAAAAGTGTGACATTCTTCATGGTGTTTACATTATTAAACAAAAAAAAAACACCTCATCTAGCCAGCTGCACTGGGCTGGATTTCCTTAGTAGATAACGTGTTTTCTAGTCAATTTCACAATTTTTTTTTAATTGTGTTTTCTGGTCAATTGTACAACCTTCTCCTTCTATCTTCTACTCAGAGTTTGCTAACGGATATTGATTGACTCTATTTAAAATAAATACTAGACCAGAACCTGTACAAAATTTCAACAATGGGATATAATTACCATACATTTACCAACCCCACCCCCAATCCTGCTACCTTTATTCTGTTATTGATTGCTGAAATTATAGAACTGTATATATCTGAATGATAGGGTTGCATCTATTATATTTAAAGGATGCTAAGTTAAAACCTATAAGCAACAGCTTTAACTACTGCCCCCTGTTTTATAAATTACATACTTTAAAAACAAAAAACAAATGTGGAAGAAAACATTTGAACCTATTAATTTTACATATTTCTGCTGTCCATCTAAAGTTAAAGTCTAAAGACAGGGTCAGACCAGATGGCTATAGGAGAGTAATTTTTTTTTGAAGCAAAAGATGTTTTTTTTATTTGCATAACACACTTACAAAGTAAAAACAGCAGCATATGCAATGTGTAACACAGCAACCAGTCACAATTGTTTTCTCATTAGCTTCAGGGGAGGGAAGTGTTCAAGCTTGCCTGGACCCAGAGCGGGGGGCTTCCTCGACTCTCGTGATCTTCCACCCTTCTGAGTTACCTGGTGGCCCAGAGCGAGGGGGCTTCATTGACTCTCGTGGTCTTCCACCCCTTCAAGTAAACTGGCATCACGCCTGTGTGTCACCAACAATTCCCTCCTCTGAAAGCACCCAACAAGAGGGGCAGGCTGTGGGGTGGACAATCTGGGGCGGGGGGCACGTGCACCCATGTGTGAAAGGACCCCTCTAAGGTGGTGGTGTCCGCAGCAGCAATGGCTAGGGCTGGAGTCCCTTACTCTCTCCCCCAATCAAAGGGTCAGACAAAGGGACCCGGATGGGGACACCGAGCAGAGAACCTCGGACAGCGCCCACCGCTCCTCAAAAGTATCAAGGGAGTCGGTGGACACCGCCCAGAGGAACTCCGCCCGGATACGTGAACAGACTGAGGATCAGAAAATGGCCCCACAGTCACAGGAAACTCCATCGGCCAACCTCCTCTCTCTGGTTTTATAGATGGCTGTTTTAGTCAGGGCCAGGAGGAGGTTAACTAGGAGATCCCGTGACTTTGTGATGCCACAGATGGGGAGTGCATAAATAAAAAGGTGAGGGGAAAAATGCAACCAAAAACGTAATAGGAGATTTGTGAGGAGCTGGAACAGGGGCTGCAGCCTGGCACACTCCAAATATACATTTCCGGAGCCACTCTATCACCCCGCCCTCTAAATTTTCCCAGTTTTCTGGCAGAGAGGGATGCGTGGCAGAAAGGTAAACACCAAGGTAGAGCAGCGGACCCGTGCTCCACCGGATGGTCTGAAGCACGGGTGGGAGGGAGCTTGCCTGCCGCCAGTCTCCTACCACCAAGCCAGAGCTCTTGACCCAGTTGACCCGGGCGGAGGAGGCTGACGAATAGATGGCCTGGCAAGCCTCCACCCGCGCCACGTCCCTGGGGTCCTGGATCACAAGGAGCACATCATCAGTGTACGCCGACAGGACCAGCTACAGCTCCGGCTCCTGCAGCACCAACCCTGTCAACCTCCTGCAGAGGAGACAGAGGAAGATTCGATCGCCAGAGCGTACAGTTGGCCCGAGAGGGGCCACCCCTGCCGTACTCCTCGCCCGAAGCTGACCGGTTCGGTCAGGGTCCAGTTGAGCTTAACCAAAGACTCTGCGGAAGTGTACAGCACCCGGAGAAAACCCACAAACTGGGGTCTGAAGCCAAACGCCTGCAGAGTGCTCAAGAGGTACCCATGGTCCACCCTATCGAACGCCTTCTCCTGATCTAGGGACAGGAGGGCGAACTACAGACCGTCTCTATGCCCGAGTTACAAAAGGTCTCGAACCATAAATAGGTTATCAAAGATACTGTGGTCCAGGACGGTGTAGGTCTGGTCTGGGTGGATCACGTCCGCCAGCACAGACCCTTGCCGCAGCGAGATTGCTTTCACTACGATTTTGTAGTCCGTGCTGAGGAGCGAGACTGGACGCCAATTTTGTAAATTGCGGAGGTCCCCCTTCTTCGGCAATAAGGCGAGCAGATCTTGCCTGCACGAAAGAGGGAGGACCCCGCTCCGCAGAGACTCGGCCCAGACGGTGACTTACCTGGGTAAGGTACCAGGGAAGGTTCCAGAACAATCAGGAACCTTCTGGAGACAATTAAGACATGCTGATTAGAACACCTGCAGCCAATTAAGAAGCTTCTAGAATCAATTAAGACAGGCTAATCAGGGCACCTGGGTTTTAAAAAGGAGCTCACTTCAGTTTGCGGTGTGTGTGTGAGGAGCTGGAAGCAAGAGGCACTAGGAGCTGAGAGTGAGAATGCGGACTGTTGGAGGACTGAGGAGTACAAGCATTATCAGACACCAGGAGGAAGGTTCTATGTTGAGGATAAAGAAGGTGTTGGGAGGAGGCCAGGGGGAAGTAGCCCAGGGAGTTGTAGCTGTCACACAGCTGTTCCAGGAGGCACTCTAGACAGCTGCATTCCACAGGGCCCTGGGCTGGAACCCGGAGTAGAGGGCAGGCCCGGGTTCCCCCCAAATCCTCCCAACTCCTGGTCAGACACAGGAGGAGTCGACCTGGACTGTGAATTCAGAAAAACGGCCAACCTGAGGGCTGCCATGAAGCTCCAAGGCGAGCAAATCTGCCAATAAGCGCAAGACCCACCAAGGTGGAGCAGGAACTTTGTCACAACACATACTGCAGCAATTGCAAAGGGCACATTGCATATAATAGAAAAATGCTGTCTAAAATTATTTTGATAATTTAGCATAGCCAATAGCTCTGACAATTTTACTTTTCCTTAATCCTTAGACAGCTTGTAAAACAGTTGGACTGTATGAAATTGCACAGCTATTCCTCTGACACACCCTGGCAATCAGACCACTTGGATCTCCACTTCAAAGCTTCACTCAGCAAGACCAAAGGCCGAGTATCTTTTGGAGATAAGAGAGAGAAAGGAAGTATTTCAGGGAGAAGCCCTGGAAAAGACCAATCTGTGAGGAAACTAAGGTTTAGGACAATCCTTATCCATACAATTTTCCTTCAGAGTGTTGTTGTTTAAATTAAGTCTCTGAAGAAGCAAAATAAAGGGAAACATCAAGACAGTGGTGAGTTTGGACTAAAATCTATCATGTGTTGGGAATGATTCAGAACACCTGCAGAAATACAACCATATTTTTTCTAATATTCTTATGAAAACAATCTCTAAGGGGTTATAAACCAGCTAGATTAGATCCAACAGCTTTGGGGTCCGCGCAGAAACTCCAGTTCTAGTGAAAATTTTAGTTTATTGGAATTAATATAAATTAACATTATATTTATACCAGAAAATAACAAACAGGAACAAACTCGATCCCACAAAACCTAGTATCCAGAAAGACCTCCAAAGGATTGGTTTAGGTAGAGTAATATCTATTTGGGATCTTAAATCCAGAAACTGCCCTCTCTTTCTGGGGGATGGAGCTGTTATTCCTCATGCCTAGGTCACATGATTAGCCTTGCCTCAAATTAGTCCACCAACCAGGAGACAAGAATGGTGTCTGTGTCTCCCCCATCTCCCTAAAGATATAATGCCACTAGCTGTGTGCATATATAAATATCGTCTTAGAAGCCCTAGGGGAGTAAGAAGCTCTCCCGATAGAAAGTAAATTTTGAAACCAGCAACAGAGATTAGAGCATAATAAAACAGAATGTAGCCCAAGGGCCCCAGTTCAGGAAAGCATCCCTAGTCAGGAATGCACTTAAGAATGTGTTTAACTTTACACTGCACTTTCCTGATCAGGAACCCAGAGTTTTGTGTATCGTGTATTACAAAGAATCAAAGACATAAATAGGTTTGGCCAAAATTTTTCTGTCAAACTATTTTATAACAAAAAGTTGAGTTTTCATATTTTTTGTGAAAACACTACTTTTCATGGAAAAATTCAATTTTGGGTTGAAAAAATGAACACCCAAACACCAAAACATTTTGATTTCAATCTGCTGATGCTGTGCCTCATGGAAATTGAAGTTCAGTTGCCTCCTGTTCCCATTCTCCTCTATGAGACAGGCTTCCCATCCAATCTACATTTCCCATGATGCACTATGGCCCTGGACTCCCATGACAATCCAAGCGGGTGCCTCTGGTGCCTCCTGTAGGTTGCAGTATGACCCAACTCCCAGTCTATAGCCCATAAGGTTCTGTAGCAGCATTCCCAAATACAACATTTTCAGTATTTGAATTTTTGCCAAAAAACTGAAATTTTCCACAGAACCACACTCCGTCCATTTTTCAACCAGCTATAAACTTAATTCTCTGCTGCTCCCCATATTTAGGGTTCCTCTCCATAAGATAGTTGCAATTTGATCTGAGTGGCTTTTTTAGGTTTATCTTAAATCAGTTAGGAACAGATGTAGCCAAAATAAGTGTGTTCACACAGTCTTTTAAAATTATTTAATTTTATTGGTTTAAAAGCAGATTCAAGTTATACTGGCACAACTTGTGGACAAGTCCTTAGTAATATTACTTCCAGATACAAACTACTCTTAGATGCAGTCTCCAAAACTCTGATATTATACCACACCTTAATTTCTTTTGAATATATAATATAAATGGTTTACCAAATGATCCTTGTAAATTCCATCTGTGATCAGTTTATTGTGCGTTAACATTCACAGCAAAAATTAAGAGTACTTAATCAGTTTAAATTAATTGAACTCTAAAAACATAATGAAACAAGAAGTATCTGTGTGAAAAAAGACAAAAAACAACAACCCCATCCCCACCCCCCACCCACCAAAAACCCAGAAGAACCCATAAATGACTACAGTGAAAATATAACTTATATTTTGACCTATGACTCATTCCCTGACATTAATTCTTCAGTGTAAGGAATTAATGTACTGGAGAATCAATATGCTTTCAGAAAGATACTACATCAGTACGTTTCTTTGCTGGTCAGTATTTTCATTATCAATTTATGTTAGCAGTATCCTCTGTTCATGGGGCAGTATTTGAATTTATTTTCTCATTGTAACATTTTTTGCTGAGCAATACTTTGTGAAATTTCATGTAGGAGACCACAATCAAACTGTGTGCTTGCCAACCCAAGATTATGAAAACAAATCACATAAACTGGTTGTTGAAGTTAACTGAATCAGCCAAGATACCCAAATGTGTTTCCTCATCTATTGTTGCTCTGCTGACCGGGACTGAGTTGGATATTCCAATTTAATCCTAATTTTCAACATTAATATTTTAACTGGGTTTTGTGTGTGTACATGCATGCGTGTGGTGTGCATGCATCCTGCATCAGGTTGAAACTAGATTATAGTTGTCAAGCTGGATGTGGCTTGTTTTCTAAAAAAAAACTGGTTGAAAATGTTATTCTCGGTTAAACTAACAGAAATGTCACTTGAAAGGCAGGGAGAATTATTTAATAAGGACAAAAGATGTGAGCTTTTGAGGTATGACAGAGCTAATTTACGATGGACCTAATGTATTAGGATGGAATAGTCCAAGCCACAAAGGTCAGATCAGAATCCTGTTCCAAATGTCTCCAAAGACTGGGAACATATTCTGTGCTGCATCTCCTGAGACAGAGAACTCTAGGAGGAGTGTGGGAAAGTTGGCTTTACTCCACCTTGTTATTACATGGATTCTGGGCTCTTGTGGGTATCAAAAGGGCCCCACATAAAATACAACCACCCATAATCCTTGTAGCACTCAGTTCTACGACTCTGATACTTCCCACCGCTGAACTTCCCATCCCCAGCATGCTGATACACAGGGGCCTATGAGGAAGGTAGTGTTGGGCTGCTTATATTGACCCATTAATCCTGGACTGAGGTAATTCTCCCTATGCCCTTTGCAGCTCTTTTGCACTGCTTCTATACACCATAGAGTACGGGAAAGAATTTGGCAAGGGATGTGTTCAGATTTGAGATTCTGATTCTTCTGTAATATAGCCTTGATTAACGTAGTGCTGTTGATAAATTCTTGAACCATTGGCATGAATACTGCAGCTCCAATGGTGGTAGCATCACTGGGAGTGCTAGTGTAGACTGGCCATCAGGGTTATAATTACTCTATCCTCTAGGCCACTGGTTCTCAACCAAGGGTATACACAGTCCTGGGGGTACACCAAGGTCAACTCATCTAAATCAGTGTTTCTCAACCTGGGGGTTACGACACCGAGGAGGATTGCAGAATGGTCTTAGGGAGGGGTTGCAAGTGCAGGGCCAGCATTAGGGATGGAAAGCAGGGCAATTGCCCGGGGCCCCGGGCCACAAGGGCCCTGCAAAGCGAAGTTACATGCTTCAGCCCCGTCGCCTGGGGCTCTAGCTTCAGAGAAGGCTTACAAGTGAAAAACAGGCTCAAGTATCACACTGAAATGTAAGTACAGTATTTATATTCCAATTGATTTATTTTATAGTTATATGGTAAAAATGAGAAAGTAATCAATTTTTCGGTAATAGTGTGCTGTGACACTTTTGTATTTTTATGTGTGATTTTGCAAGGAAGTAGTTTTTAAGTGAGGTAAAACTTGGGGTATGCAAGACAAATCAGACTCCTGAAAGGGGTGCAATAGTCTGGAAAAGTTGAGAACCATTGACCTAGAGTACCCTGGGTAGACCTGGTCATCATAGTAGTTGTCAGGGTTCCTTCCCCACTCTGACCACTAGAGTACAGATGTGGGGACCCGCATGAAAGATCCCCTAAGCTTATTCTTACCAGCCTAAGTTAAAAACTTCCCCAAGGAACAAACTTTGCCTTGTCCTTGAACAGTATGTTGCCACCACCAAGCGTTTTAAACAAAGAACAGGGAAAGAGACCACTTGGAGATGTCTTTCTCCAAAATATCCCTCCAAGCCCTACACACCCGCTTTCCTGGGAAGGCTTGAGAATAATATCCTAACCAATTTGTTACAAAATCATCAAGACCCAAACCCCTGGATCTTGGAACAATGGAAAAATCAGTCAGGTTCTTAAAAAGAAGGATTTTATTAAAAAAAAAGAAAGGTAAAAGAATCACCTCTGTAAAATCAGGATGGAAAATACTTTACAAGGTATTCAGATTCAAAACACAGAGGATCCACCTCTGGGCAAAACCTTAAAGTTACAGAAAACAGGAATAAACCTCCTTCTTAACACAGGGAAAATTCACATAAAACAAAAGATAAACTAATCCCCCTTGCCTGGCTTACCTATACTGGTTGCAATATTGGAGACTTGGATTAAGATCTGAAAGTATCTTGTCCCCTTATTGGTCTTTTGCGTCAGGTGCCAGCCAGGTTAGTAGAGCTTCTTAAGCCTTTACAGGTAACAGGATGTTGCCTCTGGCTAGGGGGGATTTTATAGCACTGTATACAGAAAGGTGGTTACCCTTTCCTTTATATTTATGACACGCCCCCCAAATCACAGATAGGGTGAAACCCTGGCTGTGATTTCTTCCTGGAGCTCTAGGAGAAAACAGAGTTAATAAGACACGTGCATCACTAAATATACTACTAACTGTATAAAGACTAACAATATTTCCCACATCTTAAGGACGATTTGAACCAGTTGATTCTGGGAAACTTTCACGCGAGAGTGCATCAACCACTTTGTTAGAAGCTCCTGTAATGTGTTGTATGTCGAAATCAAAATCTTGGAGAGCTAAACTCCACCAAATATGTTTTTTGTTATTTCCCTTGGAGGTATGAAGCCACTGTAGCGCAGCATGGTTGGTTTGCAGGTGGAAACACTGTCCCCAAACGTATGGGCGTAGCTTTTCCAGAGGGTAGACAATGGCGTAACATTCCTTTTCACTGATTGACCAGTGGCTTTCCCTCTCAGACAGCTTCTTGCTGAGAAACACGACAGGATGGAACTCTTGATTTGGTCCTTCCTGCATTAAGACTGCTCCCACACCACGCTCAGACGCATCTGTGGTTACTAGGAACAGTTTGTCAAAGTCTGGGGCACTTAGCACAGGGTCAGACATGAGTGTCCCTTTAAGCTGGTTAAAGGCCTTCTGACACTCTTCAGTCCACTGAACTGCATTTGGCTGCTTCTTTTTGGTTAGGTTTGTTACTGGGGTGGCTATTTGGGTATATTGCAGTACAAATCACCTCTAATATCTGGCCAAGCCTAAGAAGGATTGGACCTGTTTCTTTGATTTTGGGACAGGCCACTTTTGGATAGCATCCACTTTGGCCTGTAGGGGGTTGATAGTTCCTTGACCCACCTGGTGTCCTAGGTAAGTCACTCTGTTTAGGCCTATTTGACACTTTCTTAGCCTTAACAGTTAGTCCTGCCTCCCTTATGCGCTCAAAGACTTTTTGCAGATGCTCCAGGTGTTCTGCCCAGGAATCCAAAAATATGGCCACATTGTCAAGGTAGGCAATTGCATATTCTCCCAATCCCGCTAGGAGACCATCTACAAGGTTTTGGAAGGTGGAGGATGCATTCCGCAGCGCAAAAGGGAGCACATTAAATTCATACAGACCGACGTGTGATGAAGGCTGACCTTTCCTTCATGGATTCATCTAGCAGTACCTGCCAATACCCCTTGGTTAAGTCCAAGGTAGAGATGAACTGGGCCCGTCCCAGTTTCTCCAATAGTTCATCTGTGCGTGGCATTGGATAGTTGTCTGGGCGAGTTACAGCATTTGGTTTATGGTAGTCCATGCAAAAACTTATCTCCCCATCTGGTTTGGGAACTAGAACCACTGGAGATACCCAGGCACTGTTAGAGGGGTTGATTACACCCATCTGTAGCATATCCTGGATCTCCCATTCTATAGCAGTTTTAGCTTGAGGAGACACCCGGTAAGGTTGGGCTCTAATTGAGCGAGCATTACCTATGTCAATAGAGTGGTATGCCTATTCAGTCAGTCCTGGGGTGGCTGAAAATGTCGGCGTGTAGCTAGTGCACAGCTCCTTGATCTGCTGTCGCTGCATACATCCAAAGGTCATGGAGAGGTTCACCTCTTCCAAGCCACCATCACTTTTCCCTTCGTAGTAGACACCTTCAGGCCACTTAGTGTCATCTCCTCCCTGGGCTGTAAACTGACAAACCTTTAATTCTCTGGAATAAAAGGGCTTTAGAGAATTAATATGGTACACATTAGGCTTTCAGTTTCAGGTGGGGAATGCTATCAGATAATTAACAGCTCCCAGGTGCTCTTGGATCTTGAATGGCCCTTCCCAGGATGCTTCCATTTTATGGGCCTGGAGCACATTTAAGACCATGACCCGGTCCCCTACTTTGAAGGAACGCTCTCTGGCATGTTTATCATACCAGGCTTTTTGCTCTTTTTGAGCATCTTTTAGGTTTTCTTTAGCAAGGGCTAAAGAGGTTCAGAGGGTATTTTGTAGGTTGTTTATGAAGTCCAGAAGGTTAGTTCCTCAAGAAGGCGTAAACCCCTCCCATTGCTGCTTCACCAACTGTAATGTCACCTTAACCTCGTGGCTATATAAAAGTTCAAATGGTGAAAACCCTAAACTGGGATGCGGTACAGCTCTGTAGGCAAAGAGCAACTGCTGCAACACTGGGTCCCAATCATTGGAGTGCTCATTTACGAATTTAAGTATCATGGCCCCCAAAGTTCCATTAAACTTTTCCACCATGCCATTTGTTTGATGGTGGTAAGGGCTGGCAACCAAGTGATTTACCCCATGAGCTTCCCAAAGGCTTTCCATAGTTCCTGCCAGGAAATTAGTTCCTGCATCTGTAAGGATGTCGGAGGACCAACCTACCCTGCCAAAAATGTCTGTTAGTGCCTGGCACACACTTTTAGACCTGCTGTTGCTTAGAGCTACTGCTTCTGGCCATCAGATGGCAAAATCCATGAAAGTCAGTATGTACTGCTTTCCTCTGGGTGTCTTTTTTGGAAAACGGACCCAGAATATCCACAGCTACTCGCTGAAATGGAACCTCAATGATGGGGAGTGGCTGGAGAGGGGCTTTGACCTGTTCTTGGGGTTTTCCCACTCTTTGGCATATCTCACAAGATCGGACATAGGCAGAAACATTCTTGTCCATTCCCTCCCAGTGGAATGACCTCCCCAAACCATCTTTGGTCCTGTTCACCCTAGCATGGCTATTAGGATCATGGTGGGCTAAGCTCAAGAGCTTTTCCTGGTACTTAGTTGGAACTACCAACTGTCTCTGAGGATGCCAGTTTTTCTGGTGCACACCAGAAAGAGTTTCCTTGTATAAAAGTCTACTTTCTACAACAAACCGGGATCGATTAGAAGAGTTGAGAGGCAGTGGGTTGCTCCGTGCCTCTGTCCAGTCTCTCTGGAGGCTTTCATCTGCTTCCTGTTCAGCCTGGAACTTTTCCCTTGATGCTGGAGACATCAGTCCCTCATTGGATTGTGGATCTGGGCTTGGTCCCTCTGGAAGCGATGCAGGTGATGGGACTGTTTCCACTGATGGTGAACCGTTCTCCACTGGTGCACTATGAGGTATTTCAGGCTCTGGCTGAGCCTCTTGTGTAGGGTCATCTGCTGCTACTGCCAGTGCAGGCTTGGTGGTGCCCTCTGGTGTTGGAGCTGTAGATGGGGTTGCAAGCACTGGACTCGGTGCTGGCAATGGTTCTGGTGCTGGTTGCTTCGCCAGTTTCGGTTCGGGGACTGGCTTTGGCTGTGTCTCTGGGACTGGATCCACTACGGCCATTGCAGTCGTTGGCAGGGGATCCAGTTCCACCACCTCCATCTGGGCCTCTGGTAACACAGACGGGGCCCCGGTGGAAGGCTCAGGAACAGGGATAGGTGTGGAAGCTTGCTTAGTCTGGCTGCGGGTGACCATTCCCACCCTCTTGGCCAGCTTTACTTGGTTGGCCAAGTCTTCCCCCAGCAGCATGGGAATGGGATAATCATCAGAGACTGCAAAAGTCAACATTCCTGACCAGCCCTTGTACTGGACAGGCAACTTGGCTGTAGGCAAATTGAAAGAGTTGGACTTGAAGGGTCGAATCGTCACTTGGGCCTCTGGGTTGATTAAGTTGTGGTCTACTAAGGATTGATGGATAGCTGACACCTGCGCTCCAGTGTCCCTCCATGCTGTAACCTTCTTCCCGCCCACACTCACACTTTCCCTTCGCTCTAAGGGTATCTGGGAGGCATCTGGGCCTGAAGACCTTTGGTGTGATCCCGGTGCAATGAACTGTAATCTGTTGGGGTTCTTGGGGCAGTTGGCCTTCACATTTAAAACATCGCTCAGTTGACTGGTCTGGGGTGAGGTGGGTTACTGGAGAATGGTGTGGTGGGACAATAAGGTGTCTGGGGTTTTCCTTGGGATGTAGGTGCGGCCTTGGGTTGCCCCCGGTGATAGGGTTTTATTTTGGGTTGCTCCTTCTGATAGTTGCTCCAACTGCTACTAGTTTTTTTCTGTTTGGTCACCTCCACCCATTTGGCTCCAATCTCCCCCACCTCGATTACAGTTTTGGACTTCCCATCTAGGATGTACCTTTCTCATTCCTCAGGAACACCCTCTAAGAACTGCTCCATTTGCATTAGGAAGGGCAACTCTTCTGGAGATTTAACACTTGCTCCTGATATCCAGGCATCCCAATGTTTCACAATGTGGTAGGCATGTCGGGTAAATGACACGTCTGGTCTCCACCTTAGGGCTCCCGCCGACGGGAATGCTCGGGTGTTAGCCCCATTCTGACTCTCACCTGGGTTTTAAAAAGTTCATAACTGTTCATGTGTTCCTTAGGCATTTCAGCCGCCACCTCTGCTAAGGGTCCACTGAGCTGCAGCCTCAGCTCTACCATGTACTGGTCTGTAGAGATGCTATACCCAAGGCAGGCCCTTTCAAAGTTTTCTAACAAGGCCTCGGTATCATCCCCTGCCTTCTAGGTGGGGAACTTTCTGGGATGGGAAGCAGTATCTGAAGGAGGATTGCTAGGGTTGGTTGGTATATTCTGCTATGCCCTTGCCTTCTCCACCTCCAGTGCATGCTTCCTCTCTTTTTCTTTCTCCTCCATAGCTCTCTTGTGGGCAGCTTTTTCTGCCTCCACCCTGGCTTTTTCTGCCTCCATATCCAAGCGCCTTAAGGCCATCTGTCTATCATGCTCTTTTTGTTTCTCTTCAGCTTTGAATGTGGCCAGCTCTAGTTTATTAGCTGCTTCACTGGTAGTCATTTTCCTGCTTTCTTGTGCTTAACTCTAGCTATACCCAAGAGTTAGAGGGGGAAAAAAAAACGTGAATTTCCCTGCAGAAGGTTAACTGCCCTGCCTTTAGGTAGAGAAAATTCCAGCTCAAAAAAGAAAAATCCATTTGTAGAAAAACTAACACCTCTGTCTCCAGGCAAATAGACAGAAAACCCTCTAGCTGCTCTCAGCTTGAAAAAAAACCTCTTCGGGTCTGTGCTTTTGGTTCAAAATGATCTCTGGTTCAAAATGATCCCACTGCTCTGCCACCATGTCAGGGTTCTTTCCCCACATCTGTACCCCAGAGTTCAGAGTGGAGAAGGAACCCTGACAGTAGTTAAAACTGCAGTGGCAGCCAGTGGGTAGTACTTTCTCCATTGCTACCATTGGTGATAGTGTCTCAGTGTGGGAGCATAACACAAATGATTATGTAGATTAAACCCATGAGAGACACTAAGAGGTAGGTATGGATACAATTTTATCGTGGTAAAATTAAGCAAAATTCACAGAACAGTCATGGGGAAAATGTACAAAATCACAGTATGGTCATGGCAGGGCTGAAGCCGAAGCCAGAGCCTCGCTGCCCGGGCCTGAAGCTGAAGCTAAAGAAGTCATGGAGATCTGTTGAAGTCACAGAATCCATGACCTCCATGACCAAATCATATCCTTATATGCCTGCTGTCCTGCTCATCATATTTTACCTTGCATTTACACATGCAGCTCTCTGCTCATATTCTGTGCGGGAATAAATCCTCAGAGAAGTTATTTACCTGAAACTAATTTAAACAAAACCAGCACAAGTACCTTTGCTCAAATCAGTGGTATGTGGGGAGGGTCTTCTCTTTGCTGGGGGCTCTTTCGTTGGATTGGATCAGGGCCCCATTTAGTCTTATTACCCTGCCACTGATTGCTTAGACTGTATCTAATACAAAAGATTGTCATTAAGGATCGATTGCCACAGCTTCACTTAACCACTCAGGGCAGCAAGAGGGAGTTAGAACACTAACCCTGATTTCACTGATCACGTTGGGATGCCAGGCTTGTGCTCAGAGTAGGGAACTATAAGCTCAGTACTCCCTGCTCATCCATCCCCTTAGTCATCAACCCTATGAGATGGCTGGGGATGGGGGTTGAGGGGGAATTGAACCGCTCCACAAAATGGGTGATGGTAATTTACTGCCGATTTGTACTGCCCCTTACTCAGACCTGATTGAAAAATTACAATCTAGCCCAAGATACTTCTTGCCACTCAAGGGAAGAATCCTTTACATAGCGCGGTTCTAAAATGTATCCACTTGCTAACTCTCCTACCTGTCATGCCTGCACTCCATGCAAAAGTTCTGACAGATATTTTCACTGTACGTTTTTGGTGTTGCTCTTAAATTGATTTTTCTGCTGCATCAGAACTTTGACATTTGTTAAAGTATATTTCTCCCTTTCCCCCCGCCCATAGTCCTTGAGTTTATTCTCCTAGATCTCTCATAAATCATAATTTGGTGAAGTTTTCCACTGTATACAGCTCCTCATGAAATAATAACTTGCTCTCATCTATATCTTTCTGCAACGTTCATTAGTTTTAATTTCTCAGCCTCTATGGGGAGATCAATGGATTGAAACCCCTGTATCATAAAGACTGCCTCATAGCTTTCATTCTGTGATGATTTAGATGGAGGGAAATTAAGCAATCTTGAGTTAACAGATGCAATTTTATTAGTTTTTTCTCCTTATTTCAAACAGATCTGAGAAGAGTGTGGGGAGGTGGGTGCTAGACATATAGTGCACTTATCAAATCTATTCCATAAGTATACCAAAGATGAGGAGTGACATGGTTCCATCCATGAGCAACTCCAGTGTCCAGTAGTACCAGTAACGTCATATAAAGGTCTTGTCCTCTTAGTCTTTCCAGTCAGCGTTCTTGAACCTCATTTAAATAACATAAACAATAACTCACTCTGTATAGTGTGACAGGATCAGACCAGATGGCTATAGGAGATTAATAGAAGGCAGATATATAAGCCCCAGGCTAAGTAGGTCCCTTTTCTCTGGGTAAAGTAACAGAGGAGGTTCCAGAACAATCAGAAACCTTCTGGAGACAATTAAGACAGGCTGATTAGAACACCTGCAGCCAATCAAGACGCTTCTAGAATCAATTAAGGCAGGCTAATCAGAGCACCTGGGTTTTAAAAAGGAGCTCACTTCAGTTTGTGGTGTGCGTGTGAGGAGCTGGAAGCAAGAGGCACTAGGAGCTGAGAGTGAGAATGCGGACTGTTGGAGGACTAAGGTGTACAAGCATTATCAGACACCAGGAGGAAGGTCCTACGGTGAGGATAAAGAAGGTGTTGGGAGGAGGCCATGGGGAAGTAGCCCAGGGCATTGTAGCTTTCGCAAAGCTGTTCCAGGAGGCACTCTAGACAGCTGCATTCCACAGGGCCCTGGGCTGGAACCCGGAGTAGAGGGTGGGCCCGGGTTCCCCCCAAATCCTCCCAACTCCTGGTCAGACACAGGAGGAGTCGACCTGGACTGTGAATTCAGAAAAACGGCCAACCTGAGGGCTGCCATGAAGCTCCAAGGCGAGCAAATCCGCCAATAAGCGCAAGACCCACCAAGGTAGAGCAGGAACTTTGTCACAATAGGCAGAAAAAGAGATGATATGCACAGATGTGTCAAACTAAGATGTAGTACTCAAAGAAAAAAATAAAAGAGAGTATGGGAGGAAAAAAGAACATTTAAGCATACACATCAATGGCATTGATGGGAAGAGAGCAAACAGATTACAGAGCGTAATTCAGTCCCTTTGGCCTATTATATGTACTCATATCTCAATGATGGCAGGATGAAAAATGGCAGGAGAGAAATATTTCTCAGGATTCATTTAGTTCTATTTTGCTAAGCATATGCAAATGTATAAAATGTTCCCAATGAACTTATTTAGCCCTGTCACGGTTCCTCCCCCACTCTGAACTCTAGGGTACAGTTGTGGGGACCTGCATGAAAAACCTCCTAAGCTTATCTTTACCAGCTTAGGTCAAAACTTCCCCAAGGTACAAAATATTACCCCCGTTATCCTTGGAATGGCCGCTACCACCACCAAACTAATACTGGTTACTGGGGAAGAGCTGTTTGGACGCGACATTCCCCCCAAAATACTTCCCAAAACCTTGCACCCCAC
Source organism: Lepidochelys olivacea (assembly GCF_965140295.1). Taxonomy (NCBI): domain Eukaryota; kingdom Metazoa; phylum Chordata; order Testudines; family Cheloniidae; genus Lepidochelys; species Lepidochelys olivacea. Next base: position 33,627,939 of record NC_140415.1, read on the forward strand.
TTCCTGGACAAGGTTTGGTAAAAAGCCTCACCAATTTGCCTAGGTGACTACAGACCCAGACCCTTGGATCTTAAGAACAATGAACAATCCTCCCAACACTTGCACTCCCCCTTTCCTGGGAAATGTTGGATAAAAAGCCTCACCAATTTGCATAGGTGACCACAGACCCAAACCCTTGGATCTGAGAACAATGAAAAAGCATTCAGTGTTTTACAAGAAGACTTTTAATAAAAAATAGAAGTAAATAGAAATAAAGAAATCCCCCCTGTAAAATCAGGATGGTAGATATCTTACAGGGTAATTAGATTCAAAAACATAGAGAACCCCTCTAGGCAAATCCTTAAGTTACAAAAAAGATACACAGACAGAAATAGTTATTCTATTCAGCACAATTCCTTTCTCAGCCATTTAAAGAAATCATAATCTAACACATACCTAGCTAGATTACTTACTAAAAGTTCTAAGACTCCATTCCTGTCTATCCCCGGCCAAGACGACTACAGACAGACACAGACCCTTTGTTTCTCTCCCTCCTCCCAGCTTTTGAAAGTATCTTGTCTCCTCATTGGTCATTTTGGTCAGGTGCCAGCGAGGTTCCCTTTAGCTTCTTAACCCTTTACAGGTGAGAGGAGCTTTCCCCTGGCCAGGAGGGATTTCAAAGGGGTTTACCCTTCCCTTTATATTTATGACAAGCCCCCTCTATGGACCTGATCCAACAAGCATCCTTATTCCCTACATCAATTAATCAATTCCCTACATCCTTTCTGCCTTAGGAGCTATGGGCCAGATTTAAAAAGGTATTTAGGCACCTAAAGATGCAGATAGGTGGCTAGTGGTATTTACAAAAGCATCTAAGCAGGTTAGACACCTAATTCCCGTTGAAAGCATTGGCTTTGAAAATCTAGCTGTATATATCCATGGGACTTAAGCATGTCGTCATCATCATCATCATCACCATAATCATCACTCCCATAACCGTGTGGGTCATTGGGGCACCATCACTGATAAGCAATCAACCAATTGTCTCCACCCCAACAATTGTGTGTCAGTGCTTGAGTCTCCACAAAGTCCATTCCTGTTCACTCTTTTATGTTGTCAATCCATCTCTTCTTCTGTCTACCTATTCTTCTCTTGCGCTGTACTGTCCCTTGGAGGATGATCTTGGATAGGCCAGATGACCTTGTTACATGGCTGTACCACTTCAGCTTGCACTTCTTCACGTGTTCTTAAATTCATGTTCTTAAATCTTTTAAGTTCTTTAAAGTTCATCATCATCATCATCATCGGTGATCCCTCAATTTGAGGATGATCTCCGCCACAGATTTACATATGGGTCCTGAGATGTCTCAGGAGTCCAATCCTGGAACCACAGATCTGCCTGCAGTAGGTACAGACATTTCCTGGTGGGCCAGCTGCTTGCTGGGAGAAAGTTATTTATTTTTCCTCCCTTCTCTCTCTTTTCAGCTTTGAGGGCCTGATGGAAAATGTGGTGCCATTGGGGTCGGCTGGTGGCTTGCTTCTCCCAGTTTGTGTTGTCCACATCAGTTTTCTTGAGATACGCTCTCAGTGTGTCTTTCCTCTGACCACCAAGGGATCTCTGACCATGGGTGAGCTCAGAGTATCCGACTTGTTTTGGAAGGCAAGAGTCTGGCATCCACACACAATGTCCAACCTAGTGGAATTGGTGCATAAGGATCGTTGCTTCAATGCTGGTAACATTAGCTTCAGTGAGGATGCTGGCATTTAGTGCAGTGATCTTCCCACTTGAGGCGAAGAATCTTCTGGTGGCATCATTGGTGGTGCCTCTCCAGACTCTTGAGGTACTGTCAATAGGTCACCCAGGTTTCGCATCCACAAAGGAGTGTAGGAATAACAGTTGTCTTATAGACAACCTGGATCTTGGTGTCCTACCGTAGGTCACGGTCCATGAAAATGCGTCGGAGCAATTTTCCAAATGAAGCATTTGCACACTGGATCCTGTGCTGTGCTGGATCTCACTGTCGATTTTTGCATTTTAAGAAAGTTGGCTACCGGGGTAGCAGAAGTGCTTGACTGTCTCCAAAGTCTGTGCCTCAATAGTGAGTTGTGGCAGGTCATGTGCAAGGCCTGAGGCAGGCACATGGAGCACTTTAGTCTTCTCAATATTCAGTGAGAGTCCCAGGCTTTGGTAACCTTGTGTTAAAAAAAAAATCCAATGTGGGCTGAAGGTCATTCTCAGTGTGTGCAAGGATGGCACAGTCATCAGCATACTGATGATCAGTAATGGACACCCTGAGGACTTTAGACTTTGAGCGGCGATGCTGAAGATTAAAAAGCTGCCCATCCATTCTGTACTGAATGTCAACTCCATTGGGAAGGCGGTCTTTCAGGAGGACCAAAATATCTGCTAAGTAGATGAAGAACAGGGTTCGGGCAATAATGCATCCTTGCTTAGCCCCCGTTTTGATGACGAAAGGGTCCATCTCCAGGCCATTACAAAGAATGGTGACAGTCATCTGATCATGAAGAAGCCTTAGGACCTTAATGCATTTTGGAGGGTAGCCAAATCTGGCCATCACCTTCCACAGGGCTTCATGATTGATGGAGTCGAATGCCTTTGTCAGATCGATGAAGGTCCTGATTTTGCTGCTGAGACTTTTTCTGGATTTGGCAGGCAACGAAGATCATGTTGGTTAAAGTCTAAAACCGCACAGAGATACTGGCAATATTTCCTCAGCAAGGGAAGTAATCAGTTTAAGAGGATATGGGCAAGAATTTTCCCTGCTGTAGATAGCAAGGCAATACCTCAATAATTTCCACACTCTGACTTGTCTTCTTTCTTAAAGATTGTAACAATGTTGGCATTTCTCAAGTTTTCTGGAATCTTCTCATTATATCAGATATGAAAAAAAGTTTGTGGAGCTTCCTTACAAGTTCTTCACCTCCAAACTTGTAGACTTCAGCTGTTATGTCATCTGTCCCTGCTGAATTGTTGTTCTTGGTTTGCATAATGGCTCACATTACTTCTTTGCATGTCGGGGGACAGCAAGAGATTCTCTTTCATGTTGTTGAGGGATAGATTCGATAGTGGCATCAGAGACAGATGACTCATGATTCAGGAGTGACTCAAAATGCTCCTTCCATCTGGATTTGATGGCTTTGCTGTCCTTAACATACTGTGACTTGTCATGGGCTCAGAGTGGTGTGGGACCATGGCAGCATGGACCGCAAATGGCCCTTATTGCCTAAAAAAAGCTCCTCGCATCATATTTATCAGCATAAAGCTCAATCTCCTTGGCCTTTACTTGCCACCGATTGTTTCTAATGTTGCGGATTTTCCTTTGGGCTTAAGCCCTGAATTGCTTATATGGAGTAGGAAATGGCCAATGCCAACTGAGCTGTTCAGTATTCTCCTGAGCAAATGTGTGGAACATGGCGTGGTCATCATGAACGCCCTCTTTAGACAAGATGAGAAGTATAAGACCACCTGGAGACACCCTTGCTCCAGGAATTGGCACCTTCTTGACTACGTTATCATCAGAGCTTGAAATCGGAAGGATGTCCACATCACGAGCGCCATGAATGGAACCAATGACTGTTGGACAGACCATTGGCTTGTTAGATCAATCATGAATTTCTAGATCATCTCAAGGTATCATAAGCAGGCAAAATCAATACGAAAAAAATTCAACATTAAGTCCCTGCAAGATATAGTGACTCGGGAGAAACTGCAGCGGGGTCTGTAAGAGAGGTTAGCCATTATGCCTACAGCTGATGATAATGAAAATTTCTGGAAGGAATTAAAGGCTGCCATTCTCTTGGCATGTGCTGAGACCATTGGCTACGTCACCCACCACCACCACCAAGATTGGTTTGATGAGATTGATGCTGAGATTCAGAGCCTGCTTGACCAGAAAAGGAAAAAAAATGTCAAAGTTCAATGAAAGCTCAAGTGCTACCCTGAATAGGGATAGTATTAAAAGCATACTTAAGCACATCTGATAGATGTATTTCAGGCTGGTTTTGTTCAATAACTTCATTAATGATCTGGAGGATGGTGTGGCTTGCACCCTCAGCAAGTTTGCAGATGACACTAAACTGGGAGGAGAGGTAGATACGCTGGAGGGTAGGGATAGGATACAGAGGGACCTAGACAAATTAGAGGATTGGGCCAAAAGAAATCTGATGAGGTTCAACAAGGACAAGTGCAGAGTCCTGCACTTAGGACGGAAGAACCCCATGCACCGCTACAGACTAGGGACCGAATGGCTCGGCAGCAATTCTGCAGAAAAGGACCTAGGGCTTACAGTGGACGAGAAGCTGGATATGAGTCAACAGTGTGCCCTTGTTGCCAAGAAGGCCAATGGCATTTTGGGATGTATAAGTCGGGGCATTGCCAGCAGATCGAGGGACGTGATCGTTCCCCTCTATTCAACATTGGTGAGGCCTCATCTGGAGTGTCCAGTTTTGAGCCCCACACTACAAGAAGGATGTGGAAAAATTGGAAAGAGTCCAGCGGAGGGCAATAAAAATGGTTAGGGGACTGGAACACATGACTTATGAGGAGAGGCTGAGGGAACTGGGATTGTTTAGTGTGCGGAAGAGAAGAATGAGGGGGATTTGATAGCTGCTTTCAACTACCTGAAAGGGGGTTCCAAAGAGGATGGATCTAGACTGTTCTCAGTGGTAGCTGATGACAGAACGAGGAGTAATGGTCTCAAGTTGCAGTGGGGGAGGTTTAGGTTGGATATTAGGAAAAACTTCTTCACTAGGAGGATGGTGAAACACTGAAATGCGTTACCTAGGTGGTGGTATCTCCTTCCTTAGATATTTTTAAGGTCAGGCTTGAGAAAGCCCTGGCTGGGATGATTTAGTTGGGGATTGGTCCTGTTTTGAGCAGGGGGTTGGACTAGATGGCCTCCTGAGGTCCCTTCCAACCCTGATATTCTATGATTCTATGAGTTGGCTAGAAAATGGGGGGGTGGGTATTCTAAAAAAATGTTTCTAATTTTCATTGATCAGCTCTCAGCTCTAACCATCTGCTCTTACCTTCTTTCTTTGAAAGTATTTATTGCCTTTTCAACAGCAGCCTGTATTTGGAGTAAATGCAGTGAACCAACTTCTGAATATAAGATTAATAAAATGATACTGCAATTTTTATAACCCCCACAAGGCTTGCATTTTTTCTTTATGGACAACATGACAAACTGCAAGGGGATTTGTACAAGTCTGTTGGCTCTTTCCCAGTTTCCGATCTATCTTCAGTGACTTTACGAAAAGCACAGATTGCAGAGTCATCACTAATTGCAGAGTCATCACTAGCTTCTTGGATGAGTTCCACTTAACAATGACATAATGTTTCCCTTCTAACTGCAGTCTGTAGAAAACTCCTGTTGATTACAGTGGCAGATGGATTGGGCCCCATATTATGTTTTCTAATATCTCTTTTTCCATCTCTGCACGATAGGCGTGCTCTCACTGAAATCATTCTTTGCTTTCCCAGGACCTTCTGAATATTCTTTCTGTATCTCATAGCAGTCTTCTTTCCATTAGATCCTTTCAGTCTGCTGCTCTGATAATATTGGTCTTGATTTACTTACAAGGAAAGATTAAAAGACATAGAGATTAACTAAGTGGGGGAGGGAAGGACTAGAGAAGACATACTTTTCTACAAATATTGTGTTTAAGAGAAATTGTTTAGGGTGGCACAAGGGAAAATAAATAAGATGGAAGACCTATTGTTTGGGTCATTGAAAATTAGACCAGACAATGCCCTAGCGAATGTACTGTAGGGAACAGTCATGCCCTAAACAAGGAATGGAACTGATGACCTAACAGGTCTCACTCATTGCTAATTTCTATGGGCCCTATCCTGAACTCCTTACTTAAGTAAAACTCCTGTTGATTTCAAAGGCAGTTTTGATTAAGTAAGGAATTCAGTATAGGGTCCTAACTGAAGGATACTTGCATGTGTAATTGAAGCACCATTGACTACAATGGAGTTACAACAATTTACACCAGTTGAGGATCTCGACCTCAGATTCTAAAATCTAATTGAATCATTCTGATGATTTTTGATATGAATATTTCTTTGCATTCCCTTTGACCATAATGACCAGATTCATAGAAAGGATTACAATCAGACTTTGTCTGATTTAATTTTCTTTTAAACATGAAAGCAACTTTCTTATTCATTATTTATTGTTACTAAATAGTAATCTACTAAATAGTTCCAGCAATTACAGTATTTCCATATTCATAGAATACTAGTGCTTTCAACAAATCAAACTGGGTTATTATCTGTCTATGGCCTACACTATTTATTTTTAAATAGAAACAATTTGGAAATCACCACCACAGCTACTTTTATATTTCAGTAGCAGATAATGAATAGAGCTGTTCAAATAGTTAATAAAAAATGAAAATGCCCTGATTGGGGCACCAAAGCATTAGAAGTTCACTCCCTGTGAATCACGGCATCATCTCATTTGTGCATATTTGAATGAGGACTGTTAATTTATGAAGATGTTCCCAATTTATGAAAGTTTCATGAAGTGTATCACAAATGTTTATTCATTCAAAACTTCATAGCAAAAGTTCATTATTATTCTGTATAAAATGTTTCCTAGGTGGAGAACAGAAGCAATAGCATTTGGTGGCATTTGCCAAACATCAAATCATAGAAATCTAGAGCTAGGAGGGACTTCAAGAGGTCATCCAGTCCATCCACCCCATCCTGAGGAAGGATTACAGATACCTACATGAATAATGTACACCAAACAAGGGAACAGTTCATGAACAGGCCACAGGTTGCAAATGATTTGTCAGAACTATTCACCCATTACTTATAACAAATATAGTTACAAAAATCAGGACTGGTTCTATGACACTCAGGTTCATTGATTGAAGCTGACAAAGGGTTCACAATTCTATAATAGCAACTCGTATCAGGCCTGACAAACTCACTACACCAATCATAGTATTTCTCTATAAAAATATCATGCAAGGTCTTAAATGAAAGCCAAGATCACACTGATCCTCAGAATCATTGTGTGCTGTATGTATGGATATTTAACAGACGTATTGGAGCATAAGCTTTCGTGGGGGAATACCCACTTCGTCAGATGCACGTAGTGGAACTTTCCAGAGGCAGGTATAAATATGCAAGCAAGAATCAGGCTAGGGATAACGAGGTTAGTTCAGGATAGGGCCCTCTTCTCACAGTTGAGGTGTGAACACCAAGGGAGGAGAAACTGCTTTTGTAGTTGGCTAGCCATTCACAGACTTTGGTTAATCCTGAGCCGATGGTGTTGACTGTGTAAATTAAACAGTGTAAGTCAACACAATGGAAGCCAAATCTGCATATGGAGTAAAGATGATGGCAGAGATTGTTCTGTTTGTGGTGGGAGTGTGGGGAATGAACTTAGAAGAATATAAACATTATTCAAGGAGACATTTTATTATCCATTCACTGAGGAAACCCCTTAAAGAGCTGGGGGTGTACATTAATACTTAGATCCTGATTTGACTGAAAACCAGCTAGTCCTGCAAAAGACTGAATCCTTGCAATAAAATCTGTTTTATTAAATTTTCAGTGCTGTGATGTTATGTTGGCACTGAGCATCAGTTGAATCAAACAAGCTGGTGTGTGCACTGTTCCTTTGGGGACAGCTTTCCTGGTAATTTCTGTGAGTATCCAGTGGCTAAAGGCTGGACACTGCAGGGAATGCTCAGAGATCTCAGGGGTTTGTATGTGCCTATCCCTAGCATGCACAGAGAGAGTGAAGTCTGTAGAGTCCTGGAGGGCGATGCATGTGTGGCCAGAGGCTGTTAGTTTCAGGGAGCTGAACTACAGCATGCTCAGATAAGACTGTTTCACACTAAGGCAGGGGTGGGCAATAATTTTCGCAGGGGGGCCACTCCATGAATTTTGGTAAGTTGTCATGGGCTGCACATTTCTACTATATTAATAGAGGGAGTGCAGAGTCAGGGAGGGAGTTTGGGTGCAAAAGGGAACTCCAGGCTGATGCAGAGTGTTGGGGTGCAGGAGAGGGTGAGGGCTGTGGGCTCTGGGAGGCAGTTTGGTGCAGGAAGGGGCTCTGGGTAGGGGCAGGGGATTGGGGTGCAGAAGGGGGTCACGGTCTGGGAGGAAGTTTGGGTGAAGGAGGGGGTTCTGACCTGGGGCATTAAAACTGCTCCCACACCACGCTCAGACGCATCTGAGGTTACTAGGAACGGTTTGTCAAAGTCTGGGGCCCTTAGCACAGGGTCAGACATGAGTGTCCCTTTAAACTGGTAAAAGGCCTGCTGACACTCTTCAGTCCACTTGCATTTGGCTGCTTCTTTTTGGTTAGGTCTGTCAGTGGGGCGGCGATTTGGCTGTAGTGCGGTACAAATAGCCTGTAATATCCAGCCAAGCCTAAGAAGGATTGGACCTGTTTCTTTGACTTTGGGACAGGCCACTTTTGGATAGCATCCACTTTGGCCTGTAGGGGGTTGATAGTTCCTTGACCCACCTGGTGTCCTAGGTAAGTCACTCTGTTTAGGCCTATTTGACACTTTCTTAGCCTTAACAGTTAGTCCTGCCTCCCTTATGTGCTCGAAGACTTTTTGCAGATGCTCCAGGTGTTCTGCCCAGGAATCCAAAAATATGGCCACATTGTCAAGGTAGGCAATTGCATATTCTCCCAATCCTGCTAGGAGACCATCTACAAGGTTTTGGAAGGTGGCGGATGCATTCCGCAGTGCAAAAGGGAGCACATTAAATTCATACAGACCTACGTGTGATGAAGGCTGACCTTTCCTTCGTGGATTCATCTAGCAGTACCTGCCAGTACCCATTGGTTAAGTCCAAGGTAGAGATGAACTGGGCCCATCCCAGTTTCTCCAATAGTCATCTTTGCATGGCATTGGATAGTTGTCTGGGCAAGTTACAGCATTTGGCTTATGGTAGTCTATGCAAAAACATATCTCCCCATCTGGTTTGGGAACTAGAACCACTGGAGATACCCAGGCACTGTTAGAGGGGTTGATTACACCCATCTGTAGCATATCCTGGCTCTCCCGTTCTATAGCAGTTTTGGCTTGAGGAGACACCCAGTAAGGTTGGGCTCTAATTGGGCGAGCATTACCTGTGTCAATAGAGTGGTATGCCCCTTCGGTCCGTCCTGGGGTGGCTGAGAATATCGGCACAAAGCTAGTGCACAGTTCCTTGATCTGCTGTCACTGCAATGTCCAAGGGTCATGGAGAGGTTCATCTCTTCCACGCCACCGTCACTTTTTCCTTCGTAGTAGACACCCTCAGGCCACTCAGTGTCATCTCCTCCCTGGGCTGTAAACTGACAAACCTTTAATTCTCTGGAATAAAAGGGCTTTAGAGAATTAATATGGTACACATTAGGCTTTCAGTTTGAGGTGGGGGATGCTATGAGATAGTTAACAGCTTCCAGACGCTCTTGGACCGTAAATGGCCCTTCCCACAATGCTTCCATCTTATGGGCCTGGAGCACCTTCAAGACCATGATCCAGACCCCTACTTTGAAGGAACGCTCTCTGGCATGCTTCCTGAGCATCTTTTAGGTTTTCTCTAGCAAGGGCTAAAGAGGTTCAGAGGGTGTTTTGTAGGTTGTTTACAAAGTCCAGAATGTTAGTTCCTCAAGAAGGCGTAAACCCCTCCCATTACGGCTTCACCAACTGTAATGTCCCCTTAACCTCGCGGCCATACACAAGTTCAAATGGTGAAAACCCTAAACTGGGATGTGGTATAGCCCTGTAGGCAAAGAGCAACTGCTGCAACACTGGGTCCCAATCATTGGAGTGCTCATTTACGAATTTACATATCATAGCCCCCAAAGTTCCATTAAACTTCTCCACGAGGCCATTTGTTTGATGGTGGTAAGGGGTGGCAACCAAATGGTTCACCCCATGAGCTTCCCACAGGCTTTTCGTGGTCCCTGCCGGGAAATTAGTTCCCGAACCTGTAAGGATGTCGGAGGGCCAACCTATCCTGGCAAAAAGGTCTGTTAATGCCTGGCACACACTTTTAGCCCTGGTGTTGCTGAGAGCTACTGCTTCTGGCCATCGGACGGTAAAATCCATGAAAGTCAGTATGTACTGCTTTCCTCTGGGTCTTTTTCAGAAAAGGACCCAGAATATCCACAGCTACTCGCTGAAATGGAACCTCAGGGATGGAGAGGGGCTTTGACCTGGGCTTGGGGTTTTCCCACTCTTTGACACATCTCACAAGACCAGACATAAGTAGAAATGTCCTGGCCATTCCCTCCCAGTGGAATGACTTTCCCAAATGGTCTTTGGTCCTGTTCACCCCAGCATGGCCACTAGGATGACTGTGGGCTAAACTCAAGAGCTTTAGCTGGTACTTAGTATTTTGGTTGCTTTAGTTATATGGCAGTGTTAGAGGGTCTGTATCCCACCATGGCAGAGAAAGAGTAAACTGGAGCCAGAGAGCAACTAGTGCACCTTTTTTTCACCTGGAGGGTGGGCCAGGACCAATTTAAGATTAGGTCCATGTGGGGGAGGAGTTGGATGGTTGAATTAAGGGTGAGAAGCAGGATAACTAATGAAGGAAGGACTTTAGGGCAGTAGAAAGGAGACCCAGAGGGGAGAGTAGGTCTCAGGATCCTCTCCTGAGTAGGAAGCACTAGCAAAGGACCAGAAGAGACTGCGGGAAGCCACAGGAATGGCGTGAGCTCCTGTAGTGAGTCTTGATGAGAGGACAAGGGAGGAAAGAGAGACCGAAACACAGAGGGCTTTGGGAGATGCAGATAGGAGCCAACCTTCAGGGAGAAAGCTCTGGGCAGCATTGGTCAGTTCAGAAGCCAGAAAGAGCTCTGCCGAGCTCAGGAGGAGGCAAAGAAGCTGTGGAAGAATGAGCCCAGGAAGGGGTGGGAGAAAAGGGCTGAGAGATAGATTGATGTAGGAAGTTGTCCAGGAAGGAAGGAAGGAATCTAAAAAAGCGGACTTTAGTTACTTGCTTCAAAGTCCCTGCACTGGAACCCAAAATACAGGGAGAGCCTGGGCTCCCCTACAGCCACTGAGGAAGATGGTATGAAAGCCCCCTAACATAAGGGTATAAAGACTGCTAATCCCAAAACTGGGAAGAAGACTTGGCGTATGGTCACTGGACTACAGTTTAAAATGGGACTCTGTTACCGCAAGAGGGATGGGACTGAATATGACCTGGTCAAAGAGCTGAGTCACGAGACGACACAGACCATTACCAGCCTGGAGTGGCTGTTGGCAGTGGACTCCAAAGGAAAGCCTGCTATGTCGTGCCCAATCTCAAGGGAGTGTTCTGGCTGGTGAGTCACTCTTCATCAAGCACTTTCCTCAAATTAGTACTTGATGATAATAATAGAATAAAACAAACCTGGTTTCTAACAATTGTTAACAGTTGATTACAAAATGTTTGTTAATTATATACATTTGATAGTTGAGTCAGCTTTAAAAAGAATTTAAAGTGAGGTCCAGTATATTGCTTCTCTACTCAAGCCACTTATCAACCCTTCAAATGCAAATTAGATTCTATGTGTGTCAATTCTTATTTAATCAAATGAAACCACAATGGCATTTTTCCTCCTACCATAAATGGTCATTTCAATTCAACTAAAAACCATAAAGAATCTGATTAAATTGATTCATTGTATAAAATCCATTGGTTTTAGAGAGCTTTCAGAAAGCTATGCAAAGCACTAGCCATCAATAATTCAGAGGCAGGCTTGGAACAGACTGGCTTGTACCTAGCACATGCACAGTAAATAGTGTGACAGGCTTGGCACTAACATTGAAATCTTGGGACCACCACCATCTTAATCCAGGTAGTTGTTTATGGCTCAGCTCCTTGGAAACGGAGTACATTTGGAAAGCAAGAAATGTCATGTTTGCCTTTTATCAAAAACAAAAATAAATTGCTGTGATCCTGTAGATGCTGAAGCCCTGTCTTGACTAATGGAAGCGTCATTCTGTCCTGATGTTTGCAGAAAATGTTTTTACTAATGATGTTCTGTAGTTTTCTATATAACAAAAGAGAATTTCCTGCTGATAAACAAACAGCCACAAATGTACTATTTTCAATATAATTTGAAAAGTCTGTGTAGTATAGAAATCCCTGTTTACATCTGATTTTGTGCAGTATTGATCCTAGAGGATGAAATGGGAAAGAGTATTAGGTGATCTGCATTCCTCCAATGCTGGTTCTCTACAATATATATTTTTAGTGTTTTGTTCTCTTTAATGTGAAATGAATGAACTGAAGAGAAATACATCTCCCACAGGGAACTATTCTGCAGTCAGGAGATTTTTCTTTGTTTATTTATTTATTTATTTTTAGGGAGAAGAAGTATGTCTGTGGACTGAGATTCAGGATATCCATGTTTGGTTGATGGCTCTGCCACAGACTTTCCAGATTACCTTGGATAATCGCTTAATCTTCCTATGCCTCAATTCTCTATCTGTAAGGTGGGAATAATGCTTCCTTTCTTCCACCCTTTATCTGTATTGTCTGTTTCTGCTCTGTAACACATACCTCTTACTATAGGGTATGTCTACACTACGAAATTAGGTCAAATTTATAGAACTTAATTTTTTAGAAAGCGATTTTATACAGTTGATTGTGTGTGTCTCCACTAAGCGCATTAAGTCGGCGGAGTGTGTCCACATTCCCGAGGCTAACGTCTACTTTTGGAGCATTGCACAGTGGGTAGCTATCCCACAGTTCCCGCAATCTCCGCCGCCCACTGGAATTCTCCCAATGCCTGATGGAGCAAAAACATTGTCGCTGGTGGTTTTGGGTACATGTCGTCAGTCACCCCTCCCGCCGTGAAATCAACAGCAGACCATCGTTTCATGCCTTTTTTCCATGCGGGAGCCATACTGCTTTCAGCAGACGGTGCAGTAGGTCTGCAAACGGTCATCATCAAATGACCGCTTCTACTGCCACTCTGCTCTCCTGATGCTATGAATCCACCTCACAGGTCCTCTATATGACCATCGTCATCCACCGCTTCCATTGCCACCCTGCTCTCCTGGTGGTCTCACAGGGCTGCTTCTGCTGCAACTCTGCTCAGCTGCTTTTCTCTCGCCATACCACAGCAAGCGTGCAGCCCGCTCAGCTATTGTGTCCTGGCAGCAGACGGTGCAGTAGGTCTGCAAAACTGGTCATCCAACCACCACTTCCCCTGCAACTCTGCTCTCCTGCAGACGCCATAGCACGGCAAGAATGAAGCCCGCTCAGATCACCGTGGCAGTTATGAGCATTGTAAACACCTTGTGCATTATCATCCAGTATATGCAGAACCAGAAACTGCAAAAGCAGGCGTGGAGGCAATGGCAGCACGGTGACGAGAGTGATGGGGACATGGACACAGATTTCTCGCAAAGCACTGGCCCTGGCAATTTGGCCATCCTGGTGGCAATGGGGCAGACTCATGCCATGGAACACCGATTCTGGGCCTGGGAAACAAGGACAGACTGGTGGGACCGCATAGTGTTGCAGGTCTGGGATGATTCCCAGTGGCTGTGAAACTTTCGCATGCGTAAGGGCACTTTCATGGAACTTTGTGACTTGCTTTCCCCTGCCCTGAAGCGCATGAATACCAAGATGAGAGCAGCCCTCACAGTTGAGAAGCGAGTGGCGATAGCCCTGTGGAAGCTTGCAACACCAGACAGCTACCGGTCAGTCGGGAATCAATCTGGAGTGGGCAATCTACTGTGGGGGCTGCTGTGATCCAAGTAGCCAATGCAATCACTGAGCTGCTGCTATCAAGGGTAGTGACTCTGGGAAATGTGCAGGTCATAGTGGATGGCTTTGCTGCAATGGGATTCCCTAACTGTGGTGGGGCCATAGACGGAACCCATATCCCTATCTTGGGACTGGATCACCAAGGCAGCGAGTACATAAACCGAACGGGGTACTTTTCAAATGGTGCTGCAAGCACTGGTGGATCACAAGGGACATTTCACCAACATCAACATGGGATGGCCGGGAAAGGTACATGACGCTCGCATTTTCAGCAGCTCTGGTCTGTATGAATAGCTGCAGCAAGGGACTTACTTTCCAGACCAGAAAATAACAGTTGGGGATGTTGAAATGCCTATTGTTATCCTTGGGGACCCAGCCTACCCCTTAATGCCATGGCTCATGAAGCCAAACACAGGCAGCCTGTACAGTAGTCAGGAGCTGTTCAACTATAGGCTGAGCAAGTGCAGAATGGTGGTAGAATGTGCATTTGGATGTTTAAAAACGCGCTGGCGCAGTTTACTGACTCGCTTAGACCTCAGCGAAACCAATATTCCCACTGTTATTACTGCTTGCTGTGTGCTCCACAATATCTGTGAGATAAGGGGGAGATGTTTCTGGTGGGGTGGGAAGTTGAGGCAAATCACCTGGCCACTGATTACACGCAGCCAGACACCAGGGCAGTTAGAAGAGCACAGCAGGATGCGTTGCGTTTCAGAGAAGTTTTGAAAACCAGTTTCGTGGCTGACCAGGCTACGGTGTGAGAGTTCTATTTGTTTCTCCTTGATGAAAACCTGCCCCTTTGGTTCACTCTACTTCCCTGTAAGCCAGCCGCCCTCCCCTCCTCCCTTCGATCACCGCTTGCAGAGGCAATAAAGTCATTGTTGTTTCAAATTCATGCATTCTTGATTAATTCATCACACAAATAGGGGGATAACTGCCAAGGTAGCCTGGGAGGGGTGGGGGAGGAGGGAAGCACCGGGTGGGGTGGGGGAGGAGGGAAGGACGAGGCCACACTGTACTTCAAAACTTATCGAATGCCAGCCTTCTGCTGTTTGGGCAGTCCTCTGGGGTGGAGTGGTTGGGTGCCTGGAGACCCCCCACCCCCTGTGTTCTTGGGCATCTGGGTGAGGAGGCTATGGAACTTGGGGAGGAGGGCGGTTGGTTACAAGGGAGCTGCAGTGGCAGTCTGTGCCTTTCATGCACCTCAACCATACGCCGGAGCATATCAGTTTGATCCTCTAGTAGCCTCAGCATTGCATCCTGTCTCCTTTCATCATGCTGCTGCCATCTTTCCTCTTGATCCCACCACCTCTCCTGTTGTTCTCCTGTCCTCTCGCGTGTCCCTCCTGCCCTCATATTCATTTTCTGCTTTCCTGGACTCTGCTATTCTCTGCCTCCACGCATTCTGCTGGGCTCTTTCAGTGCGGGAGGACTGCATGAGCTCAGAGAACATTTCATTGCGAGTGCATTTTTTTCACCTTCTTATCTGCGCTAGCCTCTGGGACAGAGATGCTAGTTGCAGCGTTGAAACATCTGCAGCTGCAGGAGGAAAAAAAGGGAGATTAAAATTGAAAAAGACACATTGGCCATTTAAAAGGAGGGGCTGATGTTTTTGGGTTAAAATGCAGCACAGACCCAACTAACCCTCCCCCCCACCCGCCACACACACACCCAATTCTCTGGGATGATCGCTTTACCCCTCCCACCACTGCGTGGCTAACAGCGGGGATGATTTCTTTTCAGCCACAGGCAAACAGCCCAGCAGGAATGGCCACCTCTGAATGTCCCCTTAATAAAATTCCCCTATTTCAACCAGGTGACCATGAATGATATCACTCTCCTGAGGATAACACAGAGAGATAAAGAACGGATGTTGCCTGAATGCCAACAAACACCGGGACCACACACTGCCATGCTTTCCTATGCAATGATTCCAGACTATGTGCTACTGGCCTGCCGTGATAAAGTGTCCTACCATGGAGGACGCAATAAGGCTGCCTTCCCCAGAAACCTTTTGCAAAGACTTTAGGAGGATCTCCAGGACAGCTTCATTGAGATGTCCCTGGAGGATTTCCACTCCATCCCCAGACACGTTAACAGACTTTTCCAGTAGCTGTACTGGCCGCGAATGCAATCCAAGTCTTCAGGGCAAATTAATCATTAAACACGCTTGCTTTTAAACCGTGTATTATATTTACAAAGGTACATGCACCAGAGGTGCCTTCTCCGCCTTCAAGGTCCGGGAGCCCGGGTTGGGAGGGCACTGTCTCCAGGCTGATAAACAGTTCCTGGCTGTTGGGGAGAATGGTTTCTCCACTTGCCTGGTGTGTGCTATCTTCAACCTCCCCGTCCTCATCATCCCCAAAATCCTCATCCCTGTTGCATGAGACTACCTTGCAGGATTCTACGTATAGGTGTGGGGTAGTTGTAGGGGCACCCCCTAGAATTGCATGCAGCTCATCATAGAAGCGGCATGTCTGGGGCTCTGACCCTGAGTGGGTGTTTGCCTCTTGCGTTTTTTGGTAGGCTTGCCTGAGCTCCTTAATTTTCACGCAGCACTGCTGCGGGTCTCTGTTTCGCCTCTGTCCCTCATGCCCTTGGAGATTTTTTCAAATATTTTGGCATTTCGTCTTTTGGAATGGAGTTCTGATAGCACAGATTCATCTCCACATACAGCGATCAGATCCAGTACCTCCCGTTCGGTTCATGCTGGAGCTCTTTTGCGATTCTGGGACTCCATCGTCACCTCTGCTGATGAGATCTTCACGGTCACCTGTGCTGATCAGCTTGCCACACTGGCCAAACAGGAAATGAAATTCAAAAGTTCACTGGGCTTTTCCTGTCTACCTGGCCAGTGCATCCGAGTTGAGAGTGCTGGCAAAAGCAGTCAAATGGAGCACTATGGGTTAGCTCCCGGAGGCCAATACCATCAAATTGCATCCACACTAATCCAAATTCAACCAGGCAATGTCTATTTCAGCGCTAATCCTCTCATTGGGGAGGAGTACAGACATAGATTTTAAGAACCCATTAAGTCAACAAAAATGGCTTCGTTGTGTGGACGGGTGCAGGGTTAAATCAATCTAACACTGCTAAATTCAACCTAAACTCGTAGTGTAGACTAGACTATATATGTACAGCCTCCAGCACAATGGGACCTGATCATAAGTGGGGCCTCTTCATGCTGCTGTAATAAAAATCAATCAATCTATCATTAAAAATAAATTAGTTAAAGTTAAAAAGCTAAGTTAAAAAGTCTGGGGCTGTTCATCTTAGAAAAGAGATGATGAATGGGGGAATATGATAGAGGTCTATAAAATCATGAATGGTGTGGAGAAAACAAATAAGGAAGTGTTATTTTTTCCTTCTCATAACACAAGAAACAGGGGTCATCCAAAGAAATTAATGGGTAGGTGGTTTAAAATTAACATAAGGAAGTACTTCTTCACACAACATAAGGTAAACCTGTGGAACTCATTGCCAAGGGATATGTGAAGGTCAAAAGTATAACTGGGTTCTAAAAAGAGTTAGATAAGTACATGGGGGATAGGTCCATCAATGGCTATAAGCCAAGATGGTTAGGGATGCAACTCCATGCTCTGGGTGTCCCTAAACCTCTGACTGCCAGATGCTGTAACGGGATGACAGGGGATGGATCATTCAAATTTGACTAGGTATGTTCATTCCCTCTGAAGCATCTAGCACTGGTTGCTGTCAGAAACAGGATACAGGGATAGATGTACCATTTGTTTAACCCAGTATTGCCATTCTTATGTACTTAATAATTTTTTTCCTTTTCTTAATTTTATCACAGCATTCTGAAATCACAGGTAATAACTAAAGGAGCCAAAAAAAGTGAGAAAGTAATCTCAGATTTGTTTTCAGTAGCTTTGAGATATGGACCTAAAACTGCAAAAGAAATTTAAATTGCTTTTCCAATTAAAAAAATCAGGATGACTATATAAAAACTTGATTTTTCTGCCTCACTCCTCTTTAGTGTATCACCTTGCAGGTATACAGCTTGCCCTTCAAATGGATATAAAGTGTCTTGTCGACAAATGTTGGGTCTCAGTGCTACCGTGGCAGGGGGATCCCATGCACAGTTGAGTTTTGAATTGTGCAAAGGGTGGGAACCCCTTACTACTCTTTGCCCACCTGTGCAATGGAACCCCACAAGTTCTTTAGGGCTGGTCAAAACCTTTTAAAAATTTCTTTCTTTTTTTATGAAAATCCAAACACTTCTGAACACCAAATGGCTGAAACATTTTTGGTTTTCAGAAACTGACCATTTTTAGTTTATTTTTTTCCTTTTGTTGAAAAAAAAATGGAAATTTTCCACAGACAAAGTTTAAGCTATAAATAAAAAACTCCCATTTCTTCCAAACTTTTTTGCTGAAACTATTTACCACTTTCTGGCCCATTCTGCAGTTCAGCTAAGTTGCTTCTATAAACAGAAGGAAGAGCCTTGGTGTATTCCTCAATTAGCTGTTTTTCCAGGATACTTCTCTCTCGAGTGCATGCTGCACAGGTTTGCCGGTCCTCCTGCTCTCTTATCCTTTATGATGTTAATGAAGATGGCTGTCGGCAGATGCTTCATCTTGACCATCAAAGAGAGAGAGAAGTATTACTGTGGATGTTCTTAAGAAAAATGAAGATCATGATTAACAACAGACACTTGGAAGAAGAGATTAGCATAAACACTGTGTTCAAAGCACATTGAAAAATGTGGAGAAACTCATTACTGCTCGACTATATGACTGCTCTCGGGATTAAAGAGACATCCCAAAGTTTGTGTCGGTGTTATTATGAGTGGCCTCCCAAGTAAATAAATAAGTTCATATTGTTTCTTTCTCATGCTTTGTTGTGAAAAAACACACACACACAAAGCCCCTCTCCTTCATTCTTGATGCACATTTTCTTTTTTCCTTTGTTCTAGGGAAGAATAAATAACTGAGCTGTGCATTTTGCCAGCACTGGTTTTCTGTGAGCAACTATGCATTTTGAAGCCATGTAATAGGAAAGTTCTCTGAAATAGTAGAACATTAAGAATGGGCAAGCTCTTCAACTCAAATGAAAATTGGAAATGAGATGGAATAAATGCTAGCAAGAACTAGAGAATTGTGGTGTTGGAAAGATGGAAGATGAAAGGAAACTAGAAGAGCAATATCCTAATTAATAAGAAGTGGAAGTCCTACAACCGGAGCACACTTGTATAAATGATATAGGGTTAGAAGACATTCAACCTTCACTTCTGAGGAACATTTGTGACTACTCAAACAAGAATAAAAAAAAATCAGACTAAATGCATGGCTTGGAGTATATTAATGTTATAAACAGCTCATAAAAACAACAGATAAAGGGCTGCAAAAAGATGTCCTTGGATAAAAATACCTAATTCTGAAAGTCAGAGAAAATAAAATAATATATTAACATGAAAAGAAAAATTTATCAAAAGGAGTAAAGCTACTATACTGATGTTTTTAGAACTTTGTCTCTGTGGATCTCAATATTCTTCATAAACATGAACAACAGTCCATATGGTAACATATGTATTATTCCATTTTATGGTTGTGGGAAACAGAAGCCAAATATTTCATATGTGGCCACTGGTGTTTGGGTGTCTCAATTTTGGGTGACTAGTGTAAGACATATATTAGGCTTGATTTTCAGAAGAGCTGAACACCCACAGCTTTAACTGAAATATGTAAATCCAGCCAAAGGTACCACTAATTAGTAACCTGAAAACAGAGGCATCCAAAATCAGTGGCCACATCTGAAAATGTGGCAATAGCCAGGGATGAAAGTAACTTAAAGGACTTACTGGTACACAGGGCAGCCGGGGTCCTGGGCAAGGTGAGGGGGCAGCTCTGGGCCCCCAGAAGAGGCGGGACCTTGGGCGGAAGGGGCAGGGCTGGGGCCAGAGTCCCCCAGCCAGCCCTTCAGCACTGCCGGGCCTGTGCCGCCCAGGGCTCTGGCGACGATTTGAAGGGCCCAGTGTTCCGACCGCTGCCGGGAGCCCCAGGCCCTTTTAAATCGCCGGGCCCAGGGCAGCTTCCCCTTTCTCTCCCCCCCTCCACCCCCATCAGGGGCTCTGCCGGTACCATCGATTGTGTATCGACAGCCACTTTCTTACCGGTATGCCATACCAGACCATACCGGCTTACTTTCACCTCTGGCTATAGCTAACTTCTCCCAGGTCACAGAAGATGATTGTGACAGAACCAGGAATAGAACGCATCTCCCTACTTAACCACAAGACAATCCTTCCTAATTATATTATGTAGGGATGAATAAATAAATATATAATAAGCAGCTTTCGCAGAAGCCTGCTGAGAAAGTGGCACAACAACATGATGTCCCTGCATGCATTTGATAAATGTTAAACTGTACATGCGCTATATACCTTAAAAATATAACACAACACTGTACAAAATACCAGTAAATATCAACCTAAAATCTGCAATTGCAGTGATTTCTAAGGCAAATAGCAAACAAGAGTGATAGCATAAATTATTCACAAGGAAATGAGTGATTCTTTAAAAGTAGACTCCCTAGAAAATGGTAATAAAAACTCCCTCTCTTTTGCTATGCCAAACCACAGTCAAGTATGGCAGCTTCTCTTACAATGCAACTTTGTGTGGTTCTTTTTATAACATGCATCACAAAACACTTTGCAAAGTTAAATAACACAAGGCCTGAATGGTATAGTTCTGAAAGCAGTGGCATACAATGATGGTAAGGTGAATAAATTAACCTTTAGAGCAGTGCCACTTCCAGGGAGTCAGGATGTTTAAATACGTCAACAAAATCCAAAGGGTTTAGTCATGAAGCCAATACCAAAATGAAAGAGAAATAATCGGGTACAGAGAAGAGAAACGATATGGAGCCATAGTCTTTTCTGATGTAATTTGGTGCAGCTTTTTTTATTTCGAAGGGGCTGCCCCCAATTTACACACACAGAGAATATGACCTATATTTTCTTAGATTATAAACTCTTCAGGGTACAGACTGTGTTCTCGTATTTAGAGCACCCAGAAAATGGAGCCCTAATATTGATTGGGCCTTCTGGGTGCTATGTCAGAATAAATGTTAAATAATCAGAACACTGTGTTAAGCTTTATATGGATTGACATAAAAACAGGGACCTACCCATAGGAGCTAGGTGCTCCTGGCATAGTTTCTAAGTCACAAGTAAAATTAACTAGCGTAGTTTACAGCCATGAGTTTACCCCCAAGAGCCAGCAGAACTCAGAACCCTACAAAACACAAAGCTTTCATTTGTCACATGACATTTGAAAAGAGACAGGGTGAATGACTAGGAGAGAGACACTGAGGCTGGTCCAGAGGGTGGGCATTGTCATGTAGGAGGCTCTTACACCAACCAACTGTATGGAGATTGCATGGGGGGAAAGAAAGAGGCTGATGCTAGTGAGAGAATGGACAGCAGAGAGACAGAAAGAGTTTTGCCATTGTTTCTTCAAATCTGTCTCCCATGTTTTATGGATGCTTCCACACTAGCAAATTACTGCCTGTTTCCTGAATCAGTAGAACAGCATGGTGTAAGTGCTGGTGAAGAGTGGGCATGGGTGTTTTCACCACCATGTCCTGAGAACAAGTTTGAAAACCAGCATTTTCAAACAGTAACTGTTTGTTAATACACTTCATTTTCTCTTCTTTGCACTGTTTACATAAAGACCAAAGATATAATAGGAAACCATTGCCAGAGGGAATGGCCAAATCCAACAACGGTGAAGGACTGCAGCTGGGGTAAGTTTATACTGTGGAACAAAGGTGAAGCAGGTGATGGCGTAGTCTGGAGTCACCGCAAATTGTGGAAGGAATCAATTCCTGCAGTGCTGCACTTATCAATATTAGTTCATAAAAGTAAAAGGAATTTGTTCTATTCCCAGATAATCCATGCACTTTTTTTTGGTAATATAAATACAGAGCTGCAGATGTAACTAGTTAATACTTTAAACTGACTGTAGAGCCTCTGAACAAATGCAGCTCTCAGTTACACTGGTGTAAATCCAGTGGCTTCCATTGGAGCGACTCTGCATTTGCCACGGTGTAACTGAGAACAGCATGTGGCCCACAGCCTTTGCATAGCTGGGGATTCCTAAGGATTTGGGGAAAAAATGATTTTTCTTTTCACCTCAGGAATTTTAAAAGCATCAAAGCCCAACTAGGTTTCACATTTTTGAAAAGAAATGAATGTTTATCTCAAGATTAGAAATACCATTAAAGGGACACTGACAGGTCAATTTAGGACCAACATTTTGGATATTAAAAAATATGCTTTTACAAAGCCTAGTGTGAAAAATTCCCATTTTTTTAAATTAAATTAAATTAAATAGATAATTTTTCCAGGAAAAACTTTGCCCTGACACAGTAATTGTAATGTGTTACTAATCTAAGAGAACCAGAATGTGAAACTGATTAGAAACAAAAGTGAAATAGAATTTCTGCTGCCTTCTGAAGCCTTCAGTGGTCTGAGAGCATTTGAGTAATATAGAATTGAGGCTTTTTCTTATACAAGTGGAATTTTTTTACTTATACATATGATCTGGGATAGCATGTGGAAAGCTTAGTTCTTTAAAACGATATATTTCATATTCTATAATTAGATGACAAAAACAAAGAAACAACAGCCCCCCCACCCACACATTTTTCACTGAAGAAAGTCATAATTTGAATCATTATATCAATCTCTCTGTAACAGTATATGCACCTTAAAAGCAATTCCTAGTAGGTTCTTATATTTTAGTGAAGGCCTTTATATAATGTCTATAAAAACATGGTTTAGTTTTGTGTGTCACTTTAGTTGGATGCCTTTTTTCTCTTTGTTTGCATGTTATCTATGGCAAGCCATAGGCTTTACTGCTTTGGAGTGGCAGAATAGCTAATGTAGTTAATTATTCTATTCCTTTGTAAAGAACAATGGAGTGGTCATTAGAATCATAGAATATCAGGGTTGGAAGGGACCTCAGGAGGTCATCTAGTTCAACCCCCTGCTCAAAGCAGGACCAATCCCCAACTAAATCAACCCAGCCAGGGCTTTCTCAAGCCTGACCTTAAAAATATCTAAGGAAGGAGATACCACCACCTAGGTAACGCATTCCAGTGTTTCACCACCCTCCTAGTGAAGAAGTTTTTCCTAATATCCAACCTAAACCTCCCCCACTGCAACTTGAGACCATTACTCCTCATTCTGTCATCAGCTACCACTGAGAACAGTCTAGATCCATCCTCTTTGGAACCCCCTTTCAGTTAGTTGAAAGCAGCTACGAAATCCCCCTCATTCTTCTCTTCCGCAGACTAAACAATCCCAGTTCCCTCAGCCTCTCCTCATAAGTCATGTGTTCCAGTCCCCTAATCATTTTTGTTGCCCTCTGCTGGACATTTTCCAATTTTTCCACATCCTTCTTGTAGTGTGGGGCTCAAAATTGGACACAGTACTCCAGATGAGGCCTCACCAATGTCGAATAGAGGGGAACGATCACATCCCTCGATCTGCTGGCAATGCCCCTACTTATATATCCCAAAACGCCATTGGCCTTCTTGGCAACAAGGGCACACTGTTGACTCATATCCAGCTTCTCGTCCACTGTAAGCCCTAGGTCCTTTTCTGCAGAACTGCTGCCTAGCCATTCGGTCCCTAGTCTGTAGCGGTGCATGCGATTCTTCCGTCCTAAGTGCAGGACATAGGAATATTATATTATACATATAGTACATCTTTATGAAACGGAGCTTCAGAATTATTATTATTATTAATATTATTATTTATAATCAGATAAGAAGCAAATAACCATCAGTTATATTATTTGGTATATTTAAGTGCATATTGCCAAGGGGAATGCATGGCATGACATGTGTAATGGATGCAGAGAATTTGACCTCTTGGTCACTTGTTTGATCCAAGTCAGTAGTGGCCAAAGTTTGGACACATCAGTAGCAACCCAAATGACATTTCCAGCTGACAGCTGCTTGGTTGGCATGTAGAATGAATTTGTGTTCCTACTCTAGTTTGTAGGTACTAGATGTCCTCATTATCAATGGCACTAATAATCATTTTTATTAGCAGGCATAACAGAGACTGAACAGCAAAAGTCTATAAGACTGAATTCTTGTCCTATACCCAGGGCTCATCACTCCAGAACAGTGCTGAGAAATAATAGTGGTGGAGTAATGCAGAGAAACAATGCATTTCTGCTACCATGTTGTACAATTTCTGTAGATAAAGTTCAGTCTTCCAAGATGTGTGCTTAGTACCTTTCACTAGCACATGCATTCTCAGCCTGTGGGCTTTAACCTACAGGGGATCATGGACAGCGGTCCGGATAACCTTGCCCTTCTCATGTTTCTAGTCTAGGTGTCCCCGCTAAATCGGAGGGCAGTCCCAATATGGAAAAGGGCATGAAATGGGGGTCCTGTAGGGGAACAGTTGAGAACTGCCACACTAGCACTAACTCCCTTTAAAAAAGAAAGTGTTCAAAGAAAATATCAGCTCCAAGAGAAAGCAGAATGTTGCAATCAATGTTAGGAAAGGAAAAAAGATAGAAGAATGATCTGCTTGAAGAGTATTGTTACAAACAACAAGCATTGTTTCAGTGAATTACTGTGATTCTGTGTACAGATGGTAAAAAATGTTAGCAAATCCATTGCTCTTAACTGTGCAGCTATTGCTAATGCTCATAACATGGCTCTTACAAGCTTAAGGCTGAGCAGTTTGTCATCTCATTAAGCCCTTTGGAGACCATTACTCCTCAGGGGATTCAGCCAATTGGCAACAGTAAAGAAGAGCTCTGTTTCATATTTACTTATTTACAGAACTTGCATAGGCAAATATATAAAGTGCTTGGTATCTATTTTTAACTAGAGATGGGATCCAAATAATAAAATCCTGAATCTGAGCTAGAGCAAATGATCCATGCTTTACCAGACATTTCCAGAAACTTACCAGGGTCTATCATCAATAGGGGATGAGTCACTGAGCGTGCAAAATGTGAAGTCACTGTTTATGTTATGACAGTGGTGCAAAGTGACCAGGAAAATGGTCAAGGAGGACAACCAAAGAGAGTCTGGATGTAGTAACCTGGATCTGAAAGCTGCCTGTGGCTGCTTTTAACAGTTTTTCTGCTCTTGCTTTGTGTACATAAGGAGAACATATCACATAACGCTATGATCTACAGCATGTCCCTATTCCCTTTTGCTGTGTGCACACCTATTCTCTTGGCATTGCATGTACCTAGAGCAATGATGCTATGCAGTAGACACCAAGCAGTATTCCAGTACAATATTTTTTGCTGTTCATCACATTTCCTTTTCCAGTTGCACAACACTTATTAGGCCTTTCATCTCTTTGCTAAAAATCAAATGTACTCTTCATCATTTACTTTCTTCATTTCACTCACCTTGGACAGTTAAAAATAGGCTGCTCAGTTTCACATTCTTTTTCTCAAGAACAAGCACAACACTATTGTATTTGGCTTTACAGCACTGCAGGGGAATATTTAAACTTGTAATCAATGAGTCAGATTCTCAGCTGATGTAAATTTATGTAATTCTGTTGCAGTCAATAAAGCTATGCTGATTTATGCTATCTAAGAATATGGACAACTGATTTCAAATAAATAAAAAAATCCAGAGCTGAATATTTTTCTTCTGATTCAGTCCCCTCCTCTGATTCATTTAAAATAAAAGCTACCATCTGAAGGTAAATTGTATGCTGACTACAATACTTGAGGTGCCATTCCTGATGGAGTGAAGGTCATCAAATTGACATAGAATCGTAGAATATCAGGGTTGCAAGGGACCTCAGGAGGTCATCTAGTCCAACCCCCTGCTCAAAGCAGGACCAATCCCCAACTAAATCATCCCAGCCAGCGCTTTCTCAAGCCTGACCTTAAAAACATCTAAGGAAGGAGATTCTACCATCTCCCTAGGTAACGCATTCCAGTGCCTCACCACCCTCCTAGTGAAAAAGTTTTTCCTAATATCCAACCTAAACCTCCCCCACTGCAACTTGAGACCATTAGTCCTTGTTCTGTCATCTGCTACCACTGAGAACAGTCTAGATCCATCCTCTTTGGAACCCCCTTTCAGGTAGTTGAAAGCAGCTATCAAATCCCCCCTCATTCTTCTCTTCTGCAGACTAAACAATCCCAGTTCCCTCAGCCTCATCCCCTAATCATTTTTGTAGCCCTCTGCTGGACGTTTTCTCCCTTTATTCTCAGCTTGCTCATCTTCAGAAGCTTTGCAGGTAGAAGGTAAGTTTATAGCATTTTCTGAAAAATGTAAAATCCCCCTTTGTTTTAGCAAAAATGCAGCCCAAATCTAAGGGGTTCAATATTTTGCAAAACCAAAAATAATGGTTTTGTCCATTACTGTCCATTGCAATACGTTCAAGTGTCAAATGCTGTGAGAGAGTTATTGCTAGATTCACAATGATTTCCATATATGTGGGCCCAGGGGAAAACTAACCATCCCCCCAAAGCCTAACATTCCCTCCCAAGAGCCCCTGCCTCCCACACCCCGTCCCTTAGCTCTCACTGTTGGTGTGTCTTACCCTTGGGAGATTGGTCCATCCCACTTCCTGGCCAGTCCCTGGTGCTAAGTGGAGCCACAGCGTTTTCAGCAACTGGCAGGTCAGGGCCTGGCATGCAGGATGCAGCATGGTGTACACAGGAGCATCTCTAGTTATACAGGTTGCACCAAGCTTCAACATCACTCATTCAAAATTTGCCATATCATCCCTCCCATGCCATCCCCCCCTACCCCCACCCCCCCCAGCCCATGACAGAGGAGGAGCACTGCAACCCCACATGCCAGGTTGCAACACCACTCACTCCAGTTTGGCCTGGCTACCTCCCTGCCATATTGTTCCACAGGTTTGGGGTCCCTCTCAAACAGGGGGCCCAGAGCAAACTGCCATTTATGCCCCCCACACCTCTGCCCTATATAGCCCTGCCTAGCAACAACTACTTATTTTGTAATGTACTTGAAGATCCATTGAGTGTGAAAAGAAGAAAACCAACTGGTGGGTGTTTCCAGATTTGCAAAAGTTTTCTTTAAAACCAGACTTTCAATGGGAAAACTAGCGGAGGAGGAAGACGATCTACCCTTTGCGTTAGAATATTTTTTAATGCAACCAAGCTAATACCATAGAATTTTCTTTCTATAGAAAAAAAGAAATCTTTTATCTTTGTCAAATACTATTTTCTATTAAAGAAAGTGTTAACATGAAACAAATTGCCTTTTGCTCATGCACAATTCTATGGAAGGGAACTTTAAAATGGAAAGTGTGCAGTGCCATATTCTGTATGATTATATATTAATTACCAAGCAGCTTATTAAGAAAAGATGTGTGTATAAATACCTTCTCCATACAGATACTAACTAGATGAACTAGGTAGAGAGTATACTAATATTCTCCACTAAAGAGCGAGAATAAGCAATTAGGTATCTTTTCACTGAAGAAAGGATTAATGTAAACACCCAAAATGTATGGGAAACATTAAGCATATACACTTTGTTTAATCAAAATGTACATCAGAATTCCCGATTCTATGGTACATGGAATTTATACTGAATCAATACAGTAAGGATATAAAGAAGGTGTTTTGTGTCTGAAGAGAACATATAGGGGCTGATTCTCTGCTCACTTACACCAGTGTAAATCAGGAGTAACTCCATTGACCTCAGTGGAGTTATAGAGGTGTAAAACTGCTGTGATAAGTTACTTGGGTCTAGAAATGATTAATTATGAGTGCAATAATTGTCATTTGAAACCAGTGAAGTTGCACCAGTGCAAATCAGGAGTGAGCCAGCAGCGAAACAGTCCCATCAAAATTTAATACTTTGCACTGGTCACCATTTAAAAGTAAATGTTTACCCACAGTTACATTTGAGAGACCAACTGAGAGATCGCCGCTAACAGCAGGTGAACAGCTGACTTTTTAAAGGTGACCAATGTACTTCCACAGAACATTTATATTGTACGAGAGTCTCAGAATGGCTTTAATTAAACCTGCTACTCTGTGTGGGCATGTGTGTAACCAATGGACAGTGTGCATTATGTGTACTTCTCTGTGTCCAATCCACAGAGGATATGAATGTCAGAGCTCTCAACTACAAAGCCTGGTTCTTTAACTCAGGCTGTCTACACAAATTTATGTTTTCAGTTCCAGACATGCTGCGTCAGCCACAATGGTGGCCACTGCATATTACTCTGGGGGGAATTCTGCACCAAAAAATTAAAAATTCTGCTTGCAATATCTTAAAATTCTGCAAAATTCTGCATATTTTATTTGTGAAATTAACAAAATGTAATCATGCCAGTTTCAATTATTTTGGTAAGTTATTTCAAAATACCTGTCAGCAAGTATGTCTGTAACAATACAGACAACAAAAAAATTCCTCCAGGAGTAGAGAGTTAAAGGAACCCCTACGACAACCCAGTTCCTGTTTATTTGTGGTACTTTTTCTTGGGCGCCTCAGTCTGGATGCATCCCATGTGCCAGCTGCGCACATCTTGGGGGAAAACTCTGCCCCTCCAGTCTTTTAGTCTATTCTCGTTTTTTCACTCTGTCCCTATAGAATTACCATATAGAGGTTCCCAAATAGCAGACACTGCTGGTGGTGGGAGGAGGAGATGTAAGAGGGGTACAGTTGGAGGGTTCTGGGGGGAGGTATTTGTGGAGTGCTGGAGGGGGCTGTGCAGGGCACCCCTAGCCCAGAAACCCACACCCACTCCACCCAGATTCCAGCTGCAGGGCCAGACACCTGGCCCAGACATCTGCACCCCCTCCCTTCAGAGCCCAGGGATCCAGAGGGAGAAACAGCCTGATGCTGGTCAGACTGGGCTTGTAAGGAGTTTTCTGTGGTGATTTCAGTGTTGGGATGTGCAGGGCTCACACTGTGCAGGGCCTCCATCCCTGCTGGGCTGGGCGCTCCGCTCACTGTGTGGCCATGGCCCACATGCCGCCTCCCTCCTTCAGGGCATGCCGGAAATGGCAACTGTCAGAAACCCTCCAGCAATTTTCTCTATTTGCGAGCTGGGAAGCTGGGGGCTCTGCCGGGTACAGCGGCCCCAAATGGCGGCCAGAAGCTCTGCAGCACCAATTCTGAGGGGGGGGGGATGAAATTCTGTGCAGAACATTAGTTCTGTGCAAATTCTGCATTGTGCAGTGGTGCAGAATTCCCCCAGGAGAAGCATATGTAAGTATTAATACCTCCATTTCAGATGGAGACGCTAAAGTATTAAATAGTTAAGTGATTAGCCAAGGGTGAAACAGTGAGTGAGTGGCAGAGCAGGAATCAGAATACACTGATGACTCCTACTCCTGGAGCACAACCTTTGGACCCCACCAAACACACAAGATAAAAGATACTGTTATCCAATAGCCCACCTGCATTTTGTCACTATATTGTAAGGCATTTACAGTACACAAAGCAGACCTGTGACTGTAGAGAACTTAGTAAAATGGTGTCCTGGTCCACGACTAGGCTACAATAATATATATAATTATATAAAGATCAACAGGAGACTGCACAGCTCTTACATTAACAGAGGTGGGGGAAAGGCAAATGACAATATAGGTATAATAACAACCCCCAGCTGGATATTAGTTACTACCAATTATTTTAATCCAGTTTGCAAAGCAGGTTTTACACCTAATATAAGCGGATCAAATGGATATGCATTTAAATGAGAACCACCCTCCAACAGACACACAGTAGAATTTGACCAGAGAATTTGACCAGAGAATTAGTGTTGAGAGAATTAAAATCACTAGCAATAACACTGCAAGTCCACAGTAAGGCTAAAGAGAACAGAAGAAGGAGCTAAAGGGTCCCATAGAAAGATGTAGCAATGCAGATAAAAGTCCTGGGTAGCATTCTCTAAATAACACTTAATGTACTATAAAATCTCCTTAAATGTTTTTCCATTCCAGAGTTTTGATGCTCAGCTGGATTTGCTCTTCCTAATAACTGAGGATCAAAATGTCAGAACAAGAATCTGAGGACAATGCCAAGAATTCTGTGTTAGCAGCAGAGTGTTAAAAGAATAGTGGTCCTATTTTTTCTTTCTCCCTAAACCCTAAACATCTTTCATTCATATTCAGTAAGGAAGTACTCGCCAGGCATCCAAACATTGTACCCAGATCCCAGTTTGTGATTTGATTATCTAACTTAATCCCATTAGACACTGATCTTTTAAACAGCAGGAAAACTGCTGACAAAATGCCACCAACAACATTAAAATTCCATTCACAGGGGGAATTTAATATCACAATTAGCTGCAATGGCAACATAAGCATTATAATTGTTTACATATATTTAGCTACTGATTGGGGAATTAAAAAGCTAGATATTTGCTAACCAACATGGGGGCTCAGTTGATCGATGTTGTTTGCTCCTAAGTCAGGAGTTTACTTTCCTATATGTTGGCTAGAACTATCTGATACTTCAAAACACTTTAAATAATTAGGTGTATTGTATGTAACTCTCAAATAAAGAACCCACAGATTTCATTAATGGTGGAAAAGCAAAAGATCTAAGTACTAAAGACTTAAGGTAACATTATCAAAAGTACCTAAGTGACTTAGGTGCCTAAATCCTATTTTCAAAAAAGTGATTAGGCATTTAGAAGACTAAATCACAATGAAAGTTAATGGATTTAGGATCTTAAGTCACTGACATGCTTTTGAAAATGTTACTCTCAGACCCAGCTTCTGATATCCTTACTCATGCTGAGTAACACTTTACAAACAATACTGTTGACTTCAGTGGGAGTACTCATGGAGTAAAGTTGTAGTCAGTTTGAGTAAGAATAGAATCTGGCCCATTAAACCTCCTTGGTATCCAACCATGAACTGAAACAATAGATGCCTTTATTTTTTATGTATTTGCAGGAGCACTGGCTGTCCCCTTCACACATACCTGAATGGAAATTTTTTACTGGTTTCAGTTAACATTTTGGAACAAAGCAACATATTCATTGCTGTTTGCTGGCCTTCAGTAGAAATGATCTGAAACCAGGAACCAATAGAGATTAGCTGAAGGACTCAGGCTGAGCCAACTGGAACTCCTATTAGGAAAACCCCATTCAGTTGCTCTCTAGTTTCTCCGGTAGCTTGCCAGACACAAAGACTAGGAGACCTTCTTTGTTGTCATTCACAAGATGTTTTTGTCCCTTCTTTCATTGGACACCACTCTAATAGGAACCTCTCATCTCTAAAAAGGCACAACATCAGCCTCTGGCTATAGAACTGTTCACTGCCTCCTCCTAAGCAAGGGAGGGAGGGAGGGAGAAATGCAAGATTTGTTTTACTGGCACTGGCTCCGATGCATGGGTTGGAACAGACCTCACTGGGACTAAGCACAAAGCCAGAAGACACTGTTGGCACATTGTAAACCCTAAGATGACATCTTAAATAGGCCTATGCTATTCTACCATGGAAATAGACAGCAGCCTTCAGCCAACTAGCCAGAAGAGAACAGGAATGCCTGTTAGAGAATGTGTGCATTCTTGAGATTTAGGCACAGAATAGACTCTAAAGCCCCACTGTGCTCCCCACAAGCATCCCACAAACATGCTGCAAGCCAAAAACGGGACTGAGGAAAGAGGGAGGAGCTGGAAAACTGCTGATTCTCTGTCTACTATTGGCACTCTACAAATAATTTAGATGGCTATTGTAAGCCACATGTTCCCTCCTAGTACAGAGACTAAAGCCCAAGCACATAAAAATGGTTAGATAATAGTGCTTGAAGCAACCCTAGGTAGGCCTGCAAGCTCTGTTGCATCCTATGTGGTGATCAAAGGCCATTGGCATTGGTTGGCAGCAAACAACAGCACAGCTGAGTGTCACATGAAGGGAGCACAGAAGGGTGGGGTTCTGTTCAACTGGGTGGGGATCTGCAGGCGTGGAACTGATATATACACAGAAACATGGGCTCTATGGCGGTTCTGCCCACTCCCCATTCTAGGCTACGTCTACACTTGGAGCTGGGGGTGTGATTCCCAGCTCGTGTAGACATATTCAGGCTTGTTCTCATAGAGCTAGCATGCTAAAAATAGGAGTGAAGTTATGGTAGCATGGGCAGCAGCAAGAAACATACAGGCTTAACCACCCTGAATCCAAACCTTCCTGGACCTTGTGGGTATGTACTCGGAGCAGCTAACCTGTGCTGCTGCTCACCACGGTGTGTGATTAAGCAGCTACACTGCTGGATGAGAGCTGGCACAAGTATATCTAAGCAAGCTGGGAATCATCCCTCCTCCTGGCCCAGCTCCAAGCACAGAGATAGCCTTAGGGCCAAGGAGTGTGTGGTGGGAAAGAATGTGGCTTTACCAGTCATTTTTTAAAGCAGTTGACCTCTATGGTTTTATGTGGGAGGTAAATGTAGCCCCCCCCCCCAGGTCAGAATCATGGTCGGAGTGGGCCTGTAGGCATCATACTGGAAGACAGTCACAGAGTTTTAAGGCCAGACTGGATCATCTCCTCTCACCTCCTGTAGAGGCCATTATATTTCGCCCAATAATTTGAGACCAACCATTTGTGTTTGACTAAAACTAAACTAAACGGGCATTGACCTATGTACTATGGACAGGGCCGTCCCTACCGTGCGGCACCATAGTACCCGACGCAGCAGCCTGCTGCTCCAGCCCCTGCTCCGCCTCTTCCCCATGGCCGCCGCCCCGGCCCCGGCCCTTCCCACCCCTGCTCCGCCCCCATCCCGCCTCCGCCCGCCCCCGCTCCCCTGAGGACTGCAGCGGCGGTCAGGCGCCCCGCACTCACCGGCGGCGGTAAGTGCGGCGACCCGGCCCCAGCCTGCTCCGTTCTGCCGGCTGGTGCTGGGGGGGCGGTTCCCCCCCCCCAAGCCCGGGAGCCAGGGGAGCGGAGCGGGCTGGGTTGGGCTGGGGTCGGGTCACTCCACTTCCCACCGCCCCATGAGTGCGGGGTCAGGCCTGCCCTGCACTCATCGGGAGGCAGGAAGTGGAGCAACCCAGCCCCAACCTGCTCCGCTCCGCCGGTTCGTGCTGGGGGGCGGTTTCCCCCCTACCCCCCAAGCCTGGTCCTGCCTTCCCGCGGAGGCCTGGGGGCCCAAAATGTCTAGGGACGGCCCTGACTGTGGACAGCATTCCCAGAGTTTTCCAGTCATTCTGTATGCCTCCATCTTTGGGTACCCCGACTCCAGGCAGCTTGCGCCTGATTCTCAGAGGAGCTGAGGACCTGTACCTCCATGAGAGAGATTCACAGCTGCTGATGTTCAGCACTTTTGAAAATAAGGTGCCTCAAGATGGACACACCAAAATCAAAGCAAATAAAAATATTTTACTCTTCTGAAAATGCACGGTACCTGATGTGTTCAAGTCATAGATGCTCATGAACAGCCTCTCATGTGTCATCCACTAGGACAGTGCGAGAGAAGTCCAAGTCCCCACTGCTTTGGATTTCTAAGAGTTTTAGGCTTTTTAAGCCTCAGTAAGCTCCAGTATTGACTCCTCCCTTGGGCTTTCTGGTACATTTCCTGGGCACTGACTCTAGTCTTCTACCCCTTCATGGAAGTGGAGCTCCTCACCCCACCTGCCTGAAACCCTGAGGAACAATGCTGACCCCAGAGATACCCTGGTTACTTAAACAAACCTTGTCCCAGAACTCCACTGCAAAGGAGTGAAGCTTCTGGTTTACAGTTTAATTCTCTCAGGGACACACAGCAGTTGTGAAGTAGTCAACACACATTCATCCAATTTGCACAGACTATAGCACTTTATTGCTCTTTATTATTTAATCATGTAAAGCACAAGAGTACAGATTGTATAAAATCATCAGCATCTTAAACCACTATTTACCTCACTTTCTAGCTCGTGACCATTCCCTTTGGAGTCATTAGGGACCATCGGTGTCCAGGAAGGCAGGCAGGAAAAGCATCCCCTGCCTCATGGAGGCTGTTAAATGGTGCATAATCTCTCCCTCATGGAGTCCCTTACCCAGTTTTTGTGACCCAGCTCTCTCCTCCCCCATGCTTCCTGGCTCCCTCTGTTCCTCTGTGACTTGCTATTTAAAGCCCTATCTGCTTCCTTTGTTTTGGCTTTTGGGTAACTTTCCACTACTCCTTCCTTCCCTGGCTACCTTCAGAGGAGTCTAACTAAAACAAAAATGTGAAGTCTTCTTCTCTGCCTAACATGGCCATTGATTTGTTTTGTGTTATTTTTGATATTAAATGTATTTGTTACTTCAATGGGAAAATTATTTGTTTAGGTAGCTGCTCAAGAGCACTGAGTTCAGACTTTAGTAGTTTAATAATGCTATCATCAAATAAATTCCATCAATAAATCACCTAAAAATGAATAGCACATAATATGCCAACTACAGCTAATAGCTCATAGTCATACATGTAATCCCTTGGCAAGTAATTTCTCAAAAAAAAAAATGGCAGTAAATGCCTGCAAAAGTGGTTCAAAATATTTTCGATATTTTGTGTGAAATTTTGCTCTGAAGGATCTTTTGTAAAATACTTTCTAATTTTGCTGTGAGAAGCAGGAATTTGAAATCTCACAGAGTTCAAATCATAACAACCAAACCTATTCTCCCTACTTTTTATTTAAGATCTACTTTCACACCGTTTATTTCACTCTTATCTGACAATACAACTGTTTTGTTTTCCTTTTCCCATTTTAAAGATTAGCTATTTTTATAATAAGCTCCTGTACCAAAAAAAAAAGAAGAATTGCATATGATGGCTGGGGGGAAATTCAGAGACAAACAGGTGTGTGTGTGTGTGTGAGAGAGAGAGAGAGAGAGAGAGAGAGAGAACAAGAGAGCGCAGAAGAGATGGTTATTGTTTCTGTGCCATAAGGTTGTCTTTAGGAGGCCACAGCCACACGGTGAATACTGAATTCAATATTATATAAATTCTGTATCTTGCCTATTGTACTAGTTCTATGAGAAAAGTAGTTGTTTCCCCAAAATTCATGTGATTTAAGAATAAAGTCTGAACTTAACCGCCTCCCATCTTTTACTAACACACACCTACATAAATAGCACTACTGCTACACATCCCTGTACTGTACTTTAAATAATCCGCTTTTAGTTTGCACAAAATGGTGCCATCCAAAGGGCTTGTAGATTTATTTTTTAATGAATAAGGACACATAAGAGAAAGCTGACCAATAAGAGGGAGTTCTGTGGGTGTATTATAACGACACGAGAGAGATTTTATTTTGACTTGAAGTCTAGCAGAGCTGAATGAAGACAAAAGAAAGTTACAGTATTTAATATCCATTTGCTGCTAATATTTTAAATACCCTATGTTGCACTATATCAGCCTATCACTTTTTATATTGTTTACCCTAAAATCATTTTTTTTAAATACACATACTTTATGTTTTATGTAGGGGGAAGGGTTGCTTGAACTGTAAGATGTATTTATCTGTCATTCAGTGACAGCTGTTGATGAGCTCAGAATATACCACATCTACAAAACAGACGTTTGCTGCCCTCTTTTGGAACAAATAAGGGAAGATACAGCAGTTGATTCCATGTGTTTTGTTATTATCAGCTGTTTTCCTTTGCCACATTGCTCATAGACAAAGGGCTATCACTCAGCTATTAAGTATACTGCATTAAAAATACATTATTGTTCTTGGGCACTTTACCTTGATTGACCCCTACCAAAACAAAAACAATAAAAAGAGAAAACACTTTAAGCCAGGTGGTTTCCATTACATGCATTAGATAAATATATTTACATTGAATATATCTATTCAAAAATAAGAGCTTGGTTACTCAAAACTTATAACAACTCACATGTAAGCTCTTATTTAATTGCACTAGGATAGATTTTGATTAAATAAATATTAGTTAAATTTGACTGGTGTACTAGAAAAAGTAATGAAGTTAGTCTTCTTGTGGCTGGCAAAAATAATTAATAAAGCATGTTAATTTCTCTTTATTCAGTGATGGGCCTTTTACTGAAATTGAGATCTAATGAACTGAGAGACAAATGAGATGCAAAGTGAAATTTTAATCTCAAATGCTCCAGGAAAATATCTAGCATGCTCTCAGAGATGGTATGGTCTATAATGCTGCAGGGAAAACATCAGCAGGCTATCAGGGAATCTAATTGGGGCATTAGGACAATAGCAGCAGGTTCTGACACTGGCGAAGGACATCATGATTAATATTAGAAACCCAAATGGCTGTTTAAAGAGAGAGCCATTAGCGTATGCTGGGAGAGGATGTTTTGTGACTGGCTGAGTTTCTAAATTAAGGAGATTCTGCTATGCAGGACAGGTTGCTGAAGATAACGTTATTGTATGCTCAAAGAAAGTCCACTTACCCTACAAACAGTCACTGTACACACAGGTTAATCTGTACCTATGTGCTTTCCTGTACAATCTGTCTATTATGATGATAAAAAATGGATACCATTCTCACTACCATTTAAAATCTTTGACGGGGAATCACCAAGTAAATAAGGATTGTCTAAATCACCGTTTTTATCCTAAATAAAGATTTTACTTTAAAGAATGTGTCATGTATAAAAATGGCAATTTTATTGGACATGTCATTTATTAAAAGCAAAACATGACAATTTAGTCCTTTATAAAATTAGCTGCAAAAGCCATTCATAATTATAAATCTACTACAGCCCAAATGACTAATATTTTCAATATGATGGGGCCGAAACCCAGACCCCGATCCAGACACTCCCCAAACTTTAGGGTAATCAAGATCTCATCATCTTGCTTTGGCCTATATGTTTATAACAGACTGAACCAAAATCCTGGGTGTCAGTGTGTGTAGCCTGGCTGATTTAGAGCTGGAAAAAATTAATGGCCTTAGAGTCTAGACTGGATGATATCACTTTATGCGTTTGCTATCATTAAGGCTGCCAATCTAATGAAAAAATTTGAATATATTTCAATGGGATCAAACATGAAGAAGAGAACTTCACGATACTGGATATTTTTTTTAAGTTAATTATACCTGAAGTTTACAGTTTTAAAGTCTTAAACAGCAAACAGCGCACTGGCTTATATGGTGTCCAGTACAATGGCCCCAATTCAGCACATACTTAAGTATGTCCCTAACTCTAAGCATAGGAGCAGCCCCACTGAAGTCAAGTAAGTTGGGGGCCAGTATTTCAAATGTTGTTAGGACTTTGTGGGGCTCCCTTGCTTTTGCACACCATGACAAATGAAGACTCAGCATTGCCATATGCTAGTAGGTGTTAGAGGGTTTATAATAGACAAACACAACAATATTAATAGGTTTCAGAATAACCTCCGTGTTAGTCTGTATTTGCAAAAAGAAAAGGAGTACTTGTGGCACCTTAGAGACTAACCAATTTATTTGAGCATAAGCTTTCGTGAGCTACAGCTCACTTCATCGGATGCTAGCGGTGACTATCATTCCCTGTAAACCTAAAATGAATGGAAAATGTTTGAGAGACAAGGTGGGTGAGGTAATATATTTTCTTGGATCAACTTCTGTTGGTGAGAGAGACAAGCTTTGGGCTTACAGAGAGCTCTTCTTCCATAAGCTCGAAAGCTTGTCTTTCTCGCTAATAGAAGATGGTCCAATAAAAGATTTTCTCGCCCACCTTTTCTCTCTAATATCCTGGGACTGACACAGCTACAACAACACTGGAAAATGTTTACCAGGCCGCAGTCTTGGCCAACACTGGGGACTGAACCAGGGACCTCCACAACTAAAAGCATGATTCTGTACAGCTTGATCTTAAAAGCCAGACTCTATATGTAGCTAAGAGCTGTAATAGATCTACATCCTTGTGGATCAGGCAAAGAGGGAGGATGCATAATATACACAGACAAGTGGGTTACATTACATACTTGCTCAAGAGACAGGAAGGTCATCCTGAGTACTAGCATGTAAATATTTATCTAGCACAGTCAGTGCACAAAGTACTGTACAATAGGTGAGGTGTGACATGCAAGTAACAGGACCCTATGCCAAAAAGCTTAATTTAAAAGTTCAGTGAGGGGTACAAAACACTACCAAATAAACGGTGGCATGTTTTTGCTGGTAGGGTTTGAGCCTGTGTTAGAGAAGAAGGATGGTTTTGTGATTAAGCCCCTGGATTGGGATTTAGAAGACCTGGGATCAGTTTTATCTTTGCCAGGTTTCCTATGTGATCTTTGTTTCATTGGTAATAAATAATGTGAATGAGGAACAGGTAGTGCTGTAGGAAAGAGATCCTCATGAAGTGTGCTGAATGGCCAGTGTTACAATTTGTGAGATAGCTGCTTAGCCTCTGGTTGCATTTCTGAGCTCTTCGGTGTCACCCAAACTAGATGCTGCCTTAAACCTAACTTTCTTTCTGGATTAATTCTTCTGCAAGTTTCCTCTCATCCAATTTCCAGTCATTTACAGGAGGTAGGCACCAACAATCTCAACCAACAATGGACTCAAGACCAGATTTTTAAATAATTTGGTGCCTAAAGATGGAGATAGGTACCTAATGAATGGACCACTGGTGCTTAGCTGCATCTTTAGGTGCATCTCTAGAACCTTAGCGAATGATGTTGGCTGGAACCCAACTAGATAAGACAGTGCCTTTCTTCCACCACAGAAGGTCAGAAGTCAATAGAAAATTTCCTTACAGAAGAAGAAATCTAATTGTTACTAAGAAGAAGAAGAAGCAGTCATTTACTAATCTGTCAGCAACCGACATTTGAAGAATTCCACTGGAGAAAATTCTTTGCATGAAGAGCAGGAAGGCAGTGTTTTTTTTTTCACTTCCATCACAGCTATGGTACAGAACTTTAAAAACTTTCTGTGCTGCAAATGCAGTGCAACTGCTGCCAGTGGTGCTCTAATTTATGTCCCATACATA
Organism: Lepidochelys olivacea; assembly: GCF_965140295.1. Lineage (NCBI taxonomy): Eukaryota > Metazoa > Chordata > Testudines > Cheloniidae > Lepidochelys > Lepidochelys olivacea. The sequence continues at coordinate 33,666,544 of NC_140415.1, forward strand.
CAGGTCTTGCCTACACAAACATTTAGTTGGCAACAAACTGGGGTGTGAATCTACCCTGCACTACCTGGCTGTGGATTTACTGATGCACATTAACAGTTTGTTAATGCACTTTCATTAGTCTAATTTCAAAGAGAACTAGATTAAAGTGGCAGCAGACAAGCGTGGGCTAGATTCACACCCCAGCTTGTTGCTTGTAGACAAGCTTTCAGTCTGTCATAGTCATCCATAAACCCTGATGAATTTTGAAGATGATTTATAGGGAAAGGGAGTGTAGGAGGCACCTATTGATGATCTAGGACTATAGACCATCATAAGATCATCATAATGTCCTACAAGGGCATTGATAGAATGGCCAAACATACTATCTTGGCCATTTTAAGCAAGCCTCCTTAGTTGTACCTGCAAAAATTGCAATCACATATATTTGCATTTGCAAAAATATGCATTTGTGCATGTACAATTGGTGATTGCATATGTAGATTTTGCATATACCTGCGGATATGCTTAGAGTCTTTCCAAGAATTTATTAGACAGGCTCATTAATGATTTTTACATTGTATTTTTTAATTAACACAGGAGCAAGCACCTAGGGCTCAGGACTGGCATATTTTGCATTGCTGCATTTAAATCCAAATAACAAAACTCTAAAAAGGGTACAATTAAGACCACAACAAACATATTAACTTGTTTAGTCTACTCTGATTTGATCCCAGCTGTCCATAAGTGAAGGTCTAGTATATCAGCCAAAGGTGCTATCAAGATCCTAAATTATATCATAACTTCATAAATATATTTTTTTCCATCTAAAAGTTACTTTTCTATTTACATTTTCTGTCTTTGTCTGTTTACACCTACTGTCTATTGATACTAAATGAGTGGCTTCCACCCCACATACACACACTCTTCAATCTGATTTGATTAAACATCACAGCTGTTGGTACCTGAAATTCATTGAAAAATGACTTTTGGATTTCAGAATATACACTGATGTATGGGACTTTCTAAGTTTAAACAACACATGGAGGAGAGGGGAAATGAGTGAAAATGGAAAAGGATCCCAATTTAAATAAGATTATGCAGAGGTAAGGATATTTATTTTACAGGAGTCTGCAGCACCGTAAATCCTTGTGCGTTACTCCCATATATATGCTGGGTCATATCTTTTAGTACTTCAGTAACATGGCAGAAGTAAAAGGACATATAATTTGCTTCCAAGGACCACATGACACATGCCATTTCATCATGTGTACAGTATAAACTCCAGGGATTTTCAAGGGATTAAGAGAACAGGAAAGAGAGAGAGAGAAAGGTGAACCACATCTGTCATTTATTTTACTCTCAATTCTAGTTTTCTTAAGTTTAAAACTGTCTCTGTGATCAAAGACCTGGCACTTAAGGCAGCCCCCAGGCAATGAGGGAGAACAACACTTTTCTGTTTAGTGTCTCCTCTCAGAATCCATAATCCAGAGGTTGCCTATGACCTCAATCATAGCAGCATTTCCTTATTCGATATAAGACATATTGGAAAATGTATACCCTGGTAGGTGTATCGCAGATATGTACTTTCCCTATATATATGTATATCAACGTGTTAAATAATATATGGAAATATAGTTCAACATATTGAGGATTATCATTTGTGTATATAGGCCCAGATTATGCTCTATGAAAGGTGAGAGTGAGAGGCAAAGGTGGTTTTATATTGCCTTTATCATCTACAAATCCAACAAGTTAGTTGCTGTTTAATTTCTTCCAAACTCACATGTTAACTTGGCCAATCCACCTTAGAAAAACTATCTGCTGAACTTGTTGCTTTTAGAACATTATTATCCATCCGTACAACCAGCTAGGCCTGAATGGAATTCATAGCTAATGCTAAAGACAGCATCCAAGCAGCCAGGGATTCAATCTGTTCATTACATTTGCTAGTGCCACTGCCACTACCTCCTCTAAACAGTTGTATAATTTCCATATTTTACAGTTTTAATCTTTAATCACAAACTGATATCCATTTGGGATTCACTGAAGTTCTCACAGGTCTCAAGATTCAACATACAACTATAGATGCTAGTCAAAATCTCCAAAGGTTTTTCTTAAAAAACTAATAAATAAACAAAACAGACATACAAGTAGGAAATTCTTGATCATCAGGACTGAAATTCTCAATGACTTGCATTTCAGTTATTTTCCTCTGGCTTTTTATTCCCTCACTCATAAATCATATCTCATGGGAGAATGTTTCCCTGAGAAAGACAAGTTGTAGTTATCCTTAGGTGAGAGCTCTCAGCCAAAGTAGTCCACTAATACCAAGAACTCACAGAGGTGGAGGAAATTCTTCAGCAATGGCTCCTATTAAGGAAAGGAATTGCCCTAAATGCCTTAATTGTTATGGGGACAATATTGGTTAGGCAATATATTTTATTGGACCAACTTCTGTTGGTGAGAGAGACAAGATTTCAAAATACACAGAGCTCTTCTTCAAGTCTGGGAACGGTAATTGTTATGAGTGTTTTGAAGGGGGAACTCTATCTGAAAATGTTTAGAAGAATGACAGATCCTTGAAGGTGAAATGTTCCTCCTCTTGAACAATAAGGTGACAAGATATCCCAGTGAAAATGCTGCATCTCTCCAAATGGGGACACAGGCTAAATAATGTAAAACTCTCAAAAGCGTCCTTTCAGAGATTCTCAAATCTGCACAGAAACCTGCATGTTTCTTGAAGAAGCCTTTTCTCTCAGTAATGTGATTCCCTAAAGATGCTATCCTTTATCACCCTATATTATACTAGCTTATAGCCAAAGAATGTGCACACTTTGGAGCAAATAATGTGTTCTTATTTGCCACAGCCCTCCAACAGTGATAGTGGCAGGGTATATTTGTAATAATGTGCAAATGGATAATATATAAAAGATTGTTATGTTGTACACTTATATCCCCATCGCTAATCCAGTCTCTATGGATACTCAGCGCAAGTAGCTGTATGGGGCATATTGAAAAACTTAGATTGCAAAAAGAAAAGGAGTACTTGTGGCACCTTAGAGACTAACCAATTTATTAAATTGGTTAGGCTCTAAGGTGCCACAAGTACTCCTTTTCTTTTTCCAAATACAGACTAACACGGCTGTTACTCTGAAACCTTAGATTGCAAACTCCTTCTCGGACTGCATTAGGGAACAAGTTTTCCTGTGTATTTGTACAGTGCCTCACACAAGGGGTCCTGGATCCTTATTGGGAACTACCACAATAAAAAACAACAACAATAATGCACAGCATTCTTTTCCATAAACACCGTGACAGAAGGAGTCATCACAGTAGCAAGGACATTGCAGTTTGCTGGTCTCCCATTTAAAAAAAAAAAATCACCACTCAGTCTTCTGACATTTAAAGAAATTGCTTCTCGCACAAAGCAGGGTTTCTTGTGCTTGTATGTCAGAGGCATTTTCTATCTCTACTTAATGCTGCAACTTAAAGAGTATGTGCTGCTATTGACATCTTTCCTTTGAAGTAGAGTGAAATCCTGAAGCTTTTTCTGTGGGGGTAAAAATCCTAAAACCAGCTCTGTCCAAACCCCAAATGAAAACCAAATTAAAGTTCTTAAGCTACAAATAATATTTCAGCACCGTTCTATTTTTTAACTGATTTGTACGTGTTAGCTAGAGCTAAGTGCTGTGGCACTTCATGTCCTCATTGGCTCATTTCTGTCATGATACATTAGTTGTGAGGTGACATAACTTGCTATGGCACAATAACCCAGGGTAGCCCAGTGAAACATAGTGCATAAGAAACTTCACTGAAGTGCTTCTTTTCCCTTCTGATAATGCTTAGGAACATCTGACACTATAAGTCAACTCAAATGAATGAATACATGACAGTGCAAAGCACACCGAATTCTAGTGTTACCACGGGTTTCAAAAAGAAAGTCACATTCAGCTTACTAGACGTGAACATCCCAGAAGCTAAGCAACGTGGCTAATATTTTGAGAAAGTAGTATTTGGCAGTATCCGGAAACTGAAAAATCCGGTGTTAGCACAGTGCAGTTTATGCCCTGCTGGAGAGGGTGTGGCAGCACATTCTGTTTTAATTTTTTTGAACAATTTTACTTTGAGATCTTGGACTAGAAGCTGATTTCATAGAGCATTCAACAACAAAAAACAAAGAAAAAAGCTAGGTCATTGGGGGCAGGGCGCATGCTATTTGCTGGGCACAGTTCTCACTCTGTTCCTCACTATGTATATTAATGGCACTGTTCAAATACATAATAAATGGAAGCTAGAACAGTTATCGTCCCTGTGAAATTTCCAGTTATATACTCAGAAATTTGATTCTTTCCCCAAAATGAAAGTATGCTGCAATTGATCAATACATAATGTGCTACTGGCTCTTTTACTTTTGGGGAGGAGGGTTATAACAAAATATATATAAAATATCTGTACTGGTTAAAACAATAATTAATACAATTTGAAAAAATTCCTCCAAAGAAGAATAACAAATGCATGTTAATGCATTAAAATATTTGGCCAATTTAAAGCACAGTTATGGTGCTGCCTTTAGAATACTTTAGACTCCTGCCACAATACATTGACTCTATCCTTGTGGTATCTAGTATATTTTAAATCTGGAGTCGGCTAATTTTAAATCCAGACAGATACGAATATTTTTGTACACCGAATATCAATGGATTTTTCAAGTAATTGAGCCACTAATGGAGTCTGTATAAATAATGTTGAAGTAAAATATTACAAGCCTCATTGTAACAATAAAATATAGATCCTGAGCTAGTAAATTAGCTTAGCTCTAGCTACAGTGATTTACACCAGCTGAGAATTTGGTCTTTTCAGCTTAGTCTATGGGGTCTGTATCTCATCATGAGACACATGAGGAAATATCATCACCAAAAATCTTTACAAAATTCGAATTTTAGTGTCACTGAGAAAGTTAAATAATTAATAAAGGTCTATAATTCCTTATCTTGCCAGCACCTCCTTGTCTCAAGATAACTGCAATGCCCTTTGTGCAGCTAACATGGCATCAAAGAGCTCACAAAATAGTTCTAATAATTTTAGCAAAGTAATAAGAGGCTTGTCTCCCCTGACAGAAAGGAGAAAGTCCGGTGATTAGGGTACTAGCCTAGGACTTAGGAGACATTGGTTTAAGTTCCTGCTCTGCCACATATTTCCTGTGAGACATTTAGTTTCTCTGTGCCTCAGTTTCCATCTGTAAAATTGAGATAGCACTTGCCTACCTCCCCGGGATGCTTTTTAAAAAACATCTAAATACTTATTTAGATCTAAATACTTATTTAACTGGAACCATGTCTCAAGCAAATGCCCACTTTATAGCCTATTTTGAAGGACTTCTTTCTTTTACTTTTCATGGTCTTAGAGCAACTAGGATATCTGAAGTGAAGGATAGAATATTAGCCTTAATTTTGAATACTTTATTGGAATCATGCAAATTTCTTTCATGTCAGTTGAAGGAACCTATGGTGCATTAGGGATAAGTACTAGTGGAACTGCGAAGTTTCATGCAAGTTCTCTTATATTCAGAAAATGCAGCAGATGGCTACCGAAGTACTGGTCATTATTATTGTTGCTGTTATTTATTTGTATTGCAGTAGTGGCAAGTGGCCCCAGTCAAGGTTCAGGGTCTTACTGTGCTCGGCGCTGTATCATATCTGACAACTGAAGTGTTTGAGAGATTACTGTAGATGCTATAGACTACAATAAAAGACAAAATGAGACGAATGGCAGAACAACTCTGCAGAAAGAACATTGTGTCATGTGGCCCAACTGTAAAATAGAAAAATTGCATGTAATTATTTTCCAAGCTGAGTGTGATGATGTGAAAGGGAAGAACTAATGATGATGCACTTTGCTTGTTAGAGGCTTTTCTTTCCAGTGAGCTCAAGGTTACAAGTGCTCTTCACTTGGGTATTTTTTTCCTCCTTCCACAAGAAATGTAATGGCTACAAATAAATTCTGCACAGAGGGAGTTAATAATGCTGTGAAGATGCTGTGAAATAATTTTAGTTATCAAAGCCAGAAATACAGGCCTGGCAATATTTTTTTTCTGTCTTCAGGCATCCTGTATTGATTGATTAATTATTCTACCAATGAACTAACAAATATTGACCTTATACAGTTGAGCAGCATTTAGCCAAAAGTCAGTAATCTACATTGATCACTTAATGGAACATCAAAGCTCAGCATCTCTGACAGTTTTATGTCATTCAGCAAAAATTTGTCTATGCTTTGATGATACCTTGACCTTTCTTATTCGGCATCCTTTGCAGAAACTAACAGCAATAATAAAATTAAACCTTGTGGATAATGTTTTGTTATGTGGAGTGAAACTATTACTGTCACATGGTGCTTCCAGCAGATTTATCAACTAGCAGGATCACATATTTTTTCAAACTAAAAAGCAATCTTCTAGCATGTGATTGGGCGTGGATGAGAATTAATTGCAACTGACTGTAAAACTGTGAAAACAATAGAAACCAGAAAAAAATTTGTTGTATGTCAGAAACTTTGGAAGCTAGGGGCCCTTATGAGTCTTCTTAGGAGATGGGGAGTGGGAGGGTGGGGGGAAGGTGAGTGCTAAGAACTGAGTGAAGGATATCTGACCCAGCCTTCCTCTTTGGGGTATTAGGGCAACACAGTCTTCAGCATTCTTCACTGCTGCTCCAAAACAAAGCTGTATGTTAGTGCCTGGCACCTGAATACACCCTCAAGCCAGCTCACCTCAACCCTTGATATTGTCAGAGAGTAGTGAGACTAGAAAACATACACTGACTCTTTAAATGCTATGAGGCAGTTATAGAGCACCAGGCTATGAGAAACACCAGGTCCTACTTGGAAATGGGCTTTCCCTGGAGCCTGAGAAGTCTGGACAAGGTTTTCCCTGTACTTGGCTGGGTTCTCCTGTAGTCCAGAGCAACATGGGCATCAGAGGCCCATGGTACCAAATGGTACAGTGAAGTGGAGTGGGAGGAATGTTTTCCTGTCTACCAGCTGCCGCAGGGTAGAGCAGCAAGCTACCAGCCCTAGAACAGCCTTCCTTGGAGTAGGGCAATGAACTTTCCAGCCATAAACTGAAAATGGAGGGGCATTCTGCATCTCCAAGAGATATGATAGGGAAGGGAAAGTAGCCTGAGGTTTGCTGGGGAAAAGATGAAGTCTAGGGGCTAAGAAGGGCTGCCATCTTCATTCTCAAACCTCCAGGAACAATGAAGGGGCTAAGGGAGCTGATGGAGGCTATTCCTTCTCTTCCTCTCTACAAGGGGACAAGGTAAGAGATCCTCTTATTTAGGGTGACCATATTTCCCAAAGGAAAAACGGGACACTGCCTGGGGCTAGCCCTCGCCTCCCCCTTGTGGGGCTGGCCTGAGCCGCTCATCTGAGCCCTCCTCTCCCACGCAAGGCTGGTGTTACTGCTCGCTCAAGCCCTGCCTGCCCCACGCCCTGCCTTCCCGCCTTTCATGGGGCTGGCATCGCCGCTCGCCCTCTGCAGCTGACTTTTTTGACAAAAGTGGGCATTTGCCAAATGCCCGCTTTTGCCAGAAAAGGTAGGACAGTTGGAATAGGGCTTAAAAAAGGGACTGTCCTGGCTAAAATGGGACATGTGGTCACCCTACTCTTATTTCTTTCCTCTAGTGGCAAAAATTATGTTCTCTCTCCTTCCCCCTACCTTTGTCATTTATGCACTATTGGCTCAGGGCTGCTACTGTTAGCAGCAGCTGGGAACTGGCATTTTGCCTGGCCTAAGTGAATCACGAACTTCAAAGGCCTTGATTTGTGTTCTTCATTTTGAGCCCCAGTGTTCAAGCAGGTTTGCAAACAGACCAAATACACTCACCCATCCTGGTCATAATACTGGTCATAATGATGCCAAGGCTGCACTTTGTGTTCCATTCCAAACAGGATCGATAAGCTCTGGACATTTAAGAGAACTCTGTGGAAACAAGACCATGGGCCAGGTCCCATTCAGATCCAAACACCATGTGAAAGGAGGAAGGAAAGAAGGTGTGCATCCCTAGAGTTGGGGAGGGCGGTATGATCAGGGCAGCCAGAAAGCGGATGGGTTCACCTAATCTGGGTTCACTGCGCATATATAGCAATTTTTCCTTATAGCATAAGTCAGGACTGTTAGCATGGATCTATCGTGAAGATAGTTACTTCTGATTAATTAAGCCTGGCTGCCATTAAAGAATAGGTAAGTTTGTCTCCCTGATATTGATTCACTGGAGTTCTCTTATTTAAGTTCCTGTCCTTGGCTTCTACCTTCCCTCAGACTAGATGGCATCCAGCCCATTTGGCTTTGGAAGGGCTGCTTTTCACTATTTTTTTATTTATTAGTTCTGGCTGCTTTCACCTTTTCTTGACAAATACTCCATTGATTTTAGTGAGGCTTTGCAAAGAGCTAGGACTGCATGCATAAAGACACCACAGTTGCCAGCTAACCACATGCATGCATTGTCATAAGCAGAACTGGGAAACTGAACACAGGACCACCTTCTGCTCTTAGTCACAGTTGTCCACTGAAGTGAGTGAAGCTCTGAGTGCTTAATACCGCTGCCATCAGGTCACTTATTGAGGTTTCTACATATGAAAGTGGGAAGAGATTTTCACAAGTGCTTTGCTCCACTTTAGACATCTAAATAAGAATCTGATTTTTCAAAACTGTTCTGCACCCAAAATGCTGAGCTGTCTTGAAACACTGGCTCTTTATTTTGGTGCCCAAATAGAAGCTGAGCTCTTTTGAAAATTTTACCATTAAGGGCCTAACTTCAATGCCAAGTTTGAAAAATCGGCCCTAATCTTTCTATCTTAGTTTCCCCGACATGGTGCTATTATGCTTCATACCTATACAGCAAGTGTTCTGACAAGTAATTAGTTGTTTGCATTGTTGTTGTAGCTGTGTTGTCCCAGCATATAAGAAAGACAAGGTGGATGAGATAATATCTTTTAAATTAATTAATTATTAAAATCTAATAATGATAAATAAATTAGCTGTTAATTAATTAGTTAATATTTGTAAAGAACTACAGAAAGACTCAAATTCACAAGGGTGTGTGGAGAACTCTTTAATGTACAGTTAGACCCAGGTCCTTAAAGGTATTAAGGCACCTAACTCCCACTGATTTCAATGGGAGTTAGGTGCCTTAATACCTTTGAGGATCTGAGGCTAAGTGACTCCCTAGATCCAGTTTAAGGGACAACTGTCTCTTGCAAAAAAAAATTAAATACATGTTGGTCCATTATGCACAGATCCTAGAATTAAGTCATACCTAGTTTAAAATGTAAACCATCTTTTAAAATAAGATAATCTGGATCACCAAATGAATTGTCCTTATTTGAGTCCTCCCAAATTCTCTTATTTCTGTGTAGGAATAAAACAGAAAGGAAAAAGCAACAAACCCAAGTTTTGTTTTTCTGAATATGTAGTGACAGTCTGAGTGTGCCAACTGTTAAGAGATGAAAGTTTACTGCACTGTGATACTGGAGAATCATAATTTGAAGAGCTTTAAAAGTATCATTTGTTTCTGCCTATAAGTAAATAAGTAAACTGTGTATTTCATACTAGCATTGCCACTGTAACTGATTGATCCAGTACCCTATGCAATAGTTAACATGATTTTGTCAGTTCTCTATGATCTAGCAAAATATTCAAACCATTTCACTGTACCCAATGTAGATGAAATGGTAGGCTATTATCAGCGTCTGGAATAAAGGACACTATCTGTTTGCTACTATACAATGGATATACACGTGTGCACACATAATCTCAACTGAACAGATACATTATTTATAAATCTTCTTCAAAAAGGTGAAAGTGTCCTTTTAGCACCCTGCCACCCATAAAACATGTTTTATGCATAGAAAGCATTTTACGTGGACAATAAACTTTACATAAATTGGTTATTTCCGGTGACTAATTTACTTTTATGTTTTCTAGAGGTACCCTTTTTAAAATGGTACATTCTGTTTCTACTTTACTGTGTTCAGCAATCAGTGTCTATTACTGTTGGTTTCCATAGCAACTAGACAGCTAACTGTTCTTAAATCTTCATTTGTCCACTACTTTTACAAATACTGTACAGTTAAGAATGGCTTCTTACAAAAGACAGCAGCAAAAAACAGGCACGGACAAACACGTAACCCCTTCAGGTGAAGTTTCAGTTAATGCTATGGGAGCCTTTTCTTTGAAACAACCACAATTTATTCCAGATTTAATTCTTTAAAATGCTGTCACATCAGAAATTCAGTTGTTTTCTGCTTCCTCAGAGATTCAGTTCTACTATTGTTCATTCTTAGTCTGTATTTCACATTTTCACATTCGAGTCTCATGACCGTCTCCAGTTTTTAAAGGAAAAGTAGACCTTTGTCTCTCTTTTTTTCACCCAGATCCGTTATTGTCTGCTTTTGGATTATTTAGCATCATGGGGTGAGAGTTTTTAGGACCTTGCACAGGAACAAGGCTCCTCTGATGAGCTACTTTAAGACTGGGGCTAGAGACCTATATAAAGATACAATATAATTACTGCTGTCTCACAATGATGCCCATGAGCTCCAATCAGGATATAAGAAGGGTAGAGTCTCTCCTATGTAGAAGAAATTAGGGGCTCGGACAGAAGAAGCCCTGCAGGGAAACCCTAGGAATATACAACACTAGGAACAGCCAAGCACGGAGAGAAAATTTAGGTTTAGGATTGTGTTATATTACTGCAATAAGTGACCAATAAAACCAAACTCCAGGAAAGGAATATATTTGGATTATAAATCATGGGCATATATTCCATTTGAAGCAGGCCAGGAATTCTACCTCTTTATACCAAGTAAAACAAGAAATATTACAAACAGGCAGTAAGAAAGGTCAAGTACTAAAAGGATCTCTTATGATCATGACTATTCTCCCAAGCAAATCATGAGAGGATAACTGGATCATTTGAGCACTATGTTATTTTTAATATAGTGTAGAATTGTAATGTGTATATTACATGAAAGTACTGTTTTAATATTCTAATGCATTCCATTGCTATTTTATATTCCATAAATATACATTAAATTAAAGTCACAGTCAGGACATGGCAATGTTAAATCTGCATAGACAATCTTAACCATGCCTTCTAGTACATGGGCTTTATGGTTAGGTCTTCAGCTGGTGTAAATCAGCATAGCTCAAATGGAGATGGACTGATTGACATCAGGAAGCTCTGGGCCTTTGATTTCATGTTCATTATATGATCTGATACTATTTCACAAATAATTCAGTATACTAGCATACAATATTAAATAAAATCTCAGATGCATAGCATTAAAAGTGATGCAGAGGGTTTAGCAGGCTTTGTTATATAGTGTTTGTCAATCATCCCAGTTTTTAAAGAAATATATATGTACTATAGCATGTGTTTGAATACAATACAGAGGAAATGACCCAGATCCTTTATAAGAATAAACCTGCCAAATATCATCCTGGAAGAGAAAAGAATGATTGAGAATGGAAACCCTGATGTAACCCCAACTCTTGACATTGTTGCTGTGCTTTCCTCCTATAATACAATTCGTAAAATACTCTGGGATTGATCAGCATGAAAAGCATTAATTATTATTGGTGCTTCTCAATCATACTCAGATCTTAAACTCAGCTGGAGCTGTCCAGAGCAGAACTCTGGTAAATATTTTCAAACTCCCTGGAGTTTTTATATCATGTTAGGGGGGATAAGTGGGGGGGCTCCAGGAAATACTTTATAAGAATTTAATCCCTGAAGATACTTTAAATTACACTGGCATGATAATCCATATTTCTTTTTATATTTTAGTAACCATTAGATCACAGTTGAAATTGGGTTCTATTCTCCTGCAGTGAAGGAGGCGAGGTGTGTTTTAGCCTACACATTTGCTTGGTTGCATATGCAGACCTCACATTTGCTTCAATAAGTGTCATATGTTTAACTACCTGTTTTGTGCATGCAGTGCCTTTTTGAGTATTCAAATACGGGTTTCCAAACACTGTGGGGACACTCACAGATGTTGTCAGTGCAGCTTAGGCAGGCGGACTTGAAAGTTTTTCCCACACTATTATTTTCACTCTTGGCTTGTACATACATTGCCTGGGATTCTCAAAAGTAGAAGCCACTTGACTGATTACTATTTTAGGGCTTGTCTACATGATGCTTTATTCCCCACCAGAGGGGTGTAAATTTTAGTCTGCACTAACTAGCCCATGTGGACTCTGCTGGTGTGCACTAAAAGTTCCCCTTTGCATACTATTATTTCAAACAGTGCTACATTAATGTGCTCTAGGGAACCTTTAGTGCACACTAGCAGGGTCCACATAAGTTAGTTAGTACGTGACATGATAATACTGACTAAAAAATTACATCCCTCAGGTTCGGACTAATGCAGCATGTAGACAAGCCTTTACTGCATACAAAATATCAGTGTTAAATATTAGGGGTATAAAACAAACAGGACATGAACTTTATTTGCTGTTGTGTTTTGATCCTGGTGTTTATAAATGCCCTGTCAAAATACAATCCACTTATCACTTGGACACACTCTTTTTTACCAGAGCACAGGTGGGGCTTCCTACTGTTCCCCACTCCCAAATCAGAAAATGCCAGCTCCCCATTCTCAACCCAAACCTGCCTGCATCCCTCAGAAACATGAGATGAGCTGACTTTCTTTAACTGTACGTTACCCTCAGTGGAAGTGCTTTATCTGTGACATGAAAGTTACAGAAAACTTCACACTTAACAGTAGATTATTTTGACATTTGTAACGTTTTTTCTGAAGTAAAGTATCTGAGCTGTGATTAGGTCCCTTATGGGGGGTTTTTTGTCCTACATTTGGTAAACTGAAAAGAATGTCAGAGTTTACTATCTTAGTTCCCTTATCAAACATTTCAAAGAAAAATTTTAAAACCCCAGCTGATCTGTAGATAAACCTTTTTCTTTCACAGCAGCTGAGCTGCAGGCATGAAATACAATGGCAAAATGTACAATAGAACAAAGTAAAAGGCCCCTATACCACGTCCACTGTCACACCACTGCAAGGATTTTATAACATACAGGTACTGTTTTTCTCAGTTGACATCATATAGGTCTCAGCTAATGGAAAGAGACATGGAACATAATGTACCAACTAAATGCTGGACAGGAAACAGGAGATGGGATCATGAATCCAGCCTCCACAGCTAAAAGAGTCAAAACTCTGAATAGCAGGGAGACAAATGTTTTTAGCCATTTTCCCTTTAAGACATAAGCCAAAAAAGCTGCATCGAAGTGTTTTCCTTTCCTCGCTGCCTACCCTATCGTGAAAGCCAGCCAGCCATGCTCAAAAACGTTTGCTTTTAAATGAATCATGGCAATACAATAAAGATGCAACACGCAGATTAAGTTCAAATCAATGACACAAGCCGTAGCTTACATCAGTATGTTCCAAAGTGCAAAAATTGCTCACAGAGAAAGTTCATCCAATAATGTGCCACAGGGGTTGAGCACAGAGCAACATGCGCTCTGTGTGATGGCCCTGCTATTGCAGCTGTTCTTACCATGTTAAGTGACTTTTGTAATTTAGTAATACTGTCAGTGTTCCTAACATTTCCACTCACAAAATGTAGTGTGATGGCTGTTTAAGGCTGCAGACCTCCCACTGTAACTTATTACATCCTTGGCTAGGAGATGAACTGTACTTTTCAGACTGGAATTCTACAGTAAATAATTAACTGTGCAGCTATCTTCTAGAACAAAGGGATAAGGTAATGTTGACATCTCATAACTCTATTCAGGAAAAAAATAATTATATATTATTATGTGCTTCCACAGATTGGAAGTTTGTAGAGTTTCAGAGAGAAGAATCTGCAAGGGCCTGCATTCTGCTAAACAATTATCTCCTTCACAAATCCAACCATTTCAACATGTACATCTTCAATATCTGCCTTTCTTAACAGCAAAAGTACTGAGACCAGATCCTAATTGGCAAAAGTTCCTGTACTTTCATTGTTTTATTCTTCCAGCAATGAACTGATCTCCCGTCAATGAGTTAAAAGGTTGTCCTTACCTACTCAAAGTTACTAATGCCAACCTGTCATAATTTCAGTTTGCGGTACTATTCAAAGCTAGCACTGTTCAGCCAAAGGCTTGCTGTTCAGCAGCCTCAGAAAAGTCTCCTTTCCACCTTGCCTGCATATCACTGAACATCTGGAACGTGTTCTGATGGTGTTCCTGGGACATATTTTCTGCCGCTGTACAAGACCATTGGAAGGCAATAGGTTCTGCAGGAGTGTGCATCAGTAGGTGAGTTGAAGGGGTAAGTACACAGTAAAGAGACATCTGAATCACATGTAACCCATGTGGTGCCTGGAATCAAAGAAAACAGTGATGGGACTGAACCACAATCCTGGCTGCAAGCTAGATCCAAACTTTACAACTAGCTCCTTTTGATATATAATGAACTGAAAGAAAAGCCCACGTCAGAACACTGCAAACAAAGAACGTTCAGATCTGGATCTCAGCCCTAGTGCACAGGACCATCTCCCTTATAAAAGAAGCCCAACACTGTCAAACTTGAGTGCCTAAAATTGGGAACCTAAATTCAGATACAAGTACCTCAACAATCTGCCTGTTTTCCTGAGACATTCCAGAGGCTCAACACCTCTAAAAATCAGACCATTTATTTAGGTGCCAACTTAAGGTGCCCAAGGTTGAAAATTTTGAGCCTAGTGTCTTTTGACTAAGCCCTTCAAAGGCAGGGAACATATTTAAGGTATGGGTCTTGGAATATTTAGGGCAAAGCCTGATGAAAGAGGCATTAGAATATGATTTACTAGCCTAAGAAGCTTCAAACTGAACCGTGGGTGTGTCTTTAAATTGAACCAGTTAGAAAGTACAGTACATCAACTTTTTCTTAAAAAATCTCCATTTGGGAAATATTATTCTTAAGGTATATAGAATAAAAATACTTAGAGCTCTATTTCTAAAGCAGGTAAACAGATTTTCTGGAAATAAGGGCAGGTCAAATGGTACATAAAGTATGGTCATCTCAGATAACTACTTTCCTGTCAGGTACATAGGTGCTGGAACTTGGAGTGCTGTTGTACCCCCTGGCTTGAAGTAGTTTCCATTACATACAGGGTTTACAGTTTGGTTCAATACCCCCAGGATAGAAATTGTTCCAGCACCCCTGCTCAGATAGCTAACGACTCTATTTTCCAACAGCTTCTGAGCAATGTGCTCTGAATTTGAGCATCTACAATGGCAAACAGGAGCATGTAGGGCTGCTATGAGGTGTGTCTTAATTTACACATAGCTTACTCTATATTTTCCATGACCACATTAGCCTTTTTATGCTTTCCTGTGTTAGTAAATGTTACTCCTGCTGACAGCTTGAATAATTGCTTTATGCAGAATGGATTTAACTTTTTTTTTAAAGTTACATTTACAGCACATTTCAGAGTGGCCATGCTCCACTGGAATTTTAAAAGGACAAATATTTCTGGTGTTTGCAATTTAAAAAAAATTAATTGTATTCATTTTTTCCAGAATGTGCTGTTATGGAAAGGTAAAATGAATAGGACTATTTATTCCATAAGAAAATACTGTTTATTTCCTATTTCTTTATATTTTGTTGTTATGTTAGGTTAAATTGTGGCATTTTATAGCTACTCTAAAGGATAAAACAAATTGTGTTTTGGAAAAATCATCTGTTTTAAAACTGAAACTGCTTCCTGTAACAAATCCATGGCTGTCTAATGTAATGCATCAGCTAAGCAATACTGAGCATTGTGAAGATTTTACTTCACCTATCAGCAGTAACAATGATTCTATCTTCTATAAATCAGCTGCAGTGGAGCTGTGGCATCTGGTATTTGCTTCCTAGAGCCCAACTAAATTTATCTTCAAGGTTTGGTGGAAAATCCATTTCTTTTTTCAGACTTTTGACTGTATGATAGATTGGTTTATCTTGGGTGAGAAGAGCATGTAGATGTTTGGTTTTTAGATGTCATACATGTTAACTTTGTTACCTGTGCCCAAAAACATTATACAAGGCATATTCTATAAATTAAAAATATGCATAAAGAAATGTGCACTTGTACATACTAATTGTCCACATTCAGAGAGTACATCTACTGGACTCTACATGTGTGGCGCTGAAGAGAAAACTAGTCGAGTGCAAGGCTTGAGGATAAATCCCAAACCATGGTGAATATGAGGCTGGACTGGTTTGTGAGAAACCTACTGGGAGGCATTGGCCTGCATTTTAGCAAAGCTTCCCCAGTCAGTTTTGCATACTTCCCTTCCAAATCTCTACGATTCATTAATCTGAGGTGAATCTTGGGAGGACCCAAAAGCTTCCATTAAAGCTGTGTCTGACACACCTGGGCAGTTTCATGAACTCCACACCTGCCATCACAAGCCAAAAGGTAAATAAAACCAACAAGGTTTCAGGTTCATGCCAGGTTTCACACATCAGTAAATATAGCTTGAAATGTTTGGCTCCAAAAACATGGGCCAATACCACCTGAGCAAAGAAGAATGTCTGTTAGCTATTGTACTAGTAAGACTTCTACTGTCTTCTTGAGCCAGTCTCTAGAGGTTTAGTAGTAGGTTGATCACAAACACCTGAGCTCATCTTGCATTCTATCTAGTAGAGGGCAGAGCTGCACCTCATACATATTAGTCCCTTGGCTAAAAGACAGGTGAAGCAGTTCTCTTCAAGCAACACAAACAACAATTTTTTTCAAATGACTGCAAACACAAACAGCAATCACAGTGGTTTCCATAGAAGTGGAGCCAATGCTGCTCTGGTTACAGTTCCTTAGAGCTCCTAAAAGTGTTGGAAAATGGAAGTACTTAAATGGTGAGCTAACAGAAAAAGTTTATCATCAATTCAGGGCTGTGGCAGGAGGGGGGATGGGTTTTCAACTTTTCCCCCCAGTATATAGTGATTTCTGAATTTAACACTTTTACAAATGATTGCATATCCACACACCAATTTTTTTAAAAAAATCCAGAATCCCCACATCTATAGAATTATTTGTTTCAAGTCTTATACAATTTCTCCCCTTATGTTAAACAAAAAAACTAATACCTTGATACTAATGACCTGTTTATTAGAAAACTGTAACTGCTTCATAAAGACTTTCTTTGTTTTCTTCAGAATTAAATATGCCATGTACATGGCCTCTTGGGGTTTACCAGTTGCTGTGAAAAGTCAAGACATATGGCACTTTATCCTTTCTGTGAGTACAGGACTAATTTCCTCTGATTAGGGATACCTTATCAGATTGAGATGGATTCTAACCTCACAGTGAAAAACACCTGTAAGATAAAGTGGAGTCACATTACTAATAAAGCAGCAGACAAAGATTTCCTCCCCAGGAAATTAGCATTGCATCTCTCTCTGAGTGAAATGACATGAGGTAATTCCTGGGCATATCAGATATGCCAGAGAAAGAGAAACCTATTGCAGTAAATCTGAAGAAAACCCAGGAGTCACCATTGAGCTAATTGAATCTGGGATGATATGATCATAAGAGATAAAAACACATTAAACAAATGAGAATCTTTTACAATACACTACTTGATTTAAAATTCACCTCTTTCTAATGCAAGGTGAACCACACAGTTTGAATAAAGATGTTAAATTTATTATCAAAGTTTTAGATTTCAAAGTGTACTTAGATTGAGAGAAAAAATATGTTTGCTTGTGGATAAAATGCTGGAGAATCAGTTTTAAAATCTTTTCTCCTATTTTTCCTTATTCCTATATTTTCTTGTTTATAGATTCATAGATATTTAGGTCAGAAGGGACCATTATGATCATCTAGTCTGACCTCCTGCACAACGCAGGCCACAGAATTTCACCCACCACTCCTGCAAAAAACCTCACACCTATATCTGTGGTATTGAAGTCCTCAAATTGTAGTTTAAAGACTTCAAGGAGCAGAGAATCCTCCAGCAAGTGACCCGTGCCCCATGCTACAGAGGAAGGTGAAAAACCTCCAGGGCCTCTTCCAATCTGCCCTGGAGGAAAATTCCTTCCCGACCCCAAATATGGCGATCAGCTAAACCCTGAGCATATGGGCAAGATTCACCAGCCAGATACTACAGAAAATTCTTTCCTGGGTAACTCAGATCCCACCCCATCTAATATCCCATCACAGGCCATTGGGCCTATTTACCATGAATATTTAATTACAAAAAACATCTTATCCCATCATACCATCTCCTCCATAAATTTATCGAGTTTAATCTTAAAGCCAGATAGATCTTTTGCCCCCACTGCTTCACTTGGAAGGCTATTCCAAAACTTTACTCCTCTGATGGTTAGAAACCTTCGTCTAATTTCTAGTCTAAATTTCCTGATGGCCAGTTTATATCCATTTGTTCTTGTGTCAACATTGGTACTGAGCTTAAATAATTCCTCTCCCTCTCCAGTATTTATTCCTCTGATATATTTATAGAGAGCAATCATATCTCCCCTGAACCTTCTTTTAGTTAGGCTAAACAAGCCAAGCTCCTTGAGTCTCCTTTCATAAGACAAGTTTTCCATTCCTCGGATCATCCTAGTAGCCCTTCTCTGTACCCGTTCCAGTTTGAATTCATCCTTCTTAAACATGGGAGACCAGAACTGCACACAGTATTCCAGGTGAGGTCTCACCAGTGCCTTGTATAACGGTACTAAAACCTCCTTATCCCTACTGGAAATACCTCTCCTGATGCATCCCAAGACCGCATTAGCTTTTTTCATGGCCATATCATATTGGCGGCTCATAGTCATCCTATGATCAACCAATACTCCAAGGTCCTTTTCCTCCTTCGTTACTTCTAATTGATGCATCTCTAGCTTATAGCTAAAATTCTTGTTATTAATCCCTAAATGCATAACTTTACACTTCTCACTATTAAATTTCATCCTATTACTATTACTCCAGTTTACAAGGTCATCCAGATCCTCCTGTAGGGTATCCCTGTCCTTCTCTAAATTGGCAATACCTCCCAGCTTTGTATCATCCGCAGACTTTATTAGCACACTCCCACTTTTTGTGCCGAGGTCAGTAATAAAAAGATTAAATAAGATTGGTCCCAAAACCAATCCTTGAGGAACTCCACCGGTAACCTCCCTCCAGCCTGACAGTTCACCTTTCAGTAGGACCCATTGTAGTCTCCCCTTTAACCAATTCCTTATCCACCTTTCAATTTTCCTATTGATCCCCATCTTATCCAATTTAACTAATAATTCCCCATGTGGCACGGTATCAAATGCCTTACTAAAATCTAGGTAAATTAGATCCACTGCATTTCCTTTGTCTAAAAAATCTGTTACTTTCTCAAAGAAGGAGATTAGGTTGGTTTGGCACAATTTTGTAAAACCATGTTGTATTTTGTCCTATTTACCATTGACTTCAATGTCCTTACCTACCTTCTTCAAAATTTTTTCCAAGATCTTGCATACTACAGATGTCAAACTAACAGATCTATAATTACCCGGATCACTTATTTTCCCTTTCTTAAAAATAGGAACTATGTTAGCAATTCTCCAATCATACGGTACAACCCCTGAGTTTACAGATTCATTAAAAATTCTTGCTAATGGGCTTGCAATTTCATGTGCCAATTCCTTTAATATTCTTGGATGAAGATGATCTGGGCCCCCCGATTGAGTCCCATTAAGCTGTTTGAGTTTCGCTTCTACCTCAAATATGGTAATGTCTACCTCCATATCCTCATTCCCATTTATCATGCTACCATTATCCCTAAGATCCTCTTTAGTCTTATTAAAGACTGAGGCAAAGTATTTGTTTAGATATTGGGCCATGCCTAGATTATCCTTGACCTCCACTCCATCCTCAGTGTTTAGCGGTCCCACTTCTTCTTTCTTTGTTTTCTTCTTATTTATATGACTATAGAACCTTTTACTATTGGTTTTAATTCCCTTTGGAAGGTCCAACTCTATTTGACTTTTAGCCTGTCTCACTTTATCCCTACATGTTCTGACCTCAATAAGGTAGCTTTCCTTGCTGATCCCTCCCTTCTTCCACTCCCTGTATGCTTTCTGCTTTTTCTTAATCACCTCTCTGAGATGCTTGCTCATCCAGCTTGGTCTACAACTCCTGCCTATGAATTTTTTCCCCTTTCTTGGAATGCAGGCTTCCGATAGCTTCTGCAGCTTTGATTTAAAATAATCCCAGGCCTCCTCTACCTTTAGATCCATAAATTCTTCAGTCCAATCCACTTCCCTAACTAATTTCCTTAATTTTTGAAAGTCAGCCCTTTTGAAATCAAAAACCCTAGTTGCAGATTTATTTTTATTAATCTTCCATTCAGTTTGAACTGAATTAGCTCATGATCACTTGAGCCAAGATTATCCCGTACAACCATTTCTTCTATGAGGTCCTCACTACTCACCAAAACCAAATCTAAAATGGCATCCCCTCTAGTCGGTTCAGCAACTACTTGATGAAGGAATCCATCAGCTATCGCATCTAGGAAAATCTGAGCCCTATTATTATTACTAGCACTCGTCCTCCAGTCTATATCTGGGAAGTTAAAGTCTCCCATGATCACGCAGTTTCCATTTGTATTTACTTCATTAAAAACATTAAAGAGGGCTCTATCCATATCCAGATTAGATCCCGGCGGTCTATAGCACACCCCAAGCACTATCCCAGGGGAGTTTGTGCATTTTTTATTCAACTATATTAATAGGCAACTATATGGACTATTTTCCCTCCCTTTTTCTGTGCTTCCATCTTTTGGGGGGTGGGATCAAATTTATCCTACTGGGATAGATGGGAGGAACAACTCAGGCACACAGAGGATGGTTTTGTTGTACATCGGGGAGGTGCATGAAATAGGGAAAGAGACATTAAGGTTCCCCAGTTCTCATTCTAAAGCCCCACACTCTTCTTCTGTGCCGGTTTGGATTTGTCTCTATAGTCTGCAGAGAGCTAGTTGACAGGCCCATGGAGAGAATGAGGGGAAGTACTGGAAGGTAGGCAATGTGTCAGCAAGTGGCAAAAGGGTGGAGAAGGTCCTGGAGTGTATATGCATTCAGCCAGACTGTGGTCCATTTTACCAGTTCAGCAGGCTAAAGATTCCTTCAGATGGCATGTTTGCAAGGATTACCAAAGCAAGAACAAAAGGGAGAATTATTTGCCTTGTGATTCTGCTTCTTTGAAAGTGTCATCCTGAAGGTTTCTCTTTCACATCCCTGCCTCCCTTATTTGGAGATTACCTTTTTCTAGGTTTTTTTCCCCCCTCTCTTCTCTTGCACTCTGCTTTTTTGTTTGTTTTTTCTTTAAGACTTAATTAACTACAGTTCATGGAGAGGTACATTAATTATAGTGTAGCTAAAATGTGAAGATTTCTGGAAACTGTAGTTACAGTCTGGTCCCAGTAGTTGCCACATACTGGTTTTCAGCCAGCACAGTTCAGTACGTTGTATGGTTGAATACAGATAAAAACTAACATGTCCAAAAGTCTCATCCACTTGTTTTCTTCCAAGGGAGTTATGTACGCTCGGACGTACTTCTGGCCTTCTTGTGTTATGTATTTTTTTCTTTATATATGCAGACCCATGTAAATATAGACTAAATGGAACTATTTTCCTAAAAAGTATGTGTAGTAACACCAGAATGCTGTGAAATGGCAGTTGAAGTACTCCATTTCCAGTGCAGAAGAATAGGATATTAGAGTCCAATTGCAGATGTAAGTACACAGCTCAAACAGGAATTAGACCAGAATAAGGGTTTGCTTCAAAACACAGCAATTCAGCTCTACATTTAAGCCTCTGACTGTAGGATTCTGTGATAAGTACATATATCAGAAAGTTTAACTTCAGAGAAATTAGTTTAACTGCCACTTAATGTACCAGAAATCCAAAATATGTGTATTAATTAGGAGACCAACGAAGTAATTATAAATAATTTAGTATTTAAGTTATGCTTATGGATATGTGAATTGGGCATAATATAGGTATCAAAAATTAGAACCATAGTGTAATTACAGTGAAACTATGCAGTCACGGATGCACCTGTATTATGAAGTATATCCAATACTTAATTTGCAATGATAGAGATGCCAGGGCTCAAGCAGTTTTTTTTAACGTTTATAACTAAAGTGGCATTCTCAGAAGTGCCGGGACTATAAACTGCCAAGCCTAGAAGTGTCGGGACTCAGCCCCGAAAAGCCCTGGCATAAATTAAGCACTGAGTATATCCACGGGCCTATATGTTGGTCATCAGGAATAGACCTATCCTTCTGGGAGCTTTACTTCCCACACAGATGAAGGAAATGACTGAGTCCTTTAGAGTGTGCATTTATACTCTAGTAGTGGTGATGCGCAATGGCCAGAAGGGGACCTAGATTGTGTTCTGTGACATCACTGCTGCTCTAAACAATAAAACCTTAAAAGCCAAGAGTTCTACAGTCTCAAGCTAAGGAGATAATGCCCCAGGAGTGAGAATTCTGCACAGGTTGTATCTTTATGGATCACTAGGCTTTTGTAAAACCATGTACGCCCCCATTTTCAGAGACACAAGGTCCTCAGCCTATATACTTCCTTATCCCCTACACCGAACACACTCTACAGTGGACCTTCTCCCAGGCTGGTCACTCTTGGGAAAGATCAGATACATCTGCAAGCTGCTGTGGTGAGTGTCAATCCCAAGACAACTGCAAAAATGACAGTTCTCTTGGAATTTGGGTAAAATTCAGTTTCAACTCACACCTTCGTGACTCAAATACATCTACATTTTTATTTCATCGGGGCAAACAGTAAGATTCTTGGAGCCATTGGAGCATTTCAAAGGTGTAGTGAATCAAATCTTTCCTCATTCCCAGAATTCATGTGTGTAATTTCTGCCATTGCCAACCAAGGAGTGAGAAAATGAGTTTGACTTAAACCCACCTTTTCCTTATGTGTTTCTCTGGCATGGGCAACCCTGGTCAGCTTGCCAGGATATTTCTAATGAATCTCTTCATCATTAGTGGATTGTTAAAGGGATATTTTAATGCTACAATTTGAAAGTTATAGGGGGTGCTATAAAATCTAGTATGAACTGAAAAATTCCCATGATATTCAAAAAAAGTAATGCAAAAGTTTAAAATGTATTCCCTTGTAGCATTGGACCCCTAACCACAACAGCATTGTATGAACAATTGATAAACAAAAGAAAGCAACTATAAACTGAAAGGGAAATGAACCAGTTTGATTTCACTTTCCCTGCTGAGTGACGTGCAAAAACACTAAACAATTAGATTTTTCAACTTATCTTAGTTTGTTCTATTGTTGTTAGTACAGAAATAAGGGGAGACCAAGTAAATGTATATTTTGTGGACCAAATATTCCAAAGGTATAACTCAGTATAGGGTCATTGACTTCAGTAGAAGAGTGCTGATTTACATCAGCTGACTACCTGGTGAAAGGATGGTCCATTGGTTAGGACACTAGCTTAGGAATGGGGACGACTTGGTTCAACTCCTTACTCTACCCTAGACTTCCTGTTTGACCTTGGGGCTTTCACTTATGTTCCCCGTGCCTCAGTTCCCCATCCCTAGAATTGGAGATTGTAACCTTTCCCTAGCCCAACAGGCTATTGTGAGGTTAATATTTTTAAAGCACGTTGAGATCTATTGGTGGAAAGAACTCTATGAAAGCTAAGTTTTATTATATCTTGTCCTTGTCTCTCAGGGTAAACTGAATAGCAACCGCAAAATATTTAAATACTGTGCATGACAATGGTTTGAAGCACAGTCATAACAAACAGGAAAAGTTGGAGCATGTGGCCTCCTGTGTTTATGCTTGTCTATTTACGTGTAAGACTAATAATATTGGAATTTCCATCACCAACATATTAAAAACACATTTACAAGTCTGTTGAGTTCTTACTAGGATCTGTTTTCACCAGTGTTTGGTAATATACATCTCTGCTGAGAAAACAGTGACATAGAGCTGTTGTCTAAAAATAACCAACATATTCATGACTTTCTGTATACAATTTGGAATTCAGGTTAACAACATTTTAAAGGTCCCTGTTAAAGAGCCTAGAAAGAATATTTACGTTCTTAACCAATTCACTCCTGTGTGTGTGTTACTTTAAAGTAGCAGGCTAGATAAATAAAGGTATTATCATGAACAGTCTATGTTAGTTAATCTGTAATATAGTGGAACATATTCCAACATTCCTACATAATTTATGTGAGCAAATACTATTCCATATTTTAGAAAATCTTTCAGATTAGCAAGAGTGCTAACCAAGTGACAACCATACTGGTTTATAATGTTTTATTATCTATTATTATTATTTATTTAATATTTATACTAATGTAGCACTCAGAAGTGCCAGTCAGGTTCAGGCCCAAGTATGCTGGGCAATGTACAAACACATAGGAGTTACACAATCCCGTCTCTGAAGAATTTACAGTGTAATTTTCTTTGCCATTACAATCTTCCAGTTATTCAGTCTTGTCACCTTCTAAGATTTGAAAGTACAGTACCATGTTATGTACAGGGCAGTATATGATGAGCATAGCTGTTCTTAAGGGAAGATAGATGTGTGCAACAGAGATAAAGAGACAGAAAAAGTGAAAGGGGGTGAGGAATGAAAATGCTACTTCTGAAACTGTATAAAATATAATTCCTGCTGTCTGGACTGTCCCCAGGGTAGTCACGATACATGTATTCACTCCTTGCCTGCTGCACTGTTGTCATCTAGGAAAACAGCTCTTCCTCTGCCTTCCTAGGAAAGTTGTGTGCAAAACAGTCGCCCTTACCCCCCAGGAAAAATAATAAAACACCTGGGGAAATGGGAAATTAAAAAATAGAAGAGTGATTTTTTTAGTGTGAATATCTTTTAGCTAAACCAGTCTGTGAAAAAAGCCATCGATAGGAGCAGGACAAGTAAGAATGCTGATGATTTAGAAACAGCATAGTTGCCTGAGTGATGAGCCAATTCTTAATGCAAGCAGGCAGCGATGTGTATCTTGTAATATCTTTTAAGTGCCAAAACAAAAATGTGTACTTAGAATAGTAAAATAGCTGTGCTGTAAATAGCACTAAGATGCTACAGGTGACGTAGAAATTAGATAGATTCCAAGACCAGAATGGACTGTTGTGATCATCTAGACCAGTGGTCCCCAATGCAGTGCCCATGGGTGCCATGGCGCCTGCCAGGGCCTTTTTGTGCACCCGTAGGACACCACGCTGCCGAAATGCCGCCGAGAAGCGGCATTTCGGTGGCAACGCTTCTTGCCGCTGCCGCTTCTCGGCGGCATTTCAGAGGCAGGGTGTGTGGCGCCTGCCACAGTCTTTCTTCTGGGAATAGCAATATGCTATTCCCACAGAAAGGTTGGGGACCACTGATCTAGACCATTGACACTCAGACTGAGGTTCGGGAGCCACAAGTGGCTCTTTAATGTTTCCTGCATCTCGTTGAGCATGTGGTATTAAAACACTGTATGATTTAATTATTAACCAGTCTAAGTTCTAAACCAATCAGGATTCTTTTACGTTATTAACCAATTGTAGTCGATAAAATAATAATACTTAGTCAGCCATTTTGCTGAGAATAATATGTATACATAAATAGAAAATGAAACAATGAATTCAAACTGCTATGGCTCTTTTGGGTATCGTTGAATGCTAATTTGGCTCCTGAACCACTGAGGTCTGAGTATCACTGATCTAGACTGACCTCCAATATAATACAGGCCATAGAACTTCCCCAGAATAATTCCTAGAGTATATCTAGGTATATCTTTATACAGTCTTCATTTTAAAATTGCCAGTGACAGAAAATCTACAACTCTTGGACAATTGGTCCAATGGTTAATTACTCTCACTGTTAAAAATTTACCCCTTATTTTCACTCTGAATTTGTGTAAGCTTCAACTTTCAGCCACTGGAGCATTTTAGACCTTTCTCTGCTAAACTGAAGAGCCCATTGTCAAATATTTGTTCCCCATTGGATGTACTTATCATCGCCCCTTAATCTTCTCTTAGTTACGCTAAACAGATTGAGCTCACTGGGTCTGTCACTATAAGGCATGTTTTCTAATTCTTTAATCATTTTTGTGGCTCTTCTCTGAACCTTCTCCAATATATCAACATCCTTCTTGAATTGTGAACAACAGCACTGGACACAGAATTCCAGCAGCGGTCACACCTATGCTATAGAGGTAAAATAACCTCTCTGCTCCTATTCCAGATTCCCCTATTTATGCATCCTAAGATCACATTAGCCTTTTTGGACACAGTGTCACACTGGGAGCTCATGTTCAGCTGATTATGCACCAGGACCCCCAAATCTTTTTCAGAGTCACTGCTTCCCTGGATAGACTCCTTACTCACTTTTAATACAGTCCTTATTCAGGCAAAACTGTCATTTATTTCAATGGAACAAAATAAGGACTAAAGTATGAGTCTTCAAGGTGCCCTCAACTCCCATTTACTTCCATTCTATTTTCTGTTCCTAAATAAAGACGTCAGGATCTGGCCCATGCTTAATGGACTATTAAAGATGTTATTCAAATGCCTAGGAACATATTTTAGATTTGATGTAGGAATTACTGCATGAAATTATAAGACTTGTGTGTGTAATGCAGGAGGTCAGACTAAATGTTCATAATGGTCCTTTCTGGCCTTAAAATCTATAACTCTGAATTATAGGAGTCTCCATAGCAGATCTGACTGCTGTTCTGTCTAGGCACCATTGATGTGGACACAGCAGCAAAATGAGGACAGACACATGCACGTAATTAAGCAGCAGGCTGCAACTTTTATTAAACTTTAACACAGGGGAGGGGCGCTACCCGCCCATCAGGCGTTTAATTGGTTCCAGTGCTGAGGTTACAGGGCTCCTTCGCATATAAACCATACCAAAGGGTGGCTCTCCTCAGCCTAGCCCCCAGGACTCCTCTCTTTTAGCCTTAGCACCCTCCCCCCACCGCCATGAGGTGGGAAAGGGGTGCAGCAAGACGAGGACCTCGTCCTCTGAAGGCCACAATGTCTCACCTTATTGCATGAGCCCAAGGCCCATCACCAAAAGCCCAGGACTTTTACCTCTGGTAACTGTTCATTTTATTCTCTTAACCACGCTGGAAACCACAATGCTGCAAATTGCAACAAACATAGGAACATAAGAACAGCCATACTGGGTTGGACCAAAAGTCCATCTTGCCCAGTATCCTGTCTTCTGACAGTGGCCTATGCCAGGTGCCCCAGTGGGGCAAACAACACCAACCTAGTACCTCAGTTAGGTATTAAGCACACTCCTACTTAACTCTAGGGTTACCAAGTATGAAAAACTGGGATGGGGGTGGGGAGTAATAGATGCCTATATAAGAAAAAGCCCCTTCATCTATAAGTAATTCAGACTGAAAGTATGGGCTTACTTCTTACATTTAGAATACAAAACTTTGCTTTGGTCTAGTTTTGATTGTTTTCTTGGTTACTTTTGTACTGCTTCTTGTGTATCATTTGATTATCCAAAGTTTGCTAATCACAATTATGGCAATAGTGGTTTATGGCACCAGTCATGGGATTATTCAGATGAATAAAACTGCTCACATGCGTAAGTGTTGGTAGAATCCAGTTCTTAGTTTCTAATGTATATGTTTTTACCTGTTGAAAATTATGCTCATAATTTGTATGGAGCTATAAAAACAATAAATAAAATCAATAAAAAATAAAATCACATTAGCAGCCCATTGTTAGAATTTATGAAATTCAAGGAGATATTTTTGTGCTTAGAACTGCGCTCTGATCAAAGACATATGTGTCTCCTTCCTGTCTCTTGGACTATGTAAACAGTTTCTAACAGCCCCTTTTTCTTCTTCATTCAAACAATGGCAATTGTAACTAAGAAGAAAGTTAGCAACAGGTGAAAGCTTATTTTTAATGGTGAGACCAAATTTTATTAACCTAAAATAAAACATGAACTTCCCCCACCCCAAATCCTCTTTGATGTTTCATAGATAATATACTTTCATGTGCTTACACCTTGTAATATTTGCTTTTCCAAAAGAGTTTAGAAGCCAACCCTTTGCAGGCACACCATAATAACTGTAAAAAGTCTCATTTTCCCAATATTTATTATGAAAACACATAAGATTATAA
Organism: Lepidochelys olivacea; assembly: GCF_965140295.1. NCBI lineage: Eukaryota > Metazoa > Chordata > Testudines > Cheloniidae > Lepidochelys > Lepidochelys olivacea. Next base: position 33,694,669 of record NC_140415.1, read on the forward strand.
GATTTATATGGTAAAATTTGGCAACCTTCACTTATATACTTGAACTGTGAAATGTAAATCAAATCTGGGAGAGTCTTTCTAAAAATAAGGTATTTGTTATCTGATTAAGTGTGTGCTGCTGGGTAATGCATAGATAAGGTATTTGTAACATATAACTGTAAGTATAATTTAATTTTTTCTATATTCCTTAAAAACTACAATATTTTTTTCTTTTTTTACTTTATTTTGTCAAGATTGGTTGATGGTGGCATTTGTCATTCATTTTTAACTTTACAAAAATCCAGTACGAAAGAAATAAGAAAAGCAACAGAATTCTGTTTCTGTCTATACTCACCATGCGCACACACGCACCCAACTATACTATACTATTCTATATTGTACTATACTTTATTGAGTATGGAAAGCAAAGAATTACCAAAAGTGAACCTAATTCAGAGGTTCTGTAAATGGTGGTTTACAGTAATCTACAGACTGGTAAATTAGATTACCGTAAAATGGATTTTAGTAAGAAAAACAACCTGTTAGGGTGTAAGAAGGTGTAAGATTTAAAGCCTTTTCCAAGAAAAGGGTCAAATTTTGGTGTCAGACATACCATGATTAATTGAGAACACTTCAATGGAGAACACCTCCAGTAGCAATTGTCTGCACTCCATCTTGGAGCTAATCATCTGAGAGTCTCATTCATTCTAATGAAGTCAGGAATGAGGTTGAGCTGAGAGAAGTGAAGTTATGGTCAGGGAATACACAGCTGAGCTCCTTTGGGCAATCCCCTGCTAGGGACCTATAACAGGATGTGCTAGTCCTTTTTGGGAAGCTACAAGCTCAGCAAGGTGCTGTTCCTGGGTCAGTTCAGACCTAGGTATTCTGGGGGTGGTAATTTCCAGACAAGCTGATGGGCTTAGGGTAAGACCTGATCATAGGTGCTGGAACTCGGGGTGCTTCCACACCCCCTGGCTTGAAGTGATTTCCATCTGATACAGGGTTTACAAGTTTGGTTCATTGTCTCTCAGCATCCCCACTATACAAATTGTTCCAGCACCCCTGGGCCTGCTGGGAAAAAAGAAATCAGGTATAAGAAGCAGCTTTTTCCCTCAGCTTTGGAGAGACTTAGAGAGAATAGCAAATGCTAGAGGGGATGTCTTGCAACTGAGAATCCTGGGAGGGGTTGTGGAGAGAAGTTTGTGGAAGAGCTAGGGATAAAAGCCCTAAAGAGAAAGACAGTCATTTGTAGAAAGTAGCCCTCGGAGTGGGGAGGGAAATGAAATGGGAATAGGTTGTATTTGGAGTGGACAGTTGCTTCACTGTTTAGAGTGTAGGGAACTCATGTTAGAAATGAGCTCTCCTTTGATTTAGAGATGCCATCTAAAAGTGATGTGACTTCACCCACGATATCCCTGCATCAATGGGGGATGGAGGAGGTTGTACAGACTCCTGAGGAAGGGGTGTGACACAGAAGGAGATGCTAGGTGAAGTGCTTCACCCCTTGGAGAGGGAAGAAGGAGGATGCACCACTGAGGGTGGGCTGTTACCCAGAGAAGAGAGACAGTGTAGAAGCTGAATTTTCATTGTATCTGATGTTTGTATTGGGACTCTTTTATCCTGGAGGGGATGGAGATGTTCTTATTTATCTACAGAGCTAAATTAAACTACCCAGCCAATGAGAGGAAGATTGCCAGTCAGTGGGAGAACTGGGGTGCAGCAACACCTAATACAGAGAAGGTAAGATGGCTGCTACGGGGTGGATGGAGCATTGGCTGCTGAGGCTTCTGAAGCTGATGGAGCACTTCTGCTGCAGACTGACAGCCTTGGGATGGGGATTTCATTCCATCTTAATCCTAGCTATTATGGGAGAAACATCACATACCTGGGCTCTGAGCTGAGGTCAGGATTTGGCCAAAGACCAGACACAGAAATGTCAATGTGAAATCAGTGCTGTTAAAGAGATATACCTTCTATTTCAGCTGTGAGCAGACTCACTGATCTAGAAGGACTTGATGGACACAGCTACTTGAGTGTAGAGTGTTGATGTATGGTGTGTGTGTGTGTGGGGGGATTGTTTCCTGTTTTATTTCGTTCTATATTGCCAAGTCTGGTTAGTCTAGGGATGAATTATAGCTTTGTAACTCTTTATTCAGAGATACAGGAGTTGAAGCAACTTAAATCTACAAAACTCTATTCCAGAAGCACTTACTGTGTGCATAAATCAAATTTTCCCTTCATTAAAAAGATATGTTTATATGCCTTCCATATAAAAGCTTCATTTAAATGTACACTTTAATGCAGGACTCTGAGAGGAATTCAGCTATTAATAAAAACAAGAAGGATTTTATTATAAAAATCATACAAAGTGAACCTCAATCTCTAATAACTAATACCTCTTGGCTAATTACCGTTATGTGTTGTAATTATGTAAAATAAGTCTCCTACTTTTAAGTGCCTTTAGTTATAAGTAACTGTATGTAAAGATTCATGAAAATTTAGATAATTGTGGATACATAATTATGAAAAATGTAGAGATTAACTTTAATTTTAAATAAACTTCACGTTCAAGGAAGCAGCTACTGGTGAAAAACATTTGCCCTATAAAACCAATGGTAATTGCATCCAATGAAGTGAGCTGTAGCTCACAAAAGCTTATGCTCAAATAAATTGGTTAGTCTCTAAGGTGCCACCAGTACTCCTTTTCTTAATGGTAACTAGAAATACCTTCAGAGAGATTGTTTTTGACCTATATCTGGATACAACCAGATTTTTAAAACTTGTGACATTTCCTGACCCACTGTTTTCAGACTGATGTTCATATATTTTTAATAAACATCTAAACTCATGGGTGTACTTCTGAACCAAATTTGAACTCCAAGATTCACCCACCACTATGGATGGTCATGGACTATGTGTGAAGGATTTGTCATCATAACCTCCCAACTGCATTCAGAATTGAGACCAACAGGTTCTTATCTATCTGCCTATGGATCTCTGTCATTCAGCTGAAAGGGTGTTAGTCTAGATGCAGTGTATCCTATATACTTAAATTTGGAACAGAATGTTTCCTTTTGTACATGTGGATTGTCCCTAATGACATTTAATAACATGTAATATACATACAACATTTCTGGAGATGAAAACTGAAAGTTTTCAACCACAGTTTGAGTTTGTGGGTTTTTCAGTAATCAGTGAGAGTGTGATCCAAGTCAATGGAAAGACTCCTGTTGACTTCAGTGGGATTTGGATCAAACCCTAAGATCTGTTGTGTCTTATATTAATACTAGAACCCTTCTGAATGTATAGACTACTTCTAATGCAAATGCATTTTACAGAGTATAAAGCCAAAAGGCACCATTATCTAGTCTGACCTCATGCAGAGCACAGGATGCCATAGGATTTCCATGAATTAACTCAAGTTTGAATTCGAGAAACACCTCCCAAACATCATTAATTCTTCTTTTAAAAAAAAAACTGTTGTGAAGTGAATGGCTGGGTCATGGGGTGTCCGTCCGACACTTGCCCTGAAGGGATTAATGGAGGCCAGGTGGAGGAAAAGGCTCAGGGGAAAAGCAGCAAGGAATAGGAGTACAGACCTTGGCTGCTGATTAGAGGGCCCTGAGCTGAAATCCAGAGTAGAGAGTGGGCCCATGTTCCCCTATCATCTGCTGAGGAAGTGGCACTGTCTGGGCAGTGAATGAGAAGACTGTCTGAACCCATTTCTTAGGAGAAACTTTGGTACCCCAGAAGGGGGCAACACAGATAGTGACCTGGCCAGAGGGCCAAGTCACCGAGAGGAGGCTGCAGCATCCAGAGCAAGAGAGGGGCCCCAGAACAAGAAAGAGGACAATGGGAAGGAGATACCCATGAGGAAAGGCATGAGACCTGGAAGAGAACTATTCCCCAGAGTGACCAGGAGCAGATACCACTTGCAGTGAATGGATCCTGTGACAGGCAGGAACATCCAGCTTTCCTTATGTGTTAGCAATGGAGTCAGTCAGCATTGCTTCAGTTGCATTTAAGTGAAATTTTCAGCATGGGGCAGAAATGCCTTTATAGGAATATACAGAAGGCCTTTATGCTTCCATGCTCAAAATTCCAAGCATGCTGTAACCTGCAGTGAGCGGTAGGGCCAAAGCCAGAAGGATTCACTTTTTTAGTGTAAGTTTACTTCTGACATTTAAGCTTTGTTTAAAAAAAAAAGCAAAAGTGTGTGTGGAGGTGGGTGGGAAGATTAGCTGAAATGAACATTGCAAAGCAGCAGCAGCAGCACCCAAATGTAAATAGACTGTTAGCAAGAGCAAGCAAATTAGACAAAGGAAATACTGCAAGTAGTTATGCATGTGCTCAACTTTATGCACGTGAATAATTGCATGATGTTCCATGAGATGTGTGTGAATAGTGTTAAGCATGTACCTAAGTGTTTATTGGACTGTGGTCTTCAAGAGGAAAAAGACTGACACTATAATCCTTAAAAAGAAAAGGAGGACTTGTGTCACCTTAGAGACTAACAAATTTATTTGAGCATAAGCTTTCATGAGCAACAGCTGCATCCGATGAAGTGAGCTGTAGCTCACGAAAGCTTATGCTCAAATAAATTTGTTAGTCTCTGAGGTGACACAAGTCCTCCTGTTCTTTTTGCAGATACAGACTAACACGGCTGCTCCTCTGAAACCTGTCATTATAATCCCTGTGTATGAGAACCACATGTATGGGGCTCTGTCACCTTAGAGGGGGCAGGGAAAAGGTAGAGCTTGGAGCCATGCTGCCAGGGTTTGATAGCCCAAAGGGAACTGGGGGATTCAGGATTCATGGGAAAGGTTTTCAGGACCTGCCTCCAGGGTTTCATAAAGCCTTCCACTGTGAGGAGAGCATTCTTAAAATGCTGGGAACATTCTTAAGATGTGGCAACTAAAGCGTTCTGTTTCTCCAGAGAGTGCAGAACAGGCAATGGCGCTATACCCTCAACATACAGACTCCTGAGAACACTTCCAGGGGCAATGGGATAGTTCACTCCAGTGCCTGTTCAGTACTAAGAACTGCCAATAAAGTTGCCAATTTTGATAGTGTCTTTTTGTTCCCCATGCATCTGTTCGTAGGAACTAGACTTGGGTCACAAGCTCATTTCCCATAGGCCACAAAACAGCTGCAACTTTGTCACCACGCACCTGGCTTCAGATTTAAACCAGGCACTTAGAACTGAAAGGGCCACATGAGGTGTGGAGCTAAGTGAGAGAGAAAAGCCCCCAAAAGTGTGTAGGAATATTTCAAGAAAGTCTTGCTGCAAATGAATGTGACTAAAATTTGAACTGTGTGGCTTGCATGTGACACAAACTGTACAGTCTCTCTAGGGAGTGGGTGCCAGCAGCATTAATTCTACTTCAGAGTTTCTATTTAACACCTTTAGAAAGAAACTCTGAAGTAGAATTAATGTTGGTCTCACAGGTGATAAAGCGTTATCCTTTTACAGGTAGAGTGTAAATGTTGCAGTGGATGGAAACACCAGGAAGGGCCAAGTCAAACCTAAAATAGAGTTTTGGATACCTCAAATACCTCAGGGCCCACTTTCACCTATGCAATGCTTCTGTTGATCCTTGTTAAAAAAGAAGCTTTCCGTGGGAAAAAGTCTGTCTTTCTTGGAGTTGTAATCTCTGGAAATTCCAAATACAGAATTTTAGCAGTTCTATTTGACTAAATTATTCACCTTAAAGTATTACATTAATAATGAAAAATGCTCAGCCCAAATAATCCAATGTTCCACTAATTTCAGCCACCAATCTCAGTTATTTTCTGTTATATAACAATTGGCAGTGCTCGTATCTTGACTTAATTAGCTTCAATTTCTAATGCTAAAACCCTGCATTAGATGCCACAAGTACTCCTTTTCTTTTTGCGAATACAGACTAACACGGCTGTTACTCTGAAACCTGTCACATGCTTTCTGACATTTTTCCTGTAAATAAGATGATTCTGTTGTGAAAGGTTCATATTCAAATGCACACTTTTGATGACTATGAAATTTATGTGTAATCAAGACTGTAAATCTGTCATTCTGACAAACATGTTGTGTTTGGCACCACACTTAGAACAAGGGCAGCACATAAGAGTGGAGGGCTTGAAGATCTTAACTTTTCTTCTTTTTAAGATGTCTCTCTAGGGTGGGAAGGGACTGGCGATCTCAGGAGAGTTAGCCCTACATCTGCAGATCACTTGTTTGAATTTGTTAGAGGTGCAGTAAAAACTGACTAAAGTAATCGCCATCTGTTGGGTGTTTTCCCTGTGTGGAAAAGAGTGATGACACTAGCGTGGTTCCTGGAGACTAAGGATCCATATCTCCAAAGTCACCACTAAAACTGGCACAAATAAACAACCTTGTCTCAGCAGAGCAGTCTAGAATTAGAGTTGGGCTAGTAGTTCAAAAAGAGTATCAGAGTGAAATCTTGTTCCAGGAGTTCTGGGGCTGAATGAGACCCAGGGAATGACACAGTCAGATGCTAAGAGAGAATGGGGTAACAGTTGTGGAGGGGTCTGGAAAAACCTCAGACACTGTCCTTCTCAGTAGCTTTGTAGCATAGGGTGAAGCAGAGCTCCCCTCTCTCAACCAGCCAAGGCAAGTTCTGTAGCAGAGGGCAGGACGTAATCTTCCTCTTCCTTCATTACGGAGAGAGAGACTGGAAGAAACTGGAGGAGCTTTGAAAACTTCCACCCCTGCAGAAATGCTGGGGGGTGAGCAGGGGGAAAGAAAGGAATAAGTTCTTGTTTGTTTGAGAGACTTTGCAGCCAGTTTCATTGCAGCCAGGTGGGAGCAATTTAAAGGGCCTTCTGGGAGAAGCCTGCTCAGGAACCTTACTTGCTACATGACTTCAATGAGATATTTACTTGCAGTGGTGTGATAGCTCTTGGTCCCAGGATATTAGAGAGACAAGGTGGGTGAGGTAATATCTTTTATTGACCAACTTCCGTTGGTGAGGGAGACAAGTTTATGATCTTACACAGAGCTTGTCTCTCTCACTAACAGAAGTTTGGTCCAACAGATGATACCTCACCCACCTTGTGTGTCTCTTATCTAGCAGCAGTCATTCTCAGTGTGTGATGTGTAAGCAAACTCCAAACAGGGTGCCGCATCTGTTAAACAAAGAAGATGATTTGGGGGCTCACACTGTATGTTTGAGACTATTTGTTTGTCTCCGAGGTATGCAGTTATTTTCTTCATTAAATGCCTTTTTAAGATAAACTGATTCCGTATATATCATGGCAGCAATGGCCATCAAATCAGAGAACAGAAACAATACCCATCTGACTTTGGAACCCCAAATAGTGAGTACCAACCAAATAAATACTTCACGGGGGTGAGAGCAACTCATAAACTGAAAGCTGTTTTCATTAAGTGTGTGGAACAGCTGCAAATAGCAACCAGTCTGTAAAATTTCATAGCTTTTTCACATGGGTTAAAAGTGACTCTGGCTCAGGTTATGATATCCTAACTCATGTTGAACAGTGCCTTCTTTTCAATTCCACTCATGAAGTAAGGCACTACTTCAATGTGAGTAGGGAAATTGCAATCTTCTTGGAATTGCTTTCCACAAATAGCTCATTCAATCAGCTGTACTAGAACTGAATGGGCATGAAGACCGCACTGCCCTCTCATCCTTAGCAGTGGTGTCTCCAGAACATCACTGGCAAGACAGCATTTGGGACCTTGTAAAACACAGGCAATAACAATAACTGCTCTGCAGATAGAGGCTTAGCTTCTCCAGGGCTGTGAAGCTGGCATCTTTTTTTTTTTCTTCAGCTCTAAACTTACTTGGAGAAAAAGTGTCACTTAGGGAATTTTCAAAGTGGCTCACAAATGCTTCTGACACAAATATCATGAAAGGTTTGTACATTACTATCCTCTCTTACACGTCCCTTTAAAAAGGCAGCATTTGCCATTCACAATGAAGGAAGTATCTGGAATGACTTTTCATTGATACATTCCAAATCTATGTCCTTGCAGAAGCAAGCTCTCGTCCATGTAAGTGGGAGTTTTGCCTGCTCGGGAATAAAAGGATCAGGCCCATAGCTAGATATGGGATAGATAGCACAAGAGATGGGGGCCAAGTCTGAACATCTAAGTTAGGCCTCTTCTGACTTTATACCTATCCTTAAGCTCTGGTTCATACCTGGCACAAGATGGTAAGAATTTCTTCAAAACACCAAGTCATTTGAGATATCCACCATTCAAGATGGCTGAATTGGACCCATACCTTTGCTCTTGCTCAGCTTTTAACTCAAACTAACCCAGAGCTGAACATTATACCTCTGACCCACTTCTAGTAGGGAATGGTATTACAGCCTTAGATTTTAGTTAGATTGTACTATGAGACGTACACTCTTGTTCTCCAGATTAAACTCCTCAGAACCTTGGGAGTGTTCAATGAATGCTAGATAAGGCAAATAGTTTATCAGCAATTGCTATGTGTTGACTGTAGGCATTGTCCTTGAAATATAAAGTCCTTTCTTTAAGTGGTACTGTCAAGTATGAGATATGAGTTGGTGTTGGGATGTAATGGCCTCCCAGAGACAGCAGTTAAGGGAAAGAGATTCCAGCATGGTGGATTGAAGCTTTGTGGAGGTACTACAGGTATTTGGCAGATAGTTGCTGCACATTTCTAATCTCTGCCTATTAATAAAGGCAAAATCCAAACTCACCTATGAACCAGTGATTATAAGTGTTGGTGCTTCTTGAACTCTATGGCAGTTTCCTGTTTGCTACACGCCTCTTACTTCAAAAAATGTAGGTCAAATAGCCACTCAGTTTTTTTCCAGTGGATTAAATTGGGTCATATTCCTAGGAGAAGTGGGTCACTTTTCCCTATACATAAATAGTTTCATGGCTGCTAATCTCTAGTTCAAGGGCTCTATTGTTTGCCGTCAAAACTGCATAATTCTTTAGCTTAGCCAGGAGGCAGGGATTTTTCCAAAGAGCAGTGTTTAGACTGACGCACAAGAGACATGACAACTGGGTACATTAACGGCGCTACTTGGAGTTATGTTAGTGCAAGTGGTACACACAACAGTTGTACTTGCGTTTTCTAATATTGTAGTGAAGCTTTTCCCTTCTTACAGCTCCCCTCCCAACACAGACAGGGCCAAATCGTCAGCTGTTATAAATCAACATAGCTCCATTGACTTCACTAGAGCTGTTCTGATTTACAGGAGCTGAGGGTCTGGCTGACAGAACATCAAAGTGCTGCGCATACATCTAGTTGAGACTTGTGCTGACTTTCCTTGTCTACCATATTGCAAAGGATCCATTCATTCCGATCTGAGTGACAGAAAAGACATTGAGGAGGAAGACATTACTCAGACTCTCCCTGTTGTGGCAGAGTAAGAGGTTGGCTGGTTCTTTATCAGGAGTGTGGCTCAGCCTTGGCTGTGAAGGATCAGCTCTCCCAGATGCTGATCCTATTTAGGTGGGGATCAGATGACTCAATTCAATTTTCACATTCAGCTGGGGAAGAGTTTGGTGATTTCCGTAAAGGGATGGCAGAGGACAACTGCAGGGTGGAGGTTAGTTGTCTCCTGTGATTTGCCCTGAAGAAAAAGAGGGAGAAGGAAACTCCTGTGGCAAGTCTGAGGAAGAGCCAACCCGCAGGCAGATGGAAGTAGATTGGGTATAACGAGCCAGACAACGAGAAGGACTGCAGGAAAGAAGCCCAGGGGGTCAGTAGCTCTAGTAGTAACCAGACTTTCAGGGAAAAGGTCTCAGATCAATACCCTATTTGGGTATGCAAATCATGATAACATTGGACTTGTGTTCTCAAAGCACTGATATATTACATATCAGATTTTGGGATGATATAAATGAGTCATGGAAACTGGATCTCATCCTAAAACTATGGTGACTCAAAATTCTTCTATCTGAAAAATCCTGTTATGTTGTGAAGGGAAAGTTCACTTCCAAAGAGAACTTTCATGGCAAAAGAAGGGAGTTGCCCAAAGCAGGAGGCTATAATTAGTTTCCTTTTGGAAGTCCAAGGTATGTGTACTAGAGCACTAAGTGTGCTATGTGAATTATATCTCTCTTAACCAATAACTAGCAAATTGAGAGAGCAGTGATGAGGAGGATGTAGAACTTTGAATTGGATATATGTCAATACTAGAGGAGAAAGTAGCAGTACTCAGTGTAAGAGACCAAATGCTCCCCAGAACTTTCTTTGCAGTGAGGACTTACCAAAACACTAAATATTTGGGGGAGAGGAGGAAGGAGGAGAGTCAAGTGTTGAACCTGTCTTCAAAACTGAGAGAAGCCTGGGGCACAAGAAGGATCATTTAGTTACTGGTGATAAGAGAAGGGAGACAGTAGATAGTGAATGAGAAGCTCAGTTTTGGGACTTCAGAAAGGAGACTGGGCAGAGAGGTGAAAACAGGTGATTCTACATAAAGGGCACAGTTGCAACCTCATCTTCTCCCTTGGTTTCAAAGCGAGAACAGAGGTAAAGGGGACCAAGGGTAGAAGCCACAGGGAGGGGCAGGAGATGTTGCTGAAAAAGTAATAAAGGAAGAGGAGAGCCAAGAAATCAGAATAGTAGATCAGAATAAACATATTAAAGAGAGAGAGCACAAAAAAAAATCCAAAAGGCACAGGAAAAGAGAAGACCGTGAGGGACAAGAATGTGGTGGGTAGTCTGAGAAATGTGGGAGTAGATATGGGAGTGTTTCTGTAGCTGCTGAGGAAGATTAAATGTGACTCCATTCTTGCTTCTGAACACACAGCACATTATGTTAAGTCATTGAAGCTTTGACAAAAGGTTATAGAACTTTTGATGAAGTTAGGGCCCCTATCAGCTGTTTATAAACGCTCTCCATGTTGACTAAGCTTACTATTAAACTGAGCCACATATAATACTGTATCTCTTTAGCAGGGTGCCATAAAAACCCATTTTAATAGCACTTTTAGTCAATAGTCTTATCATGCTTTTACCAACAATTTGATGGATATAAGCAACATCTCTAGCCTGGAATTGCACCCACCACTTGAAAAGCTTCATAAATCATCAACTTTTACAACTTCTTGATTACCTCCTAATGTTCATACAAAACAAGGATAAAAACAAAAATCACCCTCTGATGAAAGCATGCTGAGCACTTGAAAAACTTTTATTAAATGATATCCAGTTAGCAACACCCTGTTGGGCCATCGCTGTGTACTGATGATTGTGGAGTGCTTTTTCACATAAACTGAATAAATCTCATAAATTGTTGATGGAGATGCTTTGGAGTATCAGCTATTGACCAACTTTACCCCAGCAACAGAAGAGAATTGATTTAATTTTTCTCTTCTAAGAAATTTTATCCTTGGGCTGCAGCTCAGTGATTTTACAGCAAACAGATCCTGTACACTTCTAGGAGCTGTAGACAGTGTGTGCTGTTAGTTCCTGAAAGAACTGGATTTTTGTTATCTGAAACATAGAAGCTTGCCTGAAATACTGGTGGGGCAGGATGTATAACATGCATTCACCTTCTCTGGTGTTAGAGGTAGGTCGGTAGATGGATTAAAGCTCAAATCCATATCCCAGTAGCCAGGCCAGGTTTTAGGCAGATGGGTGGAGTGTGGCTCTGCAGCAAACTCTTAAGTGAATTCCTACCCCTGTCATGACAACACCGACCCTTACATGTTCTCTTCCATCCCCACACCCTGTGGGTCATCATGGAAAGCTGAGGAACCATGCCGTGCCAACTGAATATGTCCTCCTCCCCCAACCCCTCCCCCCATGCATCTGCTCTCTCTTAAAACAAGTTGGAATGCTGTTCCACTAGTGTTGTGGTTGCCCTGCACAACTTCTGCACAATATTAGCTGGCTAGTTTTAGTTCCAGTTCTCAGCATTTTGTGAGCTTGCACAATGTGTATGAAATGACTTTGTTCGCCCAGTGATTTTAGTGAATCAAAAATGTATCTGAATTTTTATAGTTCATAATAGGTCTCAAAAGAGTCAGATGTTTTTTGCCACTTGTAGATAACTGCTGTATATGACCGACTCAAATGCCTGTAGGAGCTTGTCACGGTTCCTCCCCCACTCTGAACTCTAGGGTACAGATGTGGGGACCTGCATGAAAAACCTCCTAAGCTTATCTTTACCAGCTTAGGTCAAAACTTCCCCAAGGTACAAAATATTACATCCGTTATCCTTGGACTGGCCGCTACCACCACCAAACTAATACTGGTTACTGGGGAAGAGCTGTTTGGACACGTCCTTCCCCCCAAAATACTTCCCAAAACCTTGCACCCCACTTCCTGGACAAGGTTTGGTAAAAAGCCTCACCAATTTGCCTAGGTGACTACAGACCCAGACCCTTGGATCTTAAGAACAATGAACAATCCTCCCAACACTTGCACCCCCCCTTTCCTGGGAAATGTTGGATAAAAAGCCTCACCAATTTGCATAGGTGACCACAGACCCAAACCCTTGGATCTGAGAACAATGAAAAAGCATTCAGTGTTTTACAAGAAGACTTTTAATAAAAAATAGAAGTAAATAGAAATAAAGAAATCCCCCCTGTAAAATCAGGATGGTAGATATCTTACAGGGTAATTAGATTCAAAAACATAGAGAACCCCTCTAGGCAAAACCTTAAGTTACAAAAAAGATACACAGACAGAAATAGTTATTCTATTCAGCACAATTCTTTTCTCAGCCATTTAAAGAAATCATAATCTAACACATACCTAGCTAGATTACTTACTAAAAGTTCTAAGACTCCATTCCTGTTCTGTCCCCGGCCAAGACGACTACAGACAGACACAGACCCTTTGTTTCTCTCCCTCCTCCCAGCTTTTGAAAGTATCTTGTCTCCTCATTGGTCATTTTGGTCAGGTGCCAGCGAGGTTACCTTTAGCTTCTTAACCCTTTACAGGTGAGAGGAGCTTTCCCCTGGCCAGGAGGGATTTCAAAGGGGTTTACCCTTCCCTTTATATTTATGACAGAGCTGTTGCAAACGATTGTCACCTCTCAGACCTCCATCATGTTGCGTTAAGATACTCTACCACGATTCTAAAAAGAAAATCCACTGTATTGAAAAATAGTTAAAGCTAGGATTAGATAAATAAACAAGTGGGTAAATTCAAATACAGCGCTCAGCCTTACCTTTTCCAATGTTGCTGGATTTCTTCTCAGGCTGGGGGCTACATTGATCACCGGTTTTGAGAGAGATTTTACCCTTAAGGCAAACTGCTGTGGATTTTTTTCCACTTCCACCCAGTATCCAGGGCATCTGGTTTGAGGGTTTAAGTTATAACTGTCATGACTCTGGGTTAGAAAAGGTCCAGTTGAGGTTGCTTGGGTGTTAGTGTTGGGCACAGTCTCGCATGGTAACTAGGTATGCCTCTGTGTCTGCTTCATCTCATCTCTCCTGTGTTGGCATGGAAGAGGGGAGCAGGTTGGGACTCTGACTTCTGGACCTGGGGGTGTAGAGGGAGCATGGTTTTCATAATCACCCTCAGGTTTATAGTAAATAGAGCTATTCGTGCCCACTGAGACCCACACTGAAACAACCCTGCTAAGTAGTTTGGGGTTGTTCCCCCACTTAGGTAATAGTCTTTAAATAGAGTGGTGGCCTTCATATTTAACTATCTGTATCTCATTATTTTCCTTTCCACATCAAAAAACTTCTGGTTTCATCAATGTGATATTGTTATGAGCTGGTTAAACCTTATTATAAGTTGAGCTTTTAAAGCCTTGTTGAATCATGGAATCATAGAATACCAGGGTTCGAGGGGACCTCAGGAGGTCATCTAGTCCAACCCCCTGCTCAAAGCAGGACCGATCCCCGACTAAATCATCCCAGCCAGGGCTTTGTCAAGCCTGACCTTAAAAACTTCTAGGAAAGGAGATTCCACCACCTCCCTAGGTAACGCATTCCAGTGTTTCACCACCCTTATAGTGAAAAAGTTTTTCCTAATATCCAACCTAAATCTCCCCCACTGCAACTTGAGACCATTACTCCTCATTCTGTCATCTGCTACCACTGAGAACAGTCTAGAGCCATCCTCTTTGGAAACCCCTTTCAGGTAGTTGAAAGCAGCTATCAAATCCCCCCTCATTCTTCTCTTCTGAACTGATGTGTGAATGCATCCTTCACTTTAAATGTATGAGACAGCTACGGGGCCACACCTAAAACAAGGCATAACACATTCTGCCCAGAAACTAGCATACCTGGGTGGAGGGTTCCACTGGGTACCGTTGTGACCAGGTGTCTGTCTATGTGGAAAGAGACACACTTGGAGGCAACAAAGGACAGAGACACAGCAAGAAAGCCAAGCAGGAGCCTGTCAGCATGATATGGCACTGGAAGAAGCAGAGAAAGAGCTTTGTTGCTGGCTGAAAGATGTTTGCGCCTGCAAGCAAAGAAACTGTTTTTGTTCTTGGATCACCCTGTGTTTTGAGAAGCAGGACTTTGTACATTCCTTGTAAATAAACAAGACTGCATCAAAGAAAATACCAGATGCCATCATCAGCTTCTACTCCCAACTGGAACAACTTACAAGGCCTCCAACTTTGATTAGTTGCTTGGGCCAAAAATGGGTAATGCTACAAACTTGGTAAAGGTCTCTGGCTGCATTCTTTTCATGTAGCTTTATAGTTTTCCCAACCAAGGCAAGCTAAGAAAACAGAATAGCTCTTTTTATTCCCCAAGATTTCCCTGTTCATGGGAGTAACCCAGCACCTGGTCAGCTATTAGCTGGCATTATCATCCTGAACTGGCTCTGAGTCCTAGCTAGGAATCCTCTCCTCCACTCAGAAAATAAATGGGATGGTTCAGTAGAGCCTTTTTTCAGGGGCATGACTGGGGAAGGTTATGGCAGGGCTTCAGCATCTCCTCCAGGAACCCTGAACAGCCTGTATGTCCTGTCACAAACCCTGTTGTCTTCAAAACATTCCTCTAGTTACACCTGGGCTGCCTTGATATTGTGACTGGATTTGCACAGAAGTAACTGATTGTAACTTAGTAAATACTTTAGTTGATGGCCAAGGAGGAAAAGCATCTCATCTAGCTGTACTAGAGGAAATTAAAATGAGCAGATCCAACTCTGGATACGTGCAGGGAGCAGATCCGTCTCAAAAGGTGCCATTTTCAGAGTAAAACTGCATTTTTAAGGAGAGCCTGGCAGCTCATAAACAGCTGCAGAAAATCACCTTTTTCTGAAACTGCTGAAGGACCAGAGAGTACTGTTGCCAGAGAAATGTTGGAAGGTGCCTTTTCCTTTCTCTCTCAATTTTGAGGGTGAACTGATTTTATTGAGATTTATTTTCATTTCTTTAAAAGTAATACTGTCTCTCTTTGAAGCCTGTATTTCTTCAGACTCATGTCTCATGACTGTCTGTTCTTTGTTATCATTAGAGAGCCCACAATATCAGGTTACCAGGAGGATCACAGTAAGGGGAAAACAAGTTGTCCTAGTTTCAGGTTTAACTGGAAGCCCAGGACTGCAGGGAAAGCACAAATGAATCTGCTGCATTCAGCCCCTTTACTGCTTGCCACAAAACCATTGTCTTTCTGTCGCTTCTTATGGGCCTACTACTGCTTCCATCACGTTGAAGAGAAATGAACAGTTCCCCTCCAGATGGGAGAAACAGAAAGGGGCAACTTTCATGGTTTGAAACATAGGGAGTACATGATGGCATCAGGGCATCACTATATAGCTTGTGCTAGCTGCACTGTGAACCCAAACCCCACTGCTGGCCAGAATCTTACCTCTTCAATTTATCTGTAAAGTGCCCACTTAGGATGATATTGTATTCACAAGACTATAAATACAGCTCTGCTCAGAAAAGATGGGAGCCCAGAGGTGGTTAATTTTAGCATACCTCAAAGTGTGGATGGAAAAAAAACCCCAAGTTTTCAATTAGCCAGCCCTCTGCCCCCTTCTAACTTCAGTAATTTCCAGCTGTTTATATCCATCTTGTTAGCTCAAGCTGGTGATCGTAACTGAAAAGATGGTCTTTATTGATTATATCTGCCATATCTAATTAAACAGTTTATTGGTTTCAGTTAAAAAGGGGATTCTGCTTCCTTACCATGGCCGCATTCAAAACTAATTTAAAGGCATCATTAGTTCAATAGCCTTTCGTGGGAGTGAGAGGGAGGGAGAAAGTGAAATAGAACTCTTTTTTTTTTTAAAAAAATTACAATTTAGGATGTGTCTATGCTACAATAAGAGGTGGGATTCCAGCTCAGGTTGGCAGAGCCATGCAAGGAGTCTAAATATTAAGATGGGTGAACATGAGTGCCTGCTATTAAATGAGAATATTGATATAATAGGCATCACAAACTTGATGATAACCAATCATACACAGTAATACCAGGGTACAAAATATTGAGGAATGACAGAGTAGGTCACACTGATGGGGGAGTGGCACTGTACATGAAAGAAAACATAGTCAAACATATTAAAAATCTTAAATAAATTAAATATTATCATAGAATCTCTCTGGATAAATATTCCATGCTTGAATAATCAGAGAATTGCAGTACAAATATACTATTGACTATCTGACCAGAATGGTGAAATTCTCAGGGAGATTAGAGAGGCTCCAAAAACAGAAAATCCAATAACAGTGGGGGCTTTCAACTATCCCCGTATTGAGTGGGAACATATCACCTTAGGGCATGATGCAGAAAGAAAATTTCTAGACACCATTAATAACTGCAGCTTGGAGCAGCTAGCCATGGAAACCACCAGGGGAGAGGCAATTCTTGATTTAGTCCTAAATGGAGCACAGAATCTGGACCAAGCGGGGAATATAGCTGACCGACTCAGTAATAGCGACCATGATGTAATTAACATCCTTGTAGGGGGGAAAATACCAAAGAAGCCCACTACAGTAGCATTTAACTTTAAAAATAGGAACTACACCAAAATGAGGAGGCTAGTAAAATAGAAATTAAAAGAATCAGTTACAAAAGTGAAATGCTTGCAAACCTCACAAAAACTTTTTAAAAACACTATAATAGAGGCTCAAACTAAATATATGCCCACTTAAAAAAATAAAAATAAGAAACAGTAAGAGGACCAAAACAAGGTCACCATGGCTAAACAGAGTAAATGAAGAGATTAGAGACAAAAAGACATTTTTTTTTAAAATGGAAGTCAAATTGTAGAGAGGAAAACAGAAATGAGCCTAAACTCTGGCAAGTTGAATGTAAAAGTATAATTAGGCAGGCCAAAAAAAGAATTTAAAGTGTAATTAGCAAAAGACACTAAAACTACCCAAAAATTTAAGTACATCAGAAGCAGGATATCTGCTAAACAAACAGTGGGGGCACTGGATGATCAAGGTGCTAAAGGAGCTGTTGCAGAGAAGCTAAACAAATTCTTTGTCCGTCTTCACTGCAGTGGGTATAAGGGAGATTCCCACACCTCAGCCATTCTTTTCAGGTGACAGATCTGAGGAACTGTTCCAGGTTGAGGTCAATAGAGGAGGTTTTGGAACAAATTAATAAATTAAACAGCAATTACAGGCTGGTAAGCATAACTTGAGAACCAGGCACATTGGCTGAAACTATAGGAAAGAACAGAATTATCAGACACATAGGTGAACATCATATGTTGGAAAAGTCAACATGGCTTTTGTCAAGGGAAATCATGCTTCACCAATGTATTAAAATTCTTTGAGGGGGTAAACAAGCATATGGACAAGGGTGATCCAGTTGATATAGTGTATTTGAACTTTCAGAGAGCCTTTCACAAAGTACCTTGGTGCCAGGTACCTTCCCCGTAACCTGAAGTCTTTAAACCATGATTTGAGGACTTCAGTAACTCAACCAGAGGTTGGGGTCTATTACAGAAGTGGGTGGGTAAGGTTCTATGGCCTGCAATGTGTCGGAGGTCAGACTAGATGATCACGATGGTCCCGTATGACCTTACAAATCTATTAGTCTTGCCAAAGGCTCTTAAGAAAAGTAAGCAGTCATGGGATGAGAGGGAAGGTCATGAATCAGTAACTGGTTAAAAGATAGGAAACAAAGGGTAGAAATAAATGGTCAGTTTTCACAGTGGAGACAGGTAAACAGTGGAGTCCCTCAAGGATCTGTAGTAGACCTGTGCTGGTCAAAATATTAATAAATGACCTAGAAAGGGGGATAAACAGTGAGGTGGCAAACTTTGTGGACAGTACAAATTATTCAGGATATTTTAGACCAAAGCTGACTGCAAAATGAATTTGAAGATTGATAAAAGCAAAGTAACGCACATTGGAATACATAATCCCAACTATACATACAAAATGATGGGGTCTAAATTAGCTGTTACCATTCAAGAAAGATCTTGGAGTCATCATGGATAGTACTCTGAAACCATCTGCTCAATGTGGAGCAGCAGTCAAAAAAGCTAACAGTGTTAGGAACCATAAGGAAATGCACAGATAAGACAGAAAATATCATAATGCCACCACATAAATCCATGGTGCACCCACATCTTGGATATGCATGCAGTTCTGGTTGCCCCCTCTCAAAAAAAGGTATATTAGAATTGGAAAATGTACAAAAGAGGTCTACCGAAATTATTAGGGGTATGGAACAGCTGCCATAAAATGAGAGATTAAAAAGATTGGTCTATTTATCTTAGAAAAGAGACAACTAAGGGAGGAGATGATAGTCTATAAAAACATGAGTGGTGTGGAGAAAGTATTATTTACCCCTTCACATAACACAAGAACCAGGGGTCACCCAATGACAGTAATAGGCAGCAGGTTTGAGGAAGTACTACTTTACACAACACACACTCAACCTGTGGAACTCATTGGCAGGGGATGTTGTGAAGGCTAAAAGTATAATCTGGGTTCAAAAAAAGTTCATGGGGGATAGGTCTATCAATGGCTATTAGTCAAGATGGTCAAGGACACAACCCCATGCTCTGGGTGTCTCTAAACCTCTGATTGCTAGAAGCTGGGATGGGCAACAGGGGATGGATCACTCGACAATTGTCCCATTCTGTTAATTCCCTCTAAATCATCTGGCTCCAACCATTGCCAGAAGACAGGAATCTGGGCTAGACAGACCATTGATCTGACACAATATGGTTGCTCTTATATAGCTTTAACCTAGCTAGCATGGCTAAAAATAGCAGCAAGGATGTGGCTTCAGCACAAAATGTACAAGCTTGCTCAGAATTCTGGGTATATACTTGCATCACTAGTGTGTGCTGCTGCTGTTTTTAGCTGCTCTAGCTAGATTAAAGATAACATAGGTATGCCTACCCAAGCTGCAATCACACCTCCAACTGCAGCGGAGACATACCCTGAGTGTGAATGGGCAAGATTTTCTCAAGGTGAAGTGTTAGATGCTGAGTGCTTTTTGAAAATGTGGTCATTCCATTTATGTGCCGAAATGGGAACTGAACTCTTTTGAAAACCTAGCCATAGACCCTGATATAACGCGACCTGATATAACACGAATTCGTATATAATGCGGTAAAGCAGCGCTCTGGGGGACAGGGCTGCGCACTTCGGCGGATCAGCGTGTCAGTGTGACTGGCTCTGGCACGCTGTGTTAAGGGTGCCGGGCTAGGGACGAGGGGTTGGATAAGGGGCAGAGGGTCTTGGGGGGCAATCAGGGAGCAGGGCAGGTTGGATGGTTCGGAGGTTCTGGGGGCGGGCAGTCAGGGGATGGGGAACGGGGGCGTTGGATAGGGCGTGGAAGTCCCGGGGGGGGCCTGTCAGGGGGCGGGGGTGTAGATAGGGGTCGTGGCAGTCAGGGGACTGTGAACAGGGGGGTTGCTTAGGTGGTGGGGTCCTGGGGGTGATTAGGGATGGGGGGGGTCTCTGGAAGGGGCGATCAGAGGACAAGGAGCAGGGGGGCTTAGATGGGGGTGGGGTCTTGGGAGGGGTGGTTGGGGCGGAGGGGTCTCTGGAAGGGGTTGTCACGGGACAAGGTGCGGGGGGGTTGGATAGGTCAGGTGTTCTGAGGAGGTCAGTCGGGGGTCAGGAAGTGACTGTTAATAACGGAAATGTTCGAGGCCAAAGCAAGTTCGATATAACGCAGTTTCATTTATGACGCGGTAAGATTTTTTGGCTCCCGAGGACCGTGTTATATCAGGGTAGAGGTGTAGTAGCTTTTACAGATACTTTTCCAAGCTGTAGCCAACCCTGGCAGGCACTAGCCGACTGGTTCTCAACCAGGGGTTCTCAACCAGTGTACCTTTGGGGGCATGCCGAGGTCTTCCAGGAGATACATCAACTCATCTAGATATTTGCCTAGTTTTTCAATAGGCTACAGAAAAAGCACTAGCAAAGTCAGTACAAACTAAAATGTCATACAAACAATGACTTGTTCTATATACTATATCAGCAGTTCTCAAACTGTGGACACGTTCATTTTAATGGGGTTGCCAGGACTAGTATTATACTTGCTGGGACCCAGGAAAGAAAGCAAAGCCCGAGCCCCACCACACGAGGTTGAAGCCAAAGCCAGAGATAAGTGAGGTGAAATTTGGTACCAAGTATCAGAGGGGTAGCCGTGTTAGTCTGTATCCACAGAAACAAGAAGAAATCCGGTTGCACCTTAAAGACTAACAGATTTCTTTGGGCATAAGCTTTCGTGGGTAAAAAACCCACTTCTTCAGATGCATTATGCCCAAATAAATCTGTTAGTCTTTAAGGTGCCACCGGACTCCTCATGAAATTTGGGGTACCCAACACAAGTCAGACTCCTGAAAGGGGTCCTATAGTCTAGAAAAGTTGAGACCACTGCAGTAGCCAATCCTAATTTATGAAATTATTCCATTGACCCAATCCAGTGATTTTGTTTGAATGCTCATTTTTTGCTCTAATATTCAGATGTAGTCTGTTAAGGCAAAAGCCATTTCCTATTTTGCTAGTACCAGTTGTTTTGAAATAAATATGTCTGCTTTTCAGAGCAATTTTTCAAAGTTGCCTACAAGTGGTTCTATACATACACAAATCCCATTGACTGGTGACAGAATTTATGCATGTTCTTCTTTGCAAATGTTTCCTTCTCTCTGCACCTGGGGGGAAAGATTCTTCAAAGGGAAAAAAATATATAAATCAGAAAAGCAATGGACAGCCTCTAACATATTTTGGTGATAAAATGGGAAGATACATTTAGAATCTAGAGACATGATTGTGTCATAGAGTTTGAATCCAGACACCCCCTTTTTCCAGAGTTTGAAAGCATTCAAATCCAAGATTGTGATGTAAACTTCCCCAACTGTCAGGGATTTTAGGATGTGTGGTTTTGTTTTAGGCTTATCCCTGCTGCAGTTCTGTAGTTTTCTGAAGTGGGGAGATGTTTCTGTATGTATTGTTTCTAGTGGGACTTTATCGCTTTATTCTGAAGCCCAGTGACCTTTCACTATTACTCTTTAATGAAGAATATGGTGTTTGTAATGTCACATTTGCCATTTTTCCAGAAATGTTGAGAATTGTAAATTTAGTCACCTTACAAATTTATTACTTCTCAAATTACCCAGACCTAGGCATTTTAGAAAATAAGCTACTTTCCACCCATATTGCATCTACTGACCTGCAAATATACTGTCAAGTGGTTTGAGCTGTTACTCCACTTATCCTTACAGCCAAATGAGAGTGCTAAGGGGAAGCCATTATCTGAAAAGGTGTCAAATCAAAACTGAATAAAAATTGGGCCAGAATTTTATAGGAGAAATCTGACACTTAATAGGATTAACTTCATTTAAGGATCATTTGATACTTGCACCATAGGCTGACAGTAGGAAATAGACTGACTGCGTTATTTCATTAATTCAAGATATACTAGGTTTTATTTAAAAAGAACTCCAATTTCATTTGTGGCACAGGGTACTTGTTCCAGAGGGAACAAAACACTTTCTCAGTGTCCTTTCATTGGCATACCATGAAAGATAAATATTGCAGCACAACTTCAAAAGTCAACACTCCCATCTTGTGGCTGATGCAGAAAAAGCACATTTTCAATAAATGCAATAGGGCTAGACCTAACATAATGGAGTTGCTCCTTCAGATGTCGTAACTGAATTTGAATCTTACCTTGCTAAGGGTTGGAGGTAGGAAGGATGCTGAACTCTGTTTCTCCCATATTTTTTTATTATAGCCTTACCCATCAGGCCTGGAATTTCTGTAACAGTAATGTAGTAGTTTGGAGTGGGAAATGAAAGTCCATTTAAAATATTCATTTTCTGACCTTTGGATCTGTTATGTTATTGGTCTCTGAAGAAGAGAACAAAGCTGCTATACTCCTCTTTACCTTGGTCTTCCCAGCTGATCTTATCTTGGTTTCCTGGTATGGTTGGTATCTCTTACTGAAATCTCGAAAGTCTTAACTTATAAGGTGCCGTGACACCCTGGTTATTGATAAATGGTATGTAAATGATATAGATAGATGCTTGCCAAGTATTTTTGTCTGGTTGACCTGTTCCTTCTTATAGGGAAGGGACTATCTTCTTACTGTCTCTCTCTATAAGACCTAGAGAAATGGGGTCCTAATTCTTGACTGGTTTTCTTGACAAAACTAATAAGTAGCAATAATTGTGAATTATTTGTGCCTGTCCCCTGAGAGAGTGTTTGACCTACTAGAAGAAACTTAATTGGAAGCCACTTGATATTGTAACCTGGAATATTTAAATAATGGAATTACTTGTTTTAACTATATGTGCAGAGCCAATTCATGGGAAATGCCAACAGTCCCCTAATACTTAAATATATTTGATCAGTAATGGTAGTTTGTGTGACCGTGGCCTTATAAGGGGACCTGATGTTGAGAGTCTGGGTGCTCAGCACTTTTTGAAAACGGGGCCTCTTTAAGGCACCCAAAATTGCTCTTCACCTTCTGTCTTATACACTACAAAAACAGGTCTTTGATTTGTCCAGAGAACAGGTACAAGACAGTTAATGACAACTTGATCTTCCCCAAACTGCTCTGCCAGTATGATCTAACTACAGTAGCTCATGAGAAATCTGTCAAATTGATGAAATTCTAAGTGTAAATGATACATACTAGTTCCTTGCATGTTAAGGAGTAAGGCAGTCCCTTGACACTTTTAAACAAATATATTTGATAAGTAATGGCAGCTGGTGTGATTGCAGATGAGCAGGGGAGCTGGTCAAAGCTTGTAATTTCTGTTCTGCATGAAATTCAGAGATTTTAAAAATTGTTTTCTTTCTGAATCAGGACAAAACCAAAGAACTTTGAAATTTCCCACAAAACAAAACTTTTGGTAAAACAAAAAACAAAACAATAAAACATTAATTGACATGTAAATTTTGATCTTATTTATATTATAAATTTTAAACTTCCAGAATCAAGTCATTTGAAATGTTCCATTCTGATAAGGTTGGAAAGCTTCAACCTTTCAATAGGGTGGGAATGTTCCAAGCCTAATAAACACATTTTTCACAATGAAATTGTCAAAGCTGACATGTTTCTCAAAGGTATTTTCGAACAATAAAAAAAAAGATCTTCAGGAAATTTTTTCACCAGAGCCAAAGTGCAGTATATCTTTAAGAATTTACTTGTTGACTATAGCGGTACAACGTATGCTATCTCTGTAACAGAATACAGTAGTCTTCACAGTCTGAAGCAGCTCCTGAGGTCAGACCTTCAAAATCTATATGCATGACTTACTACTAGAGCTACTGCTAAAATCCTGATACCAAGCTGGGATATGTACAATCACCAAATTAGCACACCACTCATTCCTACTGCTACAGAATTCCAAAAGGCTTTCTGCTTGCTGAATTGTGTTATTAACTCCTTATGCTAAGAATAGAAATTAAATTAAACTGCTAAATAAATCAGGAGGTTTCAAACCTTTGAGTGCTACATGAATTCTAGAGCATTAAAATAGGAGTTTTCATGCTGATGTGCAGTGATAAAATACCTACTGCATATGGGTTAAATTTGACATTGAGCCAAATTTTGCATTCAGTTTGCACCTGTGCAACACTGCAGAAGTCAGGATTTGTATCACAGAATGGATTTCTATCCCCTGCCTATAGCCTACCAGTTGTGGAATCATGTGGATAAAAGATGCCAAAGAGTTGTTGCTATGTGGCTCTATTTTGATACCTCAGTTCTTTTTGTTTTTTTCATTGGGAGGAAATACTGCTCTCGGTAGAAGATGAAATTGACAATGGTTCTGTTTTTCTATCCCTTGATCACCTAGAATAGGGATTTTTGCGGTCTTTTGTGGTGTGGCCCACATCTTCAGAGAAATTATCTCATGGACATTGATTTTCTCTTCAAATAGAAGATATTGGGTGTAGCTGAGAATCAATCTGTTGTTGTGCCTTGGATCCAGAGATATCAAAGCACTTACAAATTATCTAAGCGTATGTCTACACTGAGAACGGGGGAAAGAGTATGTTTTTAGCTAACCTGCATTAGCTAACTTGGATTAAAATGTCAGTTAAGACAGGGAAGCTTGGCTTTTAGCTTGGTAAGCTGCTTGAGTTCAACTCCAGGCTCCGCTATAGGCTTAACTTGAGTTGCTATCCCAAGTTGAAAGCTGATTTGCTGTGCCTTCACTGAACCACTAGCCAACTCGCATTAAGAACATGCTTTTTGTTGTTGTTGTTGCAGTGGAGACATGTTCTTACTCTCCAAAATCACCCCTGTGGAAAAAAAAAGTTTTATTTGCTTCATTTTAGCCCTAACCAGTATCTGTCTATTGAAAGTCTTTCTAAAAGCCTTGTCCCTTCCCAAATCCCCAAAAGAAAAGGTGTTTTCAGTCAGTTCATGAATCTAGGCTCTGATGTACCATGGATGGGAGCAAGTTCCAAAGCTGATGGACCTTTACCAAGAATTCTTTGCCAGCCATCCTCTCCCATTTAGACTCAGAGGACTCCAAAAGATCACACCTGTGGTATGGAAAGAGAAGCCATTTCTCCTGTAACGAGATTCCAAACCACTGTGGGGTTTATACTATAGGTTAAAACGAACACCTTGAATTCCATTCAGTCACATATTACAGCCAGTGAAGTGTCTGGAACTCTGTCATGTGCTTTTTATCTGAGGCTCCCTCAGAAGAAGTGGGTGGCCACATTGTTCAACTGAACAATGTTGTTAATCTTGTTCATTATGGAGGTGCCTAAGTAACAAACAAAATTGGGACCCCCATTATACTATGCAATGCACAACATAGTAGACAATTCCTGTCCCATAACATTACAATTTAAATAGAGAGGACATACAATAGTGGAAAGGTATAGAACATACAAGCAAAGTACACAAGATGATGGTAAATAGCATTTTAGTTCACAGTCTTTTTCAGGGGGAGTTAGTTAGGAGGTGGTAGCTAAATGGAATGACAAGTGTAGGGAGCAGGGATGCAGGGAGAAAAGCATTTGGGAAGAAAGGTATAAGGGGCAAGTGAAGACTGAGGAAGGGGGCAGGAAGGAGTTGGAGCAAACAGGGCAGAAAAAGTCAGTCAAAACTGGAGAAAAATATCAGTGTCTGTCCCAGTATCCCCTGCTTAAATAGCTGCTTCAACTGCTCTGCCATCTTCAGTCTGGCTGGCTCCTCCCTACAGTTTCTTTCCCAAAGCTCACATGGCTGAGGGGAGGAGGGATGCTACATGATCTTAGTTTCCCGCAGAGGCAGGGGCCCTCCAATGCACAGTTCTGGGAATGGGGTGGCCCCAGCTGGAACCCATTTACTCCTTTCCCAATGCACCAATCCCTGCTTAAGATGCATCTTTAGCTTCTCCAGTGGGTTTGTTTTCTGTCTGGCTCTTCCTTGCTCTAGTTTCCAAACATCCATAGTGAGTAGCTCGGTTCAGAGTGTATTACAGTATCCTGACCTCAAAATGATAAAGGCTTGAGCAATGCAGGCCTACATCCACCAGAAAAAGTCAAGTCAATCATGGGGAAAAAACACTCTTGGTCCCTGCTAGTATCTGGGCAATGAGAAAAGTGGTATTTTTTCACTGTCCCCTAAAGAGTTAAGATTTTTCCAGAGGAAACTCCTTGTTGAATGAAGACCATATATAGAAAACTTCAGCCCTCAATGTAAATGTTTGGGAATGGAACAAGCAAGTGAAAATAGGGGTCTATAGTGAAAATGGGTTTTGCAACCTCAGTTGTAATAGTCACTACAGGCAGTTGCAATAAAAGCCATGCTACAGGAAAGTTAGGTCCCCTGGCCTGATTTGTCAGCCTGAGCTCCTTCCACTTTTTATAGTGTGAGCCAAAGCACTGATGAATTGCAGCCTTGAAAACTTCCCACCATCATTCACCTGGGACATTTTTTGTTTTTGGATTTGTTTGTTTGTTTTCCTTCCAATCATCATGGTAAACAGAAGGCAAGTTTTGTTTTGGCCTGGGCCTCTACATTTTTATGATAGATGTGCAAGGTTGGATTACTCCATCCTGTACACTCACACAGGATTGAAGAATAGCAAACAAAAGTTCAGTATAGTTAGAATGAAAATCTTCTCCACTCTGGAAAGTTTAGATCTTGGTTTGACCTTTATGGTTAAGGCCCATTACTTAAATGCAAGTCATTAGCAGCATATAGGCTCGCTTTACACACAAGAGGGCTGTAGATGTCTCAGAGCATAAGCCAGTCCTAGTGACAGACCATATATGTAATTGAAGTAATGGGAGCCAAAAATAAAATAGAGCTCACTAGGCCATGCAAAAATGACTTCTGTATAAAGGAAAAGTTAAATATATAACCATTGTTCAGGTACATAAGTTGGGGAAAGTCAGGGTGGGTTTTGTTTTGGCAAAACTTAGTCACTGAGTTTGGAGTTTGCATGAAAGAGGCAAAACTTGACAAGTTCTGGATTTTGTTTTTGGATTCATGGCCTGTAAATATATATATTCATACTTTCCACCTTTTGTCCTGTTCAGTTGCAATTCCTATGTTGAAAGAGTAACTTCCTTTGCTAAGTTTTGCTCTTTTACGTTGATGAGACGTGGAGGAATAATTAAGAAAAAAAAATGACCCTAAAATTAAGTCTTCAAAAAACACTTGTATAATAAAGCATCTCTAAAACATATAAACATAAATATAAAAATGGCCCTACTGGGTCAGATCAAAGGTCCATCTAGCCCAGTATCCTGTCTTCCAACAGTGGCCAATGCCAGGTGCCCCAGAGGGAATGAACGGAACAAGTAATCAAGTGATCCATTCCTTGTCACTCATTCCCAGCTTCTGCTAAACAGAGGCTAGGGATACTAGCCCTGCCCATCCTGGCTAATAGCCATTGATGGACCTATCCTTCATGAATTTATCTAGTTACAAAATTATATAAATTCAACAACTGTAAGCCTATGTGATTCTCACCCAGCATATGCATCCTGAGTATTTTGAAATACTGTAATTTAAGATTTGTATTCTTACTGTCTCATTCTAGTCCAAGAGTGTCTGCTAGCTATTGCCTCTCTGAATAATCTTGCACCTACAATTTATCTTTATAAAGGTGTTAAAGAGTAAACAATAGACTCAATTCCAATAATTTGGCCACATCAATATTACTGATATTAAACAACTCACTCTGTCAGTGAGGATCCAGCTGTAAAAAGAAACATTTGGCTAGTAATTGGACTAATGGCTGCAAAGAGGTTGTGATTTGGTCACTGCCCTGAGTGAGGCTGAAAGGTGTGCAGGTTTTTTGTTTGTTTGTTTTGCCATTTCAAAACACCTCATACTGCCAGCCAAACTCAGTGATATAAAAAGACATAGCACAGATCTCCATCTAATGTAAATTGTCATAATTTACTCCATCTGAGGATCGGCTCCCTTAAGTATAAGTTGGCCAGGATGTGTGTAAAGTGGTATAATTTGTACATAAAGTCTTCAGTGTTTGTACAAAACAACTGTAATCCACAAATGCCTGTTTGTTGCTTCATATGCTACCCCATTCCCCTGTTACTCCCTAACTTTGGTGTGACGGTTACATTAATTTTGCAAGCAAATTTCCCGTTTTCTAAGTAGCTTACACGTAACATAACTTCCATCACAATTTATAGCCTCTCTGAATTTACCCCAGAGATTTGCGGGAGCTGCACCCACTTATACCAAATCTAGAACTGGTCTTGCATGTTTATGAAAACACAGCAAATTTGAAAATTGCACAAAAATTAAACACTAATTATTTTCCCAGAGCTGTTCAACACGTAGAAGACAATATGCTTCTCTTCTGAAGTTTTGTTGTGTTCAAACTGTTTTTCTACTTTACATAATTAATCAAATCTAGGTTGTTCATCTGACCTTTCATTCACAAGAGCATCTGGAAAACAAAAGCATTGTGTAATCTCATTTGCAATCCTTGTTCTTCCTTACTCATTTACTTTTCCTGAACTTTGATAAAATCTTAGTCTGAAGTTAGTTCACTGGGTATTTTCTCACTAGGGGAAGGTCTTATGTCTATTTTTTAGCTGCATCCTTCTATGAAATATAATTAACAAGCAGAGACAGTCCTATGATACTAACTGGAACTGAATAGTCAGTGTAAGATTGTCATTAACCTCTTTAGGCTCCACTGAGCCACTGCTCTCAGAGAAGAGCTGCTATTAGAAAGCTATCTGTAACTCGTTTTTTAAATAAAATATTTCAAAGTCACAAAAATCCATTGAAGATTTAAAAAAAACTTCAATACTCTATGGATAAAATATTACTTCCAAGGTTTACTCAAATCTGTAACAGCCTGCACTGATTCAGTATTGCAAACATTCCCCGAATGGCTCTGCTGCTCCATGTACTGTACAGATTCGTTCTTTCTTCTTTCTTGTATATGGAGTTATTACTTCTAGGTTTCAAAAATGAAATCACTCACATTTTGTGTAGTACTTTGCAGATCATATTTATCATCTGTTTCAGTGGTAGGGGAAGTCAGAGTCTCAGTTAGCAAAGTCTTGTCCCCAAGGTTTGACTGTAGAGGACGGTGTTTACACATAGAAAACAAAATGGATTTACATTATTATTAAGCCAAACTCTCCAGGACTGAATTCTGTCACTCTTACTCACATGTGTAGCCCAATTCACTGGGACTACTTAAAGTGAGGGCGACTCAGCATCAGTATAGGCTTGTAATTTGTTGTACAAGCCAGTCTTTGATTCCCTGTGCATTGTCAAAGACGTTCCTCCTGTCTGATTGCCACTTAGGTCTACATGGCAATCAGATCTGTGATTGCAGCACATTAGACACATGCTAGCTTGGGTACCAATAGCAGTGAAGCCATGGCAGCACAGGCTAGCTGTCCAAGTGCACCAGGAAACCTGAGTATGGGCTTGTACACTGCTAGGCTTTGCTGGTGTTGCTTCACTGCTATCTCAACTTGAGATAGCTAGCTTGGGTATGACTACATGACAGTCACACCTCCATCTGCAGTGAGAGCCTGTTTGTACCTTCAGCCCATAGCCCTCCCTCATCATTCTCCCCTGTACAGTCATAAAAAGTTGAAGGATCGTAACTGGATCCTGACAAAGGCCTCAACGTCCTCATCATTTGTTTGTGCCATTATAGTGACTTCTAGTGAAAAATTCTAATGCACTCAGGAGTATGGAAATGACCTCGGTCAATAGTCAAGGAGCAGGTGTATTCCTGAAAAACAAAGCTGCTGTTTTCATACATACGGTGAAGTGACAGACTTACAAGATAAATGGCTGCTTAATAAGAAGTTTAAAATAAAAAAGCTTTCCACAAAACAGCAGCACTTTGAGTTGATCTACTTTTTTGTGGGTTGCAGGGCTTTTTATAGAAGAGACTTTCAAAAGAGCTTGAAGAGCAATTTTATAGGGAGAAATGCTGTAAACCTAAGGATATATCTACACCACCATTTATGTGGCTATAACCTATGTTGCTGAGGGGTGTGAATAAGCACTGGTGTGAACAGAGCTATGTTGGCAGGAGAGCTTCTCCCACCAACATAGCTGCTGCTCATTAGGGGTGGATTAATTAAATTGATGGGAGAGCTCTCTTCTGTCAGCTTAGAGCAGTTACACTAGAGAGCTTGCAGCTGCAGCTACACCGCTGTAAGCTCTCTCGAATAGCTGCTCTGCTGTAAACTCTCCAGTTCAGTCATAACCTAGGAGGCAGTCAGATCTAGACTCTAGAAGAAGGAGTATAGGACTGGGAGACAGGAGCACCCTCATTCTAATATCTGTTTGCTGTGTAGCTTTAGGCAAGTGACTTCACTAGTAAGTTTCCATTTCCTAATTGGAAGGGGAGGCAGAATTTAAACAGGGGTTTCCCACAAACAACGTGAGTACTCTAAGTACTAAGCTATCGGGATATTCTTTGCGGCGGAGCCCTCCCCCTCTAGTCTGTCCCTAACCACCAGCCTACAGAATCATTGAACTCACAACCGTGGGTTTAGCAGGCCAATGCTCAAACCACTGAGCTATCCCCTCCCCTCTTCCCTGCCACCTTCCTCTCTCTAACCCAATAACTATTTATTTAAGTATAAATCCACAGCAGAACAGTCTTTAGGCCAGAGAGGAAATGATTCTGTGGTCCAGTGGTTAGGGCATCCATGTGGGAGACCCAGGGTCCAGTCTCCCTGCCCTGGTCACTCTTCCATTATTTATCCACAGGGGCACAGTTTCAACAGGAGAGATTGAGGGAGCCCCACATCAGTATAGCCCTTAGCTCAGTGGGTAGAGCTCTCTTCTGAGGATTTGTACAGGGGTCTCCCACCCCTTTCTCCCCATCTTGTAGAGAGGGGGAACTTGAACCTGGGTGTCCTCCATTCCAAGGGAGTGCTCTAATCACTGGTCTAAAAGTTATAAGGTGGGTAGTGCCCAGATTGTAGGTTGTCTGGCCTAGCTGTCACAGCTGGGCTCAAGTCCACACGTCAGGGACGGTAGTCAGTGAGCAGTGGTTGGAGGAATCACTAGGGCTGGGTTCAATAATCAAGAGTCAGGGTCCAATTCAGGCTGGGGTTAGAAATCAGGAGACAAGTCACAGCAGGCCTGAAATCTGTGTTGTTGCCCAGACAATTTCCTGGAGCACCCTCCAGGGTTAAATAGGGTGATTGGCCAGTCAGAGGGCTGAAGTGCACTGTCTCTCTGGCTCCCCTGGGTGGTACTTCCTGCAGTGCCTATTGGCTCCAATGCTCCCTGGCCATGGCTCTGCATGGCCTCCTGGTGGCACTGTGGTAACGTTAGCCATCCCAGGCTCTGCAGACCTGCGTTCTAGGCCTTGCATCCTTACAGCAGGTCCTTCTCCTACAGCCATTTTGTATGGAGCAATGAAGGTGCCTAACACATTCCTGCAAGAAATGACTTAGGTGCCTGACTCCAGGAGAAGGGTGTCTGTTTGTGGCTCTCTAAGCGGAAACAGGCACCCAGTCCAAGCTGCAAGGAGGCACCTAGCTCCACAAGATGGCGAGGGGTGGTTTAGGACACACCCCTCTCATTGGTGTCTCCTATTGGTTAGCTTAGCCTGCTCTCTGCTTACTGTGCTGGCTTTTGAAGATTGTATTCTAACGTGCCTACTCTCCCCATTCATTGTGTAGACAGCATATACACCAACTTGGCTTTGTGGATCGCAGTGTTGTTCCCATGATTTTCTAGTGCCTATAAGGCTCCATGATGCTCTGTGTTGCAACACCTAAATCCCTTGATGCATCCTATTGCTTGAGATTGACTGTAAAGTGCTACATTAGAACTAGGTATTAAAATTATAATCTGCCTGGAAAAAAGACCTGCTCACCCCCCTTCCTCAGCAAATGTTTAACAATGACAGCACTATACAGAAGTGACACATAAATAAGACTTTTACCTACAAATTCTACTACATTAGGTTTGCTAACATATTGTGAAGTTGTAGTATTTTTAATTCAAACCAAACCACAATTTTCAAACTGAGTAAAGTTTATGTTGTGCTACTTTGCTTGCTTTATATATACACTTATTGGCTAATATATAAAATGCAATATGATTTTGATTAATGTAGAAGAAACTGCATTTTCAAATATCAGGCCGATTCTGACCCATCTTCCCTCCTTACAGAAATCACAGTGTATTTAAGACCTTAAATAGATTGGGATTCCATTGTGCTAGGTACTGTACAAATATAATTTCACAATCAGATCCCATTCATTTCAGTGCACTTCACATGGACACAAGGGTCCGCGCTATACAGTAAGTCCTCCAGAAAGTATAGAGATGCCACACCTCCTGTACATTCTTCAGGTAGATTTTGGTTGCCTCTGAGACACTTCCTGCTATGGGGGGAGGGGGAAAGGAAGCCTAAGCCAGGGCAGTCACAGGCTGCAAAACCGGAAGTTTTGTTATCTCGTTTCTGTGTATAGCTCCTGTTCCTAATAAAGGGTTTACATTGAAACTAGTCTGCTGGTCATGAAGATGCTACCTAGTACCAGGAGTGGAAGTCACAATGTGCTGGAAGACCCTTGGAGAGGTAACATTGAAATGGCTACTACAGAGCCTGTACAACTGCAAGTAAGTCTCCCACCAGCCCTGAGATTCAGGGGAAATGCTTAATCATCTGGATCACCTTGATCAATTGGTCCTTCAGCCCTCATATAGATTGTGCTGATCACAACAAGTCTTCCATTTTTCTTAATATGCTTTTTGCTTAATATGACTGTAAATGGCTCAAACAGTAGTTTGAGCTGCATATGGAAACCACAGGGGCAATTAAACTGGAGGATGACCAAAAGATTGCTCTTCTCTTAACAGCAGCATGCTCAGAAGCCCTAGATGTACACAACACATTTCATGGCGGGCAGGGGAACAGGGAACTTTGTAGAAATAATGAAAAATGTTTGAGGATCACTATGTCCCTAGGAAAAAATCTTACTTGTGAGAGATATGTTCACCATGAGAACACAGAATGAAGGAGAAACAATAGAGGAGTTTGCCACAGATTTAAGAACTAAAAAGTCAGTTCTATAAATATGGAATATTAAAAGACCCATATTATCCTGGAATGTAACAACAAAAATGTCTGTGAACAGTTACTAATGGAGATGGATTTGATGCTAGAAAGGGCAAAATGTATATGCCATGCAGCAGAACAAACTGAAACACAAATAAACGGCCTAGAGAAAAGTACTGACCATATAACTGATTACCATAGCTAAACCACCAAGGGAAGAGTTCACAGAAGTTAAAATGGCCAAGGAGAGAAACAGAAAGCATTTGGGGGGAGGAACATGTGTGGAACATATCAGAAGTACAGAGCTTCCCAGCAGAAAGAATCAGTGATATTTCACAAATAACTCTTAGTTCCATTGGACAAAGTTGGAATTGATATGTTCAGCCTAGGAAGATATGATCACCTGGTTATAATGGACTATTTTACCAATTTCCCAAAAGTAGTCTCACTTGAAGATACCATAGCTTCAAGGCACATTAAATCTGTATTTGCACATCATGGAATTCCAAGAAAAGTAATAACTGACAACAGACCACAGTTCAAAAATAGAGAATTTTTGGTCTTTACTAAAACGTACAGCTTTCATCACAAGACATCTAGTCCCAGATATCCTCAAACCAATGGATTAGTTGAATGTGAAGATGCACAGTGAACAAATTGCTCAAAAAGACAATGGATGCAATATTTGGCACTACTCAATTATAGAGCTACAATACTATATAGTGTGAAAGTCACCTGCTGAACTGCTCTATGTAAAATACCTGATTACCAGATATGCGACAAAAAAAGACTGGCTGAGAAGTCAGTTATAGTGAGGGGAAAAAGACTGGGAAAGTACAATCAGACAAAAATATGACAATATAGGAACAAGACCTTTCCCGCAGTTAAAAAACATAGGCTCTTGAGAATTTGGCAAAGTGGACACTGGCCACTCAAAGCTACAGTGATCACTGATGAAGGCAAAATTTTACAAAAGAATTATAAGCATCTGCTCAAGATTCCTGAGAACTTGGCTGCAAACGTCACACGTCAAAAATAATTCACAGATTCATCCTGTTATTGACCATAAGACTGAACGGTCTTTTACAAACAAAGATTTGTCTAAAGACGCTTTTGCAATACAGCAGATTGGGGAGATTGCTGAACACTCTAAGAAACTGATCAAGGCATATTAACATGTTAAAGCAACCTGAAGGATTGTTAAGTCAGTTTTGCTATAGTTTGTTATTTTAGTTCAGAAAATTGAAAAGGAATCTAAAAAAGGGAAGATAGTCTACAGAGTAAGTTCTCCAGGAAGTGGTAGGTGCCATATGTCCTGTATGCTCTTCAGGCAGCCTTTGGTTTCCTTTGAGACATTTCCTGCTGGGGAGCAGAAACAAAGAAACCCAGGGCAGGGTAGTAAAAGGCTGCAGCTTCATAGAGTAGCAGGAAGTTTTGTAACCTCATTTCTGTATATAGTTACTGTCTATAATGAAGGGTTTATCTTGAAACTAGACTGCTCATTAGTCGATGCTACAGGGTCCACCTGCAGGATCTGATGCAGGATCAGAGTGTATAGAGAAAACAATTCCTGCCACGCAAGCCTTACACTAAGAATAAGAGAGAGAACAAGAGGGTGAGCAAATGAAAGCAGTGCCTTGTGGACAAAGCACTTGACTGGGACTCAGATATGAGTGCAATTCCTGGCCCTGGCACAGAACTTCTGTGTGAGCTTGGGCAAGTCACTTAATGTCTCCCTCCCCTATCTGTAAGACAGGAATAATAATAGTCAGAGAGTAGGAGAAAGGAAGTACTATCTTGTCTATGTAAAATTTTAGCAACTTGGGGCTGGGATTCTTGTTATTTGTACATGCAGTGTCTAGCACAATACTGAGTGAGGCCTTCAGAAACTACTGTAACCCAATAATAAAGGAAGGGTGGTGGGAAAAAGGACAGGGTCTCAGTAATGCATTATCAGTTTATGATGTTCCATTGGCATCCTCATAGAAGTGGGTTTGGGAAGTGGAAGGAAAAAAAGATAGGGAGTTCTACCCCAGTATGGAGCAGGGCAGCTTCCAACCTCACCCTCGTGAGCACTCGGGAGGGAACCAACTACATCATACCCCAAGAGAATATGCTCTGCATACCAAGGAACCTCACCAAGTCCCCTGATTGAAAGCAGGTCTGCTGATACCTCTAGTGTGCTCTAGCCAGAGTTAAATGCTCTTTCTCTCTAACGGGCTTTAGCTTTCAGGTGGTGCAGTTACTCCCTCTGAACCATCTTGTGCTGACAGGATGAGTCTGTTAACTCATCAGCAGCTGGAATTGCTCTGTTTCCCACCCCTGTGCTAAGTGCACTTCCTGTTAATAAAGATGGGGTTTGGCCCTAAATTTAAAAAGTAGCAATTTGTTTCTGCCTTAGAAAGCACAGAACTACTATAGAAACATATGAATAACTGAGTGCTTCAAAAACATAATATCCTGTCTGGGGAAGTGAAAAATAACAGGCATTTCCTTAACTTCTTTTAAGTGCTGTCCCCTTTAAGTATCAGATGTTGGGAATCTGCTCGAGACAATAGATAACGCTAAAAGAGAAACACATTAGGAAGGTTGACATGTGTGCTTCTATATAAAGCGCAAAAAGATGAGCATAGTTCATCTAACTAATCCAATATGGTGCAGGTTTTTAAGGTTTCAGAGTAACAGCCGTGTTAGTCTGTATTCGCAAAAAGAAAAGGAGGACTTGTGGCACCTTAGAGACTAACCAATTTATTTGAGCATGAGCTTTCGTGAGCTACAGCTCACTTCATCAGATGCATACTGTGGAAACTGCAGCAGACTTTATATATACACAGAGAATATGAAACAATACCTCCTCCCATCCCACTGTCCTGCTGGTAATAGCTTATCTAAAGTGACCGTCATCCTGGCAGGAGAGTGAATTTGTGTGGGGGGGTGGAGGGTGAGAAAACCTGGATTAGTGCTGGAAATGGCCCAACCTGATGATCACTTTAGATAAGCTATTACCAGCAGGACAGTGGGGTGGGAGGAGGTATTGTTTCATATTCTCTGTGTATATATAAAGTCTGCTGCAGTTTCCACGGTATGCATCCGATGAAGTGAGCTGTAGCTCACGAAAGCTCATGCTCAAATAAATTGGTTAGTCTCTAAGGTGCCACAAGTACTCCTTTTCTTTTTGCAGGTTTTTAAGGAATGGCTTCTCTGTCCTATTTAGAATCTGATAAACAATTAAGGAGATGAAATACATATTGTATACATTTAACGTGATCATCATCAGTATCAGTGCTGATAAATTATTGCCAACTGATCTCCCTACAGGTTATGACCTGAAAGTTAGTATTAGCAATTAGAACACTAAGTTAGTATGTCTTTAACTGTCTTACTGCAGTATATTTGAAAACTGATTATAATTGATTCAGACTACTTCCACCAGGGCACATGTTGAAGCAGATGTTCAGCTGGTTTAAATGGGCATAGCTCCACTAAAGTCAAAGGTAAGATAGCAAATAAAACTCTTTAAATTGAATTGGGGCAGATTCTGATCTTGATTACAACAGAGAAGTCATTAGACATACTCGGGTGAAACTGAGATCAGAATCTGACCAACTGTTTTATTTATTTTAATTAGCTCAGTGATATTATATGAGCTGAAGATTGGCCCACAGTGCCTGATCTTGAGAAGTTCAGAGGATTCAGCACCTCTAAGATCAGGCTCACTAACTGTACATTTTTGAACTAATAAAATTCAAGTAAAATCACTTTCATATTATGGTCAGAAGTAAGTGAAAATCAGTCAGCTAGAGGGGATGAAGAGTTCTTGGAGGCATGAGTGTTCAGAAACTTATAATGATGTGCAACTTTATTTCAGTTTAGCTAAGTGATTGGGATACCACTAGGTAACAGCCAGTTTCACAGTAAAAGTCTAACATTTGATTTTTCTAATCATTTATCCACTACGCTTCAGTTTCAAGAAAAGCCTTAAAGACTTTTTAAAAGTTGGACATTAAGGCCTAGATTCTCAAAGCTCTTTAGGCCCCTCTCTGCCATTTTGAGTACCTCACTCCACCATTTAGGCATCCCTAACATTTTCAAAACTTCCACTCAGCTGCCACCACATCTCCTTGGTGCCTGAATTGCTACTGGTCAGCTTTCGGAAAGCCACCTAAGCCCTGATGCGGCCTCACAGCTAACAGCACAGCACCCACACAAGAGATAGCCAGGTACAGGGAGACATAAGATAAGCATGAGAGGGGTATCAAGTGTGAGGGAGAATGAAACCCCAGCTTAGAAGTGAACGTTCTGAAAGCACATAACCGAATGTGAGGGGGGGAGGGGCTTTCAGCTGCTAGGGCATAGGTTACCTAAGTAGCTGACCTGATTTAGGTGCCTAACTCCAGGAGAAGTTCATGGCTAAGGATCCCAAGTGGAAGGAGGTACACCAGGTCAGTTGTTTAGGAACCTGAGCCCCTCCCATCTCTGCACCCTGCCTCAGTATTTCTCTCTTGAGTAGCTTAGGTGGCTCTCTACTCAACTTGCTGTCTTCTCAGAATCCCTTCCTTGCGTTCCTAACTCTCCCATGCATTGTATGAGAAGCCTGCATGCCTAGCTCAGCGATGAGGAGTCTATTAAGTGGCAGAGTGTCTGGGGGTTAGGAATTGTATCACTGAGCAGAGAAACACCTATGTATCTTTGAGGATGTGGGCCTGAGTACTTCCTCCTATAAATAAATAGACTAAACTAATAGGTCAGGTCTAATTTTCACCACTATAAATCCAACATAACTCAAGTGACTTTGCTGTTGTAACCAAGATCAGAATCTGGCCCAATTACCATAGAGGATTTAGATACCTTTATTTGTTACTTTACCTTTTATTAATGTACTTGTCAGAGCCAGGTTGTGGGCAGCCAGACCTAGTACTCAGAGCCAGAGTCCACAAGCACAAGACAGGAGTCAGAAAAACAGGAGGTCAGAGGCAGAAGAAAAACCAGAGAGCAGAACCATAAATCAGGAACCAAGGTCAGGCCAGGTCAGAACACCAGGAATTCAGAGTCAGGAGACAAAATGGAGATCAGAACCACAAATCAGATGCCAGGAGTAATACTGGGTTGGGATGCCAGGAAATCAAGCCAGAGGAGCGGGAGCAGGAAGCACAAGGCACACAGTCCAGAACAGGGTGATGCCCAGTTGTTCAGATAGCTTCCTGTCCCTGGCTTAAGTAGGGCCTGGAGGCCAATCGGTGACTCCGCCAATAGTACTGCAGGGGTGAAGGTTCAAACTGGGGCTGGGCTTCATGGGTCCCAAGTAAGCAAGGATCAGCAGGCTGCCAGATGGAGGGTTAGAGCAGGACTGTTCCTATAAACCCTGCAGACCCAGATTTGAGACCTTGGATGATGACAGTACAGTTATATACAACTTAGAGAAAGAATAACTCAGAATAGACACACAGATCCAAATATAATGATGATTCAGGAAATCCTAAAGAAATCCTATAACCAGAACTATCCATGAAGGGTCCACTTTGATATTATTTAATACTTGTATTACATTAGGTGTCCCCTGTCCCCCCCCCCCGCCCCCCTGCTCCCATTGTGGTAGGTGCTCTGCAAATAGTGTAAAAGTTGGTCTCTACCTCAAAGAGTTTATACTCTAAGATAACATCCATCAAGTAGTGGTAATGAACAATTAGCATGGTGGGAATGAAACCGAGGGTACCCAATTATAACATGCATTCATGCAGGCCAAATAGCTAAGATAAACATCAGAAGTCCCAACTGGCCTTATACCTAACCATAATAAGTTGATCGTTTCCCATAGGCTTCATGGCAGCAGTGTCTCTTGAAGAAGGATTTGAAGGAGGACACAGTAATGGCTTTATAAGCAGATTCATATCCAGAGAACAGTGATGATGTGGGTTATTTTTGTTTGCTGTTTCTACACCGCTTTTGTCTTTTTAAAAAGTGTTAAGTAAATTTCATGTTTGTGAAAGGGGCCCTGACTGGCAGCCTCAGAACTCTGGTGACCTGTTCAGTCTGTCACCAGAATAGGTACAACATAGAGCACAACAATGCAAGCTTTTCATATGTGCTCTGTCGATATGCCCCCAAACCACATAGAGGGAAAGAAGATTGGGACTCAAAATAGTGGGCAGATGAATGAAAATGAATCTGAACCAAAGGATCCTATTGGAGTTATCTTCTGATGTAGGTTTAGGCAGGATGACATAAAACTCTTGTTTAACTGACTTGAAATTGCCACAAATAAAAATACACATCCAATAATTCTATACATTGGATTGCAGAATATATGGTATTTTAAAGTTACAACCACAAGGTAGCAGAAGAACTTTAACTTGAGCTGCATCCAGTGCTGTAACAAAAGTCTGGGCAGATAAGAAAAGCTCATTTAAAAAAAAAACACTCAAGACATTCCTTCATGACATGAATGCTAACATTCAGCTGTGTTTGGAAGTACAGCGGTGGGAAAAACTGCATAATATGTAATGTAGTCACATCACAGGGAATGTTTAAAAATTATATTTTATAACCCATGAAATACAGTAACATTTCTCTCATTAGATTTGGGGTTTTTTTAATCGTTTAAAGTCTGGGAGCTGATTACAATGTGAATTCAATTTTGTTCTGTCATTGAATGAAGTACTCATTTTCTTGGTGATTACATGTGCAGATATTCCTAATTTCACAATAAAAAGGGTGTAATTTTTTTGTTTTTTCATTAAACTTCAGTATCTTTTCCATTTTAATTTTTTCTTTATATCTAACTTCCTTTTACCTTTTGGGGTTGGGTTCTTCCTTTGAAATCAGTGGAGGTTAGACTCCTAAATACCTTTGTCGACCTGGTGCTTAGCTTTGGCCTAGCTTTGTTCCCTTTGAAGCTCATGGTAGAACTCCCACTGATCTCAGTAGACGCAGGGGTAGGTCAAGCAGTGCACTTTTGGAATTCCCATCTTTGTTTCTAAAGCACAGGGTTTTTAGCAGCGCTGTTGAAATCATATAATTTGAGTCTACATAAGAAATATAGAGGAAAAAATTTAACTCACAAAATGGCTTTAATAATTGTTCCAACATTTGGAACCTGCCCGAGTTGTCAGCAGGCGACCTGGTACCAATCTGTGTTGGGAAACTTGTCTATTTGCTGTAGGAAATGGAAGTGGCAGTTCTTCCTAATTACATATTATCTATCCTTTTGGGGTTTAACCAGCTGTCTCGTGTGATCCTTGTGGAGGTGTTAACTTTCATTTAATAAAAACAAAACAGAACAACTCTGCATTGTGTCTGGATATGATACAAGAGACAGAGACGTAAAACAAGGTCAAAAGAGGGTAATTGCAAACTCCAAGTGAGATTAGCTAAAAGAAGATCAACAGACATTCTTTACCACAGTAATTCTAATTAAAACATTGTTCACTGTATAAAAATTTACTAACAAAGAGGTAGCTTAAAATATAGTTTTCAAAATTTATGTTTTGCTTCCAGTGTAAGGAATCCTACACATCTGATCAAAAAGTTACATATAGAAAATAACAGTTCAAGCAAATAGAGATTTAAGCATATTTAAGTGAATGTAAATGTTTTGACTACAACTCACATAAAGGAAAAGGGAAGCTAACCACCTGAAATTTTCCCCCTTGGTTTTCACATGGTTAAATTCTGGTTATCCAGTGTGGCTCATCTTGTACATACGAATTGCTTTTGATCAGATATATATGGAGGCACAAATTAGGCATTTGGAGGGACCAAAAGCTTTGGGGAGATTGAGTTTAGGGATTGCTAATGGAAATTAGAGACTTTTGATAAATGACAATGTCACAAATGCAAACACACACAAATATATATATCAGAACAGCATGGCTTCTTTGCAACTATAAGTCTACGAAAAACCTGAGATTAACATTTGAAGTGAAATATGGGAGCTAGGTAATGATCTGGATTACAAACAAGTCTTTTATTGCATTTAGTAGCTGAACCATTTTTATACTGATTGGAGTGCTGTGCAAACCCTACAGTTTTTTTAAACACTTCACATTCAGCATTTGAAAAGCTTTGTCTTCCCACTTATTGTACTTATGAAGCTCATCACTTCTTCTAACAAAAATTAAACATTTTCAAGTATCTTCAACATTCAGTAGGAGGACCCGTGAAACAGAAAAAGTTTGAAAGACTTATTTTACTGCAGGGGTGGGGAAGAAAGGAGAAGTGGGGAAATGTTACACTAACCAGTCTAGGAAATGGGGAAATAACTTAAGATTAAATTCAGATGCT
Organism: Lepidochelys olivacea; assembly: GCF_965140295.1. Lineage (NCBI taxonomy): Eukaryota > Metazoa > Chordata > Testudines > Cheloniidae > Lepidochelys > Lepidochelys olivacea. Next base: position 33,735,774 of record NC_140415.1, read on the forward strand.
AAGCAAAAAAATTGCTGCTAATTACATGCACATTGCACCCTACTTTAAAGAAGAAAAGAGTAAAAACATAACCTCCTTCCCCTCACCATTTATGCCAGTACTACATAATTCTCCATGCAAAATATTAAAATAAATTATTTCAGGCTTCTACAAATGTTTATACACGAGTGTGGTATTATAAGGATAAGAAAAAAGGAACTATTATTAAGTCAAGAATAAATTACAAACTAAGGAGTTAGAGTCCTGAAGCAAGACAGCTTTGTTAGGCCTTGGAGATGAATAACTGAAAAGAGGATAAAAAGACTTAATTTAAACATGCATAACTCAGAACAGGCATTGCAAATAATGTATGTTTAGAAGGGGAGCAACATTATGTTAATGCACCAAGTGAGACAGCATAATCAAACTGATTTGATTTTGAAATAATCTATCCACAGTGTTTTGAGACTAGTAAAGACCCAACCCAGTGCTTATAGAAGTCAAATGGGAAGACTCCCATTGACTTCAGAGGGCTTTGGATTAAGCCTCAAAATAGAATTTCATACTGTATTTATCCTAGTTCTAAGTTTCAAATAATATATTTTTTTCTGTTTTTGTAATGTGCCAGTAAAAAAACAAACTGAAGTAAAGGCTACCCGAGTATTTCTAGCATCTGTTGTTGCCGATATCAAATGAGCAGGTACATATTGCTGCTTGAAGACTTTCATAAATCAAAGAGATCTCACTCCATAATGTTTGCACTATTTATCATATCAAGGGAGAAGAATTGCTAACCAGGTTATGGGATGCTATCAGACAGACAGCTATAATGATGTATCACTGGCCACATGTGGGAAAACTTATGGTGTATCTTATATAAGATTTTGGACTTTTATGTGTTTAGACTCCAATCCTGCAATGAAATCTATGTGTGTGGACCATTTGCCTGTGCAGATTCCTGCTACTACTACATCAGGAGTTCATGTAAATCCATGTGGATTTTATTTCAGGATTGGGGCCTTAGGTAAAGGTTTTCTTTTAGAAATGGTATATTCTGCATAAAAAAAAATCCATAATGCTTCAATTTTAGGTGATCAAATTGAGATAACATAGAGGATTCTGGTGCTCAGAAAGAGCTGAGCAGCCACTTACTGCAAATCAGGCATCTTCACAGAGTCTGCGCTGGGCACTCAAACTCACTCGTCGCTTTTGAAAATATTGGCTTTGTCAACAAAAGCATTTCTGTTGCTGTAGCACTCACAATTGTTCATAGGGAGAAAGGAGATCTCATAAAATTTAGATTTTTGAGAACACACTTGTCTCCAGGCAACACTGATGACGAGATAGCTGAGATCTGACATGTATGATGGAAAGGAAAAGAGGAATAAATATATATCAACAATGGACACAATATAAGTTATTGAACAACTAAAAACTATTAAACTTTACATTGGTTTTTAAATCAGTTCTTGCCTCTGTGTCCTATAATTGTTATCTACAATTAAACTAATGATGTAGATGGTAGACTCTGCAGCATTTACCTGTATGTGCTGTTGATTTCTTTCATGTTTCAGGTTTGAAAACAACCATCTTTAGGGATAACTACAGGCTGTACTATGTATGTATATATTATCTAGCTGTGTATGACCCCCAACAACACTTTGGTCCTGAGTCTCCCTCAAACTTCTCCCCTGAAGTGTCCAGCTCCTCTTAGAGGTACCACTAAGTTCACTGCCTCCAAAGAGCCAGTACACACAACAGCTTGTTAGCTCAGCTGGGATGGTCACTCCACCTTAATGCACAGCCCTGAGATAGTTTGTAATAAAACCAAGAATACGTTTATGAACAAAGAACATAGGCTTCAAGTGATTTAAAGCAAGAGTGAAAGAGATATGAAAGGGTTGCAAACAAAACAAAAATAACATGTTTTCTGGTGTCTAAAATTTAATTCTAGCAAGGTAAAACTTTGCCTAACATAGATTCTTACTCACACCAGGTTATCCGCATTGCCCAACTAATTTAGCAAGAGGACCCATCTTTCATAGATACAAAGCACTGGCTTCTTTGTTCCCAGATTATGGATGACTCAGATGTCTCTTTGCTGCCCCCCCCCGGCATATTACTCCAAAAATCATTATTTCTGTTTAAAGAGCCCAGAAGGTACAGACACCATCTCCTGTAGTGATCATTAAGCAGTAATCTCCCGTACTTACTAATTGGTGGCTTTGTTTACCTTACATGTAAATAACACTTTTCATTGTCCTCTGCAATCAAGCTGGTCAGACAAGTAAAATACATGTTCCTTTGTCTAAGGCAGGCTGGGCTTTATTAACTACCTGCCAAACACCTTTTAAGAATGTATTTCCAGCATGAATTTATAACTCTTTGTACACACCCTGTACATACATCACACAATGATTTTCGGGACCAGCTTGTTATCAGTTTGCATATGATACTGTACACAATACCTTTTAAATACAGATTACGATAACAGTAAACTGTTTTGTCCCCTCTGTCTGTTAAAAGACTCAAAAACATAATATCAGAGTTTCCCTAATTTCACATACAGCATTGTTATATACATTTCCCAGTGATATTTATGACCAGTGTGTTATCAGTTTTCAAGTGATTATCATGACAGGGTGTCAGGTATATTGCACCGGTCAGGCCAGCTGAGATTTACTGTTATATCCCCAGGAGCCCTTTGCCATCTTGTACTGGGGTGCTTTTAGCGTCACAACTTCATGTAGGGAATACCTGTAAAACTGTAATAATTTGAATAGTAACCACTGTGCTGTGTAAAAGTAAGGACCGATATAAAGCACTGCACACTTAGGTTAGAATGGTTTCCCGTCCTTTGTCAATTGTGGTTTATCTTAAAAGCAGTGGTTGGTATGCCCAGGTGAAGTGAGACAAGACACTGTATGTAAAGTATTATTGTGAGATTTATGATTGTTTCTAATGTGTTTCAACTATGAAATCTAGTATCTCATTTATTTGGTGTGGTCTGTAGAAATGGGCTCAACTGTTTCTGAAAACTTCCAAATACAGGACAGACTTGCTTACCCATAAAGTGGTAAAACAAAAGGTAAAGCATAACTTAGGGGATTGGTAATGGCAAGCTCAACAGATACTACTGTGGCATTTAGCACTTCACAGGATCAGGCCCACAAACTTCTTACCTAGATAGATAGGAATTTATTTCCCTTAGCATCTACTAAAACCTGGTAACAACTTGTCAATGCAGAAATAGAACTAGCTAGACTTCAGAGAGACAACCTAATGATTCTGTGTTTCCTGCTTGGTTATAATATTAGACAACAATGGAGAGTGAAAGAAGAGAGTTCTTTGTCCTTATTAAATTAGTGGAAAAGAACAGGGATGGATAAAACAATTGCATTGAACAGATGACGGTAGACACTAAAGAAGTGTGTTTTACAGCAGTTGCACTTGATTCTTCCTTAACCTCTTAAGAAATGTGTTTTGATTATTAATAATACTGGTTGTACTTTTAAAGACCCTTCCATCTGAAGTACAAACCTTTTAGTAAATTAGGCTGAGATTCCCTATGGGGGAATTAAGGGACACAACGTCAGTGGGAACTGGGTGCCTAGCTCCCTTAGGCCTCATTAAGTACATCTGCACTGCATTTTAAAACCTGGAGCTTGTGTGGCTCACACTACAGTACTAAAAACTGCAGTATAGACATTGTGGCTCAGACATTGAAGCCTGGGGAAAAGAGAGAGCTTCAGAGCCCGAGCTCCAACCCAGGCCACAATGTCTACACTGCTGTTTTCAGTGCCGCAGCATGAACTCCTCAAGTCCAAGTCCTGGGTTCTGAGACCTGGGTTCTGAGACTCTCTGTCATGGGTTTGAAAACATAGTATAGACATACCTCTGGAAAATCCCACCATTAAATATGATCATTTCCAGTTTCCAGGTGGGGAAGCCAGACATAGAATCGTAGAAATGTAGGGCTGGAAAGACCACAAGATCATCCCTGACAGGTGTTTGTCTAATCTGTTTTTAAAAGCCTCCAGTGATGGGGATTCCACAACCTCCCTTGGAAACCTATTCCAGAGGTTAACTATCCTGACAGTTACAATGTTTTTTTCTAGTATCTAGCCTAAATTTCCCTTGCTGTAGATTAAGCCCATTACTTCTTGGCCTGCTTTTAGTGGACATGGAGAAGAATGGATCACTGTCCCCATTATAATAGCTCTTAATGTATTTGAAAGCTATTATTAAGCTCCCCCTCAGTCTTCATTTCTCAAGACTAAACATGCCCAGTTTTTTTAACCTTTCCTCTTAGGTCTAGTTTTCTAAACCTTTTTATCATTTTTGCAACTTTCTGGATTCTCTCCAATTTGTCCAAATATTTCTTAAAGTGTGATGCCCAGAGGTGGACACAGTACTCCAGCTGAGGCCTCACTAACACCAAGTAGAGTGGGACAATTATCTCCCCTGTCTTATATATGACTATCCTGTTAATATACCTCAGAATGATATTAGTCTTTTCCGCTACTGCAACACATTGTTGACTTATATTCAATTTGTCATCCACTATAACCCCCACAGCCTTTCAGCACTACTACTGCCTCGCCAGTTATTCTCCATTTTGTAATTCTGTATTAGATTTTTCCTTCCTAAGTGTAATATTTTGCATTTACTTTTACTAAATTTCATCATGTTTATTTCAGACCAATTCTCCAATTTGTCCATGGGCCAATTTTCCCATTAGTTGCCCCCATGCAAACAGACTGGACTGAATGAAGTTGCACCATGTATATAACTGAGGGCAGAACTGGATCCTCAGACACAAACTAACTCATAGTTTTTCATGTGTTTGTAAGCAAACAGTCCACACTATGTAAAAACTAAAGGCCCAATTGTCCTTTCTCATGGGAAAACCCAAGGAGTGGGGAGCAAAACTCTGAGGTTCTATTTGCTTGAGCATTCTCCCTAATTGTTCCATTGGAGATGCAGGGATAGGCACTGCACAACAGGTCCTGAGACTAGCCTGACAAACTCTCCAGATGTCCTGTGTTTTGCATGGATCCTAGGGGATTGGTGAGAGGCCCTGGCCATCCATGCTGAAGCACAGTGTCTTCACAACAGCTATCTGCAACACCCAGGCAACACAGCTCCAAGTGAAGCTAGGTTTGGGGCATTTGATAGCTGCTTCCAGGACTTTACTTTTAACAGGGGCTCTCAATAGCAAATGTATCTTAGGCTGCATTATTTTTCTGGAGGACTAGTAAAGGGCAATAATCTGTATCCTCCTTAGCCCCACTCCTATCCTGCCTATTGTCCAACCCTTCCCCGCAGGTATCCCAAACCTGCAGAGAGATCTCTGTTGAATCTGAAGAAAGGAAGGAAGCTCTGGCCACCACTCCATGCCACCCTATATGGTAGGTCCATACTCAGAAATGCATGATCAGCACTAAGTGCATTAGTCGTTTGGAATAATTCCATCTTCACCTATGCCTATCCCAAAATGGGATGTGATTTAGCACATTTGAGTGTAATAGTTTATATTTGGGCAGCAGATATCAACCACTGCTAGTACTTCATCATCTACACGTCTCTTTGATCTGAGTTATCTCGTTTCCATTTTATTCCAAACTACAATGAACACCAATGTCAATTTAATCCGCTCCTTATTGTTATTTTTATTTCTAGCCATATTGATGTGATCCTGCTTGTATCTTCTTTAATTTTCCTTATCTCAGTTCATTCCAAACTTCCTTCCTCATGTTTCTGTTCAAAACCACTTCTTTCCCTTACTATTTTATCTGTGAATCAGATAAAATGGTGTATTTTTTGCTAGCCAAAGCCTGGATGATGGAATACCTTCTGTATTCAGTTCATGTAATTTCAGTTCCCATATATTTAATATTCTATTTTTTAAGACAGACACCTTAAACATTGCCCATGATTGATTCTCTTAATACATGTCAAAGCCTCTCCTCATTTTCTGATTTGTTTTCCCCCTCAACATTCCTTTTTTCTTTCTAGGCCTATCTGTCAGCTTGACTACTTAATATTGTTTCCCTTCTGTCAACCATTTGCTTACTTTATTCAATTTATCCTTACTGTGTTGTTTTTTCATATAAATTATGTCTTTCTCTTCCTCTCCCATTCACTCGTATAAACTCTACCTGTACAGCTCTCATCAGTCTCTCAATTGTTACAATGGCCTCCCATTTAATTCAGCTATCCCCTAAAATTAAACTGATGGTCTCCTGAATTTCATGAAAAGTACAGGAAAATAATACAAAACGCTCTCAAGAAAGAGAGGAAGGCTGGTCCAGGGGTTGGGGCCCTCGGCTAGGCCATAGGAGACCTAGGTTCAATTCCCTGTTCCACCACAGGCTTCCTGTGTGAACTGAACAAGCCATTTATCCAATTTGTGCCTCAGTTCCCATCTGTAAAACGGGAGTAATAGCACTTCCCTTCCTCACAGAGGTGTTGTAAGCATACATACATTAAACATTTTGTGAGGCACTTTGAGATCTACTGATGAAAAGCACTACATAAGATCTAGGTTTTATTGTTACTTTAGCTATTCACACACACTGCCTCACCTATATTGGAAGCTCCTGAATTTCATGGAAACTTTTTTAAAGGTCATAACATTTTTGTATTGTATATTTTGTCAAATGTATGCCCACCACTTTAGCCAGACATCGTACTTGTACATGCATAATGGTTTATAATTAGCACAACTCACTGCTCCTAAGATGCTATGAACAAGTTACATATTGTGCCCATTCTAGCAGCAGTGCCATTCTAGCAGCAGATGAAAACTCAGGAGGCCTGACGACCAGCCCGTATTCTCCTCTAATCAGACTCCAAAGCCTCTTGTTTCCTTTCCTCAGAGGCAACCATTTGTTAAAGAAGTCAGAGAGTAGGTAATGATTTAGATATTCCATTGTCACTTCACGTGTTCTTCCTCCTAAGCCACGTGCCTTCTGCAAAGTGCTGAGCATTCCTGGAGCTGGAATCATTTTAAATCAACAGGAGCAAAGGCTACGCAGCATCTTGGAGGAATCTGAGTTTACAGTACATATCAAAAAGACAGAAGCATCCACTGCAAGCATGACTGGGTTTGTCATTGGTGTAATGGGCAGCTCACCATAACTAATTGCAGGCTTCCAGTCTCTAGCTCAGTCTTAATTGCTGGATGTTCTTTCTTCATGTAGTCTTGATGTTATGAATAGACTATTCAGCAGACAGTAGATAATCCCTTCCTTTTAGTAGAACTATCGTCCCTTTCACTACTGATCTATACTGGTTTGTTGCTCTCTGGCTATCTGTCTTTAGGAATCTTTTTATTCTTTTCTTTTGATCTCTAGCAGTCTATTTTTTTCTTCCTTGCAAATTGAGGTGCCCAACTCATTGTGGTTGGGACACTCTCAAAGTACTATAGTGTTTCCCAACCAAATAATTCTGTTAGCCACAAAGTAAACATTCTGGATGCTTGACACTCTTTTTAGGTGTAAAATTCTCCCCTGTACAGAAGGCCAATAATATAAGGCTATTGAAGTCCCACTAATGCCTAGGAGGTTTAAGTGCTGGTCCCTCTGGTTTTTCAGTATTAACAGCCGGATCTGTTTCTGCAAGCCGTTTTGTTTGAATTGAATCACACAGTTCCTCAGACAAATCTCCTTAAGAAGTGTTTAACTGGCAACATTCTTACAGCTTCCATATAGATCTTCTAACAACAAGAAACAATTTTTATTTTTTCCTTTCTTTTTGTGTGTGTGTGTGCTTTGACGTAATTTAATCTGTTAATGAATACAAGGGGACTCTCTAGCAATGCATTTATTTATAGTATTAAAGATTCTGCACCTGATTATTCCCCCATCCTCTGTCTGCGGATCTCCCGCTCTCATGAGCAGAGGCTGCTCAGACATTTCCATGGCCTGGAGGCAAAAATCCTTTGAGCAGATGTCTCTGGTCTCCAGCTGTTTCCCCCAGGATTTGAAGTCAGCCCTGAAGCCAGTATCCACATTGCTTCAGACTGATCCTGCAGCCAGTTCACGGGAGGGCAAACCCCACCCTGTGCTGAATGACTGAGAAGAAATCTCCAGGAGGAGATGGATCTTTGCAGAGTTTTCCTTCCCCTCTAGCCCCTACCACAGGTTATCACACAAGAGGGGTGCCCAGGCCTATGTCTTTTTTTTAATTAAGCCATCTGTAAAAACAGCACAAAGTTAATAAAATGGCTCTGTGAGTGGGGCTTGTTTGCTGTTTGTTTGTTCATCTTGGCCTGTTAGAACATTTCCTGCACAATAGTACTCTTATCTTTTCTGTGTGTGTAATACTGGGTGTAGTTTGCCCATTTATAGAAAACAGCACTCCAATAAGATGTTCAGACCCCACTGATGCCTTTAATGGTTTGATTCACTGAGGTGCTGAACACTCTCAATTCTTGTTGTAAGCTTTCGTGGGCTAGAACCCACTTCATCAGATGCATAGAGTGGAAAATACAGTAGCAGGTATATATACATAGTACATGAAAAGATGGGAGTTGCCTTATCAAGTGTGGGGTCAGTGCTAACGAGACAATTCAATTAACAGTACAATACGAAGGGAGGAAAAATCACTTTTGTAGTGGTAATGAGGGTGGCCCATTTCAAACAGTTGACAAAGAGGTGTGAGTAATAGTAGGGGGAAATTAGGTTTTGTAATGACTAATTTCTCCCTACTGTTACTCACACCTTCTTGTCAACTGTTTGAAATGGGCCACCCTCATTACCACTACAAAAGTGATTTTTCCTCCCTTGGTATTGTACTGTTAATTGAATTGTCTCGTTAGCACTGACCCCACACTTGGTAAGGCAACTCCCATCTTTTCATGTACTATGTATATATACCTGCTACTGTATTTTCCACTCCATGCATCTGATGAAGTGGGTTCTAGCTCACGAAAGCTTATGCCCAAATAAATTTGTTAGTCCCTAAGGTGCGACAAGGACTTCTCGTTGTTTTTGCTGATACAGACTAATACAGCTACCACTCTGAAACCTGTCAATTCTTGTTGGTTTCCGTTACAGCTGAGGGTGCTTAGTACCTTTGGGAGGCACTCAGCACCCACAGATTTTGGTTCTAACGGCTAGGTTGTGACATTAGGCACAGCCCGAATCAAAGGCTAGTGTGTAAGCTGAACTTCTTCACTTCTTCTTCTGAGTCACGATTCCTCTTCCTCTTGCACCGGGGAAATGGTAACTTACTACTGGCCTATATTAGCTGCAAATTATAACACCCAATGCTCTAGCTCAGCTGTGCTGGCCAGCAAGTAGGGGGAGTGCAACCAAAGTTCCACTCACTCCCATCCCCATTCATTCCTGGCCTACCTGCTACATGCTCTGTGCCCCCTTTCTCCTATATACCTGGATTCAAGGTCTGGGTATGTCACCCACAGGTGTAAGGGGATGTTCTTGTCATCCCTCCCTTATATTCTTGCACAGGCATGCTGTCCAAACCATTCTTAGTCCAAAGTTAGTACTAGATGAGTCAGTTTTCCCATGTGTAGCCAATAAATAATAAGTTCAGCTACTCCACTCTGCTTTTAGAGCTTTCTTTTCTTGTTACTTTACTAAGTAAAATAAAGTTCTTCTGTTCTGGCAAAAGACAAAGAAGGGAAACCCTTCTACTTCTTTCATCCCTCCCCCTTTTCCTCAATCACTTTGTAATGCCCAAGCCATACAGTATATATGGCTGACAGACACATTTTTCTTTCATATTAATTTCAGCTTTATTGTTATGCTTTTATTTCTCTTTTCATGGTATGGTCTCATTCAGCTAGATCCCAGCCCTTATCATTAGCTCATTTGTCACCAAAAAGAGATGTGTTCTCAGGGCAGGCAGAGTTCGATTAGTTCTAATATCAGAACAAAATCTATCTGTTTTTAAACCACATTCATCGCCACGGTACCGGAGTGCCTACGCTTCAAGGAGAATGGCTGCACTTCACGCAGCTAACATCTCAGTCATATAGTATACAGGATGGGTTACAAAGAGCAGTTTTTCTCGTGCACTCACATTTTGAAGTAATCATTTTATTGTGCCTGCAATGGTTATCCATGTTGCTGTCACAGGGGGATCATCTTTGATCCATTGCTGCAATAAAACATGTGTTTTAGTTTATGAACTAAAAGCACTTGTGAAGTCCAGCAGTGTCACACAATCAGAATGGTATAGACTCCTGTGAAATCTTTATTTGCCAGCTGGAGTTTGGAAGGCAACTTGGTGTAATGCGGTATGTACCTTTGTTTAGGCTCATTTAGCAGGAAGTGCCTAAAGCTTTCTCCGCTGATATTGAGTGTGTACACAGAGTGACATCTCTAGTGAGAGAACAGCCAAGCCAGTCAGAAGCACGTCCTCATCTGCTGAGGTCAGCCAATATGCTGTAACAGCTAATATTTTGGGCTTTCAAAGGGTGGGAAGTTTGGAGACTATTTTTTCCCTTCTCTCCCAGGAGAAAGTATAAATACCAAACAGGCCCATTTGATATCTGGAAACTAACAGCTGGAGATGAGAAATGAACTTGCTGAAATCATTGAGTGACAGAATTTGAGCCCAGGGATTAATTTCATCTTTCCTAGTGCAGGGAGGGGTAAACTACACCTTCCTGTGTGGACCCAGCCTGTTGTGCCCCCAGGAGATGGTATGTGGCCTCCCGCTCTGCAAAGTAGTGTTCTATGCTCTCCCTCAGGGTATTTATCAGGGAGGTCAACTTCAGTCTCCCCCAAGGGGTCCATTGCAGCCCAACTGCTAGAGTGGTACATGGCATCAGAGCATTCCCTGGCCCTAACAAAGCCATAAACTTGGCCAGCTCTCTCTAAATTTGGGAAGAGTTCTGACTGGCTTTGAGCCCTCTTCCCTAAGCTCTTTGGGACACTCTCATTTGTACAGTGCCTAGTGCAATGGTGCCCTCCTGCTACTCTCAGGGCACAACGCACCCCAAAAGGGGAAGGATGGAAGCAGATGCATAGCTTCTCTACTCCTCATGATCAGTCCCTGGAACTACTTGGGTATGGTGCAGGGCACAGACTGTACCAACCAAAGGCACAATCACTCCCAGAACTTTGCTGAGGAGGAGCAGCTCTGCACTGCACCCAGTATGTGCTGGTGGCTAAATGCCATTAACTGGCTTCATATTTTCATAAGGTCCAATTGTTACATGGCGATCTGAATGAGATTTTCCCCTTTTCTTACCTATAGGTAGTTCTGAGGCAAAATGTTCATAATAGCTTGTAAAACAATTACCCTTTGTTACCAAGTGCATTCTAGGATTGTAAAAGGAAAAAATAAAAAGCTCATTTGAAAGTGAATTCAGTCATTTCTTACACAAAAAGCACCCTCAGGAAGAATACAATTTATATTCATATGTGTTTTTTACCTGTCATTCCTTCATCTTGATGGCTGTCAGAATACCAGATTTTTGGTAGCGTTGCAATTGCTGAAGAACTTAAATATACCCTGTGATTATATTCTGCAAGGCGGACAGCTGGAATTCTGAATGGCCATCTGTAATGCTATTGGCAATACTATTCTCCCTTTGTTGCAGAAATTCAGGTGCTTGTCTTCTATTGTAATTAGTGTTTGATGTTTGGAATAGTTTCTCTCTCTCTCTCTCTCTCTCTCTCTCTCTCTCTCTCTTTTAACATTACTGATACAGTCAAAAACTGCATAAATTACTATTTCACCCAGCTTGGATGTTATGTTATGTTAAAATACCTTATGGAATTGTAAACTAGTCTGTTTCAAAAATCCTTGGCAAACTATACAAAATTGTGTCCTTTCTAGGGACCATTGGTAATCTATAATGTAAGTGAGAAGAACAATCAAATGATATTTGATAGGCCAGCATGGTAACATTGCAGTTATTAACAGAGTTTATCTAAAAATTAAATGTGAAAAAATCTTATAGCCAATATAATGAAACAATCACTATGTTGAGGGTTGTTTGTTTTTTGAGAGAGATGGTAATCAAACATTAAATATTTCAGAGAGGCACTGAAGCTAAAATGTCTTTAAAGGAGCAGACACCTTTATTCTTGTTACGTGTTTTAATTATTTGCTTTTCTGTATACTTCCCCATTCAACATATATATAGTGGAAGTGTACAGAAAAGCAAATATTATATATATATATATAGTTAACATGTTTTTGTTCATGGTAAAATGGTGGACAGTGAAACTAGAACCAAGAGATGGCAGTTTTTTTCCAAACTGAAAAAAAAGAAAAAAAAAGAAACATTCACCTTAACAGCTGTGGAAAAATCCAATTCATATTTCTTTTCCAATGCATTTATAGTGGATATGATTTTCTGAGCTATCATGAACTGGCATGCCAGCTTGTGGTAACCAGAAATGTTACTTGCCATGCTACTGGACAAGTTAATTTTCATTGTGTTGAGGTATGGAGGCATGGCCTGTACATGAGTGTTAGGGCTGTACAAACACTGCAGTTTATGTGGACCACACAAACTGAATCCTGCAGGGTCTACTCAAGTGCTGGCAGCAAACCAAACCTCACACATTTTCTTTACGTTTGCATCGTACATTAACCCAATAAAACCATTTAAATCCAGTTACAGTATCTGCCTCTATATGGCCCAGCTAATGCATTTTAGCTAGATGTCAGCATTCTACCTGAGGGAGAAATGTCCTCTACTCTCCAAAAATATTTATTATTTTCCTTTCTGATCATCGGTCCAACAGAAGTGTCTAGAAAGTTTTTCTGGTCCTGAAAATATTTATACTTTTTAACTAAAGAAATTCCTATGGGTAGATCCCATAATTATGGATCTTTTAAACAAGACAAAAAGAAAAGGAGTACTTGTGGCACCTTAGAGACTAACCAATTTAAGAATCTGATTATCATCCTGTTTTCCCCACCACTTAAATTCTAACATGATTTAGTCACTGCTATCTCAAGAAAAGATAGAGTCAAAAACCAGTGCTTCATATATAGTGAATGCTTGAAAATCTAGCTTTCAAATGTAAAATACAAATGACTAACTCCAGCTCTTAATGACATAACAGACACTATCAGAACTGAAGTGGAAGATGCCAAGGTGGTAGTCAGGATGGTGGCCTATGGGCAGATTATTTAGTAGCTGCCTAGTGCAAAGTTCTTATGCCTTCCTCTGAAACAACTGGTACTGGCTAATGTTGGAAGGAGGATACTGGACCTTGTGGAGCACTGGTTTGTCTTCCTTTGTTTGTGGAGCACTTTGTTTCTGCTGTCTTGGAACCTTCAAGGGCTGCAAATGAATGCTATGCAACTCCGGAAGACTGAGAATCCCCTGATGTGTAGTGTATGTTTTGTTTCTAATACATAGAATTTACAAGACTTTGAATCTTCAACCTGTCATTGTCCTCTGTCTTGTGGTAATTCTTTTGAGCTGGCCCAGGACTCAGTATAACTCCCTGACCTTGGACTAGTGTAATATTTATTCCCTCAGAGGATTCCTTTATATAGGGTAGGAGAATGTCATCAGCTAAGGTTTATGAACCATTAGGAAACTTGGGCTGAGATTCACAAATATATAAGACACCGAAACCCACCCTTTATATTGAAGTTCCATGTGAACAGTCACAGCTCTTTCATTTAGGGCTAGATCCTACAGTCTTTACTCAAGAAAAGTATCTTTTGAAATCAATGGGGCATTTGCTTGAATAAGGCCTGCTTTAAGGACTTTAACAGTAAGTTAACTGTACTAAGTCATGTATCTATACTACATATTGACATGGAGAGTGGTTAATACAAATGCCCACAGCCCTGCTAGAGTTAGAATGTCCTTTATTTTGTTCCCTGTTCCGGTGCAAGTTGCCAACTGGAAGTCAGTTAGACAGCCATTCAAAGTTGAAAGACCAATAAACAATTGAGTCAAATCTGTCATTTACTAGGTTGACATTTCCAAAAAGAACTGGTGTGCTTGATTACTGAATATATTATATCTGTGCACAGAATATAAATGAAAAGGAGTTAAAATCAGATTTTCTTACACTGCAGTCCTGCCTGAAAGTCTGACTGCTAGCTGTCCCTCCCAGGCCTTTAAGATTTGAATAGCTAGCCACTGCTTATGACCTAAACTAGCAGCTACATGTGTAAAGATGTAGGGTTTATAAATATAGTTTGATAGATAGAAACAAAAAGAGATATACATGATCTGATTCTCCCCTATAGCTAACAGAACATTGGGAATTATTAGGAAAGGGATAGATAATAAGACATAAAATATCATATTGCCCCCATTTAAATCCATGGTACGTCCACATCTTGAGTACTGAGTGCAGATCTGGTTGCCCCATTTCAAAAAAGATATATTAGAATTGCATACAGTTCAGGAAAGGGCAACAAAAATTATTAGTGGTATAGAGCAGCTTCCATACGAAGAGACATTAATAAGACTGGGACTTTTCAGGTTGGAAAAGAGACAGCTAATGGGAGAGGGGATATGATAGAGGTCTATAAAATTATGACTGGTGTGGAGAAAGTAAATAAGTAAGTGTTATTTACTCCTTCTCATAACACAAGAACTAGGGGGTCACCAAATGAAATTAATAGGCATCTGGTTTTAAAAAAAACAATAGGAAGTATTTCTTCACACAATGCACAGTCAACCTGTGGAACTCTTTGCCGGAGGAGTTTCTGAAGGCCAAGAATATAACAGATTTCAGAAAAGAACTAAATAAGTTAATGGAGGATAGGTCCATCAATGGCTATTAGCCAAGATGGGCAGGGATAAAAAACCATGCTCTGAAGTGTCCCTAGCCTCTGTTTACCAGAAGCTGGGAATGGGCAACAGGGGATGGATCACCTGATGGTTACCTGTTCTGTTCATTCCCTCTGAAGCACCCAGCATTGGCCATGGTCGGAAGACAGGATACTAGGCTAGATGGACCATTGGTCTGACGCAGTATGGCCGTTCTTATATTCCCCTTATGTCCCCTGGTGTAAATGAGGAGTAACCTTTTGATGTCAATGAGAATTCACTGATATAAAGCCATTGTAAAGGAGAGGAGAATCAGTCTGACTATCTTTATGGGTAGTTTTCTCATACTATATTAAAACTTTAAATGTACATGACTTAGGCCTACATTTTCAAATAATCTTTGCATACACACATAGCGTTATGCTGTATCTGAGCACTCTTCTGTTTGTAGGAAATGTGATCTGTTTTCAAAGACATATGTGGATGCCTAGGATGATCTGAAAATTAGGCCCAAATAGTGAGTGATCAAAGTCTAAGTGCTGTGTGTGTATGCACAGATTTGAGATTTTGGATAAGGGGCTTTAGTTCGTCATAGAAGAGCTTTGTGTAAGCTTGAACGCTTGTCTCTCTCACCAACAGAAGTCGGTCCAAATGCCCACTTTTATCAAAAAAAATTGGGTATAGAATGTGCAGGGAAGTGAGTGGCGATGCCAGGTCCACGCAGGCAGGGAGGCAGGATTCGGGCAGTGGGCAGGCAGGGCTCAAGCAAGCAGCGACACCAGCCCTGTGGGTGGAGGGGTTCAGGGCTCTGATGAGCGACTTGGGTCAGCTACATTGGGGGCGGGGGCCCTCAGGCCAGCCCCGGGTGGGAGTAGGGACTTAGACTAGTGGCTCAAGCCAGTCCCACATGGGGGGGGGGGGGGTTTGGGCTAGCCCCACGCAGTGTCCCATTTTCCCTTTGGGAAATATGGTCACCCTACACATGAGGCTTTTTTTCCTGGAGGCTGCTCCAAGAACTGAACTGTGTTCAGGAGCAAAGGATGTGTGAGAGAGTAATCACTTGTTAGCACTGAGTCATCACAGGAGTGCTCAAGTACAGTGAAATTGCATAGCTAATTGCAATGGTCCACAGCAAGTGTTGCTAGGTATTTGGTCAACGTACAAAGACAATACCAAAAGACGTGGAATTTTCAATGAATTTAGTGCTTGTGAAAAGTGTCAGTTCTAGGTCTGAGTCCTCTATCCCCAGAACAGGTAGCGCACAGACAGCATCCAGGTAAACTTCTCCAAACTTTGTTTCCATTGTGCCTACGCCTTAGCCTGGAGGGATCACCATTAGCCTGTGTAGCAAGGCGAAGTGGCCTCCTTCTGAGTTGACAGGGAGGAACCGGAAGTATAAGAGGCGGGTCTTCAGCTCAGCTGCGCCAGCATCAGGGAAGGAGTCAGACACCTCTGTCATGCTGCTTGCCCCTCCACCAGGGACCAATCTATGCCAACCCCTGCTCCTGGAGGAGGACCCCAAGGGAAGAGAGCTGCTGAGGCTGCCATCAGCCAAGTACCCCAAGAAACTGTGGGGACTACTGGCTTCAGAGGAGCCTGAGGACCTGTAAGCAATGGAGCCCTACAAAAAAGTTGGGGTAGGAATTAGCCCAGGGAAACCAGACATTAGTCCAGTTGTGTTGCAGAAACTACAGTCAGCATGTTTCGGGAGGATCCCCACAGACCCAGTTGTGGGATCACTCACCACTGATAGGGACATGGGCTGGGACCTGGTGGAGTAGGGTGGCCTGGGTCTCCCTATCCACTGCTGCCAACCCCATCCCTGGGGTGACAGACTACCCACCTGAGACCGGATGGCCTGTGTCTGTTTGCTGCCTGACCTAGCCAAAGAGCTCGGCTATAGACTGCTGCTGCCCTGCCCTGCCCAGAGGGCTTGAGCCTGTGTTTGCTGTCTGCCCCAGCCAGGGAGCTGGTCTGAAGAATGCTAATTGCCCTGCCCCGCCCCTACGGGCCAGAGACCTAGACTCTTTACTGGCACATACTACACTTGTCCCCTGCCAGTTGGCTATCAGCTGCTAGGTGGCATAGCGAGGTGGAGTGATCTCCCTCCACAGCTGATGGAGAGGAACCACTCAAAGCCACTACAGAAAAGAATAATTTAGGCCCACTTTCCTATATAATTGTACGAATTAGACCTGTATTGTTTTTATCTGTCTTATCATAGGTAGGAAAAAAATATGGTTTGAGGGGCAGGGAGGGGGAGTTCTCCAGAACCTCTTGTGTGCACATCTGAAAGAGAAGTTGGCAGATGGATTGTAGAAGTCAACCCTTCCCACACACAAGGTGACTATTCTTGCAGAACCAAAAGTGCAGCCACTCCTGTTCAAACTTGGTATAGCAATGGCTCAGCCTGCCTCCCCTTGCTCCTCTCTCAGCCTTCTCCAGAATACATCAGTATGGGAATGCAGGGGTGACCTCCATGGAATTGGATTCCATAGTAAGAGTGGGAAACAGTTTTCCTATCCTGTGAAAATTTGTGAGATTCTGAAAAATCTTCACATCCCAAATTGGGAAGAAACAAAAATATTTGTGAACTGAAAATTTTAAAAAAAGATTCTGTTCTGGTCAATCAAAACATTTCATTTCAATAATTTTTAAACACTTTCTTTAGATTTCATTTTTTATACTGTCCTTAAATTTCTAAACAAAAAGTCATTTTAACATGGAAAACTGAAGTTTTTCATTTTAAAAATGTTGAAATAAATATTTCAATAATTCAATTTTTTTTTAATTTTCCAGTAAAATAAAGTTGATTGAAACCAACTCTTTTGCACAAGATGTTTGTTTCAAATAGGCATTTTTTAGGACAAAAACATTTTGACTGTGTACTCTACTCCACAGTATATAGGGATTCCCAACTCCTGCCTCCTACATACAGCAGAGCCACACTGGTTCTGCTACTGGGCTTTGTGCAAGCACAGAAAAGGGGCTGAATTTTTTGCTTAACACAGGAAGCTGTCATAAAGTATAAATAGCTCTAATGTTGGCACAACAAAGGCAAGGGTTGCTATTGCACAGCAGAGCCTGTAGCCTCAAAAAGAAAACCAGAAGTATGTAAACTGGCAAGGATAACTGTTCTTAGTTCACTTTTTCAGAAGGGAGAAATATATAAATATGACACTCTTCTATATTTGTCTAATGAGTCCTATTAACCCACCACCATTACTGCTCAGGAAAACATATACATTGCTTTAAATGGAATATAGAGTATTTCTGCATATTGCACTTAAATACATAAATGTTTTGTTGTCTCTTCTGTTTGTTCTTTAAGTGTTCTGTAAAATTTTATCTGCATGAATCCCATTGAGGCTTCATGGGAGTTTCACTCTGCTCTGAAATTTTGAGTGAAAATTGTATATACTTAGGAATGGCTAAAGCATTCAGAAGACTTAAATAGAACACAAAATATTTCACATTTTTATTTTGTTTTTTGCTTCCACTTCTCCATTAAGGGAATGTGCTGTAATTACATAGTGATAAACTTTGAACTTCGCAGCAATTCATTAGATTTCTTGACTGCATTTCAAGGCGAGAATCTGGAGAGACAAAAATAAAGAGCCCTTCTTACAAGGACAAATTCCAAGCTGACGAGTGTACAAAGAATCCAGCTGATTCCGGCTGTCTTTGGCTGACTATAGATGCATACTTCAATGTTCAAAATAATCCATCCTGAAGATCATTCACCTCTAATATTACAAAACATTGCCAAGAACAGGATATCAGTTTGTAGTACAAAGTCACAGTAAAAGCCATTAAAACAATAACATTTGCCAGCGGTTATCACACAGTGACCACCAGTGTCTCTTTTCCAAATGTTTTAGCAGCAGAAAGAAACAAGAGAGGGAATAATCTTAAGAGGCCATGAATATATCATTCTTCCCCCAACATTCTTCTGTATACACCAGCAGAATCTCTCAGCCTAACAGATTTCCTGATCCCCCAATAACTCTTTTTTCAATTTGAGTCTCATTTTGTACTGAACTGAATTTGGAGTATAATCTGTATAATCGCAGATACCACTGTGTAGTGCTTGTTGGCAAATGTACCTGTGCCAGGTGTTGTTAGCAGCAACTAGGGCCAGGATCAAATAGTTAGGGGCCACTCTTAAAACTAACAAACCCCAATGACTCGAGCCCCACCCAGAATTTCCGGGATCATTAACTCCCTATCCTGGGTGCTCTTAATAGGTAATATGTCCCCATTCACAAGCAGAGAGTCTGTGTAGAAAACAAGGAGAACACAACGGGGCAAAAGGGAATATAGCAAAAATATATGTAAATAAATGAAAAGTAAAATACACCCCCTGTGGCAATTCTGGCAGTAACTCATTAACTTGGCTCTCCACACACCAGTGTGAATGTCCAATTGGCAAATATCTCCCTTTACCACATCACGTTCCCACTCCCTCACTCATGGTTTGATATCAGTAGGTAGTATAGTCCCAGCGTCCTGAGGTGCACTGGGGCAGGCCTGTCTCCAGTCCCTTAGGAAGTGCTTCCCGGTCCTGTCCTGAGGCTCTACCTCCATCACCGAGAGATTTCAGCTTTATTTACTGGCTGTAAGAGAGGCCTCACCAAGGGCCACACAGCTCTGCTGCTGTTCTCTATGGCTTCAGTGAACAGGCATCTCTGCACTGCGCCTGTTGAGAAGCCACCTCTACATCATGTCTCTTATCCTGACGTCCTCCGTCTGTGTCAGCTCTCTTTTGCCAAGACCTCTCAACAGCACAGGATCCTCAGAAGAGGTGAAACAGTGGCACGTAGGACACTTGAGCAGAGTCCTTGCTCCTGGAGAGACACTTCATACTGCAAGATAGGAGCCCTTTTCCCCCTTATTCAGTTCCACTAACCAGCCTGTTCTGAGTTTGTGAACTATGGTGGTGTCCAGAGTGTCACTGAAGGAATTCTTGGAAGAAAGGTCATGCTATTGAAGTGCTGTCTGTAACCATACTTACCCTGTTCACCACAGGATGGGGGCACAGAGCTCCTTTCCCTTTGGAGCCTCTGTCCATCTGGAGTTCTGACTACATAGTCATGCAGATGAAACAGCTCTGTGGCCATTCTTCCCCCGTTCACCAACAGATGGGAGCAGAGAGCTTTTTACTCCTTGGCACTTCAGGACTGGCCCCCATATAAATCTTTTAATAACAACCACTGAGGTGTTCTGCAGTCTGGTGCCCTCCCTCATTATTGCCTTCCTCCCCTCACTTTTACTTCTCCCAGCCCCATCCACTTTGCTATTTGCAAATGATAAACACATATCTTTTGATTCTATCATTCAAAGCTCAACCATCACACTGATATGTTAACTGGTTAGCATAATAGACTGTGAAAGTACATATGACTTGTGTATCTATCTACAGTTCAATAACGTTTGTGGCTGGGGTTTTTTGTGTGTGTTTGTTTTGTTTTTAGCAGTGTGTACTGCATAATAGATCTGACTTTTTGAAAGTCATACTCAACTTTGCTTCCTTTTTTTGTCTGGTGTATCGTATGTGATAATGCTAGCAATGGCTCAGAGCCTCAGCTACTGTAGATCACAGTAGTTCCATTGGCCTCAATGGTGCTTCAAGGATTTAGACCTTTAGAATAATAGCTGTCAATAACTCATTAAATAATGTAGCACTGGTAGGTTAGAATTAAATGCATTGCACCATGTTTTAGTTTTCTGATGTGTGCATTGTGGGTGATAGTATTGTTATTAATCACTGCTCTGATCAATTCTAGTAAGATCCATTTTTAAATATTAATTTGATCAGCTTTGGAGATTTGTGAAGACATTTAGCAGAAGTGGAAATGGGATTAAGAAGATATTGCAGTTTATTATAGATTTTTAAAGCTGTGTAATTTCCATCTATTTGATAACCCGGCAGTCCCACATTGTACATTTGCATCTTACTCTCACCCTTTCACATCTCCAGCCTCTGATTTGCTGGTCTAATTCTGGATCTGGTTAATTTGTACAACATTTAGTGTAGCCTCATAGATTTAAAGCCCTGTTTTAGTTGTCTTTTAACAGTTCGTTATCTGATTTCTTCTCCTTTTATCTTGTTCCCATACTGGTTTTAAAAGGCCTTACTATTCATCTTCTTCTCTATTTAGATGTAGATTAATACAGTTTTATACTTGAATGGCTTTATCCTCTTAAGTAAAAAATGGCTGATTTTTATCATTAGTAGATGGGACCGAATATTTCTTGAAGACAGTGATGGAGTTGCATTTCCAAAATACTCTTATGAACTAAAAGTGGGCATTACTATCCCACTAGTAACTGAAAGTCCTTGCTGTAGCATGGGTGTAATTCATAAAGTCATGTGTGTAAAAAAGCCAAAAATGGCTTGGATAGTAAGAGATGGTGAATCCCAGTGATGATTGAACCTGGTGATAGTCCAAACAAAAAGACATTTCAGCCATGCTTGTAGCTGTTTCCATCACTTCACTCTGACTTAATAGATGTTCTAGACTTTCGAGTGATGTTTGGGGTTATTGTGGAATTGGCTTGTGTTGAGCTGAGATAGTTGTGTGGACTGGTGCAGGTAGCAAATGAGGGTGTGTGCTGTGGCAAGGGGCTATATATACTTGGGGTTAATGCATATGCTGGTTGTGTTGATTTGTTTGTAGGGAGTTGTGCTGGGAGATTTGTGTGGATTTGTGAGGCAATTGAGCACCTCGGGGTGGCAGCTAGGCCAAGTAATCCCGCATGTGTGCTGTCTCCCTCATACACCAATTATATTGTTGTAAGCAAATTAGCTGTAAAGTAAGGGTGGTGATTAGTTGAGTTACCTCTCCTATAACAATGGTCTAGGACTCTTGGCATGGCATAGATACATGCCTTACTGTAGCTATATACCACACGGGTATAATTTGTAAAGTCAAAATGGCAGAGAACTTAAAAATTGGATGGTAACAGATCACAAAACCCAATGATGTTTGAACCTAGTGATATTCTGAACAAAAGGAGCCCTGAACCATGCTTGTGGCTGTTTCTTTTGCTTCACAGTAAGGGTATTTCTACACTGCGCAGTTGTCACCAAAACTTTTGTCTTTCGCGGGTACTTTAAAAAGCCCCCCCCCCCCCTGCAAAAGACAAAAGTTTTGCTGACGCAAGCAGGAGTGTGAACACAGCTTTGTCGGCAGGAGCACTCTGCCGACAAAATACCACAAAAGAGCATTCACACTCTCTGACTTTTAGCGACAAGGCTATGTCGACACAGCTTTGTCGCTAAAAGCTGCCTACTGTAGACAAGCCCTGACTCAACAGACATTCTAGGCTTCAGAGAGACACAGAGAGTGAGAATCCTGGAATAGATTGATGACAAACCTAAGACCACTTTATATGTTTTCTCTTCCCATTATCTTCAGCATGTTAACTTTCTCTATATTCAGGATTATTGTTTATTTCAAATATGTCATCAAAGTTACACCAGCAGCATCAGTCCCACAGGGACTCAGATAAAGGCCAGGCACTCTGCGCTCTGGCCTTACCCTGATATGGAGGGGCCCGGTGGCATAGGTATAGGTTCACTGGCTGTACACCACCCAAGATTCCCCTGCCTTGTGAGAATCCTCAGCTGCCCCTTGTGCTGTCAGGTCAGGAACCAAAGATCTGGCCCTAAAGCTCCTCTCCTTCAACAGGCAATCTGGAAGGAAGGCTGTGCCATCTATTTTCCCTGGGAGTGAATCCCCCCTTGATGCAAGTGGGCAGGCTGTTGCAGAGCAATGTAATTCACACCTTGCTGAACCAGCTTTAGTTAATATGGGCAACTATCTCCATGAATATATAACTGTTGGTATGTATATAATTTTTAACCCTGGAGCATAGTAGTAATACTTGCCATTCCTGATATGAACTCCTTCCCCTGAACTTTTCATCTGATGAAAGCCAGGCAAACATTTAGGAAAAGTGTAACATTTCCAGCAGTTCATGAACTGTTATTGAATACAAACCTCACATCCCATCCTATTTCTTGTTTAAAGAACAGTAGTGTTCTGAATAAATCTTAGCCAGAATTTCACCTATAGTCTCTTTTCACACTGGTTCCTTTGAT
This sequence comes from Lepidochelys olivacea, assembly GCF_965140295.1. Taxonomy (NCBI): domain Eukaryota; kingdom Metazoa; phylum Chordata; order Testudines; family Cheloniidae; genus Lepidochelys; species Lepidochelys olivacea. The sequence goes on from NC_140415.1 coordinate 33,758,594, forward strand.
GCTGTTTTAATTCCACTGACTTCAGTGCAGTTACTCCTGATTTCCATTGGTATAGGGGCCCATTCTGGCTGCCACTGAAATTGGTTAAATCTCCCACTGCAAGACTGGACACTAAAGTGGGGCAGAATTAGGTTCAGTGGGACCTGTCCTTCAGTTCTTCCTTAAGGACAATTCCCAATGTAGCCTGTGAGAGTCTTGCCTGAATAATAAGGGCAGTATCACACCCATGGTCCTCAATAAGGAAGCAGGAAGAACTGACTATGGGCATAATGATACTGTCCTTCTTTGTAAAGCACTTTGAGATTTACCAATGAAAAGTGTTCAAAAAGTGTTCGGTGGTGTGATGCTGTATTATTGAAATATGAACATTCTCCTGCTGGCATTAGCTCATCTTAAGTGATCATTCTCCTTACAGTGTGTATGATAACACCCATTTTTTCATGTTCTGTGTGTATATAAATCTCCCCACTGTATTTTCCACTGACTGCATCTGATGAAGTGAGCTGTAGCTCACGAAAGCTTATGCTCAAATAAATTGGTTAGTCTCTAAGGTGCCACAAGTCCTCCTTTTCTTTTTGAGAATACAGACTAACACGGCTGCTACTTTGAAATCTGTCATTTATATCAATGATATTGCCACTGTTAAACAATTGCAACAAATCTTACAAAAAGTATATAATGTAAGGTGTCAGTGGAAAAGTTATGATTTGCAAAACAAGATTATCCTGTTTATATGCATGTATCATTTTTTTTTAAAAAAAGGAGTACTTGTGGCACCTTAGAGACTAACCAATTTATTTGAGCATCAGCTTTCGTGAGCTACAGCTCACTTCATCGGATGCATACTGTGGAAAATACAGAAGATGTTTTTATACACACAGACCATGAAAAATTGGGTGTTTATCACTACAAAAGGTTTTCTCTCCCCCCACCCCACTCTCCTGCTGGTAATAGCTTATCTAAAGTGATCACTCTCCTTACAATGTATATGATAATCAAGGTGGGCCATTTCCAGCACAAATCCAGGGTTTAATAAAAACGTCTGAGGAACAGTGGGGGGGAGGGGGAATAAACAAGGGGAAATAGGTTACTTTTTATAATGAATCAACCATTCCCAGTCTCTATTCAAGCCTAAGTTAATTGTATCCAATTTGCAAATTAATTCCAATTCAGCAGTCTCTCGTTGGAGTCTGTTTTTGAAGTTTTTTTGTTGAAAGATAGTCACTTTGAGATCAGAAATCGAGTGACCAGAGAGATTGAAGTGTTCTCCGAATGGTTTTTGCATGTTATAATTCTTGACGTCTGATTTGTGTCCATTTATTCTTTTACGTAGAGACTGTCCAGTTTGCCCAATGTCCATGGCAATCTTCATCATCTGGACCCATGGAAAAGAAGCTCTTGAGGAATTCCACCATGATTTCAACAATTTCCATCCCACCATCAACCTCAGCCTGGTCCAATCCACACAAGAGACCCACTTCCTGGACACTATAGTGCTAATAAACGATGGTCACATAAACACCACCCTATACCGGAAACCTACTGACCGCTATTCCTACCTACATGCCTCCAGCTTTCACCCTGACCACACCATATGATCCATTGTCTACAGCCAAGCTCTGCGATACAACCGCATTTGCTCCAAACCCTCAGACAGAGACAAACACCAACAAGATTTCTATCAAGCGTTCTTACAACTACAATATCCACCTGCGGAAGTGAAGAAACAGATTGATAGAGCCAGAAGAGTTCCCAGAAGTTGCCTACTACAGGACAGGCCTAATAAAGAAAATAACGGAACACCACTAGCCATCACCTTCAGCCCCCAACTAAAACCTCTCCAACGCATTATCAAGGATCTACAACCTATCCTGAAGGACGACCCAACACTCTCACAAATCTTCAGAGACAGGCCAGTCCTTGCCTATAGACAGCCCCGCAACCTGAAGCGAATACTCACCAGCAACCACATACCACACAACAGAACCACTAACCCAGGAACCTCTCCTTGCAACAAAGCCTGTTGCCAACTGTGCCCACATATCTATTCAGGGGACACCATCACAGGGCCTAATAACATCAGCTACACTATCAGAGGCTCGTTCACCTACACATCCACCAATGTGATATATGCCATCATGTGCCAGCAATGCCCCTCTGCCATGTACATTGGTCAAACTGGACAGCCTCTACGTAAAAGAATAAATGGACACAAATCAGATGTCAAGAATTATAACATTCATAAACCAGTCGGAGAACACTTCAATCTCTCTGGTCACTCGATTTCTGATCTCAAAGTGACTATCCTTCAACAAAAAAACTTCGAAAACAGACTCCAACGAGAGACTGCTGAATTGGAATTAATTTGCAAATTGGATACAATTAACTTAGGCTTGAATAGAGACTGGAAATGGTTGATTCATTATAAAAAGTAACCTATTTCCCCTTGTTTATTCCTCCCCCTCCTCCCCCCACTGTTCCTCAGACGTTCTTGTTAAACCCTGGATTTGTGCTGGAAATGGCCCACCTTGATTATCATATACATTGTAAGGAGAGTGATCACTTTAAATAAGCTATTACCAGCAGGAGAGTGGGGTGGCGGGGGAGAGAAAACCTTTTGTAGTGATAAACACCCATTTTTTCATGGCCTGTGTGTATAAAAACATCTTTTGTATTTTCCACAGTATGCATCTGATGAAGTGAGCTGTAGCTCATGAAAGCTTACGCTCAAATAAATTGGTTAGTCTCTAAGGTGCCACAAGTCCTCCTTTTCTTTTTGCAAATACAGACTAACACGGCTGTTACTCTGAAACCTGTATCATTTTTTGTATCTGAAGTTAAGAATATTGGCTGTGCACTGGTATCTTACTTATGTGCTGTCTTCCTAGGCAACAGCCATCAGATAAGATTTACATCTAGGCTAGGTTTCAGAGTAACAGCCCCGTTATGTGTTGATGGCCCATCAAAGATACTTAGCTGTCACAATGGGCCATAGAAGAAACTCATTCCACCCAGATGTGTCTTCCCGAAGATGCCTCAGTCTCTAAGGGGACAATGACCTGTGAGTCCTCAAGCCATGTAAGGACATATGATATGCTCATGTGACCCTGCAATCCATCTCCTGCTAGTAACATTCCAAAGACTGGGCTGTGAGCTTTGTTTGAAACAGAAAATGTCCAGGCATATGGCAAAGGATATAAAAGACCCCTGGAATGATTCCATTCTGCCTCTTTCCTTTCCTGAGTCTCTAGACTGTGGATTTACAACTAAAAGAAGAATATTGGCTATGGACTAAGGACCTTCCAATCTTTTGGAAGTTACCAGGGACTTTAAAAGGCTACAAACCTGATAAAAGGACCTTGCCCTTATTGTATGTAAATGATCTATTAACCATTTTTAACTCTCTTCTTTTCTTTTATTAATAAACCTTTAGATTTTAGTTGTTAAAGGATTGGCAGCAGCATGATTACTGGGTAAGATCTGAGTTATATATTCACCAGGCTATGTGGCTGATCTCTTGAGATCAGAAGAACCCTTTGTTTGATGAAATAGCTTTTTGGTGACCACTCATCATAAAGTCTAGTGTCTGGGTGGTGAAAATAGGGCTCTTGTTAACTAATGTGGTGAGACAGAAGTTTACTTTTGTTACTGGCTTGGTATATCTAATGATAGAATAACCACCAGTTTGGGGTGAGTCTACCCTATTTTTCAGCAGTTTGTCCTGAATCTGGCACTCTGAGCTGTGACCCACTGACAGATGATGATAGGTGATATTGTTATTATATGCAAAAAGAACAGGAGTACTTGTGGCACCTTAGAGACTAACAAATTTATTAGAGCATAAGCTTTCATGGGCTACAGCCCATTTCATCGGATGCATAGACTGGAACATATAGTAAGAAGAAATATATATATATATATATATATATATATATATACATACAAATAAATTGGAAGTTGCCATACAAACTGTGAGCGGCTAATTAGTTAAGCTGAGCTATTATCAGCAGGAGAAAAAAAAACTTTTGTAGTGATAATCAAGAACAGCCCATTTAGACAGTTGATACCATTAACTTGGGTTTGAATAGAGACTGGGAGTGGCTGGGTCAGGACACATATTGAATCTATTTCCCTAAAGTTAAGTATCCTCACACCTTCTTATCAACTGTCTAAATTGGCCATCTTGATTACACTACAAAAGTTTTTTTTCCTCCTGCTGATAATAGCTCATCTTAACTAGTTACAAACTGTGAGAGGCTATGGCAACTTCCAACTTATCTGTATGTATATAGCTTATATGTTCCATTCTGTGCATCCAATGAAGCTTATGCTCCAATAAATTTGTTAGTCTCTAAGGTGCCAGAAGTACTCCTGTTCTTTTTGCGGATACAGACTAGCACGGCTGCTACTTTGAAACCTGTCATTATATGATTAGCTAGGGTCTGACACATCCCTGGAATACCAGGCATTCTGGTACTTCCAGTAATGGCAAGGGCCTGCCTCTGCCTGCATGCTCCCACCGCAGCAATGGTGCCTACGAGATCTGATAGCACAGAGAACACCATTTTGAAGAGCATATTGCTCTGCTTCCACCAACTTTGCACACATGGTGCACTCTTCAAAATGTAAGTAGAGCTGTGTGAACAAATGGTTTGTTTTTCTTTTTTGGTTCTCTGGCCAGATTTAAAAAAAAAAAAATCAAGAAAAAAAAGTGTTTATCTTCAATAATTTTTAAATAAAATTGAAGTAAATTCTGAAATGAAAAGTGGTTTCAAATAGAAAAATTGAAACATTTCATTTCAATATTTGTAAGCAAAAGATTTCAATTTTTTCAGAATGTTTTTTCAACCAAAACAATTCAGTGACTTTGATACAAATTCACAAAATGTTTTTGTCATCCTGAATCTGCATTTTTCAGCTGGGAAAAAAAAGTTTCAACCGAAAGATTTCAACCAGCTCTATTTGTAAACACTTCGTAGATGAAAACACACTATATACACTAAGTACTATTCCATAGGATTAGTGATTGGGATGGGAGGGGGTTGTTGGAAAAAATGCATTAAGAATTTTTCTTGATGTGTGAGAGGTTCTAAAAGGCACTCTTCTCACAAAGTAGCAAACTGGATAATTATTGTTTCATGATCTCTGTGTGTATATAAAGTCTGCTGCAGTTTCCACGGTATGCATCCAATGAAGTGAGCTGTAGCTCACGAAAGCTCATGCTCAAATAAATTGGTTAGTCTCTAAGGTGCCACAAGTACTCTCTTTCTTTTTGCAAACTGGATAATATTACCAATAAGTTATTTGTGGTAACAGACTGAAGTAAAAACGTTGGAGTTTTAAGTAGTATTTCAGCTTCTTATTTGTTCTTCCTGTGCTAAATCAAGCTACCCAGAGAGTAGGATTAGAATGTACTATATTTTATAAATGAGATTAAAAGGGTAAAACAAAGCAGGCTTTTGTTAAACTGATGGGAACTGACTAATGTAATCTTTGTACATAAAAGGCAGCTCTCCAGCTAGCAACTAAAATAAGAGTGAGAACAACTCAGCATGTGCCCATACTTACAATGTTACTCCTCTCCTAAAACAATAATCTCCCAAGGTTTGATCTCACTGAGGTCAATGGGCAGACTCCCTTGACTTTCATGAACTTTGGATGAGGCCCATGATGTTTGTTCTTATTGGAAATTATACTGAAATACAGAATAGAAATGGATAGAAGTTTGGCTTTAGATGACTCATGAGCTCTTTGGGGGCAGAACCAAAGGGGCAGATCCTCAGCTGATGTCAATAGGGCTATGCTGATTGACACCATCTGAGCATCTGGTCTCAAGTCTTCAAATATGTTTCAAAAGCATTGGGCATATTAATAGGCAGTACTCAAATTCTCACAATAACCAAATAATATTCTCCATTTAATGCTTGAGCCCCTTCACTGGGCGACATTTTAGTACCTGTTTTTTAACTTGTTATATCATTGTATCCAAATGTCATACTACATTTTACAACACCTTTAAATGTTATATAGTTTCACAAAAGTGCAACATTTTCTGAGCCTGCAATCCTTCCTTATTGCCTTTGTGAGCAAGAGCTAAAGGATTTTGTCCTTTAGTTACTTTAGTTTTAAAAACAAAGGACCAGAGTGCAGTTGGCCTTGATGTAGTGGAGTAGAGTGGAAAGAGAGCACAAAAAGCCTCTCTCATACTGACCCCTTCTCTGTAGGTCTGGCCACAAGGCAGCACAGCACCAAATGCTGCACTTCCTAAGACATGGCACATCAGCCAGGCTCAGCAGGGAAGTTATAGGGAGCAATAAGCCCTACACAGTGCCTCCCAGAGTTTCCCAGGGGGCAGCTCCACACCATCCTCTGCTCGGAGCTGTGTCTTCGTGACACTCTGGCTCAAAGTACAGTTTCAGTAACATTTGATATGTATTTTCTATTAGAGATTCACCAAATCAGCAGATCAGATTCTTCCTAGCCCACAGCTCCATCTGTTTCTGAACTCTTTGAGCTTTATCCTGATACCAAAATCCTACAGGTTGCCTCCAATTTCAATCACCCTTTGGTTTATACCAGAGATATCTAGAGCTGTGTGTTTCTGATGCTGAAAAGTTTTAGAATCCCCTAGGATAGAGGGGAACTCTAAATTTTGTTCCAAAAACTTTGTTTCAGTTACTCCCCAGTGTATATAGCAGCAAATATAAACTTTCCATATTTTCTAGTTTAAATTATGTGCTCATCAAACAAGAGACTGCTTGCCCTTGCAGCTCACTTCATAACACTCAACTAGAGCTTCCATCATTCCAGCTGCTGATGCTGTGGTTTTTCCACTACTATCCTGCCAAAAACAAAATTGAGTGTTTAAAGCAGCAAATGTCATTACCAAGGAGGTAAACCACCCATAACTACTAACAAGTGAATTGCCTCAGAATAAACAGAGAAAGTCAGGCATCCTGCATTGTAAGCTTACTACAAACTGAGAGCTCCAGCAAGCTGATTCTTTTCTGACTAGCAAAGAAAGCAGAGTGATTTGCACAGATCTCTACCACATATCCAGCACTTTGGCCCTGGTAAGATTATGTGAGCCCTTTATCCTTCAGAAGCAGTTCCATGTAAGTTTTCTGTAGGTGTATCATAGGGTCCCCACAGGCTTCTTCCCTCTTGAGCCTGTGTCTAGACTGATATAATAAAGAATCTTCCACACCTTCTTTTGCTGGATCACCCAAGTGTCTTTATTTACAGTGTTCATGAAGTTCCCAGACCCTTCCCAGGGTCTCCTGGCTTTTGAGGCTTCTTTCTTTGGTAAGAAAACAGAGCCAGCAACACCACCCTCCTACCTCCTCCCAGGTCAGCCTCCCCACTGAGCTTTGCCCAGGGCTTTTATAGCCCTCTTATGCCTCAGCCCAGCTGTCAGCACTTAGTTCAGCATGTTCCTCTAAGCTAGCCCTCATTAGGGCTTGCAGCTGGGCTCCCTGCTGAGTACCTGTGTCTCCACTCCTGGCCAGAGAGCAGGCTGCAGCGAGCATTTTGGCAGGGCCTTAAAGGGGCTTACCCCTGTCCTGCCCAAGGTGAAATTCACTTCTGAGGAAAGGACCAATACAGGACCTATGCAGCACATAAATATGAATTAAATTCACCCAGTGTGAGAGTCTTTTGGCTAAGATCTTCATATCCATTGTCTTGCCTGCTCTGTGTGGAGCGTATTGTTAAGGCTTGTCCTGGCATCCTCAGCCAAAAATTCCCTGGTCTGGCTTCTATCCTCAACCCCATATGTGGCTGCATTTCAATGGCAAATTGATTCCTACATGCACATAGTTTGTAAATAACTGTTTCTTTGGAATGAAAGAGGCAATAAATAAAAGCTGTTATAATAAATGCACAAAAATAGTGTTAATACAGCCCTAAGGATGTGAGAAAGCATAGTCAGAAGTCAGGAAATTCTAGAAGATAAGGTTGTTCCAATAACCTTAACTCAGCCATCACGGTATATCCTACATACTTTATGGAATAGACTCAGAACAAAATAATGTATTAAGGTTTACAACTGGTGCCCAGTCCTGTAATCCTTACTCATGTGAGTAATTTGTACTCATTTGAGCAAACCTAGTGACTTCAATGTGATGTGCTTGTGAAAAAGGCAAATGCAATTTTAGGATGTATCAGGCGAGACATTTCCAGTAGAGATAGAGAAGTATTAACGCCATTGTACAAGGCACTGGTAAGACAACTTCTGAAATACTGTGTACAGTTCCAGTCACCCATGTTCAAGAAGATGAACTGAGACTAGAACAGGTACAGAGGAGAGCTACTGGAATGATTAGGAGAATGGAGGGCCTATCTTATGTGAGTAGACTGGAAGAGCTTGGCTTTTGTTTAGCAAAAAGAAGTCTGAGGGTGGATATGATTGCTCTCTGTCATTAGTGGGCAAATACCAGGGATGGTGAAGAGCTTTTTAATCATTTAAGACCATATTGTGACAGGAACAAATGGATATAAACTCGTCATGAACAAATTCAGGCTGGAAATTAGAAGAAGTGGTCTAATCAACAGAAGGGTGAGATTCTGGAAGAATGGTTTCAAAGTAACAGCCGTGTTAGTCTGTATTCGCGAAAAGAAAAGGAGGACTTGTGGCACCTTGGAGACTAACCAATTTATTTGAGCATGAGCTTTCGTGAGCTACACCTCACTTCATCGGATGCATTGTATGTAGTTCAGTATGCATTGTATGCATCCGATGAAGTGAGGTGTAGCTCACGAAAGCTCATGCTCAAATAAATTGGTTAGTCTCTAAGGTGCCACAAGTCCTCCTTTTCATTCTGGAAGAAGTTTCCCAGTGGAAGTTGTGGGGACAAACAACTTAATTAGTTTTAAGAGAGAGCTGGACAAACTTATGAGTGCAATTGTGATGATGGGGGCAGGGCTTAACAGCCTTGGGGCTCAATTCCGGTTAACATTTTATGTTCCTAAAAAGCTCATTCTTCAGAGTTTCAGTTGGCTAGCTGCAGTAGTCAGGAAGGGATTTCTTTTTTCCCTCATCATGTATTCTGTTGTTTGGGGTTTTTTTTCTCTCCTTCCTCTGAAGCATTAGGGATGGCGACAGCTGGAGAAGGGAGATTGGGCAGGGTGGGCCAGGTGCTTTGAGGTTTCCCCAAACATTCTCTCTCTCAGATGCTTGGCTGGCTGGTTATTGTTCACACGTTCAGGATCTAACTGATTGCCATATGTGGGGTCAGGAAGGAATTTCTCCCCCAGGTCAGACTGGCAGTGACTTTGAGGGATTTTTGCCTTCCTCTGCAGAGTGTGGGTGCAGCTCACTTGCCAGGATTATCTGGGTATATTTCTTGTTTAATCATTTCCTTGTCACTGTGGGGACCTCGGGCACTGGTGCACCTCAGTCCCTTCTATTCTCTGCCTGTCGTATAAAACATTCTAGTTTCTGGGCTGTAATACTTTGGTCTAATTACAGTTATTGGGTTTAATGTAAAAAGAAAAGGAGTACTTGTGGCACCTTAGAGACTAACCAATTTATTTGAGCATAAACTTTCGTGAGCTACAGCTCACTTCATTGGATGCATACTGTAGAAAATATAGAAGATGTTTTTATATACACAAACCATGAAAAAATGGGTGTTTATCACTGCAAAAGGTTTTCTCTTCCCCCACCCCACTCTCCTGGGTTTATTGTGTGGATGCTGGGTAGTTTTGGTGGCCGGTGATATACTAGTCAGATGAGGTGATCTGGTGGTTCTTTCTGGCCTTAAACTCTGACTGTAATGGGACTGTTTGCTCAAGCAAGGATTACCCATGTGAGGAAAGGTTGAAGGACTGAATCCTTAACAAGAGAAAGAGAAAATACTACATACTATATGTGCTGTGTGGTCAAATTAAGATTGCTGGAGTAATTCTAACTTTGAATATCCTGATTCTTGAATACTTGATCGCATGACCTTAGCATTGTAATAATGCGTTTGTGGTTTGGTTTGGTTTAGAATTTTTTAATGTCATATGCTTTTTAAGGGGAAACCTGTAAAAGAAAGAAAAACTGGAGCCAGTGGAATTTGTGTTCTTTGAATAAATAAGTGCAAACATATGTCTGTGCACACATGTATGTTTCAGCCAAATTTCAGAGCCTGTCATTTTAATGGTCATTTTAATCTGTGAATACCCACTAAATAGTTTTCAAATGCTTGGGTATTCGTTAAATCAAATAGAGTGCTTTGGGGTTTTGTGGAGGTTTTTGTTGTTTTTTTTCAAAATCAAACAAAAGTGTTATTTCTCTGTGATGGGTTGTGTACCCCACACAGGCCCTGAATGGGTTAAGGTGGGCCTAAGAGGCCAATTAACATACCTGGCAGCACCTGTTAGAGAAAAGGCCAGGCTTCATTAATGATGAAGCCCAGCTGAGAAGGAGCTGGGTGGTGATCAGAAAGCCAGGAGGTTGAGAGCAGAACGGACAGCCACAGGGGAGAATCTGCAACCTCAAGAGGTCATAAGGAGGAAGCCCAGGGAGTAGAATAAGTCCTGGGATCCTAGTCTGACAAGAAGAAGCCAGCCAGCAACCAGGGACACATTAAGCACCCACTGGAGTGCAGCAGGCTCTGGGATTTGGACGGCTATGGAGAAAGAAAACCCAGAAGAGGTGGATTAAATTGTCACTTGGCCAAAGGGCCAAGTTATGGGAAGACAGACCACTGACAGGGGGCGCCAGACAGCGGCTATGCAATGTGTGGCCAGAAATGTGTGGCATGCTTTGGTTCATGAACCCCTTCACACCCTGAAAAAGGCCTGTTTTCATGTCAAGTTTTGTTTCAAACCTCAGTTCTTTTAGCTAAGATCAGTGGTTCTCAAACTAGGGCCACTGCTTGTTCAGGGAAAGCCCCTGGCAGGCCAGTCCGGTTTTTTTAAATGCTGCGTCCACAGGTTCGGCCAATCGCAGCCGCCACTGGCCGCAGTTCACCACTCCAGGTCAAGGGGGCTGCAGGAAGCAGCGTGGGCCGAGGGATGTGCTGGCCGCCCTTCCCGAACCGTGGCCAGTGGGAGCCACTATCGGCCAAACCTGCGGACAGAGCAGGTAAACAAACTGGCCTGGCCTGCCAGAGGCTTTCCCTGAACAAGCGGAGGCCCTAGTTTGAGAACCACTGGCCAAGATCCTGTCTAAAAGGGTATGGTCACAACTTTTGAAAAACAGGAAAAGTATTTTTCTCACATACCCAAACTAAACAAAAAATGGCTGTTGGGATTTTTCTCAAATTTTCCAAATACAAATTGCCTTTAGCCAGAGAACAATCATGTACATTTATAGCCCAAATTTTGAATATTTTTGGAGAGTTATCAGAACACAAAAACACAAGGCTTTAATGGAATTTTAACTTGAACAGATGCTATAAGAATTCTTTATAATAATCACATACCAACAGGAGTCCAGCTCTGAAGGGCTGTCTATCTATCATATTTCTACAGAACCTTCCAAAGGCATTTCACCCACATAAGGACTACAGAATTGAACTTTAGGATCTAGAGTCTTTCCAAGTGCAGAAAAACCCATGTAGTGATGGGAAATTCCTATCTAGCTCAATCATATTTGTAGAATACCCATTACTATTTTATCTGAATGCTGTCTCAGGGGTTCTCTGACCTACTCCCTTTCAACTAGTGGCACAAACTTTTGAAAAATACTCTTTTAGAAAAACATTGGATTGCAGGATTAGAAGCAGGAAGGGGTAACTTTGTAAAATTATGAGAATGGGTTCATGTTGTGTTCTTTTCTATTTTAGTTACACAGATTATCATAAGAATGATATTTTTAATCACTCCTTGTTCCTTGAAAGACACTGGGGTAGCCTACTACGCTGGCCTTTTAAAGGTTCCATAATTTGATTGGCCTTTCCTATTCCCCTCACTTTCCTGTCTCAGCAGCCAGAGCATGGTAGAACAACCATCCAGCCAAAACACAAAATATTTTAAAAGGTCACTATAGCAGTACAGAATTCTGTTTATTACAAAACAAACTGGATTTGTCATTAAAACTCTTGCTTGGCATATGCAAACCAGTCAAGCCAAGCCACAGCATTGTTATCAACAATGTTCAAGGCACGAAGACCTCAAGGAAATTGCGTAATTCTGCCGTCCTTAACAATATGTGTTATGGTTTGTGACTGCTCACACTGACATAGTGGACTCTCTCTAAAATGCCACCAAAATTCCATTGCAACACAAATTCCATGTTCAGTACGAAAGCAGTTCAGAAGGCTCCATTGCCTTTGTAGTAAATCAAACCCAGGTTGACATTGAGTGGGGTCTGAGACAAGATAATTATTTGTCACTTTCTCTGTGGACCATGAAGCTCATCACATGTTCTCTACTGTAAATCCGTCACCCAGTAAACTTATCCACCATGGGTGACATGAGGGCAGATGACTATGTGGTGGATTAAACAAGTCTTTAATTAACAGTAGATGTGGCATATCCTGCAGTTTCATCACGAACTTTGCTACACTTTCCTCTATGCAAACACTGGCTGGAGCAATATTGCAGAGAACTGGTAACCATGGTAGAGGAATAGATTTAAGTGTGCCTAAAATAATACGCATATGGGAATTAAGCTGTACATCAATCATCTTTGTGTGAGACGAGCGAGCCCATACTGAAGCGCCATACTCCACTGCTGAATAACAGAGTGCCAAGGGTGAAATTCGTAACATTTGGACATTGCCTCTCCATGTCGTTAAGGCCAGTTTTCCAAGCAGGTTGTTGGGCATTTTGACCTTAGTCATTGTCTTTGTAAGATGGTCACAATATGTGGGAGAGATATTCTTGCTATTATGAATGAAAAATAGGACAAATGACAGTTTTGCTTCTCATCTAGATCTGTAATTTGCTCACTTCTCTTAACAGTAACAGATACATTGTACCACCCTGTTCTTGTTTGACGTAAAAGTATTGCTTATGTTGTGTGCTGAACACTTGTGATTTCAGTTGCAAACCTAGGGTAAATGTTAATTATGCAATATGACATTACAAGGCAATACATGGACGGTGCAAGACTGCAGGTCAAAAGACTTTAACCACTCTACAATTGCAACCGTTAACCTGAACTGTACTACCTTATTTCCTATTGACATTTAAAAGTAAATTTCAATTTTAAAAAAAAAAACCCACAGACAGAGCGTTATTGACTTGGAATGGTAGACCTGAGAATTGCATATTGCAATTGACAACCAACTAAAAAGCTCTTGTTATGTCCAGAGTTCATGTGCTAGGTCAGGTGTTTGTGCATGTGTCCCATTTCAGCTATGTTCGGAAAGAGTGGCGCTGATTACTAAAATGCTTCACTAGAAATCTGCTTTGCACAGTCTCTCCATTGCAATTGAAAAGCAAAACAATCAGTTACCGCTGCTTATTGATCGCGTGGGTGTCCGCCGAAGACTGCCCGGAGGCATACGTAAACAAGGACACTGACAACTGTTGGCCCCGCTAGATCAGGACATTGTGATATTGCTGGAGCGATGTAAAGAAGCTCCTACTACCACAGCCTGAGAAATAACTTCTTCATTCTTTTCTCACAGAAAAACTGAAAGTGAGTATTAAACATAATGTAGACTTTTTTTTGTCTCTAAGCTTCTCTCCCTCAGCTCCAAAATATCCGAGGGGTGAAAAGTCTGTTTGAAATGGGATCTTTAAGCTTTGTTTTGCAATAGCTCTGACAAGTCATTTGAACTCCCTGTTGTGTTCCAAAGACTATCGCGGGTAATCAGAAGCTATAGTTGTATCAAATCTACCCACTCTTGCCATCAGCCTTGCAAGTAATACCAACTGCAGGCGTGACTGATGGCTAATATTGGGCCTAACGGCATGAGTCTCTACAGCTTGAGATAAAACATCAGGCTGTCTCAAGCTAACAGCTGCGTCATGCCTGCATCCTCTATGGTTTAGGCCCAGAGAGGGATATATCGACCAATGGGTGATGCAACCTCTTCAAATTTGATTAAAAATAGGCTGAGGTTGTTACAGTGAATATAATTTACTGAAGGAGGCTACTTATTGTAAATGGAATGAATCCCAAGGTCCTTACTCAGTTTGAAATCAATAGTTTTGCCTGAGTAAGGATTGTAGGGTCCAGATTCTTTCTTTCTGCAGAGAAAAAACAAACCAAAACAGAAAGAGGACAGGAAATTCCACAAGGTTCCAGTCAGAGTTCCCACCCACCTCCATAGAACTTGCACTTCCCCTCACATCCACCCTGATTTCTGAGAATCCATCAGAGACCAGCGTATTCCATGTGGCATCCCTATGTCTCCCCAGTGACTCCTGATACTCTATGGCTTTCCCCATCCCGCTGTCAGCACAGTGGTGTTGGGGCTATGTTGACAGGGCTTTTGCTTTATGAAGTTGTCCCTGGAACAACTCTAAGAGGTGTCAGGGGATTCCATACAGTCCAACGGTAACAAATTCATAGTGGAGCTCTCGGTAGTTTCCAGGTGGAACAATGCACTTGGCACACCTATTGCCCCAGGCCCGGCCCTCCCACAGAACTCCTCTCCATGGAGAGCTTTCCACAGAGTTGTAGAGTAAGTTGGGAAGAACAGTGGTTAGAGGTGGCACTCAGCCCCCTTCTATGCAGACAAGGATTGCATGGATCCTCGCTGGCTCTGGCTCTACCACTAATTTCCTTCCAGGACCAAAAACTAGAGCAGCTATAAGGATATGCCTGCCATATGCTAGAGACACACCGATTACAAAACAGAATCTATATCCTTAGTGCCATATTATCCATCAGTCAGTCTGAGGCTTGACAAGGCTGAGGTTTGATAATGTCAATATCAGAAAAAAATGAAGCCAAAGCTAGTGAGAAACTGAAAGAAAATAAAAAATGGTATTAAAAAATTCCTGGTATGCAAATGGCTCTAAAAGATGTGTTAAGAAACAAACCCCATTGTTATTCTAGCCAGGAATCAGGATCAGCTGGTTATCCGCTTAAACAGCTCTCAGACTGTCCCGCCAGCAGAAGGTCTTCCTCAGCCTGTATGACCAAAGCCACAGTTACTGGAAAAACTTCAAGAAATATAACATCATTCTGATCTCCTCCAGAAACTTCACAGTGACTAAAAGCTCTTTCTCTTCATTCAATAAATAACTGCAGCTCCCTGTTGAAAGACAGGCAATGGAATGTCTCACTTTTCGCCTGGCTGGGAGTTCAAGCTCCTGGGAAAAGGTGAGAACCACTTTTACCCTGAATGTTTATGCTAAAAATTTCCATTGCACACACAACCCTTTGTTCAATGACTAGCAGCAAGTGCAGTTTCCTTTAAGGCACTGGCTACATTGTTTATTTGGGATGGGCAGTTCACTCACTTTGTGCTAAAATGGCACAAGTCTATTTGAGGTCATCTATTGTTTAGTTACTTTCACTTACAAATTAGTTGACATGAACAATTGAAAAGAAATTGAAAGAAAAATACCCAGTGTTATCAGAGAAAGAACCTTGAACAATTTCCAAGGAATCTTTAATCAAGGCCGGAGACATAAAAAGAGTGTGAAGAGATACAAAGTGTGTATGTTGTGGGGTGGTGAGGCAAGAGGGCTAAACCAGCAATAAACAAGCTAGTCATATGGGACAAATGTTGATCCTACTGATGTTGATGGCAAAACTCCTATTGATTTCAAGTCAATGGGAGTAAGATTGCCCATAATTCAATTTCTGGAATCACTACAAATCAGGATTAACTATGGAGATAGAAATTTAACAAAATTGCAATAAGGAACAAGAGACCTTGTGAAACCCTCTTTGCCACTTAAATCCCATGTGGGATGCCATGGAACCAATTCCTCTGCATCGCAGAGATGCACTTTGTACTGGCTTTGAATTTTACCAATAGATTAATCTGATTTATCTGTAATCTGATTAGGATTTTGTGTCCATTTACAATTCCTTAAATCATTCTAACATTTTTGTTCCATTTGGTTGTCTAAAGGAATTTATTTTTTGTCAGTAAATACTACTGTGTCAGATAACATCTCAGGTAAGATTCATGAGATTTTATAGCAGTCAAATAATGCTTTTTAACGGATAATTATGCCTTAAAGTGTAAGGAATTATGTAGCCATTCAATAACATATGGATTTTTTTCTAGTTAAATTGTCATTTTGGGGGAATAAAATAGAAGATGACTTATCTAATCTCAAGATAAGCCATAACCAGAACATTTTCATTTGATTTATTTTATCTCCTGACGGAAATACTGCATGAATATAATTTTGGAAACCAGCTGTTATATTTCAACTTTTTTAAAAGGCTCTATCCAGTGGAAATGAAGAACATGTGCAACAAATATAGTTTTATCTCTGGTTCATTTGAGAAAACAAATTACCTTAAATAGGAATGCATGACATCCTGTATGGAGCATTAACCTTCACTATGCTTCCTGCAAAACCACCTCATCTTGTTTATAAAAATTCTCAGCACCTTTTTCTTAAAAAAATGTTAAATACTGGTATTCCATTTATTAAAGATAACTAAAGTCCTTGTAAGTGCCAGCAGTAGGATAAAGAGCTCCAGTTTCAGTTAAATCCTGCATTGTAGTCTCAAACAGCATGATTAGTTTCAATAAAAGCCAGTGTGTCCTGGACTTCAGGAAAAGGAGTGGATGGCTTTTGTGCACCAAACTTCCGGAAATCTATGTTTACAAGGAGTTTGCTTTGTTGCAACATTTCTAAATCTGTTGTGATTCTCCCTAGAAAAATGTTGACTTCATTGAGGCATATGACTATCTGCCTATGTTTTCTTTCCCTAGGGCAAGTGTGTCTGTTGTGGACACATATTAGAACTTGAGATCACATGAAAGATATCATAGCCAAAGCATATAGTAGATGTAAAATATTTTTTGTTATCAAGCTGGTTATATAATCTCATCAACTATTTATTGTACCACCTATTCCAACACTGATCTGTATGATAGGATATAAACCATAATCTGCCTGATAATGAATATAATAAATAATATGAAAAATGTCCCTCGTTTCTTGGTCTCATGTTGTCATCTCTGGAGCTTTGGAGGATCCCAGAGACAGTAGAATAACTACAGTTCCACTGCACAGAGACCAAGGCAGGATTTGCTGACTTTATGTGTGGTGCGGCAGAAATGGTTAGGTAATGGGGCTGGAAATCAGGAATATTTTATGCAAATGAAAACATGAGATTATGAACTGCTTTTTGATCTTATCTCTAAGCAGATATTATAGTATGTTTGTAAGCACGATTTAACTATCATCACCAAAAAATAGTAGGTGGACTCTTTCAGTAGCTAATGAAACAGAAATACATTATGTTTGTGTTTGTAACAAGAGGTATTGCACACCATACATCTATAAGTGTTACAGCTCTGTCAAATCAATAAAGAGAATGGTGACATGATGTCAGAATAAAAAATGCCCCAATATAGATCTTGAAAAATATATATATCTTGATTCAAGTTTATGTCCTATACTTTATATTTCAATATTATTTTGTTCCCCATATAATTTTGTGTCCTGGTGTCAAGGAGAAACTATTATGAAGAGAAGATTAAAAACAAAACCAGGATATTGTTATATTATGTAGTGAGCTTCATTTCAGCACTAAACCTTAGAAATAAAATTAGATAGATTTAGGTTTACAACATGTCATTTTCGCCTCTAGAAAAGCTTGCTATGTCATGTGTATAATGAACAGAAAACAGATGTCTCCTGGAGATTTTAAAATATATTTACATCTATTTATTAAAATGTGAACTTGAATCAAAATACCTACTTACCATTAAAGAGATAAGGTAGGTGAGATAATATCTTTTACTGGACCAACTTCTGTTGGTGAGAGAGACATGCTTTCGAGCTTACACAGAGCTCTTCTTCAGGTATTAGACCTGGTGGCTATGTAGGCTCAAAATCTTGTCTCTCTCACCAACAGAAGTTGGTCTAATAAAAGATACGATCTCACCTATCTTGTCTCTCTAATCTCCTGAGATACAACACTGCTGTGACTGTGCACACTTACTACTAGTAAGCCAATCTGTTTGGTTGCAGTTGGTTGGTTCCTAAATTTATCCACACAATTTCGGTAAACTGGTGCAGGAGATACAATTGGATGTTGTGAATGAAAAAATTTTTCTTTGTATCTGAAACTCAACAAAAGGTTAAGTTAATTCCAAGATAAAAACTTTGTTACAGTTAACTTAAGTTGAAAATACAGATCTGAAACTTTAGGTGAAATTTTCTTGTGTGTTTTGAACCTTAAAAGAAAAAAAAGTTAAATAGAAAATTCAAAAAAAAAAAAAAAAGGAATAGCTCTATCATTGTAAACCAGAATCTCCTTGGCCAAATAGGGCTACCACTATCATTCAGACATATTCTCTTATTTTCGCTAGGGCCCTTGTAGAGAGCAGGAGTGAAGAGATGGCTTTATGGCTACTGCTCACATCTTTCCATTAGAAGAACACTGGCAACTGGCAGTATCCACTGACACAGAAGTCCACTTCCAGAAAGCTCATCACTGGATAGGATCCTACAAGATCAATGTTTTTAGGCTCCACTCTCATGAATGACTATCTTACTGCTGAGCCAATCTTGTTGAGAGATCTTTTAGCAAGTACTTGTGGCACCTTAGAGACTAACCAATTTATTTGAGCATGTAGCTCACGAAAGCTTATGCTCAAATAAATTGGTTAGTCTCTAAGGTGCCACAAGTACTCCTTTTCTTTTTGTGAATACAGACTAACACGGCTGTTACTCTGAAATTTAGCAAGTACAGCTCTTAGGAGTAGTAGCTGATCTTGCTTCTCTGTGGAGACTCATGATCATGGGGCTTCTGTGCATAGTCAAGCTGTTTATGGGACCTGATGAAAGATGACATTTGGCTATATGCAATCTTAAAGTCAGCATAGCCAGCAATACTTCCCTCAGCCAATGGTCTTTGCCTTCTCCACCTCAGGCAGAATCCTAGTTGATGAGTTTTCCCCCAACTTACTTACTGTGTTTTAGACTTCTAGAACTGGAGTCTGGAAAACAGAGAGGGCCCTTACTCTTCCTTGAAGACTTCTGAGATACTTGGAAGCTGTGTGAATCATAATAGGAAAGCCTACAGAGGGTGCTTCTTACACTGCCTTTTCATCTGAGGCTGCTTCGTCTGAGGTGGTCAGAAGAGGGTTGCTTATTAATTTGCAGACACCACTTGTCAGCCCCTTTTGTTCTGAGCAAATGAGGCATAGATTTCTTAGAAAGATACTCAGAGAAAGGGCTGCCATACTTGCTGCAGCTCGGTGGTAGTGGTTACTGCTTCCTCACTGAACCTACCCTTCCACATTTTTGTTTAGGATTGGAAAACACTGCCTTTCTTTATGTGTGAGGGCATATAGAGACCCTTCAAAAGTTGTGGCTGTGTGATGGGGTGTCCACCCCACAAATGTCCTGAAAGGGTTAAGGCTGCTTGAGAAGGGGGCAAATTAATGCAACAGGCCACAGCTGAGAGGAATCAGGTGGCTAAGCAATCCCCTGACTGAGGGAGGAAGCCCAGCTGGGGAGGAACGAGCTGGGCTGGATTTATAAATACAGAAATTGGAAGCAGAGAGGGCTGCTGGGAAAGCCTGCAGTTGCTGCCTGGGAGAAGGGAGGTGTGGTTGGACTGGCAATCCCAGAGTGGGGGAAACTAGGAAAGTAGGACAGGAATTAAGGAAAGACAGTAAGGTCTAAGAGGGAACAGACCTTGATTGCTGGCTAGAGGGTCCCTGAGCCAGAAAAAATGGAGTAGAGAGCGGGCCCAGCTTCTCCTGTCAGCTACTGAGGGAGTGGCACTACGATACAGTGAATAGGAAGACTACCTGAGCCTGTTTGTTGGAAGAGACTTCCCAACCCAAGAAGGAGAAACCATTATGTGGTCTGGCCAGAGGGCCAAGTCACAAAGAGTCAGCAGTGGTTCCTGGAGCGAGAGAGGGTCGGCAGACAAGAGAGAGAGATGAAGAGATGGTGTGCTACTGCAGAAGGGTCATCTAGCTCTGAAGCTAATTCTCAGAGTGGCCAGGAGGAGGTGCCATCCCTGTGGTGCCATCCCTGTGGTAAGTGGACCACCTTGTCACAGGCAGCTATTGCTGAGTTGTAAAATTCAAAATTAACAGTTTTGAACTGTATATCTAGTGATCGCATTTGGGCAAGACAAGCAAGATAAGGCTAAAAAACCCCAGCTAAATAGTCTTGAGTCAGTCAGTGGTCTCTGAAGCAGTGTTCAGCTTGGGAAGGCCTCTGTGGAGTCCAATACAAATAGAGTAACCATCCAGCACATGCATCGCACTCTGCACAACACCACAGTTGCACAGTCGGCTGTCCTGGATGCCCCTAGCATAGTCGGTCATGGCAAAGTGAACCATGCCCCAGAGGTGGCATCTGGGCTGGTGGTGATGTGGGAGTTCCTGTTAGTGGCAGAGGCTCTCTCCCATTCTGTCCACCAGAGTGAGCTGAAGATGTTATCAGCTGGATGGAAAGCATGCCGTACTGTCCTGATAGGATTTCTGCGACACAGTCAGTGGCAGGGTGCATCCCATATAGACCTGAACACTTAAGTGTGGTATTTGCTGTACCTTTATTAGTTTGTTGGGTGCATTCTGATGACGGATGTTAGGTGGAGGGATATTGGCTAGGACTGGTAAACATACAAGTTTTGTTGGCTTCAGGGCGCCTATGATAATTCTGTTGGTATGATTAAGCTGTGTTTCTACCACTCTAGTGCAGGCAGAGCTTATCTAAATGGGGGCACAATATTCTTTAACTGACCAGCAGAGAGTGAGCCCTGAACAGTATTGTCACATTCCCCTGGAAGGTAAACACAGGTAACCAAAACTGCAACCAGCAAACTGAATCTATTGGATCCTGGTTACTGTGGACCTAGAAAAGAACAAGGATCTGTATTAAATGTTGGCCCAAAGAATTATGAGTATAGTAATTGCTGGATCCGCCTATCTACTTATGTGCAAGAATTTGGGGGAAGAACCATAAATACTTACAGATAATTAGGTTTGGCTAATTCAATTTTTTAAAATAATTTTGATGGATTATATCTGTTTGTTTTTAATAATTTTTTTCTGTTTTTATCCATTTAAATTTTCACAGTTATGGGAAATAATGGTGGTCAGACAACAATTATTTCATGACGGTAGACATTGAGATTCAAAAATTAAACCTTTCAAACACAAAGTGTGAGTATCACAAGTCAAAATATACACAGTAAATATGCTTCAATCAAACTCTAATTCTCAAGCAGCATTTTTTTTTCTTTGCCTAACTGTAAATTTTTATTATTATCAGTGGAAATATTTTTGTCGGTTTGTCTGTATATGGTGACATTGATTGTTTGCCAACAGTTACTGATAAAAATTGAATCATTCCAAGCCTTCCCATAATGGACATTTCAGTTCTGACTCATCTCTAATTCTGAAAGCTAAATGCTTATTCTTTCTTGGAAATACTTCATTCTCTCCTTCCCACGTCCTGCCCCCCATCAACAGTGCTCTGAGCAAGGATTCTCACACTTATCCAATGCAGGAGATTGTCTCGTACACCACTTCCCCTCCTACTCAAAATTACATAATATCCTTGTGACAACTAAGCAAGTGCTCATATAGAAAAGCAATCGTAGGAAAATGAAGTATTCTTAGCTGTCGTTAGTACAATATGTTTAGTTTTTATGGAACACAAGTTGAAATTCTGGCCATGCTGAAATCATTGGGAGTTTCGTCTTCAGTGGGGTAAGGGTTTAACCCCCATTGTCTACTTTGCTCTCCATTTCATCTCCCACTCTCATCTGCTCTGCTTCCCTCAACTGCAACCAAGAAGGAAAGTCAATGCCATGGTACCAGCCAGCTCTGCATGGACCATCAGTGGTCCACTAATAACCACTTGAGACCCACCAACTTACAGAATATCTATTTCTCTTCTTTATATAAGAATGTTGTTCATTCTTCCTTTACAGCATCATCCTCATTGATCAGCATTCTCTGTCATTCAAAATTTCTGGTAAAAGGAAAAACTATACTTTTTGATGTCATACTAGTAAATGGGTAGTGAGTAAGAAGGAGCCCTGTTAGTGATGTTATGGTCAAGGTTTTCAAAAGTGTTCGGTAACTCAATTGTTAAATGCCCAACCTGAGATACTATGAAGGGTATTGCTTTTCAGAAAATGCTGAGCATTCATCCACCCTCTGAAAATCAGGCCCCTTAAAGGTATCTCAAGATGGGAACCAAAAAAAATTAAGCACACAAAATTACTATTCCCTTTTGAACATTGAGGCCTATTATATAAAAAGGCAACATGCTTCTAATGCCTCATGAGCTTCATCCTTCCCACATCACTTTGGATGGTGCAGCTGCCTTCCCCAGAATGACCAGTTCTGTGGGCCGGTACCAACAGGGGTATGAAGCCATGGCCCTGACTCCACCATGGCCCTCCCTTCCACTTTGGGTCAACTTGCACCCCTGGGAGATATCAGGAGGGAGTAGACCCTGTGTTTTCCTAAGCACTAGGATAGCTTTTATGCCTGGCCTTTGCATGGAGTGCTCTACGTGGGGAAGGGTAGGGGGAGTCTCTATGTTCCTTACCCCCAGCCAAGTACACCATGCTATGGCCAGATGCAATTCTCAGTGCAGATCAGGAGGGAGACTGCAAAGCTGGTGCTGGACCAGTCCCCTGGCATAAATTAGAGCAGCTGTGATGGGTTTATGCCAGTCAATGCTCACTTTACACAAGGGGAATCCCTAAGTGGTAAGATCCCATGGGTTAAATTCTGCTTTGAGATGAGCCAGAGAACTGGGGCCACAATCTTTATCAGGGATGTACACTTCTGGTACTCTATTTCAGCAATATCTTTAAGATTCTTTTACATTCAGAATTCTGAAAAAAATGAGAACTTCACATTAATGTAGGTTAAGTTGATGTTTTTGGTCTTGGCTTGTTTAATGGGTACCCTGCAGTACTGTTTAGACTGGGGAATGACGAGATTACTGTTTGCCAACAGGAAATTAGGTTGAGTTCATTATAAACACACCAGTAATCATCTGGAATGTATTTAGGATTATATTTTAACCCTGTCCCTCCTGCATATTATACTATGTCATGTTTTCCTCCATACCAACCCTTACACATGGAAGATCATTGCTGAATTTTTCCATAAAACCACTACCCTTTCCTCCTTGAAATTCTTCCCAAGACCCACTCCCTCTGTAATACCTACAAGAAAATTGTCTAATACCATACATGAGAAATAGATAGATATTATATTATTGTTTGATTGGAATTGTAAGTCTTAGCAGCTTCATTATAGACCTTAACAACTGATATTTAATAATTCAACAAAGAAAACAGTTTTGACTGACATAGCTCTGATACTAGTATCAAACATGTCTTTTTAGATAGTTTACAGGTTGATGGTTTTATGTGTATAGTCACATTTTCAAAGCACCCAGTTTTGTGCATTCTGGTGCTTATAGACACATACTTGCCTGTACCAACAGGATGGTGCCTGGTTTCCAAAGCCCTATGGGTACAGGTTGAAAAGTAGGCCTGACTGAGAGCACATCTTGGCACACAAATATTTTGGGCAGAAGGTAGTGCAGGGATTTAAAAATGGGCTTGAGTGCATCAGATCTTGACACCTTTAAGAACTCATGGAGGACAGGTGAGGTCCCAGAGGCCTGACTGATAAAAATAGTACTTTTCTTTAAAAAGGGAAACAAAGATGACCTGGGGAACAATAGACCAATCAACCTAACTTCAATACCTAGAAACATACTGGGACAAATTATTAATATTGAGGAAGGAATGCAAGCCAAAATACATAAAGAACAGGTTAAAGAATATTTAGATGTTAGGTGTATTCAAGTTGGCTGTTGGAAACTTTCACTTCAGTTTCCCTGCTGCCTCTCCATTGCCGGAGACTTTCTCCATTGCCGGAGACTTTCACTACAGCAAAAAAGGTTCCAGCAGTGGGGAGGCAACAGGACACCAGATGGCTGAAAATAGCCCTGTAGACATGGGAGGCACTGCTTGCGCAGAGAGCCAATAGGATATATACCATAAAGGTTCTGGTGTGTCTGTACTCTACTAGTCTAAACAGTGCCTCACAATCTACACTGCTGTTTATATCCAAGCTAGCTGGGCATGCAGTGTCTCTAGCATATATACTGCCATAAGTACAGACATAGCCAAAGAGTTGTTATCGATGGTTTACTTGGGGAGTAGATCTAGTAGGATCCTTCAGGAGTCAGTCCCAGGACTGGTACTAGTCAATATATTCATTAATGACTTGGAAAATGAAGGTGAGAATATGTTTATCAAATTTGCAGATGGCACCACTGTGGGAAGGATTGCAAGCACTTTGCACTTGTCTTTATTGAATTTTGTCTTGTTGATTTCAGACAAATCTCCAATTTGTCAAGGTCATTTTAAATTCTAATGTCCTCCAAAGTACTACACTTAGGAAAGAAAAGTCAAATGCACAACTACAAAATGCGGAATAACTGGCAAGGTGGTAGTACTGCTGAAAAGTTCTGGAGGTTATAGTGGATCACAAGTTGAATATGAGTCAAAAATGTGGTGGAGTTGCGAAAAAGGCTAATATTTTGGGGTGTAAGACATGGGAGGTAATTGTACAATTGTGCTTGGCACTGGTGGGGCCTCAGCTGGAGTATTTTATCCAATTCTGGGTGCCACACTTTAGCAAAGATGTGGATAAATTGGAGAGAATCCAGCGGAGAACAACAAACAGGATAAATGGTTTGAAAACTTGACCTATAAGGAAAGGTTACAAAACTGGGTATGTTAAGTCTTGAGAAAAAGAAAACTGATAAGTCTTCAAATACCATAGGGTCCTTATAAAGAGTACAATGATCAGTTCTTCATGTCCCCTGAAGACAGGGCAAGAGGCAATGGGCTTAATTTTCAGTAAGCAAATTTAAGTTAGATATTAGGGAAAACTTTCTAATTAGAAGAGTAGTTAAGATCTGAAACAATCTTTCAAGGGAGTCCGTGGAATCCCCATCATTGGAGGTTTTAAAGAAAAGACTGGGCAAACACCTGTCGGGGATCATTTAGGTTGACTTGGTCCTGCTGTAGTGCAGGGGGCTGGACTTGATGATCTCTCAAAGTCACTTCCAACCCTACATTTCTATGATTCCATGATCTCTCCAACTCTAACCCTCCCCTTTCTTTTGTTTCCCAACTCTCCTTTGTAGCAGCAGGCTCTGGGGAAGTTGAGGCATCACCTAGCAATTCTCTGCTCTACCGGAGCTCAGTAATGTGTTGACACAATTCAAATTAAGGAAATAAAACTTTTCTATTTAACTTTTTAAAGTATTAGCTGCTCTCATGCCTTGTGACACATGAGGCAACCCAGGTTTTTCACCTCCGTCTGTATAATGTCACATGTCTTGTTCCATTGTTGATTGTATCCATCACAGCAACATCTTTCTCAGTGGTTTTCTTATATGTTATCTGTTGTCTCCCCCTCTTCCATCTTTCACCAAGTTGCATCCAGTCAAGAGCTTGTCTATGGATATAATTTTTTAACATCCATTCAACCCAAACCATGTCAGCCTTTTTTCTCAGATCATTGTCTCTACAGTCTGTAGGACAGTCCTTTGTTACTCATCAGCGTAAGTTACTACATCCCACTGGCAGACACCAGGTGTTCTCCACAAGCATCTCTGATGGAATGTGTCAAGTTCCCTGTTATGGGCTTTTAGCATTTGCCAAGTTTCAGAAGCATATAACCATGTGGGTATCAGAATAACACTGCATAACTTTATCTTCATTCTTGTATGTATCTCCCTATTTTTTTTCATATATTTGATAATCTTGACAAAGCTCCACATAGCTTTCCAATTCTTGCTTCTACCTCCTTGTGAAGTTGACCCTCAGTACTGATTATGCTTTCAAGATACGCAGATTAATTAACCTGCCTATACTCTTCTTTATCAATCACATATACGCCACCATTGCTGACTCCTCTTTTAATGATCTTGACTTTTGTTTTCTTAAAGCTGATTTCTAATTCTACTTTGGTGACCTCACATTTGACATTGATAGTGGTCTTTTTTATGGCATCATCATCTGTGACTAACAAAACAATATAATCTACAAAGTCAAGTTCTTCTCTATTGCACATAACTCCTGTGTCTTCCTTTGATGTTGCTCTTCGCATCATGTAGTCAATCAAAATGCAGAAACAAAGGGATGATAAGATTCAGCTTTGCCACACTGCTTGGCATGGGTCAGCCCTAAAGATGTATAGAACAGCTTATTATAGAAGCTTATGTTACTACTTTAAATCTAAGGCTGTAACTCATTTGCATGGGTACATTTCCTGTTTTAACCTTGTATATAACTTTCTTGTTTGTTTCCTTAGTTAATAAATCTTTAGATAGTTTATTACAGGATTGGCTACAGGCATTGTCTTCAGTTTGAGATCTGCACACAGCTGACTTTGGGTAAATCACTGGTCCTTTGGGACTGGGAGTAATCTGAATATTATTGTGATTTTTTTGGTGTAAAGTGACCATCAATCACATAGTCTGACTTACCAGGGTGGCAAGATAGACTGGAATGCCCAAGAGGCTGTCTGTGACACCATGGTAAGACTATTATAATGCTTTAGGAGTTCACATTTGTTACTGGGTTGGTGAAATCTAATTATAGAACATACAACCAGTTTGGGGGTTCTGCCTTGCTTTTTAACAGTCTGCCCTGAGATTGGCACTCATGATCATGAGCCACTCCAGATAGCATGACTGCTGTGTTTAAGAATGTGCCACCATGAAACTGACTATGAAAAAAATGGCAGCATCTAAATCACCAATCTATCCCTCTTTCCCCATGCATTCTGTTATAGCTACATACTTCACATACGTAAGTTCCAAGTTTACTTCTGTTAGCTCTTCAGAGCCAACACAACTATGGAAGATTCAACTAGATCCTATTAATCAACAGCATTGTTAACTAAGTTCTGATTGCAGATACCATCCAGTGGAGGGTGATCAGACAGGTGTGGGGAATGGGCAGAGTCATGGCTTCTCCCCCTAAATGCTGTGGCCAACAAAACTACAGTTATACATTGGGAGCAGTAATCTGCACAAGATGTAGGGCAAGAGAAGATTCATCCTTCTCCTCCCACCAGATAAGGAAGGGAATTGGAGATAGATTGTGACTCTATGGAGCAGATCTGCAGCTGGTGTAAATTGTCATAGCGCCATTGAAGTCAATGGAGAGGACCTGCCTCAAATTCCCAGTAAGGAGTAACAAGGTACTCCCCCTCACTGAAGGTTTGTGGCAAAGCCATAATTTAGCCTTAGGAGGGCACACTTCATATAAATTAGTACATTCAAAAGATAGGGCTTCTACAGCGAAGTAAGGTTTTTCTTTTTAAATTGGTGCCATAAAATATTATATACATGTAATATGGAGCTGTTCACGTTGCTGCAACCTCTCCTGATGGTGCGCCTAAAAAAAACCCCAACAATACTGCATTATGAGCCTTCTTTTGTTGGAGAGGGAGTAACACCTTGTGTGGTAAAATAGCAGTTCACACTTGGTAATGCTTCTCTCCTTACTGTGGGGATTTACAGTTTTAGAGCAAACACTTAAATATGACCTTATAACATGGGGTAAAGATGTTATTGTCATGAATTAGATAATGCTTCTTCAAGCTCTTAAAATGCACAGTGGTCTCTTAGTGCTAAGTATTGGTTTTCTAAATACTTTTATGAAAGATTGGAAAATGTCTGAATAATAACTAATCTTTGTTTGAAAACATAATTAAGTCGCTTATTTACAAGAAAGGCTATAATGACTAAAATGCTGCAGAGGGATAGACAGCTAGAATGAAGCTTTTAAACCTACAAGC
Organism: Lepidochelys olivacea; assembly: GCF_965140295.1. Classification (NCBI taxonomy): domain Eukaryota; kingdom Metazoa; phylum Chordata; order Testudines; family Cheloniidae; genus Lepidochelys; species Lepidochelys olivacea. Next base: position 33,786,508 of record NC_140415.1, read on the forward strand.
AATAAAAAAAAATTCACCATCTCAGATTTCTGGTCTCAATTCAAATAACTTTATTTTTCTAGATTGTATACAATGGTCTCAGAAATGAACCAAGGAGGCTTGCATTAGACTGTATGTTGTATGTGTCTTTTTATGGCTATCATCCTTAGAATACGGATTGCAATCTCTGGCTGAACCTTTTTCTTTAATACATTTAAACCTAAACGAGTAAACATTTTTTTTTCCAACTTCTTGGTCATAAAGTCTTCAGTCCTACTTCCATTGAAGTCAATGGCAAAACTACATTGATTTTACTGGTGCAGAATTAGGCTTCACAGAGTAGAGAAGCAGCACCACTTGTGTCAAAGATCAACATAATTTTAATCTGATTCTATGAATGAGTATCCAAATAAAACTCAGGGTTTCTGATCTTATCTTGAGATAGACAAGGTAGGTGTGGTGATATCTGTTATTGGACCAACTTCTATTGATGGAAGGCATAAGCTTTTGAGCTAGACAGAGCTCTTCTTCAGCTCTGAGGACGGAAGCAGAGTGTCTAAGCTAAATACAAGTTGGGACTAATTTTTAAGCAGAAGGGGTAACACATGTTGGAGGTGATCACTTGAAATGAGCAACTGGGAATTAGATTGTTGTGCGTAAAGGGTTTCAAAAGCTTGTACCCTCCACCAACACAAATTGTTCCAATAAAATGTATCACCTCACCTATCTTGTCTCTCTCATATCCTAGGACCAACACAGCTACAACAACACTGCAAAGAGGTTCTCTTTCGATATCGATTGGTACATCACTCAATACGTTACATTCCAAAAAGAGACATTTTACTTGTGCTTGGGTCTGGTACAATGTCATGGAGTTCAAAAAAACATAACCTGAGTTAAAAGCAATGCTATAGTATGCCAGAGAATTAAAACAGTGTCCCATGAGCCACAGGAATCAGTGAATCAGGTTTTCAGTGTAGGCTGTTGACTATAAAATAGTAGTTTACTCAGTAGAAACAGAATAGTACAGAAAACAATGAAAAAAGGTCTCTCAATGCAAAAATAAATAGAAGCACCATATGTAAGAATCCTTTCATTCTATTTTATGTGAAAATCCTACTACATTAATAATAAAATAAAACTTAGTCATAGACTAAAGAGAACAAGTTGAAGTTTGATGGCATTATATAAAAAGAAACTATGTCATACATTCATCCCTTTCTGCTTTAAGATATTCATGAATACAAAGAAGTCATCAAGAGAAATGAAGGCTTGAGTAGATCTTTCCAGAAAGAGCTGAAGTAATTACAATGAGGACTACAAACTCAAATTGAACACTAAAGAAAACAAAACTGTCTCTTACGAAAATGTGGGAGAGAAAAATCATATAGTAGTAATTGGAAAGTATTTTAAATCTGAGTATGGATCGATTCCTTTGATTTCAGTAGAGATACAGACTAGGGATGAATTTGACTCAAGAGTATTCTAGGTCAATTGATATATAAACTCATATTCCAAGCCAGGAAGACAAACTGAAGAGAACAATAAATCCTGGCTGTTCAGTTTTTGTGACAATATCGAAAATATGAAGAATTTTGAATATGAAGCACTTGTATAGTATTTTCCACTTTTAAGATGTTTTACAAACATTAACTAATTAAACTATTACAAACCGGAAAACAATATCATGAAGATCCATGTGTCAGGCTGTCTGGAGTGGCTCGCAACTGAGAGTGCCAACCTCAGAGAAGACTGTTACAAACCAGGGCACAAACCCTAAATTGGTTGTATGTTCGATAATTAGATTTCACAACCAAGTATCAAGTGTGAACTCCTCAAGCACTGTAACTGCCTTAACATGGAATCACACACAGTCCCCTTGGTCAATCTGGTCTGTCTTGCCACCCAGGCAAGCTTGCCTTTATGATAGATGGTCCCTTACACCAAAACTCACAACAATATTCATGTTACTCCCAGTCCCAAAGGACCAATCACTTACCCCTGATCAATTGTACCTCAGATCTCACACCAAAGACAATACTTGGAACCAATCCTATAACAAACTATCTAAAGATTTATTAACTAGGAAAAAGAAATGAGTTATTTACAAGGTTGAAGCAGGTAAACATACACACACAAATGAATTACAATCTTGGGCTCCAAAAGGTAATTGAAATTGCTGTAATATGCAAGCGCTATATGTCTGGTAGGGCTGACCCAGCTAAGCAGCTTGGGGATCCCTTGCTTATGCTTAAAAATATTGCTGTTTCCAAATTCCAGGCAGCTAACAATTTCTTCTTGACAGGGATTTTTAATCCTTTCTCTCCAGAGTTCAAGCTGTGATGGAATGACTGTTTGTGCACAGGTTTCAGAGTAGCAGCCATGTTAGTCTGTATTCGCAAAAAGAAAAGGAGTACTTGTGGCACCTTAGAGACTAACCAATTTATTTGAGCACAAGCTTTCGTGAGCTACAGCTCACTTCATCGGATGCTGTAGCTCACGAAAGCTTGTGCTCAAATAAATTGGTTAGTCTCAAAGGTGCCACAAGTACTCCTTTTGTTTGTGCACATCCCCTCTTCGTGGGTGTGAAGAGAACAATCAACAAAGTCTTTTGTCCACTGATGTTTCACAATAGCTTGCCTGGTGTCTATGCGGCTTCCTTTGTTGGGCAGGAAATGACACCTCTTGTGGTAAACTAGCATTTCATATTTAGTAATGCTTCTCTCCTGACTCTGGGGGTTTTCAATTTCAGAGTAAAGACTTTTATAGTTACAAAGCAAATACTTGAATATTACTGCATAACATGGGACACAAATACTGTAAGTGAGATGAATGCATGCAGCAACTCACAAGCATTTCCAAAAGTCCAAACACTGAACACAACATCTCTACAATACCTAATACCTATTTTAACAATACTAACACAAAGGTAAGCCAGATACATTTCCAGCTATGCATTTGTCAGTGTTCATTGAGACCTAGGGGCCTTGGCGTGAGCTGGCACCTGGTATGCAAACATCACACTCTGTCTACAGGAAAAAGTGGGGTATTGGGGGAAAATTCATACCACTGACCAACAAAGACAGAACCAAAACTTTGCATTCTCCAAGAATATCACTGTCAGGACCAGGACTTGGGTAGTCAGACCAAGTGGTAGGAGAAGGAGCTGAAGTCAGGAGTCAATAATCAGAGTCAGGTATTGAGCCAAAGGTCAGAGCCAGAGTTGGAGTCAGAAACCAAGGGCAGGGATCAGGACCAAAGCAGAAACAAGTCAGGGATGCAGGGCCCAGGACCGAGAAAAGGGAAGCAAAGTTGAGGAGTCAGGAAAAAAGGCAGGATCCAACTAGCAGCCAATCAGGAATTCACCCAGTTGCTTAGACAACGTTCTGTGCTTCTTTCTGGCTTAATTAGCATAGATAGACCAATCAGTGGAGTCAGGTGCTCCTCCAGTCAGGACTCCTGTGGGTGGATGACTTTGGTGGGGCTATGGTTCCATCAGTCACTTGGCCCACCAGCTACTAACAAGCCCCTGGATGGTGTCTCAGATGCACAGGACTTTGGACCTGGGTTCAAGACCCATGGATCATCACCCCTCTTCTAGGACACCTTCAGGGCATCACTTGTCATCCACTCCCAGCTTCTGGCAGTCAGAGGTTAGGGAAACCCAGAGCAGGGGTTGCATCCCTGACAATCTTGGCTAATAGCCATTGATGGACCTGTCCTCCATGAACTTATCTAATTCTTTTTTGAACCCCATAATAGTTTTAGCCTTCACAACATTCACAGCAGCGAATTCCACAAGTTGACTGTGCATTGTCTGAAGAAGTACTTCCTTTGGTTTGTTTTAAACCTGCTGCCTATTAATTTCATTGGTTGACCCCCCCCTCCCCCGGTTCTTGTGAAGGAGAAAATAACATTTCCTTTTTCACTTTCTCTACAGTGTTCATGATTTTATAGAACACTATTATATCCCCCATTAATCATCTCTTTTCCAAGCTGAAAAGTCCAAATCTTTTTAATCTCTCTTCATATGGAAGCTGTTCCATACCCTTAATAATTTTGTTGCCATTCTCTGTACCTTTTCCAATACTAATTCCCATTTTTGAGATGGGGTGACCAGAAGTGCACACAGTATTCAAGGTGTGGGTGTACCATTGATTTATATATTGGCACAGTGTCTTATTACCTATCTGTGATGGGGCATCTGCCCCACACTGGCCCTTAAGGGGTTAAGAGCCCTAGGGACACTGTGGCAGGAGGCAACCAATCACAGAAGGGCTTATAGGAGCAACCAATCAAGGCCAGGCAGGCCCATATAAGAAGAACTGCAGTATGGAGCAGCTTGAGGAGGATTGGTTGCCTTGTAGGCTGAAGGTAGCAAGCACCCTGGACAGAGCAGTGCTGCAGGCAGAGACCCGGGAAGCTAAAGGCAACTCCTGGTAGGCTGCAAGAATCTGTAGGCTGAGGCAAGGGCAAAGAGGGTGCTGGGCCTATGGGGAAGTGGCTCAGGGAGATCTACAGAGGAGTCAAAGGGGATGAGCAAGTGACAGCCATCTACAGGGTCCCTAAGGCTGAGACCCAGAGTAGTGGGCAGGCCCAGGTCCCTCCCCCAGTTGCCACTGAGGGAAGTGGCTGGACAGATATTGCAGAGCCCCTGGAAGAGAGGAACCCAGAGCATAACATGGCCGGAGGGTTGTGTCACTGAAGAGGATGCCACAATCCTGGGAGCGACGTGGGTCGCAGAGCAGAAGTGATGGCATTGAGGCACCACCAGAGGAGGGTACCCTGGCAAGCAGAGCTAATTCCCAGGACAGCTGGCAAGTGGCGCCACAGTGGTGAGTTGCACCACATCACACCATCCCTTTCCTAATGTTGGCTTTTTTGGCTGCTGCTACACGTTGAGTGGATGTTTTCAGAGAACTCTCCACCATGACTCCAAAGCCTTTCTTGAGCAGTAACCGCTAATTTAGATCCCATCATTTTGTATGTACAGTTGGGATTATGTTTTCCAGTGTACATTCTTTTTGATCCACATGGCTTGTGATCTTTTTTTGTTTCTTTAAGGTGGTTCTTTTAACTGCTCTTGAGTCTGCTGTAGCCAGTCTGAGGCTGCCAGGATAGAGGGAGATTGTGGGTAATTCCAGGTGAATCTGGGATATAACTTTTAATTTGAAGGGGGTAAAAAAAGAAGGGTGTGCGGGGGGAGGTTGCCTTGTATAGTCACATTTGGAGCTATTAGACGCAAACTCTGCAGAGGGTAACAGTGAGGACCAATTGCTGTGATGATGATTTATGTAACAACATATGTACTATTCTACTGTTTGATTTACTCTCTCCATCTGGCTGTTCATCTGGGGGTGGTGGGAAGAAAAGGGGCAGGAGTGAACTGTTAATATTCTGAGGGCTTCATGCCAAAAACAGGAGACGAATTGTGGGCTGTAATTGGAAATGGTGTGATCTGGGACAACCCAATTTATCCATAGCTGGAGAGTTTCCTCAGAAGAAGGCAGGCAGGTGCAGGGAGCAAAGTGAGTCATCTTTGTTAAATGATCCACAACTATCAAAATTGTCATATAGCCATTGGACTGAGGTAGCTTCACTGTGTTGTCCAGTGCAATAGCTTTTCAGGGTCTAGGTGGAGTCTCTAGGGGTTGAAGGAGTCTGAGGGGTTTACTGCACTGCACCTTGGTGAGGGCACATTCATTACAGAAGGCAACATATGCCTGTGTTGTCAATCACAGAAATTAGATAATAAAAGCTGGGCCTTGGCACAACCAAAATGCTGCACCAAGGGGGAATTGTGACATGGTTGCAGGGTTGCAACTCATGAGAGTTCGGGGAGGGAACATATGTGTCCCTTCACAAAAGAGAGCCCATTGCAGGCACTGTGCAATTATTTGTTTATAGCTTCCTGTTCATGGCGAGGATCCCCATGGTAAAGACCACACAGATTAGATCAAACAGTTCCTGGTGGAATGTTGCACTGAGGAAGTTATGGGGTTTAAAGATGTACGAGGTTTCTTGATTAGGCCCTTTTGGGTCAATGTAGTACTCTCCCTTCTGGGAAAGTGCCATTACGGGATCCCAGAGAGTAGGAGATACAAAGTCAAAACAGGAAAAGAATAAGGCCCACCAAAGCTGTTGCTGATTGATAGACTTGGCCCTGCAGAAATACTCCAAGTTCTTGCAGTCAGTGTAGACCTGAACCAGATACCAAACTCTTTTAAGTTAGTGGTTCCACTCTTCAAAGACAACTTTAGCCACCAGAAGTTCCTTGTCTAAGACTTCATAATTTTCCTCCACAAGGGTGAGCTTCCTAGCACAGAAGGTGCACGGATACGATATCTGCTGGGGTCCACACCTCTGGGAGACTGCCACTCCAATTGCCATATTGGAGGCATCTGCTTTGACAATAAAAGCTTGTATGGTGTCTTGGTGGGTTAATATGGAAGTGGTGTTCAATGCAAGCTTTCGATGCTCAAAGGGATGCTGGGACTCGGAGGACCAAGGGAACTTTGCACTCTTGCAGAGCACTTATGTAAGAAGTGTGATTTTTCTCAGAGAACCTTGGAATAAACTGATGGTAAAAGTTTGCAAAGCCCAAGAAGCACTGTAGGTTACAGACATTTTGAGGCATTGCCCAACAGTGGACCTTTATATTACAGGTCCATTTTTGATAGTCTCCGGAGGCATGATAAACTCCAGAAACTCTATGTATGCATGGTCAAAAGCACATTTCTCCAACTTGGCACAGCACAGAGGCCATGTTGGTAAAGTCTCTCCAGAACAGTTCAGACATGTATGGTGTGTTGCTCAGGGTTGTCCAAGAAAACAAGTATAGTGCTAAGATACATACTGGTCCATGATGTCCTGACACTGATGAGATGTTTGAATGTGGTGGAGACAGGAAGGTAGGGTCTGATGTAGCAGAAAGCCAGGAATTCACCCAGTTGCACACACAACTTCCTGTGTCTCCTTCTGGATTAAATAGTGCAACCAGACCAATTGGTGGGGTTGGCTGTCCTCCAGTAAAGACTCCCAAAGGCAGTGCCTTAGGTTGAGCTAGGGTTCCACTAGCCACTTGGCCCACCAGTTATTAACAAGCTGCTGGATAGAGGCCAGAATGCAAAGGTTGTCACAGACCCACATTCACAGGCTGGTTCTAGGCACCAGCCTAGCAAGCAGGTGTCTGGGGTGGCAAACGGGAAAGCGTTGCACAGCGGTGGATTTCGGCGGCACGCCAGCAGCAGCTCCTCCGCCTCCCTCTTCGGTGGAATGCCTGCGGCAGGTCCTCCTCTGGCTCCCTCTTCGGTGGCATTTTCCTTCGCCACTTGAGGCAGCAAAAAAGGTAGAGCCAGCCCTGCGCGTTCAGGACCCATGGATCCTCACAATCAAGCATCAATTAAAAGCACAGTGTAGTGCTGGAACTATTCTAGATCCTGCAAGGTCTTACTCCGTGTTCTTCGTGAAGGAGCCCTTGAACCTTTCAGACATAATGTGTCAGATGAATTTGGATATGGTCCTAGAGTCAGATGGAAAAGCTGGAGAGCACGAATATGGACAACAGAACAAACCAAACTGAATGACATTTCGAAGACTATGAATAAGCAAATGTACTAATGGGATGTAACAAAATACAAATGGAAGCTTAATTACATCTACAACATAATAAAATCAATAGAGATAATAAGGGCTACAAGTAATGAAGACAGACAGAAACTATATAGTCACATTTGAACATGTGGTGTCTTGCAAGTATTGAACATAAAGATAGTGTGGTGATCACCTCAGTGATGGACATAACTGGAACATAGGTAAATATCAATATCATGCCCCCCTGAGAATTACTGATGTTATTAAACTATCCATCTAATGGAAGTCCATGCTCAGTGCACTTCTGACAATTTGAAGCTGCAGTCTTGTGGTGTTCGCTATGTGCTACCAATTAGCAGCTGTCTTTTCCCACTACAGGAAGTGAATACCTCCTTGGAAAGTTAATGGAAGTTGCTCATATCCTACAACGAAAAAGAGGGCCCATGGAACGTGGATCCCACATATGACCAGTCGGGTAAGTCACTCTATTTAGAAGACCATGTGAATCTGCACAGTATTTTTAAAGCTTTGGCCTTGTTCTTTCATCCACCACCCACTAGATGGGAATCACTCCCTTTGGTTTCAGTGGGCATGACTTCTATCCACAGGGAGAAGATTCAGTCCCCTTTTGAGTTTTTTACCATTTTATTTCCTCTCAGACCCCTATCTAGCATAACACTTAAACTCATGCATACCTGTAAGCACTTGAGTATGCTCATTTGGCTTCAAAGGGACTACAAATGTGTTTGAAGTACTTTGCTGTATCAGGGACTGACAGAGGAGTTCTGCTAAAGACAAATAGTTCTCACTTTATGCTACTTTATAAAAAAAATCCTCCATGGATATTTTTATGGCATTTTACAAGAGAGCCAAAGAATTTACAAGACCTTGAGATTATTTTAAAATTAGCTTTTACTTTCTTTTCCAGCCAACACAATATATGAGATTTTTTTTTACTGAGCTACTCTGATCCACTGAATCTGTCAGCATTTGATAGGGTGATGTTCTGATATAAAAAAATACCTAACTGTGATGGGCAACAAGGAGTTAAGGAGCTGCTCTGGCTCATCCTGCTCGGCCCCACCACACCTGCAAGAGGTGCACAGGCAGAAAGAGGAATCAAAAGGGAGCAGAACAGCTCATTTGCGGGCACAACAGGGAAGAGAGCAGACTTGTAACTTGCAGCACCTGAGAGAAGAACTGAGGGAATGCAGGATCTCTCCCTACAACAACTGCCGAAAGACCCTCCTCTGAGGGAAGGGAGGACCTGCTTCAGGTATACCCTGAGACTGAGGGAGGCATTTCCCCCATCTCTGTCATGTGGACTCAGTTTATTTGTGTTAATTCTCCTCCTTTTGTTTATGGGCTACCCCTGAAGAGGAGAGATTTGGAACTAACCTGGCTGGAGGGACAAGGCATGAGAGAAGGCAGCTGTCACTTCCAGAGGAAGAAAGTTACCATTCCCTGCCTGGCCATGAAGAGCCACCATGTGGTGAACTGACCCCCTTCACGCTTTCCTGTACAGACTGTAAACACGGACAATAGAGGGGTGGTAGGAAGTGGCCCAGGAAGGGCAGCCTTAAGGTGCTTCTGGGTGCTGGACCCTTTTGTTGCTCTCATAGGGCCCTGGACTGGAGCCCAGTGCAGTGGGAGGGCCTGGGTTCCCCTACCAAAACTCCCTTTGCAGGTTGAAGGACCTAAGCCCTAACCATTAGGCAATGGTCCCTATGAGTGAAGAGCATAACACCAACCTACTAAACACCCAAGCAACTCAAAATACCCACATATCAAGCAGGTACTTCCACATATACCTATTAACTATCACTAAAGTAAAAGTTTTTAAAAATTCATAGAGTATTTAGCTAGGACTTCTCAGCTCTCTCCACTGGGGAATGTATCTAGCAAAATTGGCACTTACTGTAGAATCGTGTAAAATAACTATTCCAACCACAAGGAGGCATGAATTGGGCTTCATTATGGATCTGAATATTCATTTCCTTTGTTTGAACTAGGAAATAATTTTGGCTTGTCCTAAATGTGATGTCATATGGTTCAAATTCTCCTGTGTACACAGGAATATACCTAATCAGTCCAATGGTCCATCTAGTTCAGTATCCTATCACTGACAGTAGCCCTTATGAGATACTTGGGATGCTACCACAATACAAATAAATACTGATTATAATAATTCATAGGCAATTATGAATAACCTTATCAGGGTTATTTCTAATCCCAAAGAGTGAGTCTTACTCTCAGCCAGTATGTACATTTTCCACGTGTACAGAAGATCACAGATGTAGTATAGTAATATTTGAAATGGCCTTTCTTTCTTTTGAATTGTGCCTGGAACAGTTAGTTATACAATGGAAATAAGTATTTTGATATACTGTAAAAACGAGAGATGCTCCCCTACAGTTATTTTGTTTATGTGTGAAGATAAGGCAATAAAAAAAAAATCTTTAAAAGGTAAATATTTGTCTTGCAGAAAACATGCAGAACTAATCTTTTCCTTCTAATTGATAAGATGCAATCAGACATTTGTAAGATTTCATGAGGAAAAATACTAAATTATAACTTTTGCATAAACTCACTTTTTTTTATTGCTCAAGATTAGCATTGGTTTGGTTCAATTTTATGCATAACTCTTACATCTGGAGAAAAAGTTTTATATTTGGCTTCTTACATGGGCACCAACAGTATCTAAGGTCCTGATCCTGCAAAGACTTCTATACAGTACTTGCTAAACTTTATGAACTGAGGGTAGTAGCATTGAAGTAAACAGGACTACTCAATGTTCAAAGTTAAACACGTGCACACATTTTCACAGGATCAGACCCACATTGATAAATTCAGCTCTAAATATGTTCAATCTTCTAAAAATCTGTATTTCCACAGACTGTACATATAAGAATTATGTTCAGGTGTTCTCATAACACTTAAGGCAGAAATAGAAAACACATTTTAACTAGGGCTAATGGTCATTAGTAGCCTTATTTTATTAGCCTCAGAGGAACTGAAGAAAATTCACTGAAGTCCTGGCTCCAGCTCAAAAAGGGGAGGAGAATTCAGTAATGGCCCACAATCTGTAAGTACTTGAGATCATGTTTTGAACTCTCTTTCCTTGCCATAGTGCAGCACTGCACCATCTCAATTTCCTTTGTTTTGTAAAGAGTAATACAATAACTTGGTAGTATGTTCAAAGATGAATCTCAGATCAATTGTTTTGAAAGGAATGTAACACAAACTGGATACATCTCTGGAACATCAGAAAAGAATAAAAATTGCCAGGCACATTTGCAGTTGAGTTTAAAATATCCTGAACATAGACACTGCTCACTCTGAAGTTAGCTCAGCATTATTCATAGGGTTTATTCAGTGATTAATTTGTGAAATTCCTGAGGGAGAATGGAAGGGATCACAAAAAAGTTTGGAAGTTGTGGGCAGAGGTAATTTTTGTCTTGTGCTTGAATGATAATGCAAAGCACGTGCAAATGCAGAGAGCATGAGGAAATTCATGCATCCTCTGTCTGGGAAGCCACTGAAAATTTAGATCCCGGCAACACGTAGTTTGGTGGGGAAGGGGGAAATTTCCCCGATTTTCTCCTAGGAGCAAGTGACCGGCTTTAGGACTGTGGTACAGCACGTACACACTTTTAGAGTGACGTAAGTGAAATAAAACTAGCCCAACAAAAGCCGCTCTCAGCCTGGAAGTGTCTTGTAATCTGGATTTAACGCACTTCTCTTCATCTCTTTGATTTGTTTCATGTGCTGAGGGAAGGAAGGGGCAGGAGACCAATGACACGCCAGTTGTAATCCAGAGCCGGACATCCAGCTCTCTCCGACTGCCCTCCCACTCCCATCTGGGGTGCGGGTTGGCCGGTAGGAGACACCCATGAATTATAAAAGTGCATATGTCCCTTTAAGGTTTGCTTTGCTCCCTGCAGACTTTAGCCTAAACACTGAGATCTGACTTTATTTGTGCATAGTCTCTCCGCTCTGGGATCCTGCCACGTGGGGGTTTCAAAGGCTCAGAGACCGTTTGGGGTTGCGGGGGGGGGGGTGCGAGGGTGTGAGGGGGGCGCAACTCATCTTGATGAGAAGAGAAAACTTAAAGGGACTGAAACAACAAACAGGAAATGCCTAGCCCGGCTGCTGATGCAGAGGGGACCAGAAGCAGTTGCAGCGCACTGAGCTGTTCTCCCTAACAGGCAGCGTGTGAACGACCGAGCTAGCCCAGGGGATCTGCTGCCCCCCCGGCCCTGTGCTCCTTCACGGGCTATCCTTGCCACTGCAGCCATGGGCTCCCAGCCCCTCCGTAGCAGAAGCCCAGGGGTCGCTGTCCCATGCGGGATTCTGACAGGTGAGAGAACTCTTCTCTCTTTTCCTCTTCTCTGAAGACCCAGATCTGCCAAGTCTCGCTCCTCTGCAGGGAGGCTCCCTTCTTGGGGAGGATGAATCTCTCAGGATATGGCATCCCAGAGTCGCTTCAAATCTCTGCATCCATCATCCCCAGCAACCTCACTCCGCTCAGAGTGCCCCGGTTTAAGACGGCTCTTGGGAGTGGGTTTTTAAGAAACGTTTCCTCGCCGGGCGTCAGTCTCCTTTACACCCTAGGATCTAGGGGAAATACTCAAAAAGCAGGAGGGATGGGACACGAGAACAATACAAGTAGAAGCTGCTGGGCGAAGGGTGGGGTATGTAGGAACAACATTTATGAATGTGAACTTTTTTTCTTGGTTTCTGATATGGTTGACTGCGAAGGGCAATGTTAACTGTTCAGAGTGACTGTGGGAGAGAGAGAAAAAAGGTTACAGGGACGGTAGCTCAGCCCATTAAGCATGGAGTATTTCCATGTAAGGTCTTAATGTTGTTGGGGATTTCTTTTGTTTTGCCAAAAAAAAGGGGGGGGGCAGCGCTTCAAGTATGGACAACAATTTCTGATATGTTGTGGGATTTGTGGCTAAAGCATTTGTATTTGGAGAGAGAAAATTCAAGGAAATGGAAATGAGTTGAGGAAATGCAAACATTCACACAACTGTGGAATTTGGCTCTCTGGGGTACGGTTTTCTTACAGTGTGAGCAAGCCAAAATAATTGAGCTGAGAACGTCTGAAATTAACCAATAAGCAAGAAGAAATAAGCTTTATATAAATCATCTAAATGGAGAGAGACGGGGTGGCGGGGAAGGATAACATTTATATTGTTGAAAGTGTTTTGTAACTCTTTTCTTCACTTTGGGATTGTTCTGAAATGAGATTCGTGTAGAAACCTTAACAAGTGTAGCAAACTAGGTTTACCAGGCAGTTGACAGGTAGCACTTTGCAAATGTATATCATGTTATTATAATGATCTCCTAAACTATTATATGATCCTTTTCCAAATCCTTATGCTCGGTTTTGTGTAAGCGATGGTGGTGTTTCTTTGTGGAGGGAGGATATGCAGCAACAGCAGTTTGAAATACTTATCTCTGGACTCCTTTTCCATCTGGAACTGAAAAATTAACACTTGTATTGGCTTCAGATGGTTCAGCAAGAAAAGTGCAAATTTAAATGAAGTCAAGAACTGCAAAAGTTAAGGTTCTTTCACGTGTGTACAATGTGGACAAATTAATAGTGCTATTATCTTAAATTTAATTGCCTAATCTTTGACCATTATAATACCATTGCATACACAAAGATTATTTTAATATCAAAACAATGAGGCTTCCTCAACTTTCACCCGCACTCACTCTCAATCTGTTTCTACACAGCCCCTGAGCCTTCTCTCTACAGGAGCTCTCTCTCTTCATGGGCACATTAATGAATTATTATTTATTAACCATGTTTATCATAGTTCCTAAGGACCAACCAAGAATGGGCTACACAGAGTAGAAGTGAAAACACAGAGTAGCAGATAGTCCCTATCCAGAAGAACTTACAATCCACATAGACAAGCTAAACACAGGCTGAAAGTGATATAACAGAACTATCCCATCCCTTCTTTTCTTATGCCTTCACTACCTCTTCTCTGTTCTTTTCCTCTTGTCCATAACAATTTCTCTCCCATCATTTCTCAGCTGCTCTCCCCACAGCTTTTTGCATTCAGAGACCTCTTTCCCATTCAGAGCCCCCTGTCTTGTTCTGGACTGTTGCGAGTTCACAAGTCCAAGATATACTGGTCACATCCCTTCTTCCTACCAGTGTCATCTCCATCTTGTCTGGATTCTGCTTTAGCCAGAGCTACTCTTCATACAGGTTCTGATCTAAGATAAGCAACGAAAAACAAGGTGATGGTGCAACTTTGGTTTGACTAAGGAGAGCTGAGTGACTCAACTGCAAACAAGATATTATCTAATCAAAAAGAGGAAACTTCAGAAAATCATGTTAACATACACACCTTTATTTATTGTACTGCTCAGAGCTTGAAAATCAAGAACTGAACTGCTATATTTAAAAAGAAAATAGAACCCTTTAAATTATCTAGGAAAACAAAACAGAAAGCTAGAAAAGGTAGGGGTGAGGGAGTGAGCGTAGCAAGAGCTCATAGGTCCTACACATACAAATCTGTCTCTCTCTCTCTCTCTGAGAATGAATGGGAGACAACATATAATCCTTCACATTTCCAATTGAGCTCTTGGTATTTTTGAATTTTCTGAAATTTTTAAAAATAAAATTGATTGATGAAAAATGTAATGCATAGTAATGGGTACTTAGCAGATGTCTCCTTGGTCATAGGATCCTGCCCTACTGAAGTCAAAGGCATAAGTCTCAATGTCTCATTGGGATCAGGACCAGGTTTCTGGTGCCACACAACTCAGCTATGTGTTCCTCAAACTTACTGAGATAATATTTATCTCTCCAGGGGCTAAAACTTTTGCCCATTACAATGAACAACACATTCTTGAGCTCAGTGGATGCAGGATCAGGCCATCGGTGCAATACCCTGCTTGTAGTATATTTTTATACAAAACTATTATAAGAAGCAATTTACTGCTTCCAAAAGCTCTTAATGAACTAGGCTGTATTGATCTCTGTGTTCAAGAGATTGCTTACCACATATGAAGTTCAATTGTCACATTGTAACTTCAGATTTTAAGCAGAACTCCTGACTTTTGCACCTCTCATTAACTTTTTTTATCTTAATACTGCAACTTCTGTTTTAAATTGTCACCCTATGCTGCAGAAACAGGCAAAATAATTTGATATGTTGGGAAGTCAGAGTTTACTATTGCTTTATTTAAAATTTAAATTCTGCTTAAAGAGACACTCTCAACTTGAAATCTAGTTTGTTTGTTTTTTAAAATCAGTTTAAAATAGTTTCTGGTAAAATACCTGTCAATTTTTGTCCTGCTCTTTAGTCTCCCTGCCAGTTTATATGGTTTTACAATCACAATTTCCTATTTTTTAAAAAAATATTTCTCTCCCATGTCTTCCACAAAAAGGACCTACACAAAATAACAGGGAAACTGTTTAAATGACTGAGTTCAATTCTACAATCATTATGCTTGTGCTTAATTTTACACAAGAAAGTAGTTGCAAGAGACCAGATCCTCAGTTATGGAAACTGTCATAGGTCTTCAAAGTTTAAACCAGGTGAGGATCTGGCCCATTGACTTGAATGGGATTACTCACATAAAAAAGATAGGTTTCAGAATAACAGCCGTGTTAGTCTGTATTTGCAAAAAGAAAAGGAGTACTTGTGGCACCTTAGAGACTAACCAATTTATTTGAGCATAAGCTTTCGTGAGCTACTCACGAAAGCTTATGCTCAAATAAATTGGTTAGTCTCTAAGGTGCCACAAGTACTCCTTTTCTTTTTATTAAAAAGATACTCAAATGCTTAACTATTTACAGGATTGTTTGATCCATGACATCACTTCATTGCCCATCCCACGACTACTTAGCTACTCTAATAGTCTTTTCTGAGGGACCTTGTTAAAAGTCTTTTGATAAATCTAAACAGTCAAGTGGTTTTTCTTTATCTACTACTTTAATGATGCTGTCTAAGAGATTAATGATTATTTTCCTTAGCAGAAACCCTGTTGGCTAGATGCTATCATATCATGAACTTCAAGTGTTTTATTATTTGATTTTCAATTGTTCATCCAATTTGCCAGGTACAGGGTAAGGCTTCCAGGTCTGTAATACTCCCCAGAACCATTTTATACACAAATACAATATTTGCTACCCTTCAATCATCTGGAACAATAGTTTAGAAATCTTCCAAAATCTACCTAGGGAAATAACCCTTACTCACGCATGTTGTCCCCTTTGCTTCTATAGGGCTATTCAGGTGAGTAAAGATTTGTAGAATATGGGACCTACCAGTTTGATCTTTTTCTGTTCTTCAGAGATCCCTGTATGTTAATTTTTTAATTAAATAATGAGAGCATTAGTATTTATCACAGAGATCTTGGAACAAGTGAATAGTGACATATGAATGGCTAACTTTAGATGTTGGTAGAATATCTGAAGTTGACAAAACAGGCTAAAATGTGTTTGTGTATTGAAGTTGTATTAGTTTCATTCTTAAAATATTTAACTTGATTCTTTCATATTTATGCAGCTGATCAGAATGCATAATTTAGGAGCACACGTCTGAAAATTCTGGCCCATATTCTTACTATCAATATTGCTATAGTATACATATGCTGTGACTTCTATAAAGAGCATTGACTGTGCACTGTTATGTTAGCCACTAGATGCATATATAATATCACATAACATAAGCCTCAGAGTAGATGTGGACTATGCTTTCCCCACGACAAAAATAAGTATCTGTTCCCTAATATCTATCTGTTCATTGTATGAATATAAATCTAGATTACAAGAACATAAGAAATCATAGGGATGGAAGACTATCAATTAGAGCCTGTCCACATTGCTTATTTTGTGTTGGATTAGCTATCTCTCCAATTCGTGTACCTCTGATATTTTCCTTCCAAATACCTTATGGTTTTTAAAACTTTGTTAGATGCTTCCATGCCTGCTCTTGACAGAACAGAAAAAAGATTAGTAACAGGAAAAGACAACCTGGCTCACTTATATGCCCTTTCAGTTTGTGGTTTTAATTTCACTTTCAGCATTAACTACTCTTTTTTTTTTATGATTAAACTAATGTTTTGACTCCATTGTGTCTATCAAGCATAGCCCCAGACCTCCCAAATGCACAGAAAAAATATGTTCCCTGCCACCCCCATTAGAGAAGTGCAACATGTAATCCTCTCCACTAGCAGTATAAAGAGGGAGAAATTGAGACCCCATCCTCACTTCTTGGATGGTTGTTGCCCACAGGGATACTAGCAATCATTGTTACATTTTTCCTTTCTGTTCCTTCCAGGTTTCTCTGCCTTAATGTGATTGCTTCTCAGATTCCTTTTTTCAAAGGATTCCAGGCCTCTACCCTTTTTGTATAACTAAAAGACTGGTCTTGTTACTTGCTAAGAATTTTTTACATAAACAAACAATTCCAAAATAAGAGTTTTCTACGACGGCCTGCACTGAAATACCTGAAAGTGCAAACTGCACCTCTAATTTCAGTTCCATTTTCCATGTAGACAAGGCCTTAAATGAGAGGAGTACGTTCAGCGTCTCAGGGCCTGAGTTTCTCAATTACTTGAGTCCATTTGATTGCCTCTATCATAACAACCTTTAGAATTCAAGATATAATAGAATTAAGTACGTTTTTAAAAAAATCCCATGCTAGGAAAAAGTTCCTTATTTTTTCCAATACGACTGTTGAAAAAATGCCCCAATTCTTTCTGCAACTTTTTCAGTATATACATAGTGCTACACGGTGCATCTACATGGGGAAAAGAACCAAGACAGTTAGTTTTTATTTTCTAACTTTTACTAACCCTGATATTTTTTTCATAGAGAAATTCTTATGTGAATGATCTGCACTTAATATAAAAAGGAGTACTTGTGGCACCTTAAAGACTAACCAATTTATTTGAGTTTAAGCTTTTGTGAGCTACAGCTCATGAAAGCTTAATTTCAAATAAATTGGTTAGGCTCTAAGGTGCCACAAGTACTCCTTTTCTTTTTGCGAATACAGACTAACACGGCTGCTACTCTGAAACCTGCACTTAATATAGTTTCTTATCTTGCTTCCTCTAGCACAGTGGCTTTCAACCTGTGGTCTCTAGACTGCTGAGGAGGTCTGCAGACTATGCCTAAGATTTCCAAAGGAGTCCTATCTCCATTTGAAATTTTTTAGGGGTCCACCTAAGAAAAAAGGTTGAAAACCCCTGGTCTACCTGGCACAATACTGCTTTTTAACATTTCCCAAGAGTTTTATCCTTCATGAATTCCAAGGCCAGAAGGGGCAGTGTGATCATGTCATCTGACCTCTTGTATAACACAAGTCATAAATCTAGCTTCATATCTAACTTACTTACTCTTCAAATTTGGCTTGTTGTGGGAACTGTAAATCTGGCAGCTTGTGGGAGCCCAAGAACTGCACTCAGGAGCCTTGGGTGCTCTGCCACTGAACTGCTGAGTAACCTTGGGCAAGTCTCTGCTCTGCACCTCAGTTTCCCCATCTGTGAAATGGGGTAAGGATACTAACCTCCTTTGTAAAGTGCTTTGAGAGCTATTGATGGTTAAGCGCTGTATAAAATGTAGATATTATTACTAATCACTATTAAATGGAAGAGCTAGCCAATGGCTATATGTGTGGGCCCGACTGACCAAGCTTTGTGCCAAAGGGAAGTGTAACAGAGCAAGGCCGTGCACCCAGGCGGGCCCGGCTGTCAAGCAGGGCGAGAGAGGCTCCAGCTGGAGATGCTCCACCTCGCTGCCTGCCCGCAGTCCTGGCCCGGCCCCCACTGACTGCGTCAGGAACTGCTCGGAGCAGAGGGCGGCGGCTGGGCAGGGACAGCGCAGCCTGGGAGCAGGGGCTGGGCCACGAGCCGCCTGGAGGGCAAGCGCAGCCCCGCTCAGAACAACGGTGATAGGGCCACGTGCGCCACCCCGATCCCGCTTCTCTCCGGACAGCAGCGGCCGCCGCCGCCGTCTCTGCCTCGGCAGCGGCAGCCGCATCCAGCCCCGACCGTCCGCCCCAACCCTGGCTCCCCGGTCACGGCCCGGGCACATTCCGCGCATGCGCTAAAGGCGCGCGCGATGGGGGTGCAATCGGCGTCGGCGGCGCCCGGCTTTTCTGTGCGCATGCGTGACTAGGACTCGCCGCGGGCTCCCTGAGCCAGCTTACCATGAATGCGCCGGAAGTAATCTCAACGTCTCCGCTCCGGGTCGGCAGTGCACGCATGCGCTGTGTGAAGGAGCTGGTGCGTACGCGCGGAAACTATGCTGTCGCCGGCTGCTTTTGAGTGTGCTGCGTCCTGTCACCAGCCAGTGCGCAGGCGCGTCCCGGTGTCGCCGCTGCTCCTCACTGACTGACTGCACAGTGTCGTCAAGCGCCGCTCGGATCAGCGCGGTTCGGCGGAGCGATCAGCCCCTTCGCGGGAGGGGTCCGGCGCCGGGCAGCACCACCCCCGCCCTGTGCCCCGGGCCTAGAGCCGGCCGGCCTCGTGCCACGTGTCCCCTCCGAGAGGCTTCTGTCCCCGCTGTGTGGGCCAGCGCTGACCCCGTCCCCTTCCCGCTGAGAGGTCGCAGGGCCGCCAGGCCGTGTGAGGCCCAGGGCGGCCCGTGCGTAGGCTGAGGAGCTAGCGCCTGTCCCCGTTTCCCGGTGAGATCAGAGAGGGGCAGGCCGGGCAGAGGCAGGATGAAGCTGGTGAGGAAGGACATCGAGAAGGATAACGCGGGGCAGGTGACCCTGATCCCCGAGGATCCCGAGGACATATGGCACACCTACAATCTGCTGCAGGTGGGCGACAGCCTGCGGGCATCCACCATCCGCAAGGTGCAGACCGAGTCTGCCACGGGCAGCGTGGGCAGCAACCGCATCCGCACCACCCTCACTCTCTGCGTGGAGACCATCGACTTCGACTCGCAGGCCTGCCAGCTGCGGGTCAAGGGGACCAACATCCAGGAGAATGAGTACGTCAAGATGGGAGCCTACCACACCATCGAGCTGGAGCCCAATCGCCAGTTCACGCTAGCCAAGAAGCAGTGGGACAGTGTGGTGCTGGAGCGCATTGAGCAGGCCTGCGACCCAAGCTGGAGCGCTGACGTGGCAGCTGTGGTCATGCAGGAGGGGCTGGCTCATATCTGTCTTGTTACCCCCAGCATGACACTGACCCGGGCTAAGATTGAAGTGAACATCCCCAGAAAACGAAAGGGTAATTGCAGTCAACATGACCGAGCACTGGAGAGATTCTATGAGCAGGTGGTGCAGGCAATCCAGCGTCATATCAACTTTGAGATTGTGAAATGTGTTCTGGTGGCCAGCCCGGGGTTCGTAAGAGAACAGTTCTGTGACTACATGTTCCAGCAGGCAGTCAAGACTGACAACAAGCTGCTGCTAGAGAACCGGTCCAAATTCCTTCAGGTAAAGTAGATAAGTAACCCTGAAACTGGGAAAGCCCAAAAGAGTGAAGAGTTATACAGTGTGACAAGAAGGTGTTATAAGTAAAGTGACATTAACACAAAGAAAACTTAGGCTGAACATCAAGAGAAATTTATTTTTTGTGAGATCTTAAATGATGGGCTAGTAAGGAATGTAGGTGTCCTTTTGTTTGGGACATTTAAATCTAGACTAGATAAAGCAGTAGATAATTAAATGCAGCAGTGCAAAGGTAAGGATGGCATGGTATGGTATTGCTACCCTTACTTCTGCACTGCTACCTGCAGAGCTGTATTCTCAGTCAGCAGCTGACACTTTGTGGCCGCCCAGCTCTGAAGGCAGCAGCACAGAAGTAAGGGTGGTATGGTATGGTTTTGGTATGCCACCCTGACTTCTGTGCTGCCTTCAGAGCTGGGTGCCCAGCCACCAGCTGCTGCTCTCTGGCCACCCAGTTCTGAAGGCAGCAAAGAAGTCAGGGTGGCATACCAAAACCATACCATACCACCGAGGTAAGGGTGGCAATACCATGTGATCCCCCACCCCCAAATAACCATGCGACACCCCCCCCCCCGCAACTCCCTTTTGGGCCAGGACCCCCAATTTGAGAAATGCTGGTCTCCCCCGTGAAATCTATATAGTGTAAGGTAGAAAAAGACCAGAATTCATGGTGGGAGTCCAGATTTCACAGTCCGTGACGCGTTTTTCATGGCCGTGAATTTGGTAGGGCCCTAATCATGAGTGTTTAATGACAAATTTAATGCTGCTGTGAAAAAAGCAAATGAAAACATACCTGTAACTGGCAGGGCTGAATTAACATTGCTGTTGAAAACCTTAATATTTGTTTCTCTTCGCGTTTTGCTGTCTGCATGACCTTAAGGTTTCATTTACTAATTATTTTTCATCTGACTTCTCGGGTATTTTTTAAAGGAGGATGAAAAAAATAAGAAAATCCAGATCTTCTTGGCTTCCTGAGTTTACTACTTCTGGCTTCCTAGATTAAGCAGGTCTTTAATCCAAAATCAAGCTTCCAAGCCTTTGGAGGTCCCAATGCATTAAAAATAGCTTCAGAAGTATGAAACGGGTATTCATTTTAACTCAGTGTTTTAACATGGATATGTATCAGGTATTATCTGATTTGCAGTGATGACCAGCATGAGGAGCAGGGTCCAATCACTACTGAAAAGCGTCTGCAGCATGTGCAATGCATGCCTCTTCTGAAGCATATATCTGTAGCCGTAGCAGGTTGTTGTTTTTTTGAACAGTTGGTATATCATTTCAGAGATGTAACTTTAGAGAGAAAAACAACCCATCTTTTTTTTTTTTTTTTCAAATGTAGCAAAAGCACTAGTTCCTATTGAGACTTACTCTGTCTAGTTTCAGATGTTTTTTGCTCTAGGCCAGTGCTTAAGATCCCAGGATGTTTAAAACAAATCTTGAATGATGGAAGCATTTTTTTGTATCCTTGCTAAATTCAGAGGTAGCTGAAGAGATTTTGTTCGATATTTCTGAAAAAAATTCACCTTGATAAAAAGACTGACGATGGAAAATTTCAGTTCACAAGTGAAACATATAAGACTAAGTAATCAGCATGGACTAAATGATCCACTTTTTCTTCTATCTATAACATTTATTATTGTAGGTCCACTCCTCCTCGGGACATAAATATGCGCTGAAAGAAGCTCTTTGTGACCCAGCTGTGGCCAGCCGTCTCTCTGACACCAAAGCAGCTGGTGAGGTCAAAGCCTTGGATGACTTCTACAAGATGCTGCAACATGAGCCTGACCGTGCTTTTTATGGCCTCAAACATGTGGAAAAAGCCAATGAGGCCATGGCCATTGATACCCTGTTGATCAGTGATGAACTCTTCAGGCACCAGGATGTGGCTTCTCGCAGCCGATATGTGCGGCTGGTAGATAGTGTGCGGGAGAACATGGGCACAGTGCGCATATTCTCCAGCCTCCATGTGTCTGGGGAGCAGCTTGGCCAGCTGACAGGGGTAGCAGCTATCCTGCGTTTCCCTGTTTCTGAGCTCTCTGACCAAGAGGAGGAATCCAGTTCTGAAGAGGACTGATGATGATAGCTCACTCCACCCTTCCCTCATAGCATAATAAGACTAAAATGACAGTCATGGCACTTCCTTTCCAAATACTGCAAGCAGATGTGCCATGGCATGCAATTTAACTTTTTGAGGACAATATTTTTTAAGGTGTCTGGTTTTGTTCAACACACTCTACTGGATAGTCATGTATATTTGCACTTGCTGTGGTGATGATGATGATGGGTATACTATAGGTTGGGGTTGACCATTGTTTGTACAAACTACACTCTGGATCTCCAAGAGCACAACAAACTAATATAAAATTCTCTGATTTGGTTCCTGAAAGCTGCTAATTAGGTATTTTAAAGCAGATGAGTTTCTTTGCCTTTTGGTGAATGTACAAAAAAGGATAATAAATTAAGAGGGGAAAAAACACTAAAATGTCACATTTCCTGTTTTAAGTTATGTGCTTGCAAAAATACTACAAAGTATGGGAAACAACGTGTTAGGTATCATATTATAAAGAATACCGTTACTTTTCAATCAGCTATCCAAGACTTGCCCATCTGAAAGGGCTATGTTGACAACTAGGTCAGGAATCCAGGGGCCATACCTTACTGATGTAAAAAGGAGTAGATTGTAGTAGGGATGGGAAGAATACTAGATGTGGATCTGTCTTCGTCATGAGTCCAGCCATTTGACTGAATTTGGCAATATTTAATACTGTTCTATCAGAAATGGAAACTAAAAAAACAAAACAAAACTGAATTGACAATATCTCTTTAGACATGATGGAAACTGCAGGTCAAGGTGTGAAGCTGTATGTGCCATGCTTTTAACATTTCTTTAAATGCACTACTTCAGATCCCTGTCATGTGAGCTCCAGAAAGTTGTGCTCTGTGCTGGTTTATATGCTATTAATTAAAGCTGGAGCGTCTGATTTATTGTTTTCTAATGAATCAGCATTGGGATCATTTGGACCTCATGCTGCAAACCCTTACTTGCATGAGTAAGGTTTGCAGAATTAAGTCCATAGCTTCCCCAGGAATCCTTTTGGCAATAGATAAATGGCTTGTATTACAATCTCACAATCTGTTGTTCTCACGTAGATGTTTTTAAAAACAGGTATGTACAAAACAATATCTTTTGGAATTAGAAGATCTAATTAGAGGCAGGACTTTGACCTTTTTGAAGGTAGTGATGGTTGGAAAAAGTTAACTTTGTTATTTCCCAATTTTATTTAACCTATTTATCTATATTTATTAAAGGTGCTCAGAATTGAGGTGATCAAACAGTAATTCAGTATTTCCTGGAGTTTATAGTTTGGAAAAAAAGTTTAGCAGAGGGGAAAGGGAGGGAATCTACAGAATCTGAAACCCAATTAAGGAGGGGTTTTTGGGGGGGCGTTCAAGAGTAATAGTGTAATTTTTACATATAATTTTTACATATAATTATTTTACAAATAATACTCAGTTGTCAGGCAAGGCATGGCCCCAAATTTATTTTTTTTTGTTTTTGTTCTTCTTCTTTAAATATAACTGTTAGAACTCAACTTATGGGCAGCCCTTTAATTATAACTTGAATTAACTGCAGTGAGTTGCTGTGGTCCACTTTGGATATCTGATTATAGGAATCTTGGCCTTAGAGCCCAATCATGCAAGGTCTTGAACACCCTCAACTCCTATTGAACATTTATCTATTTGAGGAATTATAAGTAATCACTGAATTTTTCTCTAACAATTAGCACTATTTGACTTAAAAAAAAAAATGACATTCTTGTTGAAAGGCTGTAGTTTTATTGGGCAAGATCCTGAGCCACTAGCAAGGGTTGGAGTGCCCTCAGCTTACATTAAAGTCAATGTGATTTGACAGATACTCAGCACATGGCAGAACCAAGCTGCAATAAATTGTCTTAAATCTGACAAGTTAGTTTTATAGCACTAAATGGTTTCACTGTGTCTAAATACTGCATAAGTATTTTCTCCCTTGAGATAGCTATATTAGGCCTGTATGTTGGTAAGCAAACATCAGTGGTCGTTATTAAATATTGCAATAATCTTCAGGATAACACTGTTTATAATTAAGACCAGACTACAGTACTGAACTTGTATTTAGCATGGATAGCTAGTGCCCCCTTTAATTTGGTTGGATTAAAATATCTTTACATTGGTATAATTTGTTGAATTATGCTATCCCAGATTGTGGGACAGAAGGGCTTGCTGGTTGTTTGTGTCTTGAGTGGAAAAAATTGAGTTCATTTAAAAAAACATTCAGTGGTACTACTTTTTTTTAGCCTTTTGTAGTACATGAAAGGTACAAAGTCAAAATACTGTAATTCCACAGTTCTACACTATGTGGCTCTAAGTATGACAGCATGTACTGTATTGTCAAATACAGCTCTTCAAATAAATACAGCTAACCAATATATCAATTTTTTGGAAAGGTATAATTCTCAGAAGTGAAAGAACTTATTTTCGCAGTTCAGTAACACTCGATTTATAGTGATTTTGTTTCTCTGCAGTATTTCCCTTTAAGTTTAGAATTGGGAGTTCTGCAGTGAATGAAATTTGTAAAATATAGATTTTTCTTTTAACTATTATTGCAGTGCCGCTAGTTTACTGGAATATACTTCCAGAAAACAAGACACCTGGAAATTTGTTCATAAACACTTTTGTAGTGGAATCAAACTCATAAATGATACACAAGTAACAGGTAGAAAAATGCATCAGATTTCAGGAAAAAGGGATGAAATCATCCTCCAGGTAGATACAGTAATGCAGACTCCTTACACTTGGCAGAGTTCCATTGATGCTGATACCTTTGTAGTTAGAGGTATTTGCCAAAGGGTCCTTTCCATACTGGCACGTGTACTTGCAAAGTTAAGTCCTTAAACTTATATAAACCATATACAGGGATACTTCACCACTAGAAGTCAGCAAGTGTTAAACAACACAGCAGTATTACACTACAACTTAGGACAGGAAATGAGTACCTTTTCTAACCAAAACTGCAATGGAAGTAGAGATCCCTGCACTGGGATTGGGCCAGAACATAGAGGGCCCCACCCTTAAATTTATGCCTTTCAGTTTTCAGCAATCACAAAGAGGACCTCAGTATTGCCTTTCTGAAAGAAGGATGAGAAGTATAGATTTATATTAACTCTATATAATATGGTTTATGCTGTGGTTACCTTATTGATCACCCCTTCACCCCAGATCTGAGACTGTGAAGTATATGGGACTTAACATAGAAAGAGGAGTCCGCTCTAGCATATCTGCTTGTAGGATTGGAATGTTGTGACCTGGCCTATGCTTAACATTAAGAGTATCAGTAGTCCTGTTTATTTTGATCCAGCAATCCCTGTTCCTGGACTGAATAATTCACTTGGGAAAAACCACTGCTGATCTCAACATGTAAGTGTTCTGGGATTTTCAGTATGAAATTTACTATAAAAATAGAATATGATCAGCAACTAAAAAATAAATCCACTGGATTATATATCTTATTTTATTTGCTTTGTAACAGCTTTTTTAGAGAAGAACATGATTAACACAGGCAATCATTTATCTTTTTATTTGGCATTGAGCAGTTTTTTTCTCATTCAGGCCACTCAAATAAAATGCTATTAATTATAGACACATAAAGGTTATTTTACTAAACTTAAAACAAATTTATAGAGCAGTATTACTCAGACCTCAGTGGTTCAGGAGCCAAGTTAGCAATCAACATTACCCAAAAGTGCCACAGTAGTGTGAATTCATTATATGTGTAATACACACACACACTCTTACAGTAAAATGAGTAAGTATTATTTTATCAACCACAATTGGTTAATAACATAGTAAAAGCATCCTGACTGCTTAATAACTTAGACTGGTTAATAATTAAATCACATGTTTTAATGTGTCTCCTGCTGCTCTTTGCAACACACATTAAAGAGCCACTTGCAACTCTTGAGCCTCAGTCTGAACCCTCTAATTTGAAACATCCATTTAAAATGCAGACACTAAATCTGGATGCAGTGGTAGTGGACTCAGGGATTCATGATAGTGAGCCTTGAAATGTAAAACTTGATTTTTAAGTTCCTTTTGTTACAGCAACACTAGTTAAATAGAAACTATGTAATGATATTAAGGATTATATTTTATTGTTGTATCCTTGGGTCTGAAACCCTCCAAAAAAACCTTAAGTACTAGGTTTGGAGCAGAACAGAATAGTACCAACTCCACTTATTTTTAACTGTTGAAAATATAGATGGACAAACAAATTTTTTCTTTGTTACTTAGCATATATTTGACATTTTGTTCTGTTTATTTTGAACTATACATAATGAAAATGTAACCTACTTATAAAAAGTGAACATATATATGTAGGCTTTTAATGTTCATTTTTGAATTAGCTCAGCTAGACCACTGTTTACATAACTAAAGTTTTCATATTCCTAGCTATGCTTTCTTAAACAGAAATGGCACAAGTTACCTCATTTTTAGAAGGAAAAATATGTCAAGTGTCAAATAGCAAAAAGGTTTATGCTACTGTTCATCTTATCCCCGGTCTGTCATCTGCAAAGCATGGTCTGTTTCTTATACACAAGATCTCTGAAAGTAATTTTCAAAACAGTGAAATTCTTGAAGAGGGCCAACAATTTATGGAAATGCTTACTGAGAAATCTGAGTTACTTTGAGGATGTAGTATCAAAAACATAAGGGAAAGATTTAGAAATATGCAGTTTTCATACTTTTGAAGTAGATTCAAACAAGCATGAATTTGGAAGGTCATTTTTATATAAAGATCTCTAAAGATAAAGAAACATTGTGTAATAAAGTGAATATTTTGAGGTGTGCAATTTAGATAATAGTGATTTTTTTCTGAGAGGGAATGACTTCAGGATAATTGATTCCACAGCACCGTAATTATCTGATTACTTCCCCAGCTTGTAGGAGAAGATTGTCATATTCAAATGTTGTGTAGAAAAGTAACTTTATTAAAACCTATAGAACTGTTAACATGGAAACCCTGATTAAGGAAATCTTTATTCAGTGAAGACTGAAGTAAAGAAAATGCCAAACAGTTCAGGTCTTGCAAGTATTATATTAGGTTCTAAATTCAAGCTCCAGATTGAGCTTTTTGTTTTCCCAGCAATAGAAGGAATAAACACAGGCTGGAGAGCTTCTAGTCTGACACTTGCATAAAGAATTGCTGAATGAATAATGTTTAATGCTGCCAAATTTTTTGTGTTTGACTTATTTGGTGCAATGGCTCTGTTTAAGATAATGACCACTTGTATTACACGAAATATAAAAGGAATGAAAATCTCTTAACACAAAGCTAACCAGTAGCGCAAGCTCTTTCAACTGACTGAATTAGAAATATCACAAAGTCAAGTTGTTTTGTAGTCTCCTAATGTAAAACAGAGTATTAAGAAAAAAAATGTTAAATTCGTTCCTTATTGTGCCATTGTTAAAAAATTATTGCCCTTCCCCATCGCAGCTCAGAACTGTAGAAGGTGGGGGAGGGGAGTGAATATTGCTTCGAGCAACATTAACTCCTGAGCTGATCTCTTCTAGGAATTCCACTATTCAACAGCATGCTAGGGAAAGTAGTAGCTCCCTAGCACCTCCAGCTTCTGGCTGATCCCAACTGTCAATTTAGTTCTGAACAAGTACTGGCCCCTGATTTTTTGCCATTCACTTTGGAAACTCTGAATTCTGCACAAAATGTAGCTGCTGCCATAAAGCTCGAATAAATTAATCATACAGTATAGAAATGCTTAAAAGTTTGTGTGCTGGAAAAATGTTCAACTGCCTTTTTACTGGAAGAACTTCAAAGCCAGCAAACGAAATATATATTGCTGCAAGAATATGTAATGTCTTCACATGAAAGACAAATTTAATTAAGTCTTTCAGTGAAGCATTAACCTTCAGAAAGCTGGCACTTCTATTTGCCAGCCAAAAGAATGTTTAGGAGGAAGGTTATGTCTTTTCTTTATATGTATTTCTGCAGGCCCCAAATGTTCAACTTTTGTGTGTAGAAAAGACCTGATTTGTACGGTGTTAAACACTATTTCCTTTTTCTTTCTTGGGAAAAATTTGGCAGCCTCTCAAAATCACAGAACACTCCAGACCAGGCTAACCCTATCATATTAGTAGGCAATACTGCTGAAAACCCCTGAGAGCTGCCACAGCAGCTTTTGGTGGGAGGAGAGGGGTGTAGGAAGGGGTACTACATGGAGCAGGAGTTCCTCAAACTCCCAAGATAAAGAAATCCAAGCTGGGCTCCTATATTATATGGACCCAGCAGCCCATTACCTCTAGTGAGATGGCTCTGATGGCTCCTAGAGTGGCGGGGGAGAGCCAGCTATATTCTGGACATAGCACATAGTTCCCGTCCTCTATCTGGGTTAACAGCCTGCTGCCAGCTAATGTGGTTAGTCCTGTGGATTAAGTGGTATAGGTCTGTGCTGTAGTGTTAAAGGTTCATGTTTCAAACCCTGATGATCATTCATTATGGGGAAGTTGTTATAGTTATACATAAATGGGTTTTAGATTTGCACACCAAAAAACCTAGGAAATTACATACAAAAATCTGTTAAAAGAATATTATTTTTTCAAGCATTCTGAAGCATCCATCTCCCTTCTGCATATGTATTATGTTAGTCTTTAACTGCATCATCATGTACTATTTTTTGTCTCAGAACACCTATTTCATTCAGTGCACAGGTTAGATGCAGAGGGGGATGAATTAAAGTTGAACAGACAACGGTAAATCTGGCACTTCCTAACTTTTGAGTGTTTGACTTTGCAACCTACCGTAGATAGATAACTTTTAACTGTTAGAATATATAATTTAGAACATATGGAGCGTTTCACATCTAGAACATAAGCAAAAATTCAGCTCAGGTGCATAGTGACCAACAGCCATGACTGGGGTCCTACCAAATTCACGGTCCATTTTGGTCAATTTCAGGTCATAGCATACCATAAAATTGTAAATTTCATGATTTCAGCTATTTAAATCTGAAATTTCATGGTGGTGTAATTGTAGGGGTCCTGATCCAAAAAGGAGTTGGGTAGGGGGTGTCACAAGGTTAGGGGGGGAAAGCGGGAAGGTCTTTTAACACCAATTTTTATATATAATTTCCTTTTGTATGCAAAAGTAAAAACCATTTATGTATAATTGTAACAACCTCCCCATAATGCATGATCATCAGGGTTTGAAACATGAACCTTCAACACTGCAGCACAGATAGCTACTCTTACTGCTGCGCTGCTGCTGGCAGAGGCACTGCCTTCAGAGCTGGGCAGCTGCAGAGCAGCGGCTACTGGCCAGGAGCCCGACTCTGAAGGCAGAGCCAGCAGCACAGAAGTAAGGATGGCCTGGTATGGTATTGCTACCCTTACTTTTGCGCTGCTGTCTTCAGAGCTGTGCCCTCGGTCAGCAGCTGCCAATCTCCAGCCGCCCAGCTCTGAAGGTAGCGACACCAAAATAATAGTGGCATAGTATGATATTGCCACCCTTACTTCTGCGCTGCTGGTGCTGGTGGAGTGCTGCCTTCAGAGCTGAGCGCCCAGCTGGCAGCCGCCACTCTCCAGCCGCCCAGCTCTGCAGGCAGTGTAGAAGTAAGGGGGGCAATACCGCAACCCCTAAAATAACCTTGTGGCCCTCCTGCAACTACCTTTTGCGTCAGGACCCCCATATTAAGAAACTCTCGTCTCCCCCAGTGAAATCTGTACGGTATAAAGTAAAAGCACACAAAAGACCAGCTTTCACGGTCTGTGACACGTTTTTCATGCCTATGAATTTGGTAGGGCCCTCGCCATGACTATTTTGGAGGTTGAGTAGCCTTATATGAAATAAAAGATTGCCTCAGTTTAGTTCTTAGTGGGCATTTGTTTACATCACATTAGGACCCCAACAAGGGCACTGAATGGACAGGGATCATTTTTCACCCCTATAGCTGGACCTTCCAGACTAGGAATGAGGCGCACTAGCAGAGTTTTGTGCAGATGCTTACTTACACTTGTGCTACCTATTCTGCATCTGTTGTGGGAATTAACAATATTTCAATCTCCAGTACCTTTCATGAGCTCTACATTTAAAAAAATAAAATAAAATGAGAAACCTGGAGTCTCCTGTTTTAGATTCTCTACAGGCACTGAAGTGATTGAACTTATGTCACTAAAGATATAGCTGCACTTAAAATGCATTGGTGTAGGTAATCCACCTCCCTGAGAGTACTCCTGGGGGAATTCTGCACCAAAAAGTTAAAATATCTGTGCACAGTATTAAAATTCTACAAAATTCTGCAAATGTTATTTGTCAAAATAACACAATATAATCAAAAAGAAAAGGAGTACTTGTGGCACCTTAGAGACTAACCAATTTATTTGAGCATAAGCTTTCGTGAGCTACAGCTCACTGCGATGAAGTGAGCTGTAGCTCACGAAAGCTTATGCTCAAATAAATTGGTTAGTCTCTAAGGTGCCACAAGTACTCCTTTTCTTTTTGCGAATACAGACTAACACGGCTGTTACTCTGAAACCTGACAATATAATCACTCCAGTTTCAATTATTTTGGTAATTTGTGTCCAAATACTTATCTGCAAACATGTCTGTAACAATACAGACCCATACAAATTTCCCCAAGTGTAGAGAGTTAAAGAAATCCTATGACAGCCCAGTTCTTATTTCTCTGCATCCTCTGCCCCCAGAGCCCAGCTAGGGGACCAGACACTCACACTCCCTCCCACTCAGAGCCCAGCCGTGGGGCCCTCCCCAGCCCAGGCACTCACACCCCCTACCCTCCAGAGGCCAGCTGCAGCCTCCCCACCTCCCACAGAATTCCATCCACCTACCACTGTCTTCACCAGGGTGCTAGTCCGCTATAGCTATGTCCGCTATAGCTATAGATGTGGATTTTTCACAGCCTGGAGAGACGTAAATGTAAATTCCTACTGTAGACCAGGCCTCAGTATTTAGTTTTAAGGTTAAAAGCAACTGTTGACGTATATCTAGTTGACCTAACAATTTAATACTCTGGGCACTATAGAATTGCCTTGTTAAAATTAAATTATGTGTAGCCACTGTGAATTCTAAAGAATGGTGCATATACTAGGAATGTGTGGGTTGAAATGGATTGATTTGAATTACAATAAACAGTTTCTGCTCTATGGAACATGGGCCCTCTGAATCCAGTTCCACTGGTCATGATACAATCAGTATAGTAAAGTAAACTATTATTTCTGTTCTTACTAATAGTTCTTATTAATTAGCCAACCACTATTCTTGTTTAAAGTCACTCAATGAAACATTTATGAGGGAACTTGAACTTGGTTACTCTAGGTCTAATCTCCTCTTCCAGGAATTATAAAGTGCTGGATGTGGAAGCTCATAGCTTGTGCAGGCCCAAATCCCCTCCCACCACCACCACCAAGTAGAAGTTCTAGAATGTTAAATTAAATTGGAAATGTTGCAATATGTAAGAAAATACCTTAAATACACCAGATAAATAGATTTTTAACTATAAATTGCTAAGCTTGACAAAACTAAGATCCAAATTCTCTACTACACCCAATCTCCATGCACTACAGCAAGGATAGGGTCACAAAGGAGCAAACACAACTTCCTGATATTTTTTTTTCTTCTCCATTCACCGCAACATAGTTTAGAACAGCCTGGGGTCTTCCCTAAACAATGGCAGCTGTTAACATCCTCCAAGGAGCTGTCAGCTAGCTAAGACTAGTTGAAACACAATATAGCTTCTGGCACACCCTGTAAGCTGAGGCTGGAAGAAAAGGGTAACTGGCCAGTTTCCAGCCCCTTTGTACTGCTGGAGCTATAAAGTTGAGAGCCTATTGATGTAAGAGAATATGATAAAACTATAAAGTGAAAGTGTTTATTCACAAGAGTTCATTTCCCTGTACATGTTGGTAGCTTATAGCTTTTTAAAAAAGGTGTTGAGCACTTGCAGCTCCTATTGGCTACTGAAGATGAGACCATTGATGTGCATTGCCAAAACTGGAGTAATCTACATGAGCCTTGCAACATTTGCTCACCCAGGGCAAGCAGTGTCTAAAATAGTGAATAAAATGCAGGTTTTTTCCTAACTAGTAAATTTTCATGTTATCTTTGCAAGGCTGATCTAGATGTTCACGGGGAAGAGCAGCAGCCTCTTCACTAAATTCTTGTTCTGCTAGGATACTAACTTTCTTACACTCACTGGAGTCCTAAATGTACCATGGGTGGGGAACGTACAGTATCATCAGCAATTATCCATGTATAAAAGCTCTGTTTTTAGGACTAAATGTGAAAAACTAGATTTCTCCCTTCCTCAGAATCCAAATGTCAAAATTAAGGCTTTAAACTCGAAAAAAAATCAGCTTAAAAAAATCCTCTGCATGGCTGGTGCCAATTTACCCTGTGTTTTTTATTAGACAGTGGAGCAACATTCACAGTAAAAAGCCAGAGCTTAAATTAAATTAAATTAAATTAAATTACATTTTCAGGACTGTCATCTAGCTCGCAGATAAAAGGTCCTTAAATGACTACTGAGCATCAAACTCCACTGCTACAACACAAAAGGTACTCAAAGCTCCTCCTGCTGGCCAGATCCTCCACCCCCATACAGTCTGTGGGCATAGATGTTATGGAAGCCATATATTACACATGTAACTGAAGATGCACATTCGCGGCTTCAAGTTGAAAATCTCTTGAAATTATTTTAGCTCTTCAGAGAAATGATCAATTTTTACATAAAATCTAAAAACTTCATCATTTCAATCCTAAAACGAATGTGATTTTTAGTCTGAACACCTTCCTAAAGTGTTAATGATTTATTTCACCTAAGATATTTTTTGAACTAGTTCAACTGATGAACTGCAGTCTACAATGGCAATAGCAGGCAATGGCAATATATGTCTCTTGAGTATAATGCACTCCAAATAAAGCACACAAAAGAGAATTTTCAGATATAGCCACAGCAGCATAATAAATATATATGTAATTTTTTGCACTTACTTCAGCTAACTAAGAGATCCAAGTACTAAATTAAGTACTCAGGGGCTTCATGTGGATTTGTGATGTTCCATGGAGGACTTAAATCCTAGACCAATTACTGTAGTGAATCCATTCACAGGAGATTATCTTTCATCTGACGCCGATATATAACATGGATAATATTCCTCTTATCTTCATTTTATTTATAACTAGCAGGTACTAATATGCACTACAGTGAGTTTGTAACAGTGTTTATCTGTCGCAGACCACAATGGAAGTGAATGTGCTTATACAAAATCTCAGAGAGTGTAGTAGCAATTTGTCCGTCAATTTAAAAATATATATCTCAAAACAGATGTGTCTCAATGAATGAAATAATATAATTCAGAAACATTATAGTGTAAACCATTCTTCACACAGAACTTGATATATGAAAACATCTGTCACTAATGCTCTTCTATTTCTGTCTATGACAAACTCAACATATCAACCTAATTACTACCAAAAGATGACACATTTAAACATGTACCTTCTAAAGATGTGCAGTGTTTTGACAGAGCAGAACAGACTATTCTATGTTGGAATTTAGCATCTAGATAATTGGAGATGAGGAGACGCTTCCATTTGACCTCCATTTACACAAAGTACAGGCTCTCTTTCTTAAAGAGATGGGGCTCCTCCCTGGCAAAATTCCAACAGTAGAACCAATTGAATATTGCTTTCTTTTCCTGTACTGCTTATAGTAATCACTAAAAATCCATATGTTTGTTGCAGCTGTGACTGCTAGTTATATGTTAAGAATTTTTTTAAAATGACATCTCAAACTATATTACTTAGCAAGTTGATTTTTGTGAAGAATTAGCACACTAAAAGCAATGGAAGATAGCAACACTTACAGTGATGCTTTCATGATAATCTAGATTCGATTTCCACTACCATAATTACATATTTTCTTCAGTCTCATTGGCTATTTAACATTTAACATCATCTAATTAACGTCTATGTAAGTATCTTTCCAATAACTACTAATATATCAAGATACTAATATATCCAAGACATTCACATTGTGTCTAAGAACATAACATACAGGATCAATCCAATAGTCCATCTAGTCCAATATCCTGTCTTCTGACAATGACTAATACCAGATGCTTCAGAGGGAAAAAACTGAACAGGACAATTATCCAGTGATCCATCCCTTGTCGTCCAGTTCTAGCATCTGGCAGTCCAAGGCTTAGGGACACCCAGAGCATGGGGTTGCATCCCTCAACATTTTGGCTAATAGCCATTGATGGACCTATTCTCCATGAACTTATCTAATTATTTTTTGAATACAGTTATACTTTTGGGCTTCACAAGATCCCCGGGCAATGAGTTACACAAGCTGAGAGTTCATTGTATGAAGTACTTCCACTGGTATGGGCAGCAGGTATCGTAGGCACGGGAACCTCTTCACCTTCCCAAACAGCCTGACATATTTCGCCCATGCTCCACCCCCAGACCCCGTCCTGCCTCTGTTTCCTTTGTGCCAGAGATTGAGGCAGGCAGGCAGGCTGGGAGCTGCAGTGCGCCCCCGGGACTGCGCCATGCCACCCGTCCTCCCAGCGCTGAGGCCGCACTGCCCAGCACTGGGGCTGGCAGCTCCACCGGGGGGGCACCTTTGGTGGGGGGCAGCCAGGCGGGGGTCAGGCCAGTCGGCATGGCCCATGGAGGCTGGGGCATGCGGGCCGGGCGGCGTGGCCTGGGGAGGCTGGGGCCGCGCTGCCTGTTGCTCCGGGATCGGGGGGTTGGGGGTGCTAGCCTGGGCAGGGGCCAGCAGCCACCGTGCGGGCTGGGCTCTGGTGGGCGCGGACTTGGGTGGAAGGGGCAGGGTTGGGGGGCTAGCCCACCTCCAATGTCCATTGGCTTGTTTTAAACCTGCTGCCTGTTCATTTAATTGGGCCACCCCTGAGGTTCTTGTGTTATGTGAAGGGGTAAATAACACGTCCTTATTCACTTTCCCCACACCGTTCATAGACCTCTATCATATCTCCCCTTACTTGTCTCTTTTCCAAGCTGACCAGCCCCAGTCTTTTAATCTCTCCTCATATCAAAGCTGTTCCATACGCCTAATAATTTTTGTTGCCCTTCTCTGTACTTTCTCCAATTCTGGCATTATGATAATTTCTGTCTTATTATCTAACCCTTTCCTAATGGATCCTAATATTCTGTTTGCTTTTTTGACTGCCACTGCCACATTGAACAGGGGTTTTCAGAGCACTATCCACGATGACTCCCAGATCCCTTTCTTGAATTATAACAGCTAATTTAGACCCCATCATTTTGTATGTATGGTTGGGATTATGTTTTCCAATGTGCATTTTTTTGAATATATCAACACTGAATATATTCTGCTACTTTGTTGCACAGTCACCCCATTTTGCAGATCCCTTTGTAACTCTTTGCAGTCTGCTTTGGATTTAACTATCTTGAGTAATTTTATTTTGTCTGCAAACTTTGCCACCTCACTGTTTACCCCTTTTTTCCAGATCATTTATGAATATGTTGAACAGCACAGGTCCCAGTACAGATCCATGGGGGAACCTGCTATTTACTCTTTCCACTATGAAAACTGACCGTTGATTCCTACACTTTGTTTCCTATGTTTTAGCCAGTTACTGATCCAGGAGAAGACCTTCTTTCTTATCCTATGATTGCTTACTTTGCTTAAGAGCCTTTGGTAAGGGAACTTTTCAAAGGCTTTCTGAAAGACCAAGTACACTAAATCCACTGGATCACAGTTATCCAGATGTTTTGTTGACCCCCCTCAAAGAATTCAAATAGTTGATACGGCATGATTTCCCTAAAAACATTTGTTAACACCAAAACATATTTACAATGTGACCTGGTATGTTCTAACTTATCTCTAATTTGCCTCTAAATTATGTCACTTCACTCATATTTTACTGGGCCTTCTTATTATCAAGCCCAAATTTAGGCCCCAAAACCTATTCCCGACTTCCATTTTAGCACATTTGAGAGTTAGGTGGCATTATTTATTTACTTGCTTGCTTATTTATTTATTTTGCTAAAATGATAGAGATTTCTCAAGTCCTGATGAACTAAATATTATGAATAAGAAAAAAATTGAAGGTCATTTTAATATTTTTACATGGGGCCTACTGCAGTGCCCATTAAAGTCAACACAAAGGTTCTCTGTGACATTAATGGATGTTGGATCAGGAATAGAAACAGTTACTGAACATTGTTCCAAAACTATCTTCCAAATGAAAAACTTAATGTATTATTAGAGTTCCCCATAAATTGTTCCTGTGAAAAACATGAATAGGGCTTTTGTGCTAAGAAATTCCAAGAGTGAAGTCTACGTTCCCATCAGACTCTGAAACTTTTTCTTTGCTCACTTCCCTGTTTGCATTATAATTGGGTTTTCTATTACATAATTATACAACATATATGCCATGAGATAAATTAATGTCAAGTCATAAGGAAAGTTAGATGCCTGAAGTCCTGATCCTTATTCTTACTGATTTCCTGGCTCAATATTGAGCCTTATATTGATAACAGTTTTTCATATCACTGAGGTATTAATATTTAACCCCTGTAGAGCCTTAAGATGAACAATGCATACCCTATGTAAGACTACTGGGGCTTTCAGGATACCTGCATGGCTGCATTCATTTTTGCTGTACCATAGCAAATTACAAGTCTGTCCTTAAACATTCTGTTCCAAGGTCAGTTCTAAAGGCTAGTTGCAGTATGATGTGCAACTGACTTGGAGTTGAGACTAATTCACTCCTTTGCTTCCTAGGCTAGCTGGGCTTGGGAGAATCACATAAGGATGGTTGCTATTCCTTCTGGATGATTTCTTCTTTTGCTTCAGCCTGTACTGATGGAATCAGAATGAGGCTTGAATGTCTATATGTTCAGCATATGGCATGGCAGACACAAGGTTTTGTGGCTATTGAGGATCAAAGAAGTGAGAAAAATAGCTATTTTCAGAAAAGGTTTATGCTGAAGTTCCATTCCTCAAATTACTTCTACTCTGATATCTGCCTCTAGCCAGACAAGCTTTGCGGAGATCTTCTCAGGGCGGGAGAAATCCACAGGGTAGCTGTTTGGGAAGATAAATTATAGTGTAGCCTGGACTGGCAATGAACAAGCCAACAGGGCAAAAACTGTTCTTGGGCATTTTTAGTGAGATGTCAACAATATATTTTAGGTAGCCCTCAGTTTTGATAACTGGGCTCCGATGTTTATATTTCATAGAATGCAGGAAGGGAGTTGTTATATTTTCTTTTTCCATTCTAGAGATCACTAGATAAGTGTCACGGCATCCCCGAGGTGCAACCTGGACCATGGGACCACTGAG
The DNA here is from genome assembly GCF_965140295.1 of Lepidochelys olivacea. Taxonomy (NCBI): domain Eukaryota; kingdom Metazoa; phylum Chordata; order Testudines; family Cheloniidae; genus Lepidochelys; species Lepidochelys olivacea. The sequence continues at coordinate 33,823,925 of NC_140415.1, forward strand.
CCCTCCAAACCCACCCACCCGGGCTATCCCTCACACTGTGATGCTAGTGTCAAGCTACAAGTCTCTGGCAGGCACTCCACTTACACAGCCATCCACAGGCAGGGACACACCTAACTGAGTTACATGAATGATCTCCCAGCCACTCATGAACCATACATAGAGAGGCTTCAGACAATTCTGATAATAATGCAGGAAAAATTGTTAGACACAGCAGTCAACTTAATGTAGTGATGAGGCTGGATGCATTGGGACTGTGCTGAGAGCTATAAAAATTTGCCATCCCATTTTAATTTACCAGGAATGTGAAACTATGGCACTAACTGCTCTACATCAGTCTATGCTATTGCCCTATACAATTACTCATTCTGACACTCTGTACCTCAAAGTAGCACCCTGGAACCCCCATATTCACCACTGTCATATAATTATGATATGTTTTGTACAAAGTATGTCTTGTGAGGTATCATTTAAAAAGTCTTGATTTGTTGAACATTAATATCCTGTTGGATTGTACGCATTGTCATTGTATGTGAAGTTAGGAAGTACTGCTATATGCAGGGGTGAAAGTAAGCCGGTACGGGCTGGTACGGCATACCAGTAAAAAGTGGCTGCCAATACGTGCCCATATTCTGCTGATGTTACAGCACTGCCACAGCAAAGGACCCTACTTAAAGTGTTGCCTGTTGCTGCCCCGCCCCCCAGGCAAAAGGAGCCGCCGCCCCAGGGCCGCGATTGAAAAGAGCCCGGGGCTCTGGCCGCTGCTGCCGCTACTGCAGCAGTGGCCAGAGCCCCGGGCCCTTTAAATCACTGCTGGAGCCCTGGGCGGCATGGGCCAGGCAGTGCATAGACAAAGAACCAGGGAAAGGAGTCCTATTTCCCCAAGCCCTACACCCTCTTTCCTGGGGAAGTCTTCAGAATAATATCCTCACCAATTGGTACAGGTGAGCACAGACACAAACCCTTGGATCTTAAGAACAATGAACGATCAATCAGGTTCTTAAAAGAAGAATTTTATTTAATGAAAAGGTAAAAGAATCACCTCTGTAAAATCAGAATGTTACATACTTTACAGGGTAATCAGATTCAAAACACAGAGGATTCCCGTCTAGGCAAAACTTTAAAGTTACAAAAAAATGGGATAAACTTCCCTCTAGCAAAGGGAAAATTCACAAGTTGAAAACAAAAGGTAATCTAACGCGCCTTGCCTTATTTACTTACTCTTTTTGTAATATCAGAGACTTGTACAGGATGGTTTATAGAAGAAGGGGTTTTTTCACCTGATGCTTCTCTGCTTTCCCCAGAGAACACACCAACAAAGCCTCCCCCCCCCCCCCCGCAAGATTTGAAAGTATCTTCTTTCCCCATTGATCCTTTTGGTCAGGTGCCAACAAGGTTATTTGAGCTTCTTAACCCCTTACAGGTAAGGAGGAATTCTAGGCTACCCTTAGCTGTATGGTTATGACAGCCATGCATCAAAGAGGAAGATGAGGAGAGAGATTAACAGTCACTTATATGCTTATGATTTAATTACAGAAACGAATCCTTCTCTGGGTGAAGAATAGGCACCACATACATTGTTTAAGATGCCACTTTTTCAAACATTTATGCACAGGAGTAGACCTACTGATGTATTCCTAAAAGATTTCACATATTTGTGTTACGAGCTTTGACTTCAATATTGTAGAACTTCTCTGACACTAAGACATATCTTTTTAACCGGTTGATTACTGACTACAGAAAGCAGCAGAGTGATACTAGTCAAGGATGTTATAGCGCAGCATTTCTCAAACTGGGGTAACCCCTGGAGGTCCACAAGGGTACTCCAGGGAGTCCACGGGCCCCGCTGATCAAACCTTCCCCTCCCTCCCTCAACTCCTCCCCCTCTCTCCCAGCGCCTCCTGCACACTGCTGAACACCTGTTCAGAGGCATGCAGGAGGCGCTGGGAGGGAGGGGGAGGGGCAAGAAGAGGAGGGGCAGTTGTGGAGTGAGGACGGGAAGAGCTGGGCTGGAGGTGGGGCCTTGGTGGAAGGGGTAGAATGGGGGCGGGGCTTGGGGCTGAGCAGGAGGGTTCGGAGTCTGTGAAAATTTTTTAAATCAAAATGGGGGGCCTTGGATTGCTAACGTTTTAGAACCGCTATTATAGCAGATTTAACCCTGGTGGTAAATTTAACAAGGTAATGAATGATTTTGCCTCACTAACTTATTTCTGCCAGGTATAGCAAGATACCAGCTAAACTCTTCAGCATGAAGCAGAGGAACAATGTTGAAAAAACCTTCGTTTGGGGAGGACTGATGTGCGTGGATGGATAACAGTTAGAAAATAACTATAGTATTTCTGGGAGCTCAGTGTGATAGCAAAAAACTGCAATGCTAATGTAAGAGCTAAAAATATTTCTTTGCTTCTTCCTGTTCAAGTTCATATTTTAGAAATCTGTTCTTAAAAGAATATTATATTTAAAATGAAATCACTTATTGTGATTAAAAATACATAGGAACATTGAAGCATGGTAGAAAAAATAAGACTAGATACTCAAATGCTACTTGTAGTGCTCCAAAGAAATTCTCAGGCTCTTATCAGACATATGTCTTTGTATTTAGGGTAATATTAATATACTGATATTGTGTAGAGATGTGTAAAGGCATGTGTTTTTAATTGGGGATAAGAAGCCAGCTTACTAGTAGCGGCATTTGATGAAAAAATACCATGGAAGAAGTAATACATGTCTAGGGCTTGGTAAAAGTGTAGTGTGTGTGTTTATTTCTAAAGACAACATAACTGACAGAAAGTGCTAGATTAGAAAATGCTGCAACATGCAAAGCGTATAGTGTTCACTTAACCTTTTGCATAAAATAATTTTCTGTACCATCACACTACTTGGTTTTTTTAAAAGTCTCAATATTTCTTCATAACAAATTATAGCCTAAATAATTTTTAAAGATACTCTAATGTATTGCTTCCTAGGCCTGTATAAAATTAATATATATGTTATCCTTTGTTCAGCTATAAGGTCAGGGGACAGAAGTTGGAGTCTGGTTTAGGGATAAGGTAGAAAATGATATGCCAGGACCTAAGGAAGAAAGTGCAATGTACAGAAGGGAGTGGACCTCAGAGTCCAAACTGGAGTGAGAGCTGAGTTTCTAGATAGTGGAGTAGAGTCAATGGTACTCAGGGAGGGATATATGAGGAGATGGACTGGAGATCACTGAATAGTTGAGTTGAAGAGTTTTCTAGAATTTGCTGTGTGGCCTTCAGCATATCACTCAGCCTCTCCGTGCCTCAGTTTACATATATTTCAAAGAGTATAACAACACTTAACAACCTCACAAGGCTCTTTGTGAGGCTTCATTCATATTTGTAAAGCACTCTGGGAACCTCTTGCATAAAATGAAATGTGCAAATTGTTAAGAGCTGCATACATACAAATGCCAGTTTCCAAATTTCTAAATTCAATGGGCTTATTCAGATGGTTGTACAATTTAGTAGGTGACATTTTCTAAAACTCTGTTATTGTATTTAGAAAAGTTTTTCCTGTTATACAGTCTTATTCATTCATGAACAGATTACAAAGCTTTGATTCAATACATTTCCAGGCTTGATACCACATTATAAAACTATGTTCCAATACAAATCACTTTGTGCAAGCCAGTAAAAGAAGCTTTCATTTGCTGGTTTGTACAAAGCATTTTATTGGGGTTGAATAAGTCATGACTACTGAATTTGGAGCTTTTTGCAAGATATATATTTCTTTGCCTTGTTTTATTGGACAATTGTCTACTTTTAATAATGAAAAGTCGTTTTTCAGTGGACTGGAGTCTATCCAGAAAGTCAGTCTTTTGCTCCTCAAAGGTTAAGGATTAAGGAATACTAGTTGGAGGCAATATTATAAAAAGGTTCTTTTGTAGTCCAGAGAAATAAAAAGCCTGATTTAAACTGTACTGAAAGGTTTATAAAGTATAAAACTTTTTATAAAGCTTTTTCTGAAATACAGACACTGATATTTAGCCAACTGGAATTAAATACAATGTGAACTCCCAGCATAGCTGTCTCAGACTTCTGCTGTGAAACTAAAGCACTCTGTCTCCTAAGTTCACAGAAGTTCATTGTACTACAAATGAATATTTTCTTCCATGTGGAATGTTTGCAACTAGTCCTATATTTCACTAAGAAGAATACTGGTCTGATAAATAATAGACCAAGATTGTACAATTCAGTGGTGACATTATCACAACTCAGGCAAAAGTTAAAGTGTGAAGCTTCTTACACTTATATTACACAATGGAGGAATCCACTTCCGTGTTCTTGAGCCACCAGTTAGTTATTAGCATTTCTGTGAGTGAGGTCTAGTGATAGCATCCAAGCACTGAGAGGGCCTTCTTGTTTCTATCCTTAGCTCTGCTTTTCACCAACTCACAATGTGACCTTGGTTAAGCAACTTCTGACTGTGACTCATTTTCCACATCTATAAAGTGAGGATAACACCTACTTTTGTGAAGAGCTTTGGGCCTCAGTTTCAGAGTTGCTTCATGTCCTCAAATGAAAGGTGCTTTGTAAGTGCAAAATGGTGGTTTTACTTGACTTCTTTTTCACATTAATCATAGCAGTGAAGCCCAGAAAACACTCCCAGTCAACTATCCATTATTGCCATTTCTAAATAACTCTCTTCAGTAATTTGTCAATAACTTGGAAATTTCTTTTTTTTATCCTATTTATTTCCAATTTTCATATGGACCATAAGAGCACTAATGGAATAGGCAGACTTTTACAAGGCAATAATTTGGTTCCACATCAGCATAAACTAATGTACAAGGCACTCAGGAACTCGATTATTGCCTCATAAAATGGGACACTCATCCTAGTATCACTTAATTATAAAAGAGTGCATCTTATAAAAATATGTTGATAAGTTCTCAGGTATTCAAATATCCTTATAATGGCATTTGATGCATTATGTGTTGTACAAAACATTATAGCAGTATTTTTTTCCTGCATAAGGTTCCTGATTGAACTTTTATACTCTGTACAACATTTTAATCTTCATCTTAAATTCCCCTGTCATCTTTTATTACCCAGAGTCATGGTTAGATAGATGTTGGATTTTCCTAGCTGCTTTTTTGTAGTTTCCTAAGGCTTTTCAGTTTTATATATTTAGCGTTCTGTGAGGTATTTCAGTCTGTTTTGTCCTTTTGCATCGCACTCAACCCTTTTAGTGTTTAACTTCTTTTTACAAAGTGTCAAACCTTAAGCACCTTTGTACCATTGTGCGCAAAGACTGATATATATTTAGGTTTGGTGTTTGGGGGCCAAAATCGAATACAAATAAATTTGAATTTGATCTTTCTACAAGCTGTTGGGGATGAAGATAAACATGAAGCCAATATGCAGCCTCTGTTAGATGCAAGGTACAATCCCTCTTGTGCACCGCAGCTGGCCTGTGTCAGCTGACTTGGAGTTGCAGGGCTCAGGCTGCAGGGCTGTTTAATTGTGGTGTAGACATTTGGGCTCAGGCTAGAGCCCAGGCTCTGGTACCCTCCCCCACGCAGGGTTCCAGAGATGGGTTCCAGCCTGCACCTGAACATCTACACTACAGTTAAAACCATGGACTTATAGACTTTAAGGCTGGAAGGGATTATCGTGATCATCTAGTCTGATCTCCTGCACCTGACAGGCCACAGAACCTCATCCAACCACTCCTGTAATAGACCCATAACTTCTGGCTGAGTTACTGAAGACCTAAAATCATGATTTAAAGACATCACGTTACACTATTTACTCTAGTTCAAATCAGCAAATGACCCATGCTCCATGCAGCAGAGGAAGGCAAAAAATCCTAGATTCTCTGCCAATCCAACCCGGGGGGAAATTCCTTCCCTACCCCAACTATGGTGATCAGTTAGAACCTGAGCACGTCAGTGACACCCACCAGCCAGACACCTGGAAAAAATTCACTGTAGTAACTCAGAGCCTTCCCCATCTAGTGTCCCATCTCTGGCTGTTGGAGATATTTTCTGCTAGCAGTCACAAGATGGGCCACATGCCATTATAGGCAATCTCATCATAAACAGCCCTGCAGCCTGGGTCCTGCAAGCCTAAGTCAGCTGACATGGGCCAGTCATGGGTGTTTAATTGAAAGGTAGGTGTGCCCTATAGGTCATGCTAAGAACAGATTTCAGATCTGAGCTTTAATTTTTTTCCTGGCTTTTGTTGGTTAAATCAGTAACCAAGGACATCTCTTCCGGGTGATATGTGGTGGTTTCTTTTTTCTTCCACAGCACAGCCATGTGTCCAATTTTGTGCTACCATTCTACCTGTGTTTCCATCACTCTATTCTGGGAAAATCTGGGAATTTTACAACAGTACTTCAGCAGAAGATAATGTGCCCAGATGAACTGCACACAGAGTGGCACCAACATTATATTATTATGATGGTTTTCATAATTATAAGGAAAGGAGGGAGTGAGAGCAGCAGAATGGACAATGGACTTCAAAATGTAGACTTTAACAAATTCAGAGAACTGGTAGGTAAGGTTCCATTGGAAGAACATTTAAGGGGAAAAAGTTGTTCAGGAGAGCTGGCAGCTTCTCAAAGAGAAAATATTAAAGGCACAACTTCAAATTATCCTGATGCAAAAGAAAGACAGGAAGAAGAGGAGGAGGCTGGTGACACATGGATAAATTGCTTAGGATAAGTATAAAAGAATAGAATAAACATGCAGGGACAAAATCATAGAGGGTAAGGCACAAAATGAGTTATACCTAGCAAGGGACATAAAAGGCAGTAAAAAGAGGTACTATACATACATTGGGAGTAGGGCTGTCAAGCGATTAAAAAAATTAATCACGATTAATCGCACTGTTAAACAATAATCGAATACCATTTATTTAAATATTTTTGGATGTCTTCTACATTTTCAAATATATTGATTTCAATTACAACACAGAATACAAAGTGTACAGTGCTCACTGTATATTTATTTTTGATTACAAATATTTGCACTGTAAAAAACAAAAGAAATAGCATATTTCAATTCACCTAATACAAGTACTGTAGTGCAATCTCTTTATAATGAAAGTTGAATATACAAATGGACAATTATGTACAAAAAAACCTGCATTTAAAAATAAAAGAATGTAAAACTTTACAAGTTTACAGAACCTACAAGTCCACGCAGTCCTACTTCAGCCAGTCGCTCAGATAAACAAGTTTGTTTAAAATTTGCAGGAGATAATGCTGCCCACATCTTGTTTACAATCTCACCTGAAAGTGAGAACAGGCATTCCTATGGCATTGTTGTAGCCGACATCACAAGATATTTACATGCCAGATGCACTAAAGATTCAAATGTCCCTTCATGCTTCAGCCACCATTCCAGAAGACATGCTGATGATGGGTTCTGCTCGATAACAATCCAAAGCAGAGCGGACCGACACATGTTCATTTTCATCATCTGAGTCAGATGCCATTAGCAGAAGGTTGATTTGTTTTGTTTTTTTTTTGGTGGTTCGGGCTCTGTAGTTTCTGCATTGCAGTGTTGCTCTTTTAAGACATCTGAAAACATGCTCCACACCTCATCCCTCTCAGATTTTGGAAGGCACTTAAGATTCTTAAGCCTTGGGTCGAGTGCTGTATCTGTCCTTAGAAATCTCACATTGGTACCTTCTTTGTGTTTTGTCAAATCTGCTGTGAAAGTGTTCTTAAAACGAACATGTGCTGGGTCATTATTCAAGACTGCTATAACATGAAATATATGGCAGTTTGTAGGTAAAACAGAACAGGAAACGTACAATTCTCCCCCAGGGAGTTCAGTCAGAAATTTAATTAATGCATTATTTTTTTAACGAGCATCATCAGCATGGAAGCATGTTCTCTGGAATGGTGACCAAAGCATGAAGGGACATATGAATGTTTAGCATATCTGGCACGTAAATACCTTGCAAGGCTGGCTACAAAAGAATAAGGGTGACCAGATATTTAATACAATTAATATTAACAATAAGTGGAAGAAACACAAGTCAAATTGGGAAAGAACAGGTTCAGCGATATTTGGATAGATTAGCTGTATTCAAATTGGCTGACCCTGATGAAATTCACCCTAGGGTGCTTTTGAAACGAGTTGGAACAATCTTGTAACTATGAGTAATTGTGTTAGAGAACTCCTGGAGGACATATGAGGTCCCAGAGGACTGAAGAACGGAGACATAGTACCTATCTTTAAAAAGGGGATCAGAGAGGACCTGAAGAATTATACGCCAGTTGGCCTAATTTTGATACCTTGAAAGATACTAGACAATTATTTAATAATTTGTTCCAGTAAGCACCAAGAGAATAATAGAGTTATAAGTAAGGCTAAATTTTTATCATGGATATTTTTAGCAAAAATCATGGACAGGTCATGGGCAATAAACAAAAATTCACAGAAGCCTGTGACCTGTCTCTGACGTTCAGTAAAAATATTCCTGGCAAAAGGAGTAGGCAGGTTCAGCACCTGCTGCTTCTGGGGCTCCCGGGTCCCCCACTGCTGGGGTGCGTGAGAGCTCCGGGGTCCCCCTGCCTGCAGGTCTGGGCTGCTGCAGGGTCCCCTCATCCCCAGGGCAGCTGGGAGTTGCAGGGTCCCCTGGTCAGGGCTGGGGAGCTGCGGGGAGTCCCCCCACCGTGGCTGGGAAGCTGAGGGGTCCCAGGGTGGGGGCTGGGAGCTGCAGGGGCTGGGCTGGTTGGGAGCTCCAACCCCGGGGAAGAAAATGTCACAGAGGTCAATGTAAGTCATGGATTCCGTGACCTACGTGACATAATAGTAGCCTTAGTTATAAGTAATAACCAATGTGGATTTAGAAAAACAAATGATGCCAAGCCAAACTAATTTTCTTCTTTGACAGGGTTACTGGGATGTGGGGGGACATCTTGATTTTTAGTAAGGCTTTTGACACAGTCTTATATAACATTCTCAGAAGCAAACCATGGAAATGTGGTCCAGATGAAATTACTATAAAGTTGGTGTAAAACTGGCTGAAAAACTGTACTCAGAGTAATTACCAATGGTTTGCTGTCAAAGTGGCGAGACATATCTAGTAGGGTCTCTCAGGAGTTTCTCCTAGCATCAGTACTCGTCAATATTTTCATTAATGACGAGGAGGCAAGCACAGAGGGTAATTCTGAGGGATCACTGGCTTCATGCCCAGGTCCCATGGAGTCCTAGGCAGTGCTCAGGCCACAATTGTTACCCAACAGCTCACCTGAGTAAACTGGGAAGGGTCAGCTTGCAGGGGGCCCCACTCCAAAGGTTCCTGATTGAGGCAAATATCCAGCCCACTGATTGGCTGAGGAGTGCTATATAAACCAGGAAGTTGTCTGAGCAGGTAAAGGAATCCCTGGCTGGCTACTACTATGGAGCCCTCCTGCTTACCTGACTCCTGAGCCCTGTATTTCTGCCTGCTCTTGGTTCCTGTCCTCCATCCTAACCCAGACTTCCATCTATTCCCAGTTCCTACTGTCCTGCCCTACTCCAGGACCCTACTCCTCCACCTTATCCCTGGCTTTGTCTTTGGCTGTGGCCCCTGGCTGAGCACCTGATGCTGTCTTAGGTTTTGACCGTTGGCTCTGACAGCTAGGCCTGACTCCTGCTCTGACTATTAGGCATGACTGTCCATGCCCTGGTCACTACAGTAATAGGAAATGAGGAGGAACAAAGCTGAGTGAGAAAAGGAGAATGAACAGATCAGTAAAGAGAGAGCATTAGAAGGAGTGCAGGGATCAAGATAGGGAGTGGAAGGAAATGACACCAAAGATATAGGTAGGAGTGAGCTTGTGCAAGGCCTTGAAGTGAAGAATGAGGATTTTGAATTTGAGATAATAAAAGAAAAGAAGCAAGTAAAGGACTGGGAAGTGTGTGTGATATTATGTAATCCTATATCAGTGTTTCTCCTTCCTATGTATAATACAGGTGAAATCCTGGTACTATTGAAGTCAATGGCAAAACTCCCATTGACTTCACTGGGGCCAGGACTTGACCCTGCACCTGCTTCCTAATCTAATTTGCATTCAAGCTGGGTGAGAAACATTTTCCCATCCCAGGAAAAAAATTGAGATTTTGAAAAAAAAATTCCTATACCAAATTAGATGAAAAAGTAAATCTTGAAAGTTTTTTTTATGAAAAGACGACAACAAAAATCAGTTTGGGTTAATGTTTTGATTTTGATCTTTAATTTTGTTTTACTACACTTAGCTTAAATTTTGAAACAAAGTCCTTTTGAACTGGAAAAAATGAATTTTTAATTAAAAAAATATTGAAATGAGACATCTTGTCAATTTTGAAACTATCCCAATTTTTTTCAAAATGAAAAATTCTTTGAAACCACTCCTTTCCCATGGACAGTTTCAGTTTTGATAAATCAGTGTTTTCTGATGAAAAAATGTTTTGTTGAAAATTCTCAACCATCTTTAGTAATCTTACTTTTATCCATTATGGAGAGCGTTAGGGTGTCTAGGTTCCTTTCACTGACTGTATGTTGAAGTTTAGTATATTACAGCTTTCTGCATTGCATTAGAATACAGTTTGAACTTGTAAGAAGGCTCATATATGTATTTCCTTTAATTTTCTGTACAATAAAAGTACAGCTGATATGAATGTATTCTCCATTTGGACACTCTGGTAACAAAACTCTATTCAAATTTCTTCTAGTAAGTTTCTAAAGACCCAATTCATCACAAAAAATTCTGTTTTTACAAGAAACATTGTCGACAGCAGTGGTTCTCAAAGCCGGTCCACTGCTTGTTCAGGGAAAGCCGCTGGTATGCCAAACCAGTTTATTTACCTGCCACGTCTGCAGGTTCGGCCGATCGCTGCTCCCACTGGCCGCGGTTCGCCGCTCCAGGCCAATGGGGGCTGCAGGAGGTGGCGCGGGCCAAGGGACATGCTGGCCACCCTTCCCGCAGCCCCCACTGACCTGGAGCGGCGAACTGCGGCCAGTGGGAGCCGCGATCGGCCGAACCTGCGGACGCAGCAGGTAAACAAACCGGTCCGGCCCGCCAGGGGCTTTCCCTGCACAAGCGGCGGACCAGCTTTGAGAACCACTGGTCTACAATATTGTGAAGCTGGACAACATTTATTTTTCTCTTTGTTTTGTTAATTGAAATGAATTGGGTCCTCACACTGAGTCACAATCACCCAAATGGATTACGATTATAAAACTCTGTTATAATCTTTCAAGGGTAAAGGTGGAAGTCTTATCTATGAAGATAATTGAAACAAAGCATGGCAAAAGATGCTATCAGGAACCATTCTATATTATCAGGGCACTAGATTTCCCAGTCTTATACAGGAGAGCAACTCTCATCTCTTGTAAACTGTTGAAATTAAGAGTTACACAGGGAATAAAGAGGGCCTATGTCTCTCCATTACTAGTTCCAGTAATTCTATTATTGTTTCTATTATTATTATTATCTGTGGAATAGGAATTATTATAGTTGTGCTTTGAATTTATATAGAAACATCTTTCTTCCAGGGAGCACTGTACAAGCATCCATGAATTAAACTTTATAACACTCCTGTGAAGTGTCCACATTTTACATGTGGGTTAACTGAGGCATGAGATGTTGGGTAATTTATGCAAGGCTGTACTCTGAGTCAATGGCAAGCTATTTAAATGAAGTTGAAAAGTGGGCATTCTGAATTCCAGTCTTATTTTCTAACCAGTAGACCAGATTCCCTTTTTGCCTTATAGTAAGACAATGTCAAAGATTCATTGTACCAGTTGATTATTTTAAAATATTTGAGATTTAACAAGTCATTTTTATAACAAGTTACATATTTATATCTATCACAAAGCTCTTGAACTTTAAGGAGCAGATTCCACAACCATTCCATGGAACTTCTTGTGTAAAGAACTACTTAGCATCAATAAGTGTAACACAATATGGTCCTTAATATTTTAATGAGAGGGACATGTGCTAAGTAGTCTTTTTTTTTTTCCCCAGTAATCCCCGTCCTTTTCTCCTCAGAACATCCTACCATAAAACTTTTTGCTCAGCCCTCAACTCAAACCCATAATAAATCATTTCTGAGGTTTAAAAGTTGACTTTCTGCACTGCCTCATACTGTTTGGAATCTGCAGAGTTAAAATATCACAAGAAAAGCAATTCTTAGGATATTTCCTGCCGAGCTAGAGCCAAAAATACCACAAAAAGAGCATTTGTGAGTTTGTTTCAGAAAGGCAAATAAGTACAGTATTGAACATTTGAATATTCAAGGATTCACATATGAGGTTCACATATCACTTCATTTTAGGCTTGGTAAGAAAGTTGTATCTAAATGACCACTGGTTATTTAGACAATTTACTGATTTATAACAACTGTTACATATTGATATGTGTATTTTTACATAGTTGTTTAACTTCAATAAATATTTAAAATCATCAATTACTTTTTGCGATTAAATTAAGTTTAAGTATATAATTGTTTACTAAAATAGTTGTAATAGCATGTAAATAGTTCTTGATTATTTACCTTTTTCTTGATTCCTTCACATTAGGTTACTTTTACACACTTAATATCTGATCTTGCACCACAGAGGTCAGTGGGAGCCTTTTAGTCCTAGGGCAGCATTTACAGTATTGAAATTTAGAGCAACTTTCACCATTACTCTATATTTATACCACAACAAGAGCAGAATATGGCCTCTAAACTCTGCCTTGCATACGGTGTGGGGATTCTGAAAGTATGAATGAATGGTCATCCTTGGTTGGTCATTAGATAGGTCACGTCCCCTAGTTTTGCAATAAGGTCTTGCCTTTGATCTGTAAACTTGATATTTTGATAATCTGGCCATTTTTCATGTACATATTCATCACTAGGGTCATTGACACAAAATGCCAAAACATGAAGGGGAGCTAGATAACATATAATTTCTCATTTATGGTCCTGATTTCACACTAATATTATGTGGACCACCAGCTCTGTCTGCTTGAATTTTTTTATACACTCATGTTTGAAAACATGCCATGTGTTTAAGAATTGATAAACTTTTATATTTAAACTAGGAGAAGTCAATCTGAATAGTCATTCTTCATCATTGTGTGGAACCGACATAACAAAACAGTATGAAGTTGTATGTGTGGCAAAGAGACAATCCACAAGAGGCTAATGGTTAGAATTCTGGCAGTGCTCACAAAAATGCAGACAAATACTTTCATGATAAGAACATGTAGTTGTATGAGAAATTACTGTTTCATCCCATAAAGAAATATTACAAATAAAAAAGCATGGTCATATTTGCAAACACTCCAGACAGGACAATTGTAGTATTACAAGAAAACCATTTTCTTCAGTCCAGTATTTTGGAATTTAACTTGGCTGAAAGCTCTTCACAATATCCTTCATGCATACATTATGACTTATGTTGAAAATAATGTTGTATTCAAATAGGCAATTCCTGAGTTTACTAAGGGCAATGGAGATCTTTTGTGACTTCATATTTTACATTAGAACTGCAGATAGATGAAACCCATGAAAATGACTGTAAGCTAAGATCCTCTTTGATACTGATTTACATGCAGATGAAGAACTTTACATAATGAAGTTTAATTTTTAGACACAATGTCCCAGAACAGAAGAATGGTATAGTAATGTAAAAAGGGTAATGCTCTCCAGGTATAACTGTGTGTGAACGTGAAAGGGAATGGGAAAGGAATCCACTCCAACATACAGTAAATAAACAATCAATCAATCAATAAACAACACAAACTATAAAGGAAGCAAGGTTTTGAGCTTTGCCCTGAGGAGTACCATAGATGTTCTCTGGTGAATCAGGGGAAAACATTTCTGTTGCAAGCACTCAGCAGAGAAGGCTTTGCATCCATTCTTTCAATCTTATGCCTAGTAGGCAGTAACTCTAACCTTAAAGCTAGCTTGGTTTCTGCTGACTTCATACTACTTTTCCCTGTCCCTCCAAAGTCCTTTATTATCATTATGTCTCCAAACAATATTCTCCCATCCATTTAATATAATAGGTATCTAGGGATTTTCTCTGAGTGTTTCATTGGTGTACCCTATTGAGAGTTGGTGCACAGGTGTGATATCATTAAAATGCCCAAACTGGCCAATTGGAATGAGGCTTTGGAGAATCAGCATCCCCAGCCGTACCCAAACAATATGTAAAATCTATAATAGTATATCACGTGTGTATGTGAGGATCCATTTCCTCATAGTCTGTTGTGATAACTGAGATCATTTCAGCAACAGTTTGTGTCCCTTTCAGCCACTTGTACCTTAATTTTCTGTGTAAAAGCTTGGGAGTTGTTCTATATTCCAAAAGTAGACTTTATGAAAAGGAAATGAATTAAAATTATCTGCTGGGCCAGAAATGTCTTGTGAAATAGGGGACGAGAGAAGAAATGGGTCCAAACAGCTTAGGGATTTTTTTAAAAATAAGTATTATAAAATAGTTGAAAATAGGTATTTATATCCTTTCCCCTACTACTTTCTTTATCTCCTTCAGAAGAAACTAATTTTCCTAGAGCAAGGATATATATTGGCAACTGTCGATTCACTGGATCATGGTGTATGTATAAAAGGTCTAGTCAGACTTATGGCTGAGAAGCCTAATTAGAGAGTGACACTGCTCGTTACAAGTTTCACAGATGTACGTGTTGTCAGAGTTGGACAAGATTACAGCATGCTGCTTTCTTCTTTTTTGCTTTGCTTCCATTCTCTGGATCAAAGCCACTTCATCTTGAGCTGCACCAAGTGCCAGATGTTCCCTCCAACTGAACGGGGGCTTCTGTGCACTCCTCCCAGCTGTCTACATTGATGTTGAATAACTTCAGATCATTTTTGTACACATAATGGTACAGCCATAAAGGGTGACCACACTTTCTAGTGCTGTCTTGAATCTCCCTATAAAAAATATTCTTGGGGATATGGCCTCCACCCATTCTCCTGATATGACCGAGCCATCACAACGTCCTCTTCTTGATAGTAGTTTCTAAGTGTGTCAATCCCACATGCTCCAGCACCTCTGTGTTTGGTATTTTGTCTTCTCACTTTATTTGCAGAATCTTATACAAGCATCTCATGTGGAAGCTGTTCAGCATCCTGATGTGCTTAGCATATGTAATCCATGTTTCTGAACCAGAGAGCAGGGATGACAGCACACAAGTCTCATCTGCACCTTAGCTGATAGTTTGCTGTTATTACATGTGCGTTTCTGTAATAGCCAGAAATTCTTAGCTGCTTTTCTGATTCTGTTAGTTCAGTCTGAAGATCAAGATTCCTGCTGATCATAGAACCCAAGTAGCAAAAGCTGCCAATGATGCCAAGAGATTTACCCTCCAGAGTAATGTCAGGCTATGAAAAGTAGTTTTATAAAAAATAATGAAGTGTTAAAGGAATATGACAGGGCATCATCCCACTTCTGTCTCTTTTCTAGTCACAAACCACCCAGAGTCCTTCTGCTGGTCAAACACCTTGTGCAATTTATTTGCAATGCTCTTTCCCACCAGCCTTACAGACTTGTGCAGCTCAGTATTTACAATAGTACACACTCCTTAGCTGGCGTGACCATATTTTCCCAAAGGGAAAATGGGACTCTGCAGGGAACCGATCTGAGGTCCTCCTCCCTTCTTCCCTGATGTGCAGGGCTGGCCCAAGCCACCCCCCCTGCTGCCTGCCTATATGGGCTCAGCCCGGGCCACTCTCCTGAGCTCTCCCTCATGCATGGGGATGGCGGATGGCGTTGCCGCTTGTCCCCCTGCACATTCCTCTGTGCTCCACTAGGGGTCACACCCCACTTTTTGGGCAAAACTAAGCATTTGTCCAGCTTGCTCTTGCTAACTGATGATCAGTTGGCAAGAGCAAATGGGACAAATGCCCAGTTTTGCCAAAAAAGTCGTGACAGCTGGGACAGGGCTTAAAAAAGGGACTGTCTCAGCTAAAACTGGACATATGGTCACCCTATCCTTAGCTCACTCAGCCAAGGAGTGGAGAAGGCATCTTCCCTCCAAGAGATCTCTTCTGACTCTGAAAACTCTACCAATCTCTCTTCCCACCTGACCACTTTCTTCTTGCACCTTTCTACTTACTGGGTTAATTAGCCCATCCTCCAGCCCATCCTCAGTCTATCAGTTAGACACAGCTTTGCCCCTCAGGTTTACTCTGGGGCAGTTTAACTGGTAATCCAGTGATCAGATCACAGGTACAGCTGCTGTTGCCATACCCTCTAGCACAAGGAACAAGTCAGACTCTAATTGCAATAAGCCATTCTGACTGAGCATTGATAGGCTATTAGAATAGTCAAGCATAGATATCACAAAGGCATGGATCATCATGATGAACTCTATATGTAGAATTAAAATGTACAACTTCTGGCCTGGTGCTAAAAGCCTGTTCTTCCATATTCTGCTGATGGTCAAAAATTACACCCAAAGTGTGAACCTTATTATTACCTTCCTGGAGCACACTTAATTAACAGATAGGAAGAGATCCTGAGTCATCAAAATCCATCCATCCAGAATCCAACCAGTTCTCCCATACCACAATTTATAATTCTGTTTTATCTAGCTTTCTTGCATCAATCCTGCAATTCAGCTATTGCAGAAACAGAATCTTCCTTATATTTTTGTTTTAAAATTAATGAAGATTTTTTATAAAGGAAAGTTATGAAACTAATATTAACTAAAATTAAAACTTAATGTGGTTGCTTAATATTTATTTCTGCTATTCAAAAATGCCATTTTGAGCAAAATGGCTGACTCCAATAGCAACCTCAGTAAAATCACTTTTAATCAAAATCACAATGGTCACTTTACTCAGTCTTGATTTGTATACATAGTTACATAATGTTGCACGTTACATTGAATTTAATTTTTTTTAACAGCTCTGCTTCACCTCAGTGCATCTTTCAATGTCGATGTCAAAAATGCAATGACGTTCAATGGCTCTGTGGAGGACATGTTTGGGTACACAGTTCAACAGTATGAAAATGAGGAAGGAAAATGGTGAGTTTTTTCTAAATAGCATAATATCCTAATGGTAAACTATTTAATAACAGGAATAGCACACATTGGAACTGTATTCTGTTCAATAATTTCAGTAAATAAGGGCCAGGTTCTGCCTTCTTTAGTCACGGTAAATATTTCCTTGCTTTGTACGATTGTCTCTAATGGGTTCTGTCAGTGATTGTCTCCACTGATTATGCCAACCTAGAGGAAGACTTTTAGATCAAAATATCAAATAATACAATACCCTTTAATTTGGGCTAAAATGTCTTCTTTGATTATTATATTGGTGTTTGGTGCTTTGGACCCTCTGCTCATTGCTGCTACATTCTGAAATAAAAGTTTTATTCAGCCAAGTTTGTTGCTGTCTTTGCTTCTTCAGAATGATGTCATGCTAGATGTTCCACTGAGATGGCAATGCTATGAGAAAGCTCAAATCAGAGAGGGGACCATCTCCTCTGCACTGAGAGT
Organism: Lepidochelys olivacea; assembly: GCF_965140295.1. Lineage (NCBI taxonomy): Eukaryota > Metazoa > Chordata > Testudines > Cheloniidae > Lepidochelys > Lepidochelys olivacea. Next base: position 33,841,382 of record NC_140415.1, read on the forward strand.
GGAATTCAGAATAAGACTATCTCCGTCCGATTACCTGTCCAGTTGATAGGGAGTTAATAGTCCTCTCTGCAGCTGCATCTTTGAGAATTATTCCTGTTCCCACACTGGTTGCTGGTTGGGTAGAGGATTGAATTGGAAGTCGAATGACCCAAACATTGGGAATACTGAAGCATAACTGTGTAGCATTCACCATTCGGTGTAGGTTTCCCTATTTTTGAAATGGGCTTCTGCAGCAGTCTAATATTTCTGCTGAACAAGATAGGAAAACAGCCAATGACAATCTACAGGTTTGAGGCCCATGTGGCAATAGATATATTCTGCTAGATCAGGCTATCAGTATGTAATACCTTCACTAATCTTATGCACAAATGCAACAATATAGCCACAGGTTGTTGATGAGGCCATGTACAATATTACTGTCTCACGCTGGCTATTACAGAATCACTAGAAAGTATTGAAAGTAATGAAACTGCAGGTGCCCCTTTTAAAATACTATTTCATGACCTTCTGGTTTGTGGGTTCTTTAAATATACATTAAGGCAGTGGTTCTCAAACTAGGGCTGCCGCTTGTTCAGGGAAAGCCCTTGGCGGGCCAGGCCGGTTTGTTTACCTGCCGCGTCCGCAGGTTCGGCCGATCGTGACTCCCACTGGCTGCAGTTCGCCGCTCCAGGCCAATGGGGGCTGCAGGATGTGTATCACATCCCTTGGCCCGCACCGCTTCCCGCAGCCCCATTGGCCTGGAGCAGTGAACTGCAGCCAGTGGGAGCTGCAATCGGACGAACCTATGGACGCGGCAGGTAAACAAACCGGCCCAGCCGGCCAAGGGCTTTCCCTGAACAAGCAGTGGCCTTAGTTTGAGAACCACTGCTGTAGACCATTGTAAATTGTAATTTAAACTAAAATGGAAAAAAAATAAGAGAGGAGAGAGAAGATGTTTTAAAAAGACAAATGCAGATACTTTTTCAAATCTTTTGTCTCCCAAAATATCCTTGGCGTTTGGCATTGTCTTTTCCTCCACACATCCATGAACACATACACTTACACACCTCTTTCCTTTTTTGTGTTCTTCTCAAGGAGCAGAAGATAACATGGTTACTTTTCTTTGTCTCTGAACTGATG